>NC_050198.1:20039881-21302464 GCF_004126475.2 Phyllostomus discolor | reverse complement strand
TTTCCAGTCAGGTCACATGCATGGGTTGCGGGCCAGGTCCCCAGTAGAGGGTGCATGAGAGGCAACCACACATTGATGTTTCTCTCCCTGTCTTTCTTCTTCCATTCCCTTCTCTCCAAAAATAAATTAAATTAAATTTTTAAAAGTAAATGAAAAGTCTTTACCTTTTCACCCATTCCCCTAGCCTCCCTCCCACCTGGCAACCATAAAAATGGTACTTACAGAATAGTCACTGGTATGTAAAGTACAGTATAGGCAATATAGTGAATGATATTGTAATAAGTATGTATGATGACAGGTGGGTACTAGGGGTGATCACTTAGTAACATAAATATCTAATCACTGGGTTGTACACCTGAAACTAATATAATATTGTTTGTCAGCTGTAATTTAAAAAATTAAAAAATATTTAAAGTAAAAAAAAGAAGTCTGAGAAACAGGGAGCATGAAAGAATTTCCCTCCTTGACCTGAAGACTCTATCCCAGTGCTGCTGATAAAGTCCTACAGAAGAGAATTCTGGGAGATGGGGCTGGAAAGTCCTGAGGGGGTGGCACCACCTCCATCATGTCAACACCACAGGAAACCTCAGTGTGGACAGTGCACAGGAACCCCTGGAATTATGTTATATCAAAAATAGAATGGTGTCTATCTTTGGACTTTGTGATTTTTCCCGTTTTTCGTGCCTTTTTGCAGATTCCACAGTACGCAAATATTGAAATATTACTTCTAAAATGACCATTCAGACTCTTTTATGCATTATCACAGATCCAATGAACTGTGTTGGAGTCCAAGGGGGGCTCACCATTTAATGAGTTGTTCCTCAGAATTAAAAAAATAACATTGATTTTTCGTGATTATATAGACAATTTTATTGAGGAAGTTATGTAACCTACAAACAGAAAAACGCAATGAAAAGATGTACCTGTAACCTCATAACTTCATTACTCAATTAAACAATATTAACGTTTTATACATGTAATTACATAAATACCTTTAGTACTAATACCAATAATAATGGTTATATGGGTTTTTGTGGCAGATCAGTTTTAGATATTAAATACATTAACTACTTTATCCTTCATACAACCCCATCTGTAGATACAGCATTATCTCCATTTTGTTAAGTGGGGAAATAGAGGCCTTGAATGATTAAATAACATGGCTAAGGTCCTATAGTTAGAGATATAGCCAGAGTTTAACCACTTTAAGCTGCCTTAAATGTGTGTACATGTACATGTTTGTTTATATGTGTGTGTGTTGGACAAATGACTCGTGCAGGTGATCAGTAAGCAACTTAAGGTTTGTAGCTCAAGAGGGTAAGTGGCAGTAATCTTTCCTTGTCACTGGGTGAATATTTTATTTATTCATGATGGGCATTTTGGGTGCTCTACCTCTTGGCTACTGCAAATAGTGCTGCTATGAATATGGATGTGCAAATATCTTTTCAAAATCCTGCATTCAATTTTTTAAAAGACTTTATTTATTTATTTTTGGAGAGGGAAGGGAGGGAGAAAGAGAGAGAAAGAGAAACATCAATGTGCGGTTGCTGGGGGCCATGGCCTGCAACCTAGGCATGTGCCCTGACTGGGAATCAAACCAAAGCATAGGGAGCCATGCTCAATCTACTGAGCTATGCCAGCCAGGACTAAAATCCTGCATCCAATTTTTAAAATGTATTTCCAGAAATGGAACTGCTGGGTCATATGGTAACTTACTTTTAATTCTTTAAGGAACTGCCATACTGTTTTCCATAGCCACTGTACTACCATTATGCTTCCACCAACAGTACACAAGGTTTCCTATGTATCCACATTCTCACCAACACTTATTTGTTATATATTTATTTATTTACTGATAGTAGCCATACTAAGGAGTGTGAGGTTATATCTCACTGTAGTCAATTTAACCTTCTGAGAGAGGCTTTCTCTTCTTCTGGAAGTCTATCTGATATTCTCATTAATGCAAAGGTGTTTATATGCAAACAAATAATATAATCCATGTAAATTGAGCTGTCATTATTTAGTATAATGTAGATTTTAAGATATTCATTAATAAGTGACACACAGAGAGAACACATTAAATGTAGAGGGGAATTTTTTTGAACAAAAAGGGCAGCTTTAGAATCTGCTATTATTATATGCCCCACTCTATGTTCAAGGGACCACCTAAATATAGATATCCTAAATTCTAATGTAAAGCTGAGATCATCTTTACATTAATTTCTTTCCAATCACACGAACAGCCAATTGTCATATATGGTCATCTTTGTAGAAATGCTAGATTTTACACCACATTCCTTGACTAAGTTTTGTCTCTGACTTTCTCTAAACCAAAGCATAGGGAGCCACAAATTTAACTCATTTTCCACTTTCCATTTCAGATAAGTTCTGCTGCTGCTCACAGCAATTCAGGAGCACCCTAGGGGTGGATGTAAGTTTGTGACTAACCTTCAACATTGCCACCTAAAATTCAGTGTTAATAACACATTTGTCCTCAACTTTGAATAAATAAGCATCACAAATTTATAGGCACAATTCCCAATTTGTTCCCAGAAAACATCCTCATCCAACTTTTTAAATTGATTCTAGAGAGAGGGAAAGGGAGGGAGAGGAAGAGAAACATCGATCTGTTGCCTCTCGCATGCCCCGACTGGGGACCAAACCCACAACCCAGGCATATAGCCTGACTGGGAATCAAAGCTGCAACCTTTTGGTTTGCAGAACAATGCCCAGCTAACTAAGCCACACTGGCCAGGACATCCATTTATTTTAAGAATACAATTCTGTACTCAGAGTTACAGAATCTAGAATCCATTGAACAAATTAGTAGTAGTTTAGTCCAACCATTAACTTTATCTTATTCTTCCATGAAGCTTTCCCCAATTCAAGTTTCAAGTTTTCCAACCACAGTTTCTAAACCAGAGTTTCCTGTGATGGAAACTGCCTCCAATGATGAGAATAAAAGGAGGAAGTAGGGCTGATTGCCCACATGTTGTTACAAGTAGTTTCAGTTCCTGAAGTGCTGTACCAGAAAAAACAAATGTGCCAAAATTAAGGAATCAGGACAACAGAATAGAAGTTCAGAGGTACAAAAGAAATCTAGAAAATACCTTGGAGGTTATGTAGAGTCAGGGCAAAGGAGAAGGGAAAGACTCAGCAGTGAGGAAATGAAGCAAATTATGTACAATATAGAAAATCTTCAATCTTGGATACTGCCCCCATGTGTTTCATAGACTGATATAGGGCTATAAAGGTGTTGTCCTTTTGTCTGACTCTTTCATGAGGTGTTTTTGCCTCAGTGGTTTTTTCAGATATACCCATCAAAAGACTGTTGGAGGGGGTCTACAGGCAGTCTCTTCATGGAACACTGCAGAGGACCTCAGAGTCCAGGATAGCTTAAGCATCCCTTTCTGTGCCTCAGCATCTCTTCTCTAAGGACTGAGGCAGGCAAGATGTGAAGAGGAGTGGCACTGTGGAGGACTAGAATGAAGGTCCATTAGGGCTTAACAGAAAAAAAGGCAAACTAGCCTTATTTAAAAAAAAAAAAACATGCAAAATAGGAAACAAGTGAAGTCAATTCTTATCTACAAAACTAAAAAGTAGGGATTTCACCCTGACCAGTGTGGCTTAGTTGGTTGGGCATCATCTCACAAAGCAAAAGGTCACTGGTTCGATTCTCGGTCAGGGCACAGACCTGGGTGTAGGTTCAGTCCTCAGTTAGGCTGCATATAAAGAAAGCAATCAATGTTTCCCTCACACATCGATGTTTCTCTACCTCTCTTTCTCCTCCCCTTCCCCTCTCTCTAAAAATAAGTAAATAAAATATTTTTTAAAAAGTAGGGATCTCAAAGCTTGGCAAATCTTTGGCACACCAGATATAAGAATTAAAGAGGTAATATATTTGACAGACCTGAGTATGAGGCTAATATGTCACCAGCCTTGGTCCAGATCTTAATCAAGACCAGAAGCTAGATGTGACTGAGGCTACAATTTGAGCAATCTCAGTGTGTGAGGCTGAGTGGAGCTCTGGTAAGGTAGGGACGGGCACTTACTATGCAACCCAGGAGGATGCAGTTAATAGAATGATGATTGTTCCATATTTACTCATCAGTAACCCAAATGGATACTAGCAATTTACTCACAATGCAAACCTCATTAATTTTTGGTGACTTAAGAAGTACACCCTTAAGAAGGGAACTTTTAATTTTTTTTCCATTCTCATCTCACATTTTGTGTTTTGGCATGTCAATCTTGAGGATACTAAGTGCTTGTCTTTGAGAAAAATTTGGATGGCTTTAGCCATATGGGAAATCGGACCATCTGGCATTATCTCTGCATGCAGTCTAAGTCTAACTTTCATGAGAGTAACTGACCAACTACCCAGATAACACCACCAATTATCTAGATTTCCTGAATTTTCCTAAAAGCTGTGTGCTTCATCATGGGAATTTATTTTCAAGCAAAGCATTGTTCTGATTTTCTTGGAAGAAGAAAAAATGTAAAGAAATGGATGAAAGAATAAAACAAAACCATATTATTTTATTCTTACTATATTTCTTGTACTAGCTTCCTAAAATTATTAAAATTAACAATAATGAGACCTCTTGAGCATATAAACTTTGGGAAGTATATGAACACTGTAACCTTGAAGGTATGTGGTATCTCTTTTTTCTTATTCAATATATTATTTTTTTCCAATTGAAGAGATTCTTTCTGCAAGACAGTCTCAGGATTGTATCATGGGAGTTCTCTTTGGATGCTGTAGTGTAGTAAAGAAAAATTGTTTCCTCTACTTTCTCACCTGGTGAGTTCTCTAGGGGTATGTAAAATCAACAGCAACACCATGACAAAGAAATCTAATGACTTTAGAAGGGATATCACTAATGGGACTGCTATTGCCAAGTCACCTTTAGAGAAATTCTTTTGTGGTGACCCATAGGCACTTTGTCTCTTGAAAGAAACAGGTCTTGTAACTAATGCTTTGTCCACGTTGGATTTTAAGAGATGCTCTAAGTGAGAGTCCAAATAATAGACTCACCCAGGATTTGTGGACAGAGACTGTAATTTTCTTCGTTTTCAGCTTTGCTACATACCTGATACAGAGTTTAACACAGAGCAGTAGTTCAAAGAATAAATGAACAAACTATTTTCTTATCTGGTTCTACCTCACTTCTAACTCTATGTTTTTTACTTCTTTTGCCTAAACATTCATTTTTCCATTGTGTCATCATTTCTTTTCATTACTCTTTCTCCTGCTATATGTGCTCCCAAATTTCCTGAGTGTAACCTCAACTTTTCTCCATGTTGACTTTCATCTTTCCAATAATGTTTGACACACTCACCACACTTCTAGGTAATATCTCCCTGGTAGGGTGCCAAACATACTCCTTTCTGCATATTTTCCCTACAGGTTACTCCCTCCAACATTAAAAAGTTAAAGTGTCAGGAACCACCTTACCTGGATTCATAGTTCTTAAAGAAGATTTAATTCTTATGATTTAAGTTGGTTAAAAAGAAAACAGATTTTCATAAAATTCACTTTTTATAATTACATAACTTCTCAAGTAAAACTAGAAATGTATGATTGAAGCCAATTTTGAGACTCAATGCCATTTATTGGAAGTGACTCAAAGGGTAGAATAGAATGAGAAATCAAGTATTATTGGCCAACAATCTATGCCAGGGCATCCTTAAAATGTATTAACTTTTAGCCTAAATTCTGTGCATGTGTGAGTATAGGGATTATGGTTTATGTGGATGAGTTGCAGCAATCACAAATCAGGTAAATTTCCTACTGGCAATTTCTTTAATCTCAATGTAGGTAAATTCAGACACCTTGGAGAAATAGTTGTATCTGGTTATATGTTGCAAATAACTGAATAAGGCAGGGATCATAACAACAGATATTTGATACAGCTAAGCTTGTTCTCTGTGTTACTTGGAGATAAAGACATGTCAATGAAACATCCTTCCATTAAGATTGAATCATAAATTCAGGCTTCTTGGTCAGTACCACGTAATTACAGGTAATCTGGTATGTGTTTCACTCTTTTCCAGCTTTTCCAGTATCGACTAATCAGTAATTTATCAGAAATGTTCTTATATCCATTTCTTTTTTCATACAGGGGGTTATAGAGTGCACTGCACATAGTACAGCTAATAAAATGACTACTGGTTTCTTCCAAAATCAGTGGATTTTCTCCATAAAGACCTCATTTATGAAAAGACTATTCATGTGGATGGTTTTGAAGTTTTATTTCATACAGTGTTTTTTTTCTTCACCCTTTACCTCCTATACACATATACAATTGCAAGCAATTTATTAGTCATTTAATTAAATGAAGGTGGGTCCTCCAATGTTGACACACTATATGGTTGACTCCACCCATTGAATGTAGTACCTTTCATTTGGGGGTAAATGAAAGAAAGCACAGAAAGCCAATTATTGAATGAGAGAGGACTGGAGAAAGGAGTTGGAATGAGCAAGGTAGGGGCATCTAGAAGGATCATACATTTGCTCGAGGAGGCCTAAAGAGTGTCCCTGGAGGACCTTCTCCCTCCACTCCCATCCTTCCCCACTGAGCCCCACCCCAATCTACTTAGTTTTGGAATAATCATCTGATACAGTTGTGACCCTCTTATGGCTTCATTTGAGTCAGCACATGTTCTGATTCTGGGAAAAGCAGGCCAGACAGCATTGGAAATAGGTGGAAGGGTCTCTCCATACTTCTTAGTCACCTTTCTCTGTGGTCTGCTGAATGCCCAGATTGTGAATTCCAGGAAGTAGACTAAGCCCTTCACACTACCTTAAGCATTTATTTAAAATAAACAGCCTAGAAAGATGGCGGCTTTACTCTAGGCAGCGTGTTTCTTGGCTTCTGTGAAGAGGAGGGAAACTCGTGGATCGGTGGAGAAACAGAGCAAGTGGCCCAGGTTACCAAATCATTTTTGAAAGCAGGACATCAAAAATTATTGCGATCATTGAAAAACCAGATGGTAAGGAGAGTGCTTCAGGACAAAAGGGACCCAGGGATCAGTGCAGGGTCTAGGGGTGTGCAGTCCCCAGGCCCGGTGCTCCTGGGTCTGCCTCAGGGCTCCTGGGAGAGGGGAGTCACTGCTCCCTCCCCCCAATACAGGGGGTGAGCAACTCCAGGGGAGAACTTGTTGCTTGAAGGCACAGAGAGGTCAGATGGACTAGGGGGGAAAAATCACCCAGGGACTGTGAACACCCACCCAGAGCCATGGGAGAAGTGAGGGCATCCAGCCAGCACAACCAGGGGTGGCCTGGAAATGCACCCACACCCCTAGCCTGGTGGGAGTGTGGATCGGTTAAAAACCTAGTCATCGCAAACCTGATCCAGGAAAGGGCACGGGGCGTTCTCAAGTTCCGGGAGCCTGCGGTGCTGAACTGTGGAAGCGCGCGCCCCATTGGGCATCCTGACTCTTGTGCGATGAACTCAGAAGGGACACGGCACTTAGTGCATTCCTAGAGCCCGAAACTCAAAAATTTGGTGGAGGGGTGAGCCCTTTTATGATTCCCAGGGAGGGCACAATGAATCTCAAAACATCGAGGGTGCCTCCTGAGATCATAGAGCTGGAACCATGCAGGGACCCGGGAGCCCAGAAGAACGTGGCAGTGAGCTCCGGAGGCAAGTGGGCTCGGGAGAGTCCAGGGTACCTGAGAGACTTGCTGAGACTTCACTGGGAAGAGTGATAAGCATTTCAAAGGTCCCTCAGCCAGCTGAAGCCAGCAAGATCAGAAAAACTGGTCTGGCCGGTTAGAAACCAACAAGAGGTTTTTTATTGTTTGGTTTGGTTTGGTTTGGTTTTATTTTTGTGGCTGTTGTTGATCGATTGATTTTATCTTGTGTTTTAAGTGACATTTTATTTTTCAATTCTTAGTATTTTTATATCTCTCAATCCCTTATGTTTCTCTTCCATTCATCCTAGTATTACTCTTTCCACTCCAAATTTATCTCTCCTGCACTCCATTCTTCTGCTTTTTTCCCCTTTTTTTTGATCTTGCAAGTTACTGTAAATTTGTATTATCTTTTTCTCACTTTTCTGACATTTTTTATTTTAATAGTATTTTGGTATTCTTGTTCTTTCTGTATAACCTTCTTTGCTTGGCTGGTTATACTGTCATTTGATAGGTTCCCCCTGGTATCTCAGTCACAGTGTGTTGATAATTTACTATCCTTCATCTAGGTTCCATAATACACCTCTGGAGGTTCTATACTCTTTATTCTTGATATCTAGATCACATCAATTCTGCCACAAGACTGTCACTTTACTATTACTGTTAATAAGACCTAGTCCATACAATTATAAATACTACTCAGTGCCCCTACCTGACCTCAGCCCACTTTGCAATTTCTTGAAATATACTATTGTGGGGGTTGTCTCTATTCTTTTACACACTACCCCTATTTACTAATCTTTAATCCAACCCTACCTTAGAATCTGACCTCCCACAGCCTCACAGCTTTCTAGATCCAACTAACAATACTCCCGTGCCCAATAAGAGTCTTACCTTCTTTCCTCCTTTCTAAAATGTGGGTAGTGGGGTGGAGGATCACGGTTAACACTATAAGGAGCCAAAGGACAACCCATCTCTTCTCTACTGGCTGCTAATGCAAATATAGTATACTGTCTTGCTGTCTTAAACCATTTCGCCTTACTCCTCCAACTGATCACAAACAAAGAGTAGGGGGAAGTTGTGAACACCAGGATACACGAAGGAGACTGCACCACTGAATCTCACAACTATTCTACCACAGAAGTTCACACCATAATTACAGGGAACCAGAACAGATCAATTTAAGAAACAGAGGCTAACATGAAGAAACCCACAAACAATGAGAAAACAAAGAAACAACCCCCAATTGAAGGGAAATGAGGAAGCCTCAGAAAAATGCTAAATGAAGTAGAGGCAACTCAACTATCAGATAGTGAGTTCAAAACAATGATTATCAGGAAGTTCAATGAACTCACAATGAGCTATCAGAAATTAGAGGGAAACTACAACAACCTCACTGCAAACTATATAAACATGAAAAAGGAAATAGAAACTCTCAACAAGGGCCAAGAGGGAATGAAGAATACAATTTCTGAACTGAAGAACACAGTTGAAGGAATGAAAAGCAGGATCAATGAAGCAGAAGATCAGATCAGCGAGCTAGAGGACAAAGCAGAAAAAAACACGAGAAAGAGCAAGAAAAGGAAAAGAGGCTCAGAAAGAATGAAGAGGGATTAAGAGAAATGCAAGACAATACGAAACGTAATAATATCTGTATAATAGGGATACCAGAAGGAGAAGAAGAAGAGCAAGGGATCGAAAACTTATTTGAAAAAGTAATGAAGGAAAACTTCCTTAATTTGATGAGAGAAAAAATCACACAAATCCAGGAAACACAGAGAGTCCCAATCAAGAGGAACCCAAAGAGGCCCACCTCAAGACACATCATAATTAAAATGGCAAAATACCAACACAAAGAGAGAATATTAAAGGCAGCAAGGGAAAAATAGGAAGTAACATACAAGGGAGCCCCAATAAGGCTAACAGCTGACTTCTCAATGGAAACACTCTAGCCAGAAGAGAATGGCAAGAAATAATCCAAGTAATGAGAACCAGAGGTCTGCAACCAAGGCTACTTTACCCAGCAAGGCTTTCACTCAAGATAGAAGGCCAAATAAGAAGCTTCCCAGATAAAAGAAGTCTAAAAGAATACACCTCCACCAAACCAGCTCTGCAAGAGATTCTAAAGGGACTGCTTCAAGGAAAGGAAGGAAAAGAGAGAGAGAGAGAGAGGAACACATGTACATGAAAGACAATGAATAAGTACCTATCAATAATAACCTTAAATGTAAGTGGATTAAATGCTCCAATCAAAAGACATAGAATAGCTAAATGGATAAGAAAAAATGACCCACATATATGCTGCCTACAAGAAACCAACCTCAGGATAACCAGCCTCAGACCTACACAGGCTGAAAGTGAAGGGCTGGAAACAAATCTTCCAAGCAAATGGACAGGAAAAAAAAGCCGGGTAGCAATACTCATATCAGACAAAATAGACTTCCAAAAAAGGGCCATAAAGAGAGAACCAGAAGGTCACTTCATAATACTCAAGGGAAGAATCCATCAAGAAGACATAAATATTGTAAATATATATGCAACCAACATAGGACCACCCAAACACATAAAGAAAATCTTAGAGGACTTCAAGAAAGATATGGACAGCAACACAATTGTAGTGGGGGATTTTAACACTCCACTATCAAAATGGACAGATCTTCCAAACAAAATATCAACAAAGATATTGTGGCATTGAACAATACCCTTGATGAAATGGACTTTACTGATACATACAGAGCCCTCCATCCAAAAGAAGCTAAATATACATTCTTTTTTAAAATATTTTATTTATTTACTTTTAGAGAGGGAAGGGAGGTGGAGAGAGAGAGACAGAGAGAGAGAGAGAGAGACATCAATGTGCGGTTGCTGGGGGTTATGGCCTGCAACCCAGGCATGTACCCTGGCTGGGAATTGCGCCTGCGACACTTTGGTTCGCAGCCCATGCTCAATCCACTGAGCTATGCTGGCCAGGGCTAAATATACATTCTTTTCTAATGTACACAGAACATTTTCAAAGATTGACCACATGATAGGAAACAAAACAAGCCTCAAGAATTTCAAGAAAATTGAAATCATACCAAGCATTTTCTTGGACCACAAGTGACTGAAGCTAGAAACCAACCCCAAGGAAAAAAATCCAAAACACTCAAAATCATGGAGATTAAATGGCATGCTATTAAACAATGAATGGGTCAAGAATGAAATTAGGGAAGAAATCAAAAGGTTTCTGGAAAGAAATGAAAATGAACTCACAACAACCCAAAACTTACAGGACACAGCCAAGGCAGTCCTGAGGGGGAAGTTCATAGCGATACAGGCCCACCTAAAAAAGTTAGAAATATTCCAAACAAACAACCTAACCCTATGTCTACAAGAACTTGAGGAACAACAACAAAGACAGCCCAGAGCAAGCAGAAGGAAGGAAATAACCAAGATCAGAGCAGAATTAAATGACATAGAGACTAAAAGCATAATTCTAAGGATCAATGAATCCAAGAGCTGGTTCTTTGAAAAGACAAAATCGACAAGCCTTTAAGCAGACTCATCAAGAAAAAAAGAAAGAAGACTCAAATAAACAGTCAGAAATGAAAGAGAAGAGATTACAACAGATACCACAGAAATACAAAGGATTGTAAGAAATTACTATGAAGAACTGTATGCCAAGAAAACATAGGTGAAATGGACAAATTTCTAGAAAAATGTAACCTTCCAAAACTCAATGAAAAGGAAGCAGAAAGCCTGAACAAACCAATAACGGCAAAAGAAATTGAAGCAGTAATCAAAAAACTGCCAACACACAAAAGCCCTGGGCCAGATGGTTTCACAGGAGAATTCTACAAGGCATTTAAGGAAGAACTAACCCCTATCCTTCATGCACTATTCCAAAAAATCAAAAAAGATTGGAGGCTCCCAAACTCTATGTATGAGGCCAACATCATCCTAATTCCAAAACCAGATAAAGACACAAGAAAGAAAGAAAACTTCAGTCAATATCACTGATGAACATTGATGCTAAAATCCTCAACAAAATACTGGCAAACCACATCCACAATACATTTAAAAGATCATACACCATGACCAAGTGGGATTCATTCCAGAGATGCAAGGATGGTACAATATTCACAAATCAGTAAATGTAATACATCACATAAACAAAAGCAAACACAAAAACCACATGATCATATCAATAGATGCAGAGAAAGCATTTGATAAGGTACAGACCCATTTATGATAAAAACACTCAGCAAAGTGGGAATACAGGGAGCATTCCTCAACATAATAAAGGCCATATATGAGAGACCTACAGCCAGCATCATACTCAATGGGCAAAAATTAAAATCTTTTCCACTAAGATCAGGAAGAAGACAAGGCTCTCCACTTTCACCACTTCTATTCAATATAGTACTGGAAGTTTTAGCCACAGTGATCAGACAGGAAAAAGAAATAAAAGGCATCCAAATTGGAAAGGAGGAAACAAAACTGTCACTGTTTGCAGATGACATGATAGTGTACATAGAAAATCCTATAGACTCCACCAAAAAACTGCTTGACCTAATAAATGAATTTGGCAAAAGAGCGGGATACAAAGTCAATATCCAGAAATCAAAGGCATTTCTGTACACCAACAGTGAAACAACAGAAGCAGAGATTACGAAAAAATCCCACTTGAAATAGCAAAAAGAAAAATAAAATACCTAGGAATAAACCTAACCAAAGAGGTAAAAGACCTGTATTCAGAAAACTACATAACACTGAGGAAAGAAATCAAGGAAGACACAAACAAATGGAAACATATACCGTGTTCATGGATTGGAAGAATTAACATCATCAAAATGTCCATACTACCCAAAGCAATTTACACATTCAATGCAATTGCTATTCAAGTACCAATGGCATATTTCACAGACATAGAACAAACATTTCAAAAATTTATATGGAATCATAAAGGACCCTGAACAGCTGCTGCAATTTTGAGAAAGAAGAGTAAAGTAGGAGGGATCACAATACCTGACACTAAACTATACTACAAGGCCACTGTAATCAAAACTGCCTGGTACTGGCATAAAAACAGGCACATGGACCAATGGAACAGAACAGAGAGCCCAGAAATAAACCCACGTCTCTATGGTCAATTAATATTTGACAAAGGAGGCAGCAACATAAAATGGAGTAAAAATAACCTCTTCAACAAATGGTGTTGGGAGAACTGGACAGCCACTTGCAAAAAAATGAAACTTGAGCACCAACTTACACCATATACAAAAATAAATTCAAAGTGGATAAAAGACTTAAATATAAAACGTGACACCATTAAAGTCCTAGAGGAGAATGTAGGTAGGAAAATCTCAGATATTTCACGCAGACACTTTTTTAATGACTTGTCCCCTAGAGCAAGAGACATAAAGGAAAGAATAAACAAATGGGACCTCATCAAAATTAAAAGCTTCTGCACAGCTAAAGAAAACATTATCAAAGTTAAAAGAGAACCAACTGTATGGGAAAACATATTTGCCAATGATACCTCAGACAAGGGTTTCATACCCAAAATATATAAAGAACTTACATGACTGCACTCTAAGAAGACAAGGAACCCAATTAAAAAATGGGCAAAGGACTTGAACAGACACTTCTCCAAGGAGGACATACAGAAGATCCAAAGACACATGAAACGATGTTCAATATTGCTAGCTATCAGAGAGATGCAAATTAAAACCACAATGAGATACCACTTCACACCAGACAAAATGGCCATCATAAACAAAGCAACAAACAATAAGTGTTGGAGAGGTTGTGGAGAAAAGGGGACCCTAGTGCACTGTTGGTGGGACTGCAGACTGGTACAACCACTATGGAAAGCAGTATGGAACTTCCTCAGAAAACTAAAAATAGATCTACCTTTTGACCCTGCAATTCCACTGCTGGGACTCTATCCTAAGAATACTAAAACACCAATCCAAAAGAACCTATGCATCCCAATGTTCATAGCAGCACAATTTACAATAACTAGATGCTGGAAGTAACCAACATTCCCATCAGTAAATGAATGGATCAAAAAACTATGGTACATTTACACAATGGAATTCTATGCAGCAGAAAGAAAGAAGAAGCTCCTACCATTCGCAACAGATTGGATGGAGCTGGAAAGCATTATGCTAAGTGAAACAAGCCAGGCAGTGAAAGACAAATACCATATGATCTCACCTTAACAGGAACCTAAATTACAAAACAAAGAAACAAGCAAAATATAACAAAGACACTGAAATAGAGGACAGGGTGACAGTGAACACAGGGGCGAGGAGGAAATTTCAGTGGACATTGGGAAGGGTTCATGGGAACAAACTTAAAGGACACATGGACAAAAATTAGGGGGAGGGTGGTAATGGGAGGGAAGTGGGGAGGGATGAGAGGGGTGGTGGATTGGAAGTAAAAGGGAGAAAACTGTATTTGAACAATGGTTAAAATAAAATTTAAAAAATAAAATAAAATAAACAGCCTACTCATTTTTCTTTTTAAAAATTTTTAAATATGTTTATTGATTGTAGAAAGACAGAAATGTCCATGTAAGAGAGAAACATCAATCACTTGCCTCCCATATGCACCCTGATCAGAGACTGAACCCACAATCTAGGTGTGTGCCCTGACCTGGATTCAAATCAGTGACCTTTCAGTGTATAGGATAATGCTCCAACAAACGGCCACACCAGCCAGGGATCTGTCTCCTCAGTTTTCAACCTGACAATCAAGTTCAGTTTTATACCTATAGTGTAAAGAGATACCCATCTGTTGCCAACAATTTTCTGAAAAAACTCTATGGTCTTTTTAAGTTTCTATTAAAATATTAGCAAGTTAAGTATGAAGAAACCAAACTACTCTGAGTGACTCACTCCTTCCCAAATGTGCAATTCCTCCCCCAAACACACACACACACACACACACACACACACACACACACACTATAACTACTAGAGGCTGAGTAGGCATATCAAGCATGTGAGCATGAGTATGAGTGAGCCAGGGCATATAAAAATACAATCATTATCAGTGACCAACTTCGTGGATGAATGCCTTCTCTGAACTTGAACCAGAGCATGTATTCTTCATATCAGTAGCGTTCAACTTTGACTACCCACTAGAATCACTTGGAAGGCCGGCAAAAATCTGGATGCTAAGTCCACAGCTGACACCATTAAATCAGAGTCCCCGGGGGTTGGGTCTAGTCAGACTTCATTGTATAAACTCCCCTGGTGACTCTGATGTGCAAGCACTTGTGAGAATCAGTGCTTTGTGCTCTACTTTGCAGCCTTGTCGAGGATTATCCCTTTCATCTTCCATCACAGCAGTTTATTTCTGGAATGGACATGGATCTGACATCACACAGACTCCCAAGATGCAAACTCACTTTGATAAGACATTCATTTGTGGCAGGAATCATACTTTCCTAAGCCAGAGACTTTAACATGGGCTGTTGTTCTAAGAGCAAACGTTCTTTATCCACAAACTGCTCTCACAGGGTTGGGGCTCTGATGGGATGCATTCTTCCCAATGGTGCCTATTCGCATGCACCGTATACAGTAAAAGTCCCCAGAGACAGGCTTCATTAGCAGGATGCCAGTAGAATGAGGGGCAAAAATCAATGTGTCCCACTTACTGCCAGCATGAGGAAGCATTTGATATTTAATATTCGCGAGAGTGCAATGCTTAAGTGTAGTTTTCTATTGATTTGCATTCCAGGGAGAGGCAACAGGGGACACAGCTGTCCTGTAAGAGATCTCACAGATGCATCAGCGTGGTTTCCATGCTATTCTAGTGTTGTAACTGGCCTTGGTCTTATATAGCCACATTCTGATGGGGTGATGTATACCACTGTTACTGCAATAGTCAAAAAGAGCTCAGCTCTACTCTCCCAGAACCTGAGTATGTCTCCTGTAAAATCTTCATTTCCCAAGTCCATATACTTCTGAAATCTGTGTAACTGAAGATGAAGCACTGAATCATCCCAGGTTCTTATTTTGCCAAGGGAATTTCCCAGTACTCTTTGTTCTTTATCCATTATTTTCACTTAATTAAGTCAATGTTAGGAAGTAAAGAAAGTAAAGGGAGGATATAGAATTGTATAGTTTTTCTTGACAACTCTCTTAAATAGTCCCCATATAAAATTTGGTTTAGTACTTGAAACACTGGAGAGGTTACAATTTACTAGAAATCAGTGCCCCATACATCGAGAATTTATAAAAATCTAAAATTCTTCCCAGAAGTGTGATCACTGGGCCAAAAGGTAGTTCCCTTTCTAATTTTTTGAGAAAATTCAATTGACCCAGTGACCCCACTTCTGGGAATATATCTGAAGGAACTCAAAACACTAATTCAAAAAATAAATGCACCTCTATGTTCAGTGCAGCATTATTTACAATTACTAACATCTGGAAACAGCCCAAGTGCCCATCAGTAGATGAGTGGTAAATTTACATAATGGAATATTACTTAGCCATAAAAAGAAGGAAATCTTACTTTTTGTGACAACAAGGACAGACCTGCAGATTATTATGCTATGTGAAATAAGCTACTCAGAGAAAGACAAATAGTGTATTATCTCATTTATACATGGAATCTAATGAACAGAATAAACTGATGAACAAAATAGAAGCAGAGGTATGGATACATGAAACAGACTGAGAGCTGTCAGATGGGAGGAGAGTTGTGGGGCTGGACACAGGCAATAGTTTGGTGACAGAGGGAAAGGGGGTGGAAGTAGGTGGAGGTGGACAAAGTGGGGAGGAAATGCAGGTTCAGACTTTGCTTTGGGTGATGGGTACACAGTGCACTGTACAGATGAAGTTTTATTGAATTGTACACTTGAAAGCTGTATGGTTTTGTGAACCAATATCACCCCAACAAATTTAACTAAAAAAACTAGAAAAGAAATCCCAAATTCTTACCTTTCTTAGTTTTAAGGAGTATAGACTTTTATAGCCTCTTCTCATGGCATGGCTCGGATTCTAAATATATTACTGTATCAGTTCAGTTTGGAAAAATTACTTGGACTCATTTTTTTTTTCAAAACTAAATCCAGTCTCAACATTACAATGAAAATGACGATAAAATTATAAAAGGAATCCTTTGTGGAAATATTTAGTCTTGCAATTATAAAAGGATAAAAATGTTATAATTACACTAGAATGCCAAAGTGTAAATGATCTTCCTCAGTGTACAATGTACTTCCCAAGTCCATGTCCTTAGGCCTTTAGAAGTTCTTGGAAGTCATAAAAGGTGGATTGAATCAGTTAGTGTTTCAGAATTACTCAATAAATGCCTGGTATTTTCCAAAAACTGACCTGGATATAAGGATACAATATATATCCCCGACATTTCCAATATAGAGAGGACGAGACATATTTAAATGAATACACTCAATTGGGACTGCAGTGGCTGTGTGTGTGAGGATGCTATGGGACCACAGCAAAGGCCATGCTAATACTTATCTGAGATACTCAGCAACAACTTCTTTGGGAAATTTATAGTTTAATTGGTTTTTGAAATGTGAAGTGGTTCACAGTGGGAAAAGGGGGATGAGAGAATTACAGGGAGAGGGTAAAGCACATGCACTACAAACCATGGGAACTTGGCAGGGTATTGGCTCTGAAAGTGAAAGCTGGGGACTTGTAGGTAATGAGGCCCAAGGAACACCCAGGATCTTAGAAATCTGGCTAAGGAGTCTGAACTTCATTGGTAAAATCACTGCAGGTTAAGTCATGGTTACTTCTTTCCATTTTTTAAAGATAAATCTGACATCGGAAGAGAGCTGGAATGACCCAAGGGGGAAAGACAGTTTAGGAGGCCAAGGCAATAGTCTGAATGAGAACTTGAATGTGTTCAGCTGAAAACAAAGCAGCATTTTAAAACTGTATGTCAGGTGGTGTCAGCAAGATGTCAGACTGTAAGTTTATAGCCCTAGTGCCCCTACAAAAGCAACAACTTACCAACTACCTACCAATGAAATAGATCTGGGGGAGCTCTGTTGGAATACCAGGAAGAAGCTGCAGCAATCCAGGGAGCATCAAAGCTGAGGATGTCTACAATGAAAAGTGGAAGTTGCATTTTACTATGTCATCCCATCCCTCAGCCCAGCACAGCTGGAAGCCAAGAAGTATCATATGGGCCCAAATCTCTCCCCATGGAGGAAAAAAAGAGCAGGCGAGCCCTAGCACCCTTCAGCACCAAGAAACTCAGTACCCTCTCTGCTGTGAACAGTCACAGCTTTGCCACAGAAGACCTCTCCCCCAGTCTGTGACAATGCTGACTGGTGCTGATGGAGCTGCCTGAAGTCCACGCCACCTCACCTCCCCCAGTCAGAACTGCCACATAAGCCACCCCTCACCCTGTCGCTGTTGCCACTGCACGCACACCATCACAAACAGGCATGCAATTGACAGCATTGCAACAATAGTAGGGGACTTCAATATTCTACTTATAATAATGGTTAGATCATCCAGGCAGAAAACCAATAAAGCAACATTATAGACCAAATGAACATGACAAATACGTATAAAATTTTCCATCCAATAGCAAAAGAATACATATTCTTCTCAAGTACACACTGAATAATTTTCAGGATAGATCATATATGTTTCGCAAGCATTCAAGACTGGGTCAGTTAACACAGCATGCGGGCAGCCGAAAGAAAATATGCAGAGATGTTGGCATGTCTGACATGCCTTTATTCCAGGGTGGGGTGATTTACCCACACAGGTGGAAAGTCCCAACCCCCTTATATACTAAGTGAACACAAAGCCAGCAGGGTGCCAGTATCTGACCTTCTGGTTATATAACAGAGCTTAGTTCTGCATGTGGGCCCTTGCTCAAGGTTACATGAATACTGCTAAATCATAGTCACCTGGACATCTGGGTGAGGGAGCCTGACTGGCTGACTCCATTATCCCTACAATATATTAGGGCACAAAAGAAGTCTTTACAAACTTAAGAAGATGAAAATCATTGCATGTATCTTTTCTGACCAAAATGAAATGAAAAGTCAACAGCAACAATAAAATGGAAAAATAACAAATATGTGGATACCCAGTCTCACTATGGCTATTCCACATAGTACTAGAAGTCCTAGCTAGAGCAATTAGACAAAAAAAAGAAATATCAGGCACCCAAGTTAGAAAGGAATAAGAAAATCTGTCTCTATATGCAGACTATATAATCATATATGTAAAAAACCATAAAGACTTAAAAAAAACTGCTAGAACTAAAAAATTAATTGAGTAAAGTTGCAGGATATAAAATCATCACATAAAAATCAGTTGCATTTCTACACACTAACAATGAACTACCTAATAAAGAAATAACAAAAATAATCTTATTCACAATGACATAGAAAACAATAAAATACTCAAAAATAAATTTAGCCAAGGAGGTGAAAGATCTATACACCAAAAACTATGAAACAGTGATGAAAGAAATTTAAGAAGAAACAAATAAATGGAAAGATATCCCATGTTCATAGACTGGAAGAGTTAGTATTGTTAAAATGTTCATACCATGTATAAATTCAATGCAATGCATGTAAATATTCCAATGGCATTTTCCAGAGAAACAGAAAAACCAGTCCTCAAAGTTATATGGAACCACAAATGACCCTGCATATCCAAAGCTGTTCTGAGAAATAACAAAGCTGGAGGCATTAAACATACTGACTTCAGACTATATTGTAAAGTTTAGTAATCAAAACAGTATGGCACTGGCATAAAAACAGACATATAGACAAATGGAACAGAATAAACAGCCCAGATGTAAATCCATATATCTGTGTTCAATGTATATTTCTTTGAAAGGGTGTCAAGAACACACAATGGGGGAAGGATAGTCTCTTCAGTAAATGCTGGTGGGAAAATTGGACATCCACATACAGAGTAATAAAATCTGACCCCTATCTCACCCCACATACAAAACTCAACTCAAAATGGATTAAGACTTAAATGTAGGCCCCAAAAAGTAAGACTGCTAGAAGAAAAGATAGAGAAAAAGCTTCTTGACATTGGCCTAAGCTATATTTTTTTTAATATGATGCCAAAATCACAGGCAACAAAAGCAAAAATACACAACTGGAGAGCATCAAATTAAAAAGCATCTGCACAGCAAATAAAAAATCCCACAGCATGAAAAGCCAATCTATGGAATGGGAGAATATATTTGCAAATTCTATGTCTAATAAGAGATTAATATCCAAAAATATATAAGGAGTTCATGCAACCGAATAGCAAAAAAAATAAATAACCCAATTTTTAAAATGTGCAAAGTACCTGAATAGATATTTCTCTATAGAAGGCAGATTAAGATGTGTTAATGGACAAAAATTATAGGAAAAGTGCTCAATTTAACTTGTCACCAGAAAAATGCACATCAAAACCACAATAATATATCACCTCACATCTCTTAGAATGGCTATTATCAAAAATAAAAAAGATAACAAGTATTGATGAAGATGTAGAGAAAAGGGATTTTTTTGTTGATGAAAATTTTAACTGGTACAACCATTATGGGAAATGGTATGGATGTTCCTCACATAATTAAAAGTAGACCTAGTATAAAACTCAGCAATTCCACTTCTGGGTATATATCCAAAAGAATTGAAATCAGTATCTCAATGACATCTATGTCAGACCTCCGACCTCCAGAACTGTAAGATAAAAACTTTGTGTTGTGTTAAGCCACTAAATTGGTAGCAATCTGTTATAGCTGCAATAGGAAATGAATATACATGCCATCCCTACTAGATTTGACCCTTACCTCAGATCAAGGCATCTCTACGCAATAGAACTGATCAGAGTCAGAGTTTATTCACAAAGAAGAGATAAAGACAAATATCTGTTGGATAGTTAGCCATAGTGTTTACCACAGAAGCTTTCCATAGGACTTATCATTTATTGTAAGTTTGTTCACATAGCTGCATAATCTCTTAAACTATTTTTATTTTTTATATTCATTTTATATTTATATTGCTTGTCATGGGACCTGACCTATTGTATATTTCAATAATTTTTAAATTAATGGATAATAGAACAAATATATAATTATCAAAGTCATCATTTTGAATATCACTGGGTTAGAAAAATGGATAAATATGGTGGTCCAAAGTAAAAAAGAAGCCTCTGTTGGTTACTGGTTTTCACTGCTATACAGATGTTAGAGTGCTTTCCTTGTAGGTCTGTCACTCCAGGTTCTAATACTTTCCATAGCCACTTCTCTCTCTTTTTTGTTTTTGATCATATAAAAAAGTGAACCTCCACAATGGCCCTTTGTTTTACTAAATTTAGTTATCTTTTAGAGGAATCATGATTCAATTTTAGAGAATAAAAGTGTCATTCTTCATAATATCATCAAACTTTCATGAATAGTTTACAAAATTGAATCATGAGCATGCAAACTTCTGTTGGGATGCTGAGAGATTGAGATACTGGAAATTTTTATAAAATATTAAAACTTTGGGCTTCATGTTTGAAAATTGCCAAAAAGTTTACACCTTCCAAAACATCTCAAGCAACTGGTTAGTCATCAAAATGCAAAAAAAAATTTTTGCATGCAAAATTTATGAACTCAAAAAGTTTTCAGATAATATATTCTCTTCTTATCCTCAAAGAAACTAAATATTTGAAGAATAAGTCTTGGCTTTCTTTTTTGTTTTAATTATAACCACTGTAATTATACAGTGTAGGTGCTATTCTATATACACAATATCTTACTTATACTTTAAACAATCTATTTGTCAGAAGAAAAAATCTAAGATACTTTATGCTCTGGTAATTTTCAATAGTTGATTCTATTAAAACAATTATTCAGTGAAATAAAGAATGAAATTAGAAGTTAGTGAATATTTTAGCACTATTTGATTTGATACTCATATTTTATCCTGATAATACAAGTATGCTTCTCTTCTTCCTTGACAGCTAGTGAATATATGGTCTTAGAATACTTTGAATAAGTCCTTCAAAGACCAGGAACCAATTATTCAGCTAGTGAATATATGAAGTCAGAATACATTGGATAATTCCTGATTATAAAACCAGGAACCAATTATTCCAATTAAACACAACGATTTAACAAATCTGTCAAGAACTTAATATCTAGAATTATAGTACAAATATGGGAGATTGCCATTTTCAAATAAGGTAGAGAAGAGTTGGGCCAAATTTTGAAGTGAAAAATTTTATCATCAGCCTAGTTTAAGATGTTTTTATGTGTTACTGCTCAAGGATCTTAGTAAAAGAGAGTATGTTAACATTTTTACAACCCTGGCTGGTGTGGCTCAGTGGACTGAGTGCCAGTCTGTGAACCAAAGGGTCACTGGTTCAATTCCCAGTCAGGGCACATGCCTGGGTTGCAGGCCAGGTCCCCCAGTCGGGGGTATGTGAGAGGCAACCACACATTGATGTTTCTCTTCCTCTCTTTCTTTCTCCTTCCCATCCCCTCTCTCTAAAAATCAATCAATCAATCAATCAATCTTTAAAAAATTTTCAGATTGTTATTATCCAAGAGAGGTAAAAGATAACACGGGCCAATATCAAGGACAGGAATGCCAGTGTCAGAATTAAAACCAAGCACTTTTTAATAAATCTCTGTTAGAACCAGAGGCAGAACATCGTCTAGGAATGTTACTGGAATTCCATAGCCAGTGGACATAGGAAATTTATTGGATTGTCATTTTTAGGAAGGATCAAAGTATTTAAATAACAGATATGTACTAGGAGGACTAGGTGGATCTCTGTATAAGGGAAACAAAGAAACAGGTTTAATGGCTTCCATCAAAGTGGACTGGGAAGCCATACACAATGGGAGTTGCCTGTGCGGCCCCAGTTCTCTCCAGTGTCCAGTGTGTGTACAGAGAAATGATTGTGGTGATGCAGATACCTGAGGTGGAACCCTGACACCGACTCACACAGATATGGTTTTGTTTTGCAATAGGACACTTTTATTTGAAGTAGATTAATCTCAGCCTAATTTTGAGAGCCAAAACAACCAAAAAGTCACTACAACTATATCACTTGTTTCAAATGGCTTTTTCTTTTTTTTTAAGATTTTATTTTATTTTTAGAGAGGGAAGGGAGGGGAGAGAGAGAGAGAGAGAGAGAGAGAGAGAGAGAGGGAGAGAGAGAGAGAGAAACATCAATGTGCGGTTGCTGGGGGCCGTGGCCTGCAACCCAGACATGTGCCCTGACTGGGAATTGAACCTGCGATGCTTTGGTTCACAGCCCGTGCTCAATCTACTAAGCTACACCAGCCAGGGCTTCAAATGGCTTTTTCTAAAGTCTAGGAAAGTTAAGACAAAGGTACAGAATGTGGTATCTTTGTAATGTTCTGGTGCCTTAAGCAAAAGTAGCCCTTTAGAATAGTAGCAGAATTACTCAAAATCGAACGTTGAGAGTTGGAGAGAAAAAGTAAGAACACGTGAGTAAACACAGGAAAAATATTCTTAAGACTAAAACTTGTGCTCAGTGGAGGAATTCTTGGCCATATGGAAACTACCCTAGGATCACCACCATGGCTCCCCACCACGGTTTTATTGGCAATTTAGAGTAATGAAAATATATCAAATTGGGAAATTCTTGTAGCCTTTGGCAATCCCTTTAATACCTTTGGGTCTCAGTTTCCCCCTGGACACAAAGGGTTAGAACTCAGTAAGTTGTGAAATCCATCAATCTTTTAACATTCTGAGAGTCCTTTCATATACTGCTTTCTCCATTTTCCTGTTTTGTGTTCAAATCCATCTTCTTTATTCCCTCTACTCCATCCTCCATATGTCTCCCTGCTGTTTTTTGTCATCTCTGACACAAAAGGGACAGCTGTAGAGACTATTAGTCAAAATTACTGCATAATCATCATCAATACCAGACAACCATGTTCCATCAGGGGGAGATGGGCTGAGCTAATATGAAAGCCACAGTCATTGGACTGACATGAACAAGTGAGCAGCATCACAAGGCAAAAATGAGTATCACACTGGATTACCTCTGCATTCTTTATACTTGTTTGCTTCCTTGACTCTATTTTTTTTTTCTCAGATGAGAGCTGCAGGAATGTTTTGCCAAAACTACATAAGAATGGCTAATCCTAATGAATGTTTGGTTTTTCCAACTCACCTTCTAGCTTGGAGGATGGCACTAATTAATTCCCAGCTGACTAATCTGATTAACTGGCTACACAGTGTGCCAATCATTTCCAGCCACTGTTCAGTCTCTAGAGCCTACTTTTTAAATATGCGCTTAAGTACTGCTTAAACATGAAAAGACCTGGCCAGTGTAACTCAGTGGATTGACTGCGGGTTGCAAACCAAAGGGTCTCAGTTAGATTCCCAGTCAGGGCACATGCCTGGGTTGCAGGCCAGGTTCCCAGTAGGAGGTGCGTGACAGGCAACCACACCTTGATGTTTCCCTCCCTCTCTTTCTCTCTCCCTTACCCTCTCTCTAAAAATAAATAAATAAAATATTTTTAAAAATGCATGGAAAGTGTGTGTGTGTGTGTGCACAAATATATACATGTTTTGTTTGTTTCAGCTTTAAGGAGAAGGTAAATTTTTCCTGCTAGTGTTAAAAAAGAATAAATGACTGATCATGATATTAATATGGTATTTAAATATAGGAATCTCTTATATTGGAGATCACCATGTAAATTATTCTAAATTTAGTGTGGCTATTGTTCTTCCATGAAAGAAAAATACCCTCAACATGCTCTGTTGTCACTAATATGAGTCCAGCATCGACTGTGGTCATTTTCAGGAGCTCTATATCATTTATTCCATCTAATAGCACACATTCAGTGCAGATTATAGAAACAGGAAAAGAAGAAAGACATAGCCTTTCGTTTAATGAAAAGGAGTTTAAATTTGTGAAGACCAGCAAACAAGCCACACATGAGAATGGAGGTGGGGGGAGGAGTAGAAAAAACATGAATTTATGCACCAGTAGAATGTCAACATATTCTACTATTCAGAACAAAAATAGGAGAGAGTATTAAGAATTGTTATTCATTACACTCAGGGTTAGTAGCCCTAAAAACCTGGAAGTGCATAGGATATTTGGTAAGCTATATTGATATTTGGAAGATGACAGTTTCTAAAGAGGTAAGAGCAAACTAAAGTATCTCATATTGATAACAATGTACTGCCTTACTTGATAGAAGACATGTTCACAGAGTGCCCATGGTGTTAGACCCATAATGTACTAACTACCTTTATCATAACCATCAACACTCTACCACTCATAGGTAACCAAGGCTCCTTTGTCTTTTTAAAGAGCCTCCAATGAAATGGAGCTTATACATGAAATAAATACCAATCAGGAAAAAGGTCGCTTAACCCCATAGTAATCTCAGTTGGTTGCACATTTTCAAATTATTGTACACTGATGTCTTGCCGTACTTCACCATTTTAGAAGTTATCTTATCTGTGAAAAAAGCTAAGATTAACTTCCAGACTTTGCCACTACCAATAAATCTGCTGTTTTCATGAACAGAAAATGGGAAATTAAAAGATTAGCCAAAAAAGTGAAAAACTGAAAAACACTTGAAAATTCTGTTCATTCACTCATTGAGCAAACATTGTTTGCTATCTCCATGTTCTATACAATTTTTTTAGGAACCACAGAGAAAAGATGGTACACAGTTCCTATTCTCAAGGAACTTGTAATGTGTACATTAACAGAAGACAGATGTGTCAACAAATTATTCAAATAGCATGTGCTAAGTGTAAGTGACATCCACAGCTTCTGTAAAAGGACAGTAAAGGGAGGAGAGGCCTGGTTGTCTGTCATCAACATTTTTTCATCACCACAATTGTTTCCTGAAGTGTCACTAGTAATTAAAAATAAATCACTCTAACCACCCTTTATAAATGATGTTAGAATGGATTCGAGTTCATTTTTGTATCTTTACTTGGACTTATATGCCTTCTGATGCCTTTCTTGAATGGGGCAAATAAGGCATTACTACTAGGAAAACAGGTTGCACAGAATCTTTATTCATCCTTCTTTATCAGTGTCACTGACTAAAGAGACTACTTTACTAGCCAAAAGTACTTTAACAGCAGTCCAAAGTTGATACTTATTTACCTCCTCTTTCTTTTTTTGATTTTAGCTATAATACATGTTTACCAGGAGAAAACCAATTGCTAATAAAAATCTGTGATTACATTTTCTTTAATCCTCTGCAAAATGTTTTGCTTTGGGGGCAGGTTGTCATTAAATTCTGGGCATGGAAAAGGGGACATGTCACAAATGAAAGTGCCTCATGAGGAAAAAAGTGGAATAGCCATTGATCTACAAGATTCAGGAATGCTGTAGAAAGAAGGGGCATTTGCCACACAGACGAGTTTGGATTTATCAAGATGGGATGAAAGTGTTTTTAAGCAGGTTATGTATATGATCCAATCTGCATGTTAGACCAGTCCCTTTTCTGGTTGTAGTAGAATTTGACTTTGTGTTGGCTGAAAACAGCATAAAATTACAAATAAAAATAATTTTGCAGTAGCTCTTGACCTAAATGAAAGGGCTTAGTGTTGGTGTTGAGTGGGGTAGGGGAGTGAGTCCAGACAGGAGGGGACAGATATGAGATATATTATGGCGGTAAAATGGATCTGTTGGTAACCAATTGATTCTGGTTTATATTTCTGTCTTTTTGGACTGGATTATGAGATCAGGATAAATTTGGGGAACAAGATAATACATGAAGTTTTAAAAATAGTAGTTTGAGCTCCAGCTGGAATTGATAAAAGTGAAATGTGTATATTTCTGTGAAGCAGCCAGTGGTAAGGTATGGGGATAAGGAGAGTGGTGTTGGCTGGAGGGAAACCTTTGGGAGTTTGGGGCTTATAGGTGAGAATTTAAAATACTGACTTGTGCCCAGAAAGAGAAACTAAGGAGACACTCTGAGTAAATTGACCATTTAAGAGGCTGGAAGAGAAAAATGATGTTTTAATTGACCTTGAGAAGGAACGATCTGAGATCTGAGCAGAAACCTAGAACAAATGAAAGAGTGAAAAATGGGAGAGTTTGAAGATGGAAGGGATTGTCAGCAGTGACAATGAAACCCAGCAGAGAAGACAAGTTGAGTAAAGATTGAAAAGTGGCATTGGTGTCTATCAATTGGAAACCACTGATTCCAGTTTGAAAGCAGAATTATATAAATGATCTAGAAGGAGGCAAGATTTCAGTAAGTTGAAAAGATAATGGAAGCCCTGGCTGGTGTAGCTCAGTGGATTGAGCGCCGGCTGTGAACCAAAGTGTCGCAGGTTCGATTCCCAGTCAGGGTACATGCCTGGGTTGCAGGCCGTGACCCGCAGCAACCGTACATTGATGTCTCTCTCTCTCTCTCTCTCTCTCTCTCTCTCTCTCTCTGTCTCTCTCTCTCTTTCTCTCTCTCTCCCCCCCTCCCCCTTCCTTCTCTAAAAATAAATAAATAAAATCTTTAAAAAAATAAAATTTCTTAAAAAAAAAGATAATGGAGGGTGATAAAGCTAAGCCATAAGGTGAACCAGCACCTGGATGTACACTTCCTTGAGAGGATGTCCACTGGAGTGACACTTTGTGGGAGTGTCACTCCCCCTTTGACACCTCCCCCCTCCTCCCCTTTGACATCTGTCACTCATTTCTTAGGATAAATCAACAGGTATTATGGACCAATCACATACATTCTATACTCCAGCTGTTTCTTTTACCAAGACAACTAACTTACTGAAGCAGTACCACATTCCCAGCAAGAGAAGAATCTTTTTTGGGGGAGGAAGATGTGGAGGTCCGGGATAGATGATAATGCATGTGGCTCTGCTAGACTCTCCAAATATACCCTCATGTTTCATTTGTAGGGAGAGAGAACCAGTCAAAGAAGAACATGTATTGTGGGCACAACATTCTATTTGTAATGGCAGAATCTAGTTTGTTAACCTTAGCTTTTGTCACAAACAAACATGAGACATTTACTACAATAACAGTTTAATTTTCATTCATACAAAACCTGGTTTTGTGCCTCTTATGCAAGTGATGGAGGTCTCCAGTCTCCTTCCATGCTGTGTAACTGCATCCTCAAAAAATGTGTTAAAGATTTTTGCTACACCATCCATTCAGCAGAAGGGTGAATGGAGAATGAATATGAATCACACCCACTTTTGAATGTCTCAATCCAGGAAGAACATATTATTGCAACCTGCTTTCCATTGGCAAGAACTTGTCATATGGCTCCAATATATTCAAGGAGGATAAAGAGTACAGTTTTAGCAGTGGGCCTGACAAATGGGAATAGGTTTGGTGAGTACCTAATCAGTTTTTACCAACCTACACTTAAGGTCATCATATATCTCTTTCACTACTTCCCCGCAAACAGGAAACACTCTCACCCTTCAGGGAGAGACCTGAAGCTCCCTGTACTTGCTCCATTCACATGTATTTGTACTAAGCAGTTCCTGCAATTTTGAGTGAAATTATTTGTCCCTTTAATATGCTTATAAATTCTTCCTACTCTTCCAAACCCTTTATATCTCATAAAGATATGGAGGCTCTTTGTGATTTGATTTCTTTTCTATTTTAATAAATATATTCCTAATTTATGAACTGCTCTCCAATCCAATCTTTCTCTCTCATTTGAAAGATACTTCTTTAAATATCCAAGAGTTTTGGATCTTATGAAAATTTCCAGTTAACAAAGGATCTTTATTATTGTAAGGAAAATATTATTAATTATAACTTTATATGTTGCTATTTGTCACATTTTCAAAGGTCTGCAGGAATTGGCAAAACTAGAGGAAGATATAGCCACAGTAGACAGATCACTTATACATAGAAATAAATGAGAATCATAGAAAAATAGCATAGTCAAACTATAACCACAAATCAGAACAAAGCATCATACTATATTTAGGTAAAACACAGTCACTTTGCTGTTTCTTTACTTCTGATTATTTCAACTTCAGTGAAGAGGAAAAAAAGAAAAGGAAACAAACAATGGATTTCAGAACTGAGATGAGTCAACATTTTGTTTGGGTTGCTCTAAGGAAGCTATTTTTCTAGCATTACTTGATGTGTTCTACTTTGCTGTTTACCCATGATGTGTCCTGAATTGGCACACTGAGTTTTAGCTTCTGGGTATGTTTCCAAGAACAATAGGAAATTCCTGCTTAAAGGTTTTACACAATCTTTCTAATAACAAATTGAAACTAAACAGATTGAAGTTTCTTGTGTTGGAGATTGATGTGGGAGTTTTACAGGCAAAGAATGTCCCCATGTAAAAAGTGAAGGCATATATTTCTTTAGTTTCTAATCCCACATTCCTTGGACTTAACAGCACCAAGAGATGTCTCGATTACGCCCAAACTGTCCTTTTCTTATCTACTCTGTCATTTTGTTCTTTATTGCTCCTCATATTTTCTATGTTAACTCTCTTGCTATTCTTTTTCTTTTTCTTGATCATGATCTTGTGATTGAACCAAGGATACCTGTAATTTGTTCACATTTCCAAGGAAAGAATCTACATTTTATAGAATATGAAGCTTATGTAATTTGGTATGGGGGGAGTCTATACAAAAAAGAATATAACATTGTGCCCTGGCTGGTGTGGCTCAGTGTATTGAGCACCAGCCTGTGAACCAAGGGGTCATGGGTTTGATTCCCAGCACATGCTGGGTTGTGGGCCAGGTCCCCAGTAGGGGGTGCACGAGAAGCAAACACACACTGATGTTTCTCTCCCTCTCTTTCTCCCTCCCTTCCCCTCTAAAAATAAAACAAATAAAATCTTTTAAAACATAAATAAATATCATTTTAAAAAGGAATATAACATTGTCATAACCAGTGACAGCCTTGGAAGTGGCCTGCTAAGTTAAGGGTCCTAAAGATTGAGCTTCGTTAATGTCATGTTAAATTTGTCCATCACAGCTAGTCCATCGTAGAGCTACTTTCTTCTTCTTTTTTTAAAATTTAATCTTCATTTTTTTACATTGCCTTTTAGTCCCGCTATGGCCCCTTCCCCCCAGCAATCACCACACTGTTTCTATATATCTGCTCTTTCTTCACATTGATTTCTTGTTATATATTCACTAGAGGCCATATAACAGAGTTTATGCTGCGCTTATTCAGCATTCCATCTTCACTTACTATGAAGCAGCTACTTATGCAAAGAAAGAGCAGTGGATTTGTCACAGACACTCAGATATTTAGTTCTTAAGTAAATCTACATATAAATAACAGTGAAGCTAGATGGAATTTTGAACTAGGCAGGCAATTCAACTTTCACTTTGGGCAATGTGACTGAAAGAGAGGGAGCTGAAGTTAAAGAGGCATAGATGGAGAGAGCTGACATATAGAAAACCAGTTTTGTATTACTTATTGTGAAAAAGAATATATGAATGCAAAGGGAAGCTTGGGAAATGATCGAAAATAGTGAGTTAACAGATATATCAACTTATTTTTATTGATCTTTAATCTCCTACTCCTATTGCTAGAGAACAGTGTAAATTTATAGATAAATTTCAGGCTTTAAAATTAAATAGACCTGAAAGCAAACCATGGTTCTGACACTTACTAGCTGTGAGATTCTAACATTTTTGATGCACTAGTGCATCAGATATGAATGGAGAGGACAATCTCCAGCTGGTTGATAGGATTTGTTTTAATATTTGTGTGTGTTAACATAAATGATACTAAGTAACACAGCCATCATTTAGTTACTCTAAGCAATCAATGTGTGTATATATATGTATATAAACATAAATATAGATGTATAACATACATATATACTGATACAATAGGCACTAAAGAATTAGAAATTAAACAATTGTAAATATTCATATTTAAGGCAGAAGAATAAACCTGTTATTTAAATGATTTTCGCTATAATATATTTCTAGAGGATTTTGTTGTAAGGATTTTTTAAAAGTTGTTATTTATTTTTAGAGAGAGGGGAGTGGAGGGAGAAGAGAGGGAGAGAACACCAGTGTGTGGTTACCCCTTGAACACCCCCCACTGGAGACCTGGCCTGCAACCCAGGCATGTGCCCTGACTGGGAATTGAACCAGCAACCTGTTGGTTCACAGGCACAATCAATCCACTGAGTCACACCAGCCAGGGCTGTCATAAGGATTTTGCTTTCATTATATAGTAATAACTTTGTAGATTAACAAATGTGTCTTTCACTTCTTGAATTGCACAGTTTGAACCAGACTGCCATACCCCATCACCTGATCCTCTCTCAAAGTTGCATGCTAGCAAATGTCATTTCAACTTATGTCCATATCAAACATTCATTTTAGGGGGAAGATTCATCAAAGTGCCAATTGCATTTCCATTCTCATAAGCATTATTCTGTTTAAAGTTATGAACCATCTTGAGTTGAGCTGAAATCCAAAGATAATGTCGTAGAATTCAATGTAGAGCTCAGAAAGTTGACAGAACCAGTATTTTAAAAGAAACAGAAATCTAGGTAACTCCTGAAGAATAAGAGGGAAAACCTGCATCAGAAATCCTGTCTCACTAATAGCCTAGTACAGAGATTTTTACGTTACAGGTCAGGGCGTATAGTGAGATGTGAAATTAGTTTGTGAGGCCTATCCAGCATTTTAAAATGGGATGTGATGGGATGGGGTGGGATGGGGTGGGGTGGGGTGGGATGGGATGGGATGGGATGGGATAGAATAGAATAGAAAATAGAACATTACATAAATAGTTCTAATGAATATTACCTCTATATCCTTGATCATTCACTAAGGATTCAATATATCAAGAAAGAGTATCCAATTAGACAAACCAAGGTCATGATCTTGCTCTCTAGTTTTCTAAAAGTCACTTCATTATACTAGAATAAATAATTTGCCCTGAATCTAGTCCAAAATTACATTAAGAAGGACTGAATTTGGGCCTTCTGAACCAGCATTACCTACTTATGCTTGGCACTAACCACATATACTGTTGTTCTGTGTCCCTCAGATTTTTTCTGCTGTTGGAAATTTAAAAATTTCAGTATGTGTGTTTGGTTTGGAAAATAACAAAAGGTTTTGTTCCCACTTTTTCTTTTTTTTTCCTTTTCTCCTATGCACAAATGCCTGGATAGTTCAAAGACTTGGAAAGCTCAGCTTGTTTTGATATAGGCATGAACTAGGACTAATGCCTTTTTTGTTTGGTTGTTTAACAATTGTGTTAGCAGAGACTGCTTGGTTAAAAGTTACACTGATGTGGGTCAAGCTGAGGTCAGCCCAAAGCTCTGTTGTCTATGCTTACTGAGGTTTGTCCCACCTGAGCCAGTTAAAAACTTACCAATGTCCCCCCAAAAAAGTCTTATGACCTTATGAAAGCATTGAAACCTTATGCCTCCTGCCCAGGCTGTATCAGAAGCATGAATCTTTTCTTCCCAAAATGTCAGATCCAGGTTTCCAGCCAGTGATCCAAGATGTTAGGGTATTAGGTTACTGACCAATAACATCCCTATTCCTTTCACCCAAGTCAGAAACTGTTTAGTAAAAGGCAAAGGTATCTAATAGAGAAAAAAATTCAAAGTAACAGTTTTATTACTGATAAGGCTGAAGGAAAGATTCAACTGCCAACATCAGGAAAATATAAAAGGTGTAAAAACTCTAACAAATGAGGCATAAAAATTAAATGGATAAAATTACCAAACACATACTGTGAGGATATCAGCTATCCCTCAGTCTATAATTTTAAGGCAGTTCCAATAAAAATCCTACCTGTTCCCTATTTCCATGAAATTTAAGAATATAATTCTAAAATTATTTGGAAAAGCAAGTGACTCATAATAATGAAGGCAATTTGAGGGGAAAAAAGAACAATGGCAGATACTTGTGCTTACAGTTATCACAACATATTACAAACATTCACTGTGGTTAAGAAAGTGAGGTTTTGGCAGAGGGATAGAAAAGGAAAGAACAAAAAATACAGAGCACAGAAAGATACACAGAAATAAATGGGATCTGTGCATGTGACAAAGATAGAATGATTATTCAATGGAAAATGTGTTATTTATGTATCTATTATCTAAATACGGTAATAAAATTAAATTGGAATCATTATACCTTGCCCATAAAGCAGTTCCAAGTAGATTAAAACATGAATTTCTTTTTATTTTTTAAAAGATTTTATTTTTTTTATTTTTAAAGAGAGGGGAAGGGAGGGAGAAGAGAGGGAGAGAAACACCAATGTGTGGTTGCTCCTTGAATACCCACCACTGGAGACCTGGCCTGCAACCCAGGCAGTGCCCTGACTGGGAATCGAACTGGCAACTCTTTGGTTCACAGGCTGGTACTCAATCCACTGCGCCACACCAGCCAGGGAATGAATTTCTTTTTAATCTAAAGAAATTCTTGAGATTGTAAGTCAGGAAAGGATTTCTTAATCATGATAAGCACAATCTATCAAGGAAATTAAAATTTGACTCCCTTAATATTATAAATGTCATAAAAAGAAAGACATTTTTTTAAAAATATCAGTCTCTATTTTTTATTTTTTAAATTTTTTTAAAGATTTTTATTTCTTTATTTATTTTTAAAGAGGGAAGGGAGGGAGAAAGAGAGAGAGGGAGAGAGAGAGAGAAACATCAATGTGCGGTTGCTGGGGCCATGGCCTGCAACCCAGGCATGTGCCCTGACTGGGAATCGAACCTGCGACACTTTGGTTCACAGCCCGCGCGCGCTCAATCCACTAAGCTACGCCAGCCAGGCTAAAAGAAAGACAATATTTAAAAGGATAAAAGCTGGATCACTTTTCCCAGTCTGTAGCCTACATTTCCCTCTCTGGGACACAAACAGATTTTGGAGAGATGCTAATGGTGGACATGAGCCATAGATAAAATCCTCAGTGCAAATTAACTGCTTGAGAAGCACACCTGGAATGGAATGCTATGCAAAACACTGTCTCATCTGTCTCCAGAAGTATTGCACAATTACTGATGTAAGATCCTCACATTTCTCTGGCAAATATTTACACACCTTGAATGTTTTCTTATCACTAGTAACTATGGCATACTGCGAGTAGCCCTTCTTTCTCAATTTCATAGTTCCAACATGAGTTTGATTTAAAATGTTCCTCTAAAAAGATACACTAAATTGGATATTTAAATACAGTGAAAAGGAAGGGCTTCAGAAAACCAAAAAGCCCTAGGAAAAACAAAAACTCTAGTAATATTTTTGTCTTTTCCTCTCAGATGTAATGGTTCCTGTGTTAAGCATCTCCAAGATGGCTGTATGCCTGTTCAGTGCCTCCGTATTTGCAAGATGCATTAGTGTCACCTGAAATTTCCCCCGTGGTAGCCAGTGACAGACTGGGCAGGTAGCAGGCAGTGTTGCTCTAGGAAATTAGACTGTAAGGCCATTTTAGTTGACTACTGATCACTGGATGTTTAGGGGAAATTATCTTGCAAATCTTGAAAAATATATGTTGATCAACAGGCTATATACACCTGCTACAACAACACAAAGACACGATTCTTTTCAATGTGATGAAATAAGATACAGAAAATGATTATAGCTTCCCTCACATACATACTCATGCTTCCATTTAAAAATCTCCATTTGGGTGTTATTTGCAGTTCTAATAAGTAATTAAGGAATAATGAAACTTCAAACCCAGAGGATAAAAACAGCACCCATAGAGATTCAGTAGGGCCAGACACAGCCCTGATGCTGCGTGTTATTAAATGAATCTGGCTCTGTGTGATTAGAGTAGATACATGCAGTGACATTACCTGCTATCAAAAAATGACAGCAGAGATTAAGAATTCAGTTTATGACAAAGAACAATGCCCCTGTATCAAGTGTCTATTATGATTTCTTTTGAAATTTGCCAGCAAGTAAAATCATTACTATTTTACCCTTTACATCTCCATGAAGACTGTGATTGTTAATAGACATTTCTGAAAATTTTCTAATTCTCTCCAATATTTTAGCATCTACTGAAAAGTATAAGGTTCCATCTAAAATGAAGCAATGAGTTATGACATCTTACCCACAGTGTAACTCATATACTTTGAAGTAACTGAATATAGAATGTGTTGAATTTTGTCTCTTTGAATTACTCTTTGAGATGTGAGGGGTTAAAATAAAATAAATATATTCTTCTATTTCACTCTTTAAAATATGTAAAATAAATCGGTTATATATTTTCCTCTTAAGTTTCTTCATTTCTGTTTTTTTTTTTCATGTAGAGTTAGAATTCTCCCAACTATACAAGCTCAAAAGCTCAATGTCACCTGTCATTTTTCAGATCAATCATGAACCAGGCTAGGATATTAGGAAATAAAGTAGAGGATTTCTTCCTTCACAGAAAACCACACTTTGGCAGATGGCCACAAAGAGGTTCCCCAATGGTCTTCTCCCAGTATCCATACCAGTGAATCCTACACACCTACTTGGAATTAGGGCTGACCTATCTGACCAATAGAATTCTGTAGAAGTGATGGTGTGAGATTTCTAAAGCTAGGTTATCAAAAGCATTTCAACATTTGCCTTAGACTCCTTGACCACTCCACTCCCTTCTAGGAAAACTGGCTAACATGTTGTGAAGATAGTCAAACAATCCATAGAGAGGTACATATGAAGAGGAAATGAAGCCTCATGCTAACAGCCAGCACAAACTTGTCAGCTATGTTAAATAAGTCTTGGAGGTGGATTCTCCAGTCCAATTCAAACCTTCAGATAACTGCAGCCTTAGCTATCTCATGAGATAGCATAAGCCAGAATCACCTAGTCAAATTCCCCTCAAATTCCTGAAACTCAGGAAGTGTAAGAGGCAAGATTTATTGTTGTTTGAAATCCCCTAAGTCAGGAAAAAAAAGTTGGTATAGCAATATTCATATCAGACAAAACAGACTTCAAAGCAAAAGCCGCAACAAAAGAAATAGGACATTACATAATGAAAAGGGGAGCAATCCAACAAGAGGTTAAAGCCCTAGTAAACACTTATGCATCCAACATAGGAACCCCTAAATATGTAAAGCAGGGGTGTCCAACCTTTTGGCTTCTCTATGCCACATTGGAAGAAGAGTTATCTTGGGCCACACGTTAAATACACAAACACTAATGAAAACTAATAAGCAAAAAAAAAAGGTGTGTGCATAATTTTCATGATATCTGCCACCACAGATAAGCAAGATAGTCCTCACATTATAACCTTAATTATGCAGCAGCCCTTTCAATAATCTTTTAAAATCATCAAGCAGATTCCAAGTTTGCGATCACTAATATAGAAAATGTACATATCTAAGTAATAAAACTTAGTATAAAACTAAGTAATATTTTAAGTAAATTTATAATTTTTTTTAATATTTTATTTATTTATTTTTAGGGAGGGAAGGAGAGAGAGAGAGAGGGAGAGAGAGAGAAACATCAATGTGCAGTTGCTGGGGGTTATGGCCTGCAACCCAGGAATGTACCCTGGCTGGGAATCGAACCTGGGACACTTTGGTTCCCAGCCCGCGCTCAAAATTTATAATTTTTTATTGGGCCACATTCATAGCCATCTTGGGCCACATGTGGCCCATGGGCTATGGGTTGGACACCCCTGAAAAGCAAATGTTGACAGACATAAAGGGATAGACTGACAGTAATATAGTCATAGGAGGGGACTTTAACACCAAGTTGACATCAATGGATAGATCTTCCAGACAGAAAATCAACAAGAAAATGGTGGCCTTAAATGACACAGTAGATCAGAGAGATTTAACTAATATCTTCAGAGCATTTCACCCAAAAGCAGAAAAATATACATTCTTCTTGAATGCACACAATATATTTTCTAGAAGGCCACATGTTATGCCACAAAACGAGTCTCAATAAATTTAAGAAGACTGAAATCATATCAAGCATCTTCTCTGACATAATGGTATGGAACTACAAATCAACTATGAGGAAAAAAATGAAAAAAACACACAGAGACATGGAGGCTAAATAACATGTTAGTAAACAATGAATGGGTTAACAATGAGATCAAGGAAGAAATTAAAAGATACCTTGAAACAAATGAAAATGAGAACATGACAACACAAAAATCTATGGCACATAGCAAAAGTAGTTGTAAGAGGGAATTTCATAGCATCACAGGCCTATCTCAAGAAACAAGGAAAAGCTCAAATAAACAATCTAACTTTACACTTAAAGGAACTAGAAAAAGAACAACAAACAAACCCCAAAGTGTGTAGAAGAAAGGTAATAATAAAGGTCAGAGCATAAATGGAGTTTGAAAAAATAGAAAAGATCAATGACACCAAGAGATGGTTCTTTGAAAGATAAACAAGATTGAAAAACCTTTAACCAGACTCATTAAGAAAAACAGAGAGAGGGCCTAAATAAATATAATAGGAAATGAAAGATAAGTAACAACTGGCACCAAAGAAATACAAAGGATTGTAAGGAAATATTACAAACAACTATATGCCAACAAATTGGACCATCTGGATTAAATGGATAAATTCCTAGAAACATGCCACTTTCCAAAACTGAATTAGAATCAGAGAATCTGAATAGACAGATTAAACTAATGAAACTGAAGCAGTAATAAAAAAAAAAAAAACCTCCCAACAAACAAAAGTCTTGGACTAGATGGCTTCACAGGTGAATTTTACTAACATTCAAAGAACTATCACCTACACTTCTCAGACTTATCCAAAAAATTCAAGAGGAGGGGAGACTTCTGAGCTTATTTTATAAGGCTAGAAGTATCCTAATTTTAAAACAGATAAAGATACTAGAAAGAAAGAAAACTATAGGCCAATATCCCTGATGAACATAGATGCTAAAATTTTCAACAAAATATTAGCAAACCAGATCCAACAATACACTAGAAAAATCATACACCATGATCAAGTGGGACTTATTCCAGGGATGCAAGGTTGATACAATAGCCTCAAGTCAATAAATGTGACACACCACATAAACGAAATGAAGGATAAAAATCACATGATCGTATCAATAGATGCTGAAAAATCATTAGATAAAACCCAGCACCCATTTATCATAAAAACTCTTAGCAAAGAGGGAATCAAGGGAACATACCTCAACCTGATAAAGGCCATATATGACAAACCCACAGCCAACGTTATGCTTAATGGGCAAAAACTAAAAGCATTTCCCTTGGGCTCAGGAACAAGACAGAGATGTTTACTTTCATCATGTATTCCACATAGAACTGGAAAATTCCAGCCACAGCAATCAGAAAAAAAGAAGAAATAAAAGGCATCCAAATTGTAGAGGAAGAAGTAAAACCATCGCTATTTGCAGATGACATGATACTGTACATAGAGAACCCTAAAGATTCCACCAAGAAACTACTAGAACTGATAAATGAATTCAGTAAAGTAGCAGGATACAAAATAAATACCCAGAAATCAATTCCGTTTTTATACACCAATAATGAACTATCAGAAAGGGAAACTCAGAAAACAATCCTACTTACAATTGCATCAAAAAATAATATGTAGGAAGAAATTTAACCAAGAATGTAGAAGTCTTATACTTAAAAAATTAAAAGACTCTGGCTGGCGTAGCTCACTGGATTGAGTGTGGGCTGCGAACCAAAGCACTGCAGATTCGATTCCCAGTCAGGGCATGTGCCTGGGTTGCAGGCCATGGCCCATAGCAACCGCACATTGATGTTTCTCTCTCTTTCTCCCTCCCTTCCCTCTCTAAAAATAAGTAAATAAAAAATTAAAAGACTGAAGAAAGAGATTGAAGAAGATACAAATAATTGAAAGCACATACCATGTTCATGGATAGGAAGAATTAACATCATGAAAATGTCTATACCCAATTCCTCTCAAGATACCAATGATGTATTTCATGAAACTAGAACAAATATTCAAAAAAAATTTTTTTAGTAAATTTTTTAAAAAGATTTTATTTCTTTATTTTTAGAGAGGGAAGGAAGGGAGGGAGAGAGAGAGAGCGAGAGAGAGAAACATCAATGTGCGGTTGCTGGGGGTTCTAGCCCGCAACCCAGGAATGTACCCTGGCTGGGAATCGAACCTGGGACACTTTGGTTCCCAGCCTGTGCTCAATCCACTAAGCTATGCCAGCCAGGGCTCCAAAAATTTATATAGAATCACAAAAGACCCCTGAATAGCCACAGCAATCTTGAGAAAGAAAAACAAAGTTGGAAGAATCATGCTACCTGATATCAAACTGTACTACAAGGCCATAGTAATCAAAACAACATGGTACAAGCATAAAAACAGACATAGATCAATGGGACAGAATAGAGAGCCCAGAAATAAATATGTAACTTTATGGTCAATTAATATTTGACAAAAGAGGCAAGAACATTCAATAGAGTAGAGACAGCCTATTCAATAAATGGTGTTGGGAAAATTGGACCAATATGTGCAAAAAAAAATGAAACTAGGCCACTTTCTTACACTGCATGCTAGAATAAACTCCAAATGGATTAAAGGCTTAAATGTTAGACTTGAAACCATAAAAATTCTAGAAGAAGACAAAGACAGTCAAATGCTGGACATTTCTCATAGCAATATTTTTTCTGATATATCTCATTGTGCAAGGGAAAGAAAAGATACAATAAATAAATGGGACTCCATCAAACTAAAAAGCTTTTGCACAGCAAAGGAAACCATCCAGAAAATGACAAGGGAACACACTGAATAGGAGACAGTATTTGCCAATGATACATCTGACAAAGGGTTAATTACCAAAATATAATAATGTAAGAATTTATACAACTCAATATCAGGAAGACAAACAACCCAATTCAAAAATGGGTGCCCTGGCCAGGTGGTTGAGTTAGTTGGAGCGTGACATCCCATGCATCAAAAGGTTGCAGATTCAATTCCTGGTCAGAGCACATACCTAGGCTGTGGGTTCAATCCCAGGTCAGGGCATGTATGGGAGACAACCAATTAATGTTTCTCTCCCTCTCTCTCTCTCTCTCTCTCTCAAGTCAATAAACATATCCTCAAGTGAGGATTTTAAAAATAAAATAAAAAATTCAGGGATCACATGGATCTCTACAGTCTTCCAGGTTTCTGACACTCTAAAGTCTACAAGGACATGGAACAATTCTTTTATACTCTCTTAAAAGACATTCTTTGAGAAATTGATTGAAGAAAGGTTTTTCTCTTTTCTTTTTTTAAGATTTTATTTATTTATTTTTAGAGAGGGAAGCCAGTTGTGGGGGGGAGAGAAACATCAATGTGCAGTTGCTGGTGGTCAGGGCCTGCAACCCAGGCATGTACCCTGACTGGGAATCGAACCTGCGACACTTTGGTTTGCAGCTCACACTCAATCCACTGAGCTACACCAGCCAGAGTGAAGAAAGGTTTCTAAAAGAAGGAACAGCACCCTTAAAATATGTTTGTCAAATACAGAAATTAATTATTTCTTTAGCAGACCTCTTAGGATAATATGTACCCTTTCACTTCAAATATATCATGTTTTGCCACAGAGATAGACTTAAAATATTAATGTCATCAAAATCTGTTTTGATAGTTTTGCCAATAGCATGCTTTTTGGTACAGTTTTGGTTTCATTTCTGGTAGATCATGTAAAATTGTTTTCAAGACTGATTTTTTTTAAAGCCTCCTGATTTATTTCACAATGCAATTCAACAGATCCAGTTTCCCCTTGTTATAGCTACTGGAATTGTCAAACCCAGAAGCTTGTAGCTGATCAGCACTTTTGCCCTAGATACCTAGTTTTTCCTCTCTCTTAATGGTGCTGTCCTTGATAATGTTGTGATGCTCAACCATCCAGAGGTTTTTTTGTATCGGGTAGTAGAGTCCTGACAGATATGTGAAAAGGATCATTAGTTTTCCCTATTCAGCATGCCTATTAAAAGTGATTTATAGGAGAACAAATTAGAATCTAATAATTAAATAGGTGAGCACTCAGGTGTTACAGTGATCAGCTATATAGTATAGTATTTAGGTGGAAGGTCCATTCTCTTTGAAAATTGTGAAAGGATCTATAGCTTCCTACAAGAAGAAAGGGATCTGTTTCAAGAGCTCAGCCAACTTAAGTTTGTGCATACAAATCACACATTTCCTTCCATAATAAAATATAATCTCTGCTTTCAAATCTCTTGCAAAGATACATCAAGATTAATTTCAATTAATAAAACCTCCTGACATATTTTTGGATTCTATGAAAATTTCTGATGATTGATTGCATGTTTAATAAACAATAAAACTTACAGCCATCATGTTCTTGCTAAAACTCGATTTCCCCTCTGGTAATTGTGTGAAGGGAAGGAATGTAATTATGTTTCTTGTCAGCATTTCCTTGACAGTTGTTTCATGCAAAGACAGGCAAGCTTGAGAGCCTGATTCATTCACAGACCTGCAACCAATATAAGTGCTTGGTGTACTGCTGGATGCCATTGCAGTTTCTTTACTGAAGGTAAAATCTCCAAGTATTTTTCAACCATAAATAAGAAAGACACCTTTTTCTGACCAGGTAGCTCAGGTAGTTACAGTGTTGTTTGATATGCCAAGGTTGTAGGTTTGATCCTGGTCAGGGCACATACAAGAATCAACCAATGAATGCATAACTAAGTGGAACAGCAAACAGATGTCTCTCACTCTCTCTCTCCCCCTCCCCTTCCCCTCTCTCTCTCTAAAAAAGTCATAAATAAAAAACATTTTTAAAGAAAGAAATCTTGCTATGTATGACAACATAGATGGGCCTAGAGGGTATTATGCTAAGTGAAATAAATCAGACACAGAAAGACAAGTACCATATGATCTCAGTTATATGCTTATATATGGAATCCAAAACAAACAGAACACATTGGTGGTTGCCAAAGGTGGGGGTGGGGGATGGGAGAATTGGGTAAAGGTGGTCAAAAGGTACAAACTTCCAGTTATAAAATAATTAAGTCATGGGGATATAATATATAATATGGTGACTATTAGTAATATTGTATTGTATATTTAAAAGTTGCTGAGAGTAAATCTTAAAAGTCCTCATTATAAAAAAAATTGTAACTGTGTGATGACAGATGTTAACTGTCACCACTTATTGTGGTGATTATTTCTCATATATATGAATGTCAAATCATTATGATGTATACCTGAAACTAATGTTATTTATTAATTATACATTAATTTTTAAAAATAAAAAAACAAAAACGGAAACTCCACATGGTTGCTTACCTTCAGGACTCCAAGAGGCTGTTGGAATGTGAAATCAAGGCTCTCTGACTACTGGGCTTGTGTGCTTTATTTTCTTTGAGTTGTTTCCATCCGCAAGGCTCTGAGAAAATATTCTTTACCTTGGAACAATGCTCCTTCCTTTAATAGTGGAGTCATGTAGAGGAGTAGAGACTTTCCTTCCCTCCAAAGGCATTCATTATTCATTATATTAAAGGAAATGCATAAAGGTATTTCTACCATGTTTGACTCTCTGTGGCTCTAAAACTGCAATTCAAACTTAGTTCTCCCATGTTCAAGAAATCGAGTGAGTTAATCTTAAGTGGTAATTGATTCAGAAAATAATTACTGAACAGACACTGTGTACATTTGATTTTTCTAGAAACTGTAAAATGTTAGTGAGATTTCAATCTAGGAAGGGGATATGATTAAAGGAACTTACAAGTAATGAAAGAATAATCCAGGATAGAAAATGCGGCTGGGTGGCAAATTTTATATAACAAATGGAATGGGTACAAAAATGAAGCATCTTTATTTTTTATTTTGTAATTAATCTGGACTTTGCCTAAGCTATACCTGGTTCCTTGGTGGTGGAATCCATATACATATACACACATATTATCTATACGCACACACATTTATTGTGTATGTAATTTGGCTTAAATGTATCTGATTTATGATTAAATAATTTATGCAGTGATTTTAGGTATTGTCCATGCCTCATTTGAATTAAACTATTTCAGTGTCTCAGCTCCTCCTGCTCCTTGCTCTTTTCCTTAAATGGATTCCTGGTTAAGTATCTTCCTGGAGGCAGAGAGTGTGTGGTCTTTGTAACTGGTGCCCACTCCCTCCTCTGATATGCAGGGCAATACTCTGTAAGGCAATAGCACTGAGGCAAAGATGAGAAAAGATTGAAATAAGATCAAGATTCTGGTTTTTTAAAGTTTTTATTTATTTATTTTTAGAGAGGAAAGGGAGGGACATAGAGAGAGAGAGAAACACCAAAGTGCAGTTGCTGGGGGTTGTGGCCTGCAACCCAGGCATGTACCCTGACTGGGAATCGAACCTGCGACACTTTGGTTCGCAGCCCGAGCTCAATCCACTGAGCTACGCCAGCCAGGGCAAGATTCTATTTTTACTAACAACATCAGCAAGGAGAATAAACTGAGAAGCACAGTCTCTGAAATAGAATAAGGCAGATGTGCCAAAGATGGTATGAACCTCATTCCATGCTTCCAGGAAGCAGTGGCCAGAGTAATATGTTTCTTTTCCCCCACCCCAAAATAACCAAGCCATAAGTCAATCATAGTCCTTTCTTCTCCTTCTTTCATCTACTCCATCTTCTAGATTTATTCAAAGATTTCACTTTCCAGCAGGTTATTCAGAAGACTGCAGCAAGAAACTAGAAGTGATTATTTGTATCCAAATATGTTTGGTTGCCAAAGAAGCAGCAATGTTAACAGGGATAGATAAAAAAAAAAAAGCTCTGAATGTGGTGTATGCTATGGAGAATAGTTCATAACACTTCACCTTTCAAAAAGAATCACTTTTGCATTACAGTACTTGCTAATTTGTAGGAGCCTGAAATTCAAAGCAGGAGAAGGTCCAGCTTCTCTCAAGCATCATCTCACTAAGTGTCTTATTTCTCTCTACAAATATCCCACTTCCAGATATTATATATTGATCTAGGTGGCACACAACTTGACCTGACTTTCACAGTTAGGCCTCAGAAAGGTCACATGATTAACATCAATGTTTAGTTCACTGTGACCCTAGCTGAGGCTATGGGACCCTGTCTTAAGTATTAATGACAGAGATATTGAAGGAGAAAAACTCAGAGTTATAAAGCTCAAGTTAAAAAGTATTATTATAATGAAAAAGTTGTACTAAAAATAAAGGTTAAACCTGGAGAGAGTTGGCTCAGGATAGACAGATACAAAAAAAGATAGATGGGAACAAAAGAAGAATATGGGAACACACACACGTACATAAGTGTGAGCACACACATATTACACAAACCACATTTTAAATTAAATTGAAGACAATATTAAAAATTCCCTTACAAACATCCAAGTACAATTTGCTAATACAGAACTAATCTCTACATTCAGGAATAAGCCCAGAGACTTCTCTTGACAGAAGATTTTGATGTGCTTATAGTTGTTCATTTGGCTGACTATGTCCTAGCTTCTGAGCCCTGAGCCATCTCTGAAGTTTGATTATATTTAAAGAATCAAAAGATGAGAGACAGAGCATTTGTTATATTAGTATAGCATGTTGCTGACCTAGAGCCCCTGGCATTTAACTCTTAAAACAATGGGAATCTCTTGTACCCATTAGATATTACCACACACTCAGTGGCTTTGACAGACATTTTTATTTCACTGTATTTGCAGCTGGATGGTAAGGGTCACAGAACAGGGAGTTGAACAAAGTAGAGTAGGCTTAGCTGACTTAGCTCTACTTCATGTCTCATTTGGTTTCCAGGCTGGGAGAAAGCTCTCCTTATGCTGCTACTTGGGTACAAGAGGGCAAGGAGAAATGCATGGAGGTTGTGTAGGGTCTAGATTTGGAACTGTCAGTCACTCCTACCCACCTTCCACAGGGCAATGCAAGTCTGCAGGTCAAGCTGAAAGTCAAGGGGCAAAGAGGTGCCCTCTGCCCATGATGAGGTTACTTTAAGGCAGCAGATGCAGGGAGGGCTGCAGCACTTGAGTCTGTCATTCAGCTGTGACATTCTCCTCACGAACCAAAATATACTGTCATCCTTCCCTGAATTAATATTTCTCTTTTCATTGCACCTGTTAAAACATTATTGACCAAGGAAAGATTTAATTTTTTTTTTCATTTTGTGAATAAGCCTCCTGCAAATATCAGGACCTGATGCAGATCTGTTTTATAAAAATGTATCTTTTCATTCATTTTATAGTCAAATATTGAGCACCTACTATATACAGATCAAGTGAAGCAATGCAAGAGATGTAAAGATGGGCAGATGTAGATTATTTCTCAATGATCTTGGGGGTTTGGGAGTTCAGGAGGGAAGCCTGGGGTAGGAGTAGCACCAAGTAAAGAAGAGGGTAGGGTGGTGACCATCAGTTTGGGCTTTAAGCATACCTGCATTGGAGTCTCAGACCCACCATTTCAGGCAAGCTATCTATCCTCCATCTGCCTCCGATTTAACCATCGACAGATAGACTAATCAATGTCACACATCTTATAGGTGGAAAATTAAAATATGTAATTTATGCCTGGCCCCTACAAGTGTTGAATTAGGAGCTAGCATAAGACTTTACGTTGCTTTGATAGATTGGGCATCATTTCGCCACAGTGCACTCTAAACCCATTTCCTCCTTCATCCTGTTGTCTCCACAGTCCCATGCTAATTGCTATCCAACAGCTGGCTTTGGTGACACCTTTTGTAATCACAGGCTGTAAAAACCAAACTAGGGAGTTAAATCGTTTTCAGGGCTCCATTTTGTTATGAAAGCAATTACAAATAACTCTCAATCCCTTTCCTTAAAGGAGTGATGAGGTGAATTCTGGCTGAAACAGAATAAGAAAACCTGGATAGAATACCTGTGTCAACAACCTGCCTCTGCCATGTGATTCACAGAAAAGTCCAGTTGCTTGTAAGGCACAGAGCAATGTGGCCCACTGTTGGGTGCAAGAATTGATTTTCTGACTGATTTTCTGGAATCTCACTGACTGAGGAAACACATCCTCATTATCAATCAACCAAGGGTCAGGACAGCTTCAAGATAAAAAATAAATGAACAAACACCTTATGTAGTTTTAGGCTGCATTTACATAAGCATTACTCCCTTGCTACACTGGAGTTTGGTCCTTAGTGACCCCGGGGTCAGGAAGGGGTCATATCAGTCACTGCCTGCCCATCCTATAAAGGCAGTAGGAGGCCGGAGCACTGGAGACCAGAGACATTACTTATAAGGATGTTTACACCATCAAGAATGGTGGAGGAGTTAGAGAGGAAAATAAACAAGAGGATCCAGGTGCAAAATATAGGATGAGGAGAGTGGATGGTGGGAGTCCTAGATAATGTCATAGGTGACTGGTATGAGGTCCAACAGAACAGAGGTTTTATTGTTGCTCATTTAAATCTAAGAATGTTTTCCCCTAGGACTAATATCTGAATCATTTAAAAAAAAATAAGTGATTGAGAAATAGTCTGACAGCTTGTCTTGTTCTAGAGATCCAATGTACAGCAATGGCGGTGATAGTTAACAGTACTGTTCTGTATACCTGTAATTTCTAGGAGAGTAGCTCTGAAATCTTAACACACACACCCCAATGGTAACTATGTACAGGTAATGGATATGTTAATTAGCTTGACTGTGGTGACCATTTCATAATGTGTATGTATATCAAAATATTAAGTGCATACCTCAAATATACATAATTTTTATGTCCATGAAGTTCAGGCAGGAGATAGGAAGGAGGAAACTCTGGAGGTGCCCCAGGGCTAAGATAAAGGACATTGATACAAGACAGAGATCCTGTTCTAAGACTAGTTGTTCCTGCTTTCTGGAAAAGTGCTGAATCATGGCAAATCATGAATGCACCTGTGCAGAGGGTGCTCATTATAATAGCATTATAATAAATTAACATTGTGTGACCTCCTTCTCTGGTGGCCAATCAAGGAAAATCATGGGAGAGCACATGCACAGTAGCTTTAAAGTAATACCTACTTGTACATGTGCAATAAAAGCCCACCAAAACTATCCACCCTATAAGAATAGAATCCCTCCGGCCCCTGAGGTCAATCTTTGCTTCGAGTTGACCCGCTCCCATGTTCCATGGAGTGTACTATCACTTAATAAATCTACTCTCTCTCTTTCTGCTATAAACTCTGTGTTCAATTCTTTGCCCACAATCACCAAGAACCTGGTTACCTGTGCCCACCTGTGACAATATCTCAAGAAAACTGCTAAAAATAAATATGGCCTATAAGAAAATGACTTTCAGAGAAACATCAAACAATGAATCTGAAAGGATGGACTGACATTGGAGGACTTTGTGTGAGATGCATGATCACAAATACATACCTGTGGCCAAGATCAAAAGAGCAGGACGGTCCCAAATGACAGTATCTTGAGTTCAGCTCTTCTGCTGCTCTAGATAGTGACACCTGCTTCTGAAACTAAGAGCATTTGACCTGAGGAAAATTATTCTCCAAATCTTTGTGCACATATCATATCTGCAAGAAATGAATAACCTTTGTATAACAAGGGGCTTACACTTCTCTCTTGAACATATAAAATGAAAATGCCTATACTATCAGATAAAACTTACCTTTGTGTCTCCATTTAGCATTAGAAACTCAAAAGGTCCGCAAAGGACACACCACTCTTCTTCTTCGTAAGATTTAAGACTAGGGCTACTTCCTGACATCTTGACAAGTTCTGTGGAAGTGAGTCTCCTACCCTGGCCCAAATGTGGACAAAGTGAACAACAAGAAAAGGGTTTTCACTACTATGGATGAACACAGTATTTCTCTTTTATTTGCACAGACAAAAAAGCATCTTTGTCATTTCTATTAAACTGTGTGGCAAATACTCATGAAACCAACCAAGGACTGGAAAATACCCAGGAAGAGGGTTCACTCAGTGCAAGTTGTGGTTTCTGAGGAGCAATCAGCTCTTGCCATTACTTTGTACTCTGTTATTAGCCACCCCCCAAACCCACAGAATCCCCCCAAGGGCTACATTTGTGGGCTTCTTAGGATCTCACCCAGGCACATTCCCTAGGACAAACACCTTTTATTTCTGCCATTATCCAGGCCTTTTCTAGGCTTAAAGTAGGGATGTCCCTTGTCTTGGTAAAGATGATTTCTACTGAGAGTCACTATGTTTGCTTTTGCTTTTAAAATTAGTAGATGGCATCAATTGATTAGTTGAAACAGTGGACTGGAATTATCAAGTTAAAATGATAATAGTATTTCAGGAAAAGTAACTGATTATGATAGAACTAACCTTAGATACAACTGGAAAGTGTACATTTAGAAAACATTAAGGAACATATATGAATGACCCATAGACATGGACAGCAGGGTGGGGATTCACTGTGGGGGAGTGGGCTGGGTAGAAGAGAGCAAAGGGGGAAACATTTGGACAACTGTAACAGAACAACAATAAATATTTAATAAAAAAATAAATAGCCCCTTGTGTGGCTCAGTGGATTGAATACTAGCCCACAAACTAAGAAGTCACCAGTTTGATTCTCAGTCAGGGCATATCCTGGGTTGTGGGCCAAGTCCCTAGGTGGGGGTGTGTGAGAGGCAGCAGATAGATGTTTCTCTCCCTCTCTTTCTCCCTCCCTTCCCCTCTCTCTAAAAGTAAATAAATAGTCTTAAAAAATAAATAATAAAAACAATGTAAATTCAGCCCTTTCCTCACTTTCTTTGTTTTCTCTTCTCAACCCTGAAGCCCCAAGACCTGAGGCTCCCAACAGCCTTCCAGAATAACTGTGCTCTCAACCAGTAATTTTTTCCTTCATCTTCTTCATCCTTCCAAATGCTTAGTGCATTTGTGCCTCTTTCTCACTCACTGTTATAGATAAAACCTTCCTGTTATAGATTAATGTTGATTATGTATCAATAAAAGGTTTTCAAACTAAAGGTTGAATTGTGGGATAAGGATATGGGAGAGGAACTTTGTGAGAGTGTACCTATAAATCAGAGTTTCTCAAACAGTAACAGGCATTAAGATTGCCTCTGGGACTGGTTTACAACACAGATTCTGGGTTCCTCCCCAGAGTTTCTGATCTAGCAGATCTGGGTTGGGGCCTGAAGAGTCTACATTTCTAACAAGCTCCCCAGTGATGCTGATGCAGCTGCTCGTTGGACCACACCTAAAAACCATTACTTTAAGTCAAACAACCTAAGTGCCTGCCTCATTTGACTTGGCATCTAAAGGCCAGTATGAACAAGACTCTGTCATATTCTATCCAAACCTCTTGCTCCAAATTCAGGGATTTATTCTTCATTCATTGTGAGAGTCATAAGCTGCTATTGGGAGATAAGTATACAATTTAGAATAAAATGTCTATTTGTTGTCTGCTTTCCAGTCTCTGGGAATTTATTTAAAATCTCTGAGCCTCACTTTTGTATTATAAAAAGTGGAACAATAAACGTAGTCTTTGGAATTCATTGTGGGGCTCAAAACACATGTGAAGACGCCTGGTAAATGATCCAGTGCTCTACAAATGGTATCATTTTTCTACAGTAAGCAGTTTCTCCAAGGTAGCTATTGAAATGAAAAGACATTGGGCTACACTGTTTTCAGAAAAGTAGAGCTACCTGTGTTTTCTGGGTCACCAACAAAGCTAGTTTCCTCAAAACACTTGTCATAGGTTAAAAAGAGAGAGAGAGAGAAGAAAAAGAAAAAGAAAAAGAAAAAGAAAAAGAAAAAGAAAAGAGAAAAGGAAAAAGAAATACTGTACTAATCTTTGACGTAAGTGTTTATGCCCTGGAGAGCCACACACACAGTGCGGACCTGTGTAGAACAAAGGGGGATTTTCTGGTATCCTATATATTTCAAGTGTAATCCTAGTCCCTGTTGTGGAAAATCCATAATGACAACACCTGTGAAATTTTTCTTAACACCAATACATTCAGAAAGCACCAGAATAGAGCTACATGAACATGATTCATTAACTATATCCCACTGCATTATTTTACCCCTCATCTTTCACTTGGTATTTAATAATTAAGGAAAAACCTACCTCCTGTGATTACAACACACACCACACATACTGCTATGAATTTCATTTGTTAGATCCAAATCTTTGTTAAAACCTCAATATCTGCAGCCCTGAAAAATATGCATCTCCTAAAGAATATCATCCCAGATCCAGAAATAGCTGGGAGAAACCACTGTACTGCCTCCCTAACATTCTCACATCCACAACTAAGGCAGTAACTGACCTGTCTCTGCAGGGGACAATTCTAACCCCTTGCAGTCATTCTTTGCTGGCAGGAGGCACTGGAGGAGGCATAAGAGGTGCACAGTACAGGCTGGTCTCTTCTCAGCTGTGAGGTAACTAACACTCAGTGTTTCTCTTTCCCCAACATAACAGCAAGTGAACACTCAGGCGCTGAACAAAGGGACACAAATGCATGCAAGGCTGAAAAGAGCTGAGGTAGAGTAGTAAATCCAAGTCATTTGATGCCACCGCTCCACCCACCTGTTGACACCAAGTGAGATTATACAACTCAACACACATAGGGAAAGCTCAGAAAATAATGAAGGGGACAGTTACAATTTCAGTTCCAGTATTTCTTCCCACTGCTCCATACCTCACCCTCTGGATTCCCATGTTGCAGCACTAACAGTGTCATCTCTCGTCACAGTGGGCAACCCTAGCCTCTGGGGCCAATAGCACATGTCCAAACCTTCAGTCACCTAGATAGCTCTGTGGGTCCTATCCCTTGTGGCTTTTTTCCCCCAACAGCACCTGTTTATTGGACAATTGCAGGTTCTTTCCTAATAGATACAGCTCTGTTGCTTTATTCAAGGATTTGTACATTCCAGCCAGGTAAGGGGGAGGGGAGCAATGCACAATGAAAGACACAGACATACTGTGGGGAAATGTACTTATAAACCGTTTATTTCTTTTTTGATTAAGGAAAAACAACTTCATAAACAATATCCCACTCATAAGTAAAAATGGGATAAAAACTTTGCTAAAAATGTTTGATTGCTACTAATTTAGTTTTACATGTATCTTCTCATCTCATCTGAAAGGTTTATTTGGGTTCTGCTACTGTCTACCAATAGAAGCTCTCAGAGTAAACACAAGTATCAGGAAGGAAAACGTATTTACAACACAAAGTTCAAGAATACGGCTTCAGGAGACAGCAGTGGCCCGTCAGTAGAAGCAGACGGTATGCAGGAAGGTCTGGCCACTATTCTCCTCGAATTCCAGGAGCACTTCCCCGATCTCCTTGTTCACGTCATCCAAGAGCTGAAAGCACTGGCAGAACTCAGAGAACAGGAATGCCCCCAGGCTGGCCTCTTTGAAGTTATCTCTGATATTCAGGTTAACCACGTGCACCAGCTGGAAGGTCACACGCTTTCTGGAATTCAGTTCTTCCACCACCTGGTCGTAAACTTGCTCTTCGCAAGTGAGGATCAGGTCGAATACATCTCTGCAGTTCTGGAACCTTTCAGGCCTTGGCTTGATCTCCTTATTTCTTTCCAACATACGCAAAATGCCATTCTTTGTATAGAGCTCTTTGTCTTTCTTAACAAGATCTCTGTACATTTCATCATAAGTGGTATTGAAATCATAAACATTGGGCTGGTCAGCTGATGGTCCTGGAAGCCTCACATGAGTCCCTGTTCCAAAGGACCGGACAGCGAATCCCTTCCTCTTGAGGAGATGGTGGGCTTCCATGCTCCGATTTTGGTTGCTGGAGCACACTACTGCCACCCGCAGCGAGGCTGAAGCCATGGCGATGGTCCCTGCGAAGTCAGCACTCTTCGGTTCCCGACTCCCAGCTCCCAGGTCCCGGCTCCAGCTCCCACCACCAGCTTCGAGCTCTGACTCCCAACTCCAACTCCCAACTCCGACTCCCAACTCCAACTCCCAACTCCTGACTCTGCTCCCAACTCTGACTCCCAGCTCTGGCTCCCAACTCACAGCTCCGACTTCCGTCTCCCGGGTCCGGCTCCGGTTCCTGGTTCCGGTACCTGGCTCCAGCTCCTGGCTCCGACTCCCGGCTCTGGCTTCTGGCTCCGGCTCCAGCACTTGGCTCCGGCTCCAGCACCTGGCTCCGGCTCCCAACTCCCAACTCCCAGCTCCGACTCCCGACTCTTCTCCCGACTCCTACTCCCAGCTATGGCTCCCGACTCACAGCTCGGACTCCTGTCTCCCGGCTCCGACTCCAGGCTCGAACTCCTCGCTCCAGCTCCGACTCCCAGCTCCTGACTCCTCTCTCCCGCCTCCAACTCCCACACGCACACTCAGCAGATGTGCTTCCACACCAGCAAGATGGCAGCAGTGGCTGCCGAAAGTTAGGACGTACTAGCGGCGCCCTTGGTTGCACAGCGTGGGGACGCACGATGAGGCCATGCGCAGTGTCTGGCCATGCGCACTACATACAAGCAATCCGCTACATGCTTGCAATGAGCCCCAGCTTCCGACCCGAGGAAGGCCCTCTTCAAAACTCTACGACGCGCATGCGCGCAACCACTCTTGGCATGAGTCCAAGGCCCATATTCCTCCCAGGGGATGTTCAATGCCCCCTGGCTTTTCTTTATTCACTCTTTCTTCTCCCTGCTGAAGTTCTCATGCATTTTAGAGTTTTCCTCTCCAGTCCTGTCGCTACCACCCTGCTCTCTGTTTGCAAATTCATTTGCACATTCCTTCTGGTTATGATAAGCCATTAAAATGGAGGAGCAAGAGTAAAAGACATGAGGTCTTTATACCTTGAGTTCACTCATTAAGTTGATCATAGAAAAAATAAAATGGAATAAACAACATGAAGAGACGCACTTGGAAGACAGTTGGGAGGCCACTGAGGAAGTGGAACTTATGCACCTCTCGTTTCAGATCTTGGAACTCATGTTAATTTTCTGACCTGTTCCTAAAGTCAGCTCAAAGCCATCCACCAATATTCTGGATCAACGATTGCTGCATGAACATGCATGGGCTTGACTTCCTCCTCCTCATCATAGTGAGCAGACCATCTGCATCCTTCACCTTGAAAAGAGCCAATCCGTTTCAAAAACCAGCCTCCTCCATTTTCAGGGTGGGGTTCACCAATCCCTGCAGACTTAGCCAATTCCTTCATTGATAGAGAGGACCAAAATGAGAATGGCCGGTTTGGTTGTGCCCTTTATAAACCCTGCCTTTCTTTGTCCCCTCTGGAGCACAGTTTAGCTTGCTCCCTGCATCTATGCCCCAGACTGCACTCCCTCCTTTGCTCAAATAAGCACTTTTTATTCTTTATTAAAGCCTAAAACATTATTTTTATTATTTGGTTAAAAGGTCAACAAATTGTTTGTGTCTACTATGTAAAAGCCACTCTGCTAAGTGCTGGGCACACATCACTGAACAAAAGAGGGGGAAAACACCCCCCCCCAAACAAACTCCTGTCCTCTCAGAGTTTATAGTCTAATGTATTTATAATCTGAAATTAAACCCAATTTTTAAATCCTTCCTTGATTCCAAAGTATGAGTAAAATGTGTTTATTTTCAAGAGGAATAAATGCTAATTGAACCAATATTTCTCAAGTGCCTTCCAAAGATTTCCTCCATCAGAATCCCTTAACATACTAGTCAAAACAAAGATAAATGGGCTGGCTCCATGGCAGGCCCGCTCACTTAAACTCTATGAGGGTGGGTTAGGGACATTAACATTCTTAGTGTGAATATTTCCTAACCTTTGAGAAGATTTGTCAAACTAAATAGATTAAGCTCACATACTGCAGAATTAGGTCCTTTTGTGCAAATGAATGTTTGAGATCTGCTGCTCAAATACAGGGATAACCTCAAATGGTGTGGAGTTTTAGACACTAGCTATAGCCATGTTTCCTAAACTCCCCAATAAAATTACTCAGGGGTCCCTGTTATTACTGGAGCTTCTTAGGTCCATTTCACAAAGATTATGATCCAGTAGGTTTGGGGTGGGACAACAGGTGATTTCTTGTTTAAGAAATACAGAACTTTAGAAGTACAAATAGGGGATGGAGGAAATACCCCATGCTCAGGGAAAACTATCCAGGAGTGCTATATTGGTCATTTTTATTTTCCCCTCATATTAGCGACTTTTTTCCTAACATAGATTTGCCACACTTGCCTCTCCATTTGCTTTCTTTGCTGGGTAGTATTTCAAGCTCAGTTATGTGAGCCCTGGGTACAAAGGAACGAGTTTTCATTACAAGATTCATCATTAGATCTTCAAAGGAAAGGGACTAATATTGTCAATCCACTGCTCACCCAGAGCCTCCCCTCAGTAGGTATTCAATAAAGATTTACTCAGCACTAGCCTGGTTAATAGTATTCTAAAGGATTAGAAGGTGTTTGGATCTAATTTAGACCACATCTTGCAATCCTCCATTGGCCCCATGGTCAACTTTTCACCCTTCAGTGAATGAGGCACCAAGTGTCAGTTCTTTTGCAGAATACTCTGTAACACCTATTGATTCTCCCAAATGTCTCCTCTACTCCTCTAACCCAACAGACAAAGACTGATTAGATCAAGGTAGGCTGACAAGGAGATCAGAGTCCCACTTGAAAGAAATGACAACTTTCAATTTTTCTGGCTGTTGACATTAAGGTAGTTATGGCACCATTGTGGTATCATTTTAGTATTAAAAGTATAGTTGCAATAAAATGCATTTATTTTTAACTTTTTGATATTTAAAAAAATTCAATAACCATATCCCTTTCTCCTTTATCAGTAGAGCAAACTGAGGTTGGCATTATATATCTGAGATAAATTGGGAGAAAAGATAAATGATTAAAGATGTCAAGCAACTTTAAAGAGAGGAAACACAAAAGCAATGTATCTTGAAGATATATTTTATGAAAACCTCTCATGACTTTTCTGTACAGAAACCATAGCTAAGCAGAGTGAGGGAAGAGAGAGCTAAGATAATAAGATAGTAAAGTTTGGCAGTTGGAAATAGCAGTGAGAATAGGCTTTAGAAGTAGCCAGACCCATGAGAGAACACAGGTTCTCACATGGAATGACTATGTGGTTTTGGGCAAGTCACCAACACCTCAAACATTAACAAAATGTCCCCCATCTTTTTAGCAAACATTTGTTAAGATAAACAGCAAATCACTTTTTTTTCCTTTTAACTGAAGTCATATTCGATGAAAACTTGCAAAAGGAATAATACAGAACAGGTATCACGAGTTACAAAACCGGCCCACTGGCACAGAGAATACAGTTAATGTCAGTCATCAACAATGATTTGGGCCAGAAAAGTAAATGAATTATTATCACAGTTAAACTCATTCAGCTATTGACACTATCATATATTGAAACAAAAAAATCAGAACAAGCAAAAAAATCAGTCTAATAAATGAGAGATTTCTAAATAGGTTCTATGACATTGCATTTGGAATTTGAATTTAATTGGCATTCATCTCGTGATTATGCCTCTTGGAAAATGGGGGTGACATTTCAATAATTTTGCATAGCCTTGAAGTATGATTTCTTATAGACTCTGAAAAATTCATTCATCACTACTCGAAAGGACTCTGTGCCTTTGAATAGACTTCCCTACCCTTTTCACACACACAAAAAAGTCATTGATATGTCCAAGGGTACCATATATTTAGATGTAGAATTGACAAAAACAAAAACAAAATAACACTGATAAATCTCATCTTATGCCCCAAATTCAGCTTGATAGTTTGATTTATGCTGATAGGTGGGGACAGTTAACAAAGGAGTTGCTTAGAAACACACAGGAAATCTGTTTCAGTCCAATAATCTATTCCTGGATAAATTATATGACAAAATATTGACAACATATTCTACCCAATTTTCTTCTTTTCTATTTTATCCAACATATTGGGAATATAAAGCACAAACAAGAGTGAATACTTATGCAAAGATGAATACTTTCAAATGAGTTGGGACGTAGGCTTCAAAGAATTCACATAAATTCAGAGTTCATAACTTGAACTTGAATGAATGCTTAGCCCTAGTCTCTCTTTGGTTACTGTGATATATATTCCATTTTCACATGAAAAATGGATTATAAACAAAATTAATTGATTTATTATAAAGAATGTTCATCTTTTGCAAAAAGGCCATTGTTATTCAGAAGACTATATATATAGATATGAAATCAAGGCATGCATCTACCAAGGTAAGAGTATTCTGGTCACCAGTTCCAATGTGGGGAGATATGGGAGATTCCCCTATACTAACATGCAATTCTTCAGACACCAGTTAGGTGTCTTACAGTTCAACTGAATTCTGACACTATCAACCTGGTGGTAGGTCACATCCCACAGGTTAAGAGTTCAGTTCTACAAGACTACCCCCCTACTCCACTTCAGATACCAGTAGCAAGTCCAGGTTGTCACCTCTACTACTGAGCAAACTGCTATAGATCTGAGGTTCTAACAACACCCTACTTGAGTTCAATTAATTTGCTAGAGCAGATCATAGAACTCAGAGAAACATTTCTCTTAATAGATCACTGGTTTATTATAAAAGGATATGACTCATATAACTCAGGAACAACCAGATGGAAGAGATGCACAGGGTAAGGTATGGGGCAAGGACTCAAAGCTTTCATGTCCACTCTGGGTGTGACACTCTCACAGGTCTGTGCATGTTCACCAACCTGGAAGCTCTTTGAAACTTGTCCTTTTGGATTGTTGTGGTAGCTTCATTAAATAGGCATAATGATTAAATCATTACCCATTGGTGATTGATTCAAATTCCAATCTCCCCACCTCCATCCCAGGAGTTAAGTACACAGACTGAAAGTTCCAACACTCTAATGCAAAATTGGTTCTCCAGGCAACTAACCCCCATCCTTAGGTGCTTAACAAAATTTACTTCATTGACGTAACAAAAGACACTTTTGTTGTTCTAACCCCCTAGGAAATTACAAAGATTTTAGGAGCTCTGTGCCATAAATGGGGACAAAGATCAAATATATATTTCTTATTATAAATCACATCATATACATCTCTACCAATTTATAGATTTATCTAAATATCTTTTTATATATCTATACCTGTACATACTCTCTGGCTTTGCTTACTCTCTCTTGCTCTTACAAATGTTACAAAAAGAGAGAGAAAAAAGGCCCAAAAAGAAATGACTTGTGTTAAATCCCACCGAGACTTAATACCTAACCTCATTGCAGCTTCACCTTTTCCCGGGAATGTGATCTTTAAATGATCAGTCAATGCACAATTTCCTTTCAGCACTAGGGGGTGACCGTAGACCCCTTTTGGCCCCCTTAAGACCAACTGACTGACCAAACCTTGCCTTAAACAATTAATTCTTTGCTAATAATTCCATTTGTTCCACTCTCTCTCTCTCTCTCTCTCTCTGTCTTAAAAAAAAGTATTTCCTTTTTGGCAGCTCCATGGAGTTTCTCTCTATTGCCAGATGCAATGCAGCCTAGTTCATGAATCATTACACAAAATTCAGTTCTATCTTTAAATTTGCTCAGTTGAATTTTTGTTATTTCACAAAAATATCCTGTTAGCTGAAGAATAAGCAAGCATTTTCACTCCCAAAATTTAAACTTTATTTTCCTTCTATCATCTAAAGCAAATATCAATATACCCTCTGACACACCTAGGTAGGCCTAGCAGGAATGGAAAATCACCAGGCAGGAAAACTGTACCATGGGAAACTGTAGCCTGGGAAAATGCCTCCCTGGGAAACTGCCTGCCGACCCTACCCAGGACAGACAGATGCCCGGCTAAGACTGGGGTCTGGGGTCAGCCTATCCCGAATAAAAGGATGCAGCTTTAACTTGAGCCTGACAAGATGTATCAAGAACAATGGTCAGCAGAAATAGCACCCACCAATCAGCTCTAGCCATTCAGAGTCTGAAACCCCAACCAGTTACCCTTCGCGGGTTTTTGCACTTAAAAACCCTGCCCTAAGAACAATCCAGTGAGTCTTAACCTCCCTTGGTTGGCTCCCCAACCTCCCTCGGTTGGCCCCACTTTTTCCACTCTCCCCCCCACCCTGCAAGTCCCAACCTCCCTAGGTTGGCTCTACTTTCCCTCTTATTCCCACTAACAAACCCTGCTCCTTAGCTCGCTGCATCTGGTTTCTTGAGCAACTGTGGCCTAACACCCTCTTCTCTTACAACTAAGTAGAAAAGAAACCATGTAATGTTTTATGATGATGTTTTCCTTGATAATTTATTTTATTGTTTTTCAGAATATATTATTTTTGTTTCTGAAATTCCAATTCCTTTTCTGTCCTCTTTTTATTCATTGAATTAGTATTATTAAATTTGTAGGATACAAATAGATAAAACTGTTACAGAAAAAGGGGCCAAAGGGAGTGAGGACAATATACTGTACTGAAAGGGCTCCCCACTAAGTTTGATTTTCTGCCGCCTTAGGAAAGACCTCTCTCAATGCCAGAGATTTGTGAAAAGGAAAGGAAATGTTCATTTAAAGCTATACAGACTTAAAGTTGTGATCTAATGTCTTCATTAAAATATCAAAGTCCTTTTGGATACCCACAGACACCTACAGTGCTTCCTTTTCCCCCTGCCCTACTTTGGGGTATGGTATCTCAGGAAAACAAGCAAACTTCTGTGATTCAGGCTCTTGACACCGTCAGCTGTGTCGCTGTCCAGGCAGGATCTCCAATTAATCCAAAGCCATGTGGTACCTTCTCATGGCCTACTGGCAAGAGTTCTTTCACCCTTCTTCCAGCCAAAGTCTCTCCTGCTTCCCAGGCCATGTGGCCAAAGGGAGCACCCCAAAGCTGAGTGGTCCTCTTTTACCAAAGCTGTGGGGGTCTGCACTCCAGTGAAACCCTGTGGATCTCTCCTCTATTGCCACAGCCACATGTACTCTCTGCACTGCCACAGCTGTGTGGTGGTCCTCTTTCTATTGCCACAGTCATATGGTTCTCTCTCTCCAATGGCTGCTGCATCTTGGTTTAAATTCCCACACCAATCTTCCTCTGTGCCCCCATTTCTGACTCCTCCTATAATCATTTACACTTGCCAGCACTCCCATATCCTTCCAGCTTTACTGAGCTGCCATCATGGGTCTGGGCAGGTGTGGCCCCATGGTGTGGAGTCAATTACCTCCAAGCTCTCATGCAGGTGCTGTAATCAGGGGGACCTGCTCCCCAGTTACACCTTGGGTGGGAAGTCCCTTTCCAACCCCCTGGCTCAAAGCATGGCCACAGCTATTTAACATATCTATGCAATCAGTTAAAGGTTATAGATATGTTAAATGACCATGCCACAGGTTAGCTGCAAGACTGTTGCTGTACAAAACAGCACTGCATGTTCCTGCTCCATATGTCCCTTCCCCCAACTCACACCTGTGGGGGAAGGGGTGAGGACATCCTAATATTTCCTGGACATCTTGAGTTCTGGACCCCATTCCCAATCCCTATTTGGGGCTTCCCTCTTGGCTGCACCCTGTAACAAAAGGACATAAAATGTAGTTCTGTGTTATGTATTTATCATTTTCCTTCTGCTGGATCTTTGCTTGTTTGCTTTCTTCAAATATATAAAACATACTGTTTTAGATTTCTATTGAACCTCAACCAAACACAGCCAAAGACATGTATATTATCTTTAATTTTTATAAGAGCAGTACTATTTTTTTTGTTCACAGTAAGATTTTAAAAATCAGGTTTACTTATTCATTGAGTACTTATTCTCATCTATATTCTCTCTCTGACTTATAATTATGAAAACTGAAAACAAAGACAGGTAGAATTAGCTACCCCAAAATACTTATCTTTGTCTTGAGGATTGTTTTAGGCTGACTATTTTTTTTAAAAAGGCATCAGAGATAAGACTGAATAGAAGTTATCCTTTTGTAAGGGACATTTACACTCATAAGGGAAACAATCCATTTGTAAAGGAGTCTCTCTCTCCTGTACCTAGAATAAAAGAGTGATTAAATCTCTAAAAACCTTTATCAATAGAGAAGGCATTGACTTAAATCTGCATAACAACTTTACTCTTATTTACTGCACCTTTCCTGGAAACTTTTCATTACTGGCTCCCTCTGCCCAAAATATCTTCCTTTGTCTTTAGCTGGAGATGGTATTTAAGGAGATCGTTTAGGTCATTTGGAGAGTTACACAGTTTTCCTGGGTCTGTTCCAAGTACACAGGAGTTATATATGTTATTAAATTTCTCTTGTTTTTCTCCCGTTAATCTGTCTTTTATTATAGGGGGGTCTGAGCCAAGAACCTGGAAGGGTAGAGGGAAGACAATTTTTCCTCCATCCCAAAAATTACACAATAAACTTTTGAATCAGGATGTATATCAATCTAGCAAAGCAACCAAACAAGAAGCAAACCAAAGATCATGATATGTCTGTGTTGTGCTCTATGATAATTCTGGAAGCAGATTCCAGCAGATTCCTTAAAAAACATTTAACATAAAACGCTTTCATATACCTCTTAATTTTGTCTGCATCTATGTCAATATTCCCTTTATTAAAGTTCTTGAGGGTCCTGTGGATTCAAAAAGGTACTGTAATAACTCTAATCAAAGCACAGTGATTTGATCATAAAGAATAAACTGAACAGGTCATGGTGGGTAGGCACACCCCAGACATAACTTCTTTAGTAAAAGGTATACCTTTGCCTTAAGCAAGTCCTGTGCATCGTTCTTGTGCATCTAGATTAACACCTTTGCAATACCTTGTTTTCAGACCCTTCAGGAAACATAACCACCCTCAAGAGAGCACATAATATTGTTAACTATCCCATAATCCAGCATTTTCCATAAGTGTGCCACAAGAATTTTTAAAATACGCAGTACCTGACTATTTAGTCAAGAGCATTGGTCTCTCTTCTTTTAGACTGTCAAATAAAAATAATGACAGCAGCCAACACAACAATAGCCATCCAGTGTGAGTGAATAAAAATTATACCTATTTTAGTCAGATTGGCAAAAAATACATTTTTTTGGTGTGCCACAAAATTTTAGTAATTAATTTACATGTGCCACAAGATGACAAAGGTTGACAATTGCCATTGTAATCCAATCCCCACCTTACTTTCTCTCACTTGCAAGTTATTTTCTACATGTTCCCTCCTTCATTCTAAATGTGACAAAGAAGCTGCAAACTGTCATTCCAGGAAGCATTTTTCTTAGGCTGTTGAATCTTGTTTCCAGGTATATCCTCTGTTTGGCTCATATAAACTCTAATAAATGTATAAAATTTTTCTTCAAGTTTGGACATCCTTATGTCAACCATGCTAACTGGAGGAATGAGAACCCAGAAATGGAGAGCAACTGGGAACATCTAGCACAGAGCCTGCCTCCCAATTTTGGCCAGTGCTAGCTCTTTCTCTCCACCTTACTAGCAAAATAACTTTCTAGCAACTTTCATCCTCTTAAAATCAGGCAAAGTTTTCAGATTTGAACCCAGATATGACCTAAAAGCTAAAAACAAATTCTTTGAAAAAGTCTCTCTGTCAATTAGTTTGGAATTATTTTCTAAATCATACTACAGCTTAGCATCACTTGACCATCAGCTACTGAAGCTGAAGAAGCTGTTAATTCTTTAAAATTATATATATATATATATATATATATATATATATATATATTTAAACATTTTTTATTTTAATTGTTGTTCAAGTACAGTTTTCTGTCTTTCACTCCCATCCCAGCCTACCTGCCCAGTTCTCCCCACCTCCCTCCCATGTCCACCCCCACTAGTTTTTGTCCATGTGTCCTTTATACTTGTTCCTGTAAACTCTTCCCCTTTTTCCCTGAAATTCCCTCCCCTCCCCTCTCTGGTGATTGTCAGCCAGTTCTCTATTTCAGTGTCTTCGGTTATATTTAGCTTGTTTCTTTGTTTTGTTGTTTAGGTTCCTGTTAAAGGTGAGATCATATGGTATTTGTCTTTCACCACATGGCTCATTTCACTTAGCATAATGATCTTCAGTCCCATCCTTACTGTTGCAGAGTAGGAGCTCCTTCTTTCTTTCTGCTGCATAGAATTCCCTTGTGTAAATGTACCATAGTTTTTTGATCCATTCATTTACTGATGGGCACCTAGGTTGCTTCCAACACTTGGCTATTGTAAATTGTGCTGCTGTGAACATTGGGGTGCATGGGTTCTTTCAGATTGGTGTTTCAGGGTTCTTAGGATATAACCTTAGCAGTGGAATTGCTGGGTCAAAAAGCAGATACATTTTTAATTTTCTGAAAAAAATCCATGCTGTTTTCCATAGTGGTTGTACCAGTCTGCAATCCCACCAACAGTGCATTAGGATCCCCTTTTCTCCACAACCTCTCCAAAACTTATTGTTTGTTGATTTGTTTATGATGGTTAATCTGACCACTGTGAAGTGGTATCTCATTGTGGTTTTAATTTGTATCTCTCTGATGGCTAGTAATATTGAGCATCCTTTCATATGTCTCTGGGCCTTCCGTATGTCTTGTATAGAGAAGTGTCTGTTCAGGCCCTTTGCCCATTTTTTAATTGGGTTGTTTGTCTTCCTGGAGTGGAGTCATCTGAGTTCTTTATATATCTTGGAGGTCAAACCCTTGTCTGAGGTATCATTGACAAATATGTTTTCCCATACAGTTGTTCCTCTTTTTATGTTTATACTGTTTTCTTTAGCTGTGCAAAGCTTTTTATTTTGATGAGATCCCATTTGTTTATTCTTTCTTTTATGCCCCTTGCTCTAGGGCACAGATCAGTGAAAATGTTGCTGTGTGAAATATCTGAGATTCTCCTGCCTATGTTCTCCTCTAGGACTTTAATGGTGTCACAGCTTATATTTAAATCTTTCATCTACCTTGAATTTATTTTTGTGTATGGTATAAGTTGGTGCTTGAGTTTCATTTTTTTGCATGTAGCTGTCCAGTTTTCCCAACACCATTTATAGAAGAGGTTATTTTTACTCCATTTTATGTTGCTTCCCCCTTTGTTGCATATTAATTGACCATAGAGACTTGGGTTTATTTCTGGGCTCTCTGTTCTGTTCTATTGGTCCATGTGCCTGTTTTTATTGCCAGTACCAGGCTGCTTTGATTACAGTGGCCTTGTAATAGAGTTCAGTATCAGGTATTATGATCCCTCCTACTTTGCTCTTCTTTCTCAAAATTGCAGCAGCTATTTGGGGTTGTTTATGGTTCCATATAAATTTTTGAAGTGTTTATTTTATGTCTGTGAAATATGCGATTGGTACTTTAATAGGTATTGCACTGAATGTGTAAATTGCTTTAGGCAGTATGGAGATTTTGATGATGTTAATTCTTCTGATCCATGAACACAGTATATGTTTCCATTTGTTTGTGTTTTCCTTGATTTCTTTCTTCAGTGTTGTGTAGTTTTCTGCATACAGGTCATTTACCTCCTTGGTTAGGTTTATTCCTAGGTTTTTTTTGTTTTTGCTATATCAAATGGGATTTTTTTCTTGATTTCTGCTTCTGCTGTTTCATTGTTGGTATACAAAAATGTCTTTGATTTCGGGATATTGACTTTGTATCCTGCTGTTTTGCCAAATTCATTTATTGAGTCAAGCAGTTTTTTTGTGGAGGCTATAGGATTTTATATGTACATGATCATGTCATCTGCAAGCAATGACAGTTTTGTGTCCTCCTTTCTGATTTGTATGCCTTTTATTTTATTTTCTTGTCTGACCTTTATGGCTAAAACTTCCAGTACTATACTGAATAGAAGTGGTGAAAGTGGACAGCCTTGCCTTGTTCCTGATCTTAGTGGAAAAGATTTTAGTTTTTGCCCATTGAGTATGATGTTGGCTGTAGGTCTCTCTTATGTGGCCTTCAGTATGTTAAGGAATGCTCCCTCTATTCGCACTTTGCTAAGTGTTTTTATCATAAATGAGTGCTGTACCTTATCAAATGCTTTTCTGCATCTATTGATATGTTCATGTGATTTTTGTCTTTGTTTTGGTTTATGTGATGTATCACATTTACTGATTTGCAAATATCGAACCATCCTTGCATCCCTGGAATGAATTCCACTTGGTCATGGTGTATGATCTTTTTATGTACTGTTGGATGCAGTTTGCCAATATTTTATTGAGGATTTCAGAGTCTATATTCATCGATGATATTGGCCTGAAGTTTTCTTTCTTTGTTGTGTTTTTATCTGGTTTTGGGATTAGGATGATTCTGGCTTCATAAAAAGAGTTTGGGAGTCTTCCATCATTTTGGATTTTTTGGAACAGTCTGTGAAGGACAGGGGTTAGCTCTTCCTTAAATGCTTTGTAGAATTCTCCTGTGAAACCATCTGGTCCAGGGCTTTTGTGTGTCAGGGTTTTTTTTTTTTTTTATTACTGCTTCAATTTCATCTGCTGTTATTGGTCTGTTCAGGCTTTCTGCTTCTTCTTCATTGAATTTTGGAAGATTATATTTTTCTAGAAATTTGTCCATTTCACCTAGGTTTTCAACTTCCTTGGTATACAGTTCTTCATAGTAATTTCTTACAGTCCTTTGTATTTCTGTGGTGTCAGTTGTAATCTCTCCTCTTTCATTTCTGATTGTGTTTATTTGGGTCCTCTCTCTTTTTTTTCTTGATGAACCTGCTTAAAGTCTTGTCGATTTTGTTTATGTTTTCTTTTTTTTTAATATATTTTATTGATTATGCTATTACAGTTGTCCCATTTCCTCCCTTCTCTCCCCTCCACCCTGTACCCCCTCCCACCCACATTTCCCCCTTTAGTTCATGTCCATGTGTCATACTTATGAGTTCTTTAGTTTCTACATTTCCCGTACTATTCTTGCCCTCCCCCTATCTATTTTCAACCTACCTTCTATGCTACTTATTCTCTATACCTTTTCCCCCTCTCTCCTCCTCCCACCCCCCTGCTGCTAACCCTCCATGTGCCCTCCATTTCTGTGGTTCTGTTCCTGTTCTAATTGTTTACTTAGTTTCTTTTGGTTTTCCTTTAGGTGTGGTTGTTAATATTTGTGAGTTTGCTGTCCTTTTACTATACATGTCTTTTCTTTATCTTCTTTTCTTAGATAAGTCCCTTTAGCATTTCATAAAATAAGGGCTTGGTGATGAGGAACTCCTTTAACTTGACCTTATCTGAGAAGCACTTTATCTGCCCTTCCATTCTAAATGAGAGCTTTGCTGGATAGAGCAATCTGGGATGTAGGTCCTTGTCTTTCATGACTTGGAATATTTCTTTCCAGCCCCTTCTTGCCTGTAAGGTCTCTTTTGAGAAATCAGCTGACAGTCTGATGGGAACTCCTTTGTAGGTGACTGTCCCCTTACCTCTTGCTGCTTCTAGGATTCTCTCCTTCGTTTTTACCTTGGCTAATGTAATTATGATGTGCCTTGGTGTGTTTCTTCTTGGGTCCAACTTCTTTGGGGCTCTCTGAGCTTCTTGGATTTCTTGGAAGACTATTCCCTTTGCCAGATTGGGGAAGTTCTCCTTTATTATTTGTTCAAATACATGCTCAATCTGTTGCTTTTCCCCTTCCGATTCTGGTACCCCTATAATTCGGATATTGGAACGTTTAAAGGTGTCTTGGATGCTCTTAATTTTTTCCTCAATTTTTTGAATTCTTATTTCATCATGCTTTCCTGCTTGGTTGATTCTATCTTCCTTCTGGTCCACTGTATTGTTTTGAGACTCATATTCCTTCCTTTCACTATTGGCTCTCCTCCGCGTGTCTTCCTGCATCTGTTTTATGGTAATCTGCATTCTTTCATCTAAATTTCGTCCAAAATCCACCAATTCCGTGAGCTTTCTGATCACCAGTGTTTTGAACTGCGCATCTGATAGATTGGCTAATTCTTGGTCGCTCAAAAGGATGAGTCCTGGGGGACTGATCTGCTCTGTTGAAAACATGTTTTTTTTGTTTTTTTTTTCCCCCCGTCTCTCCTTTTTTTTTTTCCGGTCTGGTTGCTCTTGTTACGGTGGGGGGCGGAGCCTTAGGTGCTCACCAGGGCTGGGCACCCCAGTCGCTAGATTGTGACGTTATATGTGGGGGCGGGGCGGGAACGGGAGCGGGGGCGGGAGAAAACAATGGCGGTAGTTCCGTTCCCCTGGACTCAGACCCTTGTCTGGGCTTCTGGGCCGCGAGTTCTGCCCTGGTCCACAATCGCTACCCCTCTGGGTCTGCCAGCTGCAGCTTGCGTACTCAGGGATCACCGCTGCCTTCTTGTACCCCGGATGGCTTTTGCGCCGATTTTGCGCCAAACCTTCCCCCGACCTCCATGCTCCGCCGACCTGAGCCAGCCCCGCTCCTGCCCGGCTCGTCTTCTCCTACCAGTCTAGATGAACGCGTCTACTTCAACTTCTTGGCTGCCTGACTTCCATTCAGATAAATCCTCTGCCAGATCTGGGTGTTATTCTGATAGTAAATTATTGTTGTAAATTATTGGTTTTCTAATCTTGGTTGTACGAGGAGGTACGGTGCGTCCACCTATTCCTCCATCTTGCCGGAAGTCTGTTTATGTTTTCAAAGAAGCAGCTCCTGGATTCATTGATCCTTGTAATTGTGCTTTTAGTCTCTATGTCATTTAAGTCTGCTCTGATCTTGGTTATTTCCTTCCTTCTGCTTGCTCTAGGCTGTCTTTGTTGTTGTTCCTCAAGTTCTTGTAGATGTAGGGTTACGTTGTTTGTTTGAAATGTTTTTATCTTTTATAGGTAGGCCTGTATCACTATGAACTTCCCTCTCAGGACTGCTTTCACTGTGTCCCATAAGTTTTGGGTTGTCATGAGTTCATTTTCATTTGTTTCCAGAAACTTTTTGATTTTTTTCCTAATTTCATTGTTGACCCATTCATTGTTTAATAGCATGCTATTCAATCTCCACGATTTTGAGTGTTTTGGCTTTTTTCCCTTGGGGTTGGTTTCTAGTTTCAGTCCTTTGTGATCGGAGAAAATGTTTGGTATGATTTGAATTTTCTTGAATTTGTTGAGGCTTGTTTTGTGTCCTATCATGTGGTCTATCTTTGAAAGTGTTCCATGTGCATTTGAAAAGAATGTGTATTTTTACTTCTTTGGGATGAAGGGCTTTATATGTATATCAGTGAAGTCCATCTAGGGCATTGTTCAATGCCACAATATCTTTGTTAATATTTTGTTTGGAACATCTGTTGATTTTTGACAGTGGGGTATTAAAATCCCCTACTATAATTGTGTTTCTGTCAATATTTTTCTTGAAGTCCTCTAAGATTTTCTTTATGTATTTGGGTGCTCCTTTGTTGGGTGCATATATGTTTACAATGTTTATGTATTCTTGGTGGATTCTTCCCTTGAGTATTATGAAGTGATCTTCTGGGTCTCTCTTCATGGTCCTTTTTTTGAAGTCTATTTTGTCTGATATGAGTATTGCTACCCTGCATTTTTTTCCTGTCCATTTGTTTGGAAAATTTGTTTTCAGCCTTTCACTTTTAGTCTGTGTATATCTTTTGTCCTGAGGTGGGTCTCTTGTAGGCATCATATGTATGGGTCATGTTTTCTTATCCATTCAGGTATTCTATGTCTTTTGATTGGAGTGTTTAATCTGTTTACGTTTAAGGTTATTATTGTTACTTATTCATTGCCATTTTCATAACTGTGTACCTGTCTGTCTCTCCCTTTTCCTTTCTTTCCTTAGATCAGTACCTTTAGCATCTTTTGCAGAGCTGGTTTGGTGGAGGTGTATTCTTTTAGACTTCCTTTTTCTGGGAAGCTTCTTATTTGGCCTTCTATCTTGATTGAGAGCCTTGCTGGGTACAGTAGCCTTGGTTGCAGGCCTCTGTTTCTCATTACTTGGAATATTTCTTGCCATTCTCTTCTGGCTTGGAATGTTTCCATTGAGAAGTCAGCTGTTAGCCTTATTAGGGCTCCTTTGTATGTTACTTCCTGTTTTTCCCTTGCTACCTTTAAGATTCTCTCTTTGTCTTGGTATTTTGCCATTTTAATTATGATGTGTCTTGAGGTGGGCCTCTTTGGGTTCCTCTTGATTGGAACTCTCTGTTTCCTGGATTTGTGTGACTTTTTCTCTCTTCAAATTAGGGAAGTTTTCCATCATTACTTTTTCAAATAGGTTTTCTATCCCTTGCTCTTCTTCTTCTCCTTCTAGTATCCCTATTATACGGATATTATTACGTTTCATATTGTCTTGCATTTCTATTAATCCCTCTTCATTCTTTCTGAGCCTCTTTTCCTTTTCTTGCTCTTTCTCGGTGTTTTTTTTTCTACTTTGTCCTGTAGCTTGCTGATCTGATCTTCTGCTTCATCGATCCTGCTTTTCATCCCTTCTACTGCGTTCTTCAGTTCAGAAATTGTATTCTTCATTTCCTCTTGGCCCTTGTTGATAGTATCTATTTCCTTTTTCATGTTGATATAGTTTGTAGTGAGTTCATTGTAGCTTCCCTGTAGTTTCTCGTAGCTCATTGTGAGCTCATTGTGAGCTCATTGAGCTTCCTGATAACCATTGCTTTGAACTCAATATCTGATAGGTGAGTTGCCTCTATTTCATTTAGCATTCTTTCTGAGGCTTCCTCCTTTCCTTTCATTTGAGGATAGTTTCTTTGTCTTCCCATTGTTTGCGAGACTCTTCTTGTTAGCTTGAGCTTCTTCAGTTGATCTGTTCTGGCTCCCTGGGTTTATGGTGTGAACTTCTGTGGTAGAATATCTGTCAGATTCAGTGGTGCAATCTCCCTGATCTCCCGAGCTCACTAGTCTTGGGCTGTCATTGAAGTTGGCTCTGTGTTTGTCTTTGGGTTTTGATTGTTGTTGGGTCTTTCTTTGGTGGGTCCTTCCCATCAACTGGTTAAATGAGGGTCTCTCTGTCCACCACCTCTTGTATTTTGTTGTACTGGTGAGGCAGGTTGTGTTGAAGCTAATTCTTCCATGTGTACAAAGTTTTGAGGATTCCCTTTTGGCCTTGTTCAATTGTTCGTACTGGGTAGTGTCTCCAGTGTTTAGTTGTATTTCCAGATAGGTCCTGGATTGAGGTTTGTGTGGCTTCCACTCCCTCCTTCACCTTCTTCTGTTGTTATCTGTTTGTGGTTCCTATGTTGTTGGGTTTCCTCTTCTAGTGGATAACCTGCTGTTCACCATTTCCATCTACTCTTTTTTGTGATCAGTTAGAGGGGGAAGGAAAAATTGTTTAAAACAGCAAAGAGTATTCTATGATATTTACAGTAGCAGCCAGTAGAGAAGAGATAGGAGATCCTTTGGTTATGTATAGTGTTAACTGTGATCTTCCACCCAACTAGCCACTTTTTAGAAAGGGTAGAAAGAAGATAAAACTCTTGTTGGGGAGGGAAGGATTGTGAGTTGGATCTAGAAAGCAGTGAGGTTATGGGAGGTCAGATTCTGAGGTAAGATGAGAGTAAAGGATAGTAAATAAGTGTAGTGTGTGAGGGAATAGAGTTAACCACTACAGTAATAGAGTTCAGGAAACTGTGATGTGGGCTAAGATCCGGGAGGGCTGTTTTGATGTATTTACCATTGTATGGAACAGCTATTATTTACAATTATATTAGAGCAAGAATCATATGACAGAATCTATGTGATCTGGATAACAAGTATAGGAAGTATAGTACCTTAATTAGTGTGCTAAAGGAACACAAGTGACATGACAGGCAGTAAATTAGCAGTACACTATGAAAGAGAGAGCAGGGGAAACCTGTGAAACGATACAATATAACCAGCCAAACAAAGAAGACTATACAGAAAGAAGAGGAATACAAAAATACTATTAAAATAAAAGATGTCAGAATAATGAAAAATAATAATACAAATATGCAATAACTTGCAAGTTCTCTGTAATAGCAAAGTGATTTTTGTCTCATTGTCTCAACTGTTGGGATGCCCCCTCTTTGGGTCCAAGTCTGGTCTTTTCACAGTTCCAGGGTTTTTTTGGTTTCACTTGTGGGTATTTAAAAAAAAAAGGCAGAAGAAGGGAGGAAGAAGACATAAAATTGGAAAGAAAAGAAGAAGGAATAAACCAAGAAAGGAGGAAAGAGAGGGAAAAAGTATTGAAAAAAAAAAAAAAAAAAAAAATAAAAAAAATAAAAGTTTTCTAAAAAAAAAAAAAAAAAAAAAAAACGGAAAAAAAATCCTCTTGTTGGTTTCAAATTGGCCAAACTGGTTTTTCTGGTCTTGCTGGCTGCAGCATGCTGAGGGGCAATTGGTATGGCTTTTATCCCTTCTGGGCCTGCACTCAGCCAGTCTTGAGCCCACTCTCCCCAAAGCTAGCCTGACCCTCTCCTGGATGCCTTGGGTGTCAGATTCAGGTCTTCCTGATAGCGCTCTTTCCCCCAGGGTTACCACTGTGGTCAGGGGTGTAGCTCGAGCTCACTTGGCCTGGTTGCCTCGGTCCCATGGGCTTAGGCGTGCACCTGTCCTAATTGTATGGGGGTGCCCAGGGCCTTCTGCACAAATTTCTGTGCAAACTTCCTCGCCACCTTGGAATTGCTGCCCAACTGGGTGGGGAGGAGGCTGAGTGGCTGTTGCCAGAGTATTCCCCAAACAGTTTTTCTTTTTGAGAAATTCCTCCTACTCAAGCTACATACAACCCAATTCTCCAGCCAGACCAGGGTCAGTGCTGGTCACTGCGAGACTTTCAACTCTCCCAAGTTGGCCTCCACAGACTCCACAGGTGATCACAGCCCCTGTGTGTGCCACCCTGTCCTCCTTCCTCTCTCTGCCACTTCAAGCAACCAGGTCTTTCCCAGTGCTATTTAAACCTTGATTGGCCAGGGAGGGAGGGAGCGGTTGACCCAGCTCTCTCCCAAGGACTCTGTAGCAGACTCGGGGGCTGGAGCTGGGCCTGGGGCTGCAGCTGCCCTGGATCCTGAGCTGGTCCCTGGGACCTTACTGACCTGAAGCACTCTCCTTACCATCTGGTTTTTCAGTGTTCGCTACAATTTTCAGTCTCTTATTTTCATATATGCTGGGGTACTGTCGGCTGTTTGCTCTTTTCCTCCATAGATCAGCTAGGTTTTTCTCCCGTGTGTAGGGGCAAGTGGAATCTTCTCCCTCTTACCGCATCATCATCTTCTACTCAAAATACTTTTCATTTGACCTTAAAAGCTGTCCTCTTTCTCTAAAGTATTTTTGACGTTTTCATTCTCTATTTTTCTCATTTGTTAAAAGGACAAATAACCCAACAGTAGATATAAAGACATAAATAGGTATTTCACAGATAAGGGAGTACATACTGTGGAAGTACTGCAGAAAAGTGGTTAAACTTCTGTGCAAACTTCCTTCTGTGTAAACTTCTGTGTAAAGTGGTAGCCACTTTAGTGAGCAAAGAAATGTGAATCAATACCAGAAATGAGAAGCCATTTCACACCCCTTTGCTTGGTGAAAATAAGAAATTTGATAATACCAAGTGTTGGAGCAGACCTGGATTATTGTGATCTTTTCAACATGGCTGGAAGGAGTATTAATTACTATAGTCACTTTGGAAAACAATTGGCAGTATCTTGCAAAGATAAACATTCACATACCCTATAACCAAGCAATTTCCTTGCTAATCATATACCCAAAAGAAACTTTTGCATATATCTACCACCACTACTAGCAGCATCATAACACATGTACAGAAATGTTCACAGAATCTCTTATAGAGTAGTAAAATCTTGAAAACAACTACCAGCAGGAGAATGGATAAATAGTAACATATGCATGACTGAACATCAGCTGTATGCAATAATAAGAATGAATGTTAGCAGTAAGCTTTTGAAAAAAAATAATCCTTAAGTGTCATGTTATTAGGTAATATATTGGTATAATAACTGATTTGCCTGTCATTCCTGACAATTCTTTTTATCTGAACCACACAATTCTTCCCCATTAGAACAAGACAAGGAGGCTGAATAATTCCCACACTTCTTGCCCCAGAGAATGGAAACATACAGCAGAATGCTGAGAAAAAGATTAAAATTGTTTTAGTGCCATCATTTGGTTTGGAATATCAAAAGCCAATCTCTAAAAGAATAGAAGAAATACATTTTATACTTACCTGGCAGGGGAGATACTTTGATCATGTGGGCGGCTTTCCCAGGGTGAGGCTTTTCCATTGTACTCAGGGTGTGCTGACCCCTGTGATTTCCCCAAATGTGGGAAATTTGACTGCATAATTTGTGGTAGTGGGGACTGTGTTTGAGTTCTCCCCTGCACCAAAACAAAGTGCATTTTAGGCTTAAATCATAGTTTGGAAAAAGATGAAAATTATGCAAAACATCATTAACCACAATGAAAGCTTATACTTAATGGTGACTAGCTAAAACCATCCCTTTTAAAATGAGGAACAGAAAACATGTCCATGATCACCATTATATTTCAGTATTGTTTTTGCAGTTCTGGCAATTGCAGAGACAAGAAAGAAGTATAAGGGTAGGGGTAAAAGCTGACTTTTCTGCATCAGATACCATCGTCTATATGTTGGGATGAAGCCACCATCAGCCTACATGAACTCCTGGAGACACCATCCCTGCCAATCCATACAGAACATTTGGTGCGAATGAGAAAATCACCTTGGCCCTGGCTGGCATAGCTTAGTGGATTGAGCGTGGCTGCGAACCAAAGTGTTGCAGGTTCGATTCCCAGCCAGGGTACATGCCTGGGTTACAGGCCATGGCCCCCAGCAACCACACATTGATGTTTCTCTCTCTCTATCTCCCTCCCTTTCCTCTCTAAAAAGTAAATAAATACAATAAAAAATCTGTAATTAAAAAAAAAGAAAATCACTTTGGTTTCAAGACACTGAAATTTGGGGGTTGTTTGTTGCTAACTAAACTCATACAGGTATCTTCTTCAGTTTGATACATACTGCTTCATATCTAAGCTTCGTAGAGGTAACATTGCCTATAATCATATATGCCTGAAATAGTTTGTTATAGGTATTTGAAAGCAAATAGAATACATAACAATACCAACTTCCCTAATCTGCAGACTAGACAGAGTTATTTCAGCCTGGGTAAGAAGAATCAGAGAAGGGTAATGTTAGACAGTGTGGATCTGTTAGTGGGGATTCTGAGATTTCTCCTCTTCCTTCTCAGGGGAGAGATAGCATAGTTTTTGTTGTTGTTGTTGTTGTTTTGTTTGTTTGTTTTTTTAAGACTGGTTTAAAAGACTTGGAAAATAGATAGCACACAGAGGAAAAACGGCAGCCAAAAGGTTTAGACTGAGATGGCCTAGCACACTCAGAATCTTTCTCACAGGGTAACACCTGCAAGTTTCGATAGCTTTGCCTTCTCTCCCAATAGGGGGGTTCAGATGGGCTGAAAGATGCTGATGGTCTGCTAAGGACCTCATGACTGAGAGAAACAGAACACATATTGAGTGGATGGACTTACAGAGCCTGGACAGCATTGCAGTCTGTCAGTCAGATGCCCCTCAGAGGACATCTGCACAAAGCTTTGCTGACCATCCACATTCAGGACTTTTCTAAAATGGCATTATTCCACATGAGCCTTTGAGCATGTTAGCCATCCGAAGAGGAAGGAGGGATATGCAGAAATCCTTAATCATCTCTTTTAAATTTGATTTGACTAAGAACATTTTATAATGGTGATGACTGAATTAAATCTTTTACCTTCGTGCTGAATTGGGACTCAAAACAAAAGCCAAACATTTACAAAATTAAAAGTAAGTACAATTATTTGCTGACCTGCATTTTCTGGCAAATCAAATACTCTTTCAAAGAGCTGGTTGGACATAGTTAGTAAATTGACATACTGAGAAGGAAAACTCTAGAAAATGGATTATATTTGGGGCAGGGAACAATCAGGAATACAATTTCCCAACATGGTTAATTCAAGATGCCTAATAAACCCCAAGGCAGAGGAAGATGGGTATTAGTAAGAGAGGTTTGAGGTAGACATGCACATTTGGGGGTTTTCAGTTATAGATGGGCATTTAAAATTAGGGAACTGGGAATTAGATTACATTAGATAGTAAATATAGATCAAGAAAAGAAGAGATGTGAGATGTGAACTCTAAGGCATTCCAACATTTAGAGATTAATTAGAGGTTGTTATTCCAACAAAGAAGACAATACCTGCAGCAAATGAAGTAGCACCAGAAAATAGCAGAGTGGTATCCTAGGTGCCAAATAAAGTTTCAAGTGGTAGGTGATCAACAGTGTCAACTACTATGACAGGAAAGATGGGAACTGAATAATAGCCAATAGATTTGGTGATGTTGACATGATTCAAGACTTTGCAAGTACAATCTTGTGAGTGTTGCAAGTAAGAGAATTGTGCAACCATCCAAATCTGGGGCAGATGCTCTTAGTACTTTTATGTGGTTTTTCAAAAAAAAGTTTTGTTGATAACACATAAGAAGCTCCTTGATAAAGAGGTTACTCATTCAAATATGTCTGGAAACACTGCATAACACATTTCTCCTTGGACAGTTATGACAAAAATGAGCAAATTAAAAAACCTAACAAATAAAAAATCTGCTTATATTTTTTAGCTTACAAATTCCTGAATTTATGTCCAACAAAATGCACACGTGTGTGTGTGTGTGTGTGTGTGTGTAATGCCCATAATCTCTTACCTGAAGTTCTATTTGGTCAGATGTAATTTGAAAACCAAAACATTTCAGACTTCAAAAAGATAAGGAACTGATAGCACATGTTTTATGTAATTCTGCCAGCAAGGAATCAAACTCATGAACACCTTTGCAGTTTGTTATAAAAACTTCACTCCATGATAAATAGACTATATATAGCTTCACACTCCTTTAAGTTTATATGCCAAAGAGTTGTGTGCTAAAATTTCTAGGAAAATAATTTCAGTTTTAGAAGTTTTGGGGTTTCAGAGTTGTAGGTTTATATTAGGATGTAGTGGAAATGCTTTCTAGTACAAAGTTTGTGTAGCACTGATGTGTGACCTTGAGGTAAAGGTCAAGAATGAATATTAACCTTTGGAGTAAAATATACATATGGGTATTCACTGAGTACAGTTAAACTGCAGAAGGGGATATTTGACCCAAGCAACATGTGGATTCATGTCATAAGAAAATAAATAGGTACATGCTTTATGATTTTAAAATGTTATATGAATATAAAGATGATATAAAAATCATATAAAACAATGTTTTTGGGTGCTTTAAAAATGAAAACAATAATTAAAATAAAAAAATTACTAAAACTTTTGAAAAGGAATATGAAGGGAGTGGATGGAGAGAAAGAGGTTTTCCCTGAAACCTTCAGTAAAATAAAGACAAATTTATAAATAATTATTAAATATTTATTTCTTACAATAATATATTTAGTGTTATATGAGATAACCCCCCCCCAAAAAAAACCTGTTATGACTCCTTTGGAGACTGTAGCTAATGGAATGTTCATTATCATATAAATTGATCAAACTAGAACTCTACAGAGCCCAATGGTTAAAAACCTGGCCACAGAAAAGCAACTGCCCATCTGATTATGTAAGTTATGCTTTTAGGCTATGCATGCCATTCAGGCAAATCGGTCATAACAAAGAGCTAAAATAACTTCTTGTACTTTTAAACTGTTTTCCCAGCTTCTATAAGTGACTTTCCACTCACAACTGATTAGTTGTCCCTACTTTTCAGGGAGCTTCAATAGATGCAGCCAGGATGTCTAATTTACTAACCAAGGCCTAACAGAGGATATTCCACAGGAATATGTGGTAGCTTTGGAAATAACAGTACAGATAACTTAGTCTCAGTTTACATGTGGCCTTTGGGAATGGTTGTGAGAGGATGGGACTGGAAGGGGTAGAATGAAGGCTTCTAATTTAAAAATTTAATGCACACACATGCATAGGGCCTCAGCATATATGTACCTGAACCCAGAAAGGGTGTATCACTGAAGCATTGGAACTTGGGGTGAGAGAATGTCATCCTTCTGTCTTCTCCTCACTCTCATTATGTTTGTTATTGTGGTCACACAGCTTTCAGATACTTTCCACCCATAATCATTCTTCTTGGCCTGGTGGCTTCTTGTGGACACAGTTTGTAACTAGTTTGTAGAGAATTCCATGACTTGTGACTGGTTCAGGGAAACTGTGGGCATCTCAGGGTGTCAGGCAGAAGGCAGGCTGTGAGCAGTTCCAGTTCTGGAAAAGCCTGTGTATGAAGGAGGCTCCATTTAACAGAGGTGTGCTGGTTTAGAAGAAATAATCAGACATTGATGCTTTCCTCAAGGGAAGGAGGTATGGAAATACCATACTAAAAACTAAAGGAAGGCCACACAGTTTGAGTAATGTGTTTTCATTAACAATATGCCATACAGGATTATGACCCATTTTAATACTGTGGATTGAATTGTACCTGCAGATGGGTATTGACTGATGAGAGAAAGCCTCTGATAGGACATTTGGGTGGTTTCTTTGTCATTCTTGCATTGTTCTCTCCTATCTCTCAGGATGCAGCAAATTTTGGTCATCCATTGAAGATGTGGCCGCTTCATGAAAACAATCAATTGAATTGTCTAAATCACATTGTGTCTTTCCTGGAGAATATCAGGAAAGGAATACATCCAAGAACCATTCTGCAAGACATACTACATAAATTAAGTTTGAAAAATAACAAGCAGCTGGGGGAAGAATATCACATCTGCCAGCCCCCTTGACTCCCTGGAATGGCAACGGCACCCACAATGGGTGCTGAGCAGGAACATGAGAGGTGTGGGTGCAGGAAGAAAGACAAGGCTGCTCTCCCTGAAACTCTCATGACAGACAAGAGGCCTTTGACTTGACAAGACTTGCCCCCAATTGATTCTTAATGTTACTCCAAGAGACCACCTTCAAGGTTATATTTTCTTAGCTTATATGAGAAATGTCCTATCATTCCTTTTTGGGTTTCTTGGTAGTTGAGGAATTTAAAGAGATGATGGATCAAAACCATGTTGGATGACTGCCAGCTTGTTTCCCCACCTAGTTCCTGAGGAGTTGAGTGGTGCTGTGGGAAGAGTGTGGACCTTGGAGGAGGAGTGGTAGGGACACTGGGTTCACTATTCACCAGACCCTGTTAACTTGGACAAATCCAACCCATGCTGATACTGGGTTTCTCCTGTATGAAGTGAGAGGATTTCCCAAACCTACCTCTCAGAATTATTGTGAGAAACACAAGACAGTGTGACAGAGAGCCATTTGTACAATGTAAAGCACCATACACTCACTAGAATTCAATTTAAAATTTTTAATAAAGCGGGACAAAGATTTAACTAGGATACAGACCTAGTCCTCCCAGAAAAATTAAGAAATTTAAGACAGCAATAGGGCTTCTTTTGTAATTTTTATATCACAATCCCAGGATATTACTTCTCAACATAGTCAACAGGCAAAATTGGAAAAACAAACAATCAGCTTTTTGAAAAAATAAAATAAGATGGAATAAAGTAAATTGTGGAGACTCAGAAAACTGTTCTTGAATATATTATTTTTATTTCACCTCTAAAGTAATGAATGCCGTTTAATCTTGGCCTTTCTTTCAAAGGTATGTATTTCTGAAAGTATAAATTCATTTCACAAAATCACACTGTAATTGTCTAGAACCGAGTCTCTTAAATGACGACTGAATTTCAAATGAACTATCTGCTTTGTTGAAAAGAGTGACCTTGTGGGACTTGGTCTGGATCCTCAACTACTTAAAAAAAAGTACACAGTTTCTTGTACAAGGCACAAACTGCCTTAATAAAATGCCTCATAGGCCTCAGTTGGTGTGACTCAGAGAACTGAGTGCCACCCTGCAAATCAGAGGGTTACCAGTTCAATTCCTAGTCAGGGCACATGCCTAGGTTTCAAGCCAGGTCCCCAGTAGGGGGCACGTGACAAACAACCACACTTTGATGTTTCTCTCCCTCTCTTTCTCCCTTCCTTCCCCTCTCTCTAAAAATGAATAAATAAAAATCTTTTTTAAAAAGCCTCACAAAAAATGGGGTCTGTGCTTAAACAAATATATAAAGTCCTACAGCTTTGTTAACCCTGAGAAAGCTTAATTCCAACATGCTTCATGATGGATCTATGCTAATTTGATATTAAAAGTGATGTAGAATTGTTTTTAATTAATGATATTTTTCAGTTTTTCAGACTTTTTCACAAAATGGGCAACTCTGTTATAGGAAAGGGCTTATACAATAGGGTACGTCTACCAGTTATGAACATAGAATGTTGATCCAATTAACTGAGCCCCCCACAAATTTATCTTCCTAAATTTGTTTTAATGACCAGTTAAGTACAAGTATCCATCAAAATTTATTTACAATTTGGCCAAAAATTTTATAGGGATTCTCATGGTATGTCATCTATAATAAAGATGGCAAATTGAAAAACCAAATGTGCAGGCTGACAGTGACCAGAGGGGAGAGGGGAGGGAATTTCAGGGGGAAAGTGGAAGGGTTTACAGGAACAAGTATAAAGGACACATGGACAATAACAAGAGGGGGGGTGGAAACAGGAGGGAGGTGGGGAGGGCTGGGGGTGGGGTGGGATGGGAGTAAAATGCAGAAAACTGTACTTGAACAACAATTAAAATAAAAAATATTTCAAAAAATAAAATATTCCTTTTTTTGCAAAAAAAACCCAAATGTGGAAAATTCCCATAAACAACAGATAAAAGTCATATTATTTTTTTTCTTCACACATGAGATGTTCTTGAAGTATATGAGCTGTGTTACCCCACAGTACTTACAAAATGTGTCCTTGTCCAAAATGAAATAGTAATTTCCCTCTTCCATATAAAGAAAGACCAATATCCAGGAAATGTGTACTCCCACGTAAACTGTGGGTACCAGATGGATCAAAGATCCTCCAGGGTGTACTACTGCTTTGAGACCATCAAGGACTTCAGTAAACTCTAAATATTAAGAAGTTTTAGCTCTGGCTGGCGTAGCTCAGTGGATTGAGCGTGGGCTGTGAACCAAAGTGTCGCAGGCTCAATTCCCAGTCAGGGGTACATACCTGGGTTGCAGGCCATGACCCCCAGCAACTGCACATTGATATTTCTCTCCCTCTCTCTCTCTCTCTCTCCCCCTCCCTCCCTTCCTTCTCTCTCTAAAAATAAATAGATAAAATATTTTTTAGAAAAAGCGTTTCACCCATTCAAAATGTATATATTACAGAACCTATTTATGCTCATAAAGGATGAAATCCTCAAGCATTCTTGAGTCTATTCACAAAACAAAATTGTGAAAACTCAAAACCCATTAAATAAGATATTTTATTCATAAATAGTATCTATCAATTTATCAATCATCTAGCTCTCCTTATCTAAATATGTCCTATACACACACATATAGGTTTGTCCAGAAGGTATCCAGCCATGTAATATGAAAAAGACACATTTATTGAAGAAGATATAAGACATAAGAAACATCATACATAGGACAATGACACCTCAGTTCCCTTCAAAGTAGGCACCTTGAGACCTCACACAGTTCTCCTAATTGCTATCAGCTGTCCTGTCCTATTTTCCTGAATATCATCAAAGGTCTGAAACCCCTTCTCCTTTGAAGGCGATTTTAGTTTTGGGAAAAGCCAGAAGTTGCAGAGCACCAAATCTGGGCTGTGGTGAGGCTCAGTCACCTGGTGATTTGATATTTCACCAAAGACTGCAAAAAATGTGATGCATGAGCAGGTGTGATGTAGTGATGAGGCTGCCAATCACCAGTTGCCCATAGCTGCAGGCTTCTGAATCATCTGAATAGTTTCTGCAGGGGAATGTTCAAACTTCACGCAAAATCTGATGCAGATTTGTTGCTCTACTCGCTCAGTCATTTTGAATGTGAGGGCCAAACAGTACACATGCTCACTCAATGGCCTTTACCATCTCCACTGACTAGTACAGTGAAGTTGTCATTATTCATGCATACGCATTCCAGTCTACTCTCCTTGGTTGTCAGGCCACATCAATGTGGTGCAATCCATTCTTATTCTATTAAAAATGATCGGACTTTTGAGCCCTGGCTGGCATAGCTCAGTGGATTGAGTGCGGGCTGGGAACCAAAGTATCCCAGGTTCGATTCCCAGCCAGGGTACATTCCTGGGTTGCAGGCCATAACCCCCAGCAACTGCACATTGATGTTTCTTTCTCTCTCTCTCTCTCTCTCCCTTCCTCGCTCCCTTCCCTCTCTAAAAATAAATAAATAAAATATTTTTAAAAAAATGATCGGATTTTTTCCAGATAGATCTCATATACAAATACATCCATAGTCTTTTATTTGTTTGTATCTATATCAATGTATGGCTATGTATATATATCTTTATATATGTCTCTTTATCTATCTATCTATTTATCTATCTACCTATCTATCTATCTATCTATCTATCATCTATCTATCTATCTGGAAGATTGCACTTTAAGCTGATAATTTTACCTGCCTCAGGATAGAAGGCAGGGAATTCAGGGTCAGGAGTTCAAAGGAGATTTAGTTCCTTCCCTATATTTGTTGAACTATTTAGGTTTTATAATCATGTCCATGTGTTGTTTAAAAACAAAGAGAGATCATCAGTGAGAAAAGATCTGGAACATGTTAGATACTTTAAAGATATTTGTGGATATACAGTGGACCTTCATGGGTGTACATGAAAACCTCCATATACCTAAGATGCCCCAAGTATCTCTATATTTTTTCCTCTCTCCCCCGCAAAAAGGAGCTGAAGGAAATATGGTATGTAGTAACACATTACATGTTAACAATGTGTGGTGGCTAGCTCATTAGACTGCCTGGACTGGCAATTTTCAAACTTTTTCATCTCATGGCACATATAAGCTAATGACTAAAATTCTGCAGCACACCAAAAATATAGTTTTTACTAATCTGACAAAAATAGGTATAATTTTTATTCATTCACACCAGATGCTATTGTTGTGTTGGCTGTTGTCATTTTTTATTTGACAATCTAAGGGAAAAGAGGTCAGTGCCCCTGACTAAATAGTCAGGTATTTCATGTTTTAAAAATTCTTGTGGCACACCAGTTGAAAACTATTGCTGTAATGCACAAAGCACAGCTTAAACCTCCCCTGACACCCCCACAATCCCTGCATGGAACCTGTAATAATGAAATAATGTGGACCATACCTAGAGGCCTCTTCTCCCACTACTCCATCAAACTTCTCCAATCTCCCAGCATCCTCTGCTCAGCATTGAAAATACCAAAACTAAACATGCTGCTGTCTTTTGAGAGCAAAGACATTATAAATACAAGAGAACACCAAACCCAACTGGGATAAAACATAAAATGCTAGGTATACACTTAGTAGAGTCTTAGCACAAAAGCAGGATAGTCAACTGTCTGGAGAGACCAGCATGGGTGGGTAGGAAAAGCAAATGTGCTCTTTAACCAGCATCTTGAAGGATGAGTCAGGCATATCAGGGCATGGAGTGGGGGTGGCAGGGGGCAGGGCTACGGCGGGAGGAGGGGTTGTCAGTGGTCTGAGAGACAAAAGGGAAGGTGCAAAGGCACACATGCTCAGCACATATTGAATGGGGGAGGAAAGTGAGACTGGGTAATCATGAGCTATGTTTTTATAATGCTTTATTTTTTGAAAAATGTTTGCATAAGTATTTATTCTTCACAATTCTCATGTAAAAAGGCAGGCTTTTAGGTCATGTTTCACAGATGATGAATTTGAGGTCCTAAGAGATATAAATGACCTACTCAATGGCACAAGAGTGACACAATTAAAATGCTACCCAGGCCCCATAACCAGGTCATTGCCACTTCAGTGACATCAGAAGCAGCAATGGTGACGGAAGTGGTCCCTTGACTCTGCCATCTCTATGCATAAGCTTTGGCGTCCACCTCAGCTCTTAGTTTAGGTCCAAAACATCAAAGGCTTTTTGTCTGGAATGTGTTTTGCTGTTAAGGTTCCTGACATCACACCCAGCCACCTGAGAGGCCTGAACAATTTGTGTGGACAGTTTAACTTTGAGGGAACCCTCATGGCCACATCTGTGATCTGAAGTGCTGCGATGAATCCAACAAGCTGTAATAATAAGACAGATTCTAATATCAAAATCTGATGTGATGAAGCAGATTACTACCTCTACATAAACTGATAATGCACAACACTCTATCCTACTGAAAGGTGTTAACATTAATTGCCTTCTGGGTGAAAACAATCCCCTTTGTCCTCTAACAGGTACCATTTTCTTTTCACTGGATATTGACATTGCCACTCATTGCTAAAATTAAATCTTGCAGACACAGCAGTGTCCCTCTTATCTGCAGAGAATGCATTCCAACCCCCCAGTGGATGCCTGAAACCACAGATAATACCAAACTCTATATATACACTACGTATTTTCCTATACATACATAACTATGACAAAGTTTAATCTATAAATTAGGCACAATAAGAGATTAACAATAATAACTAATAATAAAATAGAATTATAACAATATACTGTACTAAAAGTTATGTGGACATGGCCTTTCAAAACATGTTATCATACTGTACTCTCCCTGCTTGTGATGATGTGAGATAACACATTGCCCACATGGTGAGATGAAGGGAGGTGAATGACGTAGGCATTGTGATGTAATGTTAGGCTACTATTGGCCTTCTAACAATACATTAGAAGGAAGATCATCCGCTTTGGATGATCCTGGGTTACGGAGCCATGAAGATGCCAATGGTTGGATGTCAGGAGCAGACCATGTTTGATGACTGGGGAAATTTCATATTTTCAGACCACAGTTGACCACAGGTGACTTAAACTGCAGAAAGTTAAACAGCAGATAAGGGAGGACTATTGCTTCACCAATGATTATGGTCTGTGATCAGCATTAATGTCATCAACAGCGCAGTATGCAGCAAAGCTCACATTTGGGAGTTTGTTTGTAGAAAGGAAGCAGCCCAACTCAGTAAAGTAAGACAGAGTAATTTGTTGTGCATGTCAAAATTCACATCAAAGACTGATGTAATACAATAAGAAATGAATGAAACCTGGAGGAAACATTATTAATCAGTAGTTGTCAGATTGCTTCCCCAAATCCTCATTGTCAGCTTTGCCAGAAAAATATGCTTGTGGGAGAGGAAATACTGATAAAAATTTTACATGATCCTTATTCCAATATGTCTAGAATGTATCATAAACCCAGATATGTGAAAGTTAACCCAAAAATCATTGCAGAAAAAAAAAACTCCCTTCAGAGGTGGATTGGCAAAATGATCTATTTGACAATGAAATGGGAAGAACTGACCATGTGAGGGAAGATTGATGACAGGATAACTTTGAGTTATCTTTATCTCTTTTATACAATTTTGTAAACAGGATTTTATTCATTATTTTTAGAGAGGGAGAAGGGAAGGAGAAAGAGAGGGAAAGAAACATCAATGTATGGTTGCCTCTTGTACACCCCCAGCAGAGGACCAAGTCCACAACCCAGGCATGTGCCCTGACTGGGAATCGAACTGGTGACCATTTAGTTCTCAGGCTAGCACTCAATCCACTGAGCCATACCAGCCAGGGCTCTTTTATACAAATTTATACATAGAGCCTCATCAAGTGTTTTACTTGTCTTAAGTATGTACATAGCAAAATTATACTTTTCTTTCTTGTTTTTCTGACCTGTTATCATAACATTTGTCCCATACCAATACCATGTTCCACTGATTCTATACAATGAATATGGAACATTTCTGCAAAGGAGTTCTCTTTAAACAGAAATTTAAAATATAAGAATATGAAATTAAGTAATGCAAAATAAAGTCCTTTTTTTCTGTGAATGAGTGACTTAGTTTATTACCTTCTCTGAAATCTTGAAATGTGATTTTGAAGTGCTTAGTTAAAAATAAATAAAAGTGAAAAATAGAAGGAAAAGTGGAGAACTGAAGATCAGAAAATCTATGGTACATTTAGAAATATATTAACAAATAAAAAATCAGGACAAAATTTCTTAAGCATCATGGTTCAAGATTTTGCAACTATATTCATGCAAGGTAATTTTATCCTCAGTGAAAATCATGTGTTCATGGCTCCAACTAGCTTATTATGTCAGGGTTGGTGGAACAGCCTGTAGCTACCATGAAATCACACATGAATGACAATATAATGATTAAAAACTTACAATGGGTTCCTATATTCCTGCCTTCTTTCTCTCTGTTTTCTCCCTTCCCTCCTTCCTCTTTCCCTCCATCTTTTCCCTTTCCTTCCTTTATTTTTCCTTTTCTCCTTTCATATTCTAATCTCCACTCTGAATTACAGTCTGAGCTAGTTAGCATCCCATAATTTGTGCAAGTAGTTTTTGGCAAACAAGAATTAACTACCAATCCAATTCCAATTTATTTTAGTGGAGTCTTGTCATTCCCTTATACCTTGACACCCTTGAAGAATGTGCCTTGATTGACTACTCTTTGATTGAATTCTGAGTGAAAAGCACATATATGTGCAGTGGGGGAGTGCTCTAATGGTTCTGTATGCAGCATGCTATGGGGATGACAGAAAAGGAGACAACTGATCATATCTGGAGGAATTTTGGAGACATCCTAAAAGAGATAACATTTGACATGGCATGGAATTTGCAAATAGGAATTTGCTATACAGACAAGATGAGGAGGCAGGGTATCCCACAAAGAATAGAGGTAGGGGGAACTATGTGGTTAATGCAGTCAATTAAAAACAAATTAGTTGATTTAGGAATATTTTCTGAAATGTTAGTTAAAATACCAATTTGTATAGTCAGAGTCTAATCCTACTTGGTCCCTGCTGGAGTTAAGTGAAACGTATAAAGGTTCATGTTGACAAAACTATTGACTAATGGCAAACTTAGCCTGAAAGAGCAAGAATATGCTGTTGACCATCACATAATGTTGTTCACATGGTGCTGCCAATGTCAAGGTGGCCTAGATCACCCTCGAGGGGATTAAGGAAGATCCCGGAAATGTTAGCAGATCATGATGACATTGGAGAAACATCCTGAAATGAGCATCCATAAATATATCATACATATATGTGCTCTAATTTGTGAGATTTCTTAGATATCAGAAACTGCTTGTCTGAAAATATCAAACAGCTTGTATAGGATATTATTTGAAAAGATATTTCTTTTCACAAGCAATAATATTGATGAAAACTCTTAGGTACTTATAGTGTTTTCTTTTAGGAGCAAGGTAGAGATATTCTTCATATTCATAGTAGAGGTTTTCTTTTCCTCAGACTATTGGCATCTTCATGTAAATATAATTCCCAGGTTACATGCACTATCAGTTTATTTCTTGTATAGATGCATTTTCATATTCTGTTGTTGCCTAAATTATATTTTTTTCTATAAATACAGACTGGAATTCTATTCACAGAACAGGAGTGTAGGTAAGGAAATTGTAAAAGGGATTATTTCTGTATTTTCTTTATATTAGTGATGTGAAACATGAAAACTAACTTAGAAGTGATCCAAAATCAACTTAGTGCAATGAGATTCTAATGCATTAAAGTTATAGAATTTACAGCCTAAAATCATCTTAACATGATTTACTTCAGTCTCCTTATGTCCAATACAGGAAATGTAGGTCAAATGAGGTCATAACTTATACCCAATTCCTCAGTTATTGTAAAAATCCTACAATTAAAATGTCAGTTTCTGGATTCCAACCACCATATTCCTCCTTTGCTCTACTGTATATATACTTCTATGACTACCTTTTCTTTAAAAACAATTGTAGAGGGGCCATCAAAGATCATTTAGTACCCCAGTTCCTTGAGTGACTAGAACTATGTGTTTTGCACAGACTTAAAGCTGTAAGCTATTAATTTCTTAAGAAACTGACAAATAGTAAATTAGGGTATTATTCAAATGTCATCCCCAAATTATCATCTTTCTCTTTAAATAAATGAAAGTGATTTTCATTCTTCAATGGAGTTTTGTATCTTGGTACAAACACTCTTTTATATTACACAAAAACTGAATGGAAAATGGAATGTAATTTGTCAGCAACATATACATTCTAAAATAAATAAACTTCATTATTAAAAGAGTAGTATCATTCAAAGATCTTTATAAATGATCTCAATTGCCAAGGATTCATTTCATTCAAATCAGTTATTATGTGGTAGAAATCCCCTCTGTCCCATCCCTTGGGATTTTGGCTGTAAGAAATCAGCCTAGATATATTTCTGCAAAAAAGGAAGTAGAGTACTCAAAGATCTGGGGCCACCAGTTCCCAACAGTTTGCAAGTCAACTCACAAAAGTACCAGGAACAATTCTGCCCACACAATCAATCATTCAGCAGGTAACTCTTAAGTTCACTTGAATTAGATTTAGTCAACTGTACATAGGCAGCATTACTACATCATTCAAAAATCTCTGCTGCATTATGAATGGTACTATGTATGCACTTTGTAAATTGGGCCTCAGACTGTACCATCCTACTACCTTGGGCCATTCTATCTCTGAGATAGGGCTTTGGAAACAATGTGGGTTCCAATTCCTGCTCTGGCACTTGTTAGTTGAGCACCTTCTCTCTATTCCTCAGTTTCTTTATCTGCAAAATGGGACCAAGAATACCTAGCTCATATAGTTCTAAGGAAGGAAAGATAAAATAATACTTAGAAAATACTCAAACAAATTATCTAGAGTGTAATGTGGGATTGGAAATGTTTAAGCACCAAGTATTATGATTCACTTCCATTAAAGTAAAACTATAAACCAAATATTTTAATAATAAGTATTAATAAGAAAAATTTAAGGGAAACAGTGTTTGACACAAGTGCTTTTAAGAAAGCAGGATACAGGTCTCCTTGTTAATCCTTATTGAAAAGATAACAGAGATTGCTGGAAATATTTGCAAATCAATTATCATTAAGGCAGAAGGTATAAATAGCATTAGCCATGTACAGATTTAACTTAATCTATACTATTTCTTATCTTGTCATTGCAAAATTGATTTGGGGGCAAGTTTGTTGCAAATGGAAGAAATCTCTGGTAACATTCTGTTTCCATTTGCAGAACTTTATTTTTATCTGTAGTACAATGTAATCCTTAACCTCAAGACTATAATTACAAGGGGCTTGTTGAATATGTATTCTATAAAAAATGTTATCTGTTGGAGTACTTATTACCAGAACTTGGATTTACTCACCAGAATTGTAAAGCAGTAGCCTTCTGATGTTTAGCTCAATATATTTGTCCTTGCTAAATGTAGCAACACATCTACTATATATGTAACATAGATTTACTTGTCCATGAGAAAGCTTTCTAATTTAAAATTTCTTCTTGTGGGCTTGTTTTCAAAAAATATACTTGTGATTCTAATACAGTCATCTCTAAAGAAAACACAGAGATTTATTCCTCTACAATGAATGGTAAATACAAAACCAACATTGACTCTTGCTACTAAGATAAGTACTTTCATTATTTATTCTCTCTTTGAACATTTGTCAACTGCCCTAAAATTTATAGAGTAATAAAAGTAGATTAATTTTGCCTTCTCTTAGGGGAAAACAAAGTTCGACATACCAGGGCTCAAAACTGGGTTAACTCTCCAGCTAGCATCTGAGCTTTTGTCTTTATCCTTGTCCCTACCTTCCTATAAAAATTGCCTACAAATACCGAGGCCCCCCTCCTTATAATATGGGGCCATGTCTGCTCTTGCTATTTCCCTTATACTGGTGTCCCATCCAACCCCAAGATTATGGCTGGTGTCCAGCACCTGCTGAGCATTCCCCCCAGATTTCATGTCCGCTGGTCTGTCTGCATCTTTGAAAAAGATCTTCCCCAAAATTCCTCAGGTACTTGCTTGTCAAAGGAATGACAACCAAACAGTGGCTTTGAGTGATACAGTGCCTCAATTACACCCCACAGTGAATAAAATTAAGTGTAAAATCTTGCAGTTTGAGTCATGGACCTGGTGTTGCTTTTCCCTCTGAGTGTAAGGATCATCCAAGCTAAAGGCATTGAGAAAGAGGGTATCAGCTTAGTGATTGGTTAGCCTCAGGAACAGAAAGGTAAATGTAATGTAACTCAACTGGTGAACTTGCTATTTCCTTTCATCCTCAGGACTGAAAATAGCCAGGGATCAATATAACATGAATAAACTATAATTAAAGAGCAAACACAGCCTAGCAAGTATAACTCAATTCTGATATTATCCACCTGGAGACAGTGTCAGATCCCACAGGCTAAGGGTTTAGTTCTATAAGCCTGCTCCTACCTTCACTTCAGACACCAGTAACAAGTCCAGGTTGTCACTTGTGCTTCTGAATGAACTGCTGTAGATAACAGGTTCCAATGATCCCTCCTTGGATTTCATTAATTTGGTAGAGTGGCTCACAGAACTCAAGCGAAACATTTCACTTAGTAGATCACTGGTTTTATCATAAAAAAATATGATTCAGAAACAGCCAGATGGAAGAGATGCACAGGGCAGGGTATGTGAGAAGGGGCATGGAGCTTCTGGGCTCTCCCCAGGCCACCACTCTACCAGTATAGCCATGTGTTCACCAAACTAGAAGCTCACCAAACCTTGTCCTTTTAGGTTTTATGGAGACTTCATTACATAGGTGTGATTAACACATTGGTCATTAGTCATTGATTCAACTTCTAGCCATGCCCCATCCTTGGAGGTTTGCAGGTGGGACTAAAAGTTACTACTTTCTAATTACATGATTGGTTTCCCTGGCAACCAGTCCCCATATTTAGGTGCTTTCCAAAAGTCACCTTATTAATATAACAAGACTCTCCTCACATAGGAAATTCCAAGGGTTTAAGGAGTTCTGTGCCAGAAACAGGATCAAGACCAAATATGTATTTATTATAAATCACAATATCACAGGAATGATAGAGCATTTCTATGATAGCTAAAGCTCTCATATCATAGGCATCCTGCTGTTTTCTTTAAAATACAAAAGCAAAACTGAAACTTATATAATAAGGTATGACCATTAAGAAAAGATAGCTAGATAGCTAGTAATATGGAAGGGAAGGCAGGATTAGGAGGTTGTTGAGCCCCAATAGACTTCAGGAGTAGGATCACCACATCAGTGGGAAACCATGAGGGTTGTCCTCACCTATGTTTCTTTGGACCCAGACAATTAATTCCAAGAGACAGACCACAGCTCTCCTCTAGACCAGAAAGCAAGAACAGAGATTTGTGTTTGGGAATCAGACCATTTTACATGCACTTTCCAAGCAAAGACAACACTATGCTGTTTTCTCAAGGTCATTTAAGACTGAGCGGTAACCAGGATTAATTTTTTTTGGTTGAGGTAAGAGGAAGAAGCAGCAAGTACTAAGGATGTAGTTTTCCAGTGACAGAAGTTGAGAACATGCCTCTCCATGGAGGGAGTTGAACATAGCAGCCAGATTACCTATGTGATGACGGTGGGTAGTGTTACACTCCTATAATACACTTAACATTATGCACACACATACACAGGTGCATACACATATATTAGATGTGTATCATTTAAATGGTTCAAACATTAACTTGGGTCCTGATACACTAAAGAATAATGCACAGTCTAATAAGTATGGCCAGCTGGTACTCAAATAGGAAGTCCATCCTCAAGAGGTAACAACTGAAAGTGATTCTGTTCCTTATTTTTCAATCACCAAACTGGGCTTTGTGAATTAACATATGAAATATCAGAAATGAAATCTCGGTGTGAAATAGGCATGTTGAATAGAATGGTGATTTTTGCAAATGGACCCTTATAGAGAAATAAAAGGTAATTAAGATTCATAGATTGACTGAATCTAGTGTTAAAAATACTGCCCACACCTGCACAAAGAGGTTTTAAGAATCTAATGAGGTTGGTCAATTTTACCCTTTGGAATGAAGCCCAGGTCTAAATTGATTTCTAAACAGTCATGCATCCCACTACTGGTTGAGAAATGTGGTTCTTAAATGTGGCTGCACATTAGACATACTTGAAATGTGATAAAAAGTTGAAAATGCTGGAGCCACACCTTAGAATAATTAAATCAGAGTCCCTGGGGGAGCAGTCCAGACATTAGTGGTTTTTAGTGCTCCCTAGGTGATTCCAATGTGCAGCCAAGGTTGAGAACCACTAATCTGAGATGATATATAGTGGCAATTATTATACTGTTTGCAGATACCAGCCTCTGCAATGGGTTTGGATCTATCTACAGTGACCTTCTCATGCAAGAAGGTAGTTAAAGTCCCTAAAGGGACAGAAATCTGGACTTCATGGAGCCCACAGAATAGGTTGTATGAACAGTTTCATGCCTGCATGATAAAGTTTGATTAATCTATATCTGTATATGGAGCAGTGTCTGTTCTAGGACAATTTATCCTGACAGAAAAGTTTATGGGGAAGCAACTACCATCACCCTTCTCCAATATTTTGGCAGTATTTTTTAAATAAAAAATAAACTAAGGATTGTGGAAGATCAAATTAGACTAAGATTGCAGTGGTTGCTAGGAATGTAGTCTGTTACCCACCCAACTATGGGCTGTATTACTGACAGAGACTTAATTACTATATTCACCAAAGGGTGGATGGGTGGATGGATAAATATATAGATAGAAAGACAGCTAATATGAAACTTCACATTGGAACTAAGAACCCATGTTGGCTTTGGCTGAGTTGTATAATTTTAATTGATTTATTGCTTGACATGTATCCACTTCCTCTGCAGCTCAAATGTCTGTGTCCTTTCTGCTCTGTGACACTCAGTTTATTGTAGACCACTATGTATCTTCATTTTCCAATCATTTTGAGGACTCCTAGAATCTCCAGCCCCATCTTAGCCATTTTTGTATTCCTCTGAAGGGAAGAGGCCACTTTTGGATGCTCCCATACCCACCATGTTGGGGACCATGTGTCACAATTTGTGAATCCAGATTTCAGTGGCTTTGACATTTCTCCAGGGGCCTTTCATTAACACCTCTTTATGTTTGGGTCCCACAAAGGCTGTCTAGATTTCTATCACACATGATACCCTAGAACATGATCCTGCGATACCTAAGTCACAGCCTAACTCCTTGATCACCTCTGCCAAATATTTTGCTTTCCTCAAACAAATACATGGGTTATCTGCCCCGAGGGAAGAAAGTGTTCTCACATCCTCATACAATCCTAAACTCTAGGGTTGCTTCCTTCAAAGCTGAGTTTATTGAAATGCCAGGTTTTCACAACCAATTGTTCTATGAGTTTATAAATTACACTCAGAAACTCATTTAACTTCTGTAGTCCCAGCTGAGTTAGCCCTCCTCTGACTGTAGGAATACCACTAACCCAATGAATAGAGTACCCAAGATTGTCAAAAATAATGGAAGAAAGAAAAGCCTTGACTATTATCAAAATATTGCCTCCTGCCACACCTGGAACAAAGACCTGTGGTTAATTAGGTGGCTGGGCTTGGGATAATATTTTATCAGGATATCTGTATTCACTTTCATTTAAAGTGCCTTCTTGTGAGAAAACTGAAGATCTGACACACTAAGCGACACATCAGAGGTCACACTGCTAACTAAGAGCAACTCTGGAACCATAAAAGTACAGTGTTTTTCTGTTGCTGGAAGCTCTAAACTTGGGCTAGAGAAATGGAAAGGGGCTTCCAGCTAGCTCAATGTCACTGATTCACAAACATGACTGTGCATTAGAGTCAACCACAGAGCTTTGGAAAAATATATATGACTTTCCCACAGCAAGCATGTAGATTCAAGATGTCTGGGTAGATTCAATAGATAATTTCTATGCTTATAAATAGACAAAGCTAAAGAGCAGGTGTAATGCACATCAAATCTGCCTTAAATGTGACCTTCCCTGGGCCTCCTTCCAGCATCTCTATCCTGGTTTCTCTCAGTGCCCCAAGGCCACTTGGGAGGCAGCTAAGGCTGGCATCAGCTCTGAGAGATGCAGGACTTGAGGCAGCGTTCTTCACACTTTTGTGGGCTTCAGCATCATCTAAGATTCTTGTTAAAAATGCAATTATCAGGTGCCACTTCCAAGTTGCATGAACTGCTTTATGGACACTTGATAATAGGTAATTAATAAGTGAATATATGCTAGGATTTGATCCAAAGCCTGCTTTTATTATCACCTGAAAATTAGGCTTTGGAGCCTATTCAACTGTTACCCATATCAAACCTTTGGCTGCTCTTGTTGTGTATCTACTAAAAAGAACCTAATAGAGGTGCACGCCAAGTTGATTTGGGTCTTAGAGCTTATTTACCCAAGTGAGTTTGAACCTTCCATTCTTTGGAGGCTGCAAACAGTCTGTCTCCTGGTCCTGGCTTTGGAACATAGCCTGGTAGGCAGTGGGAAATGAACATATTTGTCTACTGGGAGACTTGGCAGGGTAGCATGTAAAAACATTTCCCAAAGTATTTCTGAGCCTGCTCATAGAAATACTGACAGTCTTCCAAACCTATAAAAAGAGCTGTGATGTTTACTAAGTGTTGAGTTTGAAGACACTGAATTTGTTGATTGATAAATTCCCACTTGGAGAACAGAGAATGCCTGCCAAGTGCAGTCTGCCACTCAATAATTTCCAGGGAACACAGATGGCAAAAGTATTTGGACTTAAAAGCTCTGGTGACTCAGGGGATTTGTTGGCAGTTTAATTACTTTGCAGGTAAAACAAGGGACAGATGTATTGCACTGAGTCCAGCAGCAGGGTGAACCTATGTCTCAGCCCAAACCATCATTCCTTGGCTCCTTGCATGACTTCCCCAGAAAAACAGAGACAAAAGTCCTCAAATCTGTGTGTTGAGTTCTATGCCCTGTGCTGCCAGACAAGGCAGTTAAGGACTGGTAAGAGAAATGCCCCTGTCAGAATCATTATTAGGGCAGCCTCTTACTAATAGATTGACATTCCAGTGAGAGGAAAACCTGAGAGGAAGGGGAGAAACATAGTGGGAGAAATAAGATGCAAAATTAAAGGTGATCTTGGCAAGATGTTCGGGAAATCCTATTTTAGCCAAGAACAGCCTACCTCCTGGTTTGCTTTGCTATGTGCTTCAGTTCCAGGGATGCCTAAAAATAGTGAAGTCAGAAACCGTAAATGTGACACCTGAGGAGCGCTGAAAGGAACCAAAACAGGACACACCCAGAAACACTTCCTTATGGAAAGAATGTGGTCCTCTTTGTAACTAGTTTTATTCACTGAAGTGACAGGGATGTAATTGCCTTTTTTACATATTACCCTACCTGCACTCCAAAAACTTTGATTGGAGGAATGGTTGGATATTTATTGTGGTAATCCAAGCACACAGCATAACATTTACACATGGTAGGTGTTTAGTACATGTTTGTTGAATGAATGATCATAGGGAAAATGCTTTTATTAAAGTGGAAGGGGACATTGAGGCAGAAGATGAGATATAAATTCTATGGGCATATGTGAAAACACTCACATTTCTAAAATTATGTTCCTTTGTTGCCTTATTGTTTCCTTCCTTCCTCCTTTCATTGTTTATTTCCTGCTCATCCCTTTGTTTGTCACACTTCTTTCTTTCTGCTCTCCTCTTTATTTTCTTCCCCCTTCCTCCCTTTGTTCCTTCCTTTTCTCCTTCTCTCCTTCTTTCTCTCCCTCCCTTCCTTCACTTCCTTCCTTTCTCGTCCCTCACTTCTTCTGAAATTGAGTATTGAGGCTGAAAGGGGCTAGATGACATTTCCACGTTCCTCCATTAAGGTGATGGCACAACTGAGACAAAGACAATTTATTTTGTCACCCATACCATGGGTCTTTTTTGCTACATCACACATACTTTCCCTAGTTTAGACTTATGTACAGTCCAAGAGAGGCAAGCCGTCACCATGACATGGATTAAAGGTCCTCATTACTCTCCATGCAGTGCTCTGAAATTATTACAGCTTAGGAAATTACTGGCACTTCACACCCTGCTGTAGCGCAGGCATAGGAAATGCTTGACTGTGGTGGTCATTAAAAGGACAAACATGAGAGCTAGGAAAGAGATTTTGTTAATATGTGTATGTTCAAAAGTCCAATATGCATGGATTATCAACGCAATAAGTGTTTCCTAAAATTGAATGCTCTGAATTTCAATCACTGTCTTGGGTTTTGTCACACTTCAACTGTATCCTCACAGCACCCAAATTAAAATGAAAATATGAAAAATCTGTCAGTTTATATTTGTTTGAAGATACAATTCCATAAATGTGCTTGCAGTTATTTTCAACTAAAGCCATCTGTTATTTTGGTATCATGTAGACATATTCACGATTGTAATTTTATTTTTTGTATCAGGCAAGTGAATATTTCAGGAGGCAGACTTGCAGACCCGTAGGGCTTTGACAGCCTCTCAGTAACCTAGACACCAGTTACTGAGTCTGAGTCCTACCTACTAGTATTAAAACTAATAATAAATGCTATTAGGCTATTTCCCAGAGGATTATAAATGCAAGTTAAATGATATTCAATGCAGAGAGAAAGCTTTCCAAGGATTAGGGTTTTATATTTTAAGTGGAGTGAAATGGTAATATTTGCTGAGGGTAATATTTGTTGGAGGCATTGACCAACTTTATATATATTTTCCCTCATGCATTTTCTTACTTTTCCCTAGAACTAATGAGCCCTGACTCTCTCTGCTCAGAAATAATGAATAGTCACATTTGAAGTTCTACTCAAATTTTCTTCTACTGTTGGTTTTTTTCTCTTGTATTTATACCTTCCATTTAATTCACTTTCTTATATATACTTAGCTTATCAGAAACTGTGCTTTAGAGAATGTTTTAATTTTTTATTAGTTTACCTTTGGCAATGATTATGACTTGATGCAATTTCATTTAAAGGATTGGAAGAGAAGAACTGTAAGCTGGAAAGGTAATTTGGAGGCCACTAGCTTGTGAATCAGTTAAGCCTTTGGTAAGTGATAATCAAGAAAGCCATATTTATAAACAAGAAACATACTACTGTTTTTTTGTTCTGACCCAGGATTATCTATAAGTTTTATTGGCTTTTCTAAAACATGATAAATGAGATTAATATTTTCTAAGCACTAGAACTTTATAACAAAAGTTATATCTAATGAAAATATCTGGTCAATGCCCCTTTGTCTTTTCTCCCATCTGAGAGGCAGTGTTAAAAATGCAAAAATGACAAAAAGAGAGAAAGCAAAATGAGCAGTAAGAAAAATTAGCTGAAGAAAATTTATTAATATAATCTGCCTTAGAAATTATTCTTTTTACTTACAATAAAGAGAACATAGCAAAGTTGAATCGAGTATTGGAAGAGATAAAATTCTACTAGTCATTGTGCACCATGGGAAAGCTGAAGTGAGGGGTGGGTGGAACCAGTTTATAGGGTTTTGCTGTTTTTTTTAGGGGCGTTCAACATGAAGTTATTGTGGGGGGAGCTAATGTGCCATAAATCTCCACATCTAATTGGGTTGGGAAAATTACCCCTGAACCTACATGGGGGTTTCCTTTGATTACACAGGTCTAAGATTTGTTAATGTGCAGGGTCTGGCATAAATAATACCCCTATTTCATTACAAAATTATAAGCATGTCATGCTGTAACATAACAATATCACACTCAAGCTGACCATATGATATATTAGGTGAAATGTTCAAATTAAAAATATAGATTATTACACCCATGTTATTACCCTACCAACCACACTCAAACAGACTGACCTTACTTCTGCCTGACCTTGTATTTTAATCAAGCCTTTCCTAATGGACATCCAGGATTACTTCAGAAGCAGAACTATAATCCCATGCAGGAAATAGTAGAAACCCATTTCTCTTTGAATGGTATACTTATCAGATTTAAATCAACTTCAACTTCAACTTCCTCCCCCAAAGCCTAACAACTTCTGAAAAGGTATTATATGTGTGATCATATTGTGTTATTTAATGCTTTATTACTTGTGAGTCTTTAGGTTTTTCTATGATGTTAAGCAATAAAATTCATGTCAACTAACTAAACTAAACTAATCACCCCCTGGATTTTTTTTCTTTTTGTGGTTTTTATCTATTGACTAGAAAGGCATTGTTAGACCGCCTTCCTAATCTCTTAGTTTTCTTATTTGGTAAATTGGGGAAGGGAAGTGGTATTCAAACTCCTTATTGATACGGTTGTGAGAATTTCATTATATATCATGTGTCAAACACATAGCAAGCATTTTAAAAAAGTTAGCTATTATAATAATTATTCAGTATATAAAACTCACTTCTCTTATCCAAGTGACTTGATCCTTATAAAACATGAATGGAGATGTCAGGAAGATGGCAGAATAGAAATCTTTAGACTTCATTTTCTACAGAGACACCAACTTAACAACAATATATGGTTCAAAAAGGCTTTATGAGGACTCCACAAACTAGTTAGGATGACTCAGTACCCCAGGAAAAGGCAAAGCCAAGAATAGCCACACTGAAATTGGTAAAAAAAAGTTGCTGCATTTCAACCACGATAGCCCTTCCCCCAAGCCAGCACAGCTTGGTGTGACTGAAAGAAAATGTTCAACTCAGGGCTTCCCCTTTGGGACAGGAAGAGAAGACTGGAATGTACAACAAATGTTCCAGTTTTTCAGGCAGCTGCCTGAGGGACTGGATTCTGTCATACCTGACTCAGTGCTTGTGGAGAACCAGCTGACTTTTGAAACCTGGGGGCTGCTGAGAACAAAGAAGAGCTTGGTGGCATGTTGTAGGACCAAAGAACCTAGATAACTGAAATAAACATCAAAGGGAAGAAGAGATTACAAACTCCTCAAAAAGTAACTGGAAAATATGTATAGTTAGGAGATTACATACACAGGCATAGGAGACCACTCTGCGTGGTGTGGGCCCAGCTCCCACTGGGAGATGCACAGGACCCATGTCCACAGATAGGTTCTCCCGTGGGGAATCAGGCCTGCATTGTACCTAGACTGCTATGAGACTTGCTTTTGCCTAAGACTCCCTCACCCTGAATTGAGACAGCAAGTGCTTTCTATAGCTTCCTAAAATCCTGCTAAAACTCCCCAGTATGGAGTGTAACTGGTTCAACCACTTTTCCCTTTGCATTTGCAAATATCCTTCTTTTGTGATGTGATTAGCAGCAGCATCTCCTTTGTTTTATGTAAAAGGTAACCACCTAAAGTGAACCTGTGCATAGTAAATGAGGACCATCATGTAATGGGCCCAGAAAAGAAAGAAAGGCCTGTCATGGCAAGGGCCAAGGCTTTTTTCTCCCTTTGAGAGAAAAGCCATGCTGTCCCTTTTCCTTCACAGGACTCTGTAGTCCGTGTATATTTCTCATGTCTCATCCACAGTGTCGCAGACCCCATGACCTGGGGTCTGCATCACATAGGCACAAAAAAGACACACCTCAGAAAATGTTTGAGAGGCTCCTAGAATCTGTATCCAAGTTGATTGGTGAAAGTCTTCTGTACAAAGCCAGTCCAGAAATACTGGAAGCAAGAAATAACAGGGTATATAAAGACAGGAAAATATGGCTCAATCAAAGAAACAAATCTCCAGAAACTGACCTTGAAGAAATACAGGTCTATGAATTAGTTGACAAAGAATTCAAAATAATCATCTTATAGAAGTTCAATGAACTTCTATCAAAAATTAAATGAAAAAAATCCAGAAAATAATGTGTCAATGAGGATGTAGAGAAATCAGAACACTAGTATACTGTTTGTGGGAATGTAAAATGGTGCAGCCTCTATGGAAAACAGTATGGAGGCACCTCAAAATATTAAAAACGGAATTACCATATGGTCTAGAAATGTCACTTCTAGGAATATATCCAAAAAAAATTGAAAACAGTATCTCTAAGAGATATTTGCTGACTCATGTTCATTGCAGCAGTATTCTCAATAGCCAAGAGGTGGGAACAATCTAAATGTACATCCCAGAAGAATGGATAAAGAAAATTTGGCATATATATGCAACACAATATTATTCGCCCTTAAAAAGAGGTACAAATCCTGTTACATGCTACAATATGGATGAACCTTGAGGACATTATGCTAGCTTAAACATGCCAGTCATGAAAGGAGAGTTACTACATGATTCCACTTATAGGTAGTATCTAAACTAGTCAAACTCAGAAACAGAAAATGGAATGGCAGTTGCCAGGAGCCACAGAGATGAGGAAAAGAGGAGTTGTCTTTCGATGGGTGCTGAGGTTCAATTTTGTAAGATGAAAATTTTCTACAGATCTATTTATTGCACAGTAATGTGCTTATAGTTAACACTTCTGTACTTTACCCTTAAAAATGGTTAACATTTTAAACTTTTATGTGTTTTTAACACAATACACAGAAGATTTCATGCTAAGGTAAGCCCTAAAATAACTATTTATACTTCATCTATTCTCCTCTAGTCCTATGCTAGCATTTCATCACAATTTCTGTCTCTCTTACTGTCTCTTCTTTTTGAACTAACCATTATGTCCATTTCCTGTCATTTGAATTTCTCATTCACTGCCAACTATCTGCCATAATAGTTTTCAAATTCCTTTAATAAATCCTTATAACAAAAGCACGAATCTCTGGAAATTCAATCAATAGATGTTGTTGCAAACCACAATTGTTTCTATATAATAGACCAGTCTGCCACTATGATTAGCTCTTTGAGTATGCTATTGTCAGGGAGAAAAAATAATTTTACCTCTACCTTCTAGGATCTTAGTTGAAGCCCCTCTTCATAGCAAGAGTCAGGTTAACAAGAGAAAAACAAAAGTTTATTAATATGTATATACTTCCTGTACACATGGGAGATATCCTGCACACTGAGTGACTCCCCAACATGCCCCAAATCTTCACCTTAAATACCATGTTTAGCTAAAGACAAAAGATGTTGGGTTGGGTGGAGCCAGTTATGGGAAGTCATCAAGCAAAGCACAGTAAACAAGCATAAGTTTTTTATGTAGATTAAAGTCCAGGACTTCTCCACTGGAAAGAGTTTATAGATTTATGAAAAAGATTTTATTTATTATTTTTGGGGATAGGGGAAGGGGAGAGAAAGAGAGAGAAAAACATTAACATGTGAGAGAAACATCAGTTGGTTGCCTCTTGCATGCCCCCATCAGGGGATCTGGCCCAAAACCCAAGCATGTGGCCTGACTGGGAATTTTTTTTAAATCCTTAACTGAGGACATTCTTATTGATTTTAGAGAGAGGGGAAGAGAGGCAGAGAGAGGAGAGAAACATCAATGCTAGAGAGAAACATCGATCAGTTACCTCTTGGAGGTGTCCTGACAAGGAGCCAAACCCACATCCTTGGCGTGTGCCCTGACTGGGAATTAAACTGGTGGTGACCTTTTGGTTTGTGGGATGACACTCCAACCAACTGAGCCACATCAGCCAGGGCAGAGTTTATTAATTTTAATTGTCCTCCTCTTATTGGTAGGGAGCTTCTCCTATGTCTGTTGTTTCTTTAAAGTAACCAGCCACAGATAATTATCATGCCAAAGAGGCAAATATCGGAGTGGTATATACTGATCCCCTTCAGTGAAAGCCAATTCTAAAATGAGGGAAGGTATAGTGAAATATACCTCTAAATTAGTAAAGGAAAAAATACATTATGCTAAAGGTGTTTCGAGCAGGCCTCCCCAGAATCTGCTATATTGGCATGTGGATTATTGTGATGTGACCTGAAGGTAATCAGGGCCCTAAAGGATCAGAAAAAACTTCTGCCTGTCCCTTAGCTACCTAGAAGAATCTAAATTGGAGTCCTTTCCTATAATAAGAGTTATTAACACAGCAAGCTTTCTATGATTTATCTATATGGGTGGCTGAACAAACTTCTAATTACTGAACATCTGTTCTTCTGAAGGTCCTGCCAATTTCCCTCATCTGCTCTGAAACCCAAGGTATTTTAGGTCATTCTTTTGTTCAAAACACCATACTGTTACTCTGTAGGCGAGGTGTTTAAAACCCACCACCAGCTTCTTTCAAGATGTTTTTATTTGCCTTTGCTTTTATGCAGTTTTGATGTGATGTGGATAGGTGTGGCTTCTTGGTTGTTGTTTTGTTTCGTTTTGTTTTTGGTATTTATCCTGATTTGTGTTCTCTGAGCTTCTCAAATCTGTGTTTTGGTGTCTGTCAATAACTTTGGGAAATTCCAGGCCATGAATACTTCAAATATTTCTTTTGTTGTGCTCTTTCTCTTCTGCTTCTGATATTCCAATTACACATAATTATACCTTTTGATATTGTACCCCTATTCTTGGATGTTCTATTCTGTTTGTTATTTCTCCTCTTTTCATATAAGTTTGAGAAATATACATTATCTACTGATAAGCCATTGAAGGGTTTCTTCATTTTTGATGTTACATTTTTTTTTCAATTTCTAGCATACACTTGATTCTTAGCATTTCTATCACTTTGCTTACTCTACCCACCTACATCATACTTTCATATTGTCATTTTTCTCACTAGACCCTTTAAATTATTAATCATAGAGATTTTAAATTTCCCTCCTAATAATTTCAACATCTGTATCATATCTAAGTCTGGTTCTGATGCTTGTTTTTTTCCCTCCATTGGGCTGTTTTCCCTTTCCTTTTGGCATGCTTTTTAATTTGTGTTGAAAGCTGGATATGTTATATCAGGTAGTAAGCACTGAGGTAAACATGTATTTAGTGTGCATATTTATGTTAATCTAAAAGTTTGCCAGTATTTTATGTTTGGTGTAGCTATACATGCCAGAGATTTCAAACTCCTCCAGTGGCCCTGTTTTTTGTGTTTTTTTTCCTCCTCTTAAGTTTCCCAAAGTATTCTTCAGCTCTTTCAATTCTCAGCCAATGCTATAATACTGGAGCCCTGTAGATGACATGGTAAAATATAGGAATGAGAGCATATTCTACAATTTTCTGATTAAATCTCAGTCTTTTAGTGGCCTTGTATATTGTGGCCTCCACAAAAATTTCTCCAGTGCTATATAGCCCCTCCTCCTCCAACTCCATATTGCCTCCCCCAGCTACAACATCACAGTCTACTTCCTAGAAGCCCTGAACCTTGTTGACTATGTCACCCAACTCCCTTCTGTAAAACAGGAAAACTAGAGGAGACTGGAGTGCGAGAATTTTGTGATGGAGAAGGCTCAGAACATATTTCACAATGGTTACTCTTACCCTTTCCTTGCCAGAACAACAAAGGGATCTTCCCTGGGTTCCATTATGAGAGCCTGGCAAGGTTCCCGGAGATAAAGCCCACAAAAGTATAGAGGCCTTCTTAAGGCTGTGGCCATCTAAGAATTTCTCACTCTCATGCTAATCTACACCCAGTCTGCAACTGTGCATTAAAGTTACTTTTTACATGTTCATATTGGTTAATGGTTCCATCAACATCTACTCCAGGTAAATAGATCTTGGCTGCATCTCTCTGGATGTGCTTGTCTGTTCTGATTGCGGGGGTGAGGGGGAGGAGGATAGCACTTTGCCTTGTGACCTTAGTTCTCTGATGGGTCTGAGAAAAAAGTCAATAATTTTCAGTTTTTCAATCTTATTCTTACAAGGATGGGAACAATGACTTCCAAGCTCTTTATGTGTTTAAGGTAAAACTAGAAGTACAAACATTTCTATGCATAGATTAGGTTACTTATAGCCATTTAGTTCAAATATAAAATTTATTTTAGTTTATTTAGAAAATTAATGTTCAAAGTTAAAATATTTTAGCAATGTTTTATGTCTAATAAGAATGTACACAGCAAAGTTGAAATAAAAATAAGTTTGCACTAAATTTATGCCAGTATAATTGCATCTGGGTAAACTTGGTTCCCAACAGTTATATACCCCAGACTGTGTGTGAAAAATACTCTACCAATACAGAGATGCACAAGAGTAAAACCACAAAACTCAGGGAGCTGACCTTCATTTGGCGATAGACCAGTGAATAAAGAACATGAGATATGTCGTAAAGAAATACATGTATGGATGGTGTTATGGAAAGGATGAGGTGATCCTCAATATAAAAGTGCAATTTCAGAGTTAGTTTTCCATATATTCATTTAGATTTCTGTTCTAAGCTCTTCGAAATGCACTCAGTAGTGGAATTTGTTCCCTGGAGACCATGTGACTTTGGAGGATGCCAGGAACATGTGTCAGGAAGTGTTCTGCACATAAATTGCATTGGCATCAGTGTTAATCCCCATTTCCCTTGTTGGCTTACTGAAAACTATCTCTAATATTGATATTTTTCTATGTTATCTTCTTTTCGAAGGACTTCAGGGTCCAGTTTCGACAGGAATACACATATTTAATTCTCAACAAAAGTACATAGAGATATCACAACCTTAAATGGTAAAAAACAAAACAAAACAAAAACAGTATAATGGCATCCTGGAACAACAAAATGTGACAGTCTCAGAAAGCAGAGATAGGCACTTTACAAAGAATAATAGAATCACCGGACTGGCACCAGGATATGTATTGCCTAGCAACCTTCTGTGATTAGCATCGATTAAATCAGCAGGCTCAGTGGTGCCGAGATAGAAAACAATCTCTGTACAATTCTTTACAATATTTATTCAATTTTTTGGCTTCCAAATTTTTTTTCAGTTATTTCCCTTTGCTGTTACATTGTACTCCTGATTTCTTCCTTTTAAAAAAATTAAAAAGTATATTTTATTGATTATGCTATTACAGTTGTGCTATCCCCCCCCCCCCGTTTATTCCCCTTTGCCTTGCACACTCCATCCCACCCACGTTCCCTCTCTTTAGTTCATGTCCATGGGTCATACATATAAGTTCTTTGGCTTCTACATTTCCTATTCTATTCTTAACTTCCCCCTGTCTATTTTCTACCTACCATTTATGCTACTTATTCTCTGTACCCTTTTCCCCTCTTTCCCTTTCCCACTCCCCTGTTGCTAACCCTCCATGTGATCTCCATTTCTGTGGTTCTGTTCCTGTTCTAGTTGTTTTCTTCGTTTGCTTTTGTTTTTGTTTTAGGTGTGGTTGTTAATAACTGAGTTTGCTGTCATTTTACTATTCATATTTTTATCTTCTTTTTCTTAGATAAATCCCTTTAACATTTCATAAAATAAGCACTTGGTGATGATGAACTCCTTTAACTTGACCTTATCTGAGAAGCACTTTATCTGTCCTTCCATACTAAATGAAAGCTTTGCTGGATAGAGTCAGTCATCTTGGATGTAGGTCCTTGCCTTTCATGACTTGAAATACTTCTTTCCAGCCCCTTCTTTCCTGTAAAGTTTCTTCTGGGAAATCAGCTGATAGTCTAATGGGAACGCCTTTGTAGATAACTGTCTCCTTTTCTCTTGCTGCTTTTAAGTTCTCTCCTTATTTTTAATCTTGGGTAATGTAATTATGATGTGCCTTTGTGTGCTCCTCCTTGGGTCCAACTTCTTTTGGACTCTCTGAGCTTCCTGTACTTCCTGGAAGTCTATTTCTTTTGCCAGATTGGTGAAGTTCTCCTTCATTATTTGGTCAAGTAAGTTTTTAATTTCTTGTTCTTCCTCTTCTCCTTCTGGTACCCCTATAAACATGTTGGAATGTTTAAAGATGTCCTGGAAATTCCTAAGCCTCTCCTCACTTTTTGAATTCTTGTTCCTTCATTCTTTTCTGGTTGAATAATTCTCTCTTCCTTCTAGTCCACACCATTGATTTGAGCCCCAGTTTCCTTCCCATCATTATTGATTCCCTGTACATTTTTCTTTATTTCACTTAGCATAGCTTTCATTTTTTTCATCTAATTTGAGACCAGATTCAACCAATTCTGTGAGCGTCCTGATTACCAGTTTTTTGAACTGTGCATCTGATAGGTTGGCTGTCTCTTCATCACTTAATTGTATTTTTTCTGGAGCTTTGATCTGTTCTTTCATTTGGGCCATTTTTTTTTGTCTTGATGCACCTGTTATGTAGTGAGGGGCAGAGCCTTACGTGTTCCTCAGGGCAGGGTAACCCACCTCTCTGTGTTGTGATGCTCTAGGTGGGAAAGGGGTCTGAGAGGGAACAATGGCGCTTCCTCAGCTCTTTGCCAGATTTAAGTCACTTCCCCCACTACCCACAAGCAAAGTGGGCCCTTCTGTTGCTGATTTTCGGGTGGGTGGATTTGTGTACATTCTAGGACCCTGTGGGTCACTCCAACGAACTTTCCTATGAGGCTGGGAGTTTCTCCTGCTGCTGCCTCAACTCCTACAGTTGTTTTCAATCAGTGTTTTAAGGCTTTATTTCCCCACGCTGGAGCCCTGGGTTGTATTCTCTGTCTTGCTGCCTAGTCATTCCTCCGGGTTTATTTGCACATGACTGCAAGACTGCCCACTCCACCAGCTGCCGCCGCCTCGCAGGGTCTGCCAGCAGCTGCCTTACTGGTCAGCTGAAGCCTTGCCCACCCCTGTCCTGCAGCTGCTCAGCCGCTGCCTTGCTGCAAGTCCTCTCTGCTGGCTGCTCATCTCTGCCCCTCCTACCAGTCTGGATGAATGTTTCTTCTTTAACTCCTTGGCTGTCAGACTTCCATACAGTTCTATTTTCTGTCAGTTCTGGTTGTTTTTTGTTTTTAAATTGCTGTTGTCCTTATTTTGGTTGTGTGAGGAGGCACAGTGTGTCTACCTATGCCTCTGTCTTGGCCAGAAGTCCTGCTCCTGATTTCTGCATGGATTGATATGTGAACCTCCTTTGCATTTTGACACTACATACATAACACATGCTTACACAAAAAAAATGCCTGGCTGGCGTAGCTCAGTGGATTGAGCGCGGGCTGCGAACCAAAGTGTCGCAGGTTCAATTCCCAGTCAGGGTACATGCCTGGGTTGCAGGCCATGACCCCCAGCAACCACACATTGATGTTTCTCTCTCCTGTTTCTCCCTCCCTTCCCTCTCTAAAAATAAATAAAAAATATTTTTTAAAAATGCTACAGTTCTGAGCTATCTTTTGGGTCATTAATAAACTCCTTTTCCCTATGCCTCTATGACTTTAATTTTCCTCTTCTTACACCCTCACCTCACAGACAACATGTGCCTCACTTACACACCATACCAGGGATAGCAATTCTTTTTAATAAGTTAATAGTACTACCTTTTGCTTTTTATACTCTCTAAAAGTCTGAGAAAGACTATAGGTTAAAAAGAAAAGATTGAAGTACTTCCACAATTTCAAGTGGCATCACAACATCTTACTTTTATTCTTTAGGGGACCAGCATGTGTTCTTTTTTTGATAGACCAAAGAAAGCTCTGTGACCAAGTGTATGACTTATCAGTCATCTTCAGGGACAGCAATGGTGTTTCTCTGTTCACGCTGAAATCTGCTGCTGAATAAGCCATGTCCCTTTCCTGCCCTCTCTTCTTACTGCCCTCTCATAAAGGCTGTGGAAAATTTTAAAGGATAAATGGCTCTTACAATTCCCAGCACAGTGCATTCCTCTACCTATATGTTTGCAATCTCAAATGGTCTTTAAAATGTCCCTGTACTTCTGGCTTCCCCTTTCTAAATGTTACAACATGAAACATGAATGACGTCCAAGGCAGGCCCTTGGCCTTGCCACACACGCACTAGCCAGCCAGCCAGTGTAGTCAAAGCAGTCCTGATGCTGGCTTTTGTGATATTTAGTGTCCAAAGGTGACACACCTGAGCTCAGTCTTGTCATCTATAAACACACTGGGCACAGGGACACACAGTAAAAGACTAGAAAATAAATATTTACTTGTCCATTGCAAAGAGGCATATTTCTCTCTTATTAGAGGAATGTGCTTAGTAATCATGAAAATGAAACCCTGTAGTTCTAGTTTTTGGGGCTTTCTCACATATCCCATATATAAGACAAGTTAAACATTATTGTATGTCTTCCACTGATGAGTGAGTGCAAGTCTCCCAGACAAAATCAGAGCAGATTGGCAGAAGCCTCCCACTGTGCCTGGTGTAGTTAAGAATGGGCCAAGCTCTACAGTGGACTCACTCCTATTCTGTGGAGATCAGACTGGCTAATCAATGTGTTTACATATTCCTCCTCGATCCATCAGGACATATTTGAAGTAGACTTGAAGGATGCTTAGGAACTAACATTAGCCTAAAGTCTTAGAATATGCTGTCTCCACCTGAGTGGTTTTATTATTAAAACGTTTTTCGTAGAGAGAGCACATGAAAAAAGCAGAAGCTGAATCTACCAAATGTTCACTGGTTGTTCTAACACTTCCATGTGAGAGTAAACTAATGAATTTATGGAGTATTAGTATATGAGTACATACTGCCTGGAAATCCCTTTAGTTTTTTGGAGGCCACAAAAATGAGAGGGTCACTTATTTCTTTCATTTAGCATTCATGGATCCTGCAAAACATGGTTTTCAATGCCCTAGGCATCACAGACACAATATTAAAAATAACTGGGACTGTAGCATGGGGCATTGTGGGCTGGACTGCTGAGGTTTGTGCCCAGAAGCAGCCGGTTGGCTGCCTTAGGAACAAAGGCCACCACGATGCTGGGAGCTAACATGTACTCTGTGCCAGCCATGCTGACATCTGGGAACATGGCAAACACAAATTAGAGACACCTACCAGTGAGCTTGTTGTCTTTTTTGGGAACTCATTCCCATGAGAGATGAACCTGTGCAAAAAAAAAAAGGAGACAGATCCTTAAAAGAGACCCAGATGCAAAGGACCCTTTGAAAAAGAGGATCAGATTACTAGAAATGGTAGCCAGGATTTAATTCCCATTGAAGACTTTATTATGCCTGTGAGGTTCTTGCATAAAGTGAGACAGTGACTTCAGGCATAGCTTTCCTTTGAGGAGGTTGAGCAGAGAGCTTTGCTTCTGAAGAGCTTTGCTTCTGTACAATCAGTGAGAGCATGAGATGGAGAGGGAAGCCTTCAAGCCTATGCTTGAGGCCCAGCAGGAAGCTCTGCAGGAGCTAAAACTTCCATCCCAGGAGCTCCATTGGAAGCCATCAAGCAGGACCTCGGTCTGTTCCCCTTTGAGAGAGAGGGGCCAGATTATACCCAACTGCTCTCCAACTACCATCCCCCAGAAGGCAGGTACCACAGATCCACCAAGCTGTACACACAGGTGGAGTTCAAGGGGTAGGGCTGCAGGTAGCTGTCGGAACACATTGCCCACAAGAGCCAGAACGACCAGGGCTCAAGCCTGCTTGTCACAGAGTTGGATATGCTGAGAACAAATGTAAGTTTAATCAAGAAAAAGAATTTCTATAGCATATGCTTAAGAAAGACATAGTCAACTAGGAATTGGCATATGTTTGTCATGGCAAGTTGTAGATGCTGGTTTTATGTGCAAGTTCATGCCCTGGGATGGTTGATTTCAAGTGCTTTTACTCATATAAAATTACATATTTGGCTTTTCCCCACCTCATTCCCCATTCTTAAGCTTATGTTATTTAAGTCTGAATTAAAAAAATCAGAATAAGTAAAGACATTATGTTCAGTAAGCACTGTATTAAAAACATAGGCATCAGGAGATTTTGAGGCTTGATCTGTGCCCACACTGAGCTGCAAATGGAGCATTTAGGCAATTCCACTCATATCAAATTCAAAAACTGTATATCTATTACTCAGTGAATAAAAGCTCTGGTATTTTCTTGGCCCAAATTCTTCACACCATTTCCTCCATGTTCCATCTGGTTTTGTATAAGTAGAACCAACCCAAATTTCTGAAATTTCTTTGTCCCAAAGTATATCCTCCATAATTACTGCTTCCACTATGACTGTTGGAAGGTGTAAGGACTAGGATGGTTGATTGGGGCCATATTGTTAAAGACAGGTTGGCAAAGGGGGATATAAGTGGCGGGAAAGTCAGTGCATAGGTTGCTGCTCTCCTGTTGGAGGTGGGTTGAACTCAGACTTAATTAAGGGCTTTAGCAAGGAGAGGTGATCCCCAGAGAACTGACCAGCTTGACTTTTGGTGACATGAAAGAGGTAAAGGATGATATTTTTTAAATGTCATCATACTTATACTTCTAGCCAAGATATTACTAAGGACTGAATTTACCCTTTCACATGAAACAACTAAAAAAAGTAGTCAAAACTAGTTTTCAAGGTATCATGCAATGAGAGACAGTGATTGTTGAAATTTGGAAAACAAATTGAACAACCTAACTATTGATGATATGGATGGGGTAAATATGATTAAAAAGTGGCAACCAATTTTAAAAGTTGGGAGATAGGACAAGTCACATGCCATGAAAGCAAGAAAGCTCTCAGACAAGCCAAGACTATAAAGACAGAGGAAGGGTGGATACTTGAGTTTGCATTTTCCTTTTGATTTTTGTTTTTGTTTTTGCTCTGTCTTGGTGATATGCTCCAAGTTTATAGGTGTGTTGGAGTGTTTGGCCACAATGCAATTTTTGGCCAAAGATCAGTAAATCAGGACAAGGAAAGATAATTTGTAAAACATCATGCATGGACCAGTGGCAGCTTTACTTTAAAGGGAGCTCAAATCAAAAGAGCTGAAAGTTAAGACTGAGCCATTTTCCCTACAAAGTTATTGAGATGTATTTCATTTTCTCTTATGGTAGATCCTTATAGCTCAAAGTATTGTACAGGATTGGCCATTGTCCAATGAGTTGAGGTAGTAAATATCTCAACGTGAATCCCACTATGTCTTCCATCTTTAAAGTAGAGTTGAAAAGCAGATGTCTAAGAACAGTTCTCACTTCTCTGTGTTTGGGGCATTTTCTCATCATTCTCAGTGACTCAAGAAGAAATTTCACAAGCTATTAACATTATTTAAATATTCATGAAAATAAAAAGAAAACTTTAGTTTCAGCATAAACACATAGGCACTCCTTCTCACTAAATTCTCTCCCAGCTTTATGACATTCATTTGTTCACTTATACCTGGGATTTCTGCCAAGTATAAGTGAAATAAGACATGTTTATGACTAAGACTTACTTTCATAGCTTCAAAAAACTTTCAGCTAGATACTTAAGAAACTTAATGTCTTCCTTCCATAAAAGTCACTGTAATTCATAGAGATAGCAATGTCAAGGAATTTGAATTTCTTGTGGTTGCAGAGTTACAATCGGTATTTTACAGTTAGGGGATCTATTAAGAACTCCATCAGTTTTCTCTTGAGTTTGCCTGAAGAGTAACTTGATTTCTTTGACCTGCTTCCATACCTTTTGCCTATGACATTCTCCCATAGGGTTTTATATTAGCTCTCTCAGTGGAAAATACAAAAGACTTTCATAAATTAGGGCTTGACATTTAAAATGTTCATTGCTTGTCTGATATATGGTTTGCAGATATTTTCTCCCATTCTGTAGATCACCTTTTCATTTTGTTGATCATTTCCTTTGTTGTACAGAAGCTTTTTAGTTTGATGTCATCCCACTTATTGATTTTTGCTCTTGCTGCCTATGCTTTCGGTGTCATGTCCAGAAAATTCACTGCTAAGAGCAATGTCAAGGAGTTTTTCCCTATGTTTTCTTCTAGGAGTTTTATGGTTTCAGGTCTTGAATTTAAGTTTCTAACCTGTTTTGAGTTAATTTTTGTATATTGTGTAAGATGAGGGTCTAATTCCATTCTTTTGCATGCCAATAACCTGTTTGCCCAACATTATTAATTGAAGAGCCTATCTTTTGTCTATTATGTATTCTTGGTACACTTGACAAAGCAAGTACTATATAATCTCACTTATATGTGGAATCCAAAATAAATCAAACTCTTAGAAGCAGAAAGTAGATCAATGGGTTTGCTAGGGGCTGGGAGGTAGGGAAAATGGAGACATGTTGGCTAAAGGATAAAGATTTTCAATGATAACATGAATAAGTTCTGGGGACCTAATGTAGAGCATGGTGGCTACAGTTCCTAATACTATACTGTGTATTTGAAGTTTGCTAAAGACTAGATCATAGGTGTTCTCACCACACACAAGAGGTAGTAACTATGTGAGGTGATTAATGTGTTAATCAGTTGATTGCAGTAATACTTTCACAATTTATATGCATATCAAACCATTACATTGTATACCTTAAATATATGCAATTTTTATTTGTCAATTATACGTCAGATTATATATACCTATAATCTGCAGGGAAATGAGATAAAATGAATGTTCATAGCTTCATAAAGTTCCCACTTGGCAATGAAATCCAAGATTGTTTTATCACTAGCTATGCAGTGTATTTGAGTTTTAAAATTTGTCCCAACATGCACTGTCAAAACTTAGATAATGTGGCTTTCTTTTGAGTATGTTACCAGCAGAAGATTAATTCTTGGATGACTTAGCTCAAAGTTCAATTCTAGAAGCGCTTCAGGCAACACCCACATACATCTATGACAGATTCTAATGAGAAACAAAAACATATTATTCCTATAACCCCCAAGCTTCAAGCACTGCTTTGGAACTATACAGAAGAATGACAGTGAAACAAATGGTATTGTAAATCTTCCATCATGTGAATTCCATATTGCTTCTCTATCAGGCCTACAAACTCTCATCTGACAGCCCTAATGTCAGCCAGTATATTGCATTTCCTGATATTTATTAGGTAAATATGGCAAATATTTTTGCCATAAAAGTATTTGTATGGCAAAATTAATCAGTATAAAAATTCAGAAAATCTAAAAAATTGTTGAAGAAAATAACCTATAGTTCTATACTCTAAAGAGAATTCCAATTATGTCTTGTTTTTGCTATATTATTCTGACCATCTTTTCATATCCTTAAACATTCTGTAAAGTCAATTTTAATGGTTGTATAATGTTTTACCATTTTCAGGTGACACATTATTTAATTCCATCTCTATCTCCAGAAAATGTCTTAACATTTTTAATGTTGTAATATGGTGCATGTGCTGGAACTAATCCTCTGATTTATAGTAGATATATGCTTTATTTATGTGTTTATCCTTCTGATTGTCTGGTATCTTTGTCTTGGCTCACCAACACACTTCATCACTCCCCTGCAAACAATGAGTAGTCAAGGGATGATTTCATGACCTAAGTAAATCAATCCGAGGCATTTTCTGGTTTGATACAGAGATGATAGGAGAATAAGAAATGCTCTTTCACCTTTGGAGCTGCTAAAGCAGAGACCATGGGAATCTGCAGCTGCTGGAGGTCATGTTTTTTTCTTTGAGAGGAAATGTATTTGAAGAATAAAGTCAAGTGAAACTATCAAAGAGGAATGATAGATGAAGTCCAGGGGAGTCTTGGCATGCCATGTACTGGTTCCAACTACCTGACTGTGGGTCCTGGGTGTTGAAACTCTTTCTTCAATTATGTGAAGTTTAGAATTCTTTCTAGTGTTAAGAGCAGTCACATTTACACTTTTTGCTTAACTTATTTTGATTTGAGCAACCATAACCTACAAATGAAAAATAAGGTTTGTTTATTTTGGCATCCATGAGTTCCTTTTGAGGACCACATTAAAGATGCAGAATTTATGGCTCAAAAAATACTAACATTTCAAAGCTTTTGATATGTATTGCAAAATTGAATTCCAGAAAATTAGCATCAATTTCTACTCCACTAGTAATGAATGTATGCCACAGATATGTTTCTGAAAAATCTCCAAATGATGATGCATCTGTGTTTGAGGCCATTTAAAATTCTTAATTTTCCTTTTTATACTCCACCAATAATTATAGAGCTGCTGCTACAGTGTGCCAATAATAGTCCCTGAATTAGAGTACAAAGATGAAGAATACATAGGCCTAACTTAAAGGAGCTCACATTCAGTGAACAAAATAGAAGACTTCCCATCCAAATATATAATGATATGATCAGTGATGTAACAATAACATGCTTGAAAAGTGAGCAAACAGGAGACCATCAGCACCTGGACTAACTATGCAGGATTGATAAAATGTATACAATCTTAAGAGTTTTCCCACAAGAAAGAATAAGAACTATGAAGCAGGCATGCCCATACAAAAGATCTAAGAAAGCCTCAGGACCCCTAACAGAATTGAAGGAAGGTATTTCTCTCCCCAAGACAGATGATAAACACTGGAGGAGGTGGTTGCTTCTTCAAATGAGAAGTCAGCAATGCAAGGCTTCAAGGAAGATGAAATATCAAGGAAAGAAGATACCACCAAAGGAACACAACAATATTCCAGTAACTGATCCCATAGAAATAGAGATCCATCATTTTCCCAGTAAATAATTCAAAATGTCTGGTTTAACAAAGTTCAGTGAATTACAAGAAAACACAGAAAGAAAATTCAATGAAATCAGAAAAACAACACATGAACAAAATGAGTTTAACAGAGATAGAAATTATAAAAAATAACTGTAACAGAAACTCTGGAGCTGAAGATTATAATGAAGAAATAAATGCAATAGGGAGCATCAATGTCAGAGAGAATCAAGCAGAAGAAAAACTGTGAAGTAGAATACAGATCATTTGAAATTATATAATCACAGAAGAAAAAGAAAAAAGAATAAAAAGGGTGAATAAAGCCTATGTAAACTATGATTATTATTAAGAGAGATAATCTTAAAATATATTTGAGAAACTATCTAAGGATATTGTTAAGAGAATATCTATATTTATTGGAGTTCCAGAAGGAGAAGAAAGTGTAAAAGCCAATAGAAAGCTTATTTAAATAAATAATGTCTGAGAACACCCCAAATCTTGGGAGAAATTTGAATATCCAATTTCATAAATCTCCTCCAAATATCAACAGAAAATGTTTTTCTACAAGAAACATCATTTGTTAAAAATGTCTAAAATCAAAGACAAACAGGCCATCTTAAAAGTAGCAAGAGAGGAAAACAATCCTCACATCCAAGGGGACCTTCACAAGGCTATCTGCATATTCTTTTTAACAGAAATCTTGCAGGCCAGGAGAGAGTGGAATGATTTAATACCAAAAGAAAAAAACCCCTGCAAACCAAGAATATTTTATCTGGCAAAGTTGTCCTTCAGAAATGAAAGACAGACTTTCCCAAATAAGCAAATGTCAAGGGAATTCATCACCACTAGACCTGTCTTACAAGAAATGCTGAAAGGAACTATTTCTGCAGATGATATGATCTTATAGATGGAAAATCCTAAAGACTCCAGCAGAAAACTGTTAGAATTAATAAATGTGAAAAGCAGGTTTCTTTCTGGAAAACTTCTTGAAGACTCTATATTTATAAATCTGATGGATCCTACAATAACTTTTCATTTAGGAAAAAAAATGGCTTCCTATGCATGTTATGCACTATCCACATATTTAACAATATCATCCTTTTAGTTTGCCTGTTTTCATCATTTCTCTAATCACATCATCATTTCCTTTGGGAAGCTTCACTTTCTATTCATGACAGTGAGGCACACAAGGGTCTCAAGAATACCTCTTGGGGCTCCATTTGTGCTTTCTCGAGTCCATGCAGCACAATCAGGATTCGGACTGAGGACAGTCTCTCCTCACCTGTCACGCTGGACATTCAGTCCCAGAGCAACCCATGTAATAGGAACACTCTTGACAATTTGGCCCCTCCCGGATGGCCCCTTCCTTCTAAGCCTAGGTCCACAATCATGTAGCTTCTTGGCTTTTCCTAGAATGCAATGCCGGCATTGAAAAATGTTTCTTTCTCCTTCATTTTCGCTACCTTCTTATAGGAGTTTATGGGAATCTCCACAGTAAATTGCCCTAGAAGGCTGTAAGACCCTCTCTTTTTATGATCCTTCGTACATTCTGACATTTAGGAATAAAGATTGGAACTTGTCCTGGTAGTTAGGGCATCCTGAAAGGAGCAGATAACCTGTGTTTACTTGAATGATGGGCTTCCTGGAGAGGTTTCACACCAGTTTGCAAGTCACAAAACATGTCTTTATTTTGCTTTGCTTTTTTGTTTTTGTTAAGTAAACTGAGAAATGACTTCCAAAATATTCATGGTCATTACAGTCTTTAGGAAAGGGGTATTCTGTTAGTAATATTTCTTTTCAAAAAGGTTTTATTTATTCATTTTTAGAGAGGGGGGAAGGGAGGGAGAAAGAGATGGAGAGAAGCATCAATGTGCAGTTGTCTCTTGCACTTCCTTTAGTGCAGACCTGGCTGGCAACCCAGGCATGTGCCCTGACTTGGAATCAAACCAGCTACTCTTTGGTTCATAAGCCAGCACTCAATCCACTAAGCCACACCACCCAGGACCCATTAGTAATATTTCCATGGGTATATGAATAAGCAATGACAATTTATCAAGAAAAATGTGTACTATTCTAATAATGATTACTGTTTTCATTCATGCTGCCCTGTCACACAATTCTCAATTTCAGTGTTTATGTACATTTTCATATAAATTTTTAAACTCCTCTAATAAAGAGATAATCTTCATTCTGGGTTTTATTCACCCAAGACACTTAGCAAAGTTGTGTGTGTGTTCACATGCATGTATATATACTAAATATGCCATATATACACTCATTTTATGTCTATATCTTATTTTATATATTTTATAATAAATATATTACATGTATGCATAGCTTGTATAGCTTATAAGATACATATGTATGTTATGCTTCATATAAATCTTAAAATTAATATTTTATATTGGAAGTGGTTCTCATTTTAACAGACTAAATTATTATTAATGCCATATATTAATACTTATGTTTATACTAAATTACTTTTTCATACTTGATGTGATTTTTATGTGTATTTACATACATGTATGCTAAATGGATTAAATGCATGCTAAATAGATTACACACATGTGTTATATATCTACTACAACATATATTTTATATACATACTAAATATATCACATAAATATATCTCATATGCCTAACATGTATGCTTATCTTGTATAGCTTATAGGATATATATATGCATATATTGTATCTCACATATATCTTATATTTAATATTTTCATACTTGGTGTGATTCTTATTTTAACAGCCTTAATTTTGTCCCTTAGGAAATAAAAGCCAAATAAAAAGATTTAAAATCTTAAAGAGATCCACTTTCAAACATGAACAATGTTATGAATTCCTAAGCTGTGTGCTAACCAAAACTTGATTAAAATACTAATGTTAAAATGCTATGAAAAATACTGGGTGGGAACAAAAGCAAGGACTCTAGTTTGTAGAGAGTGAACCAGAGACTCACTCTTGGGACAGTCAGGTGAAATAAGGACACCAGAGCAGGAGGTGGACAGATATCATTTTGAGAATTCTCCCTGGGGCAGGATGCAAACCCTCCCCCAACATGTTCTGATGCCATAAGTGGGGCTCATGTCACCACGACCAGAGAACTGTGGCTGATTTCTTCAGTGTGGCAGACGCAGCCTGCAAAGCAGTGGGAGGTGGCGCTCTTCCATCTAGACAGGCATGATTTGCTTGCAGGCTGAAAGGTGAAGGGGCAAACCCCGGAAGGCTCCCCTCATGAATTTCACAGGCTGGCCTCTTTACTGTGGTTGTTGGACCTGCCAACTGAAATAAGTGGTGAGAAATGAAATCAGCTGTCCAGCAAGAGGCTATAATGCTGGCTTAATTGTTGCCTTTGTCAAGTGTGATTTTATTTCAGTGCAGTAGAAGTAATTCCAGAGGGAAAGACAGAACTGTGGAAACTAGTCTGAATCTAACATTAAACTTCAAGTCATGCCCCGAAAGACTCAAGCTGAAATAACCTCCTTGAATCTCTGTGCCATGGCTTGGGGAAAAGCTGCTTTGGCCTGTGGGAAAGCCACCTGGGCTTTGGCACACTGTCCGTGCATTTGCAGGGTCCCAGTTGTGATTGTCAACTTGTCATCCTCAGCTGTAATGACCTCTTTTCTGGTTTATTCTCCAACCAGCATCTCATGCCATGTGAATCTGCTTCCTATTACACATCCTCATCAGCCTCTTGGTGACTCCAATCCCCAGGCTGCTATGTTGAACACAGAGCACTGGAGTTCATTCTCAATGCTTTCGAAGTGGATTCTCATAGCCTTTACCTTCCCTCCTCCCTCCTCATTCTAATGGCTTCTCACCTGTGCTAATATAGTCTACGTAAGACCTAAACTGCATTCCACAGTATACACATTCTAGCCCCTTCCATATAAAAAGTGAATGATCTTTGTCCTAATTTTCCCCCTTTGGCAGGAGGTTGGAGGATCAATATATAGGGAAGCCAGGCAGGACAATGAAACAAATTCTTTCACACACCTCATTTTCCCAAATAGATTATGAAATGTATACTGCTAATCACATAATTTTGCTTATGCAAGAGAGAGAGAGAGAGAGAGAGAGAGAGAGAGAGAGAGAGAGAGAGGGAGAGAGAGAGAATATCAATGTTATCCACTGCTAATTTTTAATTTTTTTCAGGTGAATATATTTTATTTTTTAAATTATTTTATTGTTGTTCTATTACAGTTGTCTGCATTTACCGCCCCCCCCACCACTGTCCCCTACCCCAGCCAAACCCACCTATTTCCCTTGCTTCCCCCCACCCTTGGTTTTGTCCATGTGTCCTTTGTAGTCATTCCTGAAAACCCTTCCCCCCATTATCCCCTCCCACTTCCCTTCTGGTTACTCTCAGATTGTTCTTAATTTCAATGTCCCTGGTTATATTTTGCTTCCTTGTTTCTTTTGTCCACTGCTAATTTTAGATGAGAGGACTAAGTTGGAAAGAATCTCACTACAGGAAATCAGCAAATGGAAAAAGCAAATAAAGAAGCCTAATATTATTTGTTCAACGGAGACGATGAATAAAGAAAACAGAGCTTAAGCTTTTCTTCAAAGGAATTATAGAGGCACTTTGATACATTTTTACAATCCAATTAGTTCATTTTTTTATAATCAAAGGTTCAAACTGTACCATAAGCGCATTTTTAAAACAAAAGAACCCATGGAATGGCAAAATCTCCTCAGAATAGACAGGAAAAAAGGGGAGTTGATAAATTCATGGCAATACGTTCTTCACCATGAAACCTTGATTTCTGTCCCTTTTTGTTACTTTCTGTATAGTATCCTCTATTCCCTCATAACATCATAAGCATTACACCCAAGACATCTAAACAGGCACACTTTCCCAATATGATTTTGAAACTTTATTGGTCATGCTAAATTAATCTTAGCCTACAATACAGAGTACATGTTCTTATGTCTCAGAAATGTATTTGCTCATCTTTAGGTGTTTCTAGGAATAAATTACTTTGCTGCATAATACAACATAATTTCACGCCTCATTGTGTTCTTTATACTGATTGAATTTGTCTGCTAAGAGAGAGGTTTGGAAAGTTAACACCTTCAAATCTCCAAACCCAGTGAATTCACATTACCCATCAAACAGACATGGTGAGACCCACAGAATTGACAAGGGAAAACTTGGGCCAACTGCTGAAAAGAAATAGCATTTTAAATATTTGTAAGTCTCCATCATTAAGGAATAAAATGATTCCTCTTTTAATTTAAGCTAACAGTTTTAAGTGGGATAGTAGAAAACATAATTTTCTTATAACTTTTGAAATGATATTGTCACACTTTCGCTATTTACTTAATTCATGTCCTATAAATATATAATGTAGCTAGAGTGTCTAAACCTTCCATTATTCCTCAATAAAATATTGATCTATAACTACCAATATTTACAGAAATAGGAATGTTATATCTTTAGAGAAGTTATGATGAGCTGAGTTTCGTGGGAAAACAAGCAGAGCAAGCTAAAAGTTAATGTGACATTATTTTGTCTGCTAATGCAGATAAATCTGCCCCTAATAAAAGCCAGGGGTTTACTGCAAAATGCAGTTACACAGAAAAGCTGATTGTGATGTAAGTGCTATGACTTCAGCTCATCGGGCAAGCGCAGGTAATTGAAATCTTTAAGTCATTTCCACACTTTATTTCAGATGTTCATTTCTACCTTTTTCCAAAATAAATATTGTACCATACCTATTGTGTTGTAACTTTAAATGATAAATCTAATGGTAAAAAGAGGCACTTGGATTTCCATTTTTTAAGAATTGGTGAACTGTTCCATCATTTATTTCCACAATAATTATTGAGTGTCTGGTGCACGTGCTACCGGTTTAGAACTGTGAGAAGACTTTTGCAGCCTGAGCCCGAACAGAGCTTACAGCCCAGCTGCTTTGCATTTGCCCATTTCTCTAGTCCAAGGGGAACAGCCACCACACTGTCCTCTAACTAACGGCTGCCTCCATACCAGAGGGGTGATCTGTGGCTGTGGCACAGAACTTTCTTGTTTAGAAGGCTTTTCATTGGGTGAAATGAGACATCTCATTAGGGGTGAACCTGCCAATGCTGCCAGCACCTCTATCCCCAGAAACAAATCTCAGTGAATTGAGTGCTGGCCCACAAACCAAAGGGTCACCTGTTTGATTCCCAGTCAGGGCACACGCCTGGGTTGCAGGACAGGTTCCCAGTATGTTACGGGGTGCAGCCAAGAGGGGGGACCCCAAATGGGCATTTAAAATTGGGTCTAGAACTCAAGGTGTCCAGGAGATTTTAAGATGTCTTCACCCCTTCCCCCACAGGTGTGAGTTGGGGGAAGGGGCACACAGAGCAAGGACATGCAGGGCTGTTTTGTACAGCGACAGCTTTGCAGCTAAGCCATGGCATAGTCATTTAACATACCTATAGCCTTCACTTAAATATGCTAAATAGCTGTGGCCATGCTCTGAGCCAGGGGGATGGAAAGGGAGTCTCCCACCCAAGATGTGACTGGCGGGGGGCAGGTCCTTTGAGTTACAGCACCTGCGTGGGAGCTTGGAGAAGATCGGCTCCATAACATGGGGCCGCACCTGCCCAGACCCACAATGACAGCCCAGTAAAGCTGGAAGAATATAAGATTACCGGCAGGTGTAACTGAGTGTGGGAGGAGTCGGAAATGGGGCTGCAGAGGAAGATTGGCTTGGGGATTTAAACCCAGACACGGCAGCCATTGAGAGAGAGAAGCACGTGGTTTTGGCTAAGTGGGGATTCCCGTGGCCCTGGGAGAGAGGACTGCGCGGCTGGAGCGGTGGAGAGAGGACCACGTGCCTTTGCCAGAGTGGGGGCCCCCGAAGCTTTAGAAGGGGGAACCACCACCCGGCTTTAGCAGAGATCCCGGCGACACAACTGAGGGTGCTGGGAACCGAGGGAGGCCTACCAGCTTAGCACAGAGTACTGGGAAGAACCGGGGGCTGACTGAGCCAAGGACTTTTATTTCCTTTCCTGAGATACGGTACTCTGGACTGGGCAAAGGGGGAAGGAAGGACTGTGTGTGTTTGTGGGTGTTTTAAGGAACTTTAGGATTTTGATGAAGACATTAGGTCACTACTTTAAGTTTGTATAGCATTAAATAAACATTTCCTTTCCTTTTCACAAGTCTCTGGCATTGAGAGACATCTTTCCCATAGATGGCAGACATAACGGACGTGGGGATTTCTTTCAGTAATAGTGTATCATCCCAGGTCCCCCTGTTTGTTCTGTAACAAGTAGGGGGCATGTGAGAGGCAACTGACCTATGTATTTCTCACACATCAGTGTTTCCCTCTCTCTTTCTCCTTTCCTTCCCCCTCTCTAAAAAAAATAAAATCTTTTCAAAAATAATTTATAAGGAGAATCTCCAATCCTAAGGTGTCTTCCTCTCTGTACCTGGAAGAGAAGAATGACTAAAATACTAGAAAGTGTTATCTGTTGAGAAGGCAAGGACTTAAATATGCACAACAACCATATCCTTATTTACTGTGCTTTTCCTAGTAAACTCCCATAAGTGATTCCCAACCCTAACATCATTTTTCTTTAGCTGGAGATGGTATTTAATTTGGGGGCTTGGGCCATTTCAGGAATTACTTAGTTTTTCCGACTTTCTCCTATGTATACGGGAGCTATACATGTGGTTAAACTTCTGTTTAGTTTTTTCCTGTTAATATGTCTTTTTATTACAGAGGGCTCTCAGCCAAAAACATAGAATGGTAGAGAAAAAATTATTTTCCTCCCCCACAAAACTATCTTTAGTAATCCACTTGCATGTTTGAAAAGGAATGGATGGGATTTTATCATATTTGACAGAGTTAGAAGGAAATCCATATCTGACTGTGAACCATTCTCTAATTTTAAAACTGCCATTTAGTTGGTTAGGTCATTTTGAATTGAATTCTGCAAGTTTTCTAACTGTTAAAGTGCACAAGTTTAAATAACATTCAAGCACCAGATGCTTCAAAGCAATATAAGGTTGTCCAAGTGGAATTTGCAGAAAAAAAAAAAACACAGTACATTAGTAAATGATTCACACCCCTAACACACACAGGCCTATAAATATTTTAATTCATTGTTTTCTGGCTTTGGATATCACATTTTTAGCATTGACCATTTTTATTGTACTTTAAAAAAAGTTTGTATATTGGAGACAGAGTTCCAACTATTTTTTAAAGTGTTGAAAACAGATGAAGTGGTATTAGATTTAACCATAAGAAATTGCCACTTGCCAAGTCAAAAACGTTCAAATATAGGTACATCCTACTTTGGAATCTCTTAAGAGAATCTCAGGACAGAGTGTACTTCTAGAAAGCACAGTTTGTGTTGGGTCCACATGTTTTTTCCTATAAATAAAAAACACACTTTTCATATATACCCATAACTTTATTGATTTGGATACTTTGAACATGTCAGCTATTTCTTGTGTGGTAGAATGTTGATTGTTTTCAGTGTCTTGATTTGATCACTATCAACTTCAACTGGTCTGCTACATCGTGGAGTACTGTCCATCAAGAAATCTCCAGCATGAAACTTCACAAACCACTTTTGTCATGTTCAGCAGTCACAGCATCTTCTCCATATACTGCACAAATCTTTTTTTATATTTCAGTTGCATTTTTACCTTTCCTGAAATAATAAAGCATAATATGCCAAACAAAAACATTGCAGACTTTCTTTCATCTTCAATATTAAAATGGCTACACAAAAAATCACCAGTTTTCATAAGTTTTTTAAATGTACACTGATGACAGCTGTCACAATACAATCAAACAAAATTGTTTCAAATGAAGTTAAAGACAACTAAGTGCTATGAGAGCCATCTTACAGAAGAAAAAACAATGTTTTTGGCCAATCCAATACATTTGGGGGTTTTCATGAAGTATCTCTGTTTATTATTTTTTAAAAGGCATATGAGCCAGTCCACTGGTATTTATACCAATTTACAGCTGTGTGACTGCCCTTATGTTAGCTTTTTCAAGCTACTGAAGTAATATCTGCTGGTGTTTGATTTTTCTATAATTTTTAAAGGTATTATCATTGTTGTGTATTCCTATTTCCATTGAGTGACATGTCCTAATTATAACACTCAAGTTGCCCAAGGAGCTTGTTAAATGCAGATTCCTGGAACAATTCCCAGACATACTGGGAGCTGTGCTTTAGTCATCTTGAGTTGCTATAACAAAATACCATAGACTGGGTGGCTTAAACAACAGATGTTTATTTCTCACATTTCTGGAGGCTGGGAAATCCATGATTCAGGTTCTGGCAGATTAAGTGTCTGGTAAGATCCCACTTCCTAGCTTCAAATGTTCTCTCTCTCTTTCTCTCCCCCCCCCACTTCTTATAAGGGCACTAATTGTGTGATGAAGACACCACCCTCATGACCTAATTCCTAATGTAAACCAACTTACCTCTGGGGCTGCAAAACCACCTCCTGGCACTATAATCAGCACAAGTCGAGGGCTCAGCATGGTGGCTGTTCCCACTGGGGCTCTGGCACTGTAGGAGACGCTGCTGGGGCTGTCAGGCTTGGCTAGGAGCCAGTGAGAGCACATCATGGGGCCAAGGTGGACCAATGGGGATCCCCCGCACCCCACCCACGCACTACATGCTCCAGCCAGCACAAGCTGGTGCTGCTGCAGCCACCTGTGCCGCTGATACTCTGGGTATGCAGGGTGAGGTACTGCAGCTGCAGCTGGAGGGTGAGGGGCTGCAGCTTGCAAGAGGAAAGTGTATGGCTGCATCAGATAATATCTACTTCCTACTTTAGTGATGACATCTTGCTGCAACAGCACCTGCTGGAAGGTGGGAACCCACTGTTATGAAATTGCTTTGAAACATTGTGCATGACTTATGGGGTTTATAGTATCCAATCTCTATGGTGATTCAACTGCCCTGTGTCCTATCAGGATTTGTTTATAGATCCTTTGTGGCATTGGCCTTCAAAAGTTAATGCAAACCCAGCATGATAAGGAATATGAATGCTTCCTGCTCTTAATTCCTGCAGCAAAGCCCATTGGGTTACTCTTGCCTAGCTGGAGAGAAAGTTTTCAAAGACAAGAAAAATACAATTATGATCATTTGCCCAGGACATCTGTTATAGCATTTTGTGATGAAGCCTGGTTAACTCTCCCTCGGACAGTTTACAATGTGTTCTACACGTTCCCAGACATCCTGCTAGAAGAAGTTATCCTTGTAGATGACTACAGTGATGGACAGCACATGAAGGGATGCTTGGCTAACGAGCTGTGGGGCTGCCTAAGGTGTGTCCCCACCAACAAGAGGGAGGGCCTGGTGCCGGCCTGGCTGCCAGGGGCTTCTGCAGCAAAGTGCTACATCCTGACCTCCCTGGATTGCCACTGTGAGTGCCACAGGGAGTGGCTGCAGCCATTGCTACAAAGGATCCACAAAGAAGACTTAGCAGTGGTGTGCCTCGTGATTGATGTAATCAATGGTGTCAAGGTAAGAAACATTCAAACCTGTAGAGAACTTCTCTGACTTTATTTGAGCCAAACTGATGACAATTGCCAAGAAGCAATATCTCAACAGATTGAGAAGTGCTCCACAAAATGTCAGTCTTGCACCTTATGTTATACATTTTAATCAAATAAGAAGGCGTAAGGGGGTTACACGAAATTCATTGGTGATAGCTTAGGGAGGTGGGGGTGGACAAAGGGAGGAAGCCTCTGGGGATTGGATGAAAAGAAAAATAATAGACACAAACTTCTTTTACACAGGTGAGCACAGGATAGTTAACAGTCAACAATTAACACAATAATAATAATAACAACGAGGGGATTTGTGGTCTCTGCTCTGGTGTGTTTGTTGTTCTGGGGGGAAAGGAAGTTACCTTGACATTTCAAAGGCTTGTTTATTAGGTATGTTACCCTAGGTGGGAAAAGAAAATAGACAGACTTAATTAAGGTAAAGATGGACTTTTGTGAGGGAAGAATCCAGCTTAGGACAAGACTACTGGTCATAAACTGCTTTTAGTTAAATAACTTTTCATCTCAGACCATCGTTTGTGGTTACTTTTATCTCTGAGTTTGCAAGGCCACTGCCACGCAAACCTTCCCAGAACTTGGCAGGTCAGCATGTGGCCCCCTTTTCCATCCACAACTGGAAGTCCTTTGAGTACCTGGGTTACTCTAGGGAACATCAGATTGGAGATTTCCCCTGGAGGCTGGTGTTCATGTGGCACATGGTTCCGAGAGGAAGAGCTGCAAATGTGCTCCCCCACTGATATCATCAGATCTACAACAATGGCTGGTGACCTGTTTGCTGTAAGAAATATTTTGAATATCTGGGGTCTTATGATACAGGAATGGAAATTTGGGGCAGAGAAGAATGTGAATTCTCCTTTAGGATTGGGCAGTACAATGGGACCCTGGAGATACACCCCTGTGCTCACATTAGCCACACTTTCCCCAAGCAAGCTCCCTACTCCTGCAAAAAGGCTCAGGCTAAGAGTGTCCATGTAGATGAGGTGTGGGTGGATGAATTTAAAGAGCTGTATTATCACTCCATTCTCTGTGTGCCAGATGAGAGTGGGAGTAAAGTCTTTCAGTTTTCAGACGCAGCATATAACATTTTGCTATTATTATAGCCCAAACCTGTAGCTCCTCTGAAGATGGTAAATTGTTACCTACTCTCTTTGAGCAGAACATAAATTTCATGTGTTTTTCTTTTGTGCCAGGTAAATTGATTATTTTGAAATGAGGTAAGCTTTAAGGAAAAAGTTTTTATCTGATATGTAATAAAATAAAACTAAATAATGACATGATAAACAAAGAGCTTTATTACCATCTCAATCCCCACGCCCACTTGGAACCCTTTGGGGATGTGACAGAGAAGAAGCTCCATGCCAAGCTTCAGTGAAAGGGCTTCAGGTGGTTTTTGGAGACTGTGTATCCAGAACTGCATGTACCTGAAGACAGGCCTGGCTTCATTGGGATGCTCCACAGCAAAGGACTAAAAGATTACTGCTTTGACTATAACGCTCCCAACAAACACAAACTCATTGGACACCAGGTCCTCCTGTACCTCTGTCACGGGATGGATCAGAACCAGTTTTTTTTGAGTATATGTCCCAGAATGAAATTCACTATAACATCCACCATCCAGAGGCCTGCGTAGCTGTGGAGGCAGTAACAGATATTCTCATCAAACATCTCTGGGAGGAACCGGCCCCCAGAGAACCAGAAGTTTATCCTGCAGGAAGGTGGTTCTTTATTTCACATACAATCCAAGAAATGTGTTCAGGCTGAGAGGAAGGCATTCAGCAACAGATTCATACCAACTCTTATGAGACTGTACCAACTTGGAACATCAGAAATGGTTCTTTAAAAAACATATGTCATAAAGTGTCACAAAGTGTCACTGTATTGTACCAAGGAGACCAGCATAGGAGGTGGGGAGCCCCTGGACTTAGCCCAACAGGGTCTTAGCTAAGTACACTGACAGACCCACCAAACAGTTGGCTGCTTCAGTTTTATAAGGAAATCACTATGCAATTTGTGAAAGTTATGTGGGACATGGTAAGAATGTGAATAAGCTTTGTACTGATTTTAAAAACTTTAAAGTTGTTTCCAAATACCCTATTTTCAAAGGGTAATCATAAAATGTTAACTCTTGGTAGTCAGGAAATTAAAAACCTTTAAATATTTTTCTGTCAAGATGTATATTCTACTATTGTGCCCTTTATTCCCCCTAACAAAAATGTAAATGTTTTATTTTGGTATGTGCAAGTATTTGAGGATAGGAAGATGTTTGTATGTGTTGAAATTAGACTCATGTAATATACTTTGTGTAAATTGATAATACTTCGAATGTTGGTTTAGATTTTTCTTACTGTGGACAGATGGGCAGTGGGAACATTGCACTAATTCTTTCACATCATTGAGATAATCTACATTTATTTAATAAAGAATGCTATTTGATTTAAAGAAAAAACAGAATTACCTCCCAAAGACTCTCTCTTCAAATGCCACATATAAATTTGGGTAGACAAAAGCACTCAGCCTACAACAGGGTGAGAACAAGGAATTCACTTTTAAACTAGTTTCCTGAGTGACAATTAAATCCATCTTTTTTGGGACCATGTTATATACTTTTTACATATCTTCCTAATTTAAAATTTAGAGCAATTGCATGTGATGCATTTTATAACTGGTATTTTAGAAAGGAGGACTAAAAATTCAGCAGTACTAAAGAATTTGCCAAGGTCTGACAGCTACAAAGTTCAGACTGATTTCAAATATGTGATTTCACTGCCATGTTTCAAGCCCTTTGTATGCCTATTAGTTTTTATCCTTTAGGATACTTCTGCACATCAGTCTAAGTCAAAAAAACAGCAGCTTTACTGTATTAAGGCTAGAAAAATATTGGCTATCTGAAAAGAACAGCTGCGTTCTGGGAAAAAATAGACGTGATTGGTAATTCTAAGCATGAGTCAAAAGTACTATAGTAAGAAATCATCCAAAGAACATAAAGAACTATTTGAAAAATCTATTCTTCATCATGATAATTTGTCAGGCATTGGCTGAGGATAGAAAGAATGGAGTTCTGAGGCAGGATGGAAAGAAGTTAGGGAAAGACCCCAACAAGTGGAGTGAAGAAGTAGAAGCCCATATCCTCTCACCAGGGCTCACACCTCAGGGCATGATCAAAGGAAAACAGTTAATGGGAGGAAACTCCTGAGGCACTTGTGGAAGTCACAATGAGGCTCCCTCACCACTGGAAGGCCTGACTCAGAATTTGGTGCCATAAAGCTTGGAGACAGCTGCCCCCCACCACACACACTTGGAAACACATGTTGGGTTGGCCAAAAAGTTCTTTTTATTTTTTTCCATAAGATGGCTCTAGTAGTACTTAGTTGTCTTTAACTTCATTCAAAACAATTTTGTTAGATTGTATTGTGACAGGTGTCATAACAGTGTGCATTTTAAAAATCCAAAATTGCTGGATTTTTGTGTAGTCACTTTAATATTGAAGATAGAAGCAAATACGCAACATTTTTGACATATTATGCTTTATTAGTTTAAGAAAGGTAAGAATGCAACTGAAATACAGAATAAGATTTGTGGACTGTATGGAGAAGGTGCTGTGACTAACCGAATGTGTCAAAAGTGGTTTGCAAAGTTTCATGCTAGAGATTTCTTGCTGGGTGATGTTCCATGATGGAGTAGACCAGTTGAGGTTGATAGAGATCAAATTGAGACATTAATTGAGAACAATCAACATTCTCACATGGAGGAGATAGCCAACATATTCAAAATATCCAGATCAATAAAGTTATTGGTGAAAATGAAAAATGTATCTTTCATTTTACAGGAAAAAAAATATACTGACTTTTTGGTCAACACAATAAAATACCAAGAACTAACTGACCATGGGTGCAACTCATTCTCCCATTGGCTCCTGTCCACTCAGGGGCATGCATTTTGCTTCTTTCACAGCAGCACCTGTACCCCTACCTCTTTCTTTTTCTCTACCTGAGTAAAACTTGCTTTATTGTCACCCTTACTCTAATTGATCCTTGAAATTCTTCCTGGGAGAGTCAAGGACCTGGAGAACACCTGGAATTCAAAACATCCCATTTCCTGTGGGGCAGAGCCAGCCTGAGGAAACTGTCTGGTAATACTTCCCCTGTTTACAAAGGCTCAAGTAACCTGAACCTGGGTTTAATGACCCATAGTTTAGTAGAATCCCATTCATAAACAAGGCATGAAACACATTTGCTTCTGTAAGTCAAAGGGTCATGGTATGATCTTTTGCCATTGAGCCCTTCCCTTCCTCTGATGCCAGGGCACTGCTGACCACATCCTCTAGGGGCCTGGGAAACATCCTGCCATGAATCCCCCAGTGAGGCCAGCTGCTGCTTAGCAAGGCTTTCACTTCACCTACTGAGCTGGAAAACCTTTGTTGTCCTTCAATTGCACCTCATGTGAAGGCTCATTTTTCCCCTCAGGATCTTAAATACCATCATGGGAGGGAGTGCTTATTTTCAGCTTCTCTGAAAACAAATGTTCTTATTGATGACACACAACAGCTGCAGGGAAAAACCTGTGGGATCCAGCATGCTGAGAAATAAGCAGCACACCAGACAAAATAGATTCAGCATAAATGAAATATCTCGGGAAAAATGTATGTCTGTTGTGAAATAGTCCCATGAGATATCAATAAGTTGTATAACACAAATCTCAGTTTATTAGTTTGTCAATGACAAATGTACTCTAACACTGAATTAGGTTAAGGTGTTTCCTGGATGTTTAATATAGCTCATAACAACCATGAAATAGAAATTTAGTGTGCTGAAGGGACAAAAGAGAATCTCCAAGAAAAAATAGTTATTAGAAATAAAATTTTGAATTTTGAAGGTTTAAAACATCATTTTTGCCATATACAAAACACTCTACCCAACAGCAGAATATGTATTTTTCTCAAGTACACCTGGAACATTCTCCAGGACAGACAATATCATAGGCCAAAAAACTAAAATTTTAAAAGATTGAAATAATACAAAGCTCTTTTCTGATCACAAGTGAAACAAGAAATTGTCAACAGAAGAAAAACTGGAATATTCACAAGTATGTGAAACTTAAACAACAACCAATGAGTCAAAAATAAATAAGAGAAATTGCAAAGTAGAGACCAATGAAAATGCAAACAAAACATACAAAAACTTATGAAATGCAGTGAAGCCATTCTAAAAGGGAAATTTATAGCTGCAATAGATCATAAAAGATAGATCCCAAACATACTTTTAAATAACACATGGGTCAAACAAGAAATCTCAACAGAAATGAAGAATATTTTGAATGAAATGAAAATGAAAATACAAAATTTGTGGGATGCCAAGAAAGCAATACTTAGAGGGACATTTATAGCATTGAATTTATGTATTGAAAATGAAGAAAGATATCAAATCAATAATCTGAGTTTCCATCTTAGGACACTAAAGATGGAATAGCAGATTAAATCTAAAGTAATCAGAAGAAAAGAAATAAAACCTAGAGCAGAAGTCAATGAAATTTAATAGAAGAAATTAATAGAGAAAATCGATGAAACCCCAAATTGAACATTGAAAAAGACTGTTGTGCTAAGTAAGCCAGCCAGAGAAAGACACACACCATATGATCTAATTTATATGTGGAATGTAAGGAACAAAGTGAGCTGAGGAACAAAATAGAGGCAGAGGTGTGGATATGTGGGACTGACTGATGGCTGTCAAAGGGGAGAGGGAAATGGGGAGGGAGAAGACTGGGTGAAAGAAGGTGAAAGAATTGGTCAAAGAACATGTATACATAACCCCTAGACAGGCAACAATGTGGTGTTAGCCCCAGAAGGAAGGGGGTGTGAGGACTGGGTGGAGGTAGGCAAAGGAGGAGGAAAGGAGGACATCTGTAATAGTGTCAATGATAATACACACACACACACACACACACACATATATATATATATATATATATATATATATATATATAAAATTGGTAAGTTTCTATCAGAGTAACTAAGAAAAAAGAGAGAACACAAATAATTAATATCAGAGATGAAAGGAGGGACTACACATCCCATGGACCTTAAAAGAATAATAATAAAAGAATACTATGAACAATTCCATGCCAATTAACTTGAAACCTGGATGAAATACACTAATTCACTGAAAGACACAATCTGCCAAAACTCACACCAGAAAAAATTGACAAATTGAATAAGCCTATATCAGTTAAAAACTGAATCACTAATTAATAACTTTAACTTTTGTCCTTCATCTCCAGAAAGAGGTTCCACAACGCAATTTAGGAGGGATTGAACAAAAAAAGAAAGAGAGAGAAATAAACCTCATGGGCAGGCCCTGATGGTGTGGCTCAGTTAGTTGGGCATTGGCCCACAAAGTGAAAGGAAGCCAGTTTGATTGCTGGTCAGGGCACATGCCTAGGCTGTGGGTTCAGTTCCTGATTGGGGCATGTATATGAGGCAACCAATCAATGTTTGTCTCTTGCATTGATGTTTCTCTCCCTCTCTTTTCCTCTCCCTACCCCTCACTCAAAAGTAAATAAATAAAATCAAATAAAACCCTCATGGACACAGAAAACAGTATGGTGATTGTGGCAGTGCGGAGGGATGGTGGTGGAAGGAGGTATAGCAGGGATAAATGGTGATGGAAGGAGACTTGACTTAGGTGATGAAGACACAATATGGTATAAAGACTGTGTTGTAGAAAAGTGCACCTGAAACCTGTATAAATTTGTTAACCAGTGTCACCCCAATAAGTTCAATAAAAAAGGGAAAAAAATTTCTGTGATGCAGTCTACCACAGTAAAGATGGGAAGATGGGTACTTATGTGGGGCTAGTTAGAAATCCAGTATACTGTTTTAGCTTTAAGGGAAATTGAGTCTGATATTTGCATACATTCCTGGTTTAATGCTCTTATGGAACTAGTTAGATGGAAATTTAATAAAGGTTACATGGCAAAAAACCAAAACCAAAACCAAAACCAAAAAACCTCTGAATGCTGAAGAATGTTTTAATCTCAAGAGAGCATCCAACACAAATCGAAAGCAACACTAATTTAGAATCATCCCACCACAGAAAAAAATGTAGGTAGTCCTTGACCATCATTTATAGCAGAACACAACTACTTTTATTTATCCAGGGTGATTTTATCCTATTAACAGTGGATCTTATGTAGTGAATACTCCATTTATATGGTGTTTCCTATTATTAGAAAAGCTCCTGGTTCATTGGCTCTTCTGAGAGGATAGAAGATTGCATAGAAATCTTTAATGTACAGAGGATTTTAGAAGCCCAAATGGCAGCAGAATTAGTTTAGCCTGCAGTGTTGTATGCCACCATTACTATGCAAGAGAGACATTTTCAAGATGGATGCTTGATTGGTAACAGTACAATTCCTCAAGTTAATATCTCAAGCAAGCAGAATTAATAACCCTGCTGGCAACAACCATCTTTTCTGCACACTAGGCAAACATCAGTGTTTAAACAAATGCCATTTGAATGTTTCAGATCTCCTGTTTGTTTTGGAATAGCATGACCCACTTTGACTTTTGAAATGATCATTTCATTTTCTACCCCCGACTGTCATTGATCATACCCATCATGCCTTCTAGCTCAGAAAGACATATGGCATCAAGGGCTGTCAAATCCATTATAAAATAGAGTAATGAGGCTTCAAAACCAACTGTAAAAAGTTTACTTCTCTCCACTCCCATCCTTGCATCATCTGAATATCTCTTTTATCAGCCTGCCTTAATTTTTCAACTTCCACTTTTTGGGTACTATGTCTGTGCTATGTCACAGACAGCCCTGTGAGAATGAATAACATAGAGACTGACATAAAGCAGGGTCCCCATGTTTACTGAATGGAATGTTGTTGAAATGGCAACACTCTTAAGTTTCCAGGAAGAGAAGGATTGTTCACATGAACTATTGCCTCCTGAAGCCCTTCAAGAACATCTTTTGAGTCAAAAAGCTTCCTCTAATAAATAGTTCATCCACACGGTGCCTCCGAGCTGTCACCAACCTTGCCTTCCTGTCTTCCTGCAATCTTCGGTGATTGCCTGAGAATTCAAGATTCCTCTCCAAACACTGATCATTGTTATTTCTTATCAAGTTGTTGTGAGAATAAATGAGATACACATTAAAACTTGGCCCAAATTAGGTACTCTATACATTTTATTTCACAGTTGAGAAAGCAGGTCGAAAGTCTTTAATTTGAAGCCACACAGCTGAGAAGTGACAGACTGTGCACACTGGTGCCAAATTCTGAGCTATTTCTACAGCACAAATGCCTGTATTACCTGCTACAGAAGTTGATGTGTGCAGGGAATATTTGCATGGCAGTAAACATTTGCAAAACTGCCCTCAAGATGTATTCTTTAGAGTTGTTTTACCCCCATTCTGCTGTTTTTTAGTGACTTGTGCATACACATGAACAAAGGCTGATGTGCAAACCCAAATTCCTTTGGTTACCAGTACAATTTTTCCCCTATATATTTTCCTAGACATGCCCACCCAAAACTTTTCTAAAAGTTCTGTTTTATGTCCTTAGAAAGAAAGTTCCTAAAGTTCAGAAACTGCTAATTACTTAAATCTCCACACATCATCTTCTCCCATAAACTACATGCACGCACACTGACATGTGCTGTCACATTACACAATACCAGCACATAGGACCTATACAGTGATAGCTGTTGACTGCCTCATACTTCTAAAGATTGGACTTTTACTAGTACAACATAGGGAATCTAGTAAAAAATATTGAAACAACTATGTGGTGTCAGGTAGGTACTAGAATTATCAGGGTGATCACTTTATAAGCTATATAAATGTCTAATCACTATGTTGTGCACCTGAAATTAATATAATATTATACATCAACTGTAACTGGAAAATAAATTAATGTTAAAAATAAATGCAAATATGTCTATGGGAAGGTCCATTTCACCTTTCTAACTACCATGGTCCTTTTTTATCTGTATTCCTATTCTGCCACTGAACATATGTGATGTCATACCAATTACTATGATGTACATGTAGAAGTAGAAAACATTTGAAGACTTTACCCAAAGTATTAACATCATTTATAAGCAGTGGTTTAGCCATGATAAACCAACCAGTTACAAAATCAGCTGAGATATATGATAATTCAGCTATAGTTTTCCTCTGTTTTCTCCAGAAGGATAAAAGAACATTCTAATACACTCTTAAAATATAGATATATTACTATATATTGTGCATTTTTATTAGTTTTTCTATAAAAATAAATTTGAATTTTCATAATTTATTCTTAATGAATCTACGTAAGATACTTGTGATCAGGGCTCAATTTTAAAATGACAGCATTTTAAAATATTACTATTTATCCACAATAATTACTGACTTTCTAATGATAGGGCTATAGGACTACAATAGGACTATAGATGATATAATTTATTCTCTTTCCCAAACTGAAAAATGGAAATATATGTTTACAAATTCAACATTCCAGCAAATGCCCATATCTTTCTGATTATTCAGACAATATTAAAAGTTTTTTGATAGACTTATTATATATTATTACTCTGTAGAGCAAAACACATTGTATAAGTTTGATTTTTGAAATGATTATCACAATTTCAAGACCTAGGCTGCATTTTGAATCTGACAACTTGGCGGAACATTAGGAGCAGAAAGGCAGCTGTCCACACAGATTTCACATCCCATCAAAGAAACTATATCTGGAAAGAACCAACAAGTACTATAAAAAGCACATTCACTCTCAACTGGAAACTCTTCTTCAAATGCTTTACCAACTGGTGGTCTGCAATTTCTCTTTAACTCATATGTTTTTGCTTCAATTTTCTTTTTTTTAATTTAAAAAAGATTTCATTTATTTATGTTTGGAGAGAGGGGAAGGAGGGACAATGAGAGGGAGAGAAACATCAGTCGGTCGTCTCTTGTACAGGCCCTGACTGGGGACCAAACCTGCAATGCAGGCATGTGCCCTGACTGGGAATTGAACTGGTGACCTTTTGCTTTGTGGGCCAATGGCCAATCAACTGAATTTTACCAGTCCAGGCCCTTCAATTTTCTTTTTAAAAAGCATTCTGCTTGATGGGCCAAAAAACAAAACAAAACAAAACAAAACAAAAACCCCTTAAGTAACATGGGATGGAGTGTTTGCTTCCTGTGATCAATTATTATAACACCATTCCATCTCTTTTCTTGTTCTACTTACTGCAAATATAATTCAGAAGTGATTTATTTGTTCTTGTTCACATTTCTTTCTCAAGCCTCTGTTAATTATAAATTTTAATTGCCCTATGCTATTCTTATGGTTTTATTCTTTTCTATTTGTTCTTTGTTATATTTTCTGTTAATAATCTTGAGGATATGAGTCTTCATTTGTATAACAATACTGTTTCTTTGTAAAAAATGAACACTTACAACTTAAGTGGTATAATTTGTAGAACATTTTAGAAAATTTCTCTTTCCTATCAAAATTCATTTATAATGCATATTGGCAACTAAAATTGCTTTAAAACAGATGACTCATTCTGTAATTTTAGGAGAAGCATAGAAATGCATATTTAGAGAGGCAATATTTTGAGATTAAATACCATTCAATATGAATGTCTGATGAAGGCACATATCAAATCAGGTTCACTATGAAGAAAAATAGGGGAGAGCATGTTGGCAGGAAAGTAAATTAGTGTAGCCACTGTGGAAAACATTGCAGAGTTTTCTAAAATAATTAAAGATGAAGCTACCTTATGACCAAGTGATTCCACTTCTGGGAATATATCTGAAGAAACATGAAATACTGATTTGAAAGAATATATGCACTCCTATGTTCACTGTAGCATTATTTACAATACCCAAGATCTGGAAGCAGCCTAAGTGCCCACCAGTAGGTGAGTGGATAAAAAAGCTGTGCTATATTTACACAATGGAATACTACTTGGCTATAAAAAGGAAGGAAATGTTGTTTTGTGACAGCATAGATTTACCTGGAGAGCATTATGCTAAGTGAAATTGTAACAGGGCGCAGCCAAGAGGGGAGCCCCAAATAGGAATTTGTAATAGGGTCCAGAAGACCTTGGAGATAATTGGCTCCACAGCACAGAGCCACACCTGCCCAGAATGCTGGCAGCTGTGGCCAATTTTGAGAGGAGCCAGACATGGGCTACAGAGAAAGACTGGCACTGGGATTTAAATGGAGGCACAGCAGCCATTGGATATCTCTCTTTTTGGGACCACACATCTGTTTAGGACCACACACCTTTGGTGTCTTGGTTGGGACCATGTGGCTTGGGTGAGAGCTACAACCATGAGGCTTTGGAAGTGCTCCCTTTTGCCACATGGAGGGTGCCAGGAGGACTGTGTGCATTCGTGGGGGAACTTTAGTTTGTGTTATTTCAAATAAATAATAAATTCCTTTCCTTTTCACTGATCTCTGGTATTAAGAGACATCTTCCCTCAGGTGCCAGGCAAAATGAACCCAGTAGGTGGGGAGGAACCCCTGGAGAAAAAAGGGGTTTCTTTTATATCATTCAGCACCCCACCCCTGCTCTGTTCTGTAACAAAATAAGCCAGTCAGAGAAAGACAGACACCATATAATTTTACTTATATGTGGAATCTCATGAACAAAATAAGCTAACAAACAAACCAGAAACAGATTCATAAATATAAAGAACAGACTGACAGCTGTCAGATGGTAAGGGGATTAGGGTGCTGGTTGAAAAGAATGAAAGAAGTAAACACCAACAACAAAAATAAACCCAACTCATAGCCACAGACAACAGTGTGGTGATTACTGGAGGGAAGAGGGGCTGGGGAGAGGTATAAGAGGGTAAAGAGGGGATAAATAGTGACAGAAGGGGACTTGGAGTGGTGAACACACAATGCAATATACAATGTATTATAGAATTGTACACCTGAAACCTATATAATTTTATTAATGACTGTTCAACCCAATACATTCAATAAGTGAAAAAAAAAATAAAGGAGAACACAACGCTGCCTAAAATAGTAAGATACCCAGGAAGTTGTATCCTTTATACATGTAAACATCTTTTCTTTTTTCCTGACATAATATTCCTTGGAAGCCAGCTGCATCACTAACCCTAGGACCCCCCAATTCCCTCTATGTGGCCTTAGCAGTCACACTGGTCCCTGCCATGTCCCCATCCTGGGTCTTCCAGCACTGGTCTTACCCTGTACCCCTCCAGTTTGTTTGTTTGTTTTAGTCTAACTTTTGGCTTATATAAAGACCCTTGAACTTCTGTCCTTTCACTCAGGAACTCTCCCATATACCACATAGCTAATAATCTACTTCAGACTTTTCTCCTTCGGAAAGTAAAGGGGTTACAGAGGAAAAGTGAGAATGATTGTGCTTTGATTCTGCCTGGTTTCAGGGGCTTCTCCTGCTGCCTTCATACATCATAAGTGGCTTGAAGTATAAGTGCTGGGCTCTCTATTCCATCATTAAAACCTCTTAGTTAAATAAAAGACCCATTTTCTCTTTCTAGGAAATATATTTCTGAGAAGTTTCAATGGGACTATCCATAGCAAGGAATTTGGATGTGGACTACAAGAAGGGTAAGGGCATGAACACATTTCACTTGTGTCTGGAGGTCTTTAGGTGAAGTTATGGCTGCTGTGAAAGAGAGTCCTCCTCAGATGCTTGTTCAGCCCCAGGCCCCAGTGCAAGGTGCTGTGGTTTGGCAGTGGTGCTGATTAAGCCCAAATATCATGGCCATTTTCTGTACTATCATTCACTGATGATCTTCCACTGCTAATTAGACAGGCCATTCAAGGATCTACCTGTTTCTCCAAAGCTCCACTGATTCCTGATCTCTCCTTTCGCTCTCTCTCTCTCTCTCTCTCTCTCTCTCTCTCTCTCTTTAATTTTTTTTAGAAAGAGGGGAAGGGGAAGAGAGAAAGAGAGGGAGAGAAACATCCATTGGTTGCCATCCATATACACCCCAACCGGGTAGTGAACCTGTAACCCAGGCATGTGCCCTGACTGGGAATTGAACCGCCAACCTTTTGGTTTCTGGGATGACATCCAACCAACTGAGCCACATTGGCTGGGGTGATCTCTCCTTTCTTTGGACTTTTCTTCTCTTACTTCTTCCCCCCACCCCAATCCCTAGGGGTTCCTACAAAGCCTAAACACAGAGCCTCACCATTTCCCAATCATAGTCTCTCAAACATATCTTTCCACTCCCTATAGGTCATAATGAAAATGAAAATACATTCTCAGCATTTTTCAAGCACCTCAAAAAATTTACCAAAGATGTTTTAACTTAAGAAAACACAAATTCTCTATTCCAAATTAGTCAAGATTGCCTTACTTCATGTAATAAGGCACTCCTGCACTGCTAGAAACAGATTGTATAATACTTTCTGTGAGAACAATGACCTATTTTCTTTTTAGACAGCTGATTCTCAATCTGCCTGCTCATAGAAAACACCTGGGGGTCTTTAAACACACTGATGCCTGAGTCTCATCTCCAGACTGATTTAATTGATCTGGAATGAGGCCAGGATTTTGGAGATTTAAAGGCTCTAATGTGCAGCTAAGATACACACTATTGGTCTAGTCCATTTTTGCCTAACACCCTGGAATCATAGAGGAAAATAACTGTCTCTTAACCTATGTAGCCTGCATTTTAAGACAAATTCTACCCCATGATACAGCTGCTATTGCTTTGATTTGATAATTCCAAACAGCAGTTTTTCAATGCCTCTTTGATTTCTTACAACAGATAGAGAAATGCTTGAGGGCATTGGATTTGTCTTAAGAAAAGAAAATAAGAGATCTGTACATGTTTCAGCATTTTCCCCCCTATGGAACAGGATGAAGTCAAAAGATAGATATGTCTATTATTTTAACTATGGTGACAATTTCACGGGTATACAGAAGGCCCTCACTTAATGTTGCCTATACCAGGGGTGTCAAACTCATTTTCACTGGGGGCCATATCAGCTTCATGGTTGCCTTCAATGGGCCGAATGTAATTTTAGGACTGTATAAATGTAACTACTGCTAACTAGGCGCAAGGAGCTCCACACCAGGCCCTTTGAAGGCAACCACAAGGCTGATGTAGCACCCAGTAAAAATGAGTTTGACATCCTTTGTCTATAGGTTCTTGGAAACTGCAACTTCAAGTAAAACATAAAATGAAGCCAATTTTACCATAGGCTCATTGATATAAATAAGAGTTAATTTCTATGGCATATCTCTGGTTATAGAAATATCACTAAATTCTAAATAAAGACCCAAAACACTTCTAATATAAAACATTAAAATAAATGTGAGTGGTACATACTGTTAAGAAAGATGAAATAAAACCAAGTAAGAGAATTCCACTTCCTTTATTCCAGTTTAGGGTCATAGGTGGCTAGAACCTATTCAAGCTGCTCAGGGATATGATATTTAGTTAGACAATAATTTTAAAAAAGTATATAGATCTTATTCTATCACTATCAGTGCTTCTTAAATATTACTCATTTAAGTTTATAACAAACTTTTTAAATGACTCATTATTCCCTCTTTTTATTTTATTTTTAAAAATATTTTATTTATTTTTAGAGAGAGGGGAAGGGAGGAAGAGGGAGAGAAATACCAATGTGGGGTTGCTTCTCGTATACCCACAATTGGGGACCTGGCCCACAACCCAGGCATGTGCCCTGACTGGGAATTGAACTGGTGACATTTTGGTTCACAGGTCAGCACTCACTCCACTGAGTCATATCAGCCATGGCCTTCTTTTTAAAGATAAGAAAACTTTGTAATCTTGAACAATTTATTTAATTTTTTATGCCTCAGTTTTCTTATCTGAAGTTGATTAACTGCATTGTAGTTATGGAATAAAATGCCCCTATTCTTTTTTTTTAAATATATTTTATTGATTATGCTATTACAGTTGTCCCATTTCCCCCCTTCTCTCCTCTCCACCCTGTACCCCCTCTCCCACCCACATTCCCCCCCTTTAGTTCATGTCCAAGTGTCATACTTATGAGTTCTTTAGCTTCTACATTTCCCGTACTATTCTTGCCCTCCCCCTATCCATTTTCAACCTACATTCTATGCTAGTTATTCTCTATACCCTTTCCCCCTCTCTCCTCCTCTCACTCCCCTGTTGCTAACCCTCCATGTGACCTCCATTTCTGTGGTTCTGTTCCTGTTCTAGCTGTTTGCTTAGTTTCTTTTGGTTTTGCTTTAGGCGTGGTTGTTAATAATTGTGAGTTTGCTGTCCTTTTACTATACCTATTTTTCTTTATCTTCTTTTCTTAGATAAGTCCCTTCAGCATTTCATAAAATAAGGGCTTGGTGATGATGAACTCCTTTAACTTGACCTTATCCAAGAAGCACTTTATCTGCCCTTCCATTCTAAATGAGAGCTTTGCTGGATAGAGCAATCTGGGATGTAGGTCCTTGTCTTTCATGACTTGGAATATTTCTTTCCAGCCCCTTCTTGTCTGTAATGTCTCTTTTGAGAAATCAGCTGACAGTCTGATGGGAATTCCTTTGTAGGTTACTGTCCCCTTATTTCTTGCTGCTTCTAGGATTCTCTCCTTCATTTTTACCTTGGCTAATGTAATTATGATGTGCCTTGGTGTGTTTCTTCTTGGGTCCAACTTCTTTGGGGTTCTCTGAGCTTCTTGGATTTCTTGGAAGACTATTTCCTTTGCCAGATTGGGAAAGTTCTCCATTATTATTTGTTCAAATACGTGCTCAATGTGTTGCTTTTCCCCTACCCCTTCTGGTACCCCTATAATTCAGATGTTGGAATGTTTAAAGATGTCCTGGATGCTCTTAAGCTTCTCCTGTTTTTTTTTTTTTTTTGAATTCTTATTTCATCATGCTTTCCTGCTTGGTTGATTCTATCTTCTTTCTGGTCCACTGTATTGTTTTGAGACCCAGTTTCCATCCCTTTATTATTGGCTCTCCTCCGTATATCTTCCTGCATCTCTTTTATGGTAACCTGCATCTTTTCATCTAATTTGAGGCTAAAATCAACCAATTCCATGAGTTTTCTGATCACCAGTGTTTTGAGCTGTGCATCTGATAGATTGGCTATTTCTTAGTCGCTCAAAAGTATGAGTCCTGGGGGACTGATCTGTTCTATTGGAAACATGTCTCTCCTTTTTTTTTCTTTTTTTTTTTTTGGTCTGGTCGCTCTTGTTAGGTGGGGGGCAGAGCCTTAGGTGTTCACTGGGGCTGGGCACCCCAGCCGCTAGATTGTGAGGTTATATGTGGGGGCGGGGGCAGGGGGAAACAATGGCGGTAGTTCCGTTCTCCTGGGATCTCAGTCCCTCCTCTGGGATCCTGGGCTGCGAGCTCTGCCCTGATCCGCAGTTGCTGCCTCACTGGGTCCGCCAGCCGCAGCTTGCGTACTCAGGGACCCCCACTGCATTCTTGCGTGCCAGATGGCTTTTGGGCTGACTTTGCGCCAAGTTTTCCCTGACCTCCGCTCGCCACCGCCCGGCGCCCGCTGGGCTCGTCCACGCCTACCAGTCTGGATGTACGGGTCTGCTTCAACTTCTTGGCTGTCCAACTTCCATTCAGATAAATCTTGTCGGTTCTGGATGTTCTTCTGGTTGTAAATTGTTGTTGTTCTAATCTTGGTTGTGCGAGGAGGTACAGTGCATCCACCTATTCCTCCATCTTGCCGGAAGTCTAAATGCCCCTATTCTTATGAAAATTCAGGTGGGATGGGGACAAGGGGAGATTCCATTTGCACAATATATACTGAGTGTCACAGTTCAAAACTTTCAAAATTATCATAAATCAGCAAAAATCACTAAGGCCTAGGCTTTCATAAGATTCACAAATAATAAGACTGGTGTTCCTGTTACAACAAAATTAACTGCTCTCCCATGATAAAACAATGCTGAAATAAAATTCATGTTATCAGAAATTGAAATATTAGTCAAATTGTTGTTAAAATGTCTGCAGATTCCAAAAAGAATCCTCAAACTGCAGAGAAAATGGGTTTACAGATACTGAAAGTGACCCATTTTACAGCAATAACAAAGTTTTTATCTGAGTCAAATGTGTTAATATCACCACTGAGATTCATTTTTGGGGAAAGGGCTAGAACTTAGTTTCACCAAAGTTCTAACCCTGATGGAAAATGAACTTATAAAGATGATAGCAATAATGTTGGGAAAGTTTTTTGTCTGAGAGGCTGAGTAGGGTAGAAAAGTGCCCTTCTAGCTGTTGACAGATTGCGTTAAGCAGTGGACCATGATACAGAAAAATACCTTTCTACTGTGCACTAAGCCTGCCACTCAGCAATTGTCATGTGCTGGAAATTTCCAGTGAGCCCATGAAATGTCAGTAGGATACTTAATGAGCAGCAAATTTCCTAAATGGGTGTGTATCTGTCATAGAGTATAGAAATGCCAATGCATGCTGCACAAGATTGTATCTGGCCTGCAATTCCATTCTATGTCATCTTTGTCACAGGGAAACACTATTGCCATGCTTAGTGGCCTAGCAGAAGAAGAGAAGCTTTTAATTATTTCTGTCATGGCAGTCTAGAATGCCCAGGATGGGTAACTGAAGTTTATGTGTTCTCAACTGATTTGTGGCCCATAACTGATGCTGTTAGTACTCTTGGCATTCACCTCGATATGCTAAAGTCTGCTTATTGCATATACTCTCTTGCTACTCTCTACCTGGTGGCTTTGTTTGGAGCTTGCTCAGTCTCTGTAAGGGGCAGAACAAAGTGTCCAAGAGGGTTAGTACCCCAAGAAGCAGCTCTTAACTAATGATGAACAAGGCGGAGGTCCCTAGTAGGACTGTTTCTAATTGTTCACAGTAGTTACTATTAATGGCTTCCTCCCTTACTTGTGTCACTTCACTATCCCTTGAGTCTCCAAGAAATAAATTCCAAAATAAAATACTTGCCTCAGCTTTTGCCTTTTAGGGAACCCAATGAACACAGACTTCCACTGAGGCATTTTTAAAGGGAAGTAATGTCCCTCTAGGCCATCAGGCCCAGTGTGAATCATATTATACTCATCTTATTATGGATGAAATTATTTTTTCAGTAAAAATGAATTATGGCCTTTAAGAATAAAAGATCTCACCAGACGGATATGCAGTTTAAAAGATAATCAGAGAGGAGGAAGGAGAGGAATAATAGGGGATAAAGGGGGGGCATCAAGGAACATGTATGAAGGATGCGTGGACAAAGACAAAGGAGGTGGGTTTGAGGGTGGGAGGTGGGGATGGTTGGGGCAGGGGGAGTTGAAAATGGAGACAAATGTACTTGAACAACAATTTAAAAAGTAGGTAATTGAAAGGAAGAAGTTCTGTCTGTTTTAACCTGCTGGCTGTATGGAGCTCACCTCTTACTAGATGCAATGTATGAGTATGTATTTATATAGGTGAACCAAGGTATTTTTAGTATGACTTGGAGGAACATGTTTTTTTCATTTTCTTGACTTTTGCCTCTATATTCCCTGAGTTGTTTCTTGACCTGATTCATCAATATAAACTCAGATAAAAGCAAGCTCTTTACCAACAAACATTTCTTAAACCTTGGGATAAGCCTTAAATGGCTTCCCTTGGGAAGCTGGGAGCAGCATATTCAGAAAAAACATATGAGCCAAGAGCAAAGGAAGGAATATACAGAGTCTGGCACAAATAACACCCCTTTTTATTACAAAATCTTGTATTACAAAATCATAAGCATGTCATTCTCTAACATAACAATATTACATGCAAACACACCATATGACATTTTAGGTGAAATGTTCAAATTAAAACTATAAATTGTTACACCCGTATCCTCACCCTACCAAGCACACTCAAGCAGGTGTTACTTCTGCCAGACCCTATAGATTTATTAGAGAATTAGGGAAAGCAACATTCCCAGAATTGAGATCCCTCAGGCTTTGCTGACATACCTCCTCGTCTCCGCCCAACATTATTGCCACTGATGAATCTCAGGTCTTTCAGTTTCAAGTTGGTGCTTCGAGGAGAACAATCCCATGAGTGGTTTTTTTTCATGGTTATGTCCTTATCACCCTGAGAAATATATCTCTAGCACTTCTTGGTGGCCAGGCAGTCCTGGGCAAAGTTGTAAAACAGAAAAAATATGTGCCGGAGTCCATGATCTCCATTTCTTTGACAATTCATGAGCCTCTCATTCTTTCTTTCTAGCACAGTCTTTCTTTCCTATTTTATCATTATTTAGAGTCACTGTCATAAAAGGCTTTGTTCTCAATTATTTATAAATTAGTTGCATTAGCTCTCCTAAGAGTCCTTGAATTCTCCTTCATTATATGATAGAAAATTTTATATCTCATTAATGATATTTTGGACACAAGCAAGTAGGTGAGTAATGGATATAGAAGTGGGAAATCTTGACTTAGAAAGAGTTAACTCACAATTGCCTCTTTATCAACCATTCCTAGAATTTCCCACAGCCATTTCTTCATAGAATTATGTTTTTCATGAAATGTGGATGAAAACATTCCATCTGTAATTTTGGTTCCAAGAATCCCATTATGTGATTACCTGGCAAATAGTATGTATTCACTGAACCACTGGGAATGAAAAGTATGGCAAAAAATCATTTCTTGAAAATTTGCCACCTGATTCTACATAGTCTTATCAAACTCATTTTATTTGAGGGTTCAAATATTTCTTTCCAGACAATATAAAGCACCATAACTGTGAAGTCAACTTGGCCCTTTATGGAAGAGGATTAAATGAGGTCAGGAGATTTTCAAGAAAAGCATGTACCCAAGTAATACATGCTCACCCTACACTATTTTATTGAAAACATAGAGAACTGCAGACCCCTTTCTATTCTGTGAGGCCTGGTGCTAACTTAATCTCAACTCAATTTAAGGTAAAGATTTAGAGGCTGAGATAGCATGTAGAGTAGCAAAGTATTGTTCTTTTCCTTGCAGTTCTATAGCATGTATGGTTGTTACTTAATATTCTTTCTTACATGTTAGATCATGACAGCTTATCTTTCTTTTTAAGTAATGCTAGTCATACTCATATTATTCCAGGTACCTAGGTGCTTTCTTAATAGTTAATGTAAAGATAAACATTTAAAAATTAGAAATGGTGTTATCAACTTGTCTAGAATTCATTCCTATCGGAAAAAAGACTTAAGTCTCATATATATTTTCATTTTTTTTCTATTTCTGTGAAAAAAGCCATTGGAATCTTGATTGGGATTACAATGAATCTGTAGGTCACTTTAGGTAGTATGGTCATTTTAACAATATTAATCTTTCCAATCCAAAAACTCAGGATATCTTTTCATTTATTCATGTCTTCTATAATTTCTTTCACTAATGTCTTACAGTTTTTAGGGTGTATGTAGGTCTTTCATCAGCTTGATTAAATTTATTCCTAAGTGTTTTATTATATTTGATACTGGTATAAATGGGATGGCTTTCTTAATTTGTGTCAGTTTGTTGTTAGTGTATAAAAATGCAACTGATTTCTCTGTTGATTTTGTATTCTACAAGTTTCCTGAATTCCTTTATCAGCTCTAATAATTTTTTTTGAGGAGTCTTTAGGGTTGTCTGTATATAAGATCATATCATCTGCCAACAAGTACAATTTTACTTCTTCATTTCTGATTTGGATGCTTTTATTTTTCTTACCTAATTGCTCTGGCTAGGACTCCCAGTACTATGTTGAACAGAAATAGTAAAAGTGGGAACCCTTGTCTAGTTCCTGTTCCTAGAGGAAAAGCTTTTATCTTTTCACCCTTAAGTATGATATTATCTGTGGGCTTGTTATATATGGCCTTTATTTTGTTCAGGTACATTCCAACTATACCTGATTGAGAGGGTTTTTTCTTGTTTTGTTTTTTTTTAATCATGAAAAGGTATTGTGTTTTGTCAAATCCTTTTTCTGTATCAACTCTGATGATATGATTTTTACCCTGGATTTTGTTGATGTGTTGTATCACCTTTACTGATTTTCATTTGTTGAACATTCTTTTTATCTTAGGGGTAAATCACACTTGATCATGGTGTATAATCCCTTTAATGCACTGATGAATTAGATTTGCTAGTATATTTTATTGAGAATTTTTGCATCTATGTTCATCAAGGATATTGGCTTGCAATTTTATTCCCTTGCAGTTTCCTTGTTTGGTTTTGGTATCAGGGTAATGTTGGCCATGTAAAATATGGTTGAAAGCATCCTCTCCTCTTCAAATTCCTGTAAGTGTTTAAGAAGGATTGGTGTTAATTCTGTTAATGTTTGAGAGAATTAATCCGTGAAATCATTTGGTCCTGGACTCTTCTTTGTTAGGACATATTTGATTACTTATTCAATCTCATTCTTAGTTATAAGACTATTCAGATTTTCTATTTCTTCTTATGATTCAGTCTTGGTAGGTTGTATGTTTCTAGAAGTTTATCCATTTCTTCTAGATTATGTAATTTGTTGGCATATAAATATTGGTAGCAGTCTCTTATGGTCCTTTGTACTTCTGTAGTATCAGTTTGTAGTGTCTCCTCTTCCACTTCTCGTTGTACTTGAGACTTCTTTTTTCTTAGTTTGTCTCACTAAAGGTTTGTCAATTTTTGTTTATCTTTTCTAAAAAACAGCACTTATTTGTGATCTTTTCTATTGCTTCTCTAGTCTTTGTTTCTGTTCTGATCTTTATTTCCTTCTTTCTGTGTACTTTTGTGTAGGCTTTCTCTTTTTCTAGTTCTTTGAGGTATAGATTTAGGCTGTTTATTTGAAATCATTATTTTCTTCTTCATGTAGGTGTTTATCATTATAAATTTCCCTCTATGACTGCATTTGCAACATCCCATACAATTTGGCATGTTGTGTTTTCAGGATTTTTTTTGTTAAAATCTCAAGATATTGTTTGATTTCCCTTTTGATTTCTCCTTTGACCCACTGGTTGTTTAGGAGTATGTGGTTTAGTATTCATAATTTATGAATTTTTCAGTTTTCCTCCTGTTAGTGATTTCTAGTTTCATACCACTCTGCTTAGAAAAGATAGTCAGTATGAATTCAGTCTTTCTAAATTTGTTCAAATTTGTTTTGTGACCTAATATATAATGTACCTTGGAGAATATTCCATGTGTGTTTGAGAACAATGTGTATTCTGCTGCTGTTGGACAGAATGTACTTTAAAATTTGTTCCTTAATATGTGGCCCTTGGAGACTGGTTATACTACCCTGTACAATGTACCCTCATTTAAAAAAATAACCTGCTTTGTATGAATAACCATTTGTCCTTAATATAATAAGAAAATTTTCAGAGCCCTGTGAGATAAAGTGGGCAGGACCATGAATTTACATGTTTGCTGCTCCCAAAGCAAAAAGGAATCCTACTATTTATAAAATGTCATGTGCCCTGGCTAGTGTAGCTCAGTGGATTGAGCGCAGGCTTTAAACCAGGGGGTCCCCGGTTCAATTACCAGTTCAGGTCACATGTCTAGGTTGCAGGCCAGGTCCCCAGTGGGTGCCACGTGAGAGGCAACCATACATTGATGTTTCTCTCCTTCTTCTCTCTAAAAATAAATAAATAAAATCTTTTAAAAAATGTCATGTAACTTTTGGGCTCATAATACAACATCTGTTCTGAAAATAGCCCACAACTCACTCAAAATATTACCTAGCTATGGAAAAGTCTGATGTTGTCATTCCCATAGAACAGTACTTCAATTTGTCTTTTCAAAATCTTGGGAAACAAATTGTTTTAAAAAGAAAACAATCTCTGTAAAAAGAAGGTTAAATAGTATGTTGAATACATTTATTTTTGCTTATGAAACTCAACATGTATCTTCATTCCTTCTAAGGCAAGGTTAGCAAGTGCCTTAGATGGAGGCTTTCCAAAGTGCAATGTTCATAGACATTCCCTGGGTATCTTGTTAACACACAGATTCTGATTCAGTAGTTCTGAATCAGTAATAGTTCACAGTAGTAGTTCAGTGATTCAGTAGGGCCTGGCATTTTATAGTTCTAACAAGTTCCCATGTGATGCTGGACCACATACCATACTTTTGAGTAGCCAGTGACTAGACATGCTAAAATGAGAAATTTATTCTGCCCAAGGCCCTGGTAGGAACAAGTTACCTTAAATTTTGTGACTTTTGATTTTGCATTTTAGCTTGGCATGAACAAAAGTGACCAACTTTAGGATAAAATTGTGGAATTTAAGTATAGTTTTAGGTTCCTGAGGCAAAACCAAGTGTAAACATTTTTAATGAGTTTAGCACAAAATTTGGGCTATCTCTTCCTACAACCTGAATTGCCATATTTAGCTTTTTGCATTTGGCTTATTTGAATTGCTCCATACCAATACACTCTCTACCTCCACCCTTTCTTGCTCCCAGACCTGCAGAAACCTCTAATATCTGCACCCAGCATGAGTACCATACACATTCTTTTGAAAACCCTATAGAGCACACACACAGGGAAAAGCTAATTGCAAAATGTGTTTGAGGCCTGTTATCTGCCTTCCTCTCATCCCTGTTTAATTTCTTTGGACAATAGCACAGAGGAGTCCAGCCCTTTCTGATGGCTGTAATCCTAAAGATACTCCAGTGGAGGAATTAGCAAGCACCTCTACAAACAGTCCTTCACTCTGACCAGGATCTTTCTATTGCTCATTGCCATTTGTAATACTCTGCAATGGTGAGTATGACAGTATTTTGATTAGTTGTAGCAAATAAAATAAACCCCCCAAAAAGGATGGAGCAGTTTCTATAGGAGGAAATCTGCTAAGAGTTTTCCCCTGCTACCACAAGAACAAAAGCCATTTCATAGAAACTGAGTTGACTGGTCTTATAAATGCTTTCTCATTAGAAGCCAAGCTGGTAGCTAACAGGTTCTGTTCCTGTAGCAGAGTGTGTCTGCTTAAGAGACCTGCAGCACACATGATTTTAGGAAGAGATGAGGAAGAAGAAGAAAAGGGGTTACTGTTTACAAAAGCTTCTACTAGAAAGGCCCTAATTAATTTAGCACTGATATCTTACAGGCCTCCTCTGTGTTTTCTGGTCTGCAAAGGATGCCATGAGGAATGAGGAATGGTGCTTTGCATAACTTTCAAGACATACACTGCCCATAGCATTAGATTGCTATTAGGAAATGGTATCTTTTTTTTTTTTTTTTAGGGAGTGTCTTACCTTATTTTATCTCATGACCTTTCATTGTATGGAACTCCAACCAACTGAGTCATATCTGCAAGGGCAGAAATGGCATTTTTACTAAAGTCAAAGGAAAGCCAGAACCTTTTCATTTCCTGGGCATTATTAGTATGAGCCTGACAATTACTGATAGCTAGTCAGAACATGTGTTTTTTTTAATTTTCTGGGCATCTTCTGATTATTAATAATTATTCCATTAATCATGTACTTGAAACAAGTAAATTATCTAGCAGAACATCATAATCAGTCACATCAAAGAGAAGCCCCCCTGTGGCTATATGTTAGCCTCTCAATTTGCAGCTCTCCCCAGGGTACTTTCAGGAAGTCAGGAGTCAATGGCTTGTCTCTTAGTATTGACAGGCATCTATCAGTGGACACTTTTGCAAATGAAGTTATATCCTTTGAAACAACTGATCATTATTCACTTATTTGGGTTTCATGGCAACCCCATGACTTTCCAGACTTAACCCCGTGGGAGATGCTACCAACAGACAGTGATCATTTGCAAAGGACTAGTTCTTCCTGGGCAGCTAAGGGTTCCTGATATCCCAGCTACCAGCTGGACTTCCCTATTGTATTTAGATGTCCTGGTCCTGGAAGTAAAATTATTCTCAGTCCACAGCCAAAATGAAAATTGTTATTAAATTTCCTCAGAGGAGCCTCCCAAACTTCAGATTTAGGTGAAGAATTACTACCTGCCCTGGCTGGTGTGGCTCAGTGGATTGAGTACTAGCCTTCGAACCAAAGGGTTGCCAGTTTGATTCCCCATCAGGGTACATGCCTGGGTTGAGGGCCAGATCCCAGTAAGGGGCGCATGAGAGGCAAGCACACACTGATGTTTCTCTTCCTCTCTTTCTCCTTCCCTTCCCCTCCCTCAATAAATAAATGAAATCTTTAAAACAATAATTACTACCTATAACTTTCCTCCTTTCCTTCCCCTTTCTTCCTTCCCTTCCCTTCCTTTCTAAATTTGTGCTGACATATGAATGCACAAATCCCTCATTCTGTAATATATCTTGCTCCCAGCTATTACTCTGGGGTGCTGGAAAAACAGATTACTTTCCAGGGTTGCCACTGGAGTCATAGGTCCCTGAAAATAGTAGTTCAATTTTTTAAATATTACATTTCTTCTTTTCAGTATTTCTTTTATTATCACTTACTATGGAAGATTTTAATCCTCCTTTTATAAAGAAGAAAACAGACAAAATGAATTGAAGTCAAAACCAGAATCAGAACCACCAGCAATTGCAAGTGACACAAAGACTACACTGACAATGAAGGGAAGGGAAGAGGGTAAAACATTCTGTAATGTCATTCTATTAAACATGACACTTACTATGACCTTCCTGGGCATCAGCTACCCTGCCAGGCCCTATATTTTTGGTGTCTGTGGGATGAGAAGGGAATGGGAAGGGGTATACATGAATTAAAGATAATCCTTTTTGTCAGGAAAGCTGAAATGTGACACAGAATTGAATCAAGTCACACATTCCAGTTCCATGTTTATTAAATGGATTTTTCCTAACAGTTTAACATGCTGGGTATCCACACATTGTTTGGATATAGAAGTGGTTGATGAGTATCTAATGAAAGTTCATAAAACATTTATTATACTTTTAAAATTAATAGACAAGCTGGGGATGCGGAAATTTAATGTGTCAGGTGTGGAAGCCAGGAATATGCTGGCTTAGGTTTCCTTGCAAGAAAGAATTTGCTATTCAGTAAGGGGTTCAGGGTCCTCCTCAGGTGCTATGGGCTATATGCTTGTGTGTCCTCTTAAAATTCATATGTTGAAATCCTAACCCCCAATGTGATTGGATTTGGAGGTGGGGAATTTAGGAGGTAATCAGGTCATCAGGGAGGAGCCCTCACGAATGGGACTTGTGCCCTTATAAGAGGAGACATGAGACATCACTTCCTCTCTGTCTGATCTCTACCATGTGATATACAAGGAGAAAACTGCTCTCTTCAAAGGAGGAAGCAGGCCCTCACCACACACCAGATCTACCAACATCTTGAACTTGGATTTCTTAGCCTCCAGAACTGTGAAAAAGAATTTTTTTTCTTTCAGCCACATTGTCTGTTATATTTCTTATAGTAGCCTGAACTGATTGTGACATCTTTCCAGAAGATGCCATACTCTTCCTTGGCAGCCCCTAGTCCATGTCTGCACAGAGTGGGACTAGTAAGGCCTTGCCAATCCTTCACACTACAAGGATCCTCTCACAAGAAATCTTTACTTCGCAGCTCCCTACTGGGTTGGATGGGACTTTGTCAGATCTGCCCATGCACTAAGTCTCTTGTTGCCCAATCTGGCTCCTTTTCCCGTTTTATCTTTCTCAGGCATTATCCCACAGTAACCTTCTTACACTCATAACTCAGTCTCCACACCTACTTTTCAAAGGATTCCAGTGACCTACGGTGTCTACCTAAACCCGTAATGATTTAAAGAGAAATAGAAGTAATTTTAAATCAAGGCCTGAGATTATAAAATGTCTACAAAATATTCTGCCCCTCAATAAATTTTCTTTCCCCAGAAAAAAGAAGTTTTGTTTGAGCAAATCATCAAACCGGGGTAAACATCTTTGAGAGAAATCCACGATTGGCTGTCAGGTAATAAGGGAAGTTTGGTAGGGACCACCCCAAGTGCAGGCTGTACATTGCTGTCTTTGGAGAAATGAAAAATAATAATAACTTAAGTGAGCTAATAGTTGGCATGCTTTTATTATCAACATGGGCCCAGTAATTTTTTTAAAAATGTTAGTGATAAAATGTTTCCCCTGTCACTCCCCTGCCCCCTAAAGCCCTACCTTGATACACCACTGTGAACTGGTTAAATTATACATCTGAAAAAGTTGAGCACAGTTAAAAGAAAGGCAATGAAATTGCAACTTCTCTGGTCCCACATAATAAAATTGGGCAATTACTTTATTTTTGGATATTAAATTTTTGTCCTATTTAAAAACCTAATATCACATTTATTATGTTAAAGTTAATACAATTAACACTGAGTTTGTGTTTTGAGGGAACTGAGGTGATAGGGATTGTGGTTTGTTCCCTTTATCACTCCTTTGCTCAATGTACCTGTGTAGGGAGGGGGCGTCAGGGATCTGGGTCTGGATATTCCTTCAACTTCACTCTTACACATATAGCTCCTTCAGGTTTGGGAACAGGGAGGAAAATGAGGGGCATAGAAATGTCCATATGTAACTGTTGGCTATTGGAGCCCCATGTCTCACCCTAATTTGGCTTAATTCTGCCCGTGGCTACTGATATGTAGGTGATGTGGGTGTTAGTCAAGGCAGTGGTCAACTTTACTCTGGATCCCTCCAGTGCTGAGGACCTCTACAGAAAGAAATATATTATCTCTCTCTGGCTACATGTCAATACTCCATACTTCCTATCCCTTCTCTAGGTTGAGCATCACAATGCTTGGTCAGACAGTGGCTTGAGAAACCCTAGAGGTCCCCTTAGAACTATAGAAACTGCTCTTGTCCTCTTCTCCAAGGACTATGAAACTACAATGGGATGAAGATGCTTCAGCATTTTTTTCAAGCCCTGCATCATGATCGCTTAGAGTCTTTTTGGTCTCAACCACTGTAGTTGGACTCCCAACTTCAGACATCTCAAGATTGAAAAGTGCCATCAATCTTTCTGCCTACTATGTCATGAACCTCCAGAGGATGCCTGGCGAACTACCCCCCAAACTGTCTAATAACTCCTATTAGGCTATGGTACCAAGACTCCTAAATAAGAAAGTAGGAAAAGAAAACCCAGTCTCCCTTTCTTGCAAACTAGTCAAAACTTGTAAGTGATTCTCTTAGAACAAACCCATCACTATCAGCAGTTGGATTTAGGAGGAAAGTCTTGAACAGGGAAGGCAAAAACCTTTCTTTGGGTACTCTGCGCATTACAAAAACTGTCAAGCCTGACTGGCTTTCCTCCCATCTCTAGGTCTTAGCCAGCTCTGGGATGAGAGCATGCATGATGGTAGTAGAGATTGCCTCTAAAGGCCTTTGAGTAGATGGTGTTCATAAAAAGGCCTTCTTGAGATTAAATGAATCACCAAGTTATTGTTGTCGTTGTTGTTGTTGTTGTGTGTGTGTGTATGTGTGTGTGTGTATTTTAACCAACTGTTTTCTTTCATGGCCAAGTCCTGCCTAACAGGAAAAATCCCACTCACCATCCCATTACTCCAGTTTCTTAACTATAAAATGAGTAATTAAAGAATATAATCCCTAAAAGTTTCTTTCAGTTTTAATAGTGCATAAATCAAATATTTCTTACCAAAATCAGGATTATAACACTTCATCCCCATTGAAGCTATTTATTTACTCATCACACAATTAATGAACCCTAACAATTCTCTATATCACATCACTACATAATTTATTTATATGTCTTTTCCTATTATACTGTAAGTTCCTCAATTGCAACAGAAGTATGTATTATTCTGGTTGCTTCCCTATCATCCAATGGACTCTCAATAAATCTTGTCTGAAGGAATATATTTTTTATGCAAATTACAGAAAACTGTCAGTCATGGCTTGTAGATTAAAAAAAGTACCAATGAATAAACCAGCACTGGCTGGTGTGTCTCAGTGGATTGAATGCTGGCCTGTGAACTGAAGGGTTGCCAGTTTGATTCCCCATCAGGGCACATACCTGGGTTGTGGGCCAGGTCCCCAGTGGGGACACATGAGAGGCAACCACACATTGATGTTTCTTTCTCTTTCTTTCTCTTTCCTTCCCTGTCTCTCTCAAAATAAATAAACACAATCTTTTTAAAAATATCTGAGACAAAAATTAAAACACCATGTAGCAAATATATGGGATGTTACAAAAGCAGTTCCAGAGGAAAGTTTATAGAGACAAATGCCTACATTAAGAAACAAGAAATATGTCAATTATATCTCAGTAAAGACATAAAGATCTCAAATAAATAACTGTTTACCTTGAGGAACTAGAAAAAGAAGCACCAACTGTGATCAAAGTTAGCAGAGAAGTGAAATAAAGATTAGAGCACAAATAAATGATATAGAGACCAGAAAAAAAATATATAAGAGATCAATGAAACTAAAAACAGTTTTTTGAAAATATAAATAAAACTGGCAAATTTTTTGCCAGACTAATGCAGAAAGAAAGAGAGAGAACTCAAATAAAATTGGAAATGAAATAGGAGACATTACACAGATACCACAGAAATAGAAAATATCGTGAGAGTACCATAGACAATTATAGACCAATGAATTAAATAACCTAGAGGAAACTGAAAAATTCCTAGAAACATACAACTTACCAAGATTGAATTATGAAGACATAGAAAATCTGAATAGACAAATAACAAAGAGAGTGAATCAATAATTAAAAATCTCCCAATACAACAAGCCCAGGACTACATGCTTTCACTGGTGAATTCTACCAAACATGTAGAGAAGAATTAATGTCCTTCTCAACCTTTTCCCAAAAATTGAAGAGAAATAAACTCTCAAACTCATTTTATAAAACTGTATTACTCTGATACCAAGTCAGATAAAGACACTAGAAAAACTATAGACCCATATCCCTGATAAATATAGATGTAAAACTTTTCAACAAAATATGAGGGAACATTAAAAAGATCATACACCATAATTAAACAGGTTTTATCCCTGGGATGCAAGGATGATTCAACATACACAAAGGGTCCAAATAGTCTCCAGAGAAAAGATCTACATAGGTTCTGACTCCTTTTCATTTTAAGGTCCTACATTTTTTGAAAACCTTTTATAAATAAATTGGGTGAGAAAGCATAAAGAAGGGGTTGGGAGTGGTAACTAAGGTCTAAATGAAACCTTAAACTACCAGGATGCATTTGACCAGGAAGGCTGATCACTGTAATGAGCAACCCTCAAGTTCTGTGACTTAATGTAACACAAACATCATGCTCTCTCATGCAACAGCTCAACATGGGTGTTGGGTGGGCGGCAATTGGATTGACATACAGAGTAGGCTCCTCCTTCTCAGCACTGCTACTGCATGGAAAGGACCTCAGGGTCTCCTGCTGGCTTTTCTTTTTCAGTCTGCCAGAAGAAAGTGGAGGGAAGTACAAGAGAGATTTTGTTGTGTTGGACCTGGAGGTTTTGTTTATAATATCCATCCACATGGCCTATCTGCTGCAAGGGACGTGCTGGAGGTTTTGTTTATAATATCCATCCACATGGCCTATCTGCTGCAAGGGACGTGGGAGAAGGGATGTTTGAATAGAAGGAAATGGATTTGGTAAAGAACCTGCCAGCAAGTGTGATGCATGCAGCAATAAGCATAATTGGCTGAACCTGAAACCTTCCTATGATGAAGTAAGTCAAATACCATGGTGAGGCTTTGGTATTAGTGACTATATAATAATGGTAAAAATAAGAGGTTATAATGTTAGGAAGTCTAAACTAGGGTGGTATGTGGTAGCCACAACTGATTGTTACAGGGGAGGAGAGAGAGCACTTTATGTCTGCACTGCCTCATACCCTCCTCGCCTCTCTCCCTCCAAACAACCACAATAAGAGGAAACATAAGAAAACCTAAGAAGTTATACCTGGGCTAGCAAAGGCATCACTGTATCAGTAAGCATGAATAACATAGGACTGTTGAAACCACTTGGTTTTAAACTGTGAGGTAAAGGTAGTGTGGAGCCCCATCTGGTTCCTTGGGTTCTACTTATGATGAATCACCTTGGCAAGGGCAATAGAGATTTGGGAACTGTCTCCCCAGATTTCTGTGCATGGGCGTTAATCTCTGGTTTCACTGTGAGCTGCCTGGCATCTGCTTCCAGTGGCGTATGCAGAAACCTTCATTTTATGTTTGTATTTCAACTCCAGACAGTTCTGTAGTTCCTACAGAATAAGAATCAATGTTCCAGTAAATGGGCTTTGACCATATAGCAGTGATGAGCCCTATGGGAGGAGGGGGGCACAGTCTTGCAGTGCTGACATGGGAAATCATACAGATGCCGACATTATGATTAAAATCATTGTGACCTTATCTGCATGCTTAGCATGTAAAGAGGGCTTTGTCAGTTACAGTTAGAAAAATTTTAGTGCCACCCATTATGGTGAGAAATAAATTGATCACCATAAAACATACCCAACTTTTACCATCAGAGTGATATAGCTGTGCACTTTCACTGTTCGCATATGTACTTGGCATGGGTTCAGTCCCCCATTAACTTCCAAGTCCCCTGAAGCAGCACACAGATATCTATCTGCAGAGACTGACTTTTCTTTACTCAGAAGCTGACCTTGAACACTGCTATCAGCTGGCAAAGTAATGATCCCATTTCCTGTTGAAATAAGCTATCCATTTGCTCCAAAAATATTTCTTGTAGAAGAAAAAAAAAACAAGGTTAAAAAAATGCTCCAAACCAAGAAAGCCTGCGCCCACAAATAGCATGGCTTGTTCTCTGCAGTCTGGAGGCATTGCCTCATACCAGGCCTTTTTGTCTTGGTCATCTCACCAGGCTGCCAGGGCCACGTCAAAGAAGAGTGGTGAGCCAATGGTGTCCTGAAAGAAATCTAGCCAAGATTTTATTTGTGTATCCTGCTTTTCATTTTCACAAAATTGCCCACTCATGTTTATTTTTTCATGGTGCTTGCAAGGTGTGTTTGTGCTCGGTGTGCCTGCACAAAGCCGGCTTCCACAGGGGCTCCTGCAACTCCGACGTAAATGTCCTAGGCTGCATGTTCTGTCATCCAGGCCAGGTTATAAATCCTTGATTTGAGCATGAACTTCTCTGTCCCCATAACACCAAACTACACTGCTCACAAATCCACAGATTTTCAAGTTATAGCAATGATTCATTATAATGAATTGTTCCCGGTCTGTGACCCCTCACACTCGTTGGCATTAGATGTTGTAAATCATGTAGAATCAGGCACTGGGATCTCAAAGTGGAGTTTTGCATTGCCTTTTGGAAGTACTCCTAAGGCAGAGAGATTAACTAGCTGGGTAATAACTAAGCAAAGGAGAGACCCAGATTGCAAATTTTCAGGACGAGATGGCAATGGATGCTACATTTAAGTAACAGGTCATATTGCTCCCCACACCCTGAGCCTCAGGTCCTCCTGGGTAAAATAAGCTGCTTTTAGGAATGGAAAGTTTTATCACAAATCCAGACAAATTTCAGGAATGCAACACAAAAAGGGACACCGGGGCTTTCCCTTGTGCCAAAATCCACCAAGATTGCCTATGCAAACAATTCAAGTGCATGGTAACAAAAGCAGGCACTGGGTTCTGTCTTCTCCACATATGCCATGAACAGGAAGTTCGGCAATGTAGGTGTACTTCTTGAATTGGCTCCAGAGAAGGCCAAGGTGAAAGAGTCCCATGCAGGATCCCTTAAGAAGAAAGTCAGGCAGATTCCATATGTGTGCATTCAGGGAATGAGCCTCGTGTGAGGACCAAGTTGGAGGGGAGTCCTCTGCTGGGTTCCTAAGAGGAACATGCAGAAATTACCAGCATATATGAGCTCAAGGAATCATAGGCAAGAGAAGGCATGGTGAGAGGGCATCCACCACAGGATTCCTAAGGTTTAAGGCATGGAAGGTGCCTGTGTGTTTGCACTCAGGAATCAGACCCAAGAGAAGGCCAAGTGAAAAGAATGCTCTGCTGGATTACTCTGAGGAAAGGGATGGGGGTAGCAGTACCTGTGCTCTCAGGTGAAAGGTCCAGGGCTCTCACCTCATCCTAACTTAGATTCCTAAGAAGTCAGGATTGGAAGGTGACTTACTCCAGGTAGGGGAGGGAAGAAGAGAAAACATGAGGGTAAGTGCTTTCAGGCACATTTTAAAATTTTTATTTTTTAAATTGTTGTTCAAGTACAGTTGTCTCCATTTTCTCCCCATCACTACTCCCTCTACCCCAGCCATTCCCACTCCCACCCTCAAACCTACCCCCTTTGGCTTTGTCCACGTGTCCTTTATACTTGTTCCTTGACGACCTTTCTCTTATTTTCCCCATTATCCCCTCTCCCCTCCCCTCGATGTCTCTGCATTTTTCTTTATTTCAGTGTCAGTTTGTTCTTTATTTCAATGTCTCTACATTTGCTATAAATTGATGAAGAGAATGTGTCCAGATGTCATCAAGGGACAAAGTGAATCTTGGCTAAGCTCTTTCATTTCTTTCCTCCACTTTGATTTTGCATCAGGACAGTGAATGTCAGAGTGACTGCTCCCTTACTGTATTGATTTATGAGAGCTCACATTATTGAAAACAAAGAGGTACTTTTTCTCATATGTCTTTGATATAATAACACCGAGTCAAAAACATTCCAGGAGGCAATGCATTGATAATACATATTCCAGGGGTGGAAAGTGAATCACAATGAAATGATCAACCTCAGAATGCAAAGGCAGGTCTGTTAGGACACAGTTCTCTATGGAGTCTTCCTGCTTCTGCACATCTCGTGAACAGAGATTTTAAGCACCTTTTTTATAGGCTGTCTTTTCAAGGACATTTGTATAATAAATAAGCTTGGAAGATGCAATGGTGTCTGTCTTTGGAACAAAGGGCAAGTTCACTTACTGTCCAGTCTAATAAATAGTACTATCTCCCTCCAGATCAAAGGAAAGGCATGTTTACTGCTCTTTATGAATGATTGAGATTCTCTAATCTCATCATTGCTCTTCTGAATTGCAACCCTCTGTTTGTGCAGACATCCATATAGGCCCATTTATTGTCCCCATGGAATGTGGGGCAGAGGGAGCTGATATGAATAGTCTGATGCTCATACTGCTTGCTGTGCCATGAGTAATAATTTCATTTATCTCTGACACAGGAGTCTCATGTTTTATGACAGTATCTTTGAAGCAGACTAACTTATTAGCTTGCAAGTGTTATAAATTCTGAAACTGTTCACTGGTCTTGAGACAGGTTAGGTGGGAACTCCAATCCCAAGTTCAAATATAAGCATATTAGTGATCTAGAGTTTTTACTTTAAGGTACTTTGCTGTGGTTTATACACATTGATTACTCACCCAAAACTCAAGACCTATATATTATATATAATTCTATTAGAGATTTACTTATGACAGTATTGATTTGCTTGTTACCCAAACTAAATCAGGAAGCTAAGAATAAAAGACAAGTTGTAAGTCACACAACAAATTTCCTGAGAAAACTAGCATTATTTGAGGTCCATACTATGTTCATATTGAATACTAGAAGTAAATAATTCAAGGGAAGAAATAAAAGGGTAATTAACAGGAGAAATTAAGTGTGCATAAATTATGTACACATTTAATTTAGGCAAATTCAGTTTTATGGTTTTATGAAAGTGATAGTAGCAATGAGAAACATTGAGGATGAGGGAACAGAGAAAGGGAGAGACAGAAAGAGGAAGGGAGAGGGAGAGGGAGAATATGAATAGAAGTTCATATAATGTGGGCCAATCAATCTGCCATTGCAGGAAACATTTACCCTAGAGGAAAATTAAAGTGAGAGGCACGATGTTACATGGGCCGGTCCCAGTTCAGGCATGCCTCTCAAATGAGCAGTTATTTGTTTCCAGTAACTTTCCAGTGTTTAAAGGTGTGTGCTTTTTACATAACAGGGCTTCTACTGAACAGCCGATCACTTCATTTGGCGCTGGAGAAACAGCAGCCTACTCCCATGCTTAGGAAATACTCATGTGTAGGACTTTCTAGGTAGCATTTAACACCTCATTTGTCTCCTTTCTAAGGAATTTTCAGTTGTCATTTTGATGTAATAAGGGGTGAGGCAAAAGTACATTTATAGTCATTCATATGGAAAATAATACAATAATTAACAAATAATAATATAAGAATAAACTGTGCTTCATGCACTCACAACTGTAAACCTACTTTTCCCCACCCGGGTATAATGACTTTTGTTTCTAATTCTCCAAACACCTTTTTCTTAGCCTGGGATAGATCCATGACTATATCCATCAGAAATAAGTCAGTATGACAGATGCCACCCTAAGCATCTCAAAGAGAAAGGAGTTTAACATAGGAAAGTAGAGTATGAAACAACCATTGAAAGTGCTGGAGAAGTCAAACTCAGAAATAACACTCCTGTGTTATTTTCCTGTGATATTTTTCAGGGAAGCTGGAACTGCAGGAAACTGCGGAGGCCACTGATGACATATCAGCTCCCTACAGGGGCTCACGCTATGTCTTCTACAAACCTGTCTGCAATTTCCCAAGTCTCTTTTTAATGCTACTGCACCATAACATCTTCTACCTCTATTCTGCTTTCCAAATAAAATAACATGTGGATCCTTTTACAGGCAAAATTTAAGTGAAGTTTCCCCACTGTGAAAGAGATGCAAGTATAAATCAGGGTGTAGATTGTGTTGATTTGATGAAGTCTGGTACATTCTACCCGCCTTTGACAAGTCCATATCTAAACCCACTATACGTAACTTTCAAATGGCAAAAATGGCCCCAAATCCTGTTCTCACCTAACATGATAGAAATAAGACACCCTCACTTTCTACCCCCAATGTTAAACTCTAAACTCCCAGCATTCCATTTGTTTTTTTCTGAGATATTGATTCCCCTTCTGGTTTAGTCATGATTCCCTCCCCTTTTTTTTTTTGATGATCTGTAAACTTAAGATTAAATGATAAGGTTAACCACCTTGAATACATGTTATAGAAACTAGCTCATGAAAAGAAGATAAGGGACATAAATTGGTATATATATGACAAAGCAACCAGAAAAAATGCTTAAAACCTAATGTCTGGATTTTTACAATTGGTCACAATGCAGGTGTCTATAACTTTCTTCTTTCACTACCCAATTTTTCTTTTGCTCACAGCTGATCATGGTGGTTTACTTTTCCTAAAAGATAGGAGTCCTTAAAGATCCTGTCTGCATTGGGTTGCTATATATTCCAGCCATTTGTAACACTAGCACAGAAGTCCTCCAAAGAATCACTTGAATTCCATACTCAACACATAACCACCTTGACCCCTTACTGCTCTTCACAACCAGGCTCAATTACCACAGAAAATAGAGTAACATTTTGCTTTCTCATTAACTGCTATGCTGAATCCTAAATGGGTCATTTGGCAATTTTAGTTTTTGCATTATTGGGAGAATTGTTACAGCTCTAGTGGAACTAATATTCTAAACCAGCAGAGCTCTCAATGATGTGAGGGATTAATTATAATCAATCTGCCACCTGGTAAATACTTTTCCTCTCCTTCACAATGGTGCCATGTCGAGTTCTCAGCATTTGTCCTTGCCATTGGCAGATTGGTCACTCAGCAGTGGGAATAGAGAATCAGTAGAAAAAACTAAAAAATGGCAACTTACCTAAGGTGACTGGACAATCAGGGAAAGCCCTTTTTCTTATACTTATGTATTCTTTAATCTATATTATTGCTCACATTATTTACATGAAGTTTTGTCATCACTGAGGGAAAATCTGCAAATAAATGGCTGCATTATCTTTCTCATTCATACATCATTGGCTACCAAGCAATTTAGAGTCAGAATTCTCTTTAAGATTGAGCAGCCAGATTATTCTATAGCATCTCAATGGCTAGATCTAATGCTTTCTTGTGACTTTCTCATACTGACAGCTGCAAAGTTATCTCAAAATGGAAAATTTAAAATTTGTCTCAAAATATTTCAGAGTTTCAACTGGTACAATATTGATACTGCCCAAGTAATTTAACAAATAATAATAGTAAGCAATTCGTGACTTGGCTGGTGTGGCTCAGTGGATTGACTGCGGGCCTGCAAGGCAGGGGATCACTGGTTCAATTCCCAGGCAGGACATGTGCCTGGGTTGCAGGCCTGGTCCCTGGTGAGGGCGCATGGGAGGCAGCCACGTATTGATGTTTCTCTCCCTCTCTTCCCCCCCTTCCCCTCTGAAAATAAATAAATAAAATCTTAAAAAAATTAGTAAGCAATTCCAAGGCACTTAAACCACTGTAAATTCTTTACATGTAATGAGTCTTTGAATCCCATAACACCTTCAGGAGGTAGGTACTATGTAAACTCATTTTACAGATGTGGAAACTAAGGGAAGGGATTAAGTTACTTGACAAAGGTCACACAGCTACAGTCTAGTGGAGTGGGGATTCAAACCCAGGCACTTTGATTTCAAAGATAATGCTCCTATTCTCTTAGCTATCTGTCTCACACTCAGCCCACCATAGCACTTTTTTACTAATCTCATTTTGAACTTTCATAATCTACCTCTTATAGTTTGCTGTTGAATCTCTCTAGGAGAAAAAGCAGTACATAGACTAAAATCTGTCAGGTTTAAAAGATGATGAGTTAAGCCATATTTTGTATCTTTAACTTAAGGCTTAACATAAAATTTTTAAATTTAGACATTGATAGATTGTTTTGATCATCATTAGAAATTCCAAAGGAAGAAAAACCCTCTGATTTTGTTTTGGCAATGTTTAAGTTCTTTATCAATTAAGCAGATATAACCTTAAATTATAGATGTCCAAAGGTTTTCATTTATCTAGAGATTTTCCTGTGTCCGCTCTTCCCTCAGTTAACAAAACAAAACAAAACATTGTGCTATTTCATGGTATATGAAGATTTACAACCTTTTGACTAATCTCTGAGGCAGGATATCTATATAGGTTTGAGAAAGTTAAATTGGTGATGATGGCATAAAAGCATTGCAGCATCACTCATCATGAGTGAGCCCTGATTAATATGTATGTGTATTGGTACCAAGTATTGTTTCAACTTGGTATATTAAATTGGGGGAATAATTGATCAAAGAGAAACCAAAAGAGTGTTTGCAAATGTATGGGATAAGTATTGGCTTCCTGGCTGCTACTCTGGAGTCATTAAGGCTTTCAAATGAATATGTGGGAAGTTGAAACATGGAGAAAAAACATGAGAAATACATCCCTATTTTTATCACAACATTCCATCCCTACCTCCAGATATTTACAAACAACATAAAGACCATGCAAGCAATATGAATTGAGGATATTCCTCTAAACTGCTGATAGCATCTGCACCTGTGGATGGTCTGAGGGCTATAGTATCAGCAATGTACATGGATCCATATTTTAAGAGCAAAATCTAAATGATACTTTAGTAATGTGTCAAATTGCATTACACTGGGGTGTTTTTAAAAATTTATAGCCACAGATTAGGCCTTCCTCTCCTTCTCTGAAGCAAGCAAAGAGTAGTATCTCTTTGGTGGGCAAAATAGCTGCACTAGCTCTTTAAATATCAATATAATTAGCACAAAGAACTGTAAAGGAACAAAATCACAGCCAACAAGCCATTTACAAGCACTTAATATTCAAAGGAAGAATATTAGCATTTTATCATGGAAATAGTCACACTTTACAATGACATTTAAAAATTAATCCTGAGAAAGAAGAACTGTGACCGATGTGTATAAAAGGAAAAAAATAACATCTTCATGGTCAAAAAGAACATTCACAAGGACAGGTGGTATAAAGCTGGAGAGCCAATATAAACCTTCCCAACCACCCAATGTGAAACGTTCACCTGAGATATTTATTTGATCTGGGCTGTTCCTTTGATCTACATAAAATGCAATTTTCTCTTCTCTCATTTGCCTATTTCTTTTCTCATCTTTTCTTTCTGCTCTTTAAGTCTATCTAATTTTGATTTCCTGCATTTGTTACAAATATTGTTGGTTGAATTGTGTCTCCCAAAAAGATATAACCTAACCAAATCCTGACCACCAGTACTGGGGAATGTGACTTTATTGGAAATAGGAGCTTTCTGATTATAATCCATCATTAGTCATCAGCAACATGCAAATTAAAGCCACTATGTACCAGCACTAACTCCCAGAAGAGAAAACATTAGTGTGGATGTGGAGCAACCGGAAGTCTCACACTTCTTCACTAGAGGCAACCACTTGGGATAACAATTTGGCAATTTCTTCTAACACTAAAAATATATAACCATAAGACCCAGCCATTCTACTTCCAGTTATTTGTCCAAGAAAACAAAAAGCACGTATCCAAATAGAATCTTGCACATAAATATTCTTAGCAACCCTATTCTTAATATCCAAGACCTGGAAACAATCCATGTATCAATCAACAGGTAAGTGGATAAACAGACTATGTTATATTCACATAATGAAGAGCTACTCAGCAATAAAAAGAAATGAACTACTGACACACATAAAAACAGGTTTATCGAAAGAAGCCAGACACAGATACATACACCTCCCCACCTCAAACAGAGAGATCAGTGCAGAGTTATTTGCGTCAGGAGATGGGAAAGACTGACTGCATGGAACATGGGTAAAGTTTCTGGGATAATGGAAACATTCTGCATTTTGATTAGAGTGCTGGTGAAAATGGTATATGAATTTTTTAAGCTCCTTAAACTGCACCTTTAACACGAGTGCATATATTGTATCTGAATTTTACTTTAATAAAGTTTGTTTTGTAAAATAATATAATTGAAGAAGAGAACGCCATTTAGACACAATAATATTCATTTCAACATCACTTTCAAAAGCAAAAATGTTTGGAAATAGAGATGTGTTCTATTAGTTTGCTGGGCCTGCTGTAACAACGTACTACAAACTCAGTGGCTCAAACAACAGAAATGTATTGTCTCACAGTTCTGGAAGCAAAAGTCTGAAATCAAGGTATCAGCAGATATCCAAAGTTGCTAGGGAAGGATCTATAACAGTCTTCTCTCTTAGTTTCTCCTAGTTTCTTGTCTTGGGCCAGCATACCTGCAATCTCCCCATAGTATTCTCCCTGTGTGCATGCTTGTCTGTCTTCACATGGTTTTCTTTTTATAAGGACACCTATCATATTGGAGTAGGGTGGGTCCCTATTCTAATATGACCTCATCTTAACTAGTTACATCTGCAATAATACTACCTCCAAATAAGGTCACAGTTTGAGGTACTGGGGGCTAGACACTTTCCAAATATGAACTTCTGGTAAGGGACTCAATTCAACCCATGAGGCTTTTAAAATGGTGCTGTGTCTATAAATCAGAGTAGCATTCAGCTTTTACAAATCATACTCCTGATTATAATTAAGGATATTGTAAAATACTACATTGTGTTGTTCAATGAGTAAAATCAGCTTAATACATGTATGCATCTATACATGTATAACTACTTTGTAAGCACAACCCTGTGCATAAGAGAGTGACATTAATATTCTGTTATTTTTGGGGCGGTACAATTAGAAATTTCTTGAATGGTAAGCTAACTATACTACAGGGATGCATTTAGCTTTCTGAGTCCTCTTCTTTAGTCACTCCAACTTCACATGGAATAACAAAAGCTGATTACTTTAGATAACAATTGGAAGCTATACTACCATGCTGACATAGTCTTATTGATACAATAGGCTTATCGTATCATTTAAAAGATGTTTTTTCAAATGTCTCTACTTTTTAGGAGCATAATAGAAACATTTGGTTTCAGATAGAGCACATCAACTGATGGATGATGGGTTCACTGAATCTAAAACCTCAGATCCTGTAAATGCGTCATCAAATTCCCTTAAAAACCAATTTAAACTTCTGTAGCTGTCTTTTATTCATAATATTATTTCCACATAGACCAAAGAGTAGCCAAGTTTGACAGGAAAGAAGCAACTGAGACAGAAAGTGTTGAAAAGTAAGACTCTCTGAGCATAATAATAGAAATGATTTTGATCCTAAATATACTTAAGACATTTCACATTCATATTTTGAATTATGGGAAGAAATTTTAAAAGTGAAAACTCTAAGGTATGATTATATGCACTGGAAAGAAAATAATCTAGCTCTTTTTTAACATTTAGAGAGCACTTGGAGTATTTTGAGTGGAGGATGGGTAAGTAAGCTGCTTCAGTTACCTCAATAAAATTGAGAACAGGCCAGACTAAGAGAGACTCACAGATCAATGAATACCCCAGTGGCCCTTTTCCAGAAACAGAAAAAATAATTCTAGAATTCATATGGAACCATAAAATACCCCGAATAGGCAAACCGATCTTTAAAGAGATGAATCAAGCTCAAAGCATCACATTCCTGATTTCTATGTATATTGCAAAGCTATAGTAATACAACTAGTATGGTACTGGCATAAAGACAGACATGTAGAGCTATGGCCAGTGTGGCACAGTTTGTTGGAGTGATGGCTCATAAATTGAAAGGCCACAGGTTTGATTCCCAGTCAGGTCACATGCCTGGATGGTGGGTTCAATCCCAGTCCAGGTGTGTGCAAAAGGCAACTGATCCATGATTCTCTCTCACATCAATGTCTCTCTCTCTCTCTCTCTCTCTCTCTCTCTCTCTCTCTCTCTCTCTCTCTCCCTCCCTCCCTCCCTCTCTCTCTCCCTCCCTCTCTCTCTCCCTCCCTCTCTCCCTCCCTCCCTCCCTCCCCTTCTCTCCCTCCCCTTCTCTCCCTAAAATCAATGTGCATGTGCTCTGGTGAGGAGAACAACAACAACAAAAAAGACACATAGACCAATGGAACAGAATGGACAGTTCAGAAATGAACCCATGCAAATATAATCACGTGATCTTTGAAAAGTGAAAAGTGGGCTCAAAATGCATACTGGGGAAAGACTAGTGTGTTCAAGAAATGGTAATGGGAAAGTTGGATATTCACATACAAATGAACAAAACTGGATCCTTTATCTTACATCATACACAAAAATCAACTCAAAATGGATTAATGATTTCAATGTAAGACACAAAACTGTAAAACTCTTAGAAAGCATAGGCAAAAACATTTGCAACATTGATCCTCACAATGATTTCATGGATATGAAACTAAAAGTACAGGCATCGAAAACAGAAACAGGTAAGTCGTACTATGTAAAATTAAAAATCTGCTGCATATCAAGTGAAACAATAGAATAAAAAGGCAACTTATGAAATTGTAGAAAATATTTTTAAACACATATTTGATAAATGGTTAATTTCCAAAATATAAAAGGAACTCCTGCAACTGAGTTACCAAAACCTAATAACCCAATTCAAAAAGTGGCCAGAGGACCTGAATAGACAGTAAGCCAAAGAAGGCATACAAATGGCCAGCTCACATGTGAAAAGATGCTCAATCTCTCTGTGAACATGGAAATGCAAATGATATTATCTTACACATGCTAGGATGGTGGTTATTAAAAAGACACAACTGACAACAAATGTTGGTAAGGCGAGGGATAAATTGGAACCCTTTCACACTGTTGATGGGAATGCAAAATTGTGCAGTTACTACTAAAAACAGAATGGAGGGTCCTCAAATATTAAAAATAGAATAATCATAATATCCACCGTCCTACTTCTGGGCATTTATCCATTAAAAAAATTGAAATCAGGGTCTCACAGAGGTATTAGCCCTCCCATGTTCATTGCAGCATTATTAACAATAACCAAAATTTGGAAACAACCTAAATATCCATCCAGATTCATGGATAAAGAGAACATGGTACATCCATACAATAGAATATTATTCAGCCTTAAAAAGAAGGAAATTCTGCCATTTGTAACAACATGGATGAACCTTGGGGACATTATGCTAAGTGAATTTAGCCAGACACAGAAGGACAAATTCTGCATGATTCCATCTAAGAGATATCAAAAGTAGGCAGACTCATAGAAGTAAACAACAGCATTGTGGTTTTCAGGGACTGAAAGGAGGGGTAAATATGGAATTGGCAATAAACAGTTTATACGATTTCATTCATACAAGATGATTTGTAGAAATCTGCTGTACAATATTGTGGCTATAGATGATAGTACTCTATTGGACACTTAAAATACTTTAAATGTTAAGTTCTTATGTTAAATGTTGTTTCCTAAGCAAAAGAAAATTAACAGTAATTAAAAAAAAACTTGTTGGTACTTTCATCTTGGACTTCCATCCTAAAAAACTGAGAAAATACATTTCTGTTGTGTACACCACCCAGGCTGTGGCATTTTATGGCAGCTTTGATAGACTCATATACCAGGGAACTCGTGGCCATGTTCTTCAAGTCCCAAGGTCCCCAGTCATCTGTCTTATTGCCTTTCAGAGTTTTCCTAGGCTTGTTGAGTTAGGTTCGGGGCTTTCAGTTATAACACTGACGACCTAGAAGAAAAGGGGCTTTTCCATTTTTGGCTGGAACTGAAAGTCTCCTGCTCTGTCCCACGAATGTAAACAATTAAAGGTCACCAGTCAGAAGTATAGAATGACTATGTTATGTAACACCATTTCAATTCATAAGGATCAAATGAAATAGGCTTATATCAGATGTATGTCAGGATTAGACAGAGTTTTTGTGACCCTCCTCTTTAGGTCACTATACCCTCAGCATGAATGGAAATAAAGTATTATCAGATTCAGTCCCCACTTCACTGTTTTCTCTTTTAATTCACTCTCAATAAGAGTATACACTGCCTAGAGACCCCAAACAACTTGAATACTTAGACTTACTTCTTCATTGCTAGTTCCTGCATCCATGGAGATTTTAACTTGCTTTAAGGCACACATCAACACCTGTCTATAAATCTCTATAGCTGCAGCTTTGCAAGCCTTATATTTGCTCCCTGCACAGTTTAATTCCAGCCCATTGCTGTCAATAACTGCAGGTATTAAATAAGTATATAATTAATGCCTGCCTGAGTGTGGTTGCTAGGGTAATATGTATATAATAATTAATAGTTTTAATTTGAATATTTCACCTAAAGTATCATGGTGTGCTTCAGTGTGATACTGTTATGTTACAGAATGACAGATTTTGTAATAAAAGATTTTGTAATAAAAAGGGTCATTATTTGTGCTGGACCCTGTATATATTAAAGTTAAGTATCTTGTTTATCCACAGGACATTTTAAATCTGTAAATACAGACCACCATGGGATGGAAGGTGCTGCCATGTATTTTCACGGAGAACTGACCTTTTTTCTCAGGCCTAGATGTGACATCTTTTGAACCCAGATGTCCCAGTAACTTGACTTTCCTGGTGTCCATTAAGTTACTCTTTTTTATAGTATATTTTATTGATTATGCTATTACAGTTTTCTCAATTTTTCCCCTTTATCCCCCCTCAGCTCTGCACCACCCAACCCTTCAGCATTTCCCACCTTAGTTCATGTCCATGGGTTGTACATATAAATTCTTTGACTTCTCTATTTCCTATACCATTCTTGGTCTCTCCCTGTTTATTTTGTACCTTCCAATTATGCTTCTTATTCCTTGTACCTTCCCCCCATTCTTCCCCTCCCTCTCTCCCTCCCCACTGAAAAACCTCCATGTGATCTCCATATCCTTGATTTTGTTCCTGTTGTAGTTGTTTGCTTAGTTTTTGTTTTTTTAGGTTCAGTTATTGATAGTTGTGAGTTTTTTTGTCACTTTACAGTTCATAGTATTTGATCTTCTAGTAGTGTTTGAATGGTGTGAACAGCAACTCTGAGCCACCCTGGTGGCTTGCAGGCCCCAGAGGTATTGCAGCATCTGTGGGGCTGTGTGGCCTGCCTCCTAGTGAGTCATCATATCTCAGAAAATGAGCTGCTGGCTCCTCCTTCTCCTTATAAATTTGGCTATGGTTACACCCTTCTAAGTCCAATATACCTTCGAGGAATTGCTATTGTTTTCCCATGCTTCGCCTCGGTAACCTCCTGGCAATTAATGGTGGCACTTCAGAGAAATTACTATTAATGCCTGACAGCTCCCCTGCCCTCAGTTCATATACTCTCTGCCCTTCATTAAGATGACTCACTTGGCCAAAATTTCATGAGACTTTGAATTTTAAACATCTTTTTGTGACCCAGAGGAGTGTGGTTGACTTGTATAAAGACCTGACAAGGTTTTGTTCTTACCAGTCCTTTAAAAATGCTTTTTAGACACATGGACAAAAACTAAGGGGAGGGTGGTAATGGGAGGGAAGTGGGGAGGGTTGGATGGGTGGGCTGGAATGGGAGTAAAAGGGAGAAAGCTACTTGAACAATGATTAAAATAAAAATAAAAAGTAAACAAATGCTCTTTAGATGCACAGTACTTTAAGTGTTAGTTTTTAAAATGTGTTATAGAAATTATTAGTCCCTACTCTGCATCAAATAGAATGCAGAGTTTTAAAAGTACAAGTAAATGACCCCAAGTTATCTGTGCTTAATATTAATAGTAATATCCAAACAGCAATGTCAATTAAAATGAAAACCATACAAAACTATTTGTGAAACAATATTTACATTTTGGAACTTTATTTGGAAATGAAAATGAACTCTCTTCTATATATACACAGAGAACCATTAATTAAACACAATCGTTTGTCAGCAGCTTGCATAGTCAACCAAGCCATATAATTTCCCAGTTATGCAGAGCAGTTTCTCAGAGACCGCATTCCCTCACCTAAGTTGTGTGTATTAGTCACCCTCAAAGGCCACACTAGAAAGGGACCAGGAGGCAAGAAGGCCCACACTTCACTTGGAGAAGGGAATTGATATGCAGGAAAGGTAAGTGGCTTGTCCAAGGTTATAAAACCAGATGATACTGAACTAAATTTCTCTTAACATCCAGATTGTTAGTTCAAAATCTTGAGACTCGCTGAGTGCAATGTGACATGGATGCCTGCACATAGAGGACAAGGAGAGACTGATGGAAGAGACCCCTCCAGACTGGTAGGTAGCAGGTTAATAAGCAAGGGAACTTGCTTACCTGACCTGTCTCAGACAGCCGCCAAGACGAGAACTCCACACCCAGATACCCAGCAAGCCATCTACCCACCAGAACCTTAACATTTATATAGAGGCCTTAACTGGGTTCAGTCATGTGCACCATCCAGCTGAATTCAATAAAGCATTACCATCCCGAGACTGAATTCTTGAAGTGGTTCCTGAGGGTTGTGGGGAAGGAGCCTCTGACCACCCAGGTCCTGATTGAGGGTCAGCCAGCAGTCAAATCTTCCTGATGACTTCTTCTAACACTGACCAATGCTATTTTTACTACATTAATGATTTTCACATTTTAATGTTATATAGGTGGGACCAAAGAGCTCACCTTTCAAACAAGTTCCCACGTGGCTGCTGATGCTACAGGACCCAGCAGCCACTCTTTGACAAACCCCAGCACCGCGGCATATGTTTATGTATTATTTTAATTTGAAAGCACTTTTAAAAAAGGTTATGTTGGAGAATTTTGGAAACACACAAAAGTGGATGGAAGTGTGTGAGGCAGCAAGTTTCAATGGTTTTCATCTATGACACACATAGACTAATTAGTAACCTTCTGTGGCACCCCTGAAGTATATTTTTTGTTGATCTGACAAAAAATAGGTACACTTTTGATTCATTCGCACTAGACAGCTATTGTCGTGTTGGCTGTTGTCATCGTTTTATTTGACAGTCTAAGGCAAAAGAGGTCAGTGCCCCTGCCTAAATAGCCAGGTCTATTGAGCACCAACAACAGTCCAACAACAAGCAATCTAAAGCCTCCACATGATGCTTTAATTTTTTTTCTGTACTTCCTCCTGAGAGACAGGCATGGTCTTAAGTACTAAAATTGTAATGAAAATTATATTTTGCATTTTCACCTTACTACTTTTCAGTCTGCAGTGCTACTTAATGTACACAGTCTATAAAACTCTAGGAAAAGGTGGAGACAGTGGTTTAGCAGTTTCCACAATGAGGGAAATGGCGACTCAGATGGTTATTAACCCAGGACTCATGCTGAAGCCTGAGAACTCATCTTTGACAGACCTAATTATTTAATTGTTTCAGTTAAAGCTAAGCTCATGTCAGTAACCAGAGGGGAGTTGGGAGGGGTAAATGGGGGGAAGGGGGGAAGGGTTCTCAGGAACAACTATAAAGGACACATGGACAAAGCCAAAAAGAGGTGGAAGCAGGGGAGGGAGGTGGAGATGGCTGGGGTGTGGGGGATAGTGGTGGGGGGTAAATGCAAACACCTGTGATTGAACAATAATAAAATAATTTTTAAAAAAAGTTAAACTCTCCCTGGCTGGCATAACTCAGTGGATTGAGCGCGGGCTGGGAACCAAAGTGTCCCAGGTTCGATTCCCAGCCAGGGTACATTCCTGGGTTGCAGGTCACGGCCCCCAGCAACCGCACATTGATGTTTCTCTCTCTCTCTATCTCCCTCCCTTCCCCAGCAACTGCACATTGATGTTTCTCTCTCTCTCTATCTCCCTCCCTTCCCTCTCTAAAAAATAAATATAAAAATAAAAAAATATAAAAAAAAGAAAAAAATTAGGATGTGTATTATTAAAAAACAAAAAGTTAAACTCACATGATTTTAAGCTGAAAGCACACTACCGGCTGCAGTTACATCCATGTGTGTAGCCAGTGATGGCAAAATCTTAGCACTTGTGCCCAAGTGCTACACGTTTGGTAGCCCTGGTTGCTCTATGAATTTAATCACCACCACCTGACTCAATGTTCATGCCAAAGTATGGTGTTCTCTTTTCAGTTTCAGACCCGAGTCTCTCTGGGACTCTGTCTCTTGTTTTCAGTAACGTGCATAGTTCTTGTCATTTATGTGCCTCAGACAACTTGTGAGGCTTAATGAACGATCAAGAGCTTTTTAGATGAATGCTCATTTATAGTAGCATGTGTCTCTAAATAGTTCTGTATATTATACACTCATGCATATTCATATATATTGAGTAATACATATGCATTTGTGATTCAGTACTCAGAAAAAAGTTATAAACCACCTATGTGCATCAAATAAAATGCCACTGATCATATCTTAAGAAATCTTTTCCTAAACTCTTAATTTTGCCCTTGTTCTAACAGTTTCCTCTTTGAGACAGAACTGATTTAATCAGTGTGTCATGTGCCTCTCAGATAATCTGTGATGGATATTGTGCTCTGGATATTTTATGGTTACACAGAACAAAAGAGTGAATGGTTAAAAACTCTCTGAGATAGCTTGGCAGTTACAGTACTTTCTTATCACTGATCTGTGGCTTTGGTATGTGACTCTGGTTTCTACTCTTCAACTTTATTGAATTGGAATACCAATATATGGTTTTTGGGAATTGGTGAAAGAACAGCTGTTTTTATCTATGGTCTGTACAGAAATATAAAAAATGTAATTTTTGCTATATTTTAATATGATTGATATTAACATTATGTAAGTTTGAGGTGTACCTGTTGGTTCAATACACTTATATATTGCCAAATTATAACTATAGTAGTGTTAGCTAACACAAGTAGTATGTCACATAATTATCATTTCTTTTTTGTATTGAGAACAATTAAGATCTAGTCTCTTAGCAAATCATAAGTTTATAGCACAGTATTGTTGTCTATAATCACTATACTGTGCATTATATCTCCAGAATATTTTTGTCTACTAGTTTCAAATTGGTACTTTTAAACCTCTCAGTTTCCACACCCCCAGCCTGTTTAGGTAATGATCATTCTACTAGTAGCCACCATTCTACTCTTTTCACAAGTTCAGATTTTTTTAGATTCCACATATAAGTGATATACAATATTTATCTTTCTTTGACTTATCTCACTTAGCATAACGTCTTCATGGGACAACATGGATGCACCTTGAGGACATTATTATATTAAGAGTTTTAATATTAAGAGTTTTCCCCCCAGTTTGGATGGCTAATTAGTATATAAAAAGGTGCTCAGCATCATTAGTCATCAAGAAATGCAAATTCAAACCTAATGAGGTATCGATAGAATACTAGAACAATTAAAATGAAAAAGACTGACAATACCATGTTGGCAAGAATAAAAAGTAACTGGAACTCTCACACAGTGGGTTGGAGGGTAAACTGGTAAAACCATATTGGAAAACTCTTTAACAACTGAAAAAGCTAAAAAAAACTTACCTAGGACCCAGCAATTCCACTCCTGGCTATATACACTAAAGGCATGTCTGTACAAATGTACCAAATAACATGGACAAGAACGTTCTCAGCAGCTTTGTACATGAGCCAAACCTGGGAAGAGTGCACATGTCTACCACAGGTGGAAGGACAAATACCTATATTTATATGTGATATATTCATATAGTGGGTTATAACTCAGCAATAAGAAGAAACTGATATATGCAGAAATGTGGATGAATGTCACAAAATATGTGAAAGGTGGCCAATCAGAAAACAAATTATATGATTTTTTAGTATGAAAATCAAAACAGCTATAATTATTTCATCATGGTAGTGCTGGAAATCATAGTAACCCTACAGGGAGTATTAATTAGGACATGGTACAGTGGAGTTTTCTTGTGAGCTGAATATGTTCTGTATCTAGATCTGGCTACTGGTATCGTAACTGTATACATATATAAAAAAAATCTTTGAGCTTTATAATTGAGAAGTGTTTACTTACTAAAATATTTTAATAGAAATAAGATTATATATTCAATAGTGTAGAAAGGCCCTGTTGAACTGATGTTTCTGGACTGGCTGATTTCTAAGCACCCAGCCTTGGTCCCACAGTGACCGTATTTCTGGGCAATATAATTTGAATTCTGTGCTTAGGAGCCAGCAATGCTGAAATGTAGATTCAGTATCATTTTTTATTATGAAATCCCATACAGTCACATAACTCATAATTTTCTATTCTCAAACATAGAAGATTGCAACTTAAAACCAATTTACAGCCTGCTTATCTGTCTCTGTAGCCAGCACAACTTATGCAAATCCTTGTAAGCCGTTGTTTTTTTAAAAAAGATTTTATTTATTTTTAGAGAAGGGAAGGGAGGAAGAAAGGGAGAGAAACATCATGTGGGTGTGGTTGCCTCACACGCCCCCTACTGGGGAACCTGGCCCACAACACAGGCATGTGTCCTCGCTGGGAATGGAACCAGTGACCCTTTGCTTCACAGGCCAGCACTCAGTCCACTGAGTCACACCAGCCAGGGCTGTAAGCTGTTGTTTAACTACTAGGTGTATCTATTCTTGGAGGACTGTGGTATAAGTCTATGAGAAGAGTTTGCTTAATATTCATCTTTTTGACTTATAAAAATAAATGTATGAAATAAATATTTCATACTTTTTTATGTTTTATTTTCAGACACAATGTGTTACTGTTTCAAAGAATAATAACTAACATGGAGACCTGGAAGAAAGGTACAGCCCCTATTTCCAAACCATGCTCTAAAGGGTACTATATTCTACCTGGGCCCATGGGGCAGAAAGGCACACAAGCCACTGAAGAAATTCAGGCCACTAAGACATCCACTGAGGCACTGAGTTTTGGTTTTGTTGAAGTTTGGCACTGTCCTCTGTGAGCAGTTGTCCCAGATACAAAATCATACAGGGGATTAATTCCACAAGGATGAAGCTGAAGTCACAGGTTTTGTTTTTCTTTGGAAACCTCAGAATACTATTTCAGCACTGCCTTTCTGATCTTTGAAATGGAGCAAATCCCCATACTCAGGAGATGATTTTGACCCCAGAGAACATGCTTGAATATCATTTTTCTTCTGAGGAGTGTTTGTTTCTTAAATGGTTACCTTGACGTATTATTAAATGTGTCACCACTCTCAATTAAAATCTCTTTTGACAAGCCAGGTGCCACTCTCAGTATTGCAATGGCTGAAACAAAGTAAAATATGGAAGATTTTTCACATCAATGGTCCTAGTAGAGCCAGAAAATTAATTGGATTTCTTTTAGATGAATCTTTTATGGGTCAGCAGATTTATTCAGAGTTACTTAAAAAGCAGTTAACATTCCATTAGCAACAAACTGTGATCTGTGTCAGCAATAAGACACTCTTTAGTCATTTATTTTAGTGCAAGAAGTCACTTCAGAAAAATGCAATTATTGAGTATCTAAGAGGCAAATAAATACTGAAGCTAAACGAGGTCTTTTTTTTCTTAGAGAGTTATGCACATTATCTTTGTTTAATTTAATCAAAACACTTGGCTGTTTTATATTTTTGTCAGTTTATGATCAGGAAAGATGAAATGATTTAAAAAAGACAAACACTAAAACTAAAATATTTTGTAAAAGTTCATAGCAGTTATTTCAGTAACAAGTGCTTGGAGCCATTGTATAGAGAGGATGGGAGATGCTCTTTGGGGTTTCCCAAGCCCATGTTGTGGGACAGGGACACTACCAGACATGACAGAGGCCTGGCCTCAAATGGTGAAGAATCTCAGGGAGGCCAGCATTCAGAGGCTCATTAATGTGCAGCTGGACTGCACATTACCCTTCACCTGGACTGCATTGGGCTTAACCTCAGCACCTCTACTTTTTAAATTTCTCTTGGTGCTGAGAAGAGAAGCAGATAGTAGGAAAATTCCAAAGGGGTGTGTTTATGCTGAAGTTGGCTTCTTATACAAAAAAGAGGTTCATAGAGCCGAGCCCCTTTTGATTTTTATTAAACATATTTATTTATTTTTAGAGAGGGGGAAAGGAGGGAGAAAGAGAGGAAGATAAACATCAATGTGTGAGAGATACATAGATCAGTTGCTTCTTGCACACCTCCAACTGGGGACATGGCCCACAACCCAGGCATGACTGGGAACCGAACAAGGAACCTTTAAGTTCACAGGCCAGCACTCAATCCACTGAGCCACACCAGCCAGGGCCCCTTTTGACTTTTGAAATAAATGGATGACAAGGATGCTGGGGGAAACTTTAGGCATCCATGTTATTTTTCTCTCCGAGTTAATGAAATGAATCTGAAATGAACTTCTTCTCCTGAGAAGATGGATTAAATTTATTTATCCCTTTTCTTCCCAATAAGTACAACTAAAATCTGTATCCATATGCATACATCTATTTCTGTATATATACAGATAGGTGGATGGATATAACTGTGAAACCTGAAGAGGAGAAGGCAGACTGGTTAAAGACAACCTTGGAACTCAAAAAACAGGAAAAGGTCAGTCTAGTGGACAGAAAACTTAGACAATAACTTCTCTACTCCAGCCAGATCCCATAGAAAAAAGTGTGGTCTCACTAACAAGTGATGGCCAAATGGTGGTCCCCACCCTTACGCTCACACATGCCAGGCTGTAATGAAGTGCCACAACCCCTCTCTGGAGGGGTGGCAGAGAAAGCTGAGTATGAGTAGCAGGCAAGGCTTCCATACTCATCCCTGCTAGGTAGTAAGAAGGCTCTGATCATCCCATTGCCAGGGAGACTGCATGAAAGGCCTGAACTATTTACATGCTACAGTAATGAGGTGGTTCCTGCCCCTCCCACCTGAGGTGCTGAAGAGAGAGGACTTTCACCACCTGTCACTCATGATGAGGACACCCTCCTTGTGCTGTCACTGGGGGCCATGTAAGGAACAAGAACTAGGCACTGCCACAGAACTGTTACTGGAAGCCCAATGGGGAACAGGAACTCCCAGTGGACCAAGCGGTACTGAGAAGTCTCCCACTCCTTGAGTGTCAATGGAGTGTCGAGGGGAAACCTGAACTTGCACCCTCACTTGGCAGTAACTAGTTGGTGTCTCATCTTCTCCTGCTGGAGTGCTAGTATATGAAACCAATTAAAACAGAAGGTTTAAATAAGATTCAGGATTTCATAATACCAAAATGTAGACGTTTCAGATAAAAAAATCCTTCTTCATATGAAGGACCAGAAAGATCTTAATTTGAATGAAAAAAGATAGTAAGGGCCAACACCAAGGTGGTGGAAATGTTAGCATAATCTGACAAAGATTTTAAAGCAGTCATTTCCAACAAGCAATACAATAAAAGCTTCAAGAAGCAATTGTGAACATGTCTGAAATAATAGTGAGTATCAGCAAAGAAACAGAACAACAGCAGGGAAATGGGTGATATAAGGAAGACCCAAGTAGAAATTTTAGAACTGAAAAACACAGTAACTGAAGTTAAAAAACTCATGGATAGCACATAATATTCCAAATAATGGATATCAGAAATGGTGAATCCTTCCATCTGAAAGGGTCAGGCCAGTTTCCCAGCCCGCCAGACTGCTCATGACCCAGTCAGGCCAGTTTTCCAACCCACTGGGCTGCCCATGACTCAGCTGTCCTAACTCTATTGATAGCTCACAGCTTAATCAGAACTGTCTCCCACCACAAACAGACATCATTGTGGCAGCAGCCACAATAGCCTGTGGTCAGACTGACCCTCCTGTACCTGGGAACAGCCAGGCGCTTTACCTAATCCATCATCTTGGCTCACATCTTGGAACCCTGAGGCACCTGCCTGGAAGAACAAGAGACTAACCTCTCCCCTAACCCCTCACAAACCCCGCCCTTTTTCTTTTAAAAACCCCATTCTTGCCCCACCCCCTGGGATTGCAGTTGATGCCCACTCAGCCCACCTGTAAGTGCAGCATCAAATAAAAGCACTTGGATCAGATCATCTGGTTCCTTCTGCTCCTATTTCTCTTGCATTTCTAACACCATATTATATGCTAATTTTACCATTAACGTTTTAAAGGCTCATAAGCAATGTCAACATGAGAAAGTGAACAGCACCAGTAATAGATATAGTATTATCATCAAAATTACAGTTTTCAGTTTTACTATAAATGTACTCCTGTAGTTTAAAAGTGAACCAATTTCAATATTTGCATCCAATCCATTAACTGAGAAATTAGGTATAACATTCAGAGAATAGATTTACCATTAAACATAAAATATACAAGACCTGTTATAATTGAAATATTATTCCTCAGAAATAGTAAAATGATGAAATAACAATCACAAAAATATGTTGTTTTACTTAAGAACAAGAAATATTTTCAAAAAAACATTTATTTTTTCTTCAGCATCAAAGGGGCACCCTTGATGGTAGATGACACCCCCGTACTTAGGAGCTTAGCATTTTCAGTGATGAAATTTTGCCGATGAATTGGCCTTTCATCAAACTTCTTGTTAGTTGTGTCAATTTTGGCTTTTACATTCATTGGTGGCCCAATGACTTCAGGAAATCCATTGACAGCATACAAATAGTACATATCCTCTGTCTGCAAACAAGGAGAGGAAGAAATTTTGTACAAAATATGCAAGGAGTGAGGAAATTGTAGGAAAACGTTTATCAAATTAACACCTTTCTTCTCCATGTAAGGTCTAGGAAATATACAAAACTGAAAGAGCATGGATAAAAGCAAATAATATGGAAAATCAATTCAGAAAAGCATTTGGTTTTATGTATTAAGAAGCATTCACTAAGTAGTTTTTCACAATTAGAGGTCTGCCCTGTGAATGAACTAAGCATCCATCCTATGTAAATGGAAGCAATCTATTGGTGTGCATGACAGTGTAGCCCAGCAGTAACTGTAACTAACGGAAACAGTACACTGCATGGTGAACCTATACATGACAATTTAAGTGTGGCTATAGAACTGACTGCCAAAATACGTAGAGCTGCTTCCATTTTTTATTATAAAAGTACATAAGTAATATAACCATTTAAAAGTTCTGAGAATAGTGTAAAATTATTAAGGAAAATCGTAATCTAAATCCAAGTCAGTACAATTTATACAGGGATTTATTTTAAAATCCTTCATTTATTTTGCATAATGCACAAGATGGCAATATTATGTTAGGCAGTCTAGCATTTTCTGTGTGGTTTTGCTCATACTTAAATCCTACTGCTCCTGCAGAATTTCCTGACGCTGCTTGTGTTCATCTAGGATTTCTTCCTTGCAGTAAGATTTGTACCATACATTTGTACCATGTATGTTCAGAAAACTCATTCAGGGTAAGTCCAGGTCAAATGAATACTGTAGGAACATCAGGGTTTAATATTTATCAAAGAATGTTAAGTGCAGGCATTGCTTGTGCATCTGGAATGGCCTTATTTTAATCATAACTGGCCCTTCTATCTAGTGTTCACAGTAATCATGCATTCAGAAGCAATGAGTCAAAAGCAGAACAAACCAAATGTCATTTGAGTTAGATAACATTTTACTTCATATAAGAATGTTCAATTTGAAAAACAAAGCTATATTTTGGTGATTGTGCTTATGTATTATAAATTTGTACATTACAAGTGACCCACTTCATTAGTGAAAATGGATAAGCTACATTAGGAGACCTGCCCTAGGGCAGAGGGAAATAAAGGGGGGATAGTGGAACAACCGTAATAGCATAATAAATAAAACATATTTAAAAAAAAAAAGAGAGACCTGCACTAATGACCCACACAGTGCGTATACCTGAGGGAGCTATATGAAGGGGGATGTGCATTGTTATCTGAAACCTAGTAGGTATAAGTGGGAACTACATGTAAGGATTTGTTTTTTTACCCAACGCATCTCCAAGACCCTTTGAAAATAATTGCTAAATGTTATTGTGTGCATTTCAAATAAGATACAAAGAAGTTTGCAATAAATGACGGTGAGTGTATGTATATTTATATATAGCACATAATATATAATCCAAATATATTTTTAAGAAGTTGTTCATGTCCTTTATTCTAACACTCTATACATATATTTTTAAATTAAAGAAATGAGTCAATGGTAATTTGAACACTAAATGGGTATTTTATATGTGCTGATCTTAAGAAATTATTTTCAACTTTTAGATATGATAACATATCATGGTTATTATTTTTATCTTTTACAGATTAATAAAAATTGTAGATAATAGCATATCTCGAATTTTGTTTTCTTGTTTAAAAGATGTTATTTATTTATTTATTTTTAGAGGGGGGGAAGGGAGGGAAAAATTCAGGAGAGAAATGTCGATATGAGAAAGAAACTTCAATTGATTGCATCTCATATGTATCCCAGCTGGGGACCAAACCTGCAACCCAGGCAGATGCCCTGACTGGGAATTGCACCAGCAACCTTTTGCTTTACAGGGCGATGCCCAACCAAGTCACACTGGTCAGGGCAGATGTCTGAGATTTTCTTCAAAATAATATGGAAGGTGGGGAAAGGGGCGGGAATATACTTGAAGTAGGATTGTCCATGAGTTAATAATTGTTCGCACTGCATGATAAGTGGATTAAGATGAATTATTCTCTATTTCTACACATATTTGGAATTTTCTATAATAAAAAAAGAATCAACCAAATGGTGATTTCTTAAACATAGTTCAATTTCAGTGTCCCCCATACAAGTTTTGTCAAAACATACCACTTCATTACTAATGAAAACATCATGTTCTCAGCTGATGCCATATACCATCTTATTCTCTCACAAAAACCCTTCAGTTCTGCTTCCAGTGACTGCATTGTCAAATTGACAGAGGGCAACTAGGCACAGACTTAGTTGGCAAAATGTCCTAAGTAGGCAATTTCAGAAATGTCCACTGTACCTTAGATAAAATGATCACCATTTTAATTTGTAAATCTACTTTTAAAGATGTCACTTAATCCCCTTTGATTAAAAGGCTGTCTTTATTTCCTGTGAAGCAGGTACAGCAGCATGATCATTTTAAACCAAGTGTCAGTGCAGCAAAGGGCAAGGTACAGCAGGACTCTAGAGGCTTTATATTTTTACTACCTGGGTTGCAAGAACTCTCAAAAAAGTGAAAAATATAAATACTGGTCTCAAGCAGTACTCAACATTATTCTTTTCTCTATTCATTAAAGCAGTAGCAACAAATTTGGATGCCCACAGCACTGCCTAATGAGTGTCTTATTTAGAAGTCTGGTGATCACTTTGGCATCAATGATTGTCATGAAACATGATGACATATCCTCTGTGCCTGTGCTACTGAAATAGTGACTTTTTAAATTTTTTCTGTTGTTAAAATATTTTATTTATTAATTTTTAGAGAGTGGGGAAAGGAGGGAGAGAAGGAGACAAATATCAATGGGCCATCTCTTGTATGTGTTCCAACCAGGGACCAAACCCACAACCTGTGCATGTACCCTGACTGGTTATTGAATCGGTGACCTTTTGTTCAACAGAACGATGCCCAATACACTGAACCACACCAGTCAGGGTGGCAGTGGCATTTTTTTCATACATAATTGGAAAGTTGTCTTTAGCCTGAATGTTTTTAGTAAAATACATGTGTAAAAATTTTATGGAGAAATTTGGGTACATTTTCAAAATTGTATATGTTAACTCTTAATGAAATGATCACTTTAACAGACTTTTCTAGTAATGGCCAGGCCTATTTTACAGTGTGTTTTTTTTTCTAATTCAAAATAAATTTTATCTTCTACTTAATCGTCTCCATTTTAGACTTTAACATTTTGATACTACCTTAGGCCTTAAAGTTTTCAAAAATTGCTATCTCAAATCACCTAAAGTCCTTGATTAGGTTATTATACAAAACATTATGTTACCATAATATTACTTTGCAGTTATTATTTGTCTGTTCCCCATTTCCTTAATATGGAAGGAAAATAATTTCTTACTTCCCATTGGTGATGACAACATTTTTGTTGTAGACCATAATTAAAAGTTCTTTACTGGACATAAGAAAATTCAAATAAGGCAGAGCAGTTGAAATATGCCACTTTTGTATGATAATATTGCTATTCTTTATCTGTGATCATTGGGTGTAACCCTTTCTCCCTAGGTCAGGGGTGTCAAACGCATTTTCACCAGGGGCCACATCAGCCTCATGGTTGCCTTCAAAGGGCCGAATGTGATTTCAGGACTGTATACATGTAACTGCTCCTTAACAGTCAAGCGAGAGCTCAGTGCTGCCACCAGGTAGAAACAAGGTGCCAGGCTGGATAAAACAAGGTGGGTGGCTGGATTTGGCCCATGGGCCTTGAGTTTGCCACCTGTGCCCTAGATGATTTAATGCATTTAGTGACAACAAGTATCCTTGACTATTGCCTTTATAGAACTCACCTGTATTACTAATTTTGCTCTGTAGTTTCTACCATATGTTTTGGGTGTATAACCCACAGTGAGGACAACTCTATCAGTGTCACTAGGGGGAATTTCTCCAGCCTGAGGTTTTACGAAAAACTCAGGATCACTACCAGGTAGGAAGTATGCAGTGAATGGATCAGCACATCTGAAACAAAAATATAAATATCATCTTTAAATTTTATCACTAGTGCAGTCTCTTTGTGAGAACTCGATGAACAGAGTTTATATCCTTGTGCACTGGCTAAAGTTAAACACTAACACTGCCATGCAGCTGTGAGTCTGATACTTGTCACTTTCTGGGATGCTTACAGAATAACAGTGAGGAAGCATCTTAAAAATTACTGAAGAATGTCATTCTCTCCAGTATGGCAAAATGGAATCTTAAAGATTTTTTCCATGACATCTTATATTTATAAAATGCTTTCTATACTAACATTTGGAATAACTCAATGTCTTAAGTGAAAACCCAGTAATTTGTAAATAAATTCTTATCTAAAATGCCTGAACTCAATAGCTGTTATAAAGCTTTTGTTTTTATTACTCTTCCAATGTGATATTTGCTCACTCTCCTTTTGTTCTCACATTGTGAAGAGAGAGGAAAGTAGTTTACTGGTTCATTAAAGATCCTTGGGCCTGAAGATGAGTTGCTATGATCTGAAGTGAATTGAGTGACATGTAAGATTCAAGTAACCAGCTTCCTGTCAAGGTTGATTAAATTTGAAATGAAGACTATGGAAGAAGTTGAGGAACTTCTTGGGAGAATAAAGCAGGACAGAGGCACAGTGCATGGGAGATTGTAAGTGAGAAAATAGAAATCCAAACTGGCAGGGAGAGGCAGGGAGAAGGTAAAGAACTGTTTCCCAGAACAGATCCAGCAGTGAAACATAGAAGATATGGGGAGTTCAGGAGGGGATTTCCTCATCCATTCATGAAATATGTATTGAGCATCATGGCAGAGGCTTTGAAAGGTGGACTATGGATATGGGTGCCCTGGATTGGAATGCTAGTTCTATCTAGGTGCATGACTTCAGGTAATTTACTAGCCTTTTTGTACCTCAGTTTTCATATCTGTTAAATGAAGTTAATTTCTATAAAGCCATTAAATCAGTGCCTGACATGTGGAAACTGCTCTATGAAGATCAATCAATAGTAACATAGTCATCATTATGATTGTTGTTTTGAAGCCTTTTATTACCAGTGCTAGGCATTGATGCATGATCTAATTATGAACAAATTTCACTACTGTAGATACAAAAGATGAGGAAAAATTAGAAATAAGACCTATGTATTGCCTAAGGAATGAATATATATAAATGAAACCTGCTGCAAAGACAAGGCACATGCATTAAAAGAAAAAAACAATGAATGATTTACACAGTGCTATAGGAGTTTAAGGTCTAACTGGTCAAGTAAGATTTTATTTTGAATAAGAAGTACAATGAGTAGAAATCAGAAAGTTGAAGAGGTGTTAAGAAGGGCATGTAGAAGCAGAAAGAAAATGAAGACAAATGCTAAAGAGCAATGGGTAAGACAGGCTCGGATAATAGTGACTTTTACCATAAGATGGGAAGAGAAGATCTGTTTTAGACAGCAAACAGAGGAAATCTGGAAGGTCTGAGCAGGCTAGGACCATGAAGTGCATATATAATTTAGATGCCACCTTGGGTAAGAAACAGGGAACTATCAGATGCTTTTGACAAAAGAAGTTTCATGTTAAAACATTGTTTTAAGGAGATTGGTTTTATTACAATGTATAAAATGGGCTGGAATGCAAGGAACTACAGATGGTATTAGTGAAATAAAATATATGTAGAATTAGGGGCAGCAAATGGTAACAACATTGTATATAATTGAAAAATATAATTTGGGAGTCTTATTCCAATTGTTTTTTCCAATGTTGCATTTGAGGAAAATATTGGTTATGAGGAAATCAGTTGAAACTATTTCACTAGCCCTGAAAAACTTTTTGAATGCATTACAACAATTTCCATGTAATCCAAAATACCTAATAACTTGAAATATCTCTGGAAGTTGTAAATAAGACTACAATGGATTCAAGATGGCTAAGTGAAACTCAGTCTTATCCCATTTAAGAGATCCAAATATAACAGGTGATTGTACATTTAACTGTCCATCATTCATTTGGAACTAAGTGCATAAGATGCCTCCAGGCATGCCTAGTTCCTTTGTAAACTTAATTTCTATGGTGCATACAAGGACTAGCATGAGCCATCATGAAACACAGGCAGGCAAGTCATTTGTTTTAGAAATGAAGAAAACGAGTAAGTCAAGTGCTGCCTTCCCCTATTCCACATCTCAGATCTTGTATAATGTAAGTGAGGAATGTACTCACTATGACCCAGTAACATGAAACCCTTCACACTCTGCTTATCAAAGGTTGGCTTTCTGTGATCAGTAGACAATCTTTCATTTATAAGAGATCTGATCTACATAGGCTCTGTTGCAAAGAAAATTAGTGTAGTTACCATCAGATCCCAGTCAGCACTTTGAATATAGAATTTTGGGAGGCATTTATATGCTGGTTATTTGAAAACATCAATAAAATTGATAAACCTCTAGCCAAGTGAACTATAGGGAAAATACAGGGCAAACCATAGGGAAAATGGACAGATCAGCAGTTGCTAAGGGTGGGAAAGAGCGATGTATAGAGAGAATACAGGGGATTTTTAGGGCAGTAAGAATACTCTGTATGATATAATCATGGCTATGTCACTATGCTTTTGTGCAAACCCTTGGAATATTCAACACCAATGGTGAACCCTAAGGTGAACTATGGACTTTGAGTGACCATGACGTGTCAATGTAGGTTCATCTTTGTTTAAAAATGTACTATTCTGGTGAGTGATGCTGATAACGGAGGGGGCTATCTATGCATGTGTGGGCCGGGGGTGTAAGAAAAATCTCTGTACCTTCCTGTCAATTTTGTTGTAAGCCTAAAATTGCTTTTTAAAAAGTGTATAGAAAGACATAGTGGATGATTTTATTTATATGAAATATCTGAAGAAGGCAATGTTATAGAGACAGAGAGTAGATCATTGATTGCAAAGGGGCTTGAGGGAAATTTGGGGAAGAGATGGGAGAATAATAGACCTGGACTGTTGTTATGATAGAAAATTCTATAAATTTTCCAAAAAATTATTGGCAGGTACACTTACAATGGATGAGCTTATGGTAGGTATAGTATAACTCAGAAAAGCTGTAAATACATATTTCACATTTGAGATAGGGAAAAGTTTTGCAATCATGCTGCCATGTTATCACAAGTATAATAAAGATAGCTACGGCTGAGCAGAATTATAACATAGGAAATTGAATCAATAAGTAGCTACTTCAAATCCCAAGCCATTAAAATTTACTGAAGAACATTCCATTTATCTTGAACAAATATATTAAAACATCATTTGAAAAATAAATAGAAACACTATCCTAAATTTCAACATCTAATTATTTAATTTTGCTTCTTGTTTTTTGGTTTTCACCTTGTAGGACCTACTTTCAAATTTTTAAATACAAATTATGAAATATATAAAGCTTTGATTCATAGAAGCAATATTGCTCTGGCTTAACCAGCAAAAGATGACACAATAGAAATTTTCATTTTAAATTCTGTTCCTCAGTTCAGCATAAATTACATTCACAAAACCAGTTACATACTCTTATTTGATATATATATTACCTTTTCCCACCTGACAGCCATAATTTAGTAACAGCTTCCTTCAATAAACGAGTCCCTGCAACATTAATAACACCATCCACATCAGGCTCAGTAGCAATCAATGTTATGGGAAAGTTCCAGACCCCATCCGTTTTGCACTCTATCCTCAGTATAACTTGAGACCTTGAATAGAAAAAAAGATTATAATGGATACTATAGGATAACAAGCAAAGAGAATACAATACAGCAGATCAAAATCTAAGGTGAAAAATGTAAGCAAACTTTGTGGTTTCTCTAAAAACACTGGGAGTTTTATTCTTAAAAAATGTACATGACTGTGAATTACACTTTCAAAATAATTTTTAGGTCACAAGTTATTTTATCATTGTCCTTTTGAGGTAATTATTTTGTAGCATATGTTATTTACTCTTTAGTTATTACTAAAAGTCAGGAACATATGTAGATCTGACTCTGAAAATTTTCTGTAACCAGCAGAAGAGAGGTTGGCAAATGGTCCCAAATGTTATGCTAATAGATGTTCCAAATGGAAATATACTGTTCAAAATAAAACACTGTAAAAAGTTTCTTCAACCCTTGCTTCACCTAGAAAAATCCTATTTTCTGGGAACACTTAACAAAGCCCCATAACACTGACTTAAATTAAAGTTTTTTTTTTTAAAAAAGATTTTATTTAGTTTATTTTTTAGAGAGGGGAAGGGAGAGAGAGGGGGAGAGAAACATCGATGTGTGGTTGCCTCTCATGTGCACCCTCCTGGGGACCTGGCCTGCAACCCAGGCATGTGCCCTAGACTGAGAATTGAACTGGAGACTCTTTGCTTCGTAGGTTGGCACTCAACCACTGAGCCACACCAGCCAGGGCAAAAGTTTAAAAAATTGTAATGTTATTGATAATGACCACACATAGCCTATACAATAACATAAAATTTGGTGGCACTTGAGTTAATGAAGAGAGTAGAAATAGCCTTTCTAAGCCTTTGAGTGGGGGCAGAGTAGTAGCCGAAGTTGAGGAATGGATACCTCTTTGCTTGCTTAGTGTGGAAATGACACAAACATGATGTGGCAATATCACATGTCACATTGGACAAAGAAATCAGAATCCTCTTATGGAAAAGAACAGAAAGAACAGTTCTGGGGACTCTTACCCTCTTTAAATAGATATCCAACCATTTAGGGACTAATTGGACAATATCTTACCAAATTTTGAAGCCCCACACACTAAACAAGCAATTTCACTATTAGTAATTTCCCCCAGAGATATGCGTCAAAGACTTCAAGAAGTGATATGTATGAGGATGTTCACTTTTGCATTATTAATACTATCAAACAACGGGTACCAAAATTCAAACATAGTCCTTCAACAGAATGCTGATAATAAAGTGTATTATACTGAAACAGCACACTTAGCCCATAATAACTAATATAGCTTCTTGAACATATATGCAAAATGTAAACCTTACACCTGTACTTCTCTCGCAGTCTCCTGTCATAGTAAATGAAACTGTATCCCTCTCAGCACTATTTCAAGAGCACTATTTTGATAACTGGTCTTCTTGATTCTATTCTTGCCATCTACCAAGGAGGAGAGGACTTCCATAATTTCGAGCTATTGTTTTATTTTGGTTTTTCTTATTTAACTCTGTATCTACCTTTGAACCATCCCAAATTCATATGGAGCAAGGAATGGGAGAAATAAAGGAATATGCATATCTATGCACAAAGTAGCATTGTTAAACAACAACAGATCATCACCCAGCACTCACAGAATTTTATAAATTGTGCACAAATTGTGCAAATTGTCCTAAATGAGTCCCCCCAATTTATCCTTCAGTCATTTCCAGTTGTTTCTACCATAAAGATAAATTCATAGCCTCAAGACTCTATGTGATCAGATCCCCTCCAAACTCTGCAAACCGACTTTCTCCTTTGCCCACTATATTAGAGAAACACTGGCCTCCTAACTACAGTATTCACGTCAAATGTTCTCCTGCATTTATTCCGAGATCTTATCTATGTCTTTGTTCAGACATTATCCTTTTAAGGAATCTTAACTGTCCACTTACTTGATATATACCCTTCATAGCTCTGTATTCCTCCTTATTTATTTCCATCTTAGGTCAATCTGAAATGTTTTGGTTACTTATACATTTAATTCTCTCACCTATTGTACTCACTAGGCCATATAACAAAAAATGCAGGGTTTTTTTGTCCTTTTTGTAGATGCTAAATGATTTTTGAATAAATAAATCAACATGTTCAAATGAACAATGTTGACTAATTTCATTCAGCAGGCCAATTCTTTGAGTTAGTGGAAGTTAGACAGAGTTTTTGGCCCATAGCAAAGAATACCACTCAGTTTCAGGGATGATTTTATGAACCATTTTATGGCCAATACTGTGGATTTCTAACAATGTACATATGTGATATTTCTTATTCTAAGTTGTCTCCTCCAAAGTCTGTAAAATTGAACTTTGGTTTCTCATTCTGTTCCTCTCTTGAGCAGGTAAAAATTTCCAGGAAAAAGCTGAGCTAAGATAATTATTCTTTCTAAAGATGACCTAAGACAAATGATATCTATCCTTTGTTTTTTTTAAAAGGTCACATCTATGTTAACTTAGAATCATCAGAGAGATTCATGATAATATTAACTGTTGCTCTCTTAAGTATTTGCATTAAATCCTCGATTTTTATTGAAAGAAAAGGTCAAGAACTTTAGGAATAATATTCCTATTTTATTTCCTTTGTAAAACCACAATTTAGGGCCCTGATCATTATTTTTATTATGTATAATACTATTCTGTGAAAGGATGGATGCTACAAATTACCCCTTATTTATTATTGTAAAACATGTTATATTTTCCTTTTACCAAAATGTGATACTTTCTTTTTTCCTTTTTACCTTCCCAACCAGGAAGAAAGAATTGAATTTAATACATATTTTAATTATCTTGGTAAAGTGTAGTTTGGGTATAATCATATTCTTTTTTTTCATAGTTTAGAGCAATTGGTTCTATTTTAGTTTTTCTCATTTAACTGTGTGTCTTGCAGTGAACCATCCTAAATATATATGGAAGAAGGAATGACAAAAATAAATATATTTATAAATACATGCACAAAATAGAATTCTTAAACTGCATCAGAACATCACACAAGACTCACAAAAACTTATGAATCATGCATAGAAGTTGTCCTTAAATAAGTTTCTCAGACATTCACAAAGAAGTTCTAAATCTACAAAATGTTAAATGAGTATGAATTCACATTGGTTCTGCTCATATTCACTAACAACATTTTTCTCTTTTGGTTGCTGGTAATTTGCATATCACTAAAATTAACACAATACAAATCTAAATGTGTAAAAATACTGACAAATAAGCATAGAAGACTATGAAAATGAAAGAGAAGATAAAACAGGGTTATGTCAATGTTTATGGTGTACTTTCTTCTTGCAGCTTGATTTTATTACCACTTCGTGAAGATGACCCTCATATCTTTTAGTTATTGGCCTACATATTCCCAACCACTTTAAATATATACCTGGCTACATCAGATACATAGGTGAAGTACAGAAATGATTAAAAACACAAGTAATACTTGTAATAGTTTTTTCATTGCCAGGCTGCATTTTGTACTTTGTGCATATTGTGGTTCTGATCAGTATCACTGCATGAAGATATAAATAAGATCAGTATCACTTCATGAAGATATAAATAAAACCCTGTTTCAGATGTGACCTATCACATAGTATTTGCAGGTACTAAGTATCAGTTACCTACAAAGCAAATATAAAGATCCTGGATGAAGCTTCCCAGTGGATATTTAAAGTTCGCTATTCTAACATATTCCAATATAACCCTCTTAAACATTACTAAACTTTGTGCAACGTTATGGCTTTAGGTGGTAAAAGTGTAATGACAGAAATTGCAAAGTAGAAAGAGCATATTTCAGGATTGTTATCATTTGAACTAGTTTTGAGAAGCATCGAGAAACATCACGTTGCCAATGTATAATGCAAAGTCAATATTTCTTTTTCCTTTTTTAAAAATATTTTGTTTGTTTATTTTTGGAGAGGGGGAAAGGAGGGAGGAAAAGGGAGAGCAACATCCATGTGTGGTTGCCTCTCGCATGCCCCCTACCGGGGACCTGGCCTGCAACCCAGGCATGTGCCCTGACTAGGAATCAAACCAGTAACCTTTTGGACCACAGGCTGGCTAGGGAGTCATACTGGCCAAGGATCTTTTTTTCATTTAAAACATTTTATTAAAGTATAGTCAGCATACACTGTTCGATCAGTTTCAGGCATACAGCATTTATGATTAGACATTTACATGTGATCACCACATTAAGTCTAGTAACTATGCGTCACTATGCAAAACTATCACAATGATATTCCCTTTCACCTTTTTATTTTTACAAGGCAGACTGTTTTCTTTTGTTAATATTATACCCTAATGACTATAGGGAGGTCACAATAAGGGTATCTTAAATTTCTAATCATTTGGACTCTTTTCCTTCATCAGACACCTTTCACAGCTGTATAGCTAGAAAAAGACTCTAGTTCAAAATATTTACCTCAACAGCATCAAGTAGACCAGCATTTGGACTGTATTTGGAATACAATCCAAATATCAAAAAATGGAAGAAAAAAAATGGAAAGAAAATAAACATTATTTAGTTTGAAAGACTAATAATATTGCTTAAAGAAAAAAGGATAAAAAGCAGGTGTACCTCAATGGTTTCTTTGGTGAAAATACCAGGTTAAACTCCAATGTTATCATCTGAGTCTTGATATCATAACATTTCTTTGTCATAGATATAGTCACGCAGGGCTTTAACTCAGACTTCATTTTTTCAGATTTAAATATAAGTTCATATTCAAATTCACGTTTTAAAGGCAGAACTAGGAAAATCAAGATTAAAATGCATTTAAATTTAATTAAGTATGTATAGAATGGACATCAGTTACATGTCAACACTAATCATACACAGGTATTTAGAGGGAGGGAGAGGGTAGATGTTATTTGATGTGATCATAATACCTAGTATATTACCAGGTACATAATAGCATTCTGTATGCTTTTGTTAAAAGGTAAATAAATAAATAAATAAATGAATATAAAAAAATCACCAAAGATAATTCCCACCATCTTTAAATCTTTAAAATTCAGAATCAGAAAATAAGAAGTACTCAAATGGAAATGAATAGTCAATATTTACTGTAAAATATAAATAATATGACATGTTCTATATAATAAATATATTAAAGGCCTATACACATAATTTATAAAGAAAGATTTGAATTGTTTAATCAATATTAAAACAGTATCCCAATCTATTAGGACAGGATTTTCAAGTTCTGGTTTATTTTACTAAAAGAGAAAGTTCTTCATGTTTTAGTCTTGGAGTATTATAGATAATATGGTTAACCATATTTTCTTAACCAGTCAGTTACCAGAGGAAAGTTACAGCAGGGTGTTGTTAGGTACATCTGAAAAATATCTTAAAGCAGGACTACATAGAAGAGAAGCACAAACATTTATTATATTTGCTTTCCACGTATATGTAAGGAGCCCAGATTCAAAGTCGAGGACTTTGTTGCATGTGGGTCATGGAAGAGAGGTCAGAGAACCAGGACCTGGTCCACAGCTGAGCTAATTTCTAAAATCTTTCTCTAGTGTATAAGGTAAAAGTGATCTTTGGGCTCACAAAAGTGATAGCCACCTGGCTCTAAGAAATCCTAACAAAAGACAGACCATCTTTCAGTTGGTCCAACTGATATAGTTGATTATAATTTCTGCAATAGAACTCTGAAAAATAGTTTCGGTATAACAAGCCCAAGTCACATTGAATGATTACTCAGCAAACCTTATTAATGTAAAATAACCGTCTGACCCACACCCTCACGAGATCTCTTTTTTTTTTCTTTTTCCACATGTAAAAATAAATCTCTGACCTTCTGCATTGCTGGTTTTTGCCCTGTTGACAAATCGGCAATTGTTCCTATTGGTAACTGTTCTTTGCTGTAACTAAATCAATATGTCTACATATATTGTGTCTCTTTGTTTTGGGGATTGGATGTGGAAGTGTTCTATAGGAAGCCATACTCCATACAGAGAAACAGAATTTAAGAAATTGAAGAGTGTTAATGGGAGATAAAATTCCCATTTCAAGAAGCAAACACTGTATGTAGTTGAGATTTGCATCTGTTTCTGCTTAATTATTGAAGCCTTCATGGGAATGGCTGTGTCAGAATGATGATAGGAAAGGAGAAGTTAAATTTAGTTTCAGAACCATTGAACACCCTCTGGGGAATCTGTCACTATGGACACAGTAATTCCAATCCTAAGAAGATGCATTGGTACAAAATACAGCAATGCTTATCAGCTAGGGGATGGAGTGTGGAGGTGAGGCAAGTAGAAACCACACGAGTATATTTTCAAAACTACGTATGTCCCCCTTGTCTGTAACTTGAATACATTGACATGAGTATCTAAGGGAGAAGAACAGAATCAGGTTGGACAAAATCATGATAAACTGACATTCTGTATTATGTCTTAAAGCTTCTCTGTTTATTCTCTGCATTTTATTGGAAACATAAGAAACATGCCTTTTGCTATGTTCCTAAGTTGGAGAGAATCTATACAATACTTTCATGTGGACTGGGTTGATAAGAGCTAAGTCACTTAGGCCAGTGTAAATTAATTACCATCTGATTGTTAGATGAAATTATTCTCTCATCACATGCACACCTCATACCTTTAAGAGAATACACAATTCTAAAGCAAATGTGTTTTAATAAATGTAGTTTTCTATAACACACATCACAATTTCAAAGTTACAAGTCAACAGTCCTTTGGACTACTTAACAATTTTTTCAATATTGGAAGAAAATTCTGTCCTTTTAGAGCAAACCTTAAAAAGACACTTGAATTCATGAGATTACTAGTCAGGATAAATACATATTTAATTTCAATTGTGTTTTAACATATATGTAAATATTTACTAACCTCTGTTTTTTTCTATCTTACAATATGTAATGGTTATCTCATGCTTGTTTTAAAGCACCTCCCATTTTCAATTGTGTCCTATTCTCTGAAGATTTGCATGAACACTAAGAGCTGTAGGTTTTGTCCCATTTAAACGTTCTAGCTTTGGCTAAATTAACAAACATGAGGCAGATGATTTTTTACCCACATGCACCATCTAAACATATCTTAAAAACACAATACTTGTCTTATTATTTATTCATTTCTTTATTCATTCAGTGAATAATAATTGAAAACTTTCCTTGAAATGATGGTTCTTGTCCTCATGGAGCTTATGAGTGAGAGGAAAGAACTGCCAATAAACTAGCAATGATATCATTAGTTTTTAAAAATATTACTGTGATAACTGCTCCTATGGACAAGGAGGCTATGAGAGCAGAGGTCCTGAGGTGGAGACCAATAACCCAAACTGCAAGGCAATAGGAGCTACCTGGATGTAGAGAGAAATGAAATGCCTCCTAGGCATCAGAGAATCATGGAGGAATTTTCCATGGTGGAAACCAACTCAGCCCATTTGAGGAAGAACTTATATGAGTAGAGCAGAGAGAATGGAAAGAACTTGTCAAGAAGCAAAGCAGGCAAAGTTGGCAAGATAATGCCAGGTAGTGAAGATTTGGGACTTTTAAGAATAATGGGATGCTGCCAAGTGTTTTAAGTATGGAACTGATGTGCTCATTTAATGTACACTGTGCAAAAGGAAATTAGGAGATAAGTTACTGAAGATTCCACAGTAGTTCAGTCTAGGTTGTGACTGGACAGGAGTGAGAGGAAGTTGTAGATTAAGATCAAGAAGTGTGCCCTGACTGGTGAGGCTCAGTTGGTTGGCTGTCATTCTGCAAAGCAAAAGGTCACCAGTTCCAATCCTGGTCAGAGCACATGTCTCAGTTGCAGGTTCAGTCCCAGGTCGGGGTACATGAGAGAGGTAACTGATTGATGTTTCTCTCCCTCTCTTTCTCCCTCCCTTCCACTCTCTATAAAAAATAAATAAGTAAAACCTTAAAAAAGAAATGACCAGTTATGCATGAAGCGGGAACTATGTGAGCAGTCACAACTGGTAACTAGAATCACAGTGTTTATCACTTCAGTACTGTATTCATACCCTTAACATATACACAGAATATTTAATCAAACAGGTTTCAGAGAATTTCAGTGTATAATATATCTATATCTAGTTACCTACCTATTTATCACATCATAAAATAATAATGGTAATAATCATTTGGGCATGGCAGTGAAGTCATTACACTGAACAAAAGACATATGTGTCCCACCCAAATATTGTCCTTGCATAATTATCATTCAACAAAATGCTCGTATCATAGTGCTAGTATATCAGGCAGTGGGAACTATGTTGGCCAAGTGTTTCTGTTATTTGATTGAATTTTCTCAGGACGATGACTGAATTTTATTCAATATGGGAAGAATATCAGTAATTTTAAAAAAGAGAACACTTGACTGAATGTGCTAAATAATTAAAAAGTATTGAATTATAACAAACTTATTTGCAAAATAGTCTTTGAAATTATGTATTGTTATACATAACAATACATAATCTACACACATTTTAACCTATAAGAAATACATTTCACTTCCATCCAAGATGGAGGTATAGGTGGACGCACCGTATCTCCACTCACAACCAAGATTGGAACAACAATTTAGAGGCAGAATAACACCCAGAACTGACAGAAAATTGACCTGAATGGAAGTTGGACAGCCAAGAAGTTGAAATAGACACATTCATCCAGACCAGTAGGAGGGTGGAGCTAAGCAGCCAGGCGCAGGTCCAGGCTTGGAGAGCAGAGAGCGGTGGGTGTGTAAGGAATCTGGGGTGAGCAGGATCTCAGGGGGTGGACCCTGAGGTGCACGGAGAGACACCCAGCCTCACAGGAGAGGTCCTTGGAAGGTCCCATGGCATGCATAGGTCCACCCACATGGGAATTGGCACCAGAGGGGCCCAGTTTGCTTGGAGGAAGCAGCAGAAGGGACTGAAGTCCCATGGAGAATGGAGCAACCGCTATTGTTCCCTCTCAACCCCACTCCCACATACAACGTCACAACCCAGTGACTGGGGTGCCCAGCCCTGGTGAATACATAAGGATCCGCCCCTCACTGTAACAGACTAGACCAGACCAAAAGAGAGACAGAGAGACAGAGAGAGAGAGAGACAGAGAGAGAGAGAGAGACAGAGAGAGAGAGACAGAGAGAGAGAGAGAGAGAGAGAGAGAGAGAGAGAGATGGCTCAAGCAGAAGAACAAATCAAAGCCCCAGAACCCATCCTTTTAAAAGTGACCGAGAGATAGCCAACCTATCAAATGCACAGTTTAAAACACTGGCGATCAGGAAGCTCACAAAATTGGTTGATTTTGGTTGCAAATTAGATGAACAAATTCAGGCTATGATAAGAGAAATGAAGGAAAATGCACAGGGAACCAATAGTGATGGGAAGGAAACTGGGACTCAAAACAATAGCATGGATCAGAAGGAAGAAAGAAACAACCAAACAGGAAAGAATGGAGAAATAAGAATTCAAAAAAAATGAGGAGAAGCTTAGGAACCTCCAGGACATCTTTAAACATTCCAACATCCAAATTATAGGGGTACCAGAAGGGGAAGAGGAAGAGCAACAGATTGAAAACTTATTTCAACAAATAATAAAGGAGAACTTCCCCATTCTGGCAAAGGAAATAGACTTCCAGGAAGTCCAGGAGGCTCAGAGAGTCCCAAAGAAGTGGGACCCAAGAAGGAACACACCAAGGCACATCATCATTACATTAGCCAAGGTAAAAATGAAGGAGAAAATCCTAGAAGCAGCAAGAGATAAGGGGACAGTCACCTACAAAGGAGTTCTCATCATACTGTCAGCTGATTTCTCAAAAGAGACCTTACAGGCAAGAAGGGACTGGAAAGAAGTATTCCAAGTCATGAAAGGCAAGGACCTAAATCCCAGACTACTCTATCCAGCAAAGCTTTCATTTAGAATGGAAGGGCAGATAAAGTGCTTCTTGGATAAGGTCAAGTTAAAGGAGTTCATCATCACCAAGCCCTTATTTTATGAAATGTTAGGGGGACTTATCTATGAAAAGAAGATAAAAAAAAAAACATGTATAGTAAAATGACAGCAAACTCATGGTTATTAACAACCACACCTAAAACAAAACCAAAAGAAACTGAGCAAACAATTAGAACAGGAGAAGAACCACAGAAATGGAGATCGCATGGAGGGATAGCAACAGGGGAGTGAGAGGAGGAGAGAGGGGGAAAAGGTACAGAGAATAAGTGGCATAGATTGTAGGTGGAAGGTGGACAGGGGGAGGGTAAGAATAGTATGAGAAATGTAGAAGCTAAAGAACATATAAGTATGGCACATAGATATGAACTAAAGGGGGGGAATGTGGGTGGGAGGGGGTATACGGGGGGAGGGGAGTGAAGGGGGAAATGGGGCAGTTGTAATAGCATAATCAATAAAATATATTTTAAAAAAAGAAATACATTTCATAGCAAACCTAACAAAAGTGTCTCCATTATAGAGAAATTAATATCAATGTATAATAAACATTGTCATTCCCCTAAATTTCTGTGATGCTCTTTATTAATAATGGGCATATATATTTGTTTGACAGAATATAATAATCATATAAGGAATGAAGTATCTACTGTAGACAAATATGAAATAAAATGAAGACAATGAGGTATTCAAAGAAGATAGAGGATGCCGGATAAACTACTTAGAGCTATTTTCTTTCAACAGATAAAGAAGAATATGCCATATGCACACTTATTATTTTTATAAAATTGTATGTTTTAAGAGGTGTGTCATTTACATGCTTCATTCACTTTAATAAGGTAATTTAAGAGATCAAATGTGTTTATTAACTTAAAATAACTATGTTCCTCTGATATAACCACAAGTACACCATTCTAAAAAATGAAAAGTAAGGAAGAAAGTGGCTACATGGCAGATGCTTTTCTTACATGTTTTATTTTAAATAAGATATGGGAAATCAAAGATAAAGGGACTAATTTGAACATAAATATTTTTTCTGTGCTTTTAGCAATTTTCATCTAATTTCAGACTCTGTCCAAGACTTAGGTGCCATATTTTTGTACTTGTTTTGATAAAATATTCTCTTGTGTATTAATAAAACTCACTGAATGACACTGAAAGAACCATGTTTCCATTTCATATCATGTGTCAGTAAATTAGGAGAGGCCTAGTAGTACATTACAATCATAGAACACCCAGATAGAGCTGTATTTATTTTTTACAGATTCTATTTATTTATTTTCAGAGAGAGAGGGAGGGAGAAAGAAAGGGAGAAAACATTGATATGAGAGTGAAGTACCAGTTGGCTCCTTCTCGTACGCCCCCAACTGGGGACCTGGCCTGCAACCCAGGCATGTGCCCTAACTATGAATTGAACCAGTGACCTTTCAGTTCACAGGCTGGTGCTCAATCCACTGAGCCACACCAGCCAGGGCAGAATACCTAGCTAGAGCTTTAAATGATAATGTCACTATGCAATACTTACCAAAAACTCACTGAGCACCAAGCACTTTGAAGGATTCTATGCATTTCCACTTAATCTTCAAAAATATCCTATGAAGTAGACATCATTACTATCTCCATAGTTGAAGAAACTGAGTTTATAGAGAGGTAATGTAAATTTTTCAGGGCCCTACAGAGACTAAATGGAAGAACTCAAGCTGTCTGACTTTAGACTTCACAACCTAGAATGTCAGGTCTTTCCTATGGCACAATTGCCAAGCAGTCATCAGCATCATCATTTGGAAGTGTGCATGGCATAACCCATATAGTAAAGTGTGGTGGCCCTCAGGGCAGAGATCTGGGTCACTCAATGCAGATTCTGGTCAGAGGATGAGGAGTGAATGGCAGACAGAAGGACAGCCACTGAGATAATAAATTAACAAGGCTAGTCAAGTACACTAATTGCAGATAAAGTTCTTCAACTGAGTCAACTGGTAAATGCTGCTTACAAATTGAGGAAGCTCAAAACACTAATCTGAGCATTGGATTAGGCATACTAGATATGACTGACCGTCTTGTTAAGGGCCATCTCATTAGAGTAGTTAGGACAGAAACCTTCAAGGAGTGAGTTGTGAAGGGAAAGTACAATAAAGAGAAGCAAAGCAAAGGATAGAGTCGAGAGGCTAATGTGGGGTCAGGGAGGACCAAAGCCAGATTTGTCAGGGCCTGTTTGTGATTACAGACCAAACCTGCCATGGGATTTTATGTACGACATGAAAAAAAAAAAAAAAAAACATACAGCACGACTGGCCTAGGGTTAAAAGAGACCAGTAACACATAAATCAGCAAATCAGATGCAAAAAAGACCACAGATTAAGTAAAGGAAAATAGCCTCAAGCTGCAGAACACCTGGGAAATAAAAGGAAGAGGCATGAATCTGATGTGGCATTAAATGATAAAACCACTCTCACAGAAAAAGTCCCACAGAGAACTAGTCACTGAACTACTCCTCAGAGAGACACAAAGAATGCATGGACCAAAAGCCACTTAGAAAGAAATACAATTAAAGGGGAAATTCTACCCACAGAGAATAATCCGTAATGTTATGAAGTGACATTGCAAAATGCAGTCTAAATATTCAAGTATAATGATATCCCAGCAGAGCAATACCAATAATACAGGTACATAAATCCAATATGTTAGATAGATGTTCTTTGAATTCCAAGTCTGTGTCTTGTTCATTTTGGCATCCCTGGGGCTCAGCATAATATCTGGCAGCAAAGATGCTCATTAGGTTGTTGTTGCATGAAGAAGATATGAAAGTGATCAATCCTGGTTAACACTATGGTGTGTTTAAGGAGCAGGGGAAGAGAGAGAGAAGTCCTGGCATTTTAAAGCTTCAGTGAAGCTTCATAGTTTTATTGGACTCTTTGGGAAAGAAGATTAAAATAAAGGGAGGATGATGGAAAGAAGAGTGGCGGGGATTCTTATCTCTTACCTATTCACCCACAGGAAGGAAAAATTTAGGAGGAAAAAAAATATCAGCATCAATTTGCTTCCTCCCTCATGACTTGCCATCAGGGGAAAAGAGGCACATCTGATGAGTGAATTTGGGTGAAGGAAGGGAACATGAGCAGAGGACACCCTTCTCTTCTTTTCCCAGTGTCTCGAATCTAGGATGTACATCCCCCACTCCTTCATGTGTAAGTTGTTTGTTCCTATATGGAGTCTATTACTGGGTAGTTTGGGTGAATGCACTCAGCTTGGTAGAAGGTATTAATAAGCCCGAATCAGTCCATAGTACCAAGTCAGTTTCCAGTACACCTTTATAATAAGTAAAGTTAACCTTTGGCTCTCCGTCTGCCGTATTTCAACATCTACTTCTCAGTAAACTCAGATGAGGGAATAAGGATATAATCAATGATCACACTGAAAACTCCATTGCAATCTAAGCCACAGAGTGAAGTGCTTTAATTTCCACCGTAAGGACTGAAGAAACATTAAGATATGCAAAATGGCATGAATAACACAATAGTGGCTCTGTTGGCCACTATTTGCTGAGTAAACTATAATTATGTTATACACATGGGAGAAAATACCTGGTTTGCCTTTGCATATACTAAAGACTAAAAGAGTTTTCAGACTTTGTGGTCAGGCTTGACCCTTCATAAAAATATAGGTAAGAATGGAAAGGCAAATAGATTTACAGAGAGTGCAGGCAACTTCGTTATACTTTTGGAATAAAGGTGGAGAAAGGAATCAAGTTATCACCCAATGCTTTTAAGGCAGCAGTCCCTAACCTTTTTGGCACCAGGGAGAGGTTTCATGGAAGACAAATTTCCCATGGACCCATGGGGAGGGAGGGAGTTGGCTTTATAGCCTGCCACCAGATGCAGCTTAATTGTCACTTGCCACTTGATAGGGTTTTGACATGAGTCTGCAAGCAATTGATTTATTATGGTCTCTGTGCAATCAAACCTCTCTGCTAATGATAATCTGTGTTTGCAGCCACTCCCCACAGAGGATGTCACCACAGCCTCAGCTCCACCTCAGACCATCAGGCATTAGATTCTCATAAGTAGGGCACAACCTAGATCCCACGCATGCACAGTTCACAGCAGAGTTCACTCTCCTCTGAGAATCTAATGCCACTGCTGGTCTGAGAGAAGGTGGAGCTCAGGCAGTAATGCAGTGATGGGGGCAGCTGTAAATACAGATGAAGCTTCGCTCCCTTGCCTGCTGTTCACCTCCTGCTGTGCGGTCTGGTTTCTAACAGGCCAAGGTCCACAACCAGTCTGTGGCCTGGGGTTTGGGGACTTCTACTTTAAGGAACCCAGACAAGGGAGAGGTCAGCTGATTTATTAGATATTCAGGAGCTATAAAGACACAGAAAAACATTAAAGTTGAGAGAAGACTGAAAAAACTCTACATTTGGATAGCAGTACAAGTTTCAGAACAGAAACATTCATAAATTAGAATTTAGCTAAACAAATAGATGAGCTTCTTGAATTTGTTGGTACTGAGCTGAGAAAAAGCTATTGTAGAGGAAATTATGGGAAGAGAGATATCTGCAAACCTTCCAAATATTTTCAATATTGTTATTTTTCATCATGAAAAGTACTGAAACAGTGAAATATGAATCATATCAAAAGGCATATTTTTCCCTGGCTGGTGTAGCTCAGTGGATTGAGCATGGGCTGTGAACCAGGCATTGCAGGTTCGATTCCCAGTCAGGGCACATGCCTCGGTTGCAGGCCATGGACCCCAGCAACTACACATTTATGTTTCTCTCTCTCTCTCTTTCTCTCTCCCTTCCTTCTCTAGAAATAAATAAATAAAATCTTTTTTTTTTAAAAAAAGGCATATTTCGAAGAACTGTTTGAGAGACTGTTTTCCTAATATAATATGCCTTTCAAACCTCCCAAAATGATGTTGGGAGCTTCCTTATAGACCTTGCTTATCTTGAAGGAAGTAGATTTTACCAGGTAATAAGATTTAATCAGTTTCTATTATCAGAATTATAATTTCTTTAGCTTGCAACCTGAGAAGAGTACAACTAAAGCAATTTAAAGTAGCAAGATCTTATTAAAATGGTTCCCACATATACAAGGATTTCTTTACCTTCTTTTATACTCAATATCATAAAGCATCAATATTTTGTCTCCAACAGGATAGATTTCAAACAGAATTAAGTTTTAAACACTCAGCTATTAATATTCACTTAAGTATATCAATTGACACACCAAACAGTGATTTCACTTCAGAAAGGGACTAGATATTCACTGGGGTACAGTTACTATAAGTTGGCTGCTTATTAAAATGATGGTGTATTTTTTAAAAGATTTTATTTATTTTTAAAGAGAGGGGAAGAGAGGGAGAGACAGAGGGAGAGAAACATGGATTGGTTGCCTCTCACACACCACCATCTGCGGACCTGGCCCACAACTCTGGCATGAGCCCTGACTGAGAATTGAACCAGTGACCTTCTGGTTCTCAGGATGACGCCTAATCCACTGAGCTGTACCAGTCAGGACAGATGGTCTATTTTAGTTAAAAAATTATCAGTAAAATTGGCAGTTGTGTTACATATTTAAACTCAGGTTAATCTACACTAATATTTTATCCCTGATCTGCATAAATAATGAGAATTCTATTTCAGTATTGTTTATTGGTTGAAGAAAAGAAAACCAACAGGGTATCATTTATTTAAAGATCACATTTCCTACATTCCTCTAATGCTAATATATGATTCACTAAAGCCAAAATCTGTATCCAACTTATAATGATGTCTTTTGAGATAAATGAAAATTGTGTCTATCAGTCTGATTTCATTATTAAAAAACAGTTCTTTAAGGAGTAATTGAATAGGCTTATAATAGAAAATTCCTTTCTCATTTAAATTTATTTCATTTTTACAATAAATTTAAGTGGTCTATGATTAAGTTGGCATTTTTGCAATTCTAAAACTAAAGTTCAAAGAGAAAAAAGAAATAATAAATTAACATAATTAAAACTTAAATCTCGTGATGCAACCTAATAATATGATTACTATCTCCTTATCTCACAGTTCATATGATAGACCAATAAGTAGCCAGTAACTAAAAAGAACATTAGTGTGAACTAATTTTTTTTTATAATTCCAAAGATCTTATACACTGGGTATATACAAATACTCATTTAATAAATCTATCTCCAGTTTTTAAAATATTGCCTTCCAAATCTTATAGTGAGATTGCATATAGGAGAGTATTTTGTAATACATTAAAGGAATATTTATTATTTCCAGACTCTCTTCTATATTTACTCTTAGAATGCTTGTTTGCAAATGACAGAACCCCACTTGGAGTGATCTTTTGGAAGTCACTGAGGGTGTCATGAAATAAAAGGAAGGACTGATCATGACTGAGTCATGTGTATAAGTTGATGAGTAGGCAGAGAGAGCAGGTCTGCAAAGGCAGGAGAAACAGGCATGCTGAGAAAAGCAGAGAGAAAAAAAATACACCCCAGGCTTACTTACTTTATTGCAGCTCCAGCAAATGAAGAGAAACCAACTTGCTGTATTCTGACTACAAAAGTTTTGGGGGAGAGGGAAAACACACAAGCCCAATCTCCATTAGACACCCACTGTGAGCAGGGGAAGACTATTTGATTGAAATATTGTAAGAACTGTATGGCTAATAGAAGTAGTTTCCACAAAAAAAGTAGTGGAAGTTGGTAAGATCAGCAGGGCAGGCTATCTCATAGACATTCACTATGCTGGGAAAGTAGGTGGTAACTGTACAGAAGTAGCAAGTGATCCCACTTGGTTCAGTAGCAGGTTAACAACCTAGAAAAACAAGAAGTTGGAATGATAGATAGTAGGGGACTAGCAGTGAAGGCTAATTCTGGAAGGCTATTTTATATAGACTGCATCACATGAGAAGACATTTTTTGTAGATAAAAAGATCAAATATCAGTGACTTCATATGAAACAGACATTTCTGTGGTTCAAAAGTGGATGAATATTGGTAATTTTATGTTTCAATGTAGTATCTTATTCAGAAACCAACTGCTATTGAAAAGAAAGAGAAACAGGATCAAACAGAATAGGAAGTATTGGGTTGGCCAAAAAGTCCATTTAATTTTTTCTGTAAAATAAAAGACACATTTTTCATTTTCACCAATAAGTTTATTGATTTGCATATTTTGAGTATGTCAGCTATCTCCTGTGTGTTCATTGATTGTTCTCAAATAATGTCTCAATCTGATTGCTATCAACTTCAACTGGTCTTTTTGACCATGCATCATTGTTCAGCAAGAAATTTCCAGCAAGAAACTTTGCAAATCACTTTGGACATGTTTGATCAGTCACAGCGCCTTCTCCATACACTGCACAAATCTTTTTTTGCATTTTAGTTGCATTTTTACCTTTCTTGAAACAACATGAAAAGTATTTTCTTGAAAGTATAATATGCTGAAAATGTCGCTTATTTTTTTCCATCTACAATATTAAAATGGCTACACAAAAATTCAACAATTTTGACTTTTTTTAAATGCATGCTGATATGACAGCTGTCACAATACAGAGTAACAAAGTTGTTCAAATGAAGTTAAAAGACAATTAAGTGCTACTAGAGCCACTCTACGGAAAAAATCCAATGAACTTTTTGGCTGATCCAGTAAAATAGAACAGAGTGTTCATAACAGGAAGGTAGAAACAACTCTTGCTTACTGATTGGCCATTCTGTACCAGGTATTATATTTTGTGTTAGGAAACCTCTCAGAAAGCTTTGCCTTTGTAAATGTGTTTGATTCCTACAGGGCTTTAAAAGGGAAAGCAATTAGATTAGGACTGATTACAATATGAATAGTTCATAACCTATTACTTCACATCTAGGTTTTAAATCTAAAGTTATTTCAAATTAAAAAAAAATGTTTTACAAAATAGTCAAGCCTGGATTTATATACCATGCCTCCCAGTGCTATGTAGTATGACCCTGTACAAATCATTACTTTGATTTCCTCACTTGTAAAATAAAAATATAGCCATGCTACCTGTTTCACAGGTTAACTCATTATAAATCCTGGAATAACACTCTAGACTTATAAAGCTATTAATAACCATAATTACCATCATTTTAGAAATAATTACTCTGAAAAAACTGATGTAACTGAACACCTGAACACTAGTTTAATGATATATTGTAAATGAAAAATAAATGGGCATTGATTTTCATGTAACTGAGTAATCAGCAACCTGCATTTTAAGGAAATGGAGGTTTTATTTATCATCATGTTTTATATGCATGGCTGTAGTTCTCTTACCATCAACATCTTCATAAGATGAGTATGAACGTTTTTTTGCAAACACTGCAAAATCTGATTTACGTAAGATAGGATTGCTTCCTGAAAAATCACCAGCCAGTGCGACCTGTACCTTCTCTTTTACCCGTTTCTTGGCCTGACATTGTATGACAACTGCAAGAAAGAAAAACTTCCAGTTAATTGGACTATCAAGTTATATGATCATTCTTGAGCTAGAAGAAAATAAATTATTAAATGATGGCATGAAAAATAAAAGCTTCTTTGGAATATTTTTACTTGATGTTGTATCTGGCATTTATAGACAAACACACATTCTCACTCACCCAGTATCTATATATATTAACATTTTGCAATAAACTATGAATATTAAATGATGTGCAAAAATAGCATGACAAGACAAATTAGGTAATAGAAGATTGTAGTAGAATGTAGCAATCCGATTCGAAAGCTGATCTAGTAATATCAATAATTCAGTGGGTGGTCATGAAAATGTGAATTTTTCAGTTATGTATGTATTCAGTACGGTAAATGCCAAACTCGACTTATATAATTATACTATAGAAAATACCCTCAAATAATTAAAAAAGTAAGTTATGTAATATTTATTTTGTAACAACAGTTTTAAAAGATTTCCTATTATACTATTTACATGCACCTTAAAGTTCCTTTAAAGTATTTAAATAAAATATTTTGATTTTCACTTGTGAATTGCATTTAAATTTACAAAATACATAATTAACAGTTAAAAATAAAACTGTTAGAGATTATTTAAAATTAATATTAAATATGATTACATATTGATATAATGTGAAGCATGAAAACTTTATATACTTATATATATATTAAATTCCAGTATTTTCTTACATCAATACAGAAGTTGCTATCAGTGATCTGGTGAGAAACCCAAATATTGTTTTTATATAAATACTAATTATATAAAGGAGTATTAATGTATTCCTTTGGCATTAGCCTTGTATTATATCATGGGGCTGTGCATACTAGAGTCTACATAAATGAGAATATTATTTCTTCAAAATATAATAATGTTACTTTTTTCACTTTAGATCAATACAAGGCATAAACTGAATATAAGGATAAAAAGGGAACTATAATATTAAAAAAGCTTTGAAATTTATTATTCTATGCTTTTGTGGCATCAATAACAATAATATATTCACTCAGACTGCAAAATTGGATACTGTCCTCAGATTTATGTGTTTTCACTATACATACCACATTTATAGTATTAAAATATTTAAAATAAGTTTATTGTTAATTCTAAACTTTATAGGCTGATAGTCAACATTTTGGACTTAGAATAAATGTGAAATGTATAAGAAGAATACAAAGTTAGAGGTAAATTAAGAGGGTTTATATGGCTGAGGAAAATGTACAAGCTTCTCTGGTTATCATTCACTTCAGTCTTAAAGCAGTATGTTAGAAATTAGTGTGATCAAAGGTACAATTAGTATCATGTCACTCATCTTTTCCTATAAGTGCTAGGAAATTAGTGCCCTGAAAATGTAAGGATCATGAAATCACAGTGGATTCACTTTCCATTGTATTTCCACTGTAACTGGTAGGGGAGTCCTTTTACAATTATCTGCCCCAGTGGACAGGAGCAGATAACAATGCACAGAGAGAACAAAACCCAACAGAACAATAAAAGTTCCCTGGGTTTGAAAGTAAGCTGGGCGATGGATACATAAAAAATAAAAGAAACAATACACATCGATGGTGATACCAGTGAGCGGGGAAAGCAATAGGTTATCTTTAATGTGTTCTTAGGAATGAACAATAGACTGGACAGAAAGTAAATAATATGTATTTATAAAATTATACCTATTTGTTTCTCAAGGGCATTTGTAGATAAAAATAATTACCAGAATAGGGTTTAGAGTTTTGTAAAAATGATGTAATAGTACACAATCTGTTTTGGAACACTGAAGTTACTAATAGGTTGGGCTAATGCAACATAGGCTATTTACAGAACTCACATTTAATTCAAAAATAAAATAATAACCAAGAGATATGACTAGATAGAAAGTACCTTTCTGTGTCTGGAACATATTTAATTTCCTTTGAAGGAAACTGTACAAAAATTATGTTTATGTTCTCATAAGCTTTGTTTTAGACTGAAAAACATCTTTGAATCTTTAATCTAGTTCAAACAAAACTGTTTTCATAGATACAAGTCACACTGTTCAAACTGCAACAGAGTAATGTCTAGACTTTATTACATCACGTTGATCAGATGACTGTGTTACAAATTTTAAACTGTTTAACTCCATAGAAAGTATACAGACAACTATCTTTTAGAAAGAAATAAACATTTTGACATGTTTGTGAAGCATTCTGAAGATAATTTGGTATATTTAAAATATTTAGGTGTGTTCATAATCTTTTAACTCCAAAGAAAAAAATACTTCAAATAAAACAAATCACATTTATTGTCAAAGGTAGTGCTAGATATGTGGGTTTTTTTTTATTCCAGTTAAAATGAAACTATATAGGGAAATATGAAATCACGGCCTTCCTTCTAATATATTAGGGGAAATGGTGTTATTCACAAGCAAAACTTATTTTCTCTTCTTTCAAAGTGTGGTCATATCATTTATGTCAATAAAGGACTCTTGCACTAGCAAAGACTGGTAATGGGGGGAGAAGGAAAATTCAAATGCCAAGACTTTATGTTTTTGTTGCTCAATGGGGAGGTCCAAAATAAGTATCCCTTCACTGTGCACAACAGTTCAATGTTTCTTGGTCATGAGGAATTAGGCCTAGAGCCTGGTAAGAGGCTGGGATACTAAATTTCACTTTATGGCTACCTAAGGGGGATTGATTTCTTCAGCTGATTATTAGAACAAAATGGGGAAAGCAAGGAATGCAGAAGAAGTGGAAAGAAGAAGGAGAACAAATAGAGACTTGAGAAAAGTCTGGAGCGTGTGGAGAAAAAAAAGGGGTCGTTGAGGAAAAGAAAGGCATTTAAAGAGTAAAGATTTTATGTTGTGTGTATCGCAAATGAATCTCCTTGAGGACTTCAGTACATTCTGACTAGTTTTTGGAGAACATCATAAAAGCTGATATCTGGGACAACAAGAATAGAGGCATGGGATAGTTCTTGGATGAGAATTAGAATCACAAAGAAGCTGAAATATGGTGATTAAATGTGACAGGAGAATCAAAGTACCTGGCACTCTCATAGATCTAGTGCAGGGTTTGGAGCGCCTCACAGAAAGTGAGATAAAGGAGCCTGAAGTTAATGTTATTTCGATCTTAGCTGATTGCTGCGTTTCACCAACAAGGAGAGCACCAGGAAATGGTGTGGTTTGGTGGAAGGATCACTGGATTCCTGGTTAGGACACCAGATATAGTCCTAGCGCTCCCACCAACAGGGCTGGTTACTTCACAACTTATTCTCCCTGGACCTCGATTTTCTTACTCATACCAAGAAAAGATGGGACTGAACAGCCTCTAAGGTACCTCCAAATCCTGGTGTTTTCTGACAGTAAAATATACCTACCTGGAATGAACCCTTCATGTTTCGCCTCTGGGAGTCCAATAATAGGGTATATCCATCGTATTGCTTGGACTTCTCCACTGTCTACTCCAATAATTCTAATTAGAAATTAAAAAAATAGTGAACAAAAGACATAAACACTGTCAATATTCATATAAAAGAGCATATTCTCTATGAAACTAATGGTACTTGAACAAAGCTTGTGAATTTAAACTTTGGCAGAGAGAAACAGTATGAAATGCAAAACATTTTTGGCAAATGTTGATTTCATAAACATTTTAAAGCAAACCCTGGGAAATTATCACAAACGAAATTGGAATGCAACCATTATGAGATGTATGTTAAAACTGAAAACTTCTCCCCCTACATTTAAAGCTTGGTATAGGTATTTATTGATGTGACTAAACCATGATTAATCAGAGGTAATATGGTTCCCGTGAGTTATAATCTAAATCGGACAGGCAAAGTACAAAAAAAGATACCATTAAGTATAGAGCTTCAGAAAGCAGTAAGTAATTTACATTGGGGGGGATACCAGTTAAAGGAAAGGGGGCATTTCTCAAAATACTTTAATCCAGTATACACCATCAGGAGGACAGCAATGGTAGAAAAATGGTGCTGATCACTGTTGAAACAGGCGGGGCCAGCTTCATGGGCACATGACCTGTGCAACCACACAAATACCCTGCACTTAGAATTGCTCCATGCTTGTTTAATGCACCACAGTAACTGTTTGAAAATTTGTAATGCACGAGGTCCCCTCATTTTCATTTTACACCAGGGCCCACAATCCTGTCGGTGGTCTTGACTGCAGGAGTGTTGAAAAGTATGGCTGAATGGGCCCAGAAGAGATATTTCCTTTCAAATGTACAGAAGGAATATGTACAGATAGGGCAAAGTAAGAATTTCTTTTTAATTAAGATTTCTAGACCATTATTTAATGAAATGATAAAAGCACAGCAAACATTTAAATTTTGCATTATTATTGGAGTTTGCTTAAATTTCAGCAAAGCAAAGAAGGTACATGTAACCTGCATTTAGGCACTGAAATAGCACCTTCTAGTCACAGGAGAGGTTCATTAGGATGTCATATCCACCAGGCACAGTGCCATCATCTGGTAAATGCTAGCATCACAAGTCTTATACTTTGCCCAAGCTGGTTTAGTTTGTTCTCTAGATATAGATTATTTATAGTCTCAGCAGCAGTAACTATTTTCCCAGTTCAAAAGAAAGCCCTTTGTACGTCCCTGACTCTGATTAATTTACATGATTCTTAAGATTGACTTGCTCATCACTCTGAACTTCAATCAGCAATGATATATACTATACCATACATTTTCCTCTTCTGAACATGTAAATTTCAGTGTCCAAAAATAGAAAATCACAAACTTTATACTGCATTAACATATAAAAGAAACCAATCATATCAGTAACAGACAAAATGAAATCAATGTCCTTATTTGAATGTTACCTTTTCATGTCTGTACTCAATTCATCAAAATTGTCAATAGGCCATTTTTCCCCATTGGCCCTTATCATTTGAACAACGAGCATTGTTTTCTTTAATTTTACAATGCTGGGAGTAAAAAGCACGGGGATATCAATAATCCCTCTAGGAGGCAATGGTATTCCTGTAAAACACACAAAAATAATTTTAATGTGGTAAATATTCCAGAATATAATTTGAACAGCAGAAAGTAATTACCTAATTCCTCTCCTGATAATCAAGTTTTCAAGATCACTTTTGAACAACAACAACAAAAAAACATCAAGCAGAAGTGTAAGTGACTTTACTGGCTTCATCATTAATTTTCCTCGAGGGGAAGGGAGGATGAAAGAGAGGGAGAGAAACATCTATATGAGAGAGAAACATTGATCAGTTTCACATGCACCCCAACTGGGCACTGACCCTGCAACCTAGGAATATGCCCTGCCTGGGGATCGAACCAGCAACCTTTCAGTTTGTGGGATGATACCAAACCAACTGAGCCACATGGGTCAGAGCAGCACCAACTCTTTAAAAAATACATTTTATCCAGAGGCAAGAGGTTCTCCCTAAGAGGCTGGAGTGTGGAAGGAATATTAAGACTGGTAGCTTAAGTGTCCCTGAGTGATAGAAGAACCAAAAAAACCATGAATATTTTCAAGTCACTACATTTTGCAAAAGACAAAGTATAGCCATTTTGACCCTTTAATTTCTTGTGTATTTTCTTCTTAGAACATAACACTCCAGGCTTCTCCTTGGAGCCCCCAGAGTGCTACCAGTAAACTGCTCACTTAGTTAACTGATGCCATGAGGGAACCCAGAGCTTAATTGTGAAAGAAAGGGGCATCCATTTCCAAGTTGTGAAGAACAGAAGACAGAAAAACTCACAGCATCTTCTGATGTTTTTATGAATATTAGAATTTTTCAATCTTTGTACAAGAATTACCTGTGAAACATCAGATATGGAGAGTGCTGAGCCCCATGTTTAGAAATTCTGACTTATATGCTCTGGACTGTGATCCAGGAAGCTGTATGTTTAAGTAGCATCCAATGGGATACAGAAGCAGATATTCATGGGACCATATTTTGAAAACAAACCCTGCCTGTTGGACAAATTTTAAGAGGTTGTAAGAGTGGTGAACTTTGGTCTATTTGTAACAATGATGGTTCCCAAATGATGTGTGTCTCCCTTTATTGTGAAGAGTATTGTGAAGAATTTTCTACCAGGAGATAAGGGATATTGACCACATTCTGTTTTTAAAAAATTCTTTGTTATAAGATTGACAATATTCACAGCCAATTTGTCTCTGAGGAGAATACTGTACTAAACTATTAAGAACATCAAGAAAGGAAATAGAGCCCTGGCTTGTGTGGCTCAGTGGATTGAGTGCCTCCTGCCAACCAAAGGGCCAATGGCTTGATTCCAAGTCTGGGCACATGCCTGGGTTGTGGTCCAGGCCTCAGGTGGAGGGTGGAGGCTGTGCAAGAAACAGCCATACACTGATGTATTTCTCCATCTCTTTCTTCCTTTCTTCTCCTCTGTCTAAAAATAAATAAATAAAATATCTAAAAAAAGAAAGTAAATAGAAAATTGCCCCTATGCAAAATATCCCAACTCAAAACTCTTACAAGTTTTCAAATTTTAAATTTTATTCCTTCGGGAAATAAAAATGTTGTAAGGTTTAATATTATAGTTTATAAGTGTTATTAGTATTTATTGAGTACTGATTATACGCCAGGCTCCATGCTAAGTATTTTAATGAGACACAATATCTCATTTCGTTCTCAGAAAATCACCATAAACTAAGTGCTATTATGTCTCTCATTTTAGAGATAGAGGAATTGAGACAATTTGGTTAACTTGCCCAAAGTCCCAATGAAAGATTGTATTGTTTGCTAAGCAATCTAAACAATGTGTTATCTTCAACTTGGTCATTATGAACTTCATATTTTTAGTGAATCACTGATTCAAATGAATTAAAACAGCACGAGATGGAAAAGAATAAAAATAGGGAGCTCAGTCAACCAACCAATCATGCATTCCTAAGAAAAAGAAGTTTAGAAATGGTCACTTACCATTAGAAAATTATATTATCACTAAATTATAATTATATAATTATATTACCCTTGTTGTATGACTTACAATCAGTTAAATTTCTGAAGGTTCTGAATGATAGTTGTTCTATAGTTTAGTTGTAATTTTGATGTGGATATGCAAGGAGGCGGGTCGTGTTTACCTGTGACACCATTTGACCAGAAGTCCACAACTAATATAGCTTTTTGATTAATGACCCTGTCTTCTTTGTCCTCTATAGTACACTAGTGTGTGTGTGTAAAATATTCTCTTCAACTGAGGAAATACACTGTGATAAAATATAGAGCATGAATTTTAGAAGTTTAAATCTATGCTGTTACTTCTTAGTTCTGTGAAACTGAAAAAGTTAATTAAATTTCTAAGTGAGATTTTCCTCATATGAAAAAGAAAGCTAATGTAATACATATATCAAGCTATCACTATGGCAAAGGTACTATTCCAGTTCCATCCAGATAATCCCATTTTGTACAGAATGCATTAATTCTGCACTATTTTATTCTCTTACTAATTCATTCTGAAGGTACTATGTGTCATGCATTGGAATAAGCAGTATGGATAAAATGATGAAGAAAATAAATCCCCTGCTTTCTTGTGTCTTGCATTCCAGAATATGTTAGGAGGGTGAGGAGAGAAGCAAAACAATAAATAAAATGAGCTATACATATGGTTGTTGTTGAGCAAGTAAATGTTTAAAAGGGTTAAAGAGGATGTGGAACTTAAATAATATAGGGTGATTTGGGAAGACCTCTGTGATACAATGAGCAGGGCAACTAAGTGTGGCTTCTCAAGAAGCCTCATAGACATCTGTGGGGGGAGTATTTAGATAGCATGTGAGTATAAGAGTCTGGATTTAAAGAGAGGGCAAGGCTGGGGCTATCAATTCACTAATTGTTGAAAGCTCATGTGTGACTAAATGAAATTCCATTGGGAATGAGTGTTGATAGAAATGACAAAAGGACACAAGTCTAACTGTTGGGCCTCTAGGAAGCCAAGATTACAGGGACAGAGGAAAAAAATGCAGAAGAGAATGAGGAGGACTTACTACAGAGAAGAGTCAAAGAAGAATTGAGTCCCAGTGAGCAACTGTTTCCAAAACAGTGAGTGATGAGCTGCAACAAGCTCATGAATTGAGCAAGATGAGGACAGCGTACAGATGATTAGATCTGGCAATCTTATATTATGGAAGAACTTAAAAAGAGCTATATTAGTAGAAAGATGGGGAATAAAGCCGGATTTGCTTGGGTTGAAAAGATAATGGTATAAGAAGTGAACATGGTAAGTATAGACAAGCTTTCAAATTGTTTTGCTACACAAAAGGATCAGAATAATGGGATAGTAGCTGGCAGAGATAAGGGATAAAGGCAGGCCTGTCTATTAACATCAAGAGCTTCTATTGCATGTGTATTTTGATAGAAATAATCCAATAAGAATCATTAGAGAGAAGACAGAAGGGAGAACTCCTAGAGAGCTCCACACAGTTGAGTAGGTGTATGGTTCAATGACTAAGCAGAGGGATGGTCATAAGAGCACAGAGAGCTTTCCGATGTAATGGGAGGGACCACAAGGCACATGGATGAAAATAAAATTAGGCTGATTGATGTAATGGAAGAACTAGACAATTAGACTCTGAGTTTACTCTATATTCTTAATTAAATGGGAAAGAAGAATATCAGTTGTGAGAAGGGGAGGAAATGATGAATGTCAGTAGTAGTTACCAGGTTTCAATTCAAAGTAAGAAATTTTACTATTCCAAATTTTATTAAAGGAAAACCAGGTTCCATCAAATGTTCATCATTCACTCACAATTTACCTATTTCTATACAGTTCTTTCTATCTGTACATCCATCAACCATGCTACCTGTTTAAAAGGCCTCATGCTCTATAAATCCTAAGCAATCTGCTCTTTGTTACAATATTTACCTGCATTTGTGAAATGAAGAAAATGGCATAAAATGGTGGAAAAAAAGAAATGACACCACGCCTTAGGTTCCCTTTTACAAGCTTAGACCACATAAACTATTTTAATAAGTTTCATGTCTGTTCTCATCATAAAAAATGTTCTAGTGGTATAAGCAGGCCTAAATTTCAGGTTATATAGATTTTTCTGACAGACAGGCACCCAGGCATCTTTGCATAACAAGACCTGTAGCTTGTTTGTTTGTTTTTTTTTCCAACAATAAAATCAGTAGCTTCAATGACTACCTAGGAAGTCCACCTACTTTACGCTATAAATCATAATCACAAATCTATGTGACTGGAACCTGAACTCATTCTTGGGAACATTGGTCATTTGACATAATAAGAAAGGACATTTTATAAAAAAATGTGAAATCATGCTCAGCTGCCAACAGAACTTAATAAACATTCATGACAATGATCTGAGATCTGGGCAAGCTTCATGTGCTGACAGCAGCCCGCAGCATTAAGTGTCACTAAACACTGAGTTCTCGAAGACATTTTCCAATTCATAAGCAGCAACATTTATTTTCAAAAGCATTATTTTTACAAATAACATTTCATTACTGATGTCAAAATACATGATATACGTTAACTAAAATCAACATGAGACATGGCAATTATCTCTTATAAGAAAAAATGTGTCTTTTCTAAATGCTAATGCTATCACTCTGATTACTTACTTAGTTTTGATTATTAGCAATCACACAAACACAAACGATGCATATTTTATCTTTAAAAAATAGATACCAAACATAGTGTACCTCTATCTTTTTGACTATTCTCACTGTAATATGACATAATCCCTATCCAATATAGAACATTTGAGAAAATTATAAACATGCAGTTACAAATAATGAAAGCAAGATCCCATGTACCCTTTAACCAGTTATCTCCCTTGGTAACATCCTATAAGACTATACTATAATACAAAAACTAGAATATTTATATTGATACAGTAAAAATCAAGAAAGCTTCATCACAAGTCTGACCTTCTATATACTTCCTCACCTCTCTCACTATTCCATTCCTGAATCATTACAACTGCTAATCTATTCTTCATTTCTATAATTTTATCATACAAAAGATGTTAAATTAATGGAATCATCTAGTATATAAACTTCTGCAGTTAACTTTTTCACTCAGCATAATTCCCTAGACAATCAATCAAGTTGTGCCTTCCTGAATGAATTCAATAAAATAACAGGACATAAAATTAACATTCAGAAATTGACTATATTTTTATACATCAATAATGAGCTATCAGAAAGAAAAATTAAAACAATCCCACTTAAAATTGCATCAAAAAGAATAAAATACCTAGGAATAAATTTAACCAAGGAGTTAAAAGACCTGTACTTGGAAAACTATAAGGCACTGAAAAAATTGAAGAAGATACAAAGAAATGGAAGGACATACTATGCTCATGAATAGGAAGAACTAACATTGTTAAAGTGTCTATATTACCCAATGTAATGTACAGAGTCAATGCAATCTCTATCAAAATATCAATGGCATTTTTCACAGAACTAGAAAAAATAATTCTAAAGTTTATATGGAACCAGAAAAGATCCTGAATAGACAAAGAAATCTTGAGAAAGAAGAATAAAGTTGGAGGTGTCGTGCTGCCTAATATCAAACATTACTACATGGCTATAATAATCAAAACACCATGGTATTGGCATAAAAATAGATACATTAATCAATGGAACTGAATACAGACACTCTTCCAAAAAGGATACACAGATGGTCGACAGACACATGAAAAGATGTTCAACATCACTCATCAGGGAAATGCAAATTAAAACCACAATGAGATATCACCTCATACTTCTCAGAATGGTTATCATCAGTAAATCAACAAACAACAAGTGTTGTAAAATATGGAAACAACCATCAGTAGATGGATAAAGAAGAGGTACATAAATATATACAGTGGAATATTACTCAGCTATAAAAAGAATGAAATATAGTCATCAGTGACAACATGGATGGACCTGCAAGGTAGACAGAGAAAAAGAAATACCACATGATTTCACTTTTATGTGGAATCTGAAAAGCAAAATAAAAACCAAACAAACAAAAAAAAAAAAACAGAAACAAACAGAGGACAAACTGATGATCACCAGATTGGAAAGAGAGAACTGGGAGAAAAGATGAAAAAGGTGAAAAGGATGAATTATAAATTGCCAGTTTATAAAAATAGCCACTGGGATATAAAGTACAGCATAGGGACTATAGAGTCAACAATGTTGTAATAACTATGTAGGGTGCCAAGTGGATACTAGATAGACTTAAAAGGGTGACTACATAAGATATACTATAAATGTCTCATCAATATGTTGCACATCTGAAATGAATATAGTATTGTATCAATATGTCAACTGTAACTGAAAAATAAATCTTTAAAAAGTTGTGCTTATTAATGTTCATTCCTTTATATTGCTGAGTAGTACTCCATGCCACAGATGTGCCAGTTTTCTTACCCATTCATGCATGGAAGGTCATCTCAGATGTTTCTGGATTTTGACTTAATAAATCTGCTACAAACATTCATGCACATGTTTTTTGTGTGAACATCCTTTTTTATTTTTCTAGGATAGATCTTTTAAGTATGCATGTTTACTTTTATAAGAAACCACCCAACAGTTTTCCAGAATGGTTGTGTGCTTACATTCCCATCAGCAAGCTATGAGTGATCCAGCGCCTCTATATCCTTGCTAACATTTCATGTTGTCATTATTTTTTAATTTTTTATATATTTTTTATTTTAATTTTTGTTGCCATTATTTTTTTATTTTAGCCATTCTGATAGGTTTGCAGTGAAATCTCACTGTGGTTTTATTTTACATTTCCCTGAAGACTAATGTCGTTGAACACCTTTTCATGTGCTATCAGTATATTCTTTTCAGTGAAATGCTTGCTCACATTCTTTATCAACTTTCTAAGTTAATTATATTTTTATTAGTGAATTTTTAGTATTTTTATATATTCCAGATACTAACGCTTTGTCACATATATGGTTTGTAAATATTTTCTTCTAGTTTATAGCTTTCTATTTCATTATTTTGTCTTGGGCTTTTATATGGAAAAAATATTTGTTTGATGATGTCCAATTTATTAATTTCTCCTCAGGGAATTTGCTATTGGAGAAATCTAAAAACTATTTGTTTAGCCCTACACTGAGCAATTTTCTGCATAAGTTGTTAACATCTTGGTAGGAATTGCATTCAATCTATAGATTAATTTGGATAAAACTGACAGCATTGCTATATTGTTTTCCAGTTCATCTATATAGCATATCTGTCTCTTTATTTATGTTTGATTTTGTCATTTTCAGCACACAAGTCCTATACATGGTTTGTTAGATTTACTTCTAAGAACTTCTTTTATTTGGAGAGATTGTGAATGGCTTTATGTTTTTAGTTTCCACATTTTCATTGCTATTATATATAAATATGATTGAGTTTTTTGTTTGTGTTGTTCTTGTTTCCCATGACCTTGCTGAACTCACTTACTATCTCTACAAGATTTTTGTGGTAGATTCTTTGGGATTTTCTGGTATGTCAGGTGATATAAAAATAGGGACAGTTTATTTCTTCCTTTCCTTTCTATTTGCCTTTTGTTTCCTTTGCTTGACTTCCAATGGTACATGAAGTAAGTGGGGAGTGTGGGCATACTTTTGTTGCTGCCTATTTTAGAGAGAAAGTATTTAATGTTTCATAATTAAATGTGATATTAGCTGTAGTTTTATCATGTAAGCTTTTTAGCAGGTTGAGGGGGTTCCCTTTTATTCCTTGGTTGTAAAAAATTTTAGACAAAACAATATTGGGTTTATTCTAATGTTTTCTTCTATGTTGATTGCCTTGTGATTTTTTCTTCAATTCTTTTGAACAGGATGGATTATATTAATGGAATTTCAAATATCAAACCAGTCTTTGCTCTGGAATAAACAACATTTGGTCATGGGTATATATTTTGTTATATAGTCATAGATTCAATTTATTGATATTTTTTGAAGATTTTTGTCTCTAATTTCATGAACAGTATTAGCCTGTACTTTTATTGTTGTTTTTTGGGTTTTGTATAAGCTATTAATGCTGGTCTCATAGAATAAGGTGGAAAGTGTTCCTTCCACTTTTCTTGTAGGAATTTGAGAAGGACTGGTGTTAATGAATTTTGGTAGTTTGGAGTTTTCTAGAAATGGACCCATTTCTCGGAAGCTGCTGAACGTGTCCACATCATTTTTCTAATGTTTTTTGTTATCTGTAGTGATATTCCCTTGGGTTACTTGAACATATTTTAGGATTCTAACCATTTTTACAGTGTTTCTGTGTATATCACTTCATGTAATTTTCCTAGTTCTTTTAAATGGTGACTATATATATGTATATATAGTCATACACATACACACACACATACACACATATATCATGTTGCTGTCCACAGGAATAATGTTTAATTACCTTGAATGAAGTATATATATCTTATGTTTTAAAATATTTTAATCAGATATGATAGGACATTCAGACACAGAAATGACTGTCAGGGAAGAAAAAATTTTCATACTCACATATGTCAAGAAATGGGAAGCATAGCATGCCATGCAGAGCCACAGGAAAAACACCAGAGGTGGTCATGGGCTGGGGGAATGGGCAGGAGTCCTTACTGTGGTTTTCATGGGAAAGAATGAGTAATGTAGGCTAAGCAGGTTTAGGACTGGCTAGTTTGAATAATTTCAGTGGACTTTGGGGTGTGGGATTCCTGATCGTGAGATATTAAGTATAGGAGAACATTAGCCTGGAATGTAAAAGCCTAATAGAAGAGGTGTTGGAAGTATGGGCTCTGGATCACTCAGTTTGAATATGAAAGTAAATTACATCTGAGTAATTTACTATCTGTGGGAACTAGCTAACTCTGAGGGAAGCATTTTCATCCTTGTCAGCAAGGCCCCAGATATACATAATCTATATATAATTATCTTAAGACTTTCTTCTCTATATATGTTAATAGGTAGATAGATATAACTATACAGACTCTGTATAAGAGTGTTATAATTTTTATTTCACTCAGCAAATATGATTTAAGGAACTCAAAAGAAGTAGGATAGTCTATTATTACTATATTAATATTTATTTTATCCATTCTATCTAATGTTCTTCACTTTCTGAAGTTTTAATCCTTCTTATATTTTCTATCTACTTAGAGAAAATCCTTTAGCCATTCTGTAAGTGCTGGTTTGCTTATAACAAGTTTTCTATTCTCATGTCCAAGTATGTCTACATTTTCCCTTTATTCATGAAGGATCTATTCTTGGAATACTGAACTTACAGTTTACTATTCTTACAGTACTTGACAAATATGTACCATTTCCTTCTGGCCTCCATGGTTCCAGGTGAGAAATTTCTTATTATGTTAATTGATGTTTCCCTATAAGCATTGTTTTTCTCTACCTTGCTTTCAAAATTTCTTTGTCTTTAGTTTTCAGATGTTTAGTTATGATATATCTTGCCATAGATTTCTTTTGCTTTAAAATATTTGGTGTTTACTCAGGCTCTTCAAACTAGAGGCAGGTTTAATCTCTTTGGTAAATTCTCAATTATTATACCTTTGGCTAATGTTTCAGTCCCACACTCTCTTTTCCCTATGGGTTTCTGATGAGATGACTGTTATTTCTTTTATTTTCCTACAGGTTCCTGAAACTCTGTTCTTTTCTTTCCCTTTTTAAATTTGTTTTCTCTGTTGTTCAAATTGTATAAATTATATTGATCTCTTCTGACTTTCACTGATTCTGTTCTCCATCATCTCTATTCTATTCTTGATCCCATCCAGTGAGATATTTATTTAAATTTACTATATTTTATCAGTTCTATAATTTCCAGGTGATTCTTTATTTAACTTACATTTTCTCAGATTCTCTATTTTTTCTTTTGTTTTGTGAGAATTAAAAATAATTTGTTGAAGTAGAATATAGGCTATTGATTGCATTGCCTTATTGTAGAAGGGTGGAGTAAAAGTTTTGCCCCCTGAGGGGCACAAGAGAAGAGACCAAAAAGAGATAGGAGGAAGCACAGTGCTAATAGGCTCCATCTCTCATGCCTTCATTCTGCCTTATTGATGCTAGGTGTCACTGGAAGCTCAGTTCCCCTTTCTCACGTCACTTCATTTGATCTTTTTGATGCTCAATAGGGGTGTAAATTGTGATCCCCACTGGATCCCACAGGCTCCAGGGACTGGGCTAGAGTAGGAGTGTGTACCGACCCTGCATTACATCCTATTGGACTTTGCTAACACCAAAAGTGGGAAGAAGAGTAGACTGTTTACTAGCCCAACTTGCAGCAATTTGCTCCATCTCACTCAACAACAGGTGCACTTAGAGGTGACTAGACCTCCAAGCACCATCTCTTTAAGTTTCATTATTGCTGGGTGGGGATGGATTCTCAGCTTGTGATAATCCTGTTGATACTACCTTGGTGGGGTACCTGGAGCTCTGCCTGCTTCTGCCAGGAAAGAAATGAAAGATAAATGTCCCAGTCAGCCCCATCAACACTATTCTGGCAGGGAACTGGAGGGCAGCCTATGTCAGTGGAGGCCATGGTAGGTTGTTGGTTTGCTGCATGGCCCCATCAACACCACAGACACAGACAGGAGAGGAAAAGGAAATTAGAGTGTACTGTTCATGAGACATGAGGGTGGGGTGGCATAGGGTAGGAAGTTAACTATCTACTTAGCCCAGCTGAATATATGGGGGTGAGGGATATGTGGTTATTATATTGATGTTTGGCTAGTATGGTGGGAAGGAAGAAAAGTATGCTATCTTGGCAAAGTAAGAAGTATAGTAAATGAAAGTATTTTAAAAATATTTTCTCAAGTATTAATTGTTTCTAATATTTACATACAATCCAACATAGACCTTCTTTCCATTTATATATTATGATTATCTCAGTTCTGTAATTTCTTTTGGGATGATAAAAATGTTACAAAACATAAACATGCAAGAATCTAGGAATATAAATAAATTGATTAGGATATTTAATACCACTATGAATAACAGTAAAGTGATGAGGATTTTTCTAATTGTAGGGAGCACTGTCTTCTCAGGGAAGAGTCAGGGTTCAAGAAAGTAACAAAAACATTTAGATAATTTGGTTTGGGGAATAGAGGGTATTTTCCTTATGACAGATCATGCATTCTAGAAGACAGTGTGATAAAGTCTTAGGATTTGGAAAGAGATTAGAGTTGTGGTAAAAAAAAAATAGTGATTGCCCTGGCAGGGTCACTCAGTTGGTTGCAGCATTGTCCTGTAGACTGTAAGGTGGTGGGTTCAATTCCCACTCAGGGCAAATGCCTTGGTTGCAGGTTCAGTCCCCAGTTGCAGTGCATGTGAGAGGCAACCGATGAATGTTTGTCTTTCATATCAGTTTCTCTCTCTCTCTCTCTCTCTCTCTCTCTCTCTCTCTCCTTCTCTCTTCCCCTCTCTCCTTGGGTAAGGATTAAAAAAGAAGTGGAAGCATACTGCCCTTGGGGATATGAATGCGGAGAATGAGGAATAACCCAGAAGAAGTGGTGTTCATATGGTAATAGATATAAAGTGGCATGAATGCATAATCATGCACCACCACTTGGAAGAGAGATAAATTGCAGGGGTTCAGATCACACACTCTCACTGTCTTTGGGGGTAAGGTCTCGGAGGTGGGCAAGAATAAATAACTTAGCAAAAATACATTACACATATGAATCTGCTAATAGCTTGAAAACAATCTACCAATTAAAACACTCCCTAACTACCTAAGCTTATGCATATACTTTGCTATGCATGAGTTTATTAGCATTCTCAACTCTCAGCCCTCTAACATAACAAAATAATGTCAAATGTAGAGTTTGCAAATGCACTTAGGAATTGAGTGCTTGTCCCTAACAGAAATGCCTCACCATTTACCTTCTTCTTCCTATCAGTGTTCTTCTTGAGGGAAGTTGTGATAAAGATCACAGCCCCATTTACATATGGTAAGTAGATGAATATTACTCAGTGATGGCTTCTTCAGCTCTTATCAAAGGGTCAGGGAGATGCCATTATGTGCCCAAGTGCTATAAGAAAGGAAACCCATTATAGCTACCAGAATTCAGGAAGAACACAAGTGGCAAAAGGGAATGAGTGGCTGTGCTTAGTCAAAAGAGGAAAATCCTAGAATGGATATTTTCATAAAATGCATTCATCATATCCATTTTATGAGATAACCAAAAAAATATACATTCTAATCCTTCTGTAAGATTTCATTATGACTTGCCCATAGTGCTTTTCACAGGAGAGAATTTCAGTTGTGTATTTATTTCCTACTCATGGAGACCAAGCATTTATATCTGTTTAATCTTACTTTTAGACTTAAATATGCAAAGGGATGTCAGCTGAAAGAAGAAGAAAAGATAATTTCAATTCAGGCGTAATTGGATTTTTGACATATCACATAGAGAGAGGTCTGATTACATCGGACAAATCCATATTGATTTTCATTTTAAATTCTTCTTAGCTAACATACTTTGTTATTTCTGGATTTCTTTTTTTTTCTTTAAATTAAATAAAGTTTTGAAGAGATAGGAAATTTTAATTAACTTCATTGACTGAATGTAGTATCTACCTTAGAAATGGAGTCTGATATTTTTTCATACAAAAACTAACATAATGATACATTTAATATTTTTGTAGCCTAAATGTACCAAATAGGTCATAACACATGGCTTAGAATGTATTTTCTTTTTTCTTTTTAAATTTATTTTTAGAGAGAGGGGGAACAAGGGAGAAAGAGAGGGACAGAAACATCAATGTGAGAGGGAAACATCAATCTATTGCCTCTCTTATGCTTCCCAATGGGGGACCAAACCCACAACCCCGGCTTGTACTCTGACCAGGAATTGAACCAGCGACCTTTCATTTTGGGGGACAACTCCAAACCAACTGAGCTGCACCAATCAGGGCTAGAATGTATTTTCACTTATCAGAGTCTAAGAACTAAGACAAAAATGTGATGACTACAAAATTGCATTAAGTTTCTCAAAAGTGACCCAAATGTGATAAAGCTGTCATCACCTTTACTATCTCTCCAAACTTCTCTGCAGTGTCTGTCTCTTTAAGGCTCTTGCAGAGAGCAGCTAAGACATTTTATGCAGTTCCATATCAGTGGTTTTTGTTCCAGAGATCTTCAGTACTTTTGCCCAGATTTCTTCTGTATCTTATGCACGTGGATAAACATTCAATTTGAAGCATGTTTTATTGTTTCTCCCAAAATATTATGTTTAGCCCAGCATAGTAAAAATATCAAAACAATAAAAATTCAAAGAGTGTATTCCACTTTACAAAACAAAATTTCACTTTCTAGCTCACATGTCATTTGATTCCAAAACTAGTAGAGAAGTATGTAATTTGTCTTTCATTTTACTATCTGAGCAATTTTAGTATATATTATTCTTGCTTATGTCTTTTCTAGAACCTAAGGGAAAAAAAGGTTCCATTTTTAAGGAAAGAGAAAATATTTTAAACAGACATAAATATTAGAATACTTGTTCTAAAAGCAAATGAACCTATATAGACCTGTTTCTATTAATGCCATTAGCCTAATCATAGAATGACAGCATCTTTCAGTTCTAACTTAATAGTCCTGATGTGTAACCTCCCAGTGAATGCAGGAACTTATTCCAAAAAGGTCTTTTAGAGATGGCCCCTCAGCAACTACATGGACGCATCATCTAATGAGAAGTTCTTATTTCTTACAGCACTCAATTTCCTTGTGAAACAAAATTAGAGAGGTCTTCCTTGTTTTAGTCCTTAATTCTACTACCTAGAACTACTGGTCTCTAGTTGAAGTTCTGCTCTGAGGAGCAACACAGAAAACTAACCTCTGTCTTCCACACTTGGAGAAACCCCTTTTCCATGCTCAATATTATTCCTTCAGACATTAGACACAGTTCTTTATATTCATCAATGGCCTGCTAGTTATCTAGACTCCCAAGGATTTAAGATCTTTTCTGTCTTAAGATCTATGCTGGCTGAGTACTTCAGTAGTTGATCCCAAACCAGTAAGGGCCGCCTTGTGTTATATTTCAGCCATAATAAATGATTTCCCAGATCTCCAAATGCTATTCTTGAATTCCTGCCTCCATGGACTACCCGCCCATTGGGTCATCATCATTTCTGCCTAGATTATAACCTTATCCTTAATGTAAGATTTTTTGAATTTTCTATTTCAGTCTTTCCTAACAACTATAATTATGTATAGTTACTGCAGCACCAGTGTAAATTTAGTCAGTAAGTCTAGTTGGAAGTTTTGGCTACAAGTAGAATTGTCTAGCTATTTATCAGGCATACACTAGCCATTTCCTGAGTTATAACAAAAGATCCTTCATCAGCCAATATCCATGCAAAGAAGTACTCTATTTTCCAGTATCTTTATATTATGGTAATTGACCCAAACTATCCAGGTCTGATCTAATTAGTGCACAGTAGTTTGGAGCAACTATATTCTTAAACCTGAGAAAAGACATTTTTACCCTTATGGGTCAAATTTACTTTAGATCTTTAGATCATCTTATTAGAAAGTATGCTATCAGAAGAAAGTCAGCCTGAGTTCCCTCCTTCTAGTACGCCCACTCAGATCTCCTTTTCAAGTGAAATTTATTTCTCCTAAACTCTAAGGGTCCCCACGAGACTTGCAAGCAGGGGAGGAGTGGGCAGCAGCAGCTCATCCTGGGCTAACCCCCTGGCCCTGTCTCCAAGGGCCCCTTTCTCTGACTTTCCAGTGAACTCACAGCAGCCCTGCCCTGGCTCACTTCTTTCCCATAATGTTTCTATAGAGCCAAAGCAGCTCCGCCTAGGCTCTCTCCTGTTGCTTCTTCTATCCTAGGCCCTTCCTTATATCACGTTCCCTCACTTTAACAAATGTATTATCAAAATTTTAAAAGAGAGAGAGAGAGAGAGAGAGAGAGAGAGAGAGAGAGAGAGGGAGGAAGTCAGCCAAAACCCAAAATGTGCTCCCAAGCTGCACACCACCATATTCAATTTACACTTGGCTGTTTTGAACTCACATGCCAGCCATTCCATTATTTCCTTAATACTTTGTCTTGAAAACCTCAGTCAAACATTATAGAATACTGAAATTAAATATCCATTTGGCATATAGCACATTAGCTTTCTCTTCCAATTTTTGTGATACATAAATTTTCTAAACAGTCTCTGGTTTTACACAAGACATGCATGGCAGAGACCCAGATAAGACTCTATCAGCAATTTATTACTATAGCCATTTCTGCAGGCTAATTCATTATTCACATTGGTCCCTTCAGTAAGGACTTTTCTAGCTCCTGTTCAAAACTTCACCACCAACACCACAACTTTTCTTATCCTCCTCCCTTGCCCATTTTCTCTCCCATCCTATTTGATTACTGCCTGTTACTTTCCACTAGCATGTATATCCCAGCAAGGAAGAGATTTTTGTCTGTTGGGCTTCATGCTGTATCTACAGAAATCAGAACAGGATCTTAGCATTTGGTTCCCAGTAAAAAGTAACTGAATGAATTGAGCAAGAAACTGTTCTAGTTGCTGGGGATAGTGTATGAAATAAGACAGCAAATATCCCCTGTATCGTGGATCTCGAGTTCTAGTGGAAAAAAGGAAAAAAAAGAAATAAACAGGAAAATATATAGTAAGTTTTAAGTTAATGATTTAGGGAGAGAGAATTAGTGGAGACTGTTTTCAGGAAAACTTCTCTAAAGAGGTGGCATTTTATGTACACTTAAACAATTTAGAGGAAGTTAAACAAGAAGTGGGGATGCAGCCCTGGCTGGCGTAGCTCAGTGGATTGAGCGTGGGCTGTGAACCAGGCATTGCAAGTTCGATTCCCAGTCAGGGCACATGCCTGGATTACAGGCCAGAGCCCCCAGCAACCGCACATTGACGTTTCTCTCTCTCTTTTGCCCTCCCTTCCCTCTCTAAAAATAAATAAATAAAATCTTTAAAAAAAAAAGTGAGGATGCAAGTGTTCCAAGCAGAAGGGTGAACAATATAAAGGCTTAAATGGGAATTGCCTCAGAATGTTAATGTAGCAGCTCTGTGAAGGGTAGGAGAGATTACAGAAGGTGAAGTCAGAAAAAAATGCATGCATCAGATAGATCGTGTGGGGCCTTTCTGTTCTCACTTCCCAGAGACAAGCTGGAAAACATAAGGAGCTTTTAAACAGCCCAGTGATATAGCCCAATTGGTGTTTTACAAAAGGTCACTCTGTCTTCTTTGTAGATATTAGAGTGTAGGTTCAAATTGAAATAAAGGAAGCTATTACTGTACTCCAGGTGGTATAGACTAGGGTGAAAGTCAGGGAGCTGGTAAAAAGTGGTCAGAAATAGGATATATATTTTATGGCTTTGCTATCAGTATTTATTGATGGGCTGGAAATTTGTAATGAGAAAAAAAATGAATCAAGTACAACTCCCAGTTTTTCAGCAACATAAACTAGATAAATAATGGTGCCATCAAGTGAGATGGAGAAATCTTTGAGGAAAAAATTAGCATAAGGGTGAGGGGACATGTATATCAAGAGTAATATTTAGTAAAATATACCCACTAGATAACTATTTGGAGAAGAAAATATGAAGTTAAAACTCAGGAGAAAGCATGGAGTTACCGATATAAATTAAGAGGTCATGGTATGTAAATGGTATCCACAGCCTGAAAGAAATGACCAGGAAGACAGTATAACTGGAGAAGAGGCAAGGCTGAATACTAAATTATGCCAACATCTAGAGTTCTGATAGCAGATATGTAAGTGAAATAAGTCAGTCAGAAGAAGCTAAGAACCACATGATTCCACTCATATGTGGGATACAAAACTGAAACTCACAGACACAGACAGACAAACAGTACAGTGGTGACCAGAGCGAAGGGGGTGGGAGGATAGCAAAGGGTAAAGGGGGCCAAATATATGGTGATAGAAGGTGATCTCACTTTGGGTGGTGGGCACACAACACAACATACAGATCATGTATCATAGAAATGTATGATTGAAACCCTATGTGACCCTATTAACCAATGTTGCCTCGACAAATAGCAAATAAGTAAACATACATATTCATTAATTCTTTCATGTAAAAAAAAATAGAAGACTTAGAAGGCCTGGACAATGACATAAAAGGAAAACCAAAAGACAAGTAAATACAGAAGTTCAAGAAGAGAAAAGTCAACTATGTTAAATGCTACTGAGAAATAAAGTAAAATAAGGACATAGCATTGACCTACAGATATTGCAACACATGAGTTATGATTTTCTTGACAAAAGCAATTTCCGTTGAGTTGTCAGGATTAAACCTTCACTGATGTGAGTTAGACAGTTGAGAATAGAGACAAAATAGTAGAGACAGTGAATATAGACAACTCTTTCTAGGCAAACATGGTTATTGCCTTTAAAGCTATTAAATTCTAGAATATACATTCTTTGAGTATGTAATTTCTATTGATTGTAGAAAAGATTCAAATATTAGAATGACATTAATATTAATAATGAAAGCAGTAGCAACAACTAAAGCAAAATTATTATCCTACACATTTGTATATCCTTCTACATGTATAAAATACTTTGAAAAAGAATTTTGGCTTTGCATTTATTATCTGGATTAATCCTGGATTAGAACATTGTCTTAGTGAATCAGAACTGGCAGATAATAACTTCAAAGGCAATAAGCATATCTTCCTAGGAAGAGTTGGATAATATAAACAAGTTTTACAAATTAATGGCAAATGTAATAATGTAATATTTAAAATGAGAAAAAGTTATGAAAATACAATTTACAAAAAGTCAAATGCACATGGCAATGTTAGATCTGCAAGTTCTGCTTCCTAGAACTCCAAAGCTGTCTTAGCCAATTGAAAAGCCTCATGTTGGCAACAGACATTCATTTTCAAAGCAAAAAGGAGGATAATACCTAGCATTTATCTCTCCATCTCTCTATAGCTCTATATTTAAAGCTACGATAGAATACTGACATCTCTAAAATTTACATGAAAAATGACACTAATTAAAATTATACCTAGTTAGTTTTAATTATATGTATAAAATTATGTGGAAAATAAAAACTTGATATTTTAAAGAAAAAAAATTAATTGAAGAGGAATAGAGCAATATGGTCAAATATATCTCCCCTATCTGCTTTTCTGCCAGGAATTTTTATCTAACCAGACAAGGATTTCCTAATATTGTGATTACTCCAATGACAACAACCTAAATTAAGGCTCTAAAACTTCTCTTTTAAATTAAAGGGAAAATTTAATTAGCCCTTACAGAAATTAACATTGTGTAAAATGTTTTGAAAAGTGTGCTAAGTCTTTACCATTGCATCATGGAATATCAAGAGTACTAAATTAATATAAGAGTCATTATATAAAAATATTTTAAAATATATTAATAGTTCTCATGAAAATGATTTCTCTTCTTCAGAACAGAAAACTGGTATCATTTTAAGCAAAACCTTTATTTATTTTAGGAAGTAGTAAGAGAAAATATAATAGTGAGCTATTGTAATTAAAATCAGTAATAAAATTTAAATATGAGTAATCATAAAATAGCTTATATTATGTAACAACAAATTATGTATTTTCTGTCACTGTAACATCACAAAAAGAATGATATATTGTTAATATTTTCACTGTTTTTAAAAGGTGACCTAAAATGGTTTTGAGCACACTTTGTCCATTAAAACACATGTAAAAAATACTAAAAAATAAAATTAAAACATTTCTGAAGAGACAAAGTTGAGGAACTAATGAAAATACATAAAATGAATACTGATAAAGTTTTAGTTATCACACAAATGTCATTTCTTCTGACATATACAGTTATAATTGTTATTATTTAAATCATAACAGTTATAATATATAAATTATAATTTAGTTAAAGCATATATAAATTACAATTTAGTTACATTTATATATAAATTATAACTTAGTTATAATATAAATTTAAAAATCATAATAAATAATTTATCATTTTTTCCAGAGGTAGTCAATTTATTATAAAGTTCATGTAGATAAACAAAGAGGTAAGAACAGCCAGTAAAATTCTGAGAAGAAAGTAATGTGAGAGAGCTATCATCAATACATATTAAAGTACATTATAAAACCTCTCTAATGAAAACAGTGAAGTTTTAGTCTTAAAGACAGATCTAGTAGAATAATAGAGACAACCCAGAAATAATCCAAGTACATATGGCAGTGTGGTCTATGACAATGTTGATAATATCAAATCAGTGGGGATAGACGAGCTTGAAAATAAATCTTGAAGAAAGATAGCCATTTGGATAAATGGAAAAAGGTACCATGTTCTTAGATTGAAAAGCTCAATAGCCCTGGCTGGTGTGGCTCAGTGGATTGCATGCCTGCCTGTGAACTAAAGGGTTGCTGGTTCGATTCCCAGTCAGGACACATGCCTGGGTTGCGGGCCAGGTACTCAGTTGGGGGTGTGTGAGAGGCAACCACATATTGATGTTTCTCTCCCTGTCTGTCTCCCTCCCTTCCCCTCTAAAAATAAATACATAAAATATTGTTTAAAAACAAAGGCTCAGTAACTCAATATTTCTAAGATGCTAGTTGCTTCCATATCAATGTATAGTTTCAATACAATTAAAAAAAGTCTTAGCAGCGGTATGCATGTGTGCCTCTTTATCTCTGTGTGTTTGGAAATCAACTAGCTGATTCTAAAACTCATAAAAGTGCAAAGGATTTACAATAACTAAGAAAATCTTGAAGAACAGGAACATTTTGAATTTTGAAAGATTTATGTTACCACATATGCAGACTTGCTTATAGCTGTAATAGTTAAGACAGTGTGATATTAGTGCAAAGACAGATGAATAGACAACTGGAACTGAAGAGAGAGTCCAGAAACATATTTGTAAACATACTGTCACTAACTTTGGAAGAAAAGTGTTTTCCAGTTGCAATGTCTTCATTGCAATTCAATGACAGAAAGGGTGCCTTTTCTATAAAAGATGCTAGGACAAGTTGGTATACATAATGAATAAAGTGAACCTTGACTCCTACATGTCACCATATTTAAAATTATTAAGGTATCGCATTTTGCCTTGAAAATGCACACTTTTTTTACCCAAAATTTTGAGGGAAAAATAAGGATGTGCATTATACATGGGTATAATGATTACATATCATGGATATAATAACGGGCATAATAATCCCGTGTATAATGCACACAAAAATGTGAGTGTGAATTATACATGGCAAAAGCAGTATATTATCAGAAAAAATAAACAGCAATGCTTCTAATAAAAAGAGGAATGTATCTTCCTGACTTTATGCCCAAGCTATTGAGATTATCACCAGTACACAGTATGTAGGCATCAGCTGTTTGTGAGGACTGCCTTCAACCGAAGAGAGTCACCTGACCAAGGTAAAAAACTACTTTCTAGGGCAGACTGCACTTAATGATGAATTGATGTGGGCAATTGGGGAGATGGGGTGAAGGTATAAAATCCTGGCTTCCTCATCCCAAATTGGGGCAACTGTGAAGAGCTAACCAATTTCAGTGCTTGCCATGTTGTAGCTGAAACCCTTGTCCCCACCATCTCCCTCTGTTCAGTCTTGCTTCATTCTCTTCCTCTGGTGGTGCAGACCATGAGAATGTTCCCTAATAAACTCCCTGCTTCCCAGGAGAACTATTTTGCAACAGTGATACTTCAAATACTTCTGAGTGAAACTTGAACAGTTACTTTAAATTTTTATTTCATTATTTATTGGTTGCTGTTTTACAGCTGTCTTCTATTTAGGACGGTATCAAGTAGTTGAGCAAGAGCCCATGCTCTGCATTAAAACCCAAGCTCCAACATATAATGGGGGTGTGACCTTGGACCTAATGCCTACAGGTCTCAGTGTACTCATCTCTACTATAAGAGTGTTAATAGACTCTATCTCATAGTGAGGGCTGAATCAATTACTATTCATAAAATGTTTAAATAGTCTCTGGCAAAGAGGACATTTCTATTGCTCACGGCAAGTGACATTGTTTTCCATTAAAATACTATTAAGTAAATTATCATACAGATGATACAAAGGTATGCCAAAATTTGTGAAGGTGACATATGAATAACTGAAATTTGGTGATATTTTAAATGAAAATATTGAATAAAATATAATATATTTTAAGGATTAGGGATGTGAAAACGAATAACAAAGTTGGCTTATTTTAAAAATAAAGATATATCTACAAAGTTGGATACTTTAAAATCTAAATATAAAACCAGAAATAGTTATATACTGTTCTGTAAGAAATCATTTCAAGAAAACTTGTATTCACCAAGGTAACAGGGTTATTTAATCAATCAGGAATTGATGAACATTACAATCATTTGTCTAATAATTGTTTCATCTAGATGACAAATGTGTTTCAGAAGCAAAATAACTTATTTATTCTTTACTCATTTTTCAGAAATATATTTCCTGGCATGTACTGGCAGAGTGCTAGCTCTTTTTTCTTATAAAACAAATCCATCTTTGTGTTTTGCTATTTTCACCTATACAAATAATACTAATAACCCATAATTGTATATACTATTAGAGTTTAGAAATTTATTCACATACACAATTGCATTTATTCTTCAACAAAAATCCTATCAGGTAAAACAGAATTTCATTCTTTGTAATGTCCAAAATGGGATCTAGAAAGTAAAGAAAATAGCTCAAGCGAACAGTTTTCCATATTATAGTGAAAATCCGAACACAGACTCTCAGACCCGAAGTCTAACGCCCAATCACTGCATCTTGGCTGCCCTTCCTAAGGTCCCAGGTCTAATTTTAAACTTATGTATATTTGTAAAGCAGCACCTTGTTCTCTAGTGTTACAGTATGGTATAGAATAAATGAGGGTAAAAAACCACTTAGGTGGCTACCATTTAAATCAACATCTTTTAAAATATTAGTGACCTTGAGTATGGTTTGCATCATTTTGTGGCCAACTGTACTTCTTTTGTGAAGTGTTGCTCATACTCCTTTTAATGTATTGCAAAGAAACACAAAACAAACACCTTCGAGTCATACATAAGAAGTTCAGCTTTGCCATTAAACAACTGTTTTGATTGTGTGTAAGTTAATGCTTCTCCTTGATTCAATAAGAATAATAACAGCTACATTATGGAGTTATGAATTGATGAGAGTTAGAGTGCCGACAGAAATGACTACAGAAAATATAGAAGAAACTAACATCCCATTTATATTGGGATGTTAGTAGTGGTTCCTGATTTCAGTTACTATTTTTGTATGAGTTATGTTAAGACAAATTTGTATTTTATCATATATATGTAACTATTATTATATATTTGTACTTTAAAAAATATCACTTTAAAATATTATTTTAAGCAAACTCATATTTTGGGGGCTTTTGATTTTTAGGCAACTTATTTATTATGCTTCAGTTTTTTTCATACTCATCAATATACAGGTGGGATGGATAATTAATATAAGTAAAAACAGATGTACACCCTATAATAACTTTTCAGGAAATCATTAGCTTTGCAAAGATGCAATTAGTTTTCATAAGTATGAGTAATTTTAGCACACTAGTTATTTGTAATGTTACAAAATCATCTTTGGCCCACACATTTATGTACTATGTAGCATGACATTCAACTATTTTGCAAGTTGTACTTATATAGTATGAAATAAAAAATGGCAAAGATATAATAAATATACATAAAGGTTATACTATCCATGTTTTTCCTATCCACTTACTAAACTTTGTTTCAAAATGTTAAATTTGTATCTTTAATTTTTATCAAGTATTTATAAAGACACAGACATATTTCATCTTTTCTAAAATGTAATAGCATACAGAATGACAGAATAGAAGGTAGAAATCCGGTACCTCGTGTGGGACTCAACTTAAGACTGAAGACAGGAGTCTCAATGAGGAAGCTATCGCACTTAATGCCAAGGATGACATTCTTGGGCATTTGCCGACCTAATAAAAATATAAAGAGATATTACACTTCAATGTCACATTTAAGAGAAAAAAATCAGTGAAGATTGAAATAGAGTCAACACTCTCCTCTAATGGGAAATTTTTCAGATGATTATTTTTCAAAATACATTTTAAGCTGAGATTTAAATGGCACTCTTGAAGACTATATCCAATGTTATATATGGTTTCTTCTGTAATATTTAAGAAACATTATAAAATCAGTTCATAAATCCTTGGGATTTTAATTTAAACTACTCAAATAATAGGTACTACTGAGACTCTGTTTGAACCAGCAATCTACATTTGGATTGTAGCACTTAATATTTACATGTACATAAATGTGCATTTATGCAACATTAACAATAAACCAATAATAGAAAAATCACTCAATTATTTTAAAACATACTTACTGGATAAATAAAAAGTAATTGCTTTTAGTGTTATGCTACTATGTACAAAAGTTAAAAATCTCTGTCAGCACAGGCATTTATAACTTTAAGTACATTAAAAACTAGATATCAGCCAATGTTATCCTTGGAAAGAAATGGTAATGTATAACGTTCAATTCCTATAAGGGGGATTTTGTAAAAGGCAAAAGATTTATACAATCTGAAGAGGAACCAGAGTATGGACTTTGTAACAGATAGTAAAATAGTATATATATTTACCATTTTGCCCACCAATATCACTTATAGAAATGTATCTTAAATATATAGCTCAAATATGAAACAATATATACTAAGGCATAATTTAGATTGCAAATTATTAGAAATAATGAAAAGGTCCATGTACTGGAGACGAGTTGTACATAAACGATAGTGAAGCAAAAAATCAATGTACTAAAATCATAAAAATCAATGACAAAGATGTCCATTAACTATTTCACTGAGATTCCAGACATTGCTATGTGATGTTAGCAAGATACAAAAGAAATTATACAGTATTCTACCTTTGCATGAGATAGAGGATGAAACAGAACTATGTGTGGGTGTGTGTGTATGCCTTTATTCATATACACTCATTTCTGCAAAAACAAACACTGTGGATAAACCAGAATCAAATGAAGATGGTCATACACACAGTTGGTTGAGAATGAGGATGGGATTTGTATAAATAGAACTTGTTACACAGCTTTGAGTTTTGAACAATGCATGTTCACAAATTCAGAAATTAAAATACATTTTAAATATTTGAAAAGTAAATTTAAATTAAAAGATAAAGAACCCATCTTTGTATACATTGACAACTAAACTACATAGAATAAAAAAATTAATTAAAGAATATGTTGGCCATAGTTTCCTGACTGTTCTAAGGTAGCGAAATACATCCTAGGAGGAAAAGTTACTGCAAAGATATCTTGAACTGTTTAGCAGTTTTTATAGTAACTGTTTAGTAGTCTTTTCTTTTCTTCTTCTTTTTTTTTTACAGTAAGTGTGTACTGAATTGATGTTTTTGGAACCAGATTTTTCATGTCGGAGAAGAGAGAGTGAGGTAAGATGAGGAAAAACCATGCAGTGTAGGATATGAATGGGAGTCATCAGTATAAAATAATAATCTTTAATAATTATTTCTTTGCTCTGCCCACTGCAAGAGACATCCCAGTAACAATGGACATATCTAATTCCCATATCATGGATACTAAATACCTGGTCTCTATAAAGTGAGCCTTGAAAAAATGCCTAATTCGATCTTTGCAGCAAGTTAAGGGCTAGATAACTGGAATATCTTGCTGTCCCACAAAATAATAAAATGTTCAAAAACTAATGGAAACAATTCAAAGGACTTTGGGATTCATTTGTAGAAGATCCACTGGTCTCATGAAAGGCAAGGACCTACGCCAAGATTACTCTATCCAGCAAAGTTATCATTTAGAATGGAAGGGCAGATAAAGTGCTACCCAGATAAGATCAAGTTAAAGGGGTTCATCATCACCAAGCCCTTATTATATGAAATGGTAAATGGACTTATTTAAGAAACAGAAGAATATAAAAAACTATGAATAGTAAAATGACAACAAACTCACAACTATCAACAACTGAACCTAAAAAACAAAGACAAAAACTAAGTGAACAACTAGAACAGAAACAGAATCACAGAAATGGAGATCACATGGAGGGTTTTCAGTGGAGAGGGGGAGGGGGAGGGGGAGAAAGGTACAGGAAATAAGAAGCATAATTGGTAGGCATAAAATAGACAGGGGGAGGTTATAGGAAATGGAGAAGCTGAAGGACTTATATGTACAACCCATGGACATGAACTAAGAGGGGGGATGCTGGAGGGTGGGGGTGTGCAGGGTAGAGGTGGGATAAAGAGGAGAAAAAATTGGGAAAACTGTAATAGCATAATCAATAAAACATACTTAAAAAAAGATCCCACTGGCCAAATTTGAGAGTATCAAAAAGAATAATAGTTAATTTTTAAAAAACCCATGAAAATAAAGTAGTCCCATTCCTCCTAGGCCCTCCCTATTATAACTAGAAATTGCCAGATAGCATAGACAAGCTTGGGGAAACTGAAATGTGAAAAGGAAGGCAGCCTGCTTAGACCTTGGATCTTGAGGAATGACGTAGTGGTGAGTTCCCAGGTTTCCATAGCACTTTCCATATATACTGGACAAGGCACTGTAGAAACCCCCAGCCCAGATCAGGAAACAGGGGAGACAAAAAAGGGGGGAGGGGCTTTCTTCTAGCTCTTGTTTGGTAGAAACAGGCAGCATTCCAATTCTCTCCATGGGACAGCAGGCTGAGAGGGTAAAGGTAGGGTAGAGCTGATGAATGGATGGATGGAAGGAAGGAAGGAAGGAAGGAAGGAAGGAAGGAAGGAAGAAACGGAGGGAAGAAGAAAGAAAATCAGCAAGTAAATAAGCAAGCAAGCAAGCAAGTAAATATACAAAGAAAGCATGGTCCAACAGTGTTCTGTCAACAAGAAACTGTTTCAAATTTAATGACAGGTAATTTGAAAGAAAAAAAGATGTATCATACAAATGTTAATTTTTAAAAAACCAGAAATTGCTACATTAACATTATAAAAGTAAAGTTCAGAGAAAAGAAAATTACTAGAGACAAAGAGGGGAATGACATAATTATAAAATATTGATTCACCAGGAAGACACACAATCCTAATGCATCTATAACAGGCAAGAGAGCCTCCACTTACATAAAGCACAAATCCATAGAGCTGAAAGGAGAAATCAACAAATGCACCAGCACAATTGTGTGCTTTAACAACCCCCCTCTCAGCAACTGAGAGGCCTACTCATCACAAAATCTGCACGGATATAGAAGACTCGAATAACCAAATGAAGTGACAGAATTTAAATAATCTATGTAGTAGAATACTCCATGAAACAGCAGGACACATGTCTGTTTCAAGCTCCTATGGGACATTGAGCAAGACAGACCATATCTTGGGTCACAAAACAAACCTCAACAAATTAAAATAATTCAAGTCGTACAGATTGTGTTCCTTTGACCACAGGGAACTAATAACAGAAAGACAAAGGGAAGAAAGGGAGAGTCCTGAGCTGTCTGTCACCAGTCTGCCCTGACACTGCTCTTTAAATATCTTCTCAAAGCCAATACAAATTGGCTGTAAGTCAAAAACCTCAGCAAATGAGTGCAACTGCCCTCAATGCAACAGTAAAAAGGAAAAGGAATGAGACACTATTCTTTTCTGTTGATGTAAGAGCTTTGGATTTGTACAAATATTAGCTCTAGTTCTTTTAAATTGCTTTTACAAAAAGCCCTAAGGTCCTACTAGATCTGGTCACAGAGAAATCCACAAAAGAAAGAGATGGGTGTTAAAGTCATTTCTGTTAATATTTTGTTTTGTTTTTCCAAACTGAAGAACATTCATTACCCAGAAACATAGTGCTAACCATACTTTTTTATTAATTTTTAAGAGAGAGGGAGGGAGGGAGAGAGGGAGGAAGGGAGGTGGGGAAGAGGGAGAGAGACAGAGAAACATCGATTTGTTGCTCCACTTATTTACACATACATTGGTTGATTTTTGTACGTGCCTTTCCTGACGGGCAGATCCAACCTGCAACCTTGTCATATAGGGATAATAGTCTAACCAACTTAGCTACCAGGCCAGGATGATAGTGACACTTTTAAATAAAAAGAGCAAGTGGCCTTCCCTGAATAATACTCCTTCACTGATCAAAGAATTGTAAGATTCCTTGCTAGAGGCAACAATAGAGATGACCTTGTACATCCTCCGGTGTGTTAGCAGTTAGAGAAGTCCCCCAAAAGAAGCCCAAGGTCACAAACCTTGTGCCTTCTCAGGTTATATCCCCACACATTTTATACACTGAATGTTCTATAATCAAATGTGATAGTGTGATGGGTATTTGGAAACAAGAAAAGCTGAGATGTAAAAGATAAAAAAAGATCCATGAGTCAATACTCATACTAAAAAAAAAGAGTTGAGTGAAGGGGAGGAAAAAGGTCTCTCTCTCTCAATTTTATACACACACACACATCATATATATGTAATCATATACATATTATATATGTATGCACATATATGTAAACATGTGTGTATATGCATGTATGGATAATTCCAGCTAATAAAATCAGTGAAGATAATAGACCTAATTGATACTGAGAGAAAAAGATGACCTTTATGATATAACAGTCTGGCAGGCACAGCCGTAACCAAGTGATTAAACTTAATATCCCTAATAATGGGACTAACATTTGGTACCTTCTGATGTATTGCAATGATAAGTACACAAAATCTCTTGTGTGATATTCTCACCACAATGCTTACTTTGAATTGAATAATGAAGAAACAATCAAGGAAATCCTCAATATGCAATATTCTAGAAGACAACTGGCCTGGACTCTTAAAAATGTCAATATCATAAAAGACAGAACCAGGTAGGAGGGGACCTTTAGATTAAATAATATTTAAGAGATCTGATAACCAAATGCAGTTGGACTTGGTTGGAAATCCCTGATTGGATCATGGATTGGAAAACAGAGGAACTAAGGCATAAAGAGACTGTTATATATTTGATACTCCAACTTCCCTATCTACCATTCTCAAACGTCCCAGTTTTGTTTATTTGTTAATTCAAATATTGAAATAGCTGATTGTGTGAATTTGGGAGAGATTTTGAGAGTGTTGGACTTTTTCTTAGGCCTATTTATCTCTCTTTCTATATATAAAGTTATGTGCACCCTGAATGGCAATATACAATGATCACCTTGGCTGATGTGGCTCAATGGACTGAGTATGGGTCTGTAAACCAAAGGGTCAATGGTTCAATTCCCAGTCAGGGAACATGCCTGAGTTACAGGCCAGGTCCCCAGTAGGGGGTGTGCCAGAGGCAACAACACATTGATGTTTCCCTCTCTTTCTCCCTCCCTACCCCTTTCTAAAAGTAAATAAATAAAATCTTTTAAAAACTTTAAAAAATATACAATGATCACTACATATTTAACATCAATATTTATTAAACTCTGGAGGTACTTGACTCAAGATTCAGAGGACTTCCAGGGATAAGATTTTCATAAACTAGTCTAACATGTAAAATCAAATGCACTAAGTGGTACCTCTCCACGATCTGTAGGTATGATTAACTTATAACACTGCTATATTGTGTGCTTTGTTATTTTACTGCTAGTGAACACCACGGTCATAATTAACTGAGTAAACAATAACTCAATACAGTACTTTATTTATATTTCTCAACCTACAAAATGAAAGTTGATACTTGTAAAACTAATATATTGTGCTGATTGGTATAAACACCTTCATTTTTACTGTTATTTTGTTTTGCTCTTCAATAAAACTGTACAATGTAATATATGCATGATGTATTAGTGGAATTGTACACTTGAAATCCATATAATCTGATTAATCAATGCCACCCTAATAAATTTTTTAAAAACTATTGATGTCTGGGAAAGAATCCACTTATATTTAAACATTTGAACCAAATCACTAATATCATATTTAAATCTGGATTAAGTAAAAATTGAATAATTTCAAGACTATAGCTATTTTAGTAGAAATGTAATCAAAACAGCTACTTTTCATGCATCAATTATTACTTCATTCATTTATGCAACTTTTGGGTATATTATCCATACTGATATTTCACACATAGAATACTACATAAAAATCAAAATACAATGTATATATGTATATATATTACAAATGTAAGGTAGTTTTGAGATATGCATGTGACAGTTTTGAGCACAAAATAGATGCTCATTACATAGTCTGTGACTTAATATTCAGTTCCTGCTTTATCAACACACATGTCAACATTGAAATGCTCACTACAGTAGGAATAAAGCTGTGAGTTAATGTAACTGCTACCATGGACAAGCACACAAATTGGCAGGTTTGGAGTATAGGTATACGAGCAAGAGTACACACATACATGTAATGGAGATGTGTCTTCAAATCTTAATGTGCACGCACAGCAAGCCCTCATTTCTAATGTTTTAACTCAGATCTTTGCTTCCCATTCATGACTACCTTCCCTTTTTCCACCTTTATTTCTGGCTAAGCAGGGTGGAAACTTGAGAGCAGAGAGCTGGGGTGGAGGGCATCATTACTGATGACAGAGGGTTATGGAAATGAATTCAAGGATACCAGTCAGTGAGCAAGAGCACGTGTCCAGGCCAAACAAGGAGGCCCAGATGGGAAATCTTAAATATGTGTGGATCAGGTGGACTACTTAAAATGACAGTTAGATGGTCCTAGAGAAGACAGACATGATGAGTCCAAGACTCTGTTCCATCACTCATTCATTATACAGGGTAGGGCAAAAGTAGATTTCCAGTTGTTTGTATAGAAACTAATACAATAATTAATACATAATTATACAAGAATAAACTCTGTATTTGGGTACTCATAACTGGAAACCTACTTTTGCCCTATGCTGTATGGCTTTGGGAAATTGCTAAGCCTCAGGCTCCACATCTGGAAAGCCTCCAAGATTTTTTTTACAAGATTGGATACAGTCATATTTACGGAGTGTAAATGTGGTAAATGTTGGGTGCAAAATGAATCCTGGTTTCTTAGGCTATTTGAGAGCTTTTCTGCAGCAATCTGCTCCTCTTGGGACTCGTTCATGGTCTGCATGGGACAGCTCTGCCGATCTCCCGGTTTGAGGCCATCTCCTCTCTGGCCACCTTATCTCGTTCACCTTTGGAAGTCAGCATGGACTAAGATATGAATAGACCCCTGAAATATAATATTTTTAACACCCTGTTTTGTATACTGAAAGAACTTTACACAAAGACAACACATAATAGAATTAAAGAATTGAACAGAATTTAAGTAAACTGAATGAAAATATTCTTAGGGCAGGACACTATTTCTGAGAGAAGTGATTCAAGTGGAAGGGCCAAGATACTAGCAGAAGAAAAGATGTTGGAGAATAGAGCAATATAAAAATTTGATCATAAGTTTACAACTCTAAAAATGTTGTCTTCTTGGGAAAAATAGTGAATTTTGAAAGATATATCTGTAGCTTTCCATTGATCTGTCTGTCTGTCTATCTATCTGACAAGAAATGAGGAATGCAGGATGTGAAAAACTGTGAGATCTCGGACTCAGCAACCACCATCTTGGTGCTATGATTATTAAGTCTTGCCATTGACTTCCCTAAGGAAATTTAGTGAATTCTGTAGCACCTGCGGGAATATTGAAGTCTTCTTTTGAAACATACACAGGGATTGCCTCTATCAAGAAATGATTTTAAGACATTTACAAATATTTAAATGAGAAGGCATTAACTTACTACCTTTTAAATGAATATATTTGGCATACATTTTACATGTCTTTATTCTTGTCAGTCATGTTTCCCTGTGGCCCTACAACAATTCAGGCCAAATGATGAGGCCTAGTTGCCAAGGGATAGGAGTACAAGAATACATGCAGCTGGTGGCTAGAAAAAAACAGAGTCCACAAAAGGAAAAAGGAGGAGGTTATGACACAGAGAGAGACTTCATCACCAAGAAAAGGAAAGGATGAAACTGTTCACACAGGAAAGAGAGAAAGTGGAAGAGAGAAGGATGAGGTCGGTATTTTCCTTTGTCCCTAGTCTCCTCAGGGTGAAGAAGGAAGGGGAAGAACCTGAGAGTGTGAGCAGGTACCCAGGAGGGTGAGTTTCCTTTAAAAAGATGGTTTTAAACTGCAAAAGAATAGTAACAGAGATATTATAATACAATGGTAATATTATATTAGTAATTATTATAATATAATATAATAGTAGTATTATATTAGTAATTATTACAATTATAATATAATAGTAATAGTAAAAGAATAGCAACTGTTTTTCCTGTTAACAGCAGGAAGAAGTGTGGACCAACTAAAGAAAATTAAGTTATAAATTATTTCACAATTTATCTTTAATGTTTAAAATCTTGATCCAATGTGTTTTTATAACACTCTCATAGTTATGATTTGGCTGCACCAACCTTGAAAATTTCATTGCCTGGTGCAATCCATCTATCAGCCTTGCGTGTTCCCACACCAGTTATTCTGAGCCCTACGATGGTAGAAACTTCAGAAACACATTTTCTGAGGGTACTTATATAAATGTGTAGTTTGCAATCCCAGCCAAATACAATACAGTTATATTTGAATTTACTCCACTGTGTCTTCCTTTCCTTCTAGCAGTTGTTTCAAACCACTGTGCCACCCTTCAAATCTCCTGCTATATCTCCTTTTTTCAGCAGATGAAAATCTAAATGAAACTGCTCTTAATTGCCCAGCCCCTCTACTACTTAACAATTGGTATACATTCACATTTGGGTTATCCTGCCTCTCCTGTCCATGGCTCTTCCTTCTACCTCCACTCTGATCCCTGTCTTCCCAGAGCCAAAGTCCCTCAGTTAAACCCTACCTCCCTTATAGTTCCCACTGCTGTTCAGTTCTGCCTTCTTCCTTCTGCCGATGCACATGCTCCAGTCTGTTCTGTATTAAAATGCTGACTTCCTTGAATCAGCAATCAACTTTTAGTAAATGCTGGCATGCCTCTCCTCATCACAGCCAAAGTATTCACAAGGGAATTTTATGTACTTAATCCTTCTGATTTCATACCAAGAGCATGAAGAGATGATCAGGAAAGATGAAAACTCCAATAGATAAATGGTAGCATTCAGCTTCAGTGTTAAACTAAAAATAATAAATTTGCAACGATGATAAAATACTATTTTTCTCTAATTGGATTGATGGAGATTAAGGAGAATGCCACCAGTCAGGGCTTACAAGGCTCAGGAAAATAGGTGATATCTGTAGCATACTCCTGATAGCAACATGAATTGCAATAGTATAATCATTCTGGAGAATAAGCTGCTTACTTACATCAAATACCTTAACATACATGTTCCTTTTATCCCAACATTTGAACTATATAAAATGGATCATAGCAGTGGTAGTTTTAGTACTAATATAGTTGAAAAGATTAAATTAGTAGTGCCTAATACTAGATTTAAAATGTGTTTGACAAAACTCGTAATGAATTGATTTCTATTTCAGACCCATATTATTTACCATTTAATAAAAAGTGACCAAAAATTCCAAATCATTGAATTGCAAAACATGCACTGTCAATATGACAGGAAAAAAAGAACAGGCCTGATTACAGCCAACATTTAATCCAAATCCAAATATGCTATTAATAAAGAAAATGGGGAAAGGAAACACTATCAGAACACTAGAATTTCTATGAACTTCTAAGGAATAAGCATTGGCATATTTGAATAATTATTATTAGAATCTTACAAATCTACTAATTTACATTTTTGGCTTTATAGATAAAATTAGAAGAACTTGACTTGTTACATAGATTTCTAATTCTTGACTCTGGCTCCACCAGGTACATGCTGTGATTTCAGCCAAGGTACCTCATCTTCCACACCTTATGTTCTTTCTTTTATAAAATGATGCTGTTGAGCTAATGGATCTCTAACGTGACCACCACCTCTTTAATGCATTGGGTCTATGATAAAATACATTTGATTAATAATTTAAAAATAACATTGGTAAAGTATAAGAAATACAACTTACTTGTTAGTAGGACATCGACAAAAACATTTTCCTTGGTGGGATTTTCGAAAGTTATAACAGTGATTGCCACTCTATTAAGGAACGTGGTCATTGTTTCTATTTCAAGCGGCTGGGGAAATAGTCCTACTCCAGAAAGGAGGAACTCCCATTCTTTAAACTGTTTAAAGATAAACATTCATAACATGTATATCATACATGTATACATTTATTTGCAACACTTAATAAATGCAATATGTGTACAAATTTTGGCAGATAAAAAAAAGTCTGGTTGTTAATATTTAACATGCCCTGTTTTATCTTTTCTTCCTTTTCAAAATTTCTTTTGATTTTATTGAAAAAATCAATCCATGTGTTTTTACACTGATAAAAAGGACAGCTCGAGAGCAATATTCAAATAGTCAACATTTCAATGCATATAAGGTTATTTATAGCAGCATTAAAGAGATATCTTAATAGAAACCTTGCATTTATGCTCAAGGATTTTTTTAAAAGTCAACTTGTCTAACAAATTGGATACTATAAACCGCATGAAGTTTCCAAATCCTAGGGTGAATTTCAGGTGAAATTCATATAGTTATCACTATCACATGAAGGCAAAGAGGGTGAGGCACAGAATGACATCCCATTAAAGGGCAGTGTGTACAACTGTTATTTATATTATTTATCCCCACCATCTAGGACACTGTAGATTCTGTTATCCCAAGATAAGAAATCATGGCTCAAAAACCAAGTAAAGGAGATCGAATGTGGCCATTGTTCATATCTATGTTTCACAAGCCTGCAAAGCTCTGTTTGAAATGTTCCCTTTGTATTCATTTAGAATAAAAGTCCCCCAAAAGCGCAATAGACTGTGACTCAGTTGGGCACTGAATACTTTACTAATGTTGTAAATAAATGAAGAGGTAATTAAATAAAAACCAACAAATGCAACAGCCTCATTTATAATCTCTCAAACTACCCAGATGTTTCCAAACCTAAAATCCAGTAAGAGGAGGGAAACTTGCTTTAAGATTGTTCCAAAGCACAATGGGTGGTGAGAGGAAGTGCATACAATGCTGCCTCTGAGTAGGGAGAAACAAGGGCAAGTGTATTTGCATATTATATCTTCAAATGACTGCATTACTTTTAGTTCGAGATTCTACTTGAATAATGTCAGTTCACTATATTTTCTCTTAAGATGTCCTAATTTAATTACATGTAATTGGCTGACTGGATTCAATTAAATTAAGAACTGTTTTATGTAAATTACTTACATTTTGGCTACTCAATTAAATTAATCCTAGATGAAAGAAATAAGATTACTTTGAACCACCAGGAATGAGCCAAAGTACAAAAACCAGAAGGTCATGCTTTCATGTTTTTGCCAAATGTCCTGGAATACTAGTGCTTCTAATTTAAATCATATCCATCCTACCATTATGGGGCACTAGTAAACAACACTTGCCCTGGCATTGCTTAAATCAGACTCTTGGGCTCAGAGAGAGAAATGTCAAAGTATCTCAAAAATTGTGCATTACAAAATAAGTGGCTGCTCTCTCTATGGAGCATGCCTGTGCCTAACCCCCCTTCCCCCAAGCAAATTTTCCTTGCCTCTCTCTTTGTCCTAAGCTCCAAGGGCCCTTTTGTCTCTAACTTGTTTCCTGAGCCCAGGTCTTCTACAGTTCACTTCTGCCTCTGTGACTTTATAAAAATAACATTTTTAGCCCATCTTTTTCTTAAACTTCTTTGAAAGGAGACAACAGTGAATAACAAAACAAAACTAAACAAAAAACCTTTAAAGATCCAACTCCATTGTTTCTGAAAAATAAAACAAGTGGAGGTAAAAGACAAACTGTTCTGCCTGCAGAGCAGAGCTTGAGGGCTTTAGAGCTGGCTAAGAATCAACCAAGTTTTCCACAGGCACAGGCTGCAGGATCACAGACTCATGCTGGGTGATAAAACCACTTGGACTCTGTCTTCTCACCTTCATTTTTGCTATTCTGACCTTTAGATGCAGCAAGTCACACAATAAAGTACACATGAAATAAATAATGGAAACTATTCAAAAATAAAAATGAAACAACTGAAAACCAAGAAAAAAATCTTAGAAGGCCCAACTGCCATATTAGCTGCTTACCACCATTCCTCTTATTCTGATATGCAGTTAACACAACCTCATTTACAGCATCTGGTAGCATAGTATGAGTTTCAGGACATACATAGTTGTGATATCCTAACCAAATTAATCTTAGGATTCAAAATCTGCACAAACGACTTTAGTCTAAATTTAGTTGGGTTTTTTACAATGGATCCTGTGCATGGATCCAAATCAGAAACCCATGCAGTAAATTAAAAACTAGAGCAATTTCCTTAAGTTCAGCAAAGTGTAACAATCAGAAATAATTAAAGCTTCTCCTGTAATAATTACCATTACCAGATTTTATCTGAATCAGCTGTTCAGCTGTACATGTCAGTTCAAGTTTACAGGGTCTGGTAGAAGTAATGCCTGCTTGAGTGTGGTTGCTATGGTAATAATATGGGTGTAATAATTTATACTTTTAATTTGAACATTTCACCTAAAATGTCATGTGGTGTGCTTGAGTGCGATATTGTTATGATACAGAATGACATGCCAATGATTCTGTGATAAAAAGTTTTGTAATAGAAAAAGGGCGTTATTTGTGCTAGACCCTGTATCGGTGAAAATCAAGACAGAGACAGAAATCTATGGGAGTGTTTCCCTGATGGTTAAAGATATTGGAAACTCTTAGCCTTAGAAAAGTAAACCTTAAAATTTTATTTTAAAATCTGTCTTATTCAGATGCCTACACATACAGTATATGTACTGTATTTTCAAAAGGTCATTCAATGAATACTTTAGGATGAACAGGTTTTGCTGGCAAAGGATGGTGACTGGATGAATTAAATTAAAAAGGAAGATGCAAATGATTCAGAGAGGAAACAATTAAGGCAAAACAGAAAAAGGAAAGGCAAAAACATCAGAAAGGTTAGGGTAATACATTAAAAAGTTTGAAGGGGTCAGACCCTTGTTGCTGAAAGAATGAATGGTTGGATTGAACTCTAACCACCGATGAATCCTTGGAGATTTGCTACAACATGGAAGGAGATGCTTAGAGTGACTGAGATCAAGCACCAATGTAAAGACTGATTTTATAAAAGGTTTGAGTTGCTTACTTACTTGTTTGAGTTATTTGTGTTCGATTAAGAATTTCACATTCAATGCCTAGGCTAGGACTTTCTAAACCTATTAAGATGGAGTACTGGTCATTGTCTTGCTAACGTGCCATATCCTTGGATACACATAATTTCCATCTAAAATGCAAGCAACTACATTGTCCCCAATAATTCACATGAAGGGGCTAACCCTCTTATGAAGCAATGATTTAAAACTGTGCCTTGTTAAAATTATTTCCGTAAAAGAATATAATCTACACTGTATGAGAGGATTACTATTTGTTTTCCTTTAATGTTTTTGGGGCATGCATACTTCCATAATATTGTTTCAGGTCATGTGTAAGACAGTAATCACATAGGAAATTTAATAGCCTCAAATTTTTGTTCTAAAGGTGAATTACACATTGTGTTCTAATTACACCTTAGAAAAGAGGACATCTCAGTCACCCACAAGTCTTGCACTGACATTGGGACCCCTATATTATATGTGATTCCACTGTTTCTCAGATGGTAGGCTCCTTGGTGCCCTTGGGATTTAAAGTTCCTATCTCCACTTACTTTCCTCCCTAGCAGCACTTGAAGAATGACAAAATAATAATAAACAGTTCTGTAAACTTTCCATTGGTGATAAGAGAGGTATAATCAATTGGCAATCTGTAGGTAGCTGTAAAAATAGTCATGAAAATAGGTTGAGGCCAGGCGTCCTGGGTTCAGGTCTGCATTCAACCTCTTACTAGCAACCTGATCTTCATTTCTGTATCTTAGTTTCCTGATCTGTAAAATGGGCTTGATAATCCTTTTACCTTGGGACTGTGGTGAGAATAAACTGAAATAATTCTACAAATGTCATGCAGCAAGCTTAGAGATGCTTTAAAATGATTAACCATTGTTGTTTTTTAAAATTATTATTATTCAAGAATGCTACACATATGAAAGAGTGAAAAAGTAACATAGTTGCAAGATTATATTTTCAGCAATTTGTATTTAAGTTCACAAAAATTTGAGTAGTGAAACCCAAGTCAGAAAATTAACATACATGCCAGCAATTTGGCATTTACATTAAAATTCATATGTTTTAAAATCTGGGTGTATATTCTCCTTGATTCAAGCAATCTAAGGATTTAAAAATGTCTTTTTTGATGCCCATACATGCACACTGCATACTATATTTCCAAAAGTTTAATTACTAGTTTACAATAAGCTTGTTCTGCTTGCAAAAATGTCAAATGGATGAATAACATTTACTTATTTTTGACTTTAAAATCTAATTAACTTGACTTGGCCTAAGAATACTGAATTATACCTGAGCACAGTGGAAGATAATAGAAGCTTGCTGACCAGTTCTGCCAAGAACAGAAGGACGATAGCGGACGGGTACCTCTTCGGTGCAGTTAGGAGGTATGATCAGCTGTGTAAATTTACAAAGAAGGTAAAGAGAAACAAGACAATCGATACTTTTGCTTGAGTCAGCATCTTTGTGTTCTACATAAATGCTGGGTTGATGTTTGTGGGATTAATGTGTTGCCTTGTATACTTCTCCAATCTCAGTATGCCTGCTATATGAATATCAGTAAAATGACTGGTGATACACAGTGTTTAGTATTGCTCATGCCATGTCCTTTCCCCAGACAATGACCTCATGTAGTCACTCACTCTAAATAAGGAAATCAAAATTAACTTTTTAATCTGAGTTCCAGCCTCCCATAATAGAGATGTTCATTGTGTTTAAGAACCTACGCATTACTGTTCATTCTAAGATAAAGGCAAACACTGAGAATATAATGTGTAGCCTTGGTGATGTCAAAAGAAATGAACTGATTCTAGGCATAGATGTAAGCCATGTTTCTTTAGTGTGACATGTTTTCCTCCTTGTCCTATCCCATACACACTCAAGGTGTGACTTCCTAGAATAACTTGATTTTGAACAGTATTAGTTTGTTACTTCTTTAGAGATCATGAGCCAGAAACTTTACCATAATATATTGAGGACTTGAGAACATCATGTAATGAAAATGCTACACTGTGAATGATAAAATATTTAATATCGACACATATAGAATAATAGAATGAGTGGCACATATCTAAAAACTACATCAACTATTTTTTCACAAATTAATTTTGCCAGATAACTTTTGAAAAAGTAAGGGGAAAAAGTTGTATTTCATATATTCTTCATATTTAGCAAATATGAAAAAAGTTTCTCTCTCTCTATAGGAAGGATATACATATATATGAAGTAAGCAATCTATTTCATTGGAAAAACATGTAATACTTGATTAAATTTGGTTCTAATTCTAGTAGTACCACTTGCTAAACATGAGGCTTAAGTTATTTTAACCTTTCTGCCTTCAAATTCCTCCTGTAAATATATGTCAGAGACAAGTGGTGAACATTGAGGTAGTGCATACAATGAAGCAGTAATTCAATGAAATTCCTTTATTTCCACCTAAAATTTACTGAAAAATGCATTTCCCATGTTCTCAAGGAAAGAACAACAAACACCACTGGTTGAAATTTAACTGAAGTAAACCTACTGGTTTAGTATAATGAGATATCGTGTATGTGTGTGTGTGTGTGTGTGTGTGTGTGTGTATAGATACACATACACCCACACATGTATATTATGTTAAACATAGGACTTTTTGAAACTTAAAAACATTTCATTACAAGTGCCATGATGATAACCAATTCCAATGTGTGAGCTTACACTGGATCCTAGTTGAAGAGGGTAAGAGTTGTGGCAGGTCAGAAAACTGAAATTTGAATAGGATATTAGATGATGTTGGAGATTAATACAGACTTAAGAGATACAAAATGAAGTATTTAGTGTTGAAAGGCATTACATAACTCACTTTCAAATTGAATAGTGAAGGGATTAAGATGTACAAATTGGTAGTTATAAAAAAAGATGTGAAGAAAGTACAGCATAGGGAATATAATCAATAATATTGCAACAACTATGTATAGTGACAGATGGTTACTGAATGTATCAGGTGGGCCACTATGTAAGGTACACAACTGTCTAATCACTATGATGTACACCTGAAACCAATACATACTGAAAGTAAACTATAATTGAAAAAATAAAATTCAAATTAACAAAACCTTGAATGATTAAAGAAAAAATGTAACAGAGAGAAGAAAGAGACATGTGGCAAACCATTAATATAAGAAACAAAGTAAAGTCTGTGCACTGTATTATTCTTTCAGTTTCTGTATCTTTTAAAAATTCTTTATAATATACCACTGGAGGGAAGCAAGGTTTTTATATCATTCTTTGCCTTGGTAATCAATCTGTGCTTATTCAGTGAAGTATTTATGGATAATAATCAATATTTTTAAATCCTTAGTGTGTAAACATGAGTAATATGTACCAAAACCATAAGTAAAGTTATATATACATATCTGATATTCTTTCCATTTACTATCATTAACATTAGTGAGTTCTCCTAATTTGCTGTATAGTATACAATACTATATTTAGTAATCTATAAATTTATTTTTGAGTCATTTCATAATATTTAAGTTAACTTATTTCATACTTAATATTTGATGAATGTATAAAAAATGAGGGAGTAAAAGACATAGTTGGAAATATTAAAGCAGAGTCCATATTCTTCATTATGTATTATGGGTTGGCATCTGCAATATATTGTGTCTATTTTCCCTTGGGCCACAATTTACATTCTTCTGCAAAAGTAGTGATATAAAGGATTATGAACAATTTCGGTTATTTGTAAACTATATCTTAAACATAACATTTCATTGTAATGTATGGAAAATATAGTGTTAAGTCATTTGTGTATATTTTAACATAACTTTTTAAAGATTACACTATATATATATAAATTTTAACAATAGTGATATCTAATTTAACACATGACAGTTAATTAATTTCACATTATGATATCATTAGTTAGCAATGAGTGATTGACAAGAGGCAGGTATTAAGATATAAATAAAGAAATCACATTGCAGATATTTTAGCAATCTTTAAAAGGCAAATAGTAAAACCCTTCATTTAAATACCTATCTACTGAGTAGGGCTTCACGATTTACTGTGAGGTCCTCTGAAGAGAATAATCTATTGCAATTGTTATTTTGAAATTTATCTGAAATTTATCTGAAAGCATAAGTCACTGACTTATATGATACATGCTTTGGAAACATAGATTGTGACACTGAACCTTCAGATCTTATTTTGTTAGTGGGGGAGGAGAGAAGTGATTGAGGCCTATTGACAGCCTCTAGTCTTTGCCAGGGACTAAAGAGTGAGAAAGTGGAGCTGAGAGAGGAGGAGAAAGGGGCGAATAGTCAGCACTGTCTAGAAGTGGGGCAGAGGTGGTGGGCAGGGACTCACGATGGGGTGGAAAAGATCTGGACTGTTGGGACCCTGGAAACACAGAATGACAGTTCAGTCAAAATCATATTGCTAGGAAACTACTGTAAAAAGTGATTACCAAAATGGCTAGAAATAAAGCAGAGTGTATTTACAATTTTGTGACAATGAACATGAATCCAGCATATATAATGTCAAAAATTTATATGAACATTCTATTTGGGTTTTTTGGATAAATTAAAATTGGGAATATATATTATAATGATATAAATTCCATTTTTAAATTTTAGACATTTGAAATCTTATTAATAATTGAAATGCTAATATTCCACAGTGTCTCAAAAGCATAATAGAAAAATGTTCTGATAGTAATAGGATACTTGACTTTCTGAATATACTTACTGGTGGTTTGTGAGCTTCCAGGATAAAATTAAAAGGATTACTGCTTCTTACTTGCAATTTTAAGGTTTCATGTGTAGGATTAACTAAAGATATGGTCTGAATGGTGTACCTAGAAGGAAAAAGAAAGTTAGTATGCTTGTTTGTAAACTTGTTGAATGTTAATCTTCTAAACTTGATGACTATTATGGGTTGAATTATACCCTGCAAAAAGATAAGCTGAAGTCCTAAGACCCAACACCTCAGAATGTGACCTTATTTGGAAATAGGGTTCTTGAAGATATTATTCATTAAAATGAGGTCATACTCATTTTGGAGTTGGGTGGCCCTTACTCCAGTATGACTGATGTCCTCATATGCAGATGATATGAAGACACACGAGAAGATGGCCATATGGCCATAAAGATGGAGAACTGGAGTGATGCATCCACAAGGCAAGGAAAACTAAGGACTGCATGCAAGCACCAGAAGAGAGAAGAGGCAAGGAAAGATTCTTTCCCTTCCTGGCCTCAGAAGAAGCATGGTCCTGCTGAAACCTTGATTTCAATCTTCTAGCCTCTAGAGTTCTGAGACAATAAAGTTATATTGTCTTAAGCCACTCAGTTTATGGTACTTGCTATGGCAGGCCTATGAAACTAATGCAATGAGGCTTGTGTGAGTTTCAAAATAAGAATCCTATGAACTAATGACATTTTGCTAAATGAGATCATCCCAGATTCTCTATTTTTGACATCAGTGGTATTATGCATTGGGTACTGGAACATATCCCAGTTTTAGGAGCAATGTTTGCCAATTATTTTATAGCTGCTGCATCCAGGCAAAAAAGTTAATATAGCCCAGAAATAAAAACAAAGCAAAATAACTTAACAAAGTTCTGTCCATTACATCAAGAAAATCCAAACTGATGATGAGGGAATAAACCCGCCCCCTAAAATGTGGCTGGTATTTATAGTGAAAGCAAAGAATAGTCAAGAGGCTTCCTAATTCTCACTCCATCATCATTTCTGATGCCTTTTGATACACAGCATCAAAATAGGCATCCTGTAGCCACGCAAATCAAAACCACACTGAGACATCACCCCACACTTGTTAGGATGACTTTTTTTAAAAGTAAAGTATGTATTGGTGAGAATGTGGAAAATGGAACAGCAGCACACTGCTGAAGGGAATGTAAATTGGTACAGACACTATGAAAACCAGTATTGTCTAGTCACTGTAGTTCTATATGCTACATACACTATACACCTGAAACTAATACAAATAACATTGAATATAAATTGTAATCAGATAAAAAAGACTATCAAAATGGTCTAGAAACATATGACAACTGAGTCAACCTCATTAGTTATGAGGGAAATGTAAATTAAAAGTACATCGAGGTACCACTTCACATATGCCAGAATAGTTAAAATGAGCCTTCCAGTACCCATGTTTTGGAAGATGTGAAGCAAATATAATTCATATAGGACTAGTAGGAGTGTAAAAAGGTACAGCCAATGGCAAATTCTTTGCCATTATCAACTAAATTTAAATGATATTACAGTCCTAGGTTATGTGCAATAGAAATGAGCACAGCTGTGTAACAAAAACATATACAATGTTATGAACAATAGTTTTCATAATATACCAAACCTGGAAAAAAAGTTCATCAACAATAAAAAGGAATACTTTTTGACATTGAAGAAAGCAAATGAAGAACAGCATACAGAACATAAATGGGCCAATAAGGCCCAACTATTAATTTAGAGCCTTACACGTAAATATGAGTAATACAAGCATCAGAGAAAGTTTCTAACAGGAAAGAACAAAGACATTAAGACACAGACCATGCGTTCTTAAAATGAGCATTCATACCTTAAGGGATATGAGAGAAAATATTACAAACATGGAGTAAGAACAGAACATTATATTTTAAAAAACAAACACAAGAACTATGCAAATAAAAACAAAATAAAAACAAAAATGATCTTGGATGTTGATAGCTGACATAAAAATGCAATAAAACATTGAAATATAAAACTGAGTAAATCTGTCTAAGTGAAAAAATAGAAATGTTAGGGGAAATGCAAAAGAAAAAGGTAAGAACATTATTAAAATAGCCCCCAAGTTCTAAATCCAAAACATAGATGTAGGAAGAAAGAAGAGAGAAAATAGAGAAATGATATAATTCAAGATTTCTAGAAACTCTAAGTCATTTGTTTCCACACTGAAAGACCCTAACTACCTGGAAAACTGTATGGAAATAGAGCCACATAAACATATTAAGAATTTTAAGGAAACATATTAAGGAATTTTAAGGGTACAGTGAAAAACCATGAAAACTACAAAGAGGATAAGGATCCAAGATAAGTCTGGTTAAAAACACAGTTACTACCAAGTATGTTTAAGTATTATATCTTTTAATTATATAGTATATGAGTTTGATTCAAACAAATCAAGTTTTTAAAAAACTATATTCAAACATAACAAGAAGCTAAAAAGAAAGAGACAGGGCTAGTGCTTTTAAAAATTTTTTTACACTATTTTTATTGTATTTTTTCCATTACCATGTATTCCTCCTATACTCTCTCCCATCTCTACCCATCTCCCCAGCCCTGCAATCACCACCCTGTTGTCTGTATCCATGAGTTCTTTCTCTCTTTTTTCTTTTTTGCTTGATCCCCACAACCCCTCATCCATTGGATTGAAAAAAAAAATCAACATGATTTTAAAACTGTTTGAACCAAGTGTTTTCATGAATTGCCTTATACTTATTAGTAATTATATATATTTTTTCATATACTAATATATTTAGTGACTAGCATGAGAGTTCAAAAGCCCAGCAACTTGGCATTAAGACAAGACCACCTCTGAGATGTAAGATGCTCCAGACCTTTCTGCAGGGTCAGATAAAGTCTGGGACTGTACCTGAAATCACACCCTCGCTCAGCTTCTTCCCTTTTCTTATCCTGCTTCCCTCCTTCTCTGACTGACTTTTCTAACTGGGGTCACTTCTTAACAAATCACTTGCAGTTGATGTTTGGCTGAAGATCTGGTGTTAGAATTCAGCACTCTTTTGGTGTGCTAAGGGGGAGAAATTAATGAAAAGGCAGGGATTTGCCCACTAGCAGAAATTTTGACTTGGTTATCCTTATGTAGTAGCACCGAACTTGGTGCCAGACATGTAATAAGAACTCAACCACCTAAATATAAATGGTCATATCTCAAGGGAATATGGTATTAACCAAGTGATCAAAGTATTCTCAGTTGCCTATCGCTCACCCTCTGCTTTGTCTTGACCAAACTTTAGGCAGTCTTCTCCCTTTTCAACAGCCCCCTGAACTCTGCTTGTCTCCAAACCTGAGCAAGCACAAAAAAAGTACAACATGCCTCCCTTCTTGGCTTTTCCTGGGAATCAGCTTATCCCAGAGAGATACTTTTCTAATCGGTTCCCACCGGTCATTTTCCCTTCCTTGTCTAGCCCTTCCAAAGATTCTGTTTAGCTTTCTCTGCTTGTCCCTCCTTTACCCTACAAAGTAAAAAAGCCTTTTCTAGTTGATTCTGAGACGCTTGCATATTTCTGAAATCAGAGCATTCTCTCTCTCCAGAACAGCCCTCTCCAACGATTTCCATAGCCCTTTCCCTCTCTTACAAAAATCGTTTCTAGTAAAAGCTTCTCCTTATTAAGTCCTAACTTGTTTTTCTTTCATATAAGTGTTCCACAGAGTAGCTTAAATATCAAACCTTCCCTGGTAAAGAAAATCAATTGAAAAAAATATTCATGCGTTATTTAAAAATGTTAAATACATTATAACACTATTCTTTTAGACAAACTTTTTTCTTTCATAAATTTTATCTACAAAATAGAACTTACTTTCCAAGGTCACACTGCACTTCTGGCATTATGGTTGGTTTTGGTAATTCGACAGTAAATTTCAGTAAATACCAGAACTCTAGAGCCTTATCAGGCTGAAAAATAATGCTGGTGGAGAGAATATACAAACTCTTATCAGTCATTGTAGTTTGTATAATACATTTGGCAGAAAAAATATCCCAATTACGATCGATATCTGACAACAGCTTTGTGATACATTCTACTCTCACTGTAGATGTAGTTTAAAATTTTTCTTTTTGGTGAGAAAATCACCTCATTATTCAAGACAAACAGTGCTATGATTAATATCTGTTAATAAATACCTGTTAAACAATGACAAATGCTTAAACATAAATAATTCAAATACCTTGAATGAGTATATCAAGAAAAGTTTTGTCTCTACCTATGATTAAATAAAATTTAGCCTGTTGAATGAGACACATGTATATTTTCCTGTGAAGGCTGTCTAGTAACAGGCGGCTCTGAAAAGCTTCTTCATAATCAGCATGTGCTCATCTCTGGGGGGACAGAGACAGAGCAGGTGACAGTCTGTGAGAGGAGCTGGGCTGGTGTCCCAGCTCTGTTGGCTTGTATTTGCGTGACCTTGAACACGTCCCCTAACATTCCCTAACATGCTGGGCTTCAATTGCATCATTTATGAAATGGGATCAATGATTGCTACTTCTCTCTCATGGTTACTTTGAGAATTTTATGGGTATATGAATGTAAAATACATGCTTCCCTGATGATAGCAGAGTAAGCAGTCAGTAAATATTACCCCAAATTATGTCTTTGAATGTATGCTGATAAAGAAAATTCAAGACTCAGTCTGTGCTCACAAAGTGTCTATAGTCACACTGGGGAGAGGAGACTAGCCCACATTTATAATGGGCATCTATCAAAATAGTGTGTTTTATAATTTGTTTATGTTCTTATTTTCATGCTTCACATTATAAAAATGTTTATCCTCTACAATTCACAATTATATTTACTCATCATTTATTAAAATAAGAGTTATTCTAACTCCAAAAGAGCATATAAACTAACAATAGGCATTTTCATGAAATAATGGATGCGTCTCATTACACACACCAATACAAAGTCTAGCTTTTATAATAAATAAGTGGGATATTACTTTGAAACAAATAAAGCTGATTATTTTACTATAAAATATTTAAGGTAATCATGAACATAGAGGTTATGTGTGTGTGTATGCATGTACCTGAGTATACAGTACTAAGTTTTTCATAATGTCCATGTTATAAACACACTTATCATTGCACTGTTAATATATGAGTGCATATTGGTGAATGTTTGTGACGCATGTGTATATATACACAGACAGCCCTAGACTTACAATGGTTCACCTTAAATGGTCCAACTTAACCACCTTTAAACTTTATAATGGTGCAATTCCATAGGCATTCAGTTGAATCTGTAAATCTAATTTGGAATTTTGACTTTTTCCTGTGCTAAAAATGATATTCTACAATGTATTTATTGTGTTAGATGGTTTTGCCCAACTGTAAGCTAATGTAGTGTTCTGAGAACATTTAAGGTAAGCTAGACTAAGCTGTGATGTTTGGTAGGTTAGGTGTATTAAAAGCATTTTTGGTGGATTGAGCGCGGGTTGGGAACCAAAGTGTCCCAGGTTCGATTCCCAGCCAGGGTACATTCCTGGGTTGCAGGCCAGAACCCCCAGCAACCGCACATTGACGTCTCTCTCTCTCTCTCTCTCTCTCTCTCTCTCTCTCTCTCTCATTCTCCCTCCCTTCCCTCTCTAAAAATAAATAAATAAAATCTTAAGAATATATATATATTAAAAAAAAAGAATTCTTTAAAAAAAACAAAAAAAATAAAAGCATTTTTGACTTACGATACTTTCAGTTTACAATGGGCTTATGGGGGCATAACTCCATTGTAAGTCAAAAAGCATCTGTGTATATATTCATCATAGTATAATAGCCTTAATTAATATTCTCTATGTCTTCCAAGAGGATGATATGTGTTTAATTGAGAATAAAAAAATATAAATTAAGTCCATCAAGAAAATGGAAAGTTTTACCCCTAATCCTTGTGTAACCATTTAATTTGACTCAGGTTTTTGTACCTAGAAAAATTTGATTAGTGAAGTGGATTGAAAGAGGGTATATGAAGAGCAATTTAGAAATTACTTAATTTTACATTCCAATAAATATTTTTGCATTGGAGAAAACAATGCTAACTCTAAATTAGTATGTTTTATAAGTGAATGGTACTAAATAAAGCTAAAGCTATGAGCAAGTGTAATCTAAATAATCATAGCATGCAAATAACCATTTTAAAAGCTTAATTTCAAAAAATCAACAATAAAATATAATTCCATACTGAAAACATACCTTTCACTTTTACAGCCTACAGCTGATGGAATATAGCATACAGCATAGTCGATACAATCTTGTGAATTCATCACAAATTCCCTGAGTCCACTAAGGGCAGGAGTTGAAAACTTCACTTGTATCTGAAGACTTATCTCTTTTACATTACGGAGAGGTATTTCAAACCAAACACTTTCCTAGAATTATAGAGCAAATATAATCAGCTCTTAGTGTCTGCATACAGTCATTGTTCTATGCAAGCAAATACAAAGAAAACTGTGATACAATATAAGCCTATTTATTTTATTTTTCTCCTTGATCTACTACTGAATGTATCTTGTTTGCTTTTAATCTTTTGCTTTCCTTGATTAGTCTTGGTAAACGGTAACATTTTTTTTTTCAGCAAGTTCTCCAAAAGATCTGTCTAGCTAAATGCTAAGGACACTGTAAAATTACACTTAAAATATATTTTCCCTTGGTACCATTATTAACATGAGGTCCATTTGTCAATTTCCTCCAGTGGTAGTATCAATATTGAAGCTTCCACATGCACAGGGATCACCTGTAGAGGTTGCTAAAGCATAGAATATTGACCCCCTACTCCAACAACTCTGATCCAGTAGATCTTTGGATAGAGCCTAAAATCTTGTATTTCTAAAACATTGTGGCTGCTGCTACCGATTTAGAGGACACACTTTAAGTAACTCTACATTAGCATCAAGCGGTAAGGACAACCTGAAGGAAGAAGTGAAGTTATACTGATGATATCATTACCTTCCTGTTCAGATTCCTATGTTCTGTTCTGGTTTCTCCTGTCCTGCCTCCCCACCTCCTCACCATCCCCAGCTATACACTTAGTCCTAGAAGGCACTCTTCAAGTTCCAAGACATTTTCCTGATCCTCATTCTGACCCATCTTGGCTAATAATGTATTATTGAATCCCCTGACAGTCATTATTTCCACTAAAGTAAAGGTATTAATGGAAGTAAATGTGTCAAAAGTGAGTAATAGATAGGACATATCTCAATCTTAACAAAGACCAGTTGTCTATAATGCCCTAACCTAATGAAAAGGGGAATGTTGCCCATTCCTGTCACAATTTAAAAATTGGTAATGGGTGTACTTAATACAGGGGCTATTTTGAAATGTATCAAATCATATTACAGGACTGACAAAAAAAAACCCCAAACCTGACACTAAGCTGGTGGGGACAGGTGGTGATAAGGAGAGAGTTAAGTTCTTCACGAAACATATCTTCAAGATAGACACTGCAGCTTTGTCCATGGAGCAAACATTTGTTTGATTAGCCCCATATAAATAAATGAGTGCATAAAGGTTACATTCACATACTCTCTGAGCAGAAAAAATTTAATTCACTGAATTTCTTCAGTGAAAACTTCATACTTCTTACTCTCAATGGGCCTGAGTAAATAAAGATTATGTTTTGGCTCATAAAGCTTAAAATGCGTCAATGGCAATTCAATATGTACTAGCAGGAAGTATTTTTCACCATACTGTCTCCCAGAAGATAATCATTGAGTTCATTATAAAAGAATTATTTCTGAGGTCCAAAACACACAATAACATTCATTTAAGTAAGATACATTATTGAGGAAATCTTCAATTTTAATTTTTTTCAACTTGAAAACACTAGAAAGTCAATAAATAAATGGTCCCAAAGGGTATTCTGAGATGCACCATGTAATTCGGAGGAACTGATAACTCCAATCTGTCTCAGTAATTTTCCTAAACTGCAAAGTCAGTGCCAACATTTTAGAACTCAGAGGAACCAGATCTGTAATTATAAATTGAAAACAAAACACCATTGCCATTGCTCTGTTACCACCACCTGAATGTCACTGTACCTACTGCAGTCATGCTTCCCACCTCCAATCTCCAATCCTCCACCATTGAACCTGAGATGTAGGGAATGCAGAGGTCGGTGCTAATGCCAGATCTGGGGGTGAGGTGCAGATGAAGATGCACTGATAGGCACTAAGGAGTTGTGAAAAACCCAGAAGCTCTGGTAGCATCCATAGGTTTGTTCACGTGTATTCTGACATTTCCCATAACCTTGTATCAGGTGGGCGGGGAGCAACTATGAAAGACAGAGGCAGTAGAAAGATGTCTAATTGCAGGAACCAACCCCTAGGTGTTACATTCCTGCTTAGCTGTTTAACATAGGTTATAGGTATTTTTTCTCCCTCTCTCTATCTATATCTATATTGATATCCATATCTATATAAAGAGGCCATGAGATAATTTTTAAAACTCCAATTTCAGAATTCTTTACAACTTGTCAAGATAAATTCAAAGTGTAACATTTATTTTTCCTACCTTAACTTTGCCTGAGAAACACATATTTCAATATAATGCACAACTCTTATGATATGTTTTTTCACCCAGACAAAAACAAATGTGAAAATATAAAGGAAAGAAAAATATGCATAACAAAATGAGCACCTGAGAATATATTTTTCATATTATGAAAGCTAAGATTTTAAACTAAAACCTTACTGAAAATGGTTGACAAATCTTATATATTGTTTTGTATTGATGTTTTTATATTTGACACCACATGGATGAATAGTGCTTTTAACTGTGCCCTTCTCTTACTAGTTTGTGGGGAGATTTCTGGGTCTCACCATTAACAATAGAGGGAATTTAATTGAAAGTTAACTATAGAATGAAAAAATAAGTAAAGAATCAGTCATGCAATTATCATTGACAACAGTTCAAACATTTTGAAGGCTATCACTGACCTAAAACTTAAAGAATATAAAATTTTGTTCACATACTTAAGTTTTGTTTTCAGAAAACATAGCTCACTGCTATGCTATATACAGGGATTACTGTCAGTAAGATGGTGGTTAACTCTCATCCCTCTCCCACAGCCAAACCGTATGACACACCAGAGATTTTTGAGTTTAAACAAAATGGAACAGCAGATATTATATGTTAAAATTTCCAAGAAAATCCTAAATACTTTACCCCCACAGAAAATGAATTACTAACAACCAATTTTTGTTTATTGTGAGTATAATCTGATTTTTGAAACATGCTGTAAGAAGTAAATAAATTTATGTGCTATGCAGATCTAAATATTTCTTACAAAACCCCTATTTTAGAGAGATTCTAACCATTCATTCATCTCTAAAGAAAATATGGAGAGAGGGTTCAATGCAATAGCTGAGAAACAGATAGAAAATCAGAGATGGCTTAGTATCTTGAAAGCTCCATTGCCACATCTGATGATTTAAGGTTTAAGTAAAATATTTCTCAAAAGTTTTGCAAAAAAACAGTAACTGTAGTAAAACATATTAAGGAACAATATATAGGTAAGGATAACAGTTTTATACTTCAGAAAGTATTCAGAAAACATTTTGTTCAAGAAGTGCACAAAAGTTTATTTGATGGCATTATTTAAACTAATCCATACCATCTCTACCAATTAAATCTTCATGTCCATGAATTAATAGCTCTTTAGTTTGTATCTTAGGCAATTACTATCAGAAAGGTGGCAAAGCTTACTACCTTGGCAAAAGTATCACTGTTATTGGTAGCCTCTGTGGATAGAGTCAGTGGAAAAAGACTCCATTTCTCCACCAAACTCAGTTGAAAGTGAACATTTAATTAGTACAGAATACCTGTCTATAGTGGCAAAGAGAGCAATGTAGCAGCTAATGGTGCTAAGTTTTGCTCCTGCATTGTAATGTAAAACCACTCAATAGGATGGGGGCTCAAAACTTGCATTTTCGAGTAGACCTTGAGAGGAATTTATTTCAATATTTTTCTCAAATAACCATGTTAACCATTCAGATTGAAAAAAAAAGCAATAGTATAATTGCTAGTGATCTGAAATAATATACAAATAAGAAAAATTACAGGTGTCCTACTGTGGTATGAAATTAGGATTAAATAATAATAATGGAGTTTTTTTTTTTTTTTTTTGCATGGGGAGGGGAAAGCCCTTTATGAAAAAATTGATAAGGGCCCATTTAAAAGTACATTATTCATGAAACAATATATTCCCAAAAGGGTATATACAAATCAATTTAAAAAATAAAAACACACGTAAGTGCATTAAAAGAGATGGGTGATGGCTCTCTTTTGCTTTTTGCTCAGTCTTCTTATGTATCCACATAAAGTGCCCTGATGGTGCGTGTTTCTCAACCTGTGTGACAACGTTCACCATGCAGAATTGAGAGCTACAAAAATCTCAATTTCTACCCATACATTCTTGAAGGGTTAATAACTCTTTATCAAAAAGCAGGTACTTTATGAACCACTTAATGAGAAGATGCAACAGTTGTTTATAATTTTAGAGTTGCATATATATTTGCTAGTTTGTGTTTCTACTCATATTTCTACTTATCTTTATCCTTATTTTAAACACATGGTTAATAAGGAAGCCAATGTCTTCTCCTTTTTGAGATGCCACCTCATGGTCTCAATTTCACCTGGACTCATTGAAAAAATTTTTTTCTCCTGCATCCTGATAAAAAGATGACTTTTAAACTAGTAAACATATTCCACAGCAGGTGGTTTCATAAATAAAGTTATGCAATTTAAAAATAACCTTTACTTCTTTCTGCTGTAATAGTATTCCACTGTGTAAATGGACCACAGTTTTTTGATCCACTCATTTACTGATGGGCATTTAGGTTGCTTCCAGCACTTCACTATAGCTTTCATGACAGCAGGGATGGAACTGCAGAGTATTATGCTAAGTGAAATAAGCTAGGTGGCAAAAGACAAATACCGTATGATCTCACCTACAACAGGAACCTAATGAACAAAACAAGCAAAGCAAAATAGAACCAGAGACATGGAAATAAAGAACACACTGACAGTGACCAGAAGGGAGGAGGAGGGAAGAGGGGGATAACAGAGGAAATAGGAGGAAGGGTTTAGTTGAGGAACATGTATGAATTACCCATGGATGTGGACAACAGGGTGGGGATTGACTGGGAGTGGGGGTGGTGAACAGGTCAGGGGAGAACAACAGGGGGAAAATTGGTACAACTGTAACAGAACCACAATCAAAATTTTACAAAATAAAAAGTAACTATAAATTAAAAAGTAACCTTTAAGAAAGATTTTATTCTGCAGTGATAACAGGGTCACAGAAATAGGGCATTTTCATTGAGCGAAATGATCCTACCATCATCATATTATTTTCCACTTAGTAGAACAGATTGCTTTTGTGATCTATACTTGAGTGCATTTCAATAGTTTAATCATCCATTTTCTATGCCTCAGTGGAAATTTACCCAGAAATCAGATGAGCAAATAATTGATTTATAGACAAAGTTTTTAAAGCCTTTTCTTATTTTCTATGTGGAGCAAAACTTCAACATTCCAAGTAATCAATCATACAAAGAAATCTATCTTCACATTAAAAAATGAAAATAACCTTTATCATGGATTTAAATATTTGAGCACTAACAACAGGGAAATTTAATTGAATGAAGACATAATTGATAGCAATTAATACATCTTCATGTTTCATTTAAAGCAAGACTCTCAATATTTGACTCTTAAATAATCCTTGACATGGAGGTAGTAACACTTTAATAATTCACATAAGACCATCTTATTCTTAGTTACTGTTATTTAAAATCCTAAATCTATGTCAGTTGTTCCAAATATGTTTCAAAGTGAAAGGCCTGCTGCTAGTAAACAGGCAGAATCAGTACTAAAAAAGCCTAGAGATGCAATGCTGCTTTTATCATACACATGAGGGCAGGCATGAAGGTGAAGGTTAAGTTTGCTCTAGTAATTCTTGAAACATCCAGGTAGAATGCTAATCAGTGCAGCCACTATAAGGTACCACAGAACTAAAAATTCTTTTCCATAAGCTTTCAAGATACACATGACTGGATTTAAAATGAAAATTGCTATAATTTGAATACTTTATTCCAATATTAGTAATTAATATAGCTATTTTTAGGGACAGCAATTTAAGTGTAGAACAAAAAGCTCTGTCTGTAAAAAGGCAAACTCTATGAACATTTAATGGGCTCTTACCAAAGCAGTACAGTTTATTTCAATAATGTGTACAGGTCCCTCAGGATGAATATGGATTTCAAAATCATACCAGACTCGCAAATTTCTAACATCACCTGGAAAAAAAAAAAGCATTTTTTAATATAGGCTTCAGAATCCTATGCTTTGCAGAAAACATGAACAGATATCATTTTCAAACTCTTTTTTTGATGGACTCATTTGTGGAGAGTGCTGAGGGGAGGGTGACAAGGTGATTTCATCACTGTTTGGGAAGTGGTAAGTGAAGTTCTGTAAAGCACAGCCACCCACGAACATGTCCAGTAAAGACTCCTTGCCTGGTGCCTGCCCCAGTAACTTTTGTTCTCCGCTAAAATGAACGTATGGATGTTTTACTTTTAAGTTAGGGATTAATATTTCAGAAGAAATAATCAGTCCTTTTTCACCATAATTGCCAAAGCACTCATATATTGCGTGCAGAAATGTCCAAATATAGTATTACAATTCACAATGGTGCATTTCCAGTGCCCTAAGAATGTGTTCTAAAGACAAAGTCAGGAATACTCCAAGAGATTTCTGGTTTCCTGGGACAGTAAAATGGATCCTAGCAATTTAAGCCAAAGAAAGCTGCAATGGGGTATAGACCAAGTGAAGAGAAAGTTATGTGTATAACTGGCTTCCCAATATTGTTTAAAAGTAGGTATTTCTGTTGCTGGCAATATCTGAAGTCACACTTCTAAATTTAGAATCCAGAACCCCAGTGTACCTCAACAGCCTGGAGTAGCAGGGCATGTAATGGCATCAAACCCAGTTCTTTTCATTCGTTCTCATCTGTTCAGCTTCTCACTTTGCTATTCTGTATTCTCCAGCACTGACCAAGTTTGCAGTGTGAGCCATCCTCCAGTTTCAGTTAATTGTATGCATTGTCATATCAGTATTGTCATGTTTTAAAGATTCCAAGAACTGCTACATTTGACTGAATTACTTAGATAAATCACTAGCCTCTTTGGGCTTCAGTTTCCTCATCTATAAAAATAAGAGGCCCAGGCTAGTGGAATTCTCAGTGTCTCTCTCTTCTGAGAGAGTATTGGTTTTCATTGCATTGTATTATATTGTACTGTACTGTACTGTACTGTATTATACTGTGATGCACTGTAAAGCAATGAATGTCATTTAGTATAGTATAGTATAGTATATGGTATTATATCTTATTATATGTTACTTCACTCTTTTGTATCATGTTGTATTGCATTATATTGTATATTGACCTGTTTCAATACTTTAGCTATCAAGAAGCACTTACAAAATTAGTGGAGCTGAGAACAATTCAGACATTCAGAGCAATCAGCTAGTAAGAGGAAGAAAGGAGATCTAGGAGCACTTATTATAAATGCTTGTCAGAAGTTCTTGAAGGAAAACTCACCTCCACATTTTGAATTGCTTCCTGTGCTTATTTATTTTATGGACACCTTAAGACCATTAATGTACAAAGAATAAGTTACCAAATTTATCTTGATGTTAGATTACTGATAAAAACACTGGTCATGTTTCTATTGGCTGCTCCTTCAATTCTACGAAAGGGCTCAAAATGCTTCTAAGACATTTAAATGTGACATCTCAGAACAAACCAAATTTCTTAAAATGAAAACTCTTTCCTTTTCTAGCTCATGTATGTTTTATGGATTTTTTCCAGTGCTTTAGTGCACACTGAACTCACAGAGAAAATAATTCTGAAAATGAAGGGTATTTGTAACTACAAAGACTAAATGCTCTATGACTCTGGGTTAGTACAAAGAGCAGTAAAACAGTCTGCAAATCTGTGGGGACTGTATTAGTCCACACACACTAATCTTGTGTGTCTGTATGTACTTTTTGGAAATGGCTCATTTAATTGGCTTGAAAAGTCCAAAAATCTGTAGGATAAGCCAGCAGGTTGGAGACTCAAGGAAGAGTTGTAGTTCAATTCCGAAGGCACTCTACTGACTGAATTCTTTCTGGCTCAGGGGAGGTCAGCCTTTGTTTCATAATGACCTTCAACTTACTGGATAAGACCCAGTCACAATATGGAGAGCAATCTGCTTTAGTTAAAGTACAGAGATTAAATGTAATTCACATCCAAAATCACCTTCACAGAAACATCCAGAATAATGTCTGGCCTAATATCTGGGCACCACGGCCCAGTTAAGTTGACACATAAAATTAACTATCACAGGGACAATAACACCTACTCTTTGTAATTGCTGTGATGATCACATAAAGCAATGTCATGATGAAGATGATGACAAATTTTATATAATTGATACACCCATATATGTGTGCATATGCTTTTCTATCATCATTCAGAGACTATTCACTATTACCATTTAAGTTTCATCACTAGTGATTAGGGAAACACAAATTTAATTCCCACAGTGCTAAAAATGTACATCAAATATGAACTCATTGCTTAGAATGGGATTAGTGATGATTTATTGATGAGAAAAACAACAAAAATAATAATAAATGTTTCACTGCAGGGATTAAGTATGCTAAAACTTTTTTTCTAATTATAAAATCAGTAACATTCACTATAGTAATTTGAGAAATTCATGAAAAGCTTAAAGGACATGGAAATTAGTCATCATCTCATAACCAAGAGTATACTACTTCATTTTTATGTATAAAATTCCAGGCTCCATATATCAGTAAAGACACATACACACACACACACACACACACACACACACACACACACATATACACACTGGGATGTACAAATTTTATATAATTGATATACCCATATATGTGTGCATATGCTTTTCTATCATCATTCAGAGACTATTCACTATTAACATTTAAGTTTCATCACTAGTGATTAGGGAAACACAAATTAAAAGCACAATGCAATACCCCCTCACACCTGTTAAAGGATCATCATCCAAAAGATAATATATAACAAATGCTGCTGTGGATGTGGAGAAAAGAAAACCCTTGTGTACTGTTGGTAGGATTGTAAATTGTACAGCCACTATGGAAAACAGTATGGAGGATTCTCAAAAAATTAAAAATGGAACTACCATGTGATCCAGAAATTCTACTCCTGGGAACATACCCAAAGGGAAAAAAAAAACCACTAACTCAAAATGATATCTGCACCTCCATGTTCATAGCAGTTTTATTGACAACAGCCAAGACATGGAAACAACCTACGTGCCCATCAATGAATGAATGGATAACGAAATTGTGGCATATATAAACAACAGAATATTATTCAGCCACTAAAAAGGTAGGGGGGGGGAAGCCTGAGGAAATTCCGTGATTTATGACAATGTGGATGGACCTTGGAGGCATTATGCAAAGTGGATTAAGTCACACAGACCAAAGAAAAATAATCTAAAAAACAAGCAAACAAATAAAAAGCCCACAACGCTCATAGAAAAAGAGAACAAACCTGTGGTTAGCAGAGGTGGAGGGTGGGAGAAATGGACAGAGGTGGTCAAAAGTAAAAACTTCCAATTATAAGATAAATAAGTACTAGGGATGTAATGCACAACATGATGACTGTAGTCAGCACTGGTGTGTAATATATGGGAAAGGTGTTAAGAGAGTAAGCTCTAAGAGTTTTAAACACAAGGAGAATTTTTTTCTGTTCATTTCTTTATTTTCTTTTTATTGTACCTACATGAGAAGATGGATTTTAGTGGAGCCTATTGTGAGAATTATTTTGCAACATATGCAATCAAGCCATCATGCCATATGCCTTAAACTTACAGTGTTATGTGTCAATTATTTCTCAATAAAACTGCAAAAACATTTATGTGCAGATAATACTATTCAAAAACATTTAAAATAAAATTTAAAAATTACAAAAATAAGTATTGGTTATTCAACATAATAAATTACATAACATTTTTTATTGATTTTAAAAAGAGAGAGGAAAGGGGAGAAAGACAGAAAGAGGGAGAGAGACATTTTGTTGCTCCACTTATTTATGCATTTATTGGTTGCTTCTTGTATGTGCCCTGACAGAGATCAAACCCACAACCTTGGGGTATCAGGACAATGCTCTAACCAACTAAGCTAACCAGCCAGGGCCATAAGGGACATTTTAATATAAAAATATGTGTGCATATCTTTAATTATTTTATTTGAAAACATTCCTTGGACTGAAATTATTGGATGAAAGAGGATAAACAATTCTTACAAGTTTTAAACATATTGTAAATGCTCTCTTCAAATTATTATCAATTGAAATTCCCATTACAATGTATAAGATGATCTCTTTAGGCTTATTGTTAATAACTGGGTATTGCCATTATATTTCATGTTTCCTTATTTGGAAGGTTAAAAAATTCTCATTTAGCTAGTTTCATTTCTTTTTTGTCCCAGCTTTATTGAGGTATAAATTATATATATTTAAGGTGTGCCACTTGGTTTGATATACATTTTGATTTTTTTTACAAAACTTTTTTTAAACATTATTTATTTTTAGACAGAGGGAAGGGAAGAAGAATGAGAAGGAGGGAAATATCAATGTGTAGTTGCCTCTCCAGCGTCCCCTACTGGGGACCTGGCCCACAACCCAGGCATGTGCCCTGACTGGGAATCGAACCAATGACCCTTTGGTTTGCAGGCTGGAGCTCAATCTACTGGGCCACACCAGTCAGGGCTTGTATACATTTTAAAATAATCACCACATTCAAACTAATTAACATATCTATCATTTTACAAAGTTAGCATTTTTTAGTTGGGGGAGGTGAAGATACTTAAGTTTTACCTTCTAAGCAAATTTTAAGCCTACACCATCATATTGTTAGCTATAATCACATTGTTGTACATCAGATCTCCAAAATGTACTACTCACTTTGCATAACTGAAACTTCCCTAACTGAAAAGAAATACACTGCTGAGCAATGAAAGACACTCATGTTATTACGGGTGATAGAATGGCTAATCATGTCTAAACAGTGATATGGGAAGGCCTGTTTGAAGAACTGGGGATAACTGTAATGTTACCAGATGCATTTTTCCTAGGTCTTAATCTACCTTGTAACCTGTCATCATGCAGCTTAGATTGTTAAAATTAGATAGCATTTCATTTGAGTCCATTAACATAACATGACAATATTCTGATTTTCTTTCAAACTCTACTAAGCACTTTTATCTGGTTTACCTTCATGGGTTTTTTTTTTGCCCTAGATTTTGATAAAGGTTTAACTCTTAGCATAATCCATCTAGGACAGGCTTCTGTTCTTTGCCTCCCCTGCATGATTTCAACTTAAGAAAGCTTGTTCACCTTGTCTCAGCTCAAAACATTCAACTGATGACTAAATATTGCCATGCACATGGCTCAATATCACATTAAAATCAGGAAATACAAAATGGTGCCAAGCATGGTAATCTCCCAGACTTATTTCTTCTTGTTGGGTTTAACTAAACTATTCCATAATATTATTGCCTCTACGTCTATTCTGTGTGACCAAGCAGCCTGCAGGGGCCTTGAAGTAACACTAGCCTCCCTCACAAGTGAATACCCTAGAAAACAGCCCAGCTCATACTATTGTTACAGGGTGCAGCCAAGAGGGGGGACCCCAAATGGACATTTGAAATGCGGTCCAGAACTTAAGGTGTCCAGGAGATTTTAAGATGTCTCCATCCCCCACCCCAGGGTGTGGGTTGGGGGAAGGGACAAATGGAGCAGGGCCATTGAGAGCTGTTTTGCATAGCAACAGCCTTGCAGCTAACCTCTGGGTTGGTCATTTAACATATCTATAGCCTTTGGCTGGTTGCATAGATAGGTTAAGTAGCTGTGATCAGCTCTAAGCCAGAGGAATGGAAGTAACTTCCCCACCCAGAAGTAACTTCCCCACCTAGATGTAACTGGGGGGGGGGGGGCAGGTCCCCTGAGTTACAGCGCCTGCGTGGGAGCTCAGAGAGGATTGGCTCCAGGACATGGGGCCACGCCTGCCCAGACTCATGATGGCAGCCCAGTAAAGCTGGAAGGATACGAGTTCTGGCATGTGAAGCCGAGTGTGGCAGGAGTCGGAAATGAGGGTGCAGAGGAAGATTGGCCGCAGGGATTTAAAACCCAGATTTGGCGGCCATTGAGGAGAAGCACGCAGACTTGACGGAGTGTAGACTCCTGCAGCCCTGAGAGAGGGAGAACCACGCGGCAGCCCTGAGGAGAGAACCATGCGGCCTGGCAGAGTGGGCCCCCCCGAGCTTTAGAAGGGGGAACTACCACCTGGTTTTAGCAGAGATCCCGGCGACTCAGCTGAGGGTGCCGGGAACCCAGGGAGGTCTCCCAGTCGAGAGGGATTACTAACTGGGAAGAACCAGAGGACTGCCTAAGCCATGGACTTCTATTTCCTTTCCTGAGATACGGTACTCTGGACTGGGCAAAGGGGGAAGGAAGGAAGGACTGTATGTTTGTGGGTGTTTTTAGGGACTTTGGGATTTTGGTAAAGACATTAGGTCACTACTTTAAGTTGGTATAGCATTAAATAAACATTTCCTTTCCTTTTCATGAATCTCTGGCATTGAGAGACGTCTTTCCTCTGGCGGCGGACATAACGGACCCGGGGCCCTCTTTCAATAATAGTATATCATCCCAGGCCCCCCTTGTTGTGTTCTGTAACACTATGACTCCCACAACCACCCGTGTGCTAAGTACTCTCCCCAGCCTCCCAGGACCATCTCCTTGTGTGCTCATTAGATAAGATCTCCTAGGAAGCTTACCAAAATCCCCATTTATGGTTTGAATCAACCAATCTGGCTTTCTAACTTTTTTTAAAAGATTTTATTTGTTCATTTTTAGAGAGAGGGGAAATGAGGGAGAATGAGATGGAGAGAAGCATTGATGTGAGAGAGAGAGACATCAATAGGTTGCTTCTCAAAAGCACCCCAACCTGGGACCAGGCCCACAATGCAGGTATGTGCCGTGACCAGGAATTGAACCGGCAACTTTATACATTGTGGGAGGACACTCAATCAACTGAGACACACCAGCCAGGGCTCCATCAATCTGGCTTTAGCCTGGGAACCCCAAAGCATTCTATCCAAAGACCCTAATAAAGGCATGTCGCCAGGTCCTTCCTTCCTCTCTGCCTGCACCCTGCTTACTCTCCCCTTGTTGTCCATAGAGGCCTCTAGAGTGCACTCTCCAGGACCTGTGACAAGGAACTTCTCTATTTCACTTTCCCTTGCTGTCTTTTGGGGCACTCTGACTCACCACCATCTGACACTTCCAGGGCTACTTAACAAATGTTAATTTAACAAAGTCAACACACTTCTAAAAATTTCCATCTTAATATTTTCCTATTCACCAAGATACAAACTTTGTTATATTTTGGAATCAATCCTCTCTTTCTCTTTCTCAAGACAATTATCTAATAGTAGTTTCTAAAATGTTTTCCATGTTCAGTGGTATTTCTGTAACCATGTCACTAATATAAAAGACATTGCTCACTTCACTTCAAACACCATTTACTCTTGCAGTGTCCTACCTGGCTCCAACTGCTTTTTCATCTCAAAGCCTAAATATTTGAATATTTATTTTCAGAGAGGGAAAGGAGAGAAAAAGAGAGAGAAAAACATCAATGTGCGGTTGCTGGGGACCATGGACTGCAACCCAGGCATATGCCCTGACTGGGAATCAAACCTGCGATGCTTTGGTTCGCAGCCTGCGCTCAATCCACTGAGCTATGCCAGCCAGGGCTAAATACCACTCTTAATCCATGTACTCTGTGATGGGTAATTGTATATGTCAATTTGACTGGGCTATGGTATCCAGTTGTTTGGTTAAACACCAGTGTAGATGCTCCTGTGAATGTATTTTTTTAATGTGATGAACACTTACATTGATAGACTTTGAATAAAGAAGATTACCCTGCATGACGTGGGTGAGCCTCCTCCACTCAGCTGGAGGCCCTCAGAGCGAAACTAAGGTTATCTGAAGAAGAAGCAATTCTGCATGAAGACTGTACCATGGAAAACATGCCTGAACTTTCAGCCTGCCTGGTGTGGAACCTGGGCACGATCCTACAACAGCAACTCATGCATAATTTTCTACTCTGCTCACTTGCCCTACAGATATTGGAATTGCCCATCTCCACAATCATGTAAGCTAATTCTTTAAAATATCTCTCTTTATAATATATTGCATTATATCACATTATAATATTATGGTGGTATCTGTTTCTCAGAAGAATCTGGCTAAACAGAAATTTATTTAATAAAGATTTCTTCTTTGGGATACCTTTTGCCTCCACGACGTACTCCTGTTGACCTACTCTTCTTTACTGCCCTCTTAAGTCCCTGTTGCTACTCACAAATAAGAAAACTCATTCTCCTGGAAATCTGCCCTGTCTATTCCCACACTCTACTATGTCATTTCCCCTTTAATTTCTAATAAAAAGATAAGGTGTTTAATAATATGCAAATAACATTTTATAATATAAGGAGGGGAACCAATATCATTTACTTTCTTTTGCATGAGGAAGACTGTTATCACATCCTATGTTGATGAAAAGCATATTATACTGTTAAAATAATACACTCATTAATATTTCATCAGAAATGTACTGCTGTTTTTTGTTTAATAACAGAAATATATATGTGAAGTTTTTCACTTGTGAAAGAGTAGGCAGTCTTCAAGGTGAAGCATAATCTATTAATGTTTATAGCAAATCCAATCCAGATATTAAATTACATAAATTTAATACTGAAATAATATAATAAAATTCTGACAAATATATACAACTCACATTGGTATTACAAATATATACAACTCACATTTGTATTATGAATGTAAAGTATCTACTCATAAACCAGTTTATGAATACCAGTCATGAAACTCTCCATAATAATAAATTTACCTGGGTCTTCCTCATCAAGCTTTTGGTATATTTCTGACATTGTTTTCCAAAGAACAGGTACTATAGCTTGACTCTGAATTTGCTCTTGCTCTTGATCTTGTCCTAGAACTGAATCACTGTCAGAATCATCATCTTCACTGCTTTTAATGGAAAATACAAGTTTACCTACAACACATAAGTACAAGATGTTAGATCAGTCAGGGATTTGTTTTCTAAAATGAAAGATAGGTTTCAGATATTAAAGTTGCTCTAGCTGAAACTAATAAATGCAAAGTCAAACACAAATTCTAGATTTTAGTATCAGAATTCAATCTAATTTTGGTACAGAACTATTCAGTGGGAAGTTCAAGAAAACTTTTTCAAAATCTCCATTGAAATGATAATTTTTGAAGAGCTTTCTTATGATAATTAAGAAAATATGACAAACAATAGAACTGTATCAGCTTTCAGAAAACTAAATGAAAGGAAGGAAGATGGCATTGGGATAGGAGGGAGCAGATTCCACTTTCTTCTACACACGAGAGAAAATCCTAGCAGGTATATGGAGTAAAAGAGCAAACAACCAGCAGTACCTCAACAAATGAAAATAAGAGACCAAAAGTTGTAGCAGAACTGAAAAACCAAAGGGTAAGGAGAGTGCTTCAGGACAATAAGATCCCAGGGACCAGCACGGGGTCCAGAGGGGCTGCAGCCCCAGGCCTGGCACCTGCTGCCAGGTTTGCCACAGAGTCCTTGGGAGAGAGCCAGGGCAACTGCTCGTTCCCTGGCCAAACAAGGTCTGAGTGGCACCAGGAGAAACCCCGTTGCTAGCAAACACACAAGGACTGTGAGTACCCTCAGAGTCTGTGGGCACCGGCAGAGTTGAGAGTCACGCTATGGGCCTGACCCCCATAGTCACCAGTCTGGCTAAAGAATTGGGCTATGGGAGAGGCCAGGCCACTGTATAACATGGTAGGCTTGAGTAGGAAGAATTTCTCAAAAAGAAACAGTGAAAAGACAGACACTGGGGAATTCTCCTACAGTAATCGCTCTGGCCTCCCTGCCACTCAGCAGTGATCCCGAGGTTGCCTGGAAGGTTATGCTTGTGTGGAAGACCCAGCGCACCCCCATAGCACTGGGAAGGGTGAGGCAGCCTGGCCAGCACACCCCCGCACCACAGCCCACAGTGGTAACCCTGGGGAAAGGCCTTGATCCCACACCCAAGGTGCAGGGGAGAGGTGCCAGGATAGTTCCCCTGATGGTGCAGACAGCGTGCATGGCTGACTGAGTACAGATTGGGAAGGAAGAAAAGCCGTACCAATCACCCTTGAGCCTCCTGCAGCCAGCAAGACCAGAAAAACCAGTCTGGCCACCTTGAAACCAAGAGACTTTTTAATTTTATTCTATTTTAAATTTTGTAATAATTTTTTATTTTTTAATTTTTATTATTTTTCTCTTTCAATTCCTTTTTCCTCTCTTTCCTTCTTTCTTGTTTTATACCTTCTTCCTTTCTTTCCTCCAATTTTATCTCTTTTTTCTTCTTTCATCTGCCTTTTTTTTTTAACTACCTACAAGTGAGACCAAGAAAAAAAAAGAACAAAAAAACCCTGGAACTGTAAAAAGACCAGAGTTGGACCCAAAGAAGGGCCATCACAACAGCTGCGACAGTGAGACAAATTTCCCTCTCCTATTACAAAGAACCTGCAAGTTCTTACATATCTGTATTATTATTATTTTTTGCAGTATTTTTACATCTTTTATTTTAATAGTATTTTTGTATTCCTCTTCTTTCTGTATAGTCTGCTTTGCTAGACTGGTTATATTGTATCATTTGACGGGTTTCCTCTGATGTCTTTCATAGTGTATTGCTAATTTACTGTTCTTCACTTCACTTGTATCCCATCAGCACACTACTCAAGGTCCTATACTTCCTATTCTTGTTATCCAGATCACATTGATTCTGTCATATGATTGTTGTTCTAATATTAGTGTAAATAATAGCTGTTCCATACAATTGTAAATACTTCAAACACCCCTCCCACATCTTAGCTCACTTCACAGTTTCCTGAACTCTATTATTGTAGTGATTAACTCTATTCTCTCATGCACTACACCTATTTACTATCCTTTACTCTCACCTTACCTCAGAATCTGACCTCCCAGAACCTCACTGCTTTCTGGATCCAACACACAATCCTTCTTTCCCAAACATGAGTCTTATCTTCTTTCCATCCTTTCTAAAAAATCGGTTAGTTGGATGGAAGATCACGGTTAACACTACACGTAGCCAAAGGATCTCCTATCTCTTCTCTACTGGCTGCTACTGTAAATACCATAGAATACTCTATTGCTGTCTTAAACCATTTTGCCTTCCCCCTCCAACTGATCCCAAAAAAGAGAAGGTGGAAGCAATGAACACCAGGATACCCAATGGAAGAAGAAACCCAACAACAAAGGAACCACTACCAGATAACAACAGAAGAAGGTGAAGGAGGGGGTGGAAACCACACAAACCTCAATCCAGGACCTATCCAGAAATACAACTAAACACTGGAGATACTATCCACTACAAACAACTAAACAAGAGCAAGAGAGAATCCTCAAAACCTTATACACACAGAAGAACCAGCTTCAACACACCCTGCCTCACCAGCACAACAAAATACAAGAGGTGGTGGACAGAGCGACCTTCATTTAACCAGCTGGTGGGAAGGACCCACCAAAGAATGACCCAACAACAATCAAAACCCAAAGAAAAACACAGAGCCAACTTCAATGACAGCCCAAGACTAGTGAGCTTGGGAGGTCAAGGAGACTGCACTACTTAATCTCACAGGTATTCTACCACAGAAGTTCACACCATAAACCCAGGGAGCCAGAACAGACCAACTGAAGAAGCTCAAGCTAACAAGAAGAGTCTTGCAAACAATGGGAAGACAAAGAAACAATCCCCAAATGAAAGGAAAGGAGGAAGCCTCAGAAAGAATGCTAAATGAAATAGAGGCAACTCAACTATCAGATATTGAGTTCAAAGCAATGGTTATCAGGAAGCTCAATGAGCTCACAATGAGCTCCCAGAAACTACAGGGAACCTAAAATGAACTCACTGCAAACTATATCAACATGAAAAAGGAAATTGAAACTATCAAGAAGGGTCAAGAGGAAATGAAGAATACAATTTCTGAATTGAAGAACACAGTAGAAGGAATGAAAAGCAGGATCGAGGAAGCAGAAGATTGGATCAGCAAGCTAGAGGACAAAGTAGAAAAAACACCAAGAAAGAGCAAAAAAAGGAAAAAAAGTTCAGAAAAAATGAAGACGGATTAAGAGAAATGCAAGACAATATGAAACATAATAATATCCATATAATAGGGATACCAGAAGGAGAAGAAGAAGAGCAAGGGATAGAAAACCTATTTGAAAAAGTAATGATGGAAAACTTGCCTAATTTGATGAGAGAAAAAGCCACACAAATCCAGGAAACACAGAGAGTCCCAATCAAGAGGAACCCAAAGAGTCCCACTTCAAGACATATCATAATCAAAACGGCAAAATATTAAGACAAAGAGAGAATCTTAAAAGCAGCAAGGGAGAAACAGAAAGTAAGCCCCAATAAGGCTAGCAGCTAACTTCTCAATGGAAACACTCCAAGCCAGAAAGGAATGGCAAGAGATATTCCAAGTTATGAGAAACAGAGGTGTGCAACCAAGGCTACTTTACCCAGCAAGGCTCTCAATCAAGATAGAAGGCCAAATAAGGAGCTTCCCAGACAAAAGAAGTCTAAAAGAATACACCTCCACCAAACAAGCTCTGCAAGAGATGCTAAAGGTTCTGCTTTAAGGAAAGGAAGGAAAAGAGAGAGAGAGAGAGGCAGAGAGAGAGGAACACAGGTATGAAAATGGCAATGAATAAGTACCTATCAATAATAACCTTAAAGTTAAATGGATTAAATGCTCCAATCAAAAGACATAGAATAGCTTAATGGATAAGAAAACATGACCCACACATATGCTGCCTACAAGAGACCCACCTCAGGATAAAAGACCTGCACAGGCTGAAAGTGAAGGGCTGGAAACAATTTTTCCAAGCAAATCGACAGAAAAAAAAAAAAAAGCCGGGGTAGAAATACTGATATCTGACAAAATAGACTTCCAAAAAAGGTCCATAAAAAGAGACCCAGAAGGTCACTTCATAATACTAAAGGGAAGAATCCACCAAGAAGACATAAATATTGTAAATATATATGTACCCAACACAAGAGCACCCAAATACATAAAGAAAATCGTGGAGGAGTTCAAGAAAGATATTGACAGCAACACAATTATAGTAGGGGATTTTAACACCCCACTGTAAAAAATGGATAGATCTTCCAAACAAAATATCAACAAAGATATTGTGGCATTGAACAGTGCCCTAGATGAAATGAGCTTAACTGATATACATATGGAGCCCTTCATCCCAACAAACCAAAATACACATTCTTTTCAAACGCACATGGAACATTTTCAAAGATAGACCACATGATAGGACACAAAGCAAGCCTCAACAAATTCAAGAAAATTGGAATCATACCAAGCATTTTCTCTGACCACAAGGGACTGAAACTAGAAACCAACCCCAAGGGAAGAAACCCAAAACACTTAAACTCATGGAGATTGAATAGCATGCTATTAAACAATGCATGGGCCAATAATGAAATTAGGGAAAAAATCAAAACGTTCCTGGAGACAAACGAAAATGAACTCACAACAACCCAAAATTTATGAGACACAGTGAGGGCAGTCCTGAAAGGGAAGTTCATAGCAATACAGGCCTACCTAAAAAAGATAGAAACATTTCAAACAAACAACCTAACCTTATGCCTACAAGAACTTGAGGAACAACAACAAAGACAGCCTAGAGCAAGCAGAAGGAAGGAAATAACCAAGATCAGAGCACAATTAAATGACATAGAGACTAAAAGCACAATTACAAGGATCAATGAATCCAGGAGCTGCTTCTTTGAAAATATAAACAAAATCAACAAGCCTTTAAGCAAGCTCATGAAGAAAAAAAAGAGAGAGGATCCAAACAAACACAATCAGAAATGAAAGAGGAGAGATTACAACTGACACCAAAGAAATACAAAGGACTGTAAGAAATTACTATAAAGAACTGTATGCCAAGAAATTTGAAAACCTAGGTGAAATGGAAATATTTCTAGAAAAATATAATCTCTGAAAAGAAGAATAAATAAGAAACAGCCTGGACAGATTAATAACAACAGACTAAATTTAAGCAATAATCAAGAAACTCCTGACACACAAAAGTCTGGGTCCGGGTGGTTTCACAGGACAATTCTACAAAGCATTGAAGGAACAGCTAACCCCTATCCTTCACAGACTATTCCAAAAAATCCAAAATGATGGAAGACTCCCAAACTCTTTTTATGAGGCCAACATCATCCCAATTCCAAAACCAGATAAAGGCATAACGAAGAAAGAAAACTGCAGACCAATATCGCTGATGAAGATAGATGCTAAAATCCTCAATAAAATATTGGCAAACCGCATCCAACAATACATTAAAAAGATCAAACACCAAGACCAAGTGGGATTCATTCCAGGGATGCAAGGATGGTTCAATATTCACAAATCGGTAAATGTAATACATCACATAAACAAAAACAAAGACAGAAATCACATGATCATATCAATAGATGTGCAAAAAGCATTTCATAAGGTACAGCACCCATTTATGATAAAAACACTCAGCAAAGTGGGAATAGAGGGAGCATTCCTCAACATACTAAAGGCCATATATGAGACACTGACAGCCAACATCATACTCAATGGGCAAAAACTAAAATCTTTTCCACTAAGATCAGGAACAAGACAAGGATGTCCACTTTCACCACTTCTATTAAATATAGTATTGGAATTTTTAGCCACAGCAATCAGACAAGAAAAGGAAATAAAAGGCATCCACATCGGAAAGGAGGAAACAAAACTGTCATTGCTTGCAGATGACATGATAGTGTACATAGAAAATCCTATGGACTCCACCAAAAAACTGCTCAACCTAATAAACGAATTTGGCAAAACAGCAGGATATAGACTCAATATCCAGAAATCAAAGGTATTTTTGTATACCAACAATGAAACAGCAGAAACACAAATCAAGAAAAAATCCCATTTGATATAGCAAAACAAAAATAAAATACCTAGGAATAAATATAACCAATGAGGTAAAAGACCTGTATGAAGAAAACTACACAACACTGAAGAAAGAAATCAAGGCAGACACAAACAAATGGAAACATATACTGTGTTCATGGATCAGAAGAATTAACATCATCAATATGTCCATACCTCCCAAAGCAATTTACACGTTCAATGCAATACCTATTAAAGTACCAATGGCATATTTCACAGACATAGTTAAACACTTCAAAAATTTATATGGAAGCATAAATGACCCTGAATAGCTGCTGCAATTTTGAGAAAGAAAAGTAAAGTAGGAATGATCACAATGCTAGACCAAACTGTATTACAAGGCCATTGTAATGAATACAGCCTAGTACTGGCATAAAAACCGGCACATAGACCAATGGAACAGAACAGAGTGCCCAGAAATAAACCCAAGCCTCTATGGTCAATTAATATTTGACAAAGGGGGCAGCAACATAAAATGGGGTAACAATAGCCTCTTCCACAAATAGTGTTGGGAAAACTGGACAGCTACACGCAAAAAAATGAAACTCGAACACCAACTTACACCTTACACAAAAATAAAGTCAAGGTGGATAAAAGATTTAAATATAAGCCATTACACTATTGAAGACTTAGAGGAGAACATAGGCAAGAAAATCTGATATTTCTCGCAGCAACATTTTTACTGGTATGTCCCCCAGAGCAAGGGACATAAAGGAAAGAGTAAACAAATGGGACCTCATCAAAATTAAAAGCTTCTGCACTGTTAAAGAAAACAGTATTAAAATTAAAAGAGAACCAACTGTATGGGAAAACATATTTGCCAATGATACCTCAGGCAAGGGTGTAAAATCCAAAATATGTAAAGAACTTACACGACTGCACTCTAAGAAGACAAGCAACCCAATTAAAAAATGGGCAAGGGACTTGAACAGACACTTCTTCAAGGAGGACATACAGAGGATCCAGAGACACTTGAGAAGATGCTCAATATCACCAGCTATCAGAGAGATGCAAATTAAAACCACAATGCAAATTAAATACCACTTCACACCAGTCAGAATGGCCATTATAAACAAAGCAACAAACAGCAAGTGTTGGAGAGGTTGTGGAGAAAAAGGGACCCTAGTGCACTATTAGTGGGATTGCAGACTGGTACAACCACTATGGAAAACAGTATGGAATTTTTCTCAGAAAACTAAAAATGGATCTGCCTTTTGATCCAGCAATTCCACTGCTAGGATTATATCCTAAGAACCCTGAACCACCAATCCAAAAGAACCTATGCACCCCAATGTTCATAGCAGCACAATTTACAATAGCCAAGTGCTGGAAGCAACCTAGGTGCTCATCAGTAAATGAATGGATCAAAAAACTATGATACATTTATACAATGGAATTCTATGCAGCAGAAAGAAAGAAGGAGCTCGTACCCTTTGCCATAACATGGGTGGAACTGGGAAGCATTATGCTAAGTGAAATAAGCCAGGCAGTGAAAGACAAATACCATATGATCTCACCTTTAACAGGAACTTAAACAACAAAACAAAGAAACAAGCAAAATATAACCAAAGGCACTGAAATAGAGAACACACTGACAGTGTTCAGATGGAAGAGGGAGGGAATTTCAGGGGGAAAGGGGAAGGGTTTGAAGGAACTAGTATAAAGGACACATGGACAAAATCTAGGGGTGGGTGGAAATGGGAGGGAGGTGATGAGGGCTGGGTGGGTGGGCTGGGATGGGAGTAAAAGATAGAAAATTGTACTGGAACAACAATTAAAATATTTTTTTTTAAAAAAGAAAAGAAAACTAACTGAATGGAGAGGGGTTCAACATACAAACACCAATCAGTGGAACATATCACATTAGCAGAGGGAAGGAAAAAAAAACATATGATCATCTTGATTGACGAAGAAAAAGTATTTGATGAAATTCATCAGCCTTTCATGATTAAAAAAAATAAAGAACTAGGAGAGAATATCATCAAAATGATAAAGACCATATATGAGAAACCTACAGCTAACATTATACTCAATGGTGAAAAACTGAAAACATTTTAAGATTGGTACAAGGATGTCCGGTTTTGTCATTTCCATCCAACATAGTAATGGAATTTCTAACCAGAGCAATTATGTGAGATACAGCAGTAGAGACATCTAAATTGGAAGGGAAAAAGTAAAATCATCTCTGTGTGCAGATGATATAATCTTATACATAGAAAATTTTAATGACTCTATACAAAAAAGTGAGAATTAGTAAATACATTCAGAAGTAGAATATGCTAGATATAAAATCAACACACAAAACAAGTTAAATTCCTATATATTATCAATATACAATTTGAAAGGAAACTAAGAAAACAATTCTGCTAAATAAAATTGTTATTTAGATAAACCTGCATATATTAAACAATAGGTGTGCACAGGACAAAAAAATCTAATCATTACTTCAAATACTAAGAAAAACTCTCAAGAATTAAAAGTACACATTTTCTACTGTTTCTCATTTCAGTCCATTTATTTATTGAGAATATTTTTCTTCCTCCAACAACGTTATTACATTTTTATTATTCATTCACAAAGAGGAACTGGACAAGCATTTTAAAACAATTCAAAAGCCCTATAAGGGTATAACAAGACCACATATTACAGACCAAAATGAGAAATTAAATATGTATCTTTAAAAAAAGGAAATGGATGATGAGAACTACGGAAGTAATTACAGGTCTATTTAGTAGTCTATGTTTTCATTGAAAGGATACTTAATGCATATTAGTCAGAATTAGGCACTAATTTTTACTTACTGTTTCTTGAGAAAAACATGTTTCTTGGCAGTGGAATTATAACTTTATTTCTAAAAATTACATTTTAAAATTTCATCTTTATCTTTGGTTATTAATTAGCTACAGTAGAAGACACAAGTAGTCAGATGAACCAACAATGAACCGCCAAACCAAATGCAGTAAATACTGACTATGAGAAGAATATGTGTCTCAAAAGATGATAATTCTTCCACAGTATATGTATATGCGATTTCTTTGTTCCCTATACTCCTCTGTTCTGATCCAAAAGGGGAGAAGAGTAAAGAAAAGCATGATTGTTGGTGCTTGAGTTTATCAGAGTGACAGGAAAATTATTAGAGGGTTTTGGAAACACTATACATACAACAAAAATAATAGTAGTGAACAAAAGCAGCTATCTAAGATTTAATGAAGATTCTCAGTTTGAAGAGAGAGTTACAAAAAATTCTAATAGGAATAATAATTAGAGCAATTATACTTTCAATAGCATAAGCTTGTATTTTGACAAATGGAGTTTTTTATCTGCCAAATACTCTAAATGGCTGTTTTTTCAAAATGCTGTTTTAACAATCAATAAAATAAACATTTTCAATATACAGGCCATTTTCTAAAATTAAGAATCATTTTTCTAATTTCACATTATCTTGCAAAATGTGAATATAAAGACTCAAGTTTATAGAATGAGCAAAGCTATTTTATATTAATGTTTTTTTTGGCAAATAATGAAAAACCATTTATTGAATGCTCACTCTATGTTCAGCATATGCTAAATGCCTCTCATTCATTACCTATTTAAGTCCTTTCATACACATGAGTTAATTAGTGATTAGACTTATTTTAAAGCTGAGCAACCTGAGCTGTAGAGAAGAAGGTTGGTAACTTACTCCAGGTCACACAGGTCATTAGTGGCAAAGGCATATATATTTCCCTGATATAGAGTATGGGAAATGGTACATTAAGTCATGTCTAAATATCACCAAATATACCACAGAATAAACAGATTTCTGACTGGCAAAATAGCAAAATCACTCACATGCTTCTGAAACATTTAATTTGATCTAAAGCAATAGGTCTCGGAATACTGCTCAGTGATCACCTAAACTATTTTATCCCTTAGAAAAACCTCCTAAAATAAGTTTCCATGGAAACAGTTAAACTTGACAAAGTTTTGACCTCTTTGCACTTGGGTCCTTCACATCCACCCTGTTCCTTGCACTGGCTTCACGCTTCACCACTGCCTATAGCTAATAAGGTACACTGTTAAGGAAAACATGTGTAGGACTAAGCTTTTATCAACCTGTGAATATCTTGGAGGAACATCCATTGCATCAAAAAGATTTTTTTCATAAGTATTTGTGTAACAGGGTGCAGCCAAGAGGGGAACCTCAAATAGGGATCTGTAATAAGATCCAAAAGAGCCTGAAGACAATTAGCTCCACACCACAGGGCCACACCTGCCCAGAATCTGGCAGCTGTAGCCAATTGTGAGAGGAGCCGGAAATGGGGCTTCAGAGGAAGATTGGCGCTGGGATTTAAACCGAGATACGGCAGCCATTTGAGGGGGGGGGGGGAATCATGCGCAGTCCTGCAGGAGAGAACCACACAGCTTTAGCAGAGTGAAGACTCGCGGCCCTGAGGGAGAGAACCACGTGGCTCTGGCAGAGTGGGGACTCCCGTGGTCCGGGGAGAGAGGACCATGTGCCTTTGCCAGAGTAGGGACCCCCACAGCTTTAGGAGATACGGTACTCTGGACTGGGCAAAGGGGGAAGGAAGGAAGGACTGTGTCTGTTTGTGGGTGCTTTAAGGGACTTTAGGGTTTTTGGTGAAGACATTAGGTCCCTACTTTAAGTTTGTATAGCATTAAATAAACATTTCCTTTCCTTTTCACAAATCTCTGGCATTGAGGGACGTCTTTCCTCTGGCGGCGGACATAACGGACCTGGGGGCTTCTTTCAGTAATCGTATATCGTCTCAGGCCCCCCACCCCTTATTTGTTCTGTAACATTTGGACCATGCACATTACATTACACATGGTCAAATGAATTTCCATTGTTTTGTTTCTCTAATATCCTACCCTACAAAATCTGAGTAGCAAGATTAAAGATGAAAGTCTAACCCCCCCTTACTTCTATCTTTTTTATTTCTTTAACCTTAAATCTAATTTTATGTTGTTTTATTTCCCCTTTGAAGGCAAGGTAGAAAAATAAAATTATGTTCAGGGATGTCCAACCTACAGCCTGCGGGCCCTATGTGGCTCAGGACGGCTATGAATGTGGCCCAACACAAAATCGTAAATTTACTTAAAACATGAGATTTGTTTGTGATTTTGTGCCACAATGTATTTAATGTGTGGCCCAAGACAACTCTTCTTCCTCCAGTGTGGCCCAGAGACACCAAAAGTTGGGCACCCCAATTGTAAATGACAAAGAACAGAGATTAAAAAAAAAAAAAAAACAAAAACAAAACCAATGCTGTGGCCACATCTGTCTTTATTCTGTGTATAATATAGCTCATCTCCCATTTTTTTTAAACTCCTAACTTTTATGATAAAATGTACACAACTGACCCTTGAACAACGCAGGGGTTTGGAGTGCTGATCCCCTGTGCAGACAACAATCCAAGGGAGAGGGAAGAAGGGGAGAAAAGGGAAGGAGGAGAGATATAAAAGTTTTATCTTCTCAATGACAATGTTATCTGTATCTTGTGTAGTGTAAATTTCAAATATAAAGATTTTCACCAGACTATCATAGGTGAATTAATCAGCCACTAGGGCCTTCTTCCAAAACCAACCTGAACTTATATTCAATAGAGCATCTACAGCCTGCCTTACATTCCCAGGGAGAGCTAACATACATTCAAGAATTCCCAGGGTACCTTGTGCTGATGAAATGTGGGCCTCATAGCAAACCCTGGAATTGGAGGAGTGCCTTCCTCCAGCTCAACAGAGCATATGCAGTTTTCTAATGTTCACTCTCCTCTGAGTTTGTAAATCTTCCTTGACTGTACTATTACTGTACTACTAAGTAATTTTTTTAAATATTTTAGAAACAATTTCAGTTTTGTAATGTATTGCTTCTTCCATTGAATCCTAACTGGATACCTGTTGTTGTATGCCAGGTGTTGGTCTGGAGGCCAATGCTGGCCTGGTGGTCAAACGATAGAGCACCCCTGTATAAAGGCAGAAAATTCGGTATATGCTATCACTCGCTGATCTGTTAACACGAGTGAATTGATCTCCAGCCAATCATCTGAGTGCGACTTGAGAACAGAATTAATACTTTTTTGATTTGGGGTTCAGAGGGAGAAAGAAAAGGTCTAGTGCTCACAAGCCCTCAAGGTAACACCATGCTGATGGCTAAAGCTAAGAGGAAAATCAGAGCATGGTCTACCTGGGAAAGCAGAGATGGTAAAAGCAAAGAGAAAAGCCCAAAGAAGTATGAGAGGAGCAAGCAAAACTAATTTGCTCTCTCCACAGTGCCTCAAGACCTTGCTTCTGCAAACTATTTCATTCATCTTAAAAGAGAATGAAAATGATTTACAGCCACCAATACTTGTTTTGAAAGATCAGTGGCATCTGACTGGTTTTTATGCCAGTACAACTAAGCGGCAGTCCACAATGGTGATGGGAATAAGCCAGCAAAATCCAAATTTAGTTTTGGCCAAGTTTTTGATGGCGCCCTCCCTGGCATTTTCATTGAGACAAACCAGGACAGAGTGGGTAAAAAGAAGCCCCCCCCCCAGGCCTATATTGTGTTAGCAAATTTTTTTAAAAAATGGGAGTTAGTGTACTAAGTTAGAGTAATAAACATTGAGTGCCTGCTAGATAAGCACTTTTCATACATTCCCATTCAATGCTTATAACCACCCGACAGGTTTAATATTATCTACCATATTTTACATGTAAGAAATCTGATATTCACTAAAGTGAATTGTATTGCCAAAGTCACACAACCAGATTACAATATAATTAGAGGTTGAAGTCACGTTTGACTTCTAAATGTATTCCCTCACAACCTAATAATAGTAAAAAAGGAAATAGCAAAGTAAAAAATGTACAACTTTGCCATTGTAATGTGGTGGTTTGCATGAATATACTGCCCAAGCTTTAAATGAAAAATGCAAATTGAAATAGCACTATTTTTGCTCAGCATTATATTCTGAAAATACACATAACAGGCAATGCTTCCCACATACAATACTAGAAATAAAATTTCTGCACTAAATTTGTGTTTCCAAGATACCAACTGGTACCACTGCCTTCTAGACACTGCATTATTTCAGAAAGTAGCAGGATACCAACTATGAAAACTATCCTATCTTGTTTAAACATAGGCCTAACATAAAAACTTAATTGTGCATACATTAAACATGTTTTGACATTAAACAGAGTTTATCAAAAATACATTTTAAAAGTCTTTAGCAAAGCTGACTAAATGCTTGATTGCAATTATTTGGACAAGGCTTTCTTGTGCTAGTGTCTGAGAGATCTTACCCCAGCGTATGAACTTCCAAATTGCAAATGCACAGAAACAAATCTTAGCTATAACTCACAGTTGTGTTGAACTGAATGAATACAATCACTTTTTTAGCAAGTTAAAAAGCTCTTTCAACTGTTATTAAAAAAATACAAGGTAATTGTTGGCTACATCAACACTGATCATTGTTACCTACTTTCTGGAGTTACCAGCTTACCAAGGGTCCTGAATGATAAGAGAGACATCCAGACTACTCTATCATGAATGTTCAGAGTAGATACTAAGCTTACTAATATGACTGGAAACCACCTTAAATATGGGTTCTCAATATTTAGTTTTCTAACATAAAGTAACAGTTCAAGCACCCTGAACTGGGTTGAAAATCACTGATCTAAAGACTTGACACTCTTTGTAAATATAGATGAAACTTTTCATTTACAAATAAAAACATTTTCATTGAGATGTAATTGACATATAACATTGTATTAGTTTTAAGTGTAAAAATATTTTTGTATAATGTTTAGGCATCATTTTACGCCCAAGGCCATGATCAACATACTACATTATTTCACCCTTACATGTGTTTATACATTTAAATGACTGATAATTCAATAAATGATCCTTGCTATTGGCTTTTCCTATTGTACTTCCATCAATTATATGGACAAAGGTAAGACATTTGACTCCCTGAGTTTCCCCTTCTCCTGTTTTTGGGGGGTTTCACAAATAAATGCCATTAATGATGGTAAGAATCTTTAAAGGCCTTTTCCTTGGAGATAAAAGTATATTTGTTGTTCATAAGTAGGAGTAATTAGTAATTATGGGATAATTATGAAGTCCCATACTTATGCTGAAAAAAACTACTGTACTAGTTAACAATGAGAGAAAACATAATTCAAAAAATTTAGGGATTCCCATTTCTACAATATTTTGGAAGAGATATTCAGAGAATTGTCTCCCAATTGAAAATTTAAGTTTAAATACACATACAAACAGAGCAAGCAGGAATCACTTCTGTGACCTTGATCTAGGACACAAGCTACTAAAGCGTATGCTGACCACTAAGGCCTAACCATTTTCACCTCAATATTAGCCTTATGCAAAAAATAAAGCTTTTACTTCAGACAAAAGGAAATTTCATCACACATTTCACTACCACAAATAAGCAAAAGGCCATTATCACAGTTGTATAATTTGCTACTTACTAATCCTGTAATGATGGAAAGTAATATTAGCTTTTTTTCATTCTAATATTTACCCAAAACAGAGAGGTTGCTTTCTGGTTTTTAAGGAGAGCAGTTGCCACCATGTTTTAAGGCCTTCAGTCATTAACACATTATCTCTGCCATGCCTTCACACATAGTGTTTTTGTTTGTTTTCCTTTACAGTTCTGTATTTTCATATCCAGGCTGACTGACTACTCACTATTTTTCCATTTTTCTAAAGTTTCTTGACATAGAAAGATAATTTTGAAATCAAGGTAGAACTTGGCTTTGTCTTCCTAACTAGTAAATCTAGTTTACAGACTGTTTCTCTCTCACAGTTAATGGTATCACCTGTCTTAGAGTTGCTTAGTAACCAAAGTATTGCACAGGTGACTCTCCTTTGCCCCTTATTTCTCCATATTCAACTTTCATCAAATGCAGCTGCAGTGGACATTCTGCGGCATCAGTCATATCATCTGCTTTCAGAAATGAAGGACTTATTTCTGCAGCTACTGGGAATGATGCTGGAAGATGACCATCAGTCAGGTAAGCCCTCTTTAGGCATTGCCATGCTTGAAAGAAGGAAGCTTTGTCCAAGGTCAAACCTCTTTCTGCATGTATCCCACTTTCCATGACTGACCAACACAGCAGTATAAAGGCACAGTCCTCTCCTCTCAACTTGGGACAATTCTGAAAGGCCATCTAAGCTTCAGAGGCCCCCATGAGTTGACTGAACCCATCACTGAGCTCATATGGAAGCTCAGCTTCCCTCTGTGGCCAACATACTTTTCAACTTTCCTTCCACAAGTGTTGATCACAATATATTTTGCCAATAAATGTCCTGAATGCTAATCTTCCATCTCAGAGTTTGATTCCCTGGAAATCCAAGCTGTTCAAGCATCATTTTCCCTTTTTATTTATCTTAAAAGTGCCCCTCTGTTTTTTAATCCACTACCACTGGCTGAGTTTGGTCTTCCCTTATTCTCATATAAGAAAGGTCAGTCCTAGCTTTCTGTTCCATGGCCAGGCGGGCATTCAAATTTGAAATTCCACACAGGCACACTTGAAACCCAGTTGCAACTCACTGCCGGCTGATGTGAAAATTCCAGATCCATCCATTTCTCAAAATTTTTACCTACCGACCAATATGCTATCACACTCACTATAGTACATACTCCCAGTGCCCCACAAAAATCCCCTCTGCAGAGAGATCCTTTACACACCAGTGGTTCTGTATGATTCTTTTTCAGTGGGGACTCACTGCCTGAAGAGCAAACTTGAATCAATGATGGATAGGAGTTAGTGGACAAATGCCCTGACCTCTTTGCCTTTTGGTGTGACATTTCTCTCAGAAGGTTCCCAGTGAGGTTCCCCATGTCTCAGGGGTAATCTGATATCTGGCTTACTTTTTATTGACTTTCTCCCTTCAGCATCTTACAATAAGTTGTCAATGAATGCCATTGATAGGTTCTGCGACTTTAAGTGGAACAACATATAACAAAACCAATATTATCATAGGCTAATTGATATAAACAAGAGAGATGTTCTTATGGCAGTGCATGGATGTTATAACAAAACAACTGACATTGAACAAAACCACATTATCTGAGGACCTGCAGTACTTCCCCATTTGCTCAGAGGGCTTCCTGTGATCATCTCTCAAATAAACTGCTTGCAATTAAATCCTTTTCTCGGGTTTTGCTTTTGGAAAAAGACACAAGCTAATCTTAAGAACTGATCGAAGAGAATATTGCTAAAGGCTGCAAAACAGATAGAGCTCTCAGATATGATAGCCCTCTGTCGCCTCTTCTGTCTGTCTTATATATTACCTTCAGAGTTGTCTTTCTGAAAAGTTGACTCAGGCCCCTCAGTAATCCTCAGTGGCTCCCACTGAAATAAGAAGTAAAACAAAACTCTGCCCAACAAAGTCTGCCTGTATTTCTAACTGTATGTCACTCTGCCTTCCTGCCACACACACACACAGTCCAGACACACTGCTCTATTAATTATTTACAGAAAGTGTCTTTTCTGTGTTCATAATATGAGTGTTTCCTCTGCTGGAATGCCATCCCTACCAATGGGCTGATAAATCTTAGCTCATGTTTTGAGGTCCAGATCAAAGCCATTATCCCTTAAGAAGTCCTCTAGGACTCCTACTGTTAGGGATAGATATTTCCCACTACAACCCTCCCCAGTGCTGTATGTACACTTTTTGTACATCAAAGTATATCTTGTACTGAGATGATTTATGGATATCGATTTCCATTAACCAGATGGAATTCTTAGGACTCAAAAAGCCGTATCATCTATTTTTGTATCCAGTGGTAAGATTCAAAATAATGAACAAGCCTACATTCCAGGTCTGACCAATCAGGGAGAACATAGTATCAAAGTCCTGTGGCATTGTGATGTATTTAAAGCTTTAGTTGCTGCTAGGCTGTCAGAAAGTCCAGGGGGTATGGGGAAAGGGCTACGGTGGTTAGAATGGCAAGAGTTATGTTACAGTAGAACTCAATTGAGTATTTGCCAACCTATAAGGAAAAACATCTATTATAATGTTTTAACAGAGCATAACTGGTTGCATGTCAGTTTTGTTCATAACTACTATGCTTATCAAGGCTTCTCCAGTTACAGACTTTTTGTGAATAATTGTTATATAATAAAAACAGAATTGAAAATTACCACAAAGTGATCTTTTAAAAACCACTGATACACACCTATATACTTCTTTAAACAGCACAAATAGGAACATTCTCAATACTTTCTAGTCTACTTTTCTTTATATTCTATCAGATTAACAGCTGTTCAGAAGCAATTACATTTGCACTACTTAAATTATTGTTGACGTCTTCCAATAGCAACGTCAATAAAAATGGGATTAGCCTTCTTTACAGGCTCAGTTTCTCCACATCACAATGGCAACATTAATTCAATTCTAAGAGATCACCCTGGGAAGAACAATCAGAATCATGTTTTGTAAATATTTTTCAAAATAATGAAGCCTGCAAAATCTCTTGTATAACCAGCAACATTTGTTAATTCATCCTCACTTTACAACATACCCTGAGTTGCCTTTCATGTCCCCACATTCCTCCAGCTAAAGGCCTTCAAAGTAATACAGGAAGAGTCTGTATCTGATTAGTGAAACTATATATTGAAATTTTATGGTCTCAGAAATGCTGCCAAATCCAACAAAAAATGACTATATGAAGAAACACATTATTTAATTTTTCTTAGCTTCATTTCTATAACTTTAAGAGTCTGATTCAGAGACCAGGGACTTTGTTTTGTTTAAGGGAGTCATAAACATTGCTAATTCAACAATATTCCATAGTTTGAGGTTCCTCTTATGTTCCTTCTCAGACACAGAACTCACTGCCTTTTATACAAAATGAAACTGAGATTTATTATGTTCATCAAAAATAATGGCAAAGAGTTAAAATCCTAAAACTAAAAAAAACATTAGAATTAGCATTTGAAGATTAAAATGAAAGTGAGATTTATATTTCTTAAAACCAATTTTAATCTGAATTACAAAATATGACAAAATATGGTACTTCACTGAAATGCTTGGAATAGGCTCACTATAGCTCAAAATCTACCTATCACATGGAGAATTATTAATGGGCTTTGTAAAGCCAAATGTCTGCAAAATGATGGGAAGGTTTCAGAAGATGCTAATGACTATGACGGTGGTGAAATCTGAGGTTAAGCAGAGTGTGGGGATGGGCAGGTTGGTTCTTCCCTCACAGCACATTCTGTTACAGAGGTAGTAACTAGATCATTGTTTGCCATTCTCAAATTTCCCTTCTGCTTGTTAATGGGATTGGTATCCCGTCTACTCTGTACTTTCTTCTTTGGTGCAGCTTTCTATAACTTCTATGCTGGATATAGACCCTTTCCTAAAACATTCTTTATTGAGGCAAGCAGCGATGAGAAGCTAGTTCTTTACTTCCAGGGCATACAAGATTGCTACTAGGTATATGCTTTCTATACCTCTAACTAGTATCTGTATACCTACATTACAATGATTTCCTCAGCAGGATCCAACCACCATGGGGCATTTAATTTTCTTCCAAATAGGATAACTTATCCCTTTGATGAGTCACAGCCCCTCTGTTCTTCCATATTACTCTCGTACACTTTTCACCACCTCTCCCTGGAAAAGCTTATAAGACTAACAACCTTTACCCCCACTCCCAAGCAAGCAATTCTGTTCAGGGGCCATCAGGGTAATTTGTATAAATGAATGCTTTGTTAAACACACAGTAAGAAAACTTCATATCTATCAAAGATTTTAACCTATTGTTCATGTATCAATTAAGTGCACGTATGTTTTTATTATATCTAGTCCTATAAACATTCTCATAGGATGCTGTCTGGTTCATAAATTGGTACAGCTATTTGAAAGTATCACAGTTTTAAATGTCAATTCCCTCAATTAAGTATTTCTATTTTTAGGAATTTGTCCCACAAATAAATTCCAATAAATGGCCAAGAGAGCACAGCACTAGACATAAAATGTGGGCCCCAAAGCTCTGATTATTTAGAAAGGTAATGACTGAAATGGAAAGCTTCCATTTCCCTCTGGGTCAATTATTAGAATGGGAAAAAGTAAATGACATTTTTATATCTTCTGTTTACATATCTGGACTACTGTGATAGTTAAAAATATTTTATTAATGGTTTGGTTACCTTTGAATATTCCACTTTTCAAAGACCTTATGTGTACAACATATGGAACTCTATCAGCAGGCTCTATGGTGATTTGTCTTTCTCCCCACAGTATTGGAAGATTTGAAGATACCTGGAAAAAATTCAAAACCAAGAATTATATATCAATATTTACATGAAATCAGTATAACAAGCCAAAAGCATAGGAAAAAATGGAATTTAAACACTTTCATTAACACTGTTCATTTTTAAATAAAAAGCAAGCCAAAAAGTGCTACCTACAACAAAAGAAAAATATGGGACCTATCAAAAAATAGAACAAAAAATATTCTTACAAAACAGAACAATGTTTATTTTCTGTGGCTACTCGTAGCAAGATCCACTGATGCTTGGACAATCTGGGTATCTTTTATAGACCATTTCTCTATGCAATTCAATGTACAAAGGGTGAACCATTTCAATGAATTTCTACATCAATATTAATAGAGCATATAAAAAATATTTAAGCAACATATGTGTACAACTCTAGTTAAACCCAATTTTCAGCATACTGAATATTTATATTTTGCCACCCCCCACAGCCCAAACATTAACCTTTCTTGGGTCTCTACAAATTTGCCTATTCTGAACAATCCAAAGAAAAGAAATCATACAATATGTGGTCTTTTTTGACTGGCTCTTTTCACTTAGCCTAATGTTTTCAAGGTTCATCTATATTGTGATACATATCAGTACATCATTTATTGATGAATGGTATTAAATTGTATGATATGGCATATTGTATATATTCACTCATAAGTTGATGAAAGTTTGAGTCTTGTCTATTTTTGTCTATTATGAACAATGCTGTTATGAAAATATGTACAAGTTTTTGAGTGGACATAGATTTTCATTTCTTACACACATACATCTTGGAGTGGAACTGCTCAGGCATATGATAATTCAAATGTTTAAGCTTTTAAGTTACAGCCTTCCAAAACTGGTTTCCAAAATGGCTATACCATTTTTCTTTCCCACCAACAAAGCATGATGGTTCCTATTTTGCTATATCTTCTCTCAAAGTGTTCATTGCCTGTTATTTTGATTATAGCCATCCTAGTGGAGTGGTACCTCATTGTGATTTTCATTTACATTTCCTTAATGACTAATAACACGGAATGTCTTTTCACCTGCTTATTGCTCATTTGAATTTACTCTTTGTACAAATATCTATTCAAATTCTTTGCAAATTTTCCAAACTGCATTACTTGTCATTTTATTATTGATCTTTACATACTTCAGAAATAAGCCCTCCCTAGCTGGTGTGGCTCAGTGGATTGAGTGCCAGCCTGCAAACCAAAGGGTTGCCAGTTTGATTCCCAGTCAGGGCACATTCCTGGGTTGCAGGCCAGGTCCCCAGTAGGGGGCACACCAGAAAGACAATCACACATTGATGTTTCTCTCCCTTAAAAATAAACAAATAAATAAAAGCCTTTTAAAAAAGGGAAAGAAAGCCCTCATCAGATACATAGCATGTGGATATTTTCTCTCTTTTTTTTCTGGTTTGATGTTTCACTTTCTTCAAACATCATTTGAAGCACAATCATTCTAACTTTGAAGTACAATTTATTTATTGTTTTGTCACTTGTGTTTTTGGTGTCACATCTAAAAAATAATTGCTTAGTCTAACCCAAGGTCATGGAGATTTACTGCTATATTTTCTTCTATGATATTTATTATATCTACTCAATTTTGTTCTATGATCCACTTTGAGTTAACTTTTGCACATAGTATGATTTAGGGGTCTAAATTCATTCTTTTGTATGTGACTATACAATTGTCTCAGCACCATTTTTTAAACACACTTTTCTGTTTCATTGAATTCTCCTGGTATCTTTGTCAAAAATCAGTTAACTATTATTATAAGGATTTATTTCCAGACATTCTATTCTTCTCCATTTATCTACATACCTACCTTATGCCACTATCACATTTTCCTTATTAATATAGTTTTGTAGTTAAGGGTTTGTAGTAAGTTTTAGAATCAGGAAGTATGAGTCATCCAGTTTTTTTCCTTATTTCACAAGATTGCTTTCTCTATTCTGTGTCTCTTACATTTCTATGTGAATTTTAGGATTACCTTAACAAATTCTGCAAAAATGTCAGTTAGGATTTTGATATTGTATTGAATCTGTATATCCATTTGGGTAACAATGTCAGCATAACATTATTAAGTCTTCTAATCCATGATCATAGGATATATTTCTATTGATTGGAAATTTATTTAATTTCATTCAATAATGTTTCGTAATTTTCAACACAGAAGTTTTACCCTTGATTTGCCAAACTTGCTCCTAATCATTTTTATTATTGCTGATGCTATTGTAAATTATTAATTTCACTTTGGACTGTTTACTGTAAACATATAAATGGTAGAATTTTTTATATTGATCTTATATCCTGCTAATCTTCTGAATTCACATAGTAGTTTTGATAGCATGTTTAGTGAATTTCTTATACTTTTCTACTTATAAGATCATGATATCTACAAAGAGATATTCTTCCTTTTCAACGTAGATGCCTTTTATTTCTTGTTCTGAACTAATTGCACTAGGTAATACCTTCTAGTACAATGCTCAACAGAAGTGGCAAGAGTGGAAATCCTTATGTTATTCCTGACCATAGGGAAAAAATCATTAAATGTTTTCTCATTAAGTATGATATTAGTTGTGGAACTTTCACAGATGCCCTTTAGCATGTTTCAAGAACACATGGAATAGTCTCCAAGACAGACCATGTCTTTGGACATAAAATAAGCCTCAATAAATTTATGAGGACTGGTATCATATATAGTATGTGTTTTAACGATAATGGTACTGTAGGAGGGTGCAGCCAAAGGGTGCCCAAAAGAAAGATTTATAATGGAGTTCAGAACTCAAGGTGTCCAGGTGATTTTAAGATGTCCTCACCCCCACCCCCCAGGTGTGGCTTGGGGGAAGGGACCAATGAAGCAGGGCCATTGAGAGCTGTTTTGCATAGCAACAGCCTTGCAGCTAACCTCTGGGTTGGTCATTTAACATATCTATAGCCTTTGGCTGGTTGCATAGATAGGTTAAGTAGCTGTGATCAGCTCTAAGCCAGAGGAATGGAAGTAACTTCCCCACCCAGAAGTAACTTCCCCACCTAGATGTAACTGGGGGGGGGGGGGTCCCCTGCGTTACAGCGCCTGCGTGGGAGCTCAGAGAGGATTGGCTCCAGGACAGGGGGCCACGCCTGCCCAGACTCATGATGGCAGCCCAGTGAAGCTGGAAGGATACAAGTTCCGGCATGTGAAGCCGAGTGTGGCAGGAGTCGGAAATGGGGCTGCAGAGGAAGATTGGCCATGGGGATTTAAAACCCAGACTTGGCGGCCATTGAGAAGAGAACCATGCGGCTTTAGCAAAGTGGGGACTCCCGCAGCCCTGCAGACAGCCATCCGAGATGCAGCCGCCTGCGGCTCCTCCTCTACTGTGCAGCTCCTCTACTGCCCGGCTCTGAGCCCCAGCTGGTTCTGCAGCCACAGCCTCGTGAAGGGGCCACCAGTAAGTGACTCGGGACCACTGGGTCACTGCCGGGCCGCCGCAAGCTGCGCGTGTGCTCTCACCACTGGGGCTCAGCCAACCTTGCAGCCATCTGCTCTGGCCAGGACACAATGAGTTCCGCCCTAGCCCTCTTGGTGCTGTTGCTACTGCTGCTGCTACCACCATTGCTCTCCCAGAAAGGGGGATCACCCCCCCCCCCGCCCCAGCAGCCATGAGAAGAATCACCACGAGGTTTTAGCTGGAGATCCTGGCAACACAACCAATGGTGCTGGGAACTAAGGAAGGTCTGCCAGCTGAGCACAGATTACTAGGAAAAACCGAGAGCTGCCTAAGCCACAGACTTCTATTTCTTCTCCTGAGATACGGTACCCCAGACTGGGCAAAGGGGGGAAGGAAGGACTGTGTGTGTTTGTGGGTGTTTCAAGGGACTTTGGGATTTCGATGATGACATTAAGTCATTACTTTTAGTCTGTATAACTTGAATAAATAATTCCTTTCCTTTTCACCAATCCCTAACATGGAGAGCTATAATTCTCTGGCTTAGGGAAAGGTGAACTTAGTACAGGGGGACCCCAGGAGAAACGGGGATTAATTCCATAGCATTGTGGGACCCTTTTCCCTGGTGGCCAGTCAGGAAGGATCATGGGAAACCACATGTGCAGTAGCTTTAAAGTAATGCAACTACTTGTATATACTCAGTAAAAGCCCACCAAAACTAGCCAGGAAGGATCCGCCCTATAAGCATAAAGCCCCTCTAGCCCATGAGGTCAATCTCTGCTTGGAGTTGGCCTGCTCCCATGTTCTCTTCTATAAACTCTGGGTGTGTGGTTCAATTCTTTGTCCCGATCACTAAGAACCTGGTTACCTGTGCCCACCTGTGACAGTACTAGAAATAAAAAAATTAAAAAATTGGGAAATTCTTAAATAGGTGAAATTTTAAACAACATAGTCCTAAATAACCAACATGTCAAAGAAGAAATCCCAAGGGAAATTAGAAAATATTTTGAGCCCATATTAATTATTGGGCATATTAAAATGCTTCCTTTCTTTTACTATACTTTTCAACTCCAGAATTTACTATGTATATTTGTTGATACTGCCTGTGTATTGAAACTTTTCATTAATTCTTCAGAGTAGATTCCTTTGAGTTCATTAAACATACTTATAAAGTGATGTGGACCTCGGCTTGTGGGGTCCATGTCATTATGGATGAAATATGAGACAAATTCACATGGACTACTGAGTCCAGTGGAGGAAAAGGGACAGCATGCCTTTTCTCTCAAGGGGAGCAAAAATGTCAGCCCTGGCTCCAGTGAGCTTTTATTGTCTTACTGGGCACATTACAAGAAGATCCTCATTAACTATGCACAGGCTTGCTTTAAGTGGTTACCTTATACAGAAAACAAAGGAGAGGATCTGGTAATCACATCACAGAAGAGGGATATTTGCAAATGAAAAGGCAAAAGTAGTTGAACCTGTCACACTCATCCTTGGAAGGATTGGCATGGTTTTTAGGAAGTTGCTTTGCAGTAAATGTCCTCAATTCAGGGTGAGGGAGTTTTAGTAAAAAGCAAGACTCATAGTGGCCTAGGTACATTGCAGGCCTGATTCCCCATGGGAAAACCTATCCGTGGGCCTGGGTCCTGTGCATCTCTGAGTGGGACCTGGGCCCACGCCACACAGAGTGGTCTCCCACAATAAAGGTTTGTTTAAAGTCTTTGTCTACCTAGCCAACTGTGGGCCCCTTCAGCCTCTAGTGACTGCTTATTTTCCTGTGTATGGGTCATACTTTCCTGTTTGTTTCCTTTTGTTTTGCCTCATCAATTTTACTGTTTTTGTTGAAAAATGTATATTATATATGCTAGTATAAGCCATTTTTGAAATCAGATCAGTACTTCTCCATGTTTTGTTCTTTGTTGGTTTAGTGACTGTTCTGAACTAAATCTGCATTCACAGGAGTGTGTGCCCACTGACATCCCTGCTTAATTAGCTTAGTAGCCAGGAATAATTTGTCACAGATTTCTTTAAATGCCTTGAAACAATAAATCATCAAAGTGTGTTGTGGCACGCTTTGACCACTTGGGTAATTATTTATAACTCTGCCTTATTCTTCATTTCCAGCTCACACAGTGCCTCTGTGTGAGACAGAACTCAAAAAACTGGCATCCTGTCAGATATTTCCTGGGCAAGTGCACAACTCTGCACATGCATGTGGCCTGAACGTTCCCCAGGGACATCTCATTCCCCAGATCTTCCCTTCAAGTTTTTGGCCAAATTCTTGTTGGTCATAACTGTTACTGTAGCCTCAGGCAACTGCAATGTCAAGCAATAACTGTTGAACAGTTTTGGCAAATGCCCTGAGGATAGAAATATAAAAATATTAGGAAGACCTGGGGCACATGAACAGTATTATTTATACTTTAATGAAATAAAATTGAATTAATTTAATGGGTATTTTCCTTAATTACAGAAAGGGCTGTACTAAAAATGTACCCTCTATAAGTAAAATAACCAGATTCTTCAGTTTTATTTGTGGGTTAAAGTGATAGAAATATAGACTTTAATTATCATTGTTTGTGAGCATAATTTTGCTATGAATAGAATTCAACTACTTTTAATTAGATACAGTTAATATAGCATAATTATTACTTTTAAAAATTTACATTTTAAACAGTGCATTCATTCTGAAGAACAGAGTATTCAAAACTTATAGACATCATCTCCACCATAACAGTAAAATAAAATAACCAATGTTATGAAATTACGCAGTTTTCTTTAATCTGTTTTCATCAAACTCTTAAGACAGGATTCCTTGCTTACCAGTAAATTCTGAAAGGTGAAAAGTAGTAGAAAAATAATTTTTTTCCTTATTTTTAAATAGTAAATCTAAGTAGTCATGATTTTTCCTTCCTTCCTTCCTTCCTTCCTTCCTTCCTTCCTTCCTTCCTTCCTTCCTTCCTTCCTTCCAAATGCCACATATTAATTACATGTGTATCTGTTCATTAAATAAAACTTCCTTTAAAACTATTATGTGCTTGACACTATGGATTTATGCTAGTTATAAAACTATGGATAAGAGAGGCATGCCCTTTTCCCACAGTTTATAATCTGGTGGAGAATAACAAACAGGCAATAGCAATATGAGGCATGTATGATGGTGAAACAGGTACAAAAATGCTGTGGAAGCACATGAATGGTATTTACTCCACGTTTATGGGAATAGGGAAGGATTTTTGAAAAAGTGTCATCTAGAGCTTGTCCTAGAAAATGAAAAGGAGTTAGACAAACACAAGGACATGGAAGATAGGGAGTTGGACTGAGATTTCCAGATGGTAGCAAAAGGAAATGTTCACACACAAAGGCCTAAGTGTTGCTGGAGCCAAAAGTGGTAAGACATGAAGCTGAGCAGATAAGCTTTTAAAGGACAGTAAAAGCCACTTTGAGGAGTATGTACTGCATCCTGAAGGGAAGAGGTGACATGGAAGAGTTTTAGCAGAGGAATGACAAAAAGAGATTTGTGTTCATAATATTGATTCCATCTGCAACCCAGCAAGGAAGGAAGAAGAAAACCAAAGCACATATTTTCCAAGATCATTAAAAAAAGCAGAGAGTATGGTTGGATTACAGACTGGTACAACCACTATGGAAAACAGTATGGAATTTTCTCAGAAAACTAAAAATGGATCTGCCTTTTGACCCAGCAATTCCACTGCTAGGATTATATCCTAAGAACCCTGAACCACCAATCCAAAAGAACCTATGCACCCCAATGTTCATAGCAGCACAATTTACAATAGCCAAGTACTGGAAGCAACCTAGATGCCCATCAGTAAATGAGTGGATCAAAAAACTGTGGTACATTTACACAATGGAATACCATGCAGCAGAAAGAAAAAGAAGCTCATACCCTTTGTAACAGCATGGATGGAACCAGAAAGCATTATGCTAAGCGAAATAAGCCAGGTGGTGAAAGACAAATACCATATGATCTCACCTTTAACAGGAACCTAATCAACAAAATAAAGAAACAAGCAAAATATAACCAAAGACACTGAAATTGAGAGCAGGCTGACAGTGACCAGAGGGGAGAGGAGAGGGAATTTCAGGAGAAGAGAGCAAGGGTTTGAAGGAACTAGTATAAAGGACACATAGACAATAACAACGGGGGCGGGGGGGGGAAGATGAAAGGGAGGTGGGGAGGGCTGGGGGGGTAGGATGGGATGGGGGTAAAGGGCAGAAAACTGTACTTGAACAACAATTAAAATAAAGAAATAAAAAATAAAAAAAAATAAATAATACATATATGGAAAAAAGCAGAAGGTAAATCCTGAGAACTTCCAAACTTTGGCAGTATCCTCTAAAACTGAATTCAGATGTCTGTGATGGATAAATATTTGAAACTTCTTTCAAGGATTCTATTGAGCACACAATAATTTGTAGATCAATATGGGAGTGGGGAGTGGAACATTTATTTTGTGATTGGCTGAAACAAATCTAGCAAGGAGAGCTAAGTTGAAAACTCCATAAAAATAAACATGCAAATAATTATGCATTTCTTCACATGAAGAAATGTGAATATTATTCACACTAGTAAAAAGACAGAATACATTTTTGGAATTTTGTGTTTATAGGTTTCACATTAAAATTACAAAACATGTTTAAAATTCTTTTGAAAATAACTTGTATTATTTAGTACAATTTCTACAAGTGAAAATACACGTGACTCAAGTAGATTTTAATATGTCTTATGATTATATACTAATACTTAGAAATGAAACTTGTTCAGAACTAATTCAGCTTTATAATTGCAATGAAACTTAATACCTGTTAGACTAATAAAAAGTAGAATTCTAAACATTCCTTATGTGTCATTGTTTCACCTAGTTAAATATAAGTAAATGATTTAAATTTTCATATAACTCAAAATACTCCCACTAAAAAAAAATCTTACCTTGTATATTACCATGTCCTTTTCATAATTAGGCACCATTATGGTTCTATTTTCTTGGACCCCCACATTACAGTTTGCAACGATGCGTTCCAAGGCCACGGGTCTTTTGCCAATCCCTTTCAAGGCAAAGATATGCTCCATACCATCTATTTTATTTTCTACAGTAAGTGTGCCCTGTGACAAATAAACCAAATTTCAGCTCCTTAGGAGTCACAGTTGAATGCCATACAACCTCTACTGTCCTATTAATCTTGAATCTGAGTAATGAAATGAGCATTCACAGAGTTGTCAGCCATTTACTCTTCTAGTTTATGTACAGTACCTCAGCTGAAAGACTAAGATGACTTTCCTGTGAAAGTCTCATTATTTCTCTTTACTTTTTCTAAATACAGAGTTTAGATAGGCATTCTGTTACATGGCAAGTACATGAGTGTTTACATCCTTGTCAAATAAATATGTCTTCAGAAACTAATTTCTGAAATACTAACTTCCTTAATGAATAAAAACAATAGGAGCAATGATTTTATTTTTTACACAGTTTATATAAAAATAATCTAGATATAAGTAATGGCAGCCAATGGCATTGCAATTTCAGAATGTTTAGCTCTCAAACTAAAACATTTATTAGAGTTTCAAGCAGAGTGAACACAAATGATCAAATTCATGAATATATAACTTATCTGAAAAAAGATGTACCATAAATTATATAGGTTAATGTAATACATTGTTTTATTGACAAACTAACACTAGGTAAATAGTATCAATGAGTTCATACCATAAACTCACGTTCCAAAACAGGTTTGAATGTGAGAGGGTACTCTAAAGTTTCTCCTGGTTTAACAGATACTTCAGGAGGTCCATCAAATGTTTCTCCTTCTATAGTCACACGATATTTGCATTCCTTCTTGGTTTTATTAGTCTAAAAAGCATGAGAAAAGTAGATAAATATCAGAGATATTTATGAAGTTGAATTACATATTAATTCTTGGTATTTTTCATAAAATCATATATTGTATTTTTGAGTCTATCTCTTAAGAATCTCCATTTGAAAGTCATATTTGTTAAGAACAACTATCAAAAATGTGAATGAGGCACAAGAATGACTATATGCTTGTTCAGTGTCATACAGGAGCCTTGCCTAACAGGTTGATCCATGGATTATTGATATCTAAAGAAATATTCCCTTGTTGGACTTATTAGGGGTTTAAATGATAAAATGGTCTTGGGGGTTACACATTTTACTCCTAGTAATTGGCCACAAAAAAGTGTTCTAACTGTAGATTGCTTGCATAGCAAAGGTTACATTACATATGTCATCAGAGCAAGGTTTTGTGCTTTGAGCAGACTTCTGTTATATCTTTAATAATTAAACAAATAAAAGACAATTTATCAGTCAAAAATTTAAAATTCCTTATAATTATATTACCTTCTTTTATGCTATATGATCACTTTGAGTGATAGATAGCCAAGCTACAGCCAATCATTGTTCTTAGTGCCCATAAACTCATCTTAATAGCATCAAGATAACAAATGAATTTGGAGCAGAGTGATCGGAGAGTCCATTAGTCTGCTTTGTGGAGCCAGGAGGCATAGTTTTTGAGTGGGAATTTGATGATAGGTTAAGGAAGTTAAAGTTAATTTTTTTACACAAAGAGATCCCCTTAATTTTATTACACAAAGTGATTAATCAGGTGAGTAACACAATGACATTTATATTCAGGAATAAAACTCTGACTTCAATGTAGAGAAATAAATAGGAACTGATAATGCATTTAGAAATCAATAACAGTTCAAGATGAGAGTTTGGAACACTTTAATTGAGATGGTGGTAGTGAGAATGAAGAAAAATACAAAAAAAATGTTCGTACTTACTATTGGAATTTTCTGGGTAAGGGCTTGAAATGTGGGTGTTTCAAATTTAATTCCAGCGGCTGGATACTCATCAGCCACCACACCTTCAACATAATACAGACGTACATCATAGTTTGACACCAACAAAATTTGGCAAGGGTAGCGTCCAGGAGGTGCAGGAGTAAATCGTAAGGAAATTACAAAAGATCCATCTGGAACTATGAAAATAATTTAAAAATAGTTGAATTATTTTAAATGGCATACATCCTAAAATCATTTGGGGTAAAGCAATGTTTAATATTACTGCATTTAATTGTATAATCTAGAAGAGACTGGTTTATGACAAGTTAACACACTACCCTTAAATCTTCATGGCATAACAAGCAACTTTATTTGTCAATGACAAATAGGTCATTCATAGGTCAGAGGAGAGTCTGCTCTATCAAGTCATTCAGGGACCCATGCTGTGAAAGATATATCATCAGAAATACCTCTCCTCCTTCCCTGACAGGTCAGGTGAAGAGGAGTGGTTGTGAGTGTGTTCATGGACTGACTTTTCAATGCTCAGCCCCAAAGTATCACAAATTACATTTAGTTTGCCAGAACTAGTCATATGGCTCTATCTAACTGAATGGGAGCTAAGAAATAAGACAGATATTTGGAATATTTGGTAAGCATTATTGTTTTCCAGATTTCTGGACTTATGGGTGCTCTGTCCCATATCAAAATAATTTGCAACTTGACCAACAGATAGAAAAAATTTTTTCTTAGTTAATAATCTAAGGAAGCACAAAGAACTATGTCTAATTAACACTTCTCATATCACCTTGTTATGCCATTTACCTTAAGTTAATTGGTAATATCATTTCTTTTTTTTATTATTTTTTATTTTTATTTATTTTTATTTTTTTATTTTTTTTATTTATTTTATTTTATTTTTTTAGGTAATATCATTTCTTATGATGGGTATGCTATCTATGTTGGCCCTTTCCTTCCAAGCAATACTACTTTTTCTCAGAAGATCAGCATTGCCTTATTCTCCATAAAATGAGAAAGTCATTATAAAAACCTCTCAACTCTAAAGTAGGATGCAGTATAAGAATATAACAGAAATTTCAACTAATACCAAAGTAATTAAGTAGTACATGAAAAAACAAATGATAAAAAATATTTAGAAGCCTAATTCTGCAAAGTTCTCTCAAACCAAGAAAATGAACCAAGCTTATCAACCAATGGACCAGACAGATATTATTGTTACAGAACAACAAGGGGGGCCCGGGACAATATACTATTACCCGAAAGAAAACCCCAGGTCCATTATGTCCGCCACCTATAGGAAAGATGTCTCTCAATGCCAGAGATTCGTGAAAAGGAAAGGACATTTTATTTAATGGTATACAGACTTAAAGTAGTGACCTAATGTCTTCATCAAAATCCCAAAGTCCCTTAAAACACCCACAAACAGACACAGTCCTTCCTTTCCCCTTTGCCCAGTCCAGAATACCGTATCTCAGGAAAGGAAATAGAAGTCCATGGCTCAGGCAGTACCTGGTTCTTCCCAGTAACCTGTGCTAGGCTGGTAAGCCTCCCTCAGTTCCCGGCACCATCAGCTGTGTTGCTGGGATCTCTGCTAAAGCTGGGTGGTGGTTCCTTCTTCTAAAGCTGCGGGGGTCCCCACTCTGGCAAAGGCACACGGTCCTCTCTCCACTGCTCCAGCCACATGGTCCTCTGTCCCAGAGCCACGGGAGTTCCCACTCAGTCAAAACCACATGGTTCTCTCCACTCAGGGCCACGGGCGGGTGGGGGGGGGCGCATGTTACCACTCTGCCAAAGCTGAGTGGCAGTTCTCTGCTAAAGCTGCATGGGATTCTCTCTCGCAGGTCTGGGGAAGTCCCCACTCTGCTATCCCCACTCTGCTAAAGATGCGTGGTTCTCTCTAATGACTGCTGCGCCTGGGTTTAAATCCCTGCGCCAGTCTCCCTCTACAGCCCCATTTCCAACTCCTCCTACAATTGGCCTCACATGCCAGAACTCATATCCTTCTAGCTTTACTGTACTGCCATCATGAGTATGGGCAGGTGTGGGCCCATGTCACAGAGCCAATCATCTCCAAGCTCCCATGCAGGCGCTGTAACTCAGGGGACCTGCCCCCCAGTTACGTCTCGGTGGGGAAGTTACTTCCATTCCCCTGGTTCAGAGCATGGCCGCAGCTATTTAACATATCTTTGTAACGAGTCAAAGGTTATAGATGTGTTAAATGACCATGCCAGAGTTAGCTGCAAGGCTGTTGCTATGCGAAACAGCTCTCAATGGCCCTGCTCCATGTGTCCCTTCCCCCAACCCACACCTTTCGGGGGGGTGGGGTGAGGACATCTTAATATTTCCTGAACACCTTGAGATCTGGACCCCATTTCAAATGCCTATGTGGGGTCCCCCCTCTTGGCTGCACCCTGTAACATTATGGCATTAATTGGTAATAATTTCAATTGACCTGCATTTAATAACACAAATATTAAAAATGGCAAATTTGTTTCCAAGCACACTGAAGTTTGTACACCAAGAAAATCAGCCCCTCTTGCAAGAACAATAACTGCTTTCAATAATTTTTCAAATAAATTGAAGATCTGTATGTGTGCTATAAGTTACATGTGATGTACTATATATTATAAAATATATTAATTATGTATTATATGGCATGTATTGCATGCTGTATATTGCTGTATGTCATGTATTGTATTTACATACTGTATATTCAAACACAATGTTAACGGATCATATTGGAAATCTATGTTACATCTAACCAAATTCCAAGATTCTCAGCTGGTCTAAGGAGGAGACAAAGTCTGTCAGAGTGTTATTTTTATCACATCCTTTTCAAGAACAAATCAAACTTTAGGGGACTTCTGGCCAAGATGGAGGCATAGGTGGATGCACCTTACCTCCACGCACAACCAAAATAGGGACAACAACAATTTAGAAACAGAATAACATCCAGAAATGACAGAAAATTGATCTGAATGGAAGTCAGACAACCAAGAAGTTGAATTAGATCCATACATCCAGACCAGTAGGAGAGGCAGAGACAAGCAGCCAGGCACAGGTCAAGGCTTGGAGAGCAGAGAGTGGTGGGACCGAGTGCATAAGGCATCCTGGGCACACAAGACCGCAGCAGGTGGACCCTGAGTGCGCAGGCGGCAGCTGGCAGACCCCGGTCCAGGGGTGGCAACCGGCAGCCAGCAGGCCCAGTGAGGTGGTGATTGTAAAGCAAGGCAGTGCGCACAACCCAGGATCAAAGCACTGGGAAATAGAGCCTCGGGACACTGATTAAGGTCACCTGTGGGAGTTGAGGCCCATGGAAAGACACCCAGCCTCACAGGGGAGATCCTTGGAGGGTCCCACGGCATGCAGAAGCCCACCCACATGGGGAATTAGCACCAGAGGGGCCCAGTTTGCTTCAGGGAACCAGCAGAAGGGACTGAGGTCCCACAGAGAATGGGGCAACCGCCACTGTTGCCTCTCCACCCCGCCCCCACATACAACGTCACAACCCAGCGACTGGGGTGCCCAGCCCTGGTGAACACCTAAGGCTCTGACCCTTACTGTAACAGACTAGACCAGACCAAAAAAAAAAAAAAAAAAAGAGAGAGAGAGAGAGAAAGAGAAAGAGAGATGGCTCAAACAGAAGAACAAATCAAAGCCCCAGAACCCATCCTTTTAAGTGACCGAGAGATAGCCAACCTATCAGATGCACAGTTCAAAACACTGGCGATCAGGATGCTCACAGAATTGGTTGATTTTGGTCACAGATTAGATGAACAAATGCAGGCTACAATAAGAAAAATGAAGAAAAATGCACAGGGAACCAATAGTGATGGGAAGGAAACAAGGACTCAAAACAATAGCATGGACCAGAAGGAAAAAAGAAACAACCAAACAGGAAAGAATGGAGAAATAAGAATTCAAAAAAAATGAGGAGAAGCTTAGGAACCTCCAGGACATCTTTAAACATTCCAACATCCGAATTATAGGGGTACCAGAAGGAGAAGAGGAAGAGCCAGAAATTGCAAACTTATTTGAACAAATAATAAAGGAGAACTTCCCCATTCTGGCAAAGGAAATAGACTTCCAGGAAGTGCAGGAAGCTCAGAGAGTCCCAAAGAAGTTGGACCCAAGAAGGAACACACTAAGGCACATCATCATTACATTAGCCAAGGTAAAAATGAAGGAGAGAATCCTAGAAGCAGCAAGAGATAAGGGGACAGTCACCTACAAAGGAGTTCCCATCAGATTGTCAGCTGATTTCTCAAAAGAGACCTTACAGGCAAGAAAGGGCTAGAAAGAAGTATTCGAAGTCATGAAAGGCAAGGACCTATATCCCAGATTGCTCTATCCAGCAAAGCTTTCATTTAGAATGGAAGGGCAGATAAAGTGCTTCTCAGATAAGGTCAAGTTAAAGGAGTTCATCATCACCAAGCCCTTATTTTATGAAATGTTAAAGGGACTTATCTAAGAAAAGAAGATTAAAAAACCATGTATAGTAAAAGGACAGCAAACTCACAATTATTAACAACCACACCTAAAACAAAACCAAAAGAAACTAAGCAAACAAATAGAACAGGAGCAGAACCACAGAAATGGAGATCACATGGAGGGTTAGCAACAGGGGAGTGGGAGGAGGAGAGAATAGGAAAAGGCACAGAGGATAAGTAGCATAGATTGTAGGCAGAAAATAGACAGGAGGAGGGCAAGAATAGTATGGGAAATGTAGAAGCTAAAGAACTTATGACACATTGACATGAACTAAAAGGGGGGAATGTGGGTGGGAGAGGGTGTACAGATTGGAGGGGAGTGAAGGGGGAAATGGGACAACTGTAATAGCATAATCAATAAAATATATTTTAAAAAAATTTAGAGTAAGATTTCCTCTTGTCCAAAGGGCTCTAGGCACACTTTATCATAAGTTATTCACTGATTACTTCCCTTCTGAAAGAAGTGTTTTTGTTGTGGCAATATCATTAGAATAAACCTGGTGAGATAATGATTTGACAAAAATAAAATAACAGTATTTTATTAACAGAAATAATGAAACCCCATTTTTGTCTTGCATGAAGAGACAAATGAAAATTCTTAGATTAAGTAATTTAAAGAAAATTAAAGTGCTTAGTATAGGAAATTTAAGCAATTCAACAATAATTATTTTCAGCAAAAATAAAGAATAAAGAATATCTATTTAATAGTAAACAATAATTGAAATGCACAAGTTCAAGTGTAAAGCATCTGTTAAAAGCTTTGTGTTACACACTGTTCTTTTTCCTAAACATATTCCTTTCTTAATGATATTGAGTCAAAAGTGAAAGCCAAGGTCATTCTTTTTTTTTTTTATTTACCAATTGTATTTTATTTCTGTACTTTTCCTTGATATTTCAAACATTTTACCTTGGTGCATTTAGATGCAATGAGTTTTTGGTATGTAAAATTTGTTGACAGGAGATTCTTAAGTGCACATTTTCCAACTCATGAAACGTTCATGAATAAAGACCCTAAGGAATGCACTGTGCCAGCCCCTCTCCCTTACAAGTCCAAAACCAAATCCACTATAATGTGGGCTACGGATGAAAGATGGTTCTGTTTATGGAGATATATTGGTAAAAACAGTATTTGTTTCTTTTTCTTTTTTTAAAGTTTTTTTTTTAAGATTTTATTTATTTATTTTTTAGAGAGGGAAGGGAGGGAGAAAGAGAGAGAGAGAGAAACATCAATGTGTGGTTGCTGGGGACCATGGCCTGCAACCCAGGCATGTGCCCTGACTGGGAATCGAACCTGCGACACTTTGGTTCGCAGCCCGAGCTCAATCCACTGAGCTATGCCAGCCAGGGCTGTTTCTTTTTCTTAAACATATGAAATAAGTTCATTGATTCATTTCAGAAACATAAGCAGGAATACAATCATATAGTACTAACAAGAAGTTGCTTCTAGATGAAGGTGTGCATCAGCTAGTATCCACATTTCCATAGATGTAAAATAGTAGAGGTGAAAATTATCTTGATTTGTAGAAATGTGGAAATTTTACTGGCCATATTGTGCCACCATACTATTACTCTCTAAGGAGTATGTTTTCTCAAAGTCCTTTCCAATTCTTCACTGTAACAGATGCTATCTGCGTCCTGCCATGTCCTCTTTCATTTAAATCTTCCCTGTAGGTCAATAGTGTAATGGAAAACTGTGACATTCTTCTTGAGGGCTTACTGTGGTCACAGGAGGCAGCTCACATGTATCAGGCCAGAAGTGACAATGCCTACAACTGCAGTCCTCAACAAATTATGTAACATATGGGTGAAAAAATTACCCACCTTCTTTGTCTTTTGGTTAGAGTAACTCTGGGGTGAATTCTCCACTAACTCCTAGAGATCCCCAGTGAAATTGAAACCAAATAGCTCATATTAGCAATGGTTCAGTTACACTCTCTGAATTGGCTGCATCTTTTTGCTATCTCTTACTTTCTCACACTCCCCACCTATGGTTCCTGGGATCACTTCTGAAACTACCGATCTTGAGACCTGGCCTTAGGGTCTGGGGTTCCCCAACCTGACACATACCTGTACATACAGGAAAGGGAGCTTCCTGTCCTGGGCTCTGAATCTTCTCTGACATTGTCTCTCTACTTGTGCAAGGAGTACATAAGCCCAAGCAGACAGGCCTACATGGAACCGAGCCCAAGCCATATTCCAAGTTCATGGGATACTGTAATCCCCAACTCAGAGTGCTTTGATCCCATCTCCAGTGCTTGCACAGGACTTTTCCCAATGTCAGCCCTCCCACTGTGAGACTCCCAGGATTGAAGTTACTCCCAGTAACTAAGAGGTGGCTATTAAGGGGAAGATATGAGCCAATAGTAGTTATACAAGCTGAGGTACCCACACATTTATTTGTACAAGAGCCTTTACAGCACGTGTCAGAGTTGAAAAAAGGAAGAAAACAGAATTAGCAGCAGGCCAGGGTCCTGGTAGTTTGTGTTGTCACATTCTAGTGCAAAACTCTGAGGCGGCCAAGAATTCTAAATTCAAACTTGGCTCTTTCAGGTTTGTGTAAGGTAATATTTGTCGATGTGAAGTAATAGAATATATTCTATTTAACACTTTGTTAGTTTGATTTATTACTTTTAAAATTTAGACATATGGTATGTAGGCTTTCATATATACTTTTGACCTGGGCATTACAAATATTAAAGATATTCTGGACCTGTCTCTTCCATCCCTAGTCTCCTCAGATGTGCTCACCTGGGGCCTTTTCTTTATAGGTGATCCTGGTAACTGTGACAGTTGTAAGTATTCAATCATTAAAGATAACCAGATACAGTGGTACATCAGTACTCATTGTTAATTCATTCCAGAACTCATGACAAATTCATTCCAGAACTCGTGACAAGTGGCAAAACTGATGAGTACTGAACAATGAAACATTTTGTCTTGAGGGGTGGCAGTGTTGACTCATACAAGTTCTAGCAAGTGTGATGAGTCCTGAGCAAGCACCTAGTGCTGAAACATTTTTTCTCATCAAAATGTGACAATTACAGGGTTTGACGAGTTCTGAAGCTGATAAGTACCAAGGTATGACTGTATATCTAAAGTTATCAGATTACAGTTACTGAGGAAAATAAAGGAACATCAGAGAGAATCTCTCTAATAAAAGAATACTTAATTTTACATAACATTGGCTAGAAGAAGTCATTGTGATCTACAGTTTTTGGAACAACTCTTAAAAACATGCTATACTCAGATCCTACAATAGGTCATGATTGTAACAATAAAAATCAATACTACCATTTTCGTCAGCTATCCCTGCATAACAAACCATACCAAAACCTATTGTTTAAAGAAAGAGCAATTTATTTGCTCATGATTCTATGGTCTCACCCCATCTCAGAAAGCTTATCTGCTTCATGTGGTATTGGGTGGACTCACTCATGAATTGGGATGTCATCTAGAAAGTCTGTCCATAAACTCTCTAAACTTCTATGAGATGAGCCTACTATTTTCATATACAGAAGAATTACTGGTAGCAAAAGAAGGGGGGCTCTAATATACAAATGGTTATCAAATATCTGCTTCCTGCACATTCCTTAATAATCCATTGGCCAAAGCAGGTCACACAGCCCAAACCAGTGTCAGCAAAGGAGGGAAGACTACATAAAACATGCATACAGGCAGACAGAATCCACTTGAGCTTTTACTGAAACAATCTCCCTCTTTACTACAAAGGAAGATACATGTATAAGACAGTAAGGTGAAAGAAGCAATCAACTGAGAATTTAACATTCTGTTTTCCAGTTTTAGTTCCTCTCCTGAGCCCTGTGACCTTGGGCAAAGAACTCAGACATTTTTAGAGAGAAAGGAAGGGAAGGAGAAAGAGAGGGAGAGAAATATCCATGTGAAAGAGAAACATGGATCAGTTGCCTCTCATACATGTCCCAATCCGCAAACCAGGATTGTGCCCTGGACTAGGAATGGACTAGGTGACCTTTAGCTCTGTGGGATAATGCCCAACCAACTGAGCCACACCATTCAGAACTAGACTTTTCTTTTTTCCACAACTCAATTTCTTAATCTGCAAAAATCAAAGAGTGAGATTTAATCAGTAGCTTTCAAGCATTTTACTTTTTGGTTTAGAGGTCCTGTGTATGAACGATACCTAAGACAGAATCTCAACATATGAAACTAATTAACATAGAGTTGATCTGGTTGAAGTAGGATGAGAAGCTGGAAGCTCCAATTCACATCCACAACCCCTGTGTAGCCAAACCAAAGTACTTTAAAAGAATGCTAGGGATTTATAGAATATAATTTGATGAATTTATCTTAGGTTTCTTTGTGCATCAGAAATGTAGAAGAGACTAAATATATACAGTGAATTGATCATTAACTTCTATAGTTAATTATTTAAGTATATTACTGGCAAACAATGGTTAGAAGCTCTTAATTCAGAAGATGAGGTATCAAGAGAGTGAACAGCTATATTTATATGAGTTCATTTATACAAATGAATTTATAATAAATATTTATTTGTTCCAAATTCATGTATGAGTAATTGTACTTTCGGAGAATTTATTAGCCTATTTGCTAATCCTACTTTCCATCTGCTACTGCCAAGTTTTAGACTAGATTTTTTTTCTGTTCTACAAGTAAAAATACAAACACATACCAGTTGGAATTTTACCCATTTCAGTCCCTTTATTTTGTTCTTATTAGCACATCTGCCTCACAAATACTCTGGTAAAGAGAGTGACAGATTCATTGCGTACTCACTGCTCATTACTTTCTTCATGTAGTATCAAAAACACGAAGTGTGTCATAGATTTCATATTTATTTATTTATTTTTTAACATTTTGGGAAGACATAGATTTCAGATTTTAAAAAAGTATTCACATCAGCATGGATGGGACTGGAGAGTATTATGCTAAGTGAAATAAGCCAGGCGGTGAAAGACGAATACCATGTGATCTCACCTATAAGTGGAACCTAATCAACAAAACAAACAAGCAAGCAAAATAGAGCCAGAGACATGGAAATAAGAAACAAACTGACAGTGACCAGAGGGGAAGGGGGAGGGGGATAACAAGGGAAAGAAAGGGAAGGGTTGTCAAGGAACATGGATAAAGGACCCATGGACAAAGCCAAAGGCTGTGGGAGGAGGACTGAATGTGGGAGGTGGGGGGTAGGTAGAGCAAGGGAGAGTATTGGCGGAAATGGGGACCACTGTAATTGAACAACAATAAAAAAAGGAACAGTAAAAAAATTCAGCAATTATAAATATTAGTGTGTGTTTGATTTATTTTGTAAAATTTTTTACTAGTAAAAGTGTAGCATAACATCATTTACTCAAGAAAACCATTTTCTGAAATGGTTTAGCTGCTTATATTGTCAAATTTATTATACTACTCAATAAAATAACAGTAATGTAAAATGATAAAGACCCATACTAACTATGGACAAGTTCCCTTTTTGAAATATTGGTTAAAATGGGCTTTATCACTTCAAAAGAAGCTGAACTACTTTGCTTTTCCAGCACCAGGAAGATCTAAAATAATATACTACTTAAGGGTGAAAAGAGAGGAAAAGATTGGAAAAGGGATAAAGAAAAAAACACGGTAGGAGGATAAAAATAAAAGAGGGAAGTAGGAATCGAGGAAGGAAAAAGAGAGCTTGGGAGCTGTTAAAAGAGAATGACATGTGACCTTTTTTCTCTGACCACGTCCAAATGGCTCAGACCACTGCATTTCTCACCCCATGATGTTTCTAATTATCTGCAAGCAGAAAAGACTGCTCTGTGGTACCCTGTCAGGTTTTGCTGAAAGGTAATTCCTGTATATCCTCACAGGTCCCCAAAAGCACAGGAGAAAGGCCACAGAAAGGTACCAAAGTACTAAACTGAGCAAAGGGCAAGAATTGTGCACTGTTTTTCCCAGCATAGCCAAGTTAAACTTAAAAGATACAGGAAAACCTAACCTTATTGTGTTGATCAGGTCTAGTAGGGCCTTACTAATCACATTCTGTCTGCTAGATCTCTCAATTATTGAGAGATGTATAATAAAATCTCCCACTCTAATGGTGGGTATGTTCATTTTTCCTTCCATATTTGCCAATTTTGTGTTATAATACTTTTTAAAATTATACGGTCAGGTAAAAGAAAGTTTGAAATTTTCCTGTACATTGGATTCTTTCTTTTTGGATTACATAATACATTTATTTGCCTTAAAGTCTATTTATTCAAACATCAATATATTTATGTCAGCTATTTTTGGATTTGTAAATACTTATTGTAGGTTTTTTGATATCTTACCAGGTAATTTTGTAAGCAGTAAAAAAAGCAAAACTGCATTTCACTTTTCATTGTGAAAATTATCACCTTTTATAGTTTAGTTGGTTTATATTTAACTTGAGTAATGATATATTTGTGTTTAATATCTCTTTACTATATCCTTTTTTTAGTTATTCTCTGGTTTTTTAATTCTATTTGGCTCATCGAGTTTTCCTTATTTCCTTTTATGCATTTTACTGGTTTAGAAATTATAAATTCTTTTTCTATATTTTTTGGTTTGCCCAAATTTTCAGCATTCATACTTTACATAAAGTATCTTAAAATAGTTCAGAACTGGTCTCTCCAAATATGAGAATCTTACATGCCTATAATGGCAATAACCCACTCCTTATAAAATTAATATTACTGTCTTGTGTTTGAATTTTCTTTGTTTTTAAACTTCTTGAATGATTTGTTATTATTATTTCCATAGCCAATGTTGGTTGAAATTTATGCACATTTACCCTTATTTTATTAATGGCTGCTCTCATCCCAATTCTTTCTTCCAAATTCAATTTCCCTCACCCATAAGTAGATCCTCCATTTATTTTATTTGGCAAATATCTGTGAATTTTAAATCATCTCAATTTCACTGTTGAATTCAAAATATTTTTATTTCAACTTTACTCTTGAGTGATAGTTTACTGGGATTTAAAATTCTACAATGACAGTTACTTTGCCTCAGCACTATGCCTTAAGTATCATTCTTGTTCCTTTGAAAATGTCTTTTTCTCTTATTCTTCACAATCTCTTGTCTTTGTCATTCTATTGTTATACTATTACCCATTTAGGTGTCACTCTTTTATCTTCTGGCATTATCTTCTGGGATGTCAAGGAACATGTATAAAGGACACAAGGGTAAAGCCAAAACGGGGTGGGATCCAGGGTGGGAGGTGGGGATGGGTGGGGTGGGGGGAAGTAGAGGGGGGAAAATGGAGACAACTGTACTTGAACAACAATTAAAAATTTTTTTTAAAAAACTGCTTCTGCCCTCTCGCTTGCTCCTATAAATAGCAGAGGGTTATCTTTCCTAGGTGGTCACCCATACAGAGTCCCTCCCATCCCCTTTAACTTAGCAATGACTGCTTAGATCTAAATGTGAAGGTAGCTCAATGCACATACCTGTGGGTCGATTTCCTATATGAAAAATGTATCCATTCATTAGGCAGGATATTTTCTGACATCCACTAGCAGTTTTCAAATAATGTAGGGGAAAATTTACATTTTAGAAAATTTCATTAACTTTCTGTTAATGAATTAAACTCTATTCCCACCAACAATAACATGCACCACAAAAACCTGGGACTCTTCCCATCTCTGCCACCAGCACCAGATCCCACACAATCTTGAGAGAAAGATGTTCCTCCACATTTCTCCTTCCAGTTGTAGTCACTTGAAGTCCAGGGGGGTTGTCTTTTCAAGAGGGATGCAAACAAACAAGTAGTAATAACGGGCCACCTTGGAACTTAGTTGACGTATATTCATTCATTAGAAAAATATTTTAAAACCTCCACTATGTGCCAGTAATGAGGAGGCATCTGCTTAGTTTTCTGGTAAGTGCAGACAATAAATTTCTGAGAACAAGGCATGTCACGGGACTAAACTGTTTGCTCTTTATAGCAAAATTATGTTTTAATTGAGTATGAGTCGGCAGAGGATATTCAATGTGTTTTCCAGCCAGGCCACAATAGCTCAGTAATTACTGAGAATTCCTCATAGGATTTATATAAATGGGTGGCTGTTATCTTTTCTTTCCATTGCTATTAAACTTTTAAATTTTTATATGTCTTCATGGATTATTTAATGGAAAATTAACAGAGGGTGCATCATGGAGTAGTAGCTTGACAGTATTTTTAACTAAAAAGTTTTCATTTTCATATAATTTTTAAGAAGATAAAATTTCCAAAAGAAAAGAACTAAGATTTCACTTTCTAATTAACCCTTCCATGGGGACAGAAGCAAGGGATTGCTGAAAGCAAATTAACTTTGTGCTTTTGCATTTTCAAGTCTGAATACCATAAACTTTCTCTAACTGTCTTGTATTAAGAATAAAACATTTTGAAGAGAGTTGATTTTTAAGTTCATATGGATTGATTTACTAAGTGTGCAAATCAGCTTGAATGAGCTGTTAGCAAGCAAATGAAGAGCACATTCTCTAGGACATAAACTAGGGGGAAAGGCCTATACAATTTTTGACTAAATGCCTCCTTAAATATATTGTTGCCTAGCATATGTTCACCTTTGAAGACCTATAGGGAGAATAAGACACTGTTTAAAATTTAAAAGCTCACCTTTTTTTGGCAAGTTCTATGTCCATAGATATAAAACAATAAAGGCAAAGTAAAATATTCATCTAACTAAAAATAGCTTATATTAAAATCATGAGGATAAAGAATATATACAAGTCTTGGATATTACAATTATGTTGACTAGGTGATAGCAGATTATTTGACTCACAGAATATTTTATTTGATAATATAGGACACAGTCATGTCTCATTACTTCAAGGTGCAGCATAGAAGGAACTTGGAACTGGCAAAAACAAAAAAAAACAAAAACCAAAAAACCCTCAAATGTTAGGACAGGACACATACTGGCAACTGAGCAAGCTGTGATCTCGGACTATGGGAGGGCACGCAGCAGAGGGCAGCCCAATCAGAAAGATGTATCAGTCCAACAACAGTCATGGCTTTGATTTTCAAAAGTCAGAAGTCAAATTCTAATCAGGCACTTGAACTGGAGAAAAGGAGAACTAGATCAGGCTGATGTCAGAGGGCAATGCAACAGTCAAGAGAAGCCCCAGGATCCTACATCTTGGGGCAAGATTCTTGTTGGAAGGGCCTCAGGTAGTCTGCCACAAGCTGGATGACAAGAAGAGCCTACTAGTACGCAGGGAAGCAGTCTGGCCACAGCCAGCCTGGGGTTTAATAAATCAAATAGATTTCTGCCTAGATTTCTTCCTATGCCTATACTGGACTGCACAGGATAGAGGGAGATGCAACACAGGTAGGGCAGGCAGCATATGAATGAGGAGCCAGCACTGTCAGATTTAACACTGGAATGGTGCTCATGAGAGGGGAGGGATGACACAGGAGAGCAGCAGTCAACCCAGATGGCCTACAAGCCCCAGATAGGCTTGTAGATCCCAGGTCTGCAGTGAGAACTGGCCCCAGGCCTGGGATGAGGCATCTCAGCACAGAAGGCAGGCATAAGGGAAAGAAACTGCACATTGCCTATCTTGAAAGCTGCTGACAGTGTTACTACTAAAATTCTTTAAGATATTAATATTCAGACAACACTGATGTATGGGATACACTGTATGTGCTTCCCGAGATTCCCTTGGTTCCACCACCTCCAGCAGCCTCAACTGCTTGTCCTAACCTCCATGTTCCTCCCTGGCTGAGGACGGCCGGTATCTTCCTGCAGAACTAATGGAGCCAACCCCTTAGCTGCTGCGCTACAGACAGATAGAGGATTTCTGGCTCCTCTCACCATGGTAGGGCACGGAAGCTGACATCCCACAGGGCCAGGGAATGCTACCTTGAAGCCCAGGACCATTAACTTTCACAGAGTAAAATGTGGCAAACAAGACCAGGAGACAGGAGCTAAATACACAGATAAAATTATTTTCCTTCCTCTCTCACAGTGATTGCTCAAGGGCCTTTCTTTTCAAATAGCTTTTCAAAAATGACACCTGCCGAACGACCTGTGGCAGCATGTGTCATTCATGGGGGTGAGTAGTAGACAATGATGCAGCAGCTCATGCATGACTCATTGCTTCCCTTTGTCCACTTCCTTGTTTCTCTTTTTTTCTCACTCTCATTGCCTTGGATCTGCTGTATCTCCTGAGTAAAGCGTTACTACTTCCTTCTATTCTCAGGCTTCATTTTTAGGCGACTCAAACTAAGACAATTATGAACCTAAGAGTAAAGGACAGCATGATGGTTTTCTGCAGCATAGCATAATGCAAACGGCAGTAGACAAAGTATTAGTAAACTTTAGGGTTTACTCAGGAGATTTGATGTGTACTCTTCCGTGGCCTCCTGAAGGGACTTACATTTTCTGGGCCTGACTTTCTCCAGTTGTAACATGGAGACGTAAAGTGGTGGCTTTATGCTGAGCAACAGTGCTTTCCTGGACTCTTAATATGTGGATTAAGGACAACAGTCACCTGGAGGGAACTTTTACAGGTTCCTCAATCTCTTTCAACCTGGGATGATGCAGCAGGTCTAGAGCAGACCTAGAATCCGTACTTTGTCAAAGGTACCCAGCTGCCACTGGAGCACACACAGCCAGGGTTAATAAATCATGGCAATGTGGAAAGAGCCCAGGCTTTTGACTCTCTATTTCTGAAACCATTTTCATTTGTAAGTGTCAGAAACCCCACTCAAATAAGCAGAAGCCCTAGACGTAATTCACTGATGTAATAATTGGCAGGTACAAAGGGAATGGCTGCCTTTACAATGACAGCATCTAGAAATCATGGGCTAAAATCATGAAGATTTCTTTCTTTCTCAACCTTTTGACTTGGCTCTTCTTGGTGCTGACCTCATTCTTAGAGACTTTTCTTATTTATCCTTGCTTATCTTACCAGCTTAGCCAACCTGGCAAGAAAGAAATAAAAGCCATCCTTTGCCAAAATGCCAGAAAAACTGCCAAGTCTCTCTTCCTGAATCAACTGTGGTCAACTCAAGCCCTGAAATGATTTCTGTAACCAGGTGAATAAACACCTCGATGGTCTGAAAGGTTAAGCAGACAAGCACTTAGCAGTTGGACTTGAAGATCAGGATTATTATGAGTCCAATACTGTTACTTCCACTAGACTATAAACTTCCTGAGGACAAGAACTTAATCTGATGACTTTATTCATTTGAATCCTTTAAAAACAAATCTGAATGAATGAAACCCTTTTTAATCTTCAATAAAAGATAAAATAAAGTTTCTAACCAATATGTTTTAATAAGTAACAAAACATATGAAGAATGGAAGAGGCACAATTACATTTAAACCAGTAATTTTTAGAAAAAATTATTAAATGAAATGCAATACAGCCTAGATATGAATACAGAGCACCAACTATTCTTCTATGTGAGATCCCATGTACTATGACCAGAAAAGTCAATCCAAGCTATCATCCTTCACAGAAATTTCTTCCTAACTTTTCCAGTAAGCATTTCCAGTTCCTTCTCTCTGTATTTAGATTTGACAGAGTTACACAATTCCAGGTCAATTCTGGTAAAGATTTACATATTATTACGTAACATTCATCTCAAAAATCACGATGTTAACTGCAAGTCTAAAATCTGTTTTTCTGAGAAGTACCAAGGTTGTTGGCTAGAAATGAAATGAGAAAAACAACATGATATTTCTAAAAGGGATTTCAGCCAGAAGGGACAAAACTCAGTGTTTCCATCAGGTCATAACCCCCATTGGTGAAGGAAAAGAAGAAGTGAAGAAGAGTTATCCTGAAATGGAAAGAGAGGGGAGTGACAGTTGCCTCAGCTCAATTATTCGGCCACCATGGAGGCTGCTTGGACTGAGGCCAGATCACAAGAGCATGTGACTCAATGTTCTGACGCAGGCAAGGGATCTGTGAACAGTGACATACCATTGTCAATTGAGGAGAATCCTTTGATCAATAGGACTGGACCCTGACCTCAGATGTATGATTGGGGAAGGAGGGCAGAGGATTCAGTTACTGCCCAAGAACACACTCTCCAAAGCTGATTCATATCAACCACTGAGATTAGGATACAAGTATTACAGAAAGCCCAATAGTCAACAAAATCTAACAGTGGTCAGACCTTGAAATTTGCGGATAAGGTATTCATGGTTTATATTCTAAGTGCCTGCTCACTTACCAACCACTGAAACTAACATCACTCCTCTTTTCACTCCATTACTAGATCTCCTTTTCTTAATATTACATCCAGATACGCTTCTACATGAAATCCAGTGGTGAGGTGCAATTGGGGAAGCCCTCCATATCAGGAGGCACCTCTCTGAGAAAAGACAGGATTATTATTTCCTTTCATAAGAACTATCATCACAGCCCTAGCCTGGTAGCTAAGGTAGTTAGAGTGTCGACACTTACCAGGACAATACTAAGGTTGTGGGTTCAATCCCCTGGTCACGGTACGTACAAGAATCAACCAATGAGTGCATAAATAAGTGGAACAACAATCTCACTCTCTCTCTCAAAGTCAATAAAATTAAAAATGAACTATCATCATAGTATCTGTTACAATACTTTTCTTATTAAAACACAAAAGATAAAAATCAAAATGTTTTAAGAATGAAAGAAAAAATAAAAATTCTCTAACATTCTAATTTTAATGGTGAAATAAAGAAACTTACTAATGTATGGATAGTAAATAATCATAGATTTATGCTGGAAAGAAGCTGACTTCAAATATTTTCATTGTGTTTTATTATACCTATGTGTAATATTACAACAGAATGTGCTACTAGTTAACATTCAAGCATTCAATTGCCCACATACTTAAAAACAAAATTCCACTTGACACTACTTTTCTACTGACTTTTAGTTTTAAAAAATGAAAATAAGTTTTATACTCTGTTCAACAAAAAATAAAATGACATAGCAGTGACAAGTAAAATCAGATTTTTAAACTGTATAAGCACAATTAACTTACCTAATTACCTTCAAGGATTTCTAAATTTCAGTATACTAAAGTTCTGTGCATTAAATTTAATACACGTTAAATAAAATCTGTTTTGCACTCCCATGCACAAAAATACAGAATTTATTCTGTATAAAGTAAAAGTGCACCTTTATTTTATTTTTCTGAAAAATAAATAACATCTATTATATCACAACCTTCAAGTATTAGAAGAAAAAGTGATTAAACAGGGGAAGAAGACCATGTGATTATTTTTAATAATATATTATGTGGGTAGAAACAAATGATTTAAAATATAAATGGCTGAGAGTTATGAACAAAGCTAATAATTCTACATATCGAATACGTCAATCTAGCCACTAATAATTGGTAGGCCATTTGAAGTTAAAAACCAGAGCTGAATCATGGTTACTGAAACATTACTGAAGTCAAAATTTGGGTTAAGTTCTCATGTGGCTAGTCATAGTCCTCTATCTTACAACCATTTTTAGTACATCTAACTAGCTAGTTATCAAAAAAGTAATAACCTGAGTCACAGGATGGAATGAAAGAATGAGCCACAGAAGTGTGGGAACCGATACTAAATGCCATTCAAAGCATATGGCCCAAGATGGCTAGCAAACACTAGGAACAATTTTGCATCGTCAAATTTCTAAAAGACAAGGACCTTTTTTATTGGGTTCACTGCTCTATCTCTGGAGCCTAAACACTATCTGCACACACTAAGCTCTCAATAAATATGTGTTGAACAAAGTATCCTATCATCTGACATCCTAATCAAAGGGGTTGAAGATATAAGTTGAGGATAGAATTCTGTCACAACTTAATTTTAGTTCATTTGGTTAACCTTTCTGTGTTTCAATTTCCTCATCTATAAAATGTGGAATCTGAAATAAATCAGTGGCTTTCAAACTGTATTCACAAGAGCCCTGGGCTTATGAGAATCTGCTTTATGAGCCATTGTTGGAAATACAATAGGAGGTGGGGAAGGGTGAGCAGACAGAGTTCTGGAACATCTTCCCTAGTTTTGAAGAGAAAGCTTTACATTTATCTAATTCATATATTATATGTTTCATAATATTTCAATCTGCATCCCAAACATCTATTGTTATTGGTAATACACTCAATGGGTAAAAAATTTAAAAAACTTGGGAATTTAGAAAATGCTTTAAAATCTCATGTATGAGAGGAATTTAGTGAACAACAACAACAAAAAAACCTAACAAACAAAATGGAACAAGTGACATGAAAACAAGGAACAGACTGACAAGGACCAGAGGAGAGTGGGGAGGGGGATAAGGAAGCAAAGAAGGGGAAGGGCCTAGTCAAAGAACATGTATGAATGACCCAAGAACATGGACAGCAGGGTGGGGACTGACTGTGGGGGTGGGGCTGGGCTGGGAGGAGGAGGGCAAAGGGGAAAAATTGGCACAACTACAAGAGAATAACAATTTTGAAAAAAGAAGATGAATATCAAAAACTGATAGGATTCAGCCAAAGCAGTGCTTAAGGGAAATTTATAGCTATAAATGCCTATAACCATAAAAGAAGAAAATCTGAAATCAATAACCTTATCAATAAACCTTCTACTTTAAGATATGGGAAAAGGAGAGCAGCCTAAACTTTTTAAAGAAAGTAGAATGAAAAAGCAATAAAGACTGAAAGAGAAACTAATGAAATAGACAAGAGAAAACAATACTAGAGAATATCACTGAAGCCAAAAGCTACCTCTTTGGAATGATAACAAAATTAACAAGACTAGCTAAATGGACCAAAAAAAAAAAAAAAGAGAGAAAATAGGGACATTACTTCTGCCATACAGAAATAAAATGGAATATGAAAGAATGCTATAAAAAATCTTATGTCAAAAATTAGATAACTTAAATGGCACAAACTAGAAATCGATGGGAACTCCTCAACAGGGCATCTGTGAAAAACCTACGGCTATCATGACACTTAATGATTGAAAACTGAATATTTTCTCCCTAAGTTCAAGAAAAAGACAAGGATGTCCCCTCATCACTTCTATTTAACATTGTACTAAAGGTATTAACTTGATCAATCAGGCAAGAAAAAGAAATAAAAACAATTTATATCTGAAGGGAAGATGTAAGACCATCTCTAGATGTATATGACATTATCCTGTATATAGAAAATCCTAAAGAATCCAGTAAAACATATTAGAATTAAAACATCAGTTCAGCAAGGTTGAATAATATAATTTCAGTATTCCAATCAATTTTATTTCTATACATTTATGATAAATAAATAAGAACAAATCAGAAATGAAGAACACAATGTTATTTACAGTACTATCAAAAAGGATGAAAATACTTAGTAATATATTTAACAAAAGAAGTGTAAAACTTACACTCCTAAAACTACAAAATTGTCCAAAATTAAGGAATATCTTTAAAAAATGAAGAAATACTGCATGTCATGAATCAGAAGGCTTGACATTATTAAGATGACTCTCCCCCTGCAAACTGATCTATAGACTCAGTACAATGCCTGTCAGAAAGCCAGATGGCTTGCTTATGAAAATTCACAAGTTGATTTTAAAATCCATGTGACATTTTAAGAATCTCAGAAGCAAAACGATATGGTTTCAAAAGAATAATGTGGCAGGACTTCACACTTTCAAAACTTACCACAAAGCAATAGCAATTTAAAAAATGTCATGTGGATGGACATACAGGTCTGTGGGATACAGCAGAGATTTCAGAAATGAACAATGTATCTGTGCTCAACTGGTTCTCAGTAAGGGCGCCAAGATCACTTAACGCACAAAGAAGACATAGGGTTTTCAACAATGGTGAGGACACCACCAGATAGCCACATGCAAAGGAATGAAGTTAGCCCCTTACTGCAGACAATATACAAAACTAAAAATAAATAAAAGACCTAAATGCCAGAATTAAAGCTATAAAACCCCCAGAAGAAAACAGAGATCTAAGTCTTCATGACCTTCAATTTGGCAATAGAGTCATGGATATAATGTCGAAAGCAAGAGCAATAAGAACAACGAAAATAGATAAACTGGACTTCATCAAAATTAAAAACTTCATGCTTCAAAGGATACTATTAAGACAGTGAAAAGGCAACCAACAGAATGAGAAAAAATATTTGAAAATTATCTGAAAGGGTATTGTATTTAGAATATAGATAGAATAGTTGCAGCTCAATAATAAAAAGACAATCCAATTTTAAAAAAGACTAAATGATCTGAATAGACACTTATGAGATGGCAATTAAGCACATGGAAAAATGTTCAACATCACAGATCTCCTAGGCAAAGTGAACAGGTTATACTGTACCTTATCATTTTTAACTACCATTTTAAATATAGAAATATTTTATAGTTAACACAAAGCCATAGGCAATTACAAATGAAAATGTGACAAAACCATAATGAATAATAACATAACTTAGAATCCATGACACATGGTACATTGTAGGAATAGCACTAATAAAAAAAAAACATATATTCCTATTATTATTATTCATCAGCTTGGAGGTAAGAGAAAGAAAAATGTAAATAAATTGTAATACGTTATACTATTTAGCCACATTATTTATATATTACCCCTTGTATTTAATAATGTACTGTATTCATATTCTATTAAATCTGGCTTGGTCTTTCCTAAACACAAATCAAAATAAAGGGACACCAGGAGACCAAGAGTAAGTACTCAACTAATAAGGGGCCTAGTTCATATCAAAGATAAATTACTCATAAGTGGTATTGTTCTCCTCTGACATGCTCTTGGCCTCAATACCCTCTGACCCCTTTAGAGTCAGCCCAAACCACAACTCCAGTACAACTTTTGCAACCAGGTTCACTGTCAAAGGAAGAGCTCACCTTTCTCAAAGTGCACTTACTATCTTTATCATATGGGTATTCTGTAACACAGACAAGTCTGCAAACTTCAGTACCAGTAATTAAGCACTCACATTCAGTACTTAACTTAGTGTGTAGTTTGTTGGTTACTTAGAATGCAAACTATTACTCAATAATTGGTATTTATGTAGCTAAACTATCTTTCCAAATATTTTATGAACATCCTACTAGTAGAGATAAACTGTTCTCTGTATTGTATTGTTTCACAGTGCCTACAATGGTGCTAAATATTGCAATCCACACATTACTGCCTACTTTTTTTACTTGCAGATTTACGCCCTTCAGTTTGAATTTCTGGATGCTGAGGAATGTAGATTTCCTTGGGGACTTCAAAATATCCTGGAAGGCTCACACTTGTTACGTATGAAATGAACTTAGGCTGCTTTAACTTTGAGATATTAAAGAGCCTCGAAGTCTGCAAATAAACAGAAAGAAAAATTGGAATGTAATTCTCTTACCCTTTAACTCTAAAACACAAAAGAGAGCATTATGTATTTAGACTCCATATTTGGGGGAAAATCAACTGAGGACCTGAATTTGTTCATTTCTTTAGGCATGTTATTATTTAATTGGTGAGATACAACACTAAGATGTTTCATGGAATTAATGGAGTCATCCTCTAGTCCCCTGTTCTAATGCTTTCAGTGCTGACACAGTCATTGCCTCAGGAAGAAACCATTGCATTGGTGAACAGCATTGAGAAAGTGCTTCCCTGCTTCAGTTAAACCTTATGCATCTTAACATCTACCCATCAGCTTGAGTTCTCATTAGCAGTATAGTTAGTCCCCTTTCTCTTGCTGATCATAATTGTGTAGGGGAAAAACAGATATAAACACACACACACACACACACACACACACAAAACTAGGTCCTGCCTCTCCCCAGACCTCCAAACATCTCTTTTAAATAAGTTTCGTATGTTTACTGCTTTCACCCATTACTTATATGATATAGTTTACAACTCACCCCCATGCATATGCTCATCAAGACACAACTGAGTTCAATAGTGTGCTTCCTAAAATAGAACACTGAAGAGAAACGTAAATCTCTGTGTGAACCAAGCAATGCAGAGCATAGAGATAGGTGATCATTTATTTTGATCTGGATGCTCTACTGCTGACAACATAGTACAGCCCCATGGCTGGACTAAGCGTGTTCTTGGAACCAGACTACCTGCAGATATATGTTCCAGCTCTAAGTAAGATTGGCTTGGTTATTAACCAAAGCCACAAATCTTTATTTGTAAAACATGGGTGATAATAGTACACACTCCCTACCCCTGATGTATTTAAAGTATAAAGTAATGCCAGGTGCTTGGAGCATATTTTAAGAATTCAATAAATGTTGGCTGTCCTTATCATTGTTGTCATTGTCATTATCATTATCATCATCAATATGATCATGATCATATCATCACTCATCAAAAATAAATGTTAGTTCCTTTAGCAATTATCTCATTCACTGGGCTCATGATCTATAAAACGCACAAGAATTTTTTCCCCACAAAGTCCCATTTTCTACCTACTTTATTTTGGCAAGTCAAATCATGTAAATGCAGAAATTTAAATTAGTTCAATACAACATTTATCACTGCTTGGGTTTGGTTTGTTTTTCTGGTCATTGTGAATAAATAATCTATTCACATCAGCAACTTGCTCTTTACTCTAAATACATATTGTCTGCCTTCTAGATCTTCAAGCCATTCGAAATAATATGTATTGACACAGACTCTCTGCTTAACCAAATTCTAGACATTCTCCTGGAAGCCCTCTTCTCAACCAGGCCTCAACCTTGGCATACATACAAAACCTGCAGAGCCACAGAAGTGGGCATGTGCAAGAAGTGAGAGAAGATTGATGGATGGGATCTGGATTTAATTGATGCTTATCCGCAGTTACTTTAGAGAGCTTGCAATTATAAATCCTTTCTCTCCCCTTTGAGATGGAAATCTTCTATCAGCCATAACTGTCTTCTCAAGGACCTCAGAAACCTCTCTTTGGAATGTAAACCTTCACAGAGATAATGCTCCTGGCCAGCAGGGGACCTGGCTGCAACTTGCATCACTACCTCTGGGCATAAAGATTCCATTTATTTATTTCTCTTAATGATAAGCATCGATGAAAAAATCCAGATCTCATCCATCACTGCTTCTCTCCCTTCTTGTAAATGTTCACTTCAGTGAATCTTCTCAAGCCCCTAGTCATTCTCCCTCCTTACTTTTTTTCATCCTCCCCTGAAGACTCCCAGTTACTGCTGCACATTAAAGTTATAATTTCATTTCACACTGGAGCCTCCTCCCTGCTGCAGTAGTTAGTGAATAAACTCTATCCCCTATTGCTTTAACTAGTGCCCAGTTTTATCTTTCACAACATCAGTTAGGATTACTTCATGATTTGAAGGGCACTTGAGTTGCACAAATACAGAAAACTTTTTCTTTACCCTTTCAGATCCTCACCAAGGAGATCTTTCAGAGTTCCTTTTTAAAAAATATCAATCCCTGGCTGGTGTGGCTCAGTGGATTGAGCATGGGCTGAGAACCAAAGAGTTGCAGGCTCGATTCCTAGTAATGGCACATGCTTGGGTTGTGGGCCAGGTCCCCAGTAAAGGGCACACGAGAGGCAACCACACATTGATGTTCCTCTCCCTCTCTTTCTCCCTTACTTACCCACTCTTTCAAAAATAAATAAGTAAAATCTTTTAAAAAATAAAAGATATCAAATTTCAAAATTTCTATGATTTTTCTTGACATGTATCCCAGAGTACATAGCATGGGTTCTAAAACATAAACATAAGGAAGCTAATAGAAAATGTAAGAAACCTTCCCTGTAGGCCCTGAATTGTTCTACTATTACTAAGTACATAATTTAGAGTTGTTTTATTTATGGGCAGAGAATATGAATTCAGTAAATGAGTGCTAAGTGAAATGCCAGAAATCCATACTCCAGACAAAAGATTCTGTCTCTTACAGCAGCAGTTCTCAACCTTTTTGGCACCAGGGACGGGGTTTTGTAGATGACAATTTGTCCACAGATCAGCGGGTGGGGGATAGTTTCAGGATAATTCAAGCACATGACATTCAAGTTCACCTCCTGCTGTGCAGCCCCATTAGCAAGACCAGTTACTAACAGGTACTGATCTGTGGCCTGGAAGTAGGGGAACCCTGTCTAACAGTACATAGATATCATGTGGCTATTACCCTATCAATATTTCAAAATTCAGATTTCACATTGTTGTGTAATACATGTCAGTTTTCTACATATAATCAATTAGATTTAGTTTTGAACAAATACATGTCAAGGTTGATTTTAGATTTCATTACACAGTTATTTTATGCTATAGCAGAACATTCTAGACCTTCATTTATTGCATTGTACAAGTTCATGTCAGTACATCAAGAAGCAAAGACCTGATCTGGAGGCTATACAGGGCAAGGAGAAATTAGTGGACTGAGAAGTGAAAACCTGGACCCATTTTTATTCTGCCACAAATCACTGGTGTGAACTTAAGACACTATCTTACTATTTTGGGCTCTTGGTTTTCTGGTCTGTAAGAATAAGAGGTTGGATGATGTGTCTCTGAATGCCTTTGATTTGTTTCCCAGCTTTAAAATACAGTAATGTCTCTGCCCTGATCTGGGTTGTAATCTCTGCCCAGTCACTGAGAGCAACTTAGGTCTTTTTATACCTCACTCATTCCATTTTTTGTATTATAAGTGCAATCCTATCTGCTGTAAATGTCTTCATGGGGTCATCAAAATAATTTCAAAAGTGCACATAGAAGCTTTTTGGAAAAAAAGGTGAGAGTATTTTAAAATATATCTTTTTTACTGTTCTGCTGCAAAAAAAGCATTAGCATTATTGTATTTCAAGAGTGCACTTGACTTGAAAAGAAACATTTATGACTAGATTTATGTAAGCACTATAAGATGTGCTATAAGTTCTGCTGGTTTTCTTAAATTAACACATTCAATCCTTTGCTATTTTCTACACTTAGAGTTTCTGCTGAAACAAAAAAAATGCATGGTCTTTAGAAAATTCAGTGAAAAAAGCAATCTTCAGGGGAAAAAACTTTCAATTTAAAATTGTAGAGACCACTTAAAACATTTCATATTTAATTAAAAAAAAGAACAAAAGTTAGCCCTGGTTGGTGTGGCTCAGTGGTTTGAGTGCCAGCCTGAGAACCAAAGGATTGTTGGTTCGATTCCCAGTCAGGGCACATGCCTGGGTTTTGGGCCAGGTGCCCAGTAAAGGGTATGCTAGAGGCAACCACATGTTGATGTCTCTCTCCCTCTCTCCCTTCTTTACCCTCTCTAAATATCAATTTTAAAAAATCTTTAAAAAAACAAAGGTTATTCATAAAATATTATCATTACTATCCCTACCAATACATTCAGAGAAGTGCACACGTGAAGATATTCATCCTGCGAATGAGAGAAGGAAACAAGGATAAGTGATCAACTCTGAAAAATCTGGCTATGAGGCAACCTGGATGGAATCTACCTATGTACAATGAGGACTTAAGGTTTAAAGTGGCGTCCCTTTGTTCAGGCCCATGTTCAATTCAATGTGACAACGACAGTACCTCTCACACACAAGTCAGTACGGGGTAAACAAAAAACGTGTAACGAAAGTTTTTCGATTTCTAGGAATTCACATCCTAGAGAAATGGGTACATATAAAAATAAATCTTGTACACAACATGACTTGATAAATAAAATAATTAAAACAAAAGGTGTGCTGGGTTGCAGGGAGAAAGCTAAAAGAAGAGAGTGAAAGAGAAAGACAGGAATGATATACATGCATAAATAACAGAAAGAAGATTCATGGACAAAATCCATCTCCTTTAAGCATTTTTTTCATTTAAATAAAATGCTTTGACATGAGGTAAGAATGAAGAAAATTAATTTAAAAAGAAAAAGAGCCCTGGCTGGCTTAGCTCAGTGGGTTGAGCGTGGGCTGCGAACCAAAGTGTCGCAGGTTCGATTCCCAGTCAGGGTACATGCCTGGGTTGCAGGCCATGACCTCCAGCAACCGCACATTGATGTTTCTCTCTCTTTCCTTCTCCTTCCCTTCCCTCTCTAAAAATAAATAAATAAAATCTTAAAAAAAAGAAAAAGAAAAAGAGAGTGCACCTGTAATTTGATAGGCTTAAAATTTGAAAAGGCCACATATTGAACATTCTTATTGTAATAGTGTCCTAAAACTTGTACCAAACCTTCCAGATTCACTGTTCTATAGCAGAAGGAAGCATTTTGGTATGAGCTGAAGAGAACCATCAGCTTCTTAGATACACAGTGTTGGTGGGTCAGTCCAGAGGGTGTCACAGCCTTAGGCCTTGATATTTCTGAGCTAATCAGAACTTTAAAACCCTGCTCATCCATAATGTAAGAATTACTGTTTAAAATCTATGATTAGGGCTGCATTGATTATAGCATTCTAACAAAAAAAAATCATCCCTACAATGCTGAGTATTTTGTTCTAATATATGTATATGAAGGTCATTCTTAAACAAGGATGAAAACACATCATTTATTCTTTCTTGAACAAAGATTCTGTGACCACTTTTGGCAGGACACACACTTTTCTAGGCACTGGTGATACAAGAGTTAACCAAACAAATATCTTGTCACAGATTCTCAGGTGATAAATTCTACCCAAAATGAAAACTGAGGGAAATTTATGATTTGGAGAGTGCCCTGTAGTGGTAAGTGATGCTTTTTTAAAAATGTCAGTTGATAAAGCACAATCTCATGGATAGAATTCAAGCAGATCTGCATTAAATGAAGGACTCAGCCTCGAATGCCAAGAAAAAAGTAGCATAAGGAGTGCACATGGGCCATGGGGAGCATACCTTGGCCATTTGAAGAACAGCAAGGAGACCTGTGCTGAGGGGATGGCTGAGTGAATGGGCTCCAGAGGAAATGTTGAGATCAGAGAAGGAGGCGGGACTGACCAGGAGGGTCCTGAAGACCATCCTAAGAGCTTGGTTTTTATTTTGACGTGAACTGGCAAAGCAGTAGAGGAGCAACATGAACAGGTTCACAGTTTAGAAGACGCACTTTGACAGCTCTGTGGTGACTAGAATGTATTTTATTTCCATTATAAAATAGAGTTCAAGGTATAATAACAGAGTCTACAGTAATGGTAGTAATAATAATAATAACAACAATGCCATATATAGAGAATGCAGGTATTATATACCAGGTATTATGGTAAGCATTTTCTATAATTATCTCACTTATTTCCCATAATTAGCAATATCTCTAGAGTAAGAATATAAAAATCAAAGTTTGATGATTTTTAAGTAACCAGCCCACAGTCACACGGGTAGGCGAGGTTAATGTCTAAATTCTCAGCCTGGTTATCTGATTCCAGGGAATGATCCTCTGTAGGTACACAACAGAAATATCCTGGGCAACTTGTAGAATATGCCCCCACTCACTCTCTTCCAGAGATCTGTATTTAATTATTCTGAAATGATGCCTGGGCATTCATATTATTTTAAGTTTTCTAGATTAGTATTCAGAAGCAAAGACAACTATGAATTAAGCAACTATAGTGCAATGCCTAAAATTAGTAGCATGCATAGATACTACTAATTTAGTTATTACTGCTAAAAGGAGTAGTAGTGCAAAACTTAGTTGAATGCTTTCTGTCAAATTGATTTTTTAATGAGGGAAGAAAGAAAAAAAGCTACTGATCTGTCTTTTTGGGGAAAACCAGCATACATCCTGTTTTTTTTTTTTTCTCTCTATGTATAAATGCTCCGATTAAGTAACTGCTCTGTAATTTTTAAAGAGAGAATAATTGAAGTCTATCATCTGTCCACTCTCACCTCAACCCTGGTCAGCCCCAGGAGGGCGATGGCCACACGGATGCTACTACTCTCCAGAGTGCCGGTGAGCAGCCTTCGCTGGTACTCTACATCGGACATCTGCCTCTGTGCTGCAAAGGCCAATGCCTTTTCCTTGGCCTCGTTAGTCAGTGGTAATATGAGCTCCACATCCATTGTTTCTCTGGGTTTGCATTTCAAATACAGAACTGAATCTTCCCCATTAAAATCTAGGGGAAGCAAAAACACTTGTGACTTCAATGACCATGTATACCTTTGACATTATCATTCAGAAAGGATTTGGGGGTCTGAAATATAAAACTGCAGCCGTGGCCTTCCTTAAACACAGTAAAAGTAAACTGGTAACACATTTCTAGTACTACTAATTCAGTAATTCAGGGATATGTCTTCAGGAATTCAAGATATCTTCCTGGTACTCTGTAAAAAGAGATCCAGTTAAAGGTTCTTTCATAGAAATGTCATCAACTTGATCAAAAATTCAGTGACCACTGTGCTCCTAAACGTGATTAGAAGGTGGCAGGGTGGGGCTAGAAATAAATGTAAAGAAAGACATCAGTCAAGGACTGGCATGAACTGTCATTTTCTTTCACTAACAATCTTACACTTTAAACTAGACTATTATATGACTGGTATCATAAAGTTACAATGTAATTATATAATGGAAAAACTTGCTATGAGGATGCTTAGGTAACTGTATGAAAAGCAGTCCCATCCTTCAACATAATCAATTACATAAAACATACGCATACTCTACCTTCTGGAGGGTATTTGTACTTATTACTCTGTAAAAGTGAGGCAGTCCTTATAGGCAGGCGGGAAGGCAATGGGACTGTAACTCTTCCTTCCACAGCGTATATTAATTCTCCAATCTAAAACACAACCACACAATAATATTAAATTCAAAAAGCTCAGAAATTAGGATAAATCTATCAGCTGCAAGAAAAAATCTGCATGTTATAAAAACATCATTGCACTGTGTATTTTTAAGCCATATATGCCCTCAATGCATGGAAAAAGGTAAGGCTGAAATATAGGCCACCTAGTACAGGAGAAACTCTGTATGCAGCAGAACACAGAGGTGACTTAAGAACATCTCAGAATGACACTGACAACGGCTGATCTTTATAAGTACAAATATCCATTGTAGACTGCTATCTTAAAACAAATAAATGGTCAAACAAGCAAGAATGTTTTTCCTTCAATGTGTAATTTATTGTCGGGAAGAGGCAACATCATTTTTGCAGGGTATCTTCAGTCCCCAAGAGTCTATATTTTAAAGTACAGGTTTTCTAAGTGTCATTTGATGGATGACTGGATAAAGAAAATGTGCTACAGAAAGAAAGCTGAGTAGTATACAATGGAATACTACTCAGCTGCAAGAGAGGATGAAATACTGCCATTTGTGACAACATGGGTGAATCCTGAGAGTATCATGTGAAAAGAAGTCAGTCAGATGAAAAGAACCATGCGATTTCACTCACATGTAAGATAGAAAACAGAAAGCAACAAACAGACATAACAAAGTCATAGATACAGGCAACAGAATTGCGGTTACCAGAGAGGACAGTGGTTGGCAAAAGGATAAATGGAGTCAAATACAAGGTAATGGAAGGAGACTAGACTGGGTGGTGAGCACACAATGGAATATACAGATGGTGTATTATTGAATTGTACACGTGAAATTTATATATTGTTATTAATCTATGTCACCCCAAAAAATGTAATTAACAAAAATAAAGCACAGGATTTCAAAACAGGCAGTTATAGTCTTAAGATCCTTTAGATAAATAAGTAATTAGGTAAAAAGTACAAAAGTCTACATGGAGAGAGTGAAAACAAAAGTGGGGTCAATGCAAAGGCAGCAGCATGATACAGAGAAAGATGAAAAGAGGTGGACAAGCCTACTTCTAAACCTGGCACTGCCATTTATCAGCTACTAAGCCTGAGGCAAGTTTACTAATGCTCTGAGTTCTAGTTTCTTCCTCTGTAAAATGGAATGGACAATATTCCTTCATTTTAGGGACCTAGAGATTAAATGAAAATAAAGGGGAGAGAGAAAGCCTTAAGAGATATATCACACAATCACAATGGATGAATATTATTTAGATCTTGATTCTGAAGGGTAGCAGAACATGTCACCTCAAAATGTGATTATAGGAGTTCGGGCCACCGCAAATATGCCACTCTGGTATGTTGGTGCTTTTGAGCTGTAGGCATGTGAAAAAAGGAAAATGCAGGGAAAGACTTTTTCTGAGCTCCTCTTTATCTGCCTTAGAGACAGGTCCTCCAACAGGAATGCAATAGTCATAAATCCCTTCCCTGGGAGTTTCATCAACTGAAGAAGACTGACTCTTTTCACAGGAGAAGAGACTAGAAGTCAGTACTACCCAGACAAACTTGGTCACAGACTATCATATCTCCCATCTATTATTCTATAATCTTTCCTAAAAATCATTTACTTTGCTAAGAGGCTGACATCCCCTCACCACTTTCCCTAATAAGATGGTATTTAAGCTTCAATTCTAAGCTACATTGGGGAGTTACTCAGTTTTCCTGGGTATCTCCCATGTATATATGAGGTATACATGTTAATAAACTTCTGTTGTTTTTCATCTGTTAATTTTTTAACATGGGTGGGGGTTCTCAGCCAAGAACTCAGAAAGGTATAAGAAAAATTATTTCTCCTCCCCTACAATTCAAATAAAGAAATTCAAAGTACAATGACGTAAAAAACACAAATGATCATGAGACAGTCAGGAAAATATGAACAATGCTTGGATAGTTGATTTTATTAAGGAAAAATGACAATATTTTTAGCAGTAATGGTATCATGGTTATGTCAAATTTTTGTTGTTGTTAAGATAATTACTGAATTATCTGTGAGTAAGATGATGTGATGACTGAGATTTGCTTCATTATAATCATGAAACATACTTGGCCACGCACTGTTGAAGCTGAGCAAAGGGTACCTCGGGGACTTACTGTTACTTTATTTCTACAACTGTGTGTATTTTATATTTTCCATAATAAATAGTCTTTAAAAAATGCTTATGCCTCAAGAAGTAGAATGACACACACTAGACATGTATTGAGGGCTACATGAGGTGACACATATTAGGAATCTAAGTCTTTGCTTGGCACTGACCAGGCATGTAAGGGATCTGCTTAAATGGAGTGGGACTATTTTTGGAGAGCAGGCTCCCCAAACATTCAGGTGCATATGAATCACCTGAGGATATTGGGAAAATACAGTTCTGACTGGAGAATCAATGAAAACAAGGACAGGCAAATTTATGTTTAAACCACACAATGGAGAATCTAGTACCAACCAGTATGCACTTGTTAGAGGCATGCAACTAACCACTAAGAAAGCAAAAAAAACAAACAAACCTAGATTTAAAGCTGGAGTTGTAACTAGTTTGAACTATACCACAGTCTTAAAACAATATTAACCATATGCTTGAGAGACTACTCCAAAGATATCTTAGAGTAAGCAATATATGTAAATAGTATAAATTCATCACATAGTAAAAATACGTATTATAAAATATTGTGACTGTCTTAGATAAATGAAATGACAAAAATTGAAAATTAATCTGGAAACAAAAAATAAATAATTTCTGATTGTAAGGTCAATTTATTTATAGTTCATTATCCCTCCAACTGAGAGTTGTTTAAAATAAAACTAATTTCATCTGCTTTTACATGATAATGTTCCATAGAATTGTATTAATTATGACCCATAATTACTTTCAGTTCGTGCTGATGAAATTTGGAAAATTCTGAATGTTTTAGATTGTTCAGCATTTAAATCTGTGCACTCCTGGTAATAATTAGTATATTGTATATAATTTTCACATCATAATTTTTCCTAAATAGCTGTATATTTTCTAAACATGAACCCAGGCTAGCAATCTGAATTGTGTTGTGTGTTCATGTGTATTTGACCTGAGTGGTTAATATTGATGTACAGTTTCTAATGATCATTCAAGAAGAGTACATGTGCATAAATTCAACAGAGACTGGAGAAAACAGTATATTAATATTTACCTATATTTTTCCCTTTTTCTCACCCTTATTTTTATTTAAAAATCAGTTGTTTTACACAAAATATAATATAAGAAATAAGATTCAGGCAGTTATAGTTATTGTAATTGCATGTTTTTGTAAATTTGCACCTGAATGAAACCTGATCTATAGCTTGTCTATGCCATGAAAATGAATACCAACCCATGGGAGTTGATACAAAAGGAGCAAACTGCTATTTGCCAGAATATTTTTCTTAAATATAAATTATAAACAGTTTCCTAGCCTTTGACTAGCCAATGGAAATATCAGTAACTAAGAGTCCATTCAATTCCACTTAAATCCACATATTACACAGACAATATATTAGCATCTGTCAAAACTTGTTTTGTTTAACTTGTTTACTTTCAATATATTCTTTTTATTTAAAAAAAAATCTTATGCTCTGGCTGGTGTAGCTCAGTGGACTGAATGTCGACCTGAGAACCAAAAGGTCACCAGTTCAATTCCCAGTCTAGGGCACATGCCTGGTTTGTTGGCCAGGTCCCCAGTAGGGGGCACTCAAGAGGCAACCACACATTACTGTTTCTCTCCACTTTCTCCCTCCCTTCCTCTCTGTCTAAAAATAAATAAATAAAATCTTTGAAAAAAAACTTAGTAAAAAATGTTGCATGTTTTGCCTGTGTCAGAAAATTATTCAGGAATATAATCTGTAGTATTGTTTAATTAGTTCCCTCTACATTTTGTGAAATAAAATCAGAATAAGGAAGAAATACTAATGCAACAAAGAACTCTTTTAAAGTTGAGAAGCCCCTTATTTTCCAAATCTGAAGGCTGTGGCAAGAGAAAAAAATTATCTGACACCTAACAGCTATTCTAATAGTCATCAACTACATTTCCTTTCTGCTCTTAATTGATATTTACCAGTTGGCATGTTTAGTTGGATTTATATTATTATATTTTCCAGGAAGATACCATAGCCCATGACCAATTATAAAAACCCTCACAAAATATATTTTGTTCTTCTTTTGTATCTAGTTAAATGAAGTCCTCAAATAACACAGTTACGTGCAACATTAGAAGACCAGCTGCTAATGACCCAGAAAGGAGGAACACACAAACTGAATTGGAAGGAAAGTTTGAATTCCAGCTCTGCCACTAATTAGCTGGGTAACTTTACATAGGTCATGGATGCCCTCCAGATACACATAACCTCAATCTTTAAAAAAAATTTTTAAGCATTTCTAGACAGAATATCCCCGTTTTTACATAGGTCTTAAATTCTACTTACTTTTTTATCTTGGACCTAGATCTTACTAGGTTTTGTAATTTATATTTGAATTGGCTGAACAACATTATATAACTTTGATAGCTTAACCGGCACATCAGAGCTAAGCTAAAATTCTAAAATGTTAAATTCTGTACACTAGAGAGGGATCATTAATCATGGTAGATGACTATTTGACTCTGCCATAATCATAATATGAAACTGACCAGTAAGAATAATCACTGTTCTTTTAAAATACTATTTATCATTGAATGATTGAGCTAGGAGGCTCAGTAAAGGTAAGAAGTATAAAAAGATTTATATGCCTGCACTTAAAAGTTTAACTTTCGTAACACAATTTTAACAAAATCTTAATTGCATGCCTGACAGATTATTCTGCAGACATATCAAGAAGGCGACATATTTAAATGGCATAAAATATGAATTGAATTTTTAAATTTCTTATTTGCTTATTTTTAGAGAGGGGGAAAGGGAGGGAGAAGGAGAGGGAGAGAAGTATCAATGTGTGTTTGCCTCTTGCACCCCCTACTGAGGACCTGGCTAGCAACCCAGGAATGTGCCCTGACTGGGAATTGAACCAACGACTCTTTGGTTCGCAGGCCAGAGCTCAGTCCACTGGGCCACACCAGCCCTGGCTGAATTGATTTTTTAATAAAAATATAAAATATGTTATGGAAAAAACACTTCATTCAATAATAGGAAGCTGGGCTAGACTCTAGAAATCATTGTGGTGATGAAAATTAACAATCTCCCTTCTCCTTTATTACCACATTTTTCAAAAACAGTTTCTATTAAAATTTTTGCCACCAATTTTCTCAGCAAGAAAATGAAAATGTGCTTCCTTTCAACTATGAACATCACTCAAATTGTCATTAAGATTGATATGTATGCCTTGGGCTGGTGTGGCTCAAATGGTTGGAGTGTCATCCTATATACAAAAGGTTGGAGGTTCAATTCCCAACCAGGGCATATACCTAGGTTGTGGGTTCAATCCCCAACAGAGGCATGTATGGGAGGCAACCAATCAATATTTCTTTCTCACATCAATGTTTCCCTCTCTCTCTCACCCCGTCTCTCTCCTCCATTACTCCTCTCTCTCTAAAATCAATGAACATATTTAAATTTTCTTTTAAAAATTGATCTGTATTTCAATATCCCTCTGACTCCAGAGGTGCTTTCTAAATCAAAGATGAAATCAGACCATACTTATGCTCAATACTTTCTTACTTTTAAAAATGATAAGTTACTCAATTTTAAATTCACTGATCTCTTCCTTCTTTATCAATCTGACTTATACATCCAACCAATTTTCTCCTATGTCTAACAAACCATTTTCAGAAATGGCAATTCAAGTGTCCACAATTTTCATGCTTAGCTGTTTTGCCTTATATTCTTTTTTCAGCTTTTCTGAGCACACTTCTCCCCAGCCCAAACTCTGTTTTACTGACAATTTTTTAATAATATTTTTAAAGATTTTATTTATTTATTTCCAGAGAGAGGGAAAGGGAGGGAGAAAGAGAGGGAGAGAAACATTAATGTGTGGTTACCTCTCACATGCCCCCTACTGGGGGCCTGGACCGCAACCCAGGCATGTGCCCTGACTGGGAATTGAACCAGAGACCCTTTGGTTCACAGGCTGACACTCAATCCACTGAGCCACACCAGCCAGGGCTACTGGCAATTTTTGACTCATCCTTCTTGACCATATTCCTGTATTAGCCAATTATCTCTGCTCTTCTATCATATAGAAATGCACTATTCCTTCAATTTGAGAAATGGTCACAAGCCATCTGGCTATGTTACAGAAGTGGACATTTTCTGCTAATTAGGACACTATGTATATACAAGGAGAGATTAGGTCTTGCAAAGGCTTCTTGTCGAGGGCAAATGAAATATGTTTTACTGTTAAAAAAAGCTTGAAAAATAATATAAACCACCCTCAAATAATACTCAGTTCCCCCGAGCCATAGAAATAACTTTCATAAAACTGAAGTTAGTTTGCCTAAGTGTGAAATTACATAAAGATTGTAGCATAATATAATGCAATGTTTTTGTCTTTGCATTCCATAAAATAAGCAGGAATTATAATTATTAAAGTATATACATTAATTATGATTGGAGAAAGTTGCAAATTAATTGTAGAATATTTAACAACATACATAATAGACTCAGGGAGAATGAAATGAGTGATAGTGCAAAAAGTCAGATGAGTGGTTCAACTTATCTACATAAACATAAAGGAAACAGCCAGAGTGCCATATAATGTATTAATAACTGGTCTCTCTTTGGGGCGTGGGGCCCTGGTGTGGGACTGGACCAATTTTCATAAGTTGCTCAGAGATGCTGACTCCCATTCTACTTTCTCAAGTCAGCAGTATCTGGACATTGGTTTCAATTTGTTCTGACCAATTTTTGTAGACACAAAAGGACAACAAAGGACAGGAAGATAAATCTACCAGGGGAGAGAGGAGTCTGGTTTGGGTGAACACAAAGACTCACGACTGGTGGGTCAGGGCTGGTTAGGACACAGCAAGTGGCTACAAGTGGAACTCACTCTTATCCCAGGCCCCATGTCAAGGATCCCTGTTCGATGCCACTGACTCTCTCACACAGAAGACCCCAGCTATAATACCACGTGGTTTCCTATTTGGGAACCTAGGACTACACAGAGCAGATGTCCACATGCATCAAGACATTTCTTTGTGCTTTCCAGTGTTTGTGTGCCTTGTATGGGGGCCTACTAACTCCTTGCAGCAGACACAATTTTTCAAGGACAATTTCTCATGATTTAATCTGCCCTAACCACACAGAGCACCCATTTCTTTGGATTTTGGGCATTCGATAGCATGAATTTTTAGGTTTTCCCCTAAGGCAAGAAATTTGAGGGACACTGATGGGAAGTCTTATAAAACCACTTCTACTTTAAAACAGCTGTTACATAACTCATTTCATTTTCTTTTATTTGAAAGTTTAAATAAACCAGCCAAAGTGAAACAAATGGCTTTTCCTTGACAGCAGTGTTAGTAGAAATGTTTCTGTTTTACACATGGAAAGCTATCAAACTGAGGCCTAATTACTTCACAGTTTTTAACAGGTGGTTCTTAATAAATAGCAAAGCAGTTATCACACATTTAATAAGAACAGGAGCTAACTAGGTGGACTTGGATATTTGATTATCTATTTAGGCGTGTAATTGCATTTTTCAATATAATTAGCAATAAAATTGAATGTGTAAATTAATAGATGTGTTTTCTCCACATAAGTAATTATAATTCAGTGCAATTCTTTACATTAAGGGCATTATTTCTCAATTGATAGCCATACAACTTTATGATTATTTTTCCTAATATTTTTTTCTAACAAGGACAAATTACATATAATCAAAAGTCATGTTTTAGTAAATGGTGATGCCAAGTGTAATTCTATTTTGATTAATTTAGATAAAATTTATGGAACCAAATATTAATATTCCAATAGTTTATTTAAGGGATAAAATCAACTTCCTTATAGGTTATTGAGAATTAACCCTAGCATTTTTCTAATGGTATATTATAAATTGATATAAAAAGGGATTGTGAAACATTTGACCAAACAACTATTTTTCACAAATTCTTATATAGAAGAATTTAGTTAAATCTTGAGCTCCTTTAAAGGAAATTAAAAAACAAGATTTAGCATTACTATAAAACAGCATTTTTTTCTAAATGAGAATTTTAACTATAAAACTAGACTGCATTTTACATATTTCACAGGCTATATTGTATTTCACATGTAAACGATCCTATATCACTTTCCAATTACTATTTCATTGTACATACATTCAAAACATTGCATAATTGATACATAATTAATGCATTTAGGGCTATATCCTGAGTGCTATAAATTCCTTCCTCAAGTTAACATATTACAGTGTCTTTCTGGAAAGGGATAATGCCACAAACTTTTCCTCTATAGACAATCTCTCTCTCCCTCCCCAGTGTCCCTCTCAGTCCCTCTCTCTCTCTCTCTCTCTCTCTCTCTCTCTCTCTCTCTTTCCCTATCTCCATTCTTCATTTCCTCCTTTTTGTCTCTTGGTCTCTCTCCTTCACTGTCTTGAAAGAAGCAAGACACATGGATCTCTAATCCACTAGGAAATTAATTCTGCCAACAACTTGGGAGAAGTTGGGAGCAGCTCCTTTCTCAAATGAACCTCTTGGAGAACCCAGCACTGGCCCTTATTGAAAACTAGATAGGCCTGAAGCAAAGGGCCCATCTTGGTCATGTCTGGACATCTGACCCATTAAAAATGTAACATAATGTCTTGACCTGTATTGCTTAGTTGGTTAGGCATCGTCCCACAAACCAAAAGGTCACCGGTTTGATTCCCAGTCAGGGCACATGCCTGGGTTGTGGGTTCAGTCCTGGGTCGGGGCACATACAAGAGGCAACCAATCGATGTTTCTCTCACACATCAATGTTTTTCTCCTTTTCTTTCTCCCTCCCTTCCCCTCTCTCTAAAAATAAATAAATAAAAATAAAAAGAATGTGGCATAATGTGTGTGTAGTTTTAAGCCTCTCAGTGTTTGGTAATTTGTTATGTAACCATAGATTAATACAGATAGGGCCACGACAAGGTGAAGTATGCCTCCACTTTGCTTCCAAGGAACTTCCTTATGCAGTCATTATAAAATGTACCCACAACTAGTGTAATGCTGCTTATTCCTGACAATAAACTCTTTGTTTAGCTACCAGAGGGCTGAAATTGCTATCTTCATTTCTAAAGTCTTCAACTGCCAACAAATACCTGTAGTAGTCATTCCCTTAAAGGGCCAGACCAAGATGAAAGCACAGGGCACAGTTTTGTTCTCACCTCCCTGTTGCTGAGAATGATGACACAGTAGCGTTTCTGCATGTCAAAGGGAACAAAGGAGAGCACCAATCTGGAAGGCTCTTTCGCTCTTAGGTGGATAGTTGGGGAGCAGAAGAACTCTCTGATAAAACTGGACCTAATTGCTGTGAAATCAAAAAGCAGAGTTTGTTTACATATGTTTGCATAAATGCTGTTCCAATAAAGTAGCTGTTTCAATTCATGATTAAAGTTTTGGGATGAAAAACAAAATGTTCAAGGCATTAGCACTCAGATTCAGAAGATAATACATACATTTGTTAATAACAGTGCTGGTGATCCTAGCTCAATCTTGGTGTAACAAAAAAAGTATAATTGTGATGCACTATTAAAGATGCCTTAATAAATAATTTCTTTAAAGGGGAACTTCATTAGTCTTTAAAATTAGCTTGATATACACCTATAAACAGAGAAGCAGTCATCAAAGAGTCTTTAAAATTTGGGGGGACTATTTAATGGTTTGCATTACAGGCAGTAATGGGCAAATTGAACAGTTGGTTTTCAAAATGTCCACAAATTGTTCAACACTGCCTTGAACGTGGTGAAACTGTAGGTCAGTCTTAGTGATTTGATCCTAATGAACAGTATGCAAGAAAGTAGCAAAAGCCAAGTGGTGTGACTACTGACACAGGTCAGAAAAGGTAACACAACTTCTTAATGATCTCTCTTTCTTGGTTTGCTTGCTTTTAGAATCAAGTTGTTATCCTGGGAAGAGCCTAGGCCACGTGGAGAGGCCACATGTAGATGTCCAGGTCAATAGTTTCACCTGATCCCAGATGAAAGGCATTAATCATCAGACATGTGAGTGAAGCAGCTTTTGGAATGACTCAAGCCCCAGGCACGATCTGGCTGCAACTCCAAGTTCACCTAGCTGAGGCCATTCTCAGAAGTGTGAGAGATACTAATCACATTACATTTTTATCATTTAATGCCACTGTATTTGGGGTGATGTATCTGTAGTGATAGAGAACCAGAACATTACTATATCCATTTTCCTGGCCACGATTCTATCACATTTTCTATATCTATTATCTGTTTCACAAAGCAATGTAATATGTGTTCTCCTTTTAATTTTAAACATGGTAATGACACTTGTCCCCTAAATAGCTTTCAGTAGTTCAGAATAAGGCAAAAGAAACCTAAATAACATTTATCTAAATACATTTATTGTACAGGTGAGGAAACTAAGACCCAGAGGGGAAGGAAAGACAGGACAGATTTCTCCAAAGGGTCATAAAAAGGCTGAGCACCAACACTACGGCCTCCCATTCTGCTTTCAATCCCCAAGGTTTGCCATTCTGTCTATAGTTTCACTGCACAGTATGCGCTATACAGAAAAATAATACACAAAAATAGTTTTTATGGGGTTGGCCAAAAAGCCTGTTTGTTCCCCCCAACCATAAGATGGTTCTAGTAGTGCTTAGTTGTCTTTGACTTCATCTGAAACAATTTTGTCAGGTTGTATTGTGACACATGTCATGTCAGTGTGCATTTAAAAACAACATCAAAATTGGTGAATTTTGTGTAGCCATTTTAATATTGAAGATGGAAGAAAATATGCAACATTTTCGGCATATTATACTTTATTATTTCAAGACAGGTAAAAACACAACTGAAATGCAAAAAAAAATTGTGCAGTATATGGAGACGATGTTGTGACTGAACAAATGTGTCAAAAGTGGTTTGTGAACTTTTGTGCTGGAGATTTCTTGCTGTACAATGCTCCATGGTCAGGTAGACAGGTTGAAGTTGACAGCAATCAAATTGAGACTTTAATTGACAACAATCAACATTCAACAACGTGGGACATAGCTGACATACACAAAATATCCAAATTAATGAAATTATTGGTGAAAATGAAAAGTGTATCTTTCCTTTTATGGAAAAAACTAAACAGACTTTTTGGCCAACACAATCTTTGGGGTACTCACAGGTTTTTAAGATTTTGGGGGCTCGATAATAGTCCTCTGAAGTATCATCTTCATAGCTACTCCCAGCATCATGGGCACAAGGGAAGAGAAAAACAACATCAACAACATAGATAAAACTCAAAAACAGTTCTTTATTTTAATTTAATCTTACAGACCCCTAAAACCACGGCAACCTACAGTATGATGTGCAAAACCACACATTTCTTTCATGTCTCCTTTTTATGTTTATATTGTTCTAGAAATTTTAAATTAAGGAAAATACAAAAAGGAAAATAATGGCCATCCATATTTCCACCACTATTTTAAAAAACCTGGTAAAACAATTACTTATTACTTTCAAATGCAATGATAATAACAAAAACCCAAATTCTGAGACTTAAAAGTTGCTAATCTCAACTGAGAGCTACATAGGTACTCTCTACAAAAGTTCTAGAACTGGATGTCTTGAAAATTTTTCTTCTTTCAGCTTATTCCTTCCTCATTTCCTTCTTTCTCAATAAAGGTAGGAGAATAATACATGGGCAGCTGGGTAATCCCTGCTTGCATTTTTTAAAATTAATTAGCAGATCACAGCCTGAAGCAACCTTCTCCCTTGAAAGGCTCCATTCTTCCAGAACCCATCAATTTTTCCCAAATTGCTCTTGTCTTCGTATTCATGATTACTTTGCTCAGCAAGCTATCAATAAGTATTTGGACTCTCAGATATTGCTTGCCTGATTTTTTCTGAGAATACAAAAAAAAAAGACCCATGTTTTCTCAACTTGTCATCTGCTTTTGCCTAAATTTAATACTGTAAAAATATATTGACTATTTCCAAGTAAAGTTCTACAAATATCCAGGCCATTTCTCCAAATGCTGTCTTTTCTTTATACCACATTCTTAATAAGGGAATTTACCACATCTTATCATTATTCTTTGCTTTACTTCTACTTCACAGGCATTTTAGTAGCAGATTAAATAATACCTTCTTGTAAAAGATTTCATTTACTTACTTTTAGAGAGAGGGGAAGGGAGGTAGAAAGAGAGAGAGGGAGAAACATGGAATGGTCGCCTCTCTCACGTGCCCCAGCCAGGGACCACAACTGAGGCATGTGCCCTGACAGGGAATGGAACCAGGAACCTTTCGCTTTGCAGGATGATGCCAAACCCACTGAGTCATGCTGGTCAGGGAGTAATATATTTTTTTAAAGTAAGAACATTTAATATTTTGTGTAATTTGAGTATCTGATAGATACTTTAAGGCTATCGTAGTTGAATATGCCAGCATTTATAATAGAGACTATACAGAGAGTGGAGAAAACAGCAAAACAAATGCGTATTTCTCAATGCAGAGCTCCATTGCCATCTCATTGATGATGGAGCTCTCGGTAGAATGCCTGATTAAAATCCTCAGGGGATCTCCAAACCTCTTTTTGTTCAATACTTGCAATCTATAGGCTTTCAGTCATTTTTTTTTTTCATCGTGAATAGAAAAGCAGAGCAATTTGGGCTTCATCTCCTTTTTCTTCCCTTTGCCTATTTTGTTAGAGAACAGCTAATGAAAGTGCCTTTTAAATAAATCAGAGATGTCTTATCCTCAAAGGAGACTCTCAAACCAAAAAAAAATTGAGTGACCTGTATTATTTATAGGAAAGACTAACAAAAAATATGCAGACCTATGAATTTTATCGACTTCCTCAAAAAGCTAACAATTATCATGGTTCACTGAGAGACATCAAAAATAATTTAATAAAATAATCTGGCTCAGGAAATTTCTAATTTACCTAATCAGTGTTCTTGAGTTTCGATTTTCTGTGATAAATTCAACTTGCATACAAAACCATTATTGTGCATATTCCAAAGACACAACAGAAAACAACACATTTACTTTTTGTTAGTCCCTGCACCTTGGTCCATGCTATCATTTTCCTAGATGCTCACTGATTATTGTTGAAGCCATGGCAGAGAGAGCATGTTGAAACCCTTGGTCTTAAGGAAGAAACAGCAGCAAAAGAAGTTAAAATTATACAACGTACTGTGGCTTAAACAGTGGAATATGTTCTGCTAATCTCCTCTGCAGTAGTGACATGCAACTCTTTCCAAGTAAAATGATCAAAATGATGTTGAACTGGTTCTATTCATGGCATGAATAAATCAGCCCCAAGAATGACTTCCTATTCAAGCTCTTCCCAGTAAGGAACAAAGATCTTTATTATAAGCCTTCCTGAAGCTACTTCTGGGCCAGCATTCCAGGCTGTGTTTTAACCAAATAGCAAATTACCTGGTTCAAGTCAAGTTTTTATGCATCATGGGAAAAAATATAAGAGGACTGATTTTCAGATTCACTCTATCCTCCATGTGTCCAGGAGTTCTTTAAATAAGAAAAAGGCCTGGTGGCCATCTGGAGTGCAGGAAAAATGGGATGTTTGCTACTTTTGGTATCCCTTTGGCCCCTAAGCAATTAAGGAGTCTCTGAAGCAAGGAGCACTAACCTGGGGTACAAAAACAGAGTGGATCTGTGAATTTAAAATTCTATGTGATAGAGTGGAACATCAGAGTATAGTGTATGCAAGGAAAAAAAGTGCTTCTTATCTCATTATCTTCTTTAAATGTCTTCTCTTCCGTGAATATCCCTGTAATATCTAGACAGTGATATTCCTTGCCAATTAGCTCAGAACATAAAATACTGAACATAAAATACCATATACTACTGAATGTATTCCCCAAATAATTGCCTGCATTTGTATAGATTTTTCTTCTTCTCTATTTGATGGTTGGCTCTTTGAGGACCAGATCTGTGTGTGACTTATTTATCCCTATATTTCTCCAGTATTAAGAACAGTGCTTGTGATACCACTTGGCAAGAATTTATTGAATGATAAATAATTCAATATTGTTGGAAAAATAGCAAGTCATATTACTGTTGGAAATTATTTACAAAGTGCTCATATCTGAGCAGTGCTGATCCATCATTCAGTTTTAAGGTATGGCTAAAATCAGTCCCATCTCCTGATTCTTTCTGATAATCCTTTGCATATAATTAGAATAAAAACATTTTAACTACTTTGCTTATGCTCATGGACCATGTTTCCATAGTAAAATCGTCCATGTGGTTTCAAATGTATTATTTTATATGTGTCTGTTACTTAAGAAGAGCAGTTTATAGAGCAATTTTCAATCTTTTATAGGCTGTTTTATGCCACCTAAAAGATAATGTCAGCACTTTATCGCTCATTTGATGACAAAATTTATTATTTGGGGAGATAATAACTGAAGTGAGTCTGAGGAGGAGTATTAGTTAGTATAAGTTAGGTCATGCTGCAGTAAGAAACTCATCTCAGTGGATCAGTACAATAGATCACTTCTTGCTCATATTATATGTCCACCCTAGGTGGAGAGGATACACTCAGAGATCCTTGATGAAGGAGGCTCCATTTGTATATGTGCTTCTCTAATAATTGTGGCAGGGAAAAGGAACAAGAATAATTGCTCGCTGGGTCTTAATGATACCACTTGGAAAAGGCATACATTCATGCCTTTGGCCACACATTAACTTCAATATCACTGGGGAAGTATAACATTAACATATACCTAGAAAGAGAAAAATAAGGATATCTGTAAAAAGCTCTAAAAATACAGCTAGTTTAAAAAAATTTTTTAAAACTTTTTCTTGTTCTATTATGCTACCTTCCTGATTAAACCTAGAAAGCAGACCAGAGTTTTATTGAGACAATGTAATGCCTATTATATGGACTAACCACAGAGGTAGTACAGCACACTTCCATTCTGGTCATAATTTAAAATGCATGTTCTTAAATTTTATTTGTGCCAGGAAATCTATGCAAGACAAACATTAGGGAGAGCTTTAAGAAAAACAGGATGTGTAATAATACTAAGTGTTATTTTATTAAGATACTGAAAGATCAAAAGACATCATTATGCCAATGACACCAGATTGATAAAATGTTAGATAACTCTGTGCTATCTGGAGACAAAATGAGTCTCTTCTGCGTCTCCTCATGGTGGAAATTATTGCTCGCCTACCCCAATAACCATTGGTCCTTTCCCCCTCATTGACAAAACCTTCATTTTATTTTGATGTGTATGTGGAGAGGGGTGGTTTCTCCCTCTTCCTTCTAGCTAGGTTCATTCACTTGATTGAGATTTGACCAATGGGCTACAAGCACAAGTACCCGTGTGGTGTTTCTGGGAACCTTCCCTAGAGAGAAAGGGCACACTCTTAGCCTTCTGCTTCCTCTTTTCTGCTGCCTACAAAATAGATTTGATTGTTGGAGTTCTGCATATTTTATGCTGATCCTTGAGGAAGTGCATAAAGACTTCCCTTCTCAGTATACTGGAGCCTGGAGGTTGTATACAGCAAGCAGTCAGGACCCCAGAAAAAGGAGCCACATTAACTGCTACTAACAAATCTCTTCAGAATTAACAGGGGGAAAAACATAGCCTTTTTGTGTGTGAACTTGAGACTATTCTATCTCAGCTCAGCATATAGACTTGGGACTCACCATTCAGCCCATGCCAGTGCTGAAATGACCCGAGGGCCAGCCTTTCTCCTGGAGAAACTGTGTGGCCTTTGCCTTTGCAACTTCTAACCTTGGCTTTGATGGAGGTAACAGTATTCCCAGAGGTGCACAGGAGTGAGTGAGTCCTCAATCATTTAATCTAATGGCCCTGAGTTATTCTTTGAGAATTAATCTGCAGATGCCTGAGTATTCTATGTTGCATCATGTCCTTCCTGATGCACACTCAGCATCTCTGTATCTTTATTTCTTTTCTCATGGAAAGGTTTGAGAGAAGAACTAAGAAAGTACAGTATTATAAATACAAATGGAAGAGACTGTATGAGAAAGAATGATCAATAATGCTTGAGACCATGGTAAGCACACTTCTTAAGCTGTACTCATCCTAAATTGGCAATTATTTTGAATATTTGCAAAATTTCCTTTCCTTCCAAAATTAATTATAAATGCTTTCATACTCATTCATCCTACTTTGTTTTTGATTTGAGAAAAACAATAAAAGGAAAATGTATTTACCTGTAGCTTGACAGTGGATGGCTTCAATAATTTTAGAATTTTGGGTGCAATCAAAACCATTTCAGAATATTATATGAAGAAAATCATGTTAAAATCTGGGATACAGAATTCCTATACTGCATTCCAAATTGTAAAAGGAGACTCAATTTTGTTGTTCATTGAACTGATCCAACTTTGAGTTACTTGTGCACACAGATACCTATAGCAATGCTTTGAGATCTGACTGTAGTTTAATATGTAATACTGTAAATCACTTCCAATTAATGTGAAGAAATTATTTCCAGGCAATTCAGGTAAAATCTATGACCACAAAGCAGCTTCTTAATTTAGAAACAAGGGACTGAAATGATTAAAATTTAGGAAAAATGTTTACTGAAGTATTTTTTAGCAGTATTAGTATTTCATACTCCAAAGAAATTAACATAAAATGCCCACAATGCTCTATTCTTATATCTATAAATGTTATCTTATAGCTTAATATATTAATTCATATTTTATTGTTCACAACAGCAAAATGTAAAAGGAAGACTCTGAACACCTTAGTTAGGCATGAACACAGCATTCAATAGAACAAATGCAGTAAGGCAAAAATGAAATTTCCTTTCACAATTTTCTCAGAGAAAAACCAATAAAGAAATGAAATATATATAATAAATTCAATTCTTTTTTAAAGATTTTATTTATTTATTTTTAGACAGAGGGGAAGGGAGGGAGACAGAGAGGGAGAGAAACATCAATGTGTGGCTGCCCCTCATGTAGCCCCCACTGGGGACCTGGCCCGCAACCCAGGCATGTGCCCTGACTGGGAATTGAACCAGTGACCCTTTGGTTCACCAGCCGGCACTCAATCCACTGAGCTACACCAGCCAGGGCAATAAATTCAATTCTTATAATTTAAATTATTAGCTTAAATACAATTCACTTTTGAAAAATAATCTCCATTTCAATCTAAGCAAGATCTGTATAATCACTTTAATAATTTCTGATAACTTTGGGAATTCTTATGGTATCAACATAGCCAAATCCTTGCTTCCTGGGAGGTTTAGGGATCTAAAGGACCATGATGTTCTTAAGCATTACAGAGACAAAGGAACATGCATTTGATTAACAGACGTCTGTACTATTTTCTTTCCGCCTGACTGTCATTAATCTTGGTAATGCTGTTTTTATTCTATTTCACTTTAAATATCTATTCTATACAGTTGACCCTTGAACAACATGGTAGAGTAGTTAGGAATGCCAAGCTCCCCACCTGCCCCATGCAGTTGAAAATGCACGTATAACTTTTTACTCCCCCCAAACTTAATTACTAATAGCCTATTGACCAGAAGCCTTACCATTAACATAAACAATTGATTGACACATATTTTGTGTGTGTTATACATATAGATTATATACTCAATTCTTACAATAAAGTAAGCTAAAGGAAAATGTAATTAAAAATATCATAAAGAAGATAAAATACATTTACAGTATTTATTTTAAAAAATCTGTGTATAAGTGGACTCACACAGTTCAAATCTGGTTGTTGAAGGTTCACTTGCAGTTAACATATGAGAAATATAAAGCAATCTAACTTTAAAAAATTCTACTTGTTTATTCAGAAGTCAAGGTTTCTTTCTAAACTAAGTAGAGAACTCATAAAACAATAGGTAGATAGAATAAGCGTAAATACAGTCAATCCTCATTATCTGTGAATTCCATTAATTTGCAAGTTCAACTCCTTGCTAAAACTGATTTGTAACCCCCAAATCAATACTCATGGTACTTTAACAGTTGTCTACAGACAGGTGCATAGTGGCAAAAAGATCCAGTCACTAGTCACACAAGATCTAAGCTGGGGTCAAACAAGGTAACACTGGGCCTTTTTGTTTTAGTTCTCATATGCACATGACCAGACCATGGAGACTATGGGGGCAGTACAGAAGTGTAAGGAGCTCCAGCTCTGGGGCCAGGTGGACAGGGTTTGACACCCTTCTATGGCACCTGTTAGTGGCACAGCCTCAGGCAAGTAATTTAACACTTCTGAACCTCATTTTCTTTGTGTAAAGAAAGTAGAATCTATCAGGATGAGGTGTGGGGCTTTTTTGCAATATAATTATAATCTTGTGTTCACATATTTCTCCTAGGAATTATGGGTCAGTATTCACCAATTGAATGTTTGCAGCAATTTTATAGATCATAACTACCATGATTAATGAGAATCCACTGTATTTAATCAGGTACATATTTATTCAATTTTCATGCACATAAACCTGTACCACATAAAAGAATAAGAATAATATTAATTATATATAATATAAATTGAATATTTCAAATAAATGAAAACTGTTATGGAATTATATAACAAGTTTACGTGAATTTCTCAGAATTTTTCCTCAGATAAATATTAGCACAAAATGTATAGATATTTACCTCTGATTCCTTTGGCTAATGAATTGTCTAGATGCATTTAATTTGGATGTCAAGGAGATGAGTGTTGAGGATTCCACCACAATGACACTAAATAAATAAATAAAAGCATTATTTTGGACTGTACTATAACAAAATTCAGATGATTATAAAACATTCTTCTTTAAATTTTTTCCTATTTTTCATATAATAGAATTAGAATCACAATAAATTACAGTTTAAAAAGTCCAAGAGTTCTCATTCTACAACTCAAAACACACATGTTAGAAAGAATGGAAAAATCTGGAACAGAAATATGTAAAAAAGCAATATTCTTTTATATTGAAAGGCAATACTAAATTCTCACAGTAAGGAAATTTAGAACATAAACAACTCTCCAAATTCTATTCCAAAAACAAACAGGAAATCACACATTAGCCTTAATGCATTGTGAGAGCTGTATACATTTAATAATTTCTAATCTTATTTACAAAAACTAGAAATGTTTCTTTTGGGAGTACACACATGAGGCAACAGACTGAGATTGGAACTCCTTCAAACAGTCCCACTCTTGCACATGGATAGGACTTTTACTGTTTAAACCTGTTTTGCAGCTCCCTGGAAAAACTCAGTTTACTCAGTGTGGTCTTTATTTGACCTAACTCAAAGGAAAATACATATCCCCAGAATGTTTCTTGAAAATGATCAGTAGCAATTGTATCTGAGGCTGCTACACCTGTTGGAACAAATACAAGCCTACCAAACCTTAAAAGAAGATCTGGGCAATAATATGTCCATATGCAGGGTTGCAGTAGCTTGCTAGACCCCCAAAACATGTCAAAGACCTTCAACTTCACCTATGAGAGACAAGGATGTCTCACCAAATAAAGAATATCAATAAAGAGAAGTTATACAAAATAAGCAATTATGAATTCTGTACTTTTATCAAGCTATAACTCTCCTAGAAGAAAACATATGGAAAGAACTTCTTAACATTGGTTTTAGGAATACCTTCTTGGATATGAGACTAAGACCACAATGAACAAAAGCAAAAAGAGACAAGTAGGACCTCATCAGATTAAAAAGCTCCTCTACAATAAAGGAAACAAAAGAATGAAGAGGCAACCTACAGAATTGGACAAAATATTTTTATAAGCTATAATCTGTTAAAGGGATAACATATAAAATACACAAAAACTCCTATGCTTCCATAAGTACAAAAACAAAACAAATAATCCAATTAAAAAATGGTAAAAGAACTTGAATAGCCCTGGCTGGCGTAGCTCAGTGGATTGAGCTCGGGCTGTGAACCAAAGTATCACAGGTTCAATTCCCACTCAGGCCACATACCTGGGTTGCAGGCCATGGCCCCCAGAAACCGCACATTGATGTTTCTCTCTCTCTCTTTCTCCTTCCCTTCCCTCTCTAAAAATAAATAAATAAAATCTTTAAAAAAAAGAACTTGAATAGATATTTCTCCAAAGAAGACATACAGATTAGCAACAGACATATAAAAAGGTCTGTTCAACACCCTTAATCATCAGGGAAGTGCAAATCAAAACTGTAATTAGATATCACCTCATACCTGTTAGGATTGCCTATTATCAAAAGAATAAGAGATAAAAAAATATTGGTGAGTATATGGAGAAAGGAGAACACTGGCATGCTGCTGCTAGGAATGTAAATTGGTACAGCCATTATAGAAAAATTAAAAATAGAACTATCATATGATCCAACAATCCAACTTCTAGGTATTTATCCAAAGGAATTGAAATCAGGATCTCAGTGACATATTTTCACTCTCATGTTCACTACAGCATTATTCACAATAGCCAAGATATTGAAACAATTCAATCAACCCAAATGTCCATCAACAGATGAATGGAAAAAGGAAATGTGGTGTTGTATGTGCATATTACAGTGGAATATTATTCATTCTTAGAAAAAGAGAAAACCCTGCAGTATGTGACAACATGGATGAACCTTGGGGACTAAATGAAGTAATAAGCCAGTTCTAGAAGGACAAACGCTGTATGATTCCATTTATATGGAGAATCTAAAATAGTCAAACTCATAAAGCAGAGAATAGAATGGTAGTTTCTTGGGGCAGGGAGGAGGAAGAAATGGGAAATTTTATTCAAGATAAACCAGTATCAGAAGTATGTTATGCAACATAGTGCCTATAGTTAAAAACATGATATAGTGCACCTGAACATTTGTTAAGAGGGTAAATCTCATATTAAGCATTCTTACCACACACACATGTAAAGACATGGAATTAAGTAGTGAAATAAACTTCCCACAAAGCAAAGATCAGGCCCAGATCATGTCAATTTTGAATTCTAACAAATGTTAAAAGAATACCAATCCTGCCTTGGCTGGTGTGGCTCAGTGGATTGAGTGCCAGCCTGTGAACCAAAGGGTTGCCAGTTCAATTCCTAGTCAGGGCACATGCCTGGCATGCAGGCCAGGTCCCCAGCAGGGGGGAAAAGAGAGGCACCACACACTGATGTTTCTCTCTCTCTCATTCTCCCTGCTTTCTCCTCTCCCTAAAAATAAGTAAATAAAATCTTAAAAAAAAGAAAGAATACCAATCCTTCATAAACTCTTCAAAAATAGAAAGGACCATTTCCCAAGTCATTCTCTGAGACTAATAGTAGTAATACACACACACACAAAACACAAATAAAGACATCACAAGAAAAGGGAGTTACACTATTAAATCCTTTGACTATAAATGTAAGATACTAGCAAACCAAATCTCACTACATGTAAAGAAAGGCATTACAGAGCAAGTAATAGCTGCATTCTACAAACAAAAAAATTGAAACCATTGATCTGGTAGACACAATCATGGATGCTAATCCTGTGTCTGTTAAATCTAGACTAGGTTAACTTTTTGGTTAAAAGTTATGCTAAATTTTGATTTTAAAGAAGCAAATCTGGTCACTGTGCTACAGAGGACTTTAGGGAAAATATATGGAAATATTTATTTTATTTTAAAATATATTTAATATGATATTATTAATAAGAACTGAATCCTGATCACTTTATAAGTGCCATATCAAAAATTAGGTCACTTTATTGTTACTGTTTATAACATAAAAATAGTCTCTATATAAATTAATTAATTTGTTTTTGTTTTTTTAATATTTTAAATTTTGAAAAGTAATACATGCCTACTACAAAATATTGACTTTATAAATGTTATCATTGGCTTTTAAATTTTGCATTTTAAAATTTTACCTAAGTTTAAGGACCATATTCATACAAGGGAAGTGGCAGTCAAATTACCCTTAAGGTTATATTTTAATCCTGGATTAATGTCATATTTTCTGACATTTTATGTTCCTTACATTCTGACATAACACTTTAAAAATTTATAGTAAATAAAATTCTCCCTCCATGATCTTAGGAACCATAAATTCATCAATAACTGTTAAACAAAAGAATTTCTGTTTTGTCAATGATAAATGATATTTGTTAATAAGAAATTACCAAAAGCCTAAATATACAGTGATTTAAAAAACTCAAAATTATCAAACATTAATAAACATGCATACAACTTATGGTCTCAACAGAGGTACTGTTGTAAGGATCTGGTTTCTAAAGTTGGTGGAAAGACAGTTTATAATTTAAGTGGTACATAAGGTATCATTATCCGTCTTCTCCCTCAACATGTAAGTATATAGCAAGGTATGTTTCTACTGTGAGCTTAAACAATAATTAAGCATTTTATTGTATTTTCACCTCAAATCTATGTTGCTGATATTGTTGCTAAATTTCAAGACATACAAACATTAGTATGCAGTTTCAATCAAAGATGCCTTAGGTAAAAATAAATTTTCTGCTTGAATAGATAGTTTACTTTTAGAAATTAATAGATGAAATAAAGTTAGAAATAAAAAGGTCTGTTAATTATAAATATTTGAAATGGAAAGAACAGTACACCTCAAACAGAAAGGTTATGCACAAAATTCATAAATTTGTTATTATAGTCTTAGCTTTATATACATCAATAGTATTTTCAAGGAAAACTGATTTACCTTCATCAGTTCTTTTAGTTTATATGATAATGCTTATAAACTTACAGGAATGTAAATAGAAAATATTTCTCCTCAAAATAGTTTATTTTGAAGGAAATTACATATTTCCTTTAAGATTGGATATGGCTTACTTAATGAATTTAAACCAAAACAATAACTTACTTGAAGTCCCCAGCAGTATGGAAGGGGTTTGTAACATTCACAGTGATGTCTTTCCATTGATAACATGGAGTTTTGCATTTTATAGTTTCCTAAAGTAAAAAGAAAAATAAACAAAGATATACTAAATTGGAAAAATAAAAAAGAGAATGACCTGAACTATAAAATATAAGCTTAAAGTATCTAAAAACCTGTTCATTTAAATATTACAATGATATTAATTGATATAATTTCCCTTTTCCCAGAAACACTGTACTGCAAAAATCTGAGTGGGAAGACATAAAAACACATTTCATTACTTTATATCATCGCTGATCCCCAGTACTGTGCTAACAACTGCAAACATGTCACATAGTATCTCTCAAATAGATTTCCTTAAAAAACTTTTATTAGTGACTGAGCATCTCACATTTGCAAATTAATTAATTATATATATACCTAGTAACACAACATAAAGGAGAGGCAAGTGTGTGTGCGTATGCACACAGGTGTGTGAGTGCATGAATATCTATCTGTGTATGGCTGTGCATGAGTGTGACATGCCAGTGTTTATAATGCGGCGGCTACACTGACATATTTTTATTATAATAAAAGCACAGGTATAAAATTTAAAATTCAAATTACCCAGGGGACTTCCATTGAGGAAAAAAATTCTAGGAATTTTATATTTTCAGACTGATGATGTTCTTACCTTCTTTCATTTCTCCACTATTACTCTACCTCCTGGTGACCAAGGCCATGAGTAGTCAATGGACAAGTAAACAGAGACCACATGAGCTTCAAGTGTCAGCTTTTCTGACCCAGAGCGATGTTAATAACAAGCTAATAAAACCATCTATATCTCTTTGATACATGTGGCAATGTAATGCTTTGTTTCAGAGAATTTGTGTGAAAGGCTTGGGGAGTGTAAGAGCATTATGCATGAGAAAATCAGGTCACAATACACATCTCAGTGACAATCAAACGTCTGCTTCCAGTTCTGGGTGTCATTGTCTAGTAAGCCAGTCTGTCCTTGTAAAGATCTTAATACTCTCCTTACACAACTCACCATTACTAGAGTCATTCTACTTATTTCCTACTCATTCCACTGCACACCTAAAATTCTTTATAATCCATATAACAAATTTACTTCTTTTTCCCCCCATAAGTCCATGTTAGAAAATAATATTGTGCCAAAACACTGAGTACAAAAAGGCAATCATGGCAATGTCACATTGATTTTATAGAAAATGTTAAAGTCCTTCTCCCTCATCTTTTGAGATATAAACCAAACTTTGGAACATCACCCCCTCTTGATAAATGTTGGTCTTAGCATTATATTTAGAATGATTTAATCCACTGGGCAGTGAAAAGAAACTGATGAATATTCCAACTGGAGAAGAGAAACATTTTCTTTGCTGTGTAAACTACCAACTCTTAATTCAAACAAAAGCAGAAACAGGCCTAGGGACTGCTTTAACTTTAATCGCAAGTCTCCAGGGCTGAGGGCATATAAGTTGCTATGTGTACAGTGAATGACTTCTTCATGAAAAGCACATACGTATGGTAATATTAAAAGTGTGATCTTAAAATAAAACTCAATACAAGTCCTTTCAAATTCTATTATGAAGCTAGAGATGTATTTTCACAGAAAATGTATCCTAGTAAGGATATCAGAGACACAGAGGCCAAAATTTGGGCAAATATAAGTACATACACACTGGGTCTCAAGGAATAAGAGCTGCCAGGAGATAAAACTAGGAAGAATAGCTATGCTTAGGATACTCCATTGCCTGGAAAGAGAAATGAAGACATACAAAATAGGTAAATTTTACTTACAATAGGATGAAATTCGTGGACTTCACCTTTAAGGGCATAAACTATTGCAGTGCCTCCGACTTCAAGCTTAGATTTTGAAAGTAACATCAGTGAAGCTTCAGCGGGATGAAGGAAGCGACTAGCGAATTGCACAGTGACAATGATGTGGCCTCTATTTCATAAAAGATACAAGGAAAATATTTTATTGAAAAAAGATAATAACCATCTATTCAATGGAGACCACGTGCCCAGTGCCTACACTCTGCAATATACTCACTTCTATAATAAAACTCAGGGTTGTCACTGATTTCAGGAAGCTTACAATCTAGTTATTGTCATTAGTTAAAACATCTTGATCCACCTGTATGTCCTTTTTGGAGAAAAGTCTATTCTAGTATTCTGCCCATTTTTTTTAATTGAATTGTTTTTGTGGTGTTCAGTTGTATGAGATCTTTATATATTTTTATATAAACCCCTTACCAACAGACATATGAAAAGATGTTCAACATCAGTAAGCATCAGGAAAACACCAATTAAAAGCACAATGAGATATCACCTCATACTTGTCAGAATGGCTATCATTAATAAATTAACAAATAACAAGTGCTGGTGAGGATTCAGAGAAAAGGGAACCATCATGCCCTGTTAGTAGGATTTCAAATTGGTCCAGCCACTACAGAAAATAGTATGAAACTTCCTTAAAAAATTAAAAATAGAATTAACATATGGCCCAGCAATGCTACTTCTGGGCATTTAACTGAAGAAGTCCGAAACACTAATTCAAAAAGATTTATGCCCCCTATGTTCTTTGCAGCATTATTAACAATAGCCAAGCAGCTATCAAAGCAATTTAAGTGACTGTCAATAGACAAATGGATAAAAAAGAGTTGGTATATATATGATGGGATATTACCCATCCATAAAAGAGAATAAAATCTTGTCATTTGCAACAGCATGGATGGACCTACAGGGTATTAGAGAAAGACTAATATCATATGATGTCACTTATATGTGAAATATGAAAAACAAAATAAGCACAATAGAAACAAACTCATAGATACAGAGGACAAATTGATGGTCACCAGAAAGAAGGCAGATTGGAAGACTGGGTGGAAAAGGTGAAAGGGATTAAGCACAAATTGTCAGTTATAAAAACAGTCCCAGGGATGTAAAGTATAGCATAGGGACTATAGTTAATAATAATACTTTAATAATCATGTATGGTGTCAGATCAATACTGGACTTATTGGGGTGATCACTTTGTAAGTTATATAAATGTCTAACCACTATGTTATATGCCGAAAACTAACATAACATTGTATGTCAACTGCAATTGCAAAATACATTAATTAAAAAGGAAAATGTCTTGATCTCGTCTATAATTCTAAAGTTAACTTCCAAGAATATGTATAATCTACCAAATACTGGATTTTCTAACAGCTGGCCAAAGAAAATAATACATTTTTGTGTGAATTTCGTAAGACACTCTGTGCTACTATATAGGCAAATTTTTAGTCGTACCACTGGTTTTTGGTAACGGAGGAAAAAATGCGAGAAAATAAGAATGCAAAAGATACTTAGAACTCTGGTTGAAAATAGAATTCAAATCTCAAATGAACTTAATGGAATATAAGTAACATGATGCAAGATATATGTAATTAAAAGAAGGAACCAAGAAAACATATCTATCTCCCTTAATCTTCAACTTTGTAGCCTAAAACATAGTAAAAAGGAAAGAGTCTATGGCCTTGGAGATTTCCCTTCCCAGTTTTAGGGGAATGACTGGGTCACGGTGTCCTGGCAACCCTGCCTGACAACACAAAGGCCATATATGCAAGCCTAAACTGCAGTGGATGAGAGGTCTTGGCACACAGTTCTATGATCTTCCTGTAACATAAATGCATGGAGGCTCTTGAAGTGCCGCTACAAGAGCATTTTTCACTTGTCTTCCTACTCCCCTGCAAGGCTGTCACCCGACAGTTTCCAATGAGGTCTGAGGCTTGCTATCCAGCCCCCTTCAGGGTAGAGTTAGGGGCTATAAAACTATTTGGTTGCAGCATGAAACTGTCAGCGACAGTGTATCTTACTGTGTATGTTCCCGTCATCTGGTCCCTTTTGTTTTGCTGTTGAGCTGCAAAAGGACATGGGACCTAGCCCATTGATTACTTTTGCTTGCACTGCTTATGTAAATAAAGAACTCTTCAAGTAAAAAATAGTTTTCACTGTTTCTTTACTGGCTGAATCTTTCAGCCATGCCTTGGCTTGCCACAACTGTGGATGATAAATCTTGGGGGAATTTTACCTTTGCTTTTGCCCTGGTTTTTAACATACATAGCATGATACACCATTTCACAATTATTTTTTGTACAAACAACTCCGATCACCTTCCCTTAGGATACACATGATTGGAAATAGAGATGGGAAGAGATTCTCTGGGTCAAACTTTGGCATAATTTCCCTAGAATGACTGAGGAATTACTGTGGAATGGGTGAGTTTAGGGAGCAGCAGAGTAAAGTGAATGGAGGCTTTCAGATCAATAGTAACATTCTCAAAACTGCTCTTTAGAGAAAATTACAGCTCACATCTAGCAAGAGTGAGAATGCTTTTTATCCAGATATGCCATCACTAATCTCAGTTTGTGAAAAAGGACATTTTCTTGGCTATTATGAAGAGATCACGGACTTGAATCTGATTGAGAACAAAGAATATTTGTTCTCCTGATCTTTTTCTGGGTATAATGGGCTCAAGCTCTGTGTTAGGTACCTATGAGTGATTCAGGATTTTTTCAGATATTAAGAAATAATATCATAAATGGTTAATAATATGGTTAATAATCATAAGACCATTCATTCCTTCAATTGATATCTATGGATAATTTATATTATGCCAAGCACTGTTTTAAGATTTTGGGATACAGTTGTGAGAAAAAAACATACACAGTTGCCCTGGCCAGTGTGGCTCAGTTGGTTTGATTCCCTGTCAGGGCAAATGTCTGGGTTGCTGGTTCAGTCCCCAGTCTGGTGCATGCACATTGATGTTTTTCTTTCTCCCTCCCTTCCCCTCTCTCTAGAATCAACTAAAAAAAAAAGAAAACACTATTGTTAATCTCCTGGCTCTTACATTTTATAGGACATGATGGATAACATATCATCACAAAATAAATGTGAAAACTACAAATTATGTGTGTGCTATCAAGTGGCATGAGAACACAATAATGGGGACTGTGATACAATCTGAAAGGTCCATATATATCCTAGTGATGCAAGACAGAGTGAAGAGCCCACCATGAAAGCCACATGGACCATGTTGAGATGTTCAGTCTATACCATGGTCGTGATGGGAAGCCAAAGGGATATTCTAAGTAAAAGAGTAACATAACCAAATTTGCATTTAAAAAATTATTGCCATTCTGATATATAGGACAGATTGAAGGGAAATCCTTTTAGGAATCCATTGTAGCAGCTCAGTTTAAAGATGATGACTATACATTAAATTAGAATGGAACACGTAGGTCAGAGGAAAAGATGACATATTTAGGATACATACAGTAAAATAAATAGCACTAGGTAATGGATTGGAACTCCATGGAAGTTGACGGAAAAAGGTGTTCAAGAATGATCATATTCTAAATAACATGCACTTAGTACATGAATTTATGAATGTATACTTAAGTCCCATGAAACACATTTCTTAAAGAATTTACATATTTACTTTTAGAGAGAGGGAAAGGGAGGGAGAAAGAGGTGGAGAGATATAGTGATGTGAGAGAGAAACATCATTTGGTTGTCTGTCATACGCACCCTGGGGACCAAACTGGCAACCCAGGCATGTCCCTGATTGGGAATCAAACCAGCAGCCTTCTGTTTTGCAGAGCAATGTCCAACCAATGAGCCACATGGGTCAGGGCCAGTGAAACACATTTTAAAACACAGTATCATTTGTATGAAGCCAATGGCTGGTTTTAGAACCATGAAGATTTGAGCTTCTCTTGAGTATAAATACTCCCTTTATAAAAAAAAAATGTGTAATCATATTGAAGCATGTAAATGACAAGGATTCCTTCCTGAAATGTATTAGAAAGTTCAGAATCAAATGGGTGGTCAAACTTAGGTCATGTCTTAGGTCTGCAGGCATGTATATTATAAGTATAGGTTTTATCCTAATTTTCTTACCTTTGATTTTTTTTGTTCCAATTGCCTCCCTCTCATTTAAAAATAATCTCCATGTTATATGCACCTCATAAGCTACTTCAACTTGGCTTTCGGAAAAGATGGAGAATAAATATACAACACATCACTGTCAGAGACCATATGGCTCAACAAGAATAATGAGGGAAAAAAGAAACAGAATGGTTTTCTAAAACTATACTTCCACTTTTACGAGTCACTCTATGGTTATAGCTAAATTTAGTCATGACGTTAGGTGCAGAAATAAACATTTTTGTTTATTTGTTGATGTGGCTGTTTAATCTTTCTATATAAATTATATCTCTGGGAATTTAAATCTCCAGCTGGCAGAAAGAGCTATTATTAATTGTGATTTAGACAGATTCTAAGACAGGATGTGGTGCACATAGATAATTATATAATATCTGATAATGATAAGGCCACAAGTTTTTTTTGTTTAAGAAAACAAAACAGTTTCTGAATCCTATTCGTAAAAACCAAAGACTATAAAATTACTAAGTCTAGCTAAACAGATACTTAAAGAACCACCTAATAACAGTATTCAAGCCTACAAAATAAAATGCATCCAGAAAAGTGAATAATTGTTTTCCACATCCATGGAGAATTAAGCATTAGAGAACCCTTCTGTGGTTTTCCCAAGAACACTTAGGTGTCTTCTTTTTTCCATTTTCCTCTGGTTTTATACACACATCACAAATAAAACAAGTATCAAATTGTATCTTCATTGTATATTTGCTTATATGGCACTATGCTAGATTGTAAACATTGTGAATAGTGTTGATGTTTTCATCTACAAATCACCAGCACTTTCGCCCTGGCCGGTGTGGCTCAGTGGATTGGGGGCTGGTCTGAAAAAATTGTGTGATCCACATTTTCCAAGGAAAATAAGGAAAATGAGGCTGCATCATAGAGCCAGTACATGTCAGTTTGAAAGGACAGCATTTAATTGTTAAATGACATAATAGAAGAGCTAGGTTACAATGGCATCTAAAACACAGATTATCTCATTAAAATTATAATAAAGGGAGCTTTCAATAAAAAGTGCTAGCTAGAGGGAGCCATTGAGCAATAACTCGAAGAGGCTAATACAGGAAACAAAGGTGCCCTGTGAGACTCCTGGAGAAGCTGTTTCCAGAAAAGCCTAGTTTCAGAGAGGGCAAAATGGGTTCAGACAGCCCTACTCTTCCCAAAGCCAGTGTAGAATGCCAGGCAACTGGGCCTAAAAGCACAATGTTCTCACCCTAAAGTGAAATCTGCCAATTGACAAACCTGTGCATTTACTGACTCACAACTGACTTTTCTATGGCCATTTTATTACATATAAATGGATAAATGGGTATCACTAGTCATTAGAGTCAATCCTTCAATGTGAAAAGACTGGGACCAAGAGAAACAAATGTTAAGAACTGACCTTAAAGAAAATGAAAATAATACATGTAATGTAAAAGTCAGAGACATTTATAAAGCTATTGTAACCTCAAATTAAGGACATGATGTTATTAAATAAAGATATTCAAAAAGAGAAAGTGCTTTTATAAATGTATGACATTACCTATTTCTACTTATCTATCTATACATACACAACGACTAGGGATAGAGAAAAATGGGAACATTGAGGTATCTTTCAGGTCTGATTATCGTTCTTCTACTTTTTTCTCTTTATACTTTCATAGTTTCTAAGTTTTATACAATGAGCACATAGTGCTTTTATAATCAGAAACAACTGTATATAACATATAATGCTATGTAAATGTATATATTTAGCACACACTGCTTCCTATTTTCTGCAGGAAACAGTAATGTACCACATAAACAATTTATTATTTAATCTGTACAGCCAATATACATGAAAAATAAACTAAAATTAAATATATACATGGAATGTAGCTGCTTTATGTTGTTAGAAATTTTTTTAGCAAAGTTGATGAGGAATTGAAGCAACATGGGAATATTTATCTACGTGTGAGTAATGATCTTTTCATTTATATATATCTGCTAAAAACAATACTGTTTAATAATCATAACACACATTAAATCTCTAGCTGATACATTCAAAGAAGAAAATTTTTAATAAAATACTTACCCTGCAGGAATTGCCACAACATCCTTTGACATGTGAAGGGAGAAATCAGTGGCATCTCTTCCAATAAATGTCATTTTATATACTATGGCTTTACGGCTTGAATTTCGCACTTTAATCTATGTTGCAGAACAAGAGAGTAAAAACAAGATCATGAATTTTAACAAATATACAACTTAGCTTTTCTTATTTTATCAAAGAGAGTTATATATTTTAATCATGAAAATATTTATTTCTAATGTACACTAACTAAAGGAAAACAGACTTCGTATTTGAAGATGGCATATATATAGTTTAGCAAAAATGGACAGACAGGCAGAAGGAACTTCCAAGCAAGGAAGTGACACAAGGATTTGAAGTCCAAAATTAGCAACTTGGATTTTAATTCTTATTGCCAAGAAAAATTGTTAGATAATTTTAAATGGAATTTATACAGTCCAATTTACAAAAAAAAAAATTACTCTGGCTGCTCAATGTAGAAAGTTTTAAAGAGTACAGGTTTAAAATCAGAGGTCCAAGCTGGAAACGATGGTGGCCTCATCTAGAATCACAATGTAGCTAGAGTTTGACTGTCCCTTCCTTCCTAATGCTGAGGTGTGGAGAGTACTGGAGAATGAGTTACTTCATTTTTAGAGAGAGTATTGCATGACAACTTAAGTATACAAGCCTTTGTGTAGAATATAATGGGGATTCAAACATACACATTAGGAAGACACTAGGTTACCATGGAAAGTGCTGACCCAAGAGAGGACAAATGGATGATTGGCCACTTTACAATGAAGACAAAGTAACTGCACTTAAGCAGTCCAGCAACTGTAGTCACAGACATTGAGGAGTTAATAATTAGCATTATGTATGATTATAGTGAATTGTAAGGAATATGGTAGGGGTTTGTTGACAGATTAGATTAACTACTTTTATATGTCAATGAAAAGTTGGGTAACTACCAGAACAAGTAGGTTGTTGCTGAAGAGTACACACATTCAGTTACCCCAACAAATGTGGGGGTCTCATGTTGCTTATCTACTTACAGATGTCAGCACCTAAAGAATTAATTAATAGACCAAGTGATTTTTAAGTCCCAGAAGGCTAATTTCCATTTTCTGTAAGAAAAGTTTTAAAATAATAATAAATTCACTATACAGTGTTATTGGCTCCTAGTCCTGGAACATCCATAACCAACCCTGAGTTCTTAAGGAAGACATTCATCCTCATTGTCATATCATACATATGACACAAGGCCATTGGGCTCATTTGTAGTCAGAGTATTCCACCCAACTGCAGGATTTCACGGAGGGGTGGTGAGTGGTACTGGGGGAGAAAGGAAAGCTGAGAGCAGGAAAGCAAGACAGTTTTGGAGCCTCAATTCCCACTTTGTGGTGATGGTCAGTCTTTAACAACTGTTCTTCTGTGCAAAGTGTATTTCCAAAAAGGGGAGAAGAAAAGTTCATAGCTTTAAAAATTGTCTCAGAAAATCACTGCACTCTACAGTTTTTCATTGATCACCATATGGTTTAATGGTTGAAATATTCTATGTTTCTATTTGAGACACTCATATAGCTCCAGAAATACGTTTTCAATTGTAGTAGCCACTTCCTGAGATTTTTCTTTTTCCTGGAAGATTGAAAGGGTTGAAAAGAATGATATTCTATGACTTAGGTGCTGCCACTCCTGGGGTTGATGCATAGGGGCAAGCTATGTCTAAGTTTCTCAGCAACTTCCAAATTAATGACTTTTTTAAAATGAAATTTAAACTCACAGCTTGTTGCAGTTGATGTTGTCTTTTGAATTCATATTTAACTTTTATTGTTTCCTTCAAAATATGTATCTTACACTTGTGAAAAATAAAAACTGTCTGTATAATGTCACCAGTAATCTTAAGGTGTGGACAATATTTTTAATAAAGAGTTAAATTAGAAAGAAATCATATTTCCATTTTCATGTGTTTTATTTGGTTTTTACCATCACAAGTAAAATTTTTGTTTAAATACGAGAGTGTGTTATTAAATACATTTTTAAATAACAATTAAATGCTATAAAGAATTACAAATATGTGGTCAGAGTTAAAGAATAGTTAATAACACTTAACTGTAATAAATCAATGCTTAATCTAATTTAGACTTCTATCTTTTGCAGGTCTAAAAACATTTCCAACTGTTCATAGATTTTATTTTGAAGTTAGAAGTCCTCTACAATATAATTATAGCTCTAGGCTAGTTAGTACCCAAGGCTCTTGAATAGCATTGCAGTTAGGGAATGAGGATAGTAAACACTATTGAAAAAATTCTCCAAAGAGTTTTATATTTTTTTCTCTGACAAAAAGGGGAAAGGAATAAAATTAAGCAACAGGGATTCTATCTCAATATTCTCTAGCAAAAATATCACAAGGAGTGACTTTACTTTCCCTAAATTGAGCCTTTATACTTTGAGACAAGAACCTGAGCTTTTCCCTTGAGTTTTAACTAAATCATACCAATCTTCACTCATATTGGCAGAGAGGGCACACAGTTATTTTTTTCAAAGAGGTTACAACTAGAAATCAAACATCACCAGGACATATATTTTGAAGACCACATGAGGAGAAGTGTTTCATGGGAAGTATAAACTTAACACCCACCCATAAATACAGAGGAAAATACATAAAACAGCCTAAGGAAGAGAAATAAACATGATCTGACCAAGCAGTAAAATAACTTGTGTACAAAATAAGATTTTTTTTTAATTTTATTTTAATCATTGTTCAAGTACAGTTTTCTCCCCCCTACTCCCATTCCAGCCCACCCACCCAAACAAAATAAGATTTTATCAGTCCATAGTGTCTTGAGAAAGAAGCAAGGAGACCACCTATGAATCTGGTTAAAGATCTTATGAAACAATCTTAGATAAATATAAGCAATTTAAAATTGCATGGCAGAGGATATTTCACAAGTGTTCATGTGAAACAAATTGTTTGAAATTGAGGTCAATTATCCCTGATAAGATATTTCCCAAAGAGAACACTTGCTATTATTATAGGACTTGAAATTTCATTTTCAATTTTTTTTCTGAGGATTAAAGAATCCACCATTACACATTCAGTACCTGCAGCATATATAGTATCATTTAAATGGGAATTAGGGGGCCCAAGTCAGGAGTACTTCCATTATTATTTTCTTTCCTACATCCACATCAGAACAAAATCCATTTCTGTGTACAAATTGTTCCCTAAAGGAAAGCCAAGCACATTCAGGTCACAAGTTTCCACTTATGGTATCAGTCCTCTTGCACATGAAATGGATTTCAAGTTTCCTGAAAGGATTGGCCCTTCAAAGTACATAACCATTATCTTCCACATCTCCAACACCCATTCCTCAACTGCCTGAAAGAATCATCATTTCCTTGCTGATGGTGATTATTATTAAGCACAATTGTCCCTTTCACTCTGCTATACCTTTGGTTTAGAAGGAGCAACATTTGTTAAGGCTTGTTGTATCATATTGATACTTCTCTTAATTTGAGTCTGGGAAAGAAATATCTAAAACCCCTCTTAAGTGTTAACTTTGTATACTTTGCCCCTAAATAGATCCTTACCGTTTTTATCATAGTTTCATGCAGAGTACAATTAAAGATCACCATTTCCTTGGGGACAAATTGAGGGAGTTTTTCATATAAGAAGACACAAAACATGAGCATCAGGATTGGATTAGGGTCACAGATGTCAGTAGCCTAGTTTTGAAGAAGAGAAATATAAATAAGAGGACATAGAAATAAAATATATAACTAGAGCTAATGCACAGTAATCAATTGTTGAAATACTTTAAAACTGTTTCAAGTGTTACTGACTGGCAATGATACTGAAATGCAGATACAATTAAGAAAATATTGTTGTAAATCAGAAGAGCTTGACATAAATGTTAAAAGATGAATGAGATGTATTTTAAGTATAACAATGATCTCAGGAGCCTCAAAGACTCCATAAAACCTAGTCAGAAGTCAGAAAGATACTACACCCTAGAAATACTGACCAATGTGACTGTAAGACAACATCCCTGAGTTATTAAAGTATCATAGAATACACTAAAAGAAAACTTGAGAAGTAGGCAAAGTGCTTAGGTAAAAGATGGCAAGAGATTTTCAAGCAAACCCCAAGGGAGGAGGTAACACATGAGACAAACTTGAAGGCTGTTTGGACATCAAATAGGTTGTGTTGGGTGTGAGGTAAAGGGCAGGTTCTATCAGGATGACAAAGTACTATAGGGCAAAAAAATAGAGAAGTACAGTGTTCACTTGGAGGAAGAAGTACAATTTGAGTCAGGAAAGACTGAGCAGTGTGCAAGAACCACATTGTGGAGGGCATGGGTACCAGGGTCAGGAACTTGGTTTCTGAGCAAGCAATAACACAGGAACAACAATTGAAGCAGATCAAAGCAGTGGGTGGTTGGGGAAGTACTTTTCCCAGAACAGACGAATTATACTAAGGCAGAAAATATAGTGATAAACAAGACAAGTTAGTGATGGTTGTTGGACTAGATTTGAGGTAAAATCCAGATTACAGGGGAATAATGGCACAGATGATCAAATAGCCAGAATGCACAGTGAAGCTAAACAGTAGAGTCAGGAGCATAAAGAGAAAGATTCTTTCTATCAATTCATGTAGTGCCTCTGATCCTCTAGAACAATCTGGGGGTAGTGAGGAAGAATTACTCATATCAAAAAGGAATTTGGGTTGATCTGAGAAATTGAGTCAAAGACATATAAAATACCACTGATAAACAAGCAATTCAGTCATTGACAATGTACAGGGAGCTCTCCACACTTCCATAAAATGAAGAACATGCTATGACTAAACGGCACTCATTCAAGTTTGCAACTGAAAATGACCCGGGCCTAGCCTAGAAATGTAAACAGCTAGAGTTAAGGAAATCCAAAGTGTTAGTAGGACCCCTTATCCACAGTTTCACTTTCCACAGTTTCACTTATTCATGGTCAAATGCAGTCTGAAAACACTGAAAGGAAAATTCCAGAAACCATTTGTAAGTTGAAAATTGTGTGCTGTTCTCCATAGTGTAATGAAATCTCGTTCAGTCCTGCCCAGAATGTGAATGATCCCTTTGTTCAGTGTCTCCATGCTGTATGTGCCACCCGCCCTTTAGTCACGTGGTAGGTGCCTCAGTTACCAGATCAACTGCCACAGTATCACAGTGCTTGTGCTCAAGTCATCCTTAGTTCACTTTATACTGTCCCCAAACACAAGAGTGGTGATGCTGGTCATTTGGATATGCCACACAGAAGCTGTAAAGTGCTTTTTCTTGAAATGGGAAGGTAAAAGTTCTGAACTTTATAAGGAAAAAAATATATATGCTGAGGCTGCTTAGATCTTCCATAAGAATGAAGCTATCCATATAATTGTTAAAAAAGAAAAAGAAACCCCTGCTAGTTAGTTGAGAGAGACTACATTACACAATTTTTATCACAGTATATTATTATAATTGTTCTATTTTGTAATTAGTTGTTTTTATTAACCTCTTCCTGTGCCTAATCTAGAAATTAAACTGTATCATAAGTGTGTATGTGTAGGAAAAGATGATATATAGTATATATACATAGCAAACAGAGTATTCAGACATCTGTGGTCTTGGGCATCCACTGGCGGTCATAGAATATATCTCTGGTGGTTAAGGGGAGGGAGCGCTACTCACTCTCTGTGGAACTAAGGCACTTCACTCTAAAATTTGGCAGCAGTTGCCAGAGAATAATTTATAGCCCATCTGATTATCTGCTAATTCACATTTCCAAAAACATTCTTTTCCTTTTTTGGAAGAAGAGAAGAGTTTATTCTTTTTTGTTCTGTCAATAAGCAGTAGGGTTTACTGGGAAGGAGACTGTCAGTAAAAAATGAGAGTAGAAAGTTGTTAGGGAGTATGACTTGAGAAAAACTAAGAAAGTGCGAAATTCCAAGGTTTCTCATCAGTATTCTGTGGTCCCACATTTCTTCAATGAAGACCATGGTAGTCAGCTGATGAAGGAAAGTTATTTAAGATAAGAACAAACTGAAAAATTAGATAGAGAGTTTAATTTTCACAAAGTGAAGAGTATGGTACTGAGGGGCCCTGTGTGATGGGCCAGCCTGGGAGTATGATCCAAAGAGGGCTGCCTGGGGGGTGGGAAATGTTTTTCTTGGGGAAAGGAGAACACTTGCAGCAGAGCACTCTGGGCTCAAGTCTAAGGTCAACAAAAGTCTTCTGAACATTGTTTTAGTGACTCCAATATGAAAAATATACAGAATGAAGTACAAAAAGTACTCCAAAAGCTCATATTTGAAAATTTAGACATGAAAGAATATGCTTATCTTAGTGGAGAAATATATTTGATAGTTAAGATATTATATTGGAAAATCAGAGAAAGGGGTATTCTTTACTCTCTTCACGATAAATTTCAATGAAAATAACCTAAACTACACTTTACACTTTAGTATATATTGCACAACTACTCTTTAGGCATTTGTAGGCTTAGAAGGCCAAATGCTAAATTAAGTTAGATTTTCTAAAGACAAGATTTTCATGTGAAGTCTATTTCAAAGAAATAATCATTATTTTCTCTACAGAAGTCTAACCAAGACCTTTAATCATATTGACCCACTTTTACACCCGATGACAGTATTTCCTCCTGGAGTAACAAAAGATAAGGAGTTAAACAAACAAAAACCATAACACAGAAAGATGCTGGAGGAGAAATCTGCTAAACTAAATTCCAGCCCTACAACTACACAGTGCCATGATCTTGACTAAATCAAATGATTTTATTAGGCCTCCGTTTCCCCTTCAGTAACAAGAAGTGAGATGGTACTGAGCTTCATGGTAGATTTATTTCATTTGCTCTAACTTTAAGGTATCACCAGCTGTCAAAGTAGACATCAACCATAACTAGTAGTATCATCCACTGACATACTGTAACCCCACAGAGAACACTGTTGATTGCCTTCCAAAGAGCAACTTTCTCTTTTCTTCTTTACTAAGAATCCCAAGTTTTTTAAGATTCTTGATTCTGTTATCAAACACTGCTTTAGCTTAAGAATGGAATGCAATTTTGGTCAATGGGAAATATGCCGTTGGAACACTGAGAAAGGTTTAAGTTAAAGAAAAAGAAAAGCACAATAAAAGGGTGCTACTCTAGTAGGCCCAAGCAGAGCTGTGTGAAGGTATTATGTGAGAATTTTCAGTAAGAATCAGTGCATGTATAAGCCAAAGGGCTGAGAAGAGTTGAGACAAAAGGAATCTCTGAAAACTTTCTTGAAACACTGAATAACTATCCCTGTAATATTCCACTGCCTCACTTCACCTTAAGCAAAACTGAATTTCTTTATTTTTAAACTACTTTTACTATGGAATATGTTATTTAACACTGAAACATCCTAGCTCATAAAAAACTCAAAATTTTAAGAAAATTTAGATTATCTACATTAACCATTAGCTTTTCTCATTACTCAGTGAATTATATGTAGAATAACCTCTATAAATTTATTATATTTATTTTTATATCCATCTATCTGCATATGGAAATGAAAATATATTCTATGCTGAGTCCAAATGATTCCCAGTTATTTCTGCTTTAAATAAAAAGCAGGTCATAAAAGGGAGACTATGTAATAACTGTATATTTGAGCTTACAAGATACAATAACAGGACATGACATAGGCTCAGAAACTTATGTAGCTGATTCAACAGTTGCAAAGGATGTGAAAAAATAGGAAACGTAGACCTGGCTGGTGTGGTTCAGTGGATTGAGCACCAGACTGCGAACCAAAGTATTGCTGGTTCAATTCTCAGTCAGGGCACATGCCTGCATTGCGGACCAGGTCCCCAGTAGGGGGCACATGAGAGGCAAGCACATATTGATGCTTCTTTCCCTCTCTTTCTTCCTCCCCTCCCCTCTGCCTATAACTAACTAATTAACTAACTAAATAAATAAATAAATAAAGGAAATATAAACATTACTAAGTAAATGCAGTGCTGAATTTCACAGGGTTAAAATGTGGACCAGTACTAGGCATCAACATTAATTCATTATAGCTAAGTTAATTTAAGGGTGATATTTTCAAACTCTGCCATTTAATGTAGTTGGTAAATCCAGGCTGATTAAAAGGTAATGAATTAGAACTGGCTGGTAAAAGCCTGATAATTGTCTGCTAAGTTAATTGTCAATTTTCCCATTCGCCATTTATCAAATCTTGGACACCTCTGCATCTTTAAGTAGTAGACACATTTTAAAATAGTTTTGGCTACACGATTAAACCTTTTGAGTCATTATAACTGAGGAAATCAAAAAGCAAAGGAGAGAATCATAATATGATGAATTATATTTTCTTTTTTAAAAAAAAGATTTTAGAAAGAGAGAGAGAGAAGAAGGGAGAGAGAGAAACATCAATTTGTTGCACCATTGTTATAAGGGTAAATGCCTTTATTCCCACAATTGCCACAAGGTAAACTTGTGACTTTTTATGCTGATTCAAGATCCCAGTATATGCCTATGTATATTTTTCTAATCCCAAATTGCAACCTAAGCAACCTAGTCATACATTTTCCTTAATATATGTCATTTGTTCATGTGTGTGTATGTGTGTGTGTGTGTGTGTGTGTGTGTGTGTGTGTGTGAGAGAGAGAGAGAGAGAGAGAGAGAGAGAGAGAGAAGACCAGAATAGGCACTTGTGTCTCATGCCACCAAACTAAGGGTTAATACTAACCTAACTGCAGCTTCAGCCTCTACCAACAGTGTAATCCTAAACACTGATAGACCCCAGCAGTCCCTCAAAGAAAGGTAACTTTGCCTGAAACAATCCACTCTTTGCTGGTCACTTCCTTGTCCTGCCTCCTTCTTTCTGCCTATAAAACCCCTCCATTTTGTACAGCTACACAGAGCTCCTTTCTAGTTGCTAGATGACATGCTGCTCTATTCAAGCATCATTGGATGAAGCCAATTAGCTCTTTAAATTTACTCAGGTCAACTTTTCTAACACATTCTACATTCTGTTTATGCCACATACTCCTAAGTGAACACCTTCTTCTCTTACCATTTCCAATCCAAATCCAACCCACCCTAAAAGAACCCAAATAAGTCCTGGCTCCACCACAAAGTCTTTGGTGGATCAATCTAGAGCCCACTAATCTCTTCTCTTATCTGATTTCTACACTTTTTCTTACACAATGACAATTAAATGAGTAGAATATTATTTATCACACATATATCTTGATAATTCAATAAGTTTGTATGTTCTTCAAAGTTAGAAATAATTTATTATATAATTTAATTACTCTAAAGTAACAAAGAGCTCAAAGATGTTAAGCATACAATATATTTTTTATTATTACCACTGAGGACTTAATGTGATAAGCTAGATAGAATTATAATTTGGAGGTCCAAATGTAATAAAAATGTATATTGTCATTGTGATCTCTACATGAATACTTATTTTTAATTAGAAGACAATAATACAATAGCTATATTCAGAGAGCTCTGCACCTTTAATTCATGCTTCAAGCTCAGTAAGATTAATAAGATATTCATTCCTATGGTTTAAGAAAACTGGACCCATCACTAAAACTTTCTTTTTATGTGTAGTTGGATATACATAATTATGCACATTAAAAATATCCAAGTAGAATTTGATGGAGACATATTTCAATCTTCACATTTTAGCAATATCCCATGAAAAGTATGTTTCAATTTAGATTTAAAATTTGTGAAGAAAGGTATATTATTAAGGAGTCAACTAACATTTCTGCACAATGGACATACTAAAGGCCAACAGGTATATAAAAAGGTGCTCAGCATCACTAATCATGAGAGAATGTAAATCAAAACCACAGTGAAATATCACCTCATAATTGTTAGAATAGCTTTTCTCAAATACACAGGAAATATCAAGTGTTGGAGAGGATGTGGAGAAAAGGGAACCCTTGTGCACTATTGGTAGGAGTGGTGCAGCCGCTATGGAAAACAGTATGGAGGTTCCTCCCAAAACTTAAAAACAGAGCTACCACATGGTTCAGGAATCCCACTAGGTATATATCCAAAGGACATGAAATCAGTATCATGGAGATATTGGCATTCCCATGCTCAGTTGCAGACTTACAAGTCAAGATATGGAAACAGCTAAGTGTCTGTGGACAGATCAAGGGATAAAGAAAATGTGGTTCATACTTACAACAAAATGTTACTTAGTCATAAAAAAGGAAAACCCTGCCATTTGTGACAACATGAATGAACCAGGAGGACATAATGCTAAGTAAAATAAGCCAGACACAGAAACACAAGTATTGTATGATTTCAATTCTTTATGGAATCTAACAAGTCAAACTCATAGAACCAGAGAGTAGAACAGTGTTTGCCAGAGCAGGGGATAGGGGAGATGAGAGGATACAAACTTTCAGTTAAAAGATGAATAAGATCTAGAAATATAATTTAAAGTATGGTCATTATAGTTATTAAGAGTGGATTACACACTTGAAATTTTCTAAGATAGGATATCTTAAGTGTTCTCGTCACTCACTCAAAAAATAGTAACTATGTGAGGTGATGGATGTTTTAACTAACATAATTGTGCTAATTATTTTACATTATATACATAAAACATCATGATGTTGTACACCTAAAAAATCACATCATCCAAACTAAATATTTATAAATTTCATTTGTCAATCATACCTAATAAAGCTGGGAAATAAATAAGAAAAACAGATCCTCATAAAATATTTAAAGAATGTAGGATATAAAGGCACTTACCTTTATGCCCATGGTAAGGCCAATTTCAAGAAGGCTATTCACAACCATTAGGGAATTGTGAAAAACCTGTTCAATAGTTCTTGGTCGTGTGTACATACTTACAAAATAACGCTCAATCTGAAAAAGACAACAATAAAACCTTTCTGTAATGGAATAAAAATGGCTGCTTTTTAACTGTTCTCTGTAATTCAGCCAAGAATTGTTTAGTAACATTTGTCTATAGTAGCCTATGGCACTCAAAATGCAAGAATAAACAAAAAAGGAATGGTAGCCATGTAGATTTAGATGTTACTTAAAATCAAAACATTTAAAAGAATCAGTTTGCAGAAGATACTTTAAATTTTAACTAAGTTCTTTAAAAAAATAGAAAATCATTAGGCATATAAATAACTCTTACCAGAAATGGGCAATAGCCTCCCAACAGTGTGGCAAAAACAAGGCCATCTGAAAGGTCTGTGTCAAAATTTAATATCCATCTTTCCTTGGGAACACCTGTTCCAAAATAAAAATTGAAAATATAACAATAGTTTTACTTCTCTAAAAAGAGATCCAACCTTGGCTGGTGTGGCTCAGTGGATTGAGTGACAGCCTGTGAACCAAAGGATCACCGGTTCGATTCCCAGTCAAGGCACATGCCTGGGTTGCAGGCCAGGTCCCCAGTAGGGGGCACATGAAAGGCAACCACACATTGATGTTTCCCTCTCTCTCTTTCTCCCTCCCTTCCCCTCTCTAAAAATAAATACATAATTAATTAATTTAATAAAGCTATCTTATGGAAATTTGCACAATAGTCAGGGAAACATTTGTCTTTTTTTGGAAAAGAAAAATCACATTATTTTGGAAATAAAAACAAAACTTAAACCTCAGAAGCTCAATACCAGAAAATATATCTGCAAGATTTTATAAACAACTACAAAAGCTGTCTCCTTTATTTATACTTGAATCACTTTGAGGAATATATTACCATGTAGTAATGGGAATAAAATCCAGGATTTCAAAATTAGTCATTCTGCAGAGTACCTTTGAGTTCAAGTGTTTGATCATGATCATCAACATGGGTAAAGAGGCTCAGAAGATATGGAGTTACTTGTAACTTTAAAGTTTTAGGGGCAGATACCCTGTTTCTTGCAGAAATTCCTCCACAAGTAGGGTATGTGGAAGGGGTTGGAGATTTATGGCTTAAAAAAAAAACCATAATTGACCTATAACAGATAACATAAGATGAAGGAGAAATCAAAGGACTTCTCAGTTTCAAAGATAACTTATTATGCTGAAACCAGAAGAAAAGAAAAGTATCTGGACATTTAGTAAATATCTGAAAGCCTGTCCTATATTAGGGAGAGAGGGGGTGTCTTAGACATCAGAAATCATTGCTATGTTGGATTCAACATTTCCTTTTTTCAAGTGTTTCCAGAAGGGCCTTGATTATTAATGGATTTAGATGATTTCTCGTCTGAAGACTTGGGAAAAATCTGATGATCTTCATAAATTCCCTCAAATCCTTTAATCTCATTTTCTGTGAAGAACAAACCATGACAAGATATGTTCATGACACGTATATTAATTCCAGAAACCAGGACTGCTTTACATCGGAACTGGAAGACTCAGTTTTCTCTGAAACCACAGATGTCCTGGATACGTCACAGGAACAGCGCCTCATACTTTTCATCTGAGATGCTACAACATTGAATGTTTCTATTGGACTTCTATAGCATATTACTGAAAACTCAACCTAGCAACGAAAGATCATTAGGAATTTTCAACTAATACATAGCAAACAACATTCTGCACTATATTTTTCAAAGTAGTTTTTCCTGATAGAAACCTCTAAATTACTGTATTTGATATAAAATGTGATGCATCAAAGTAATAATTGTAAAAAGCACATTTCCATTTGGCTATATAATTATAACTTAAATGTGCCTCTGTTAATGTATATTTACCACTCTTATCTTCTAATAAAAGCAAAGGGTCTCACTTTTGTCGCCATTATTCATTTTTCTATGACCTAGAAGCAACTTTAACTTTAGTCTGAAAAATGCAATGTATTGGCCTTTTAAGTTGATGGTGAATAAATCAGTTAGCAGGAGCTATAGACCATGTCCTCTAAATATCCCATCCTCATCTTGTACTGACATTAGAGAAAGGATAGAAATTTCCCAGAAGTTTAACACCTTGTAGAGGAAAGGTCACACCCATAAGAGAAACAACTAATGAAAAATCTCCCTAACTAGAAGCTAATGAATAGATGACAATATAGCAAAAGCTGTTATGCTGTCACTATCAACTCCATCAACTGCAATCTAGTACCACAGGATCCATTACGGCTTTCCCCATTTCCTTAATTTTAACTTCAATAGTTAAAAACCTGGTTCTTATTATCTGAAATATATTCACTTATTTGTTCAACACTAGTATACATATGAAGTCTTTTCAGAATTTCACACCCATATCCCTGGCAAGAGAGTAATGTGTAGGTACAGTTTAGTTTTATGTTTTTTTACACTTTATTTTATTTATTTTTTAAATTTTATTTTATTTTAATTGTTCTAGTTTTTCTTGTCTTTAGTTCTACAGTATGTACTCATGGTATAGTTTTCAAAAGATAATTAAGTCAGCTCCTTTCTTTTCCTTTCATTTGGTGAGGTTGTCAGACACTTGTAATTCAGTTACATTTGTCATTTGTCACAGTCTACATGCCATACTGGATTACATCTATGTCTTTGATTTTTTAAAAAAATGCACATATTAACATTCATTCACTCTTTGTGGTATAGCTTCTAGGATTTTGAGATATATAACATCATGTATTTACCACCACAATTCCACACAGAAAAGTTCCATCACCCACCTCCGACCCCTAAAATGCTCATGTGCATATTAGGCCAACATATTGATATTTACCCCCCCAAACAAATGTGGTGGGATTTTCACTGGAGTTACATCATTTTGATATCTTGACAATAGTCTTCAACTCAACATGCATGACATATTTCTCTATTTATTTAGTTCCTTTTGATGTATTTCATTAGTATTTTGTAATAATGTTCAGCACATACATGCTGCACATATTTTGTTAGCTTTATACTTAAGCATTTTATTATATGTTAAATTAGAACATACATATTTATTTCAAATTCCAATTGTTTACTGTTATTATATAGAAATAGAATTTACTTTTGTATACTGATCATATATCCTACAACCTTGATAAACTCATATACTAGTTCTAGGAGCTTTTTGGGGGATTGTTTGGGATTTTCTACTTCACTGTCATGTCAAATCCCAGCCCCTCTCCCAGGGGTAGAGTTGGTATGAGGGTGTCAGTGTGTGTTTAAGTTTCATTTCTGCAGCTGCAATGAGTGGACCTAAAGATGACAGTGCATGTTGTCCTTCTCCTCATAGATGAAACTTTTTGTTCTCTAGGAAATACAGGAGTCTGCACAAAATGCTTGCCCCTCCCCCAGATCGGCATTATAGGAGGCACATTCTCCAGACACTCCAGCATTTCTGTAAATGACCCGTGAGGTTTGTGGGGTAATATCTTTCAAGAGAACACTGTCTGCCCCTACAACTGTGACCCCCAGGGATTTCATGCTCTTTCACTAGCGTACACTTAGCCTCCGCCAATTCACTCAACTCTTAAACCCAAACTCAACTCTTCTCATCAGAGTTTAGCTGTCTCTACCACAAGCAGGCAGTTATCAACCCATTTCTTCTTGCAAGTACCTACTCCTTCTTGGACTTGGGGCTGCTTTGTCAGCCTACACCTTCAGTTTCCTAGGAGAGCTTTAAAACACTGAGAATTTACTGTTGTTATGGCTTCTGCTGTTGTAACGACATCCCTCCCCCCCTAAAAAAGCTCTCTCTAGTCTTCTACCTCTCTGAGAGGAATCAGTGGCAACCACACGTTTGTTGCACCCATTGCAACTTTGGAAGTCCTCTGACATTACTTGGCAAACACTAGGTGGCATGGGCTGTTGCCACTCAAACACAGATCTCAGCGCGAGCAGGATGGCAATAAAGCTCCAGGACAATGTTGGGAAGAGGTATGGACCAAATTCCAAAGCTCTTCTCCAACCTCTGATTCCAGGCCTGTATGTATCCTGCCATTCACACACAAGGCTATCGTCAAATAAGACTCACTACAATTTACCGCAGCCTTAGGTATGCCAAAAATTTTCTCTATTTTAATGTAAGCTCCTTTGATTTAGGCTACTCTCTATATGCTCCTTCTAAGATTTTGCTACCCACAGTGCACTCTGAGAATCAGCAGCACCTTCAACTGGAAGCTTGTTGGAAATGAAGAATGTCAGCCCCAATCAACACCTACTGAAACATAAAAACAGTTTTACAAAATCTCCAAGTGATACCTATTCACATTACTGTCTGAAAAGTACTGATCTAGGGTGGTTTTTTAGAGAGAGAACCAGCAGTCTAATCTAATCCTCATCTGTTAGGAACCAGAAGGTCAAGGGTTATCTCACAGAGTTTTTAAATTTTAATTTGGGAGCTATATTTTCAGCTGTTTTTCTACTATATCACTTCAAACAGTCAGAAAAATAAAATATTAATAAAAATGGTGGTCTTGCCTGGCTGGCACAGCTCAGTGGATTGAGCTCGAGCTGCAAACCAAAGTGTCGCAGGTTCGATTCCCAGTCAGGGTACATGCCTGGGTTGCAGGCCATGACCCCTAGCAACCGCACATTGATGTCTCTCTCTCTCTCTCTCTTTTTCCCTCCCTTCCCTGTCTAAAGATAAACAAATAAAATCTTAAAAAATATTTAAAAAATGGTGGTCCTAAATAGTATTATGAATTTGAGATGTGGCTGTTAAACATAAAACTAAATCATTTTATTCACTCATAGAAACTCCTTCAAAGTCTACAAAAAAGGAATGCTTCCCAAAAGAATTGCTGAGGTTTATATAAAATTAAAACAAAATAATTAAAAAGTACAGAAAACAGTTACAAAGTATCACTCATGTAAATGGAAGCAAAAAATAATTATTTAGCGAGGTATTTAAAAAAATTAGCTATCGTGGCAAAAGTGAATATGTGCCAAGACTACAAGGTTAGTTTAATTAATTTAACTTATTATATATATATTCAATAGTATGCATAACAATTCCTAGAAAGCTACAGAGAGAATTTAAATTTCAGGACATAATGAAGATAAAATACAAAATAATTTTATAGTAATTATCAAAGTTCATGATGAAATATTGAATGTACTCTGTTTAGGATTAAGTATGAAAAAGATCAGGTATAATGCATGATTGTCTACATTGATGCAAGGTTAGAAAAAGCCTCTACATGTCTGCATGTCTTCTTTCAGTCAATAACTTGGGGTTCAGACAGAGGACAAAATATACCTCATATGCCAAATTTACCAAGGAAATGTTTTAGATCAGGCTTCACACTCTTAAACAGCTCACCAACTTGAAGATTATTAAAAAAGTCTAAAGCCAGCCCGGGGTGGTGTGGTTCAGTGCGTGGAGTGCCAGCCTGTGAACCAAAGGGTCTCTGGTTCAATTCCCAGTCAGGGCACATGCCTGGGTTGCAGACCGAGTCCCCAGTGGGGGGAACTCGACAGGCAACTACACATGATATTTCTCTCCCTCTCTTTCCCCTTCCTTTCCCTTCTCTAAAAATAAATAAATAAAATCTTTTTAAAAAGTCTAAAGCCAAACAAAGTTACTTACAGAGGAGGAGTTATCAGACCAATCTCAGTTTTTCAAAGCTATTGTACAGGCACACCTGTCCATAGATTCAGAGAAAAATAAAGGGTGACACCCAAAATTGATTCTCAGTCAAGATGCCATTCACATATAAATAAACTGAAGATATTTACAAAGAGAACTCAGATACTAGTGTTCCTTGAAATGATAATTAGACAAAATAATTATGAAATCCAGGTATCTAATTGCTAAACCGAAAATAATAAAAAATGGAGAATCCAGGTAAAATGACGTATCGTTGAACACTGACAAAATAGAATATGAGCGTTCTAAGTGCTGACAGTGGACATAAAAAACCTGATGATGACACTGAGGCAGGAGAGTAAGAGAAATAAGAGCAATAATGACCTCACCTGTCCTATCCATGACTGTCAATGCTGTCTAAAATCCAAACGAAACCAAGAAAACCTCAGAAAGTATAATGCTAACCATAACTTTCTTTTAAATTTGAGACACATTTTAGGAAACATTTCTTGTCGTGGGCAAATATTTATCTTACATGGAATCTCTGCATCATTTAATCATATTCTATATTCCCACACATGAGAGGTTTTCATCTTTGCGCTGTGCATCAGAACCACCCAAAGAGCTTTTGAAGTTGCACTGTACTGGCAACACCCCAGAGATTGCATTTCGATTGTTCTATAGTGGAGTATTAGATATATATTTTTTTAATGTTCCCAGTGATTCTCCAGATTTGAAAAATCACCACATTGGATGAAAAAGGAAACAAGACATCTCTCTGGATATCAGAAAAGAATTTGTAAAAATTGCACAGATCTAACTTAAGGATAAATTAATATTTTGAGGAAATAGCATCATATAATGGTACTTAAGAGTGGTGATAACTAGATCTACTCATTTAGTCCTATTCTAGACACCCTTTCCTTCCACAAAGCTGAAAATTCGTTACTAGTTATTTAGGAAATAGTTTTGAGTCTCCCTCCTTTCAAAGATTTAAATAATATTTGTGAATGTTTTTTAAGCATTTTGAAAGAAAGCAAAATGTTGGAAAAATTCACATGGGATGCTATATGTCTGGGACAGTTTGAAGGTCACTATAATGCTACAGCCAAAATCATGAAGTTTTAGACAGTATATTAAAAAGATAAGAACTTTCCAAAAATGAATTGTCTATACAATAACCCTGGGCATTATGAAATGTGATGGTTGCTGTCTGCCTCATTCCTTCATTTCCTGCTTACAGTGATATCGTAGCACTGATACTTCTGAGACCATTACAAATGGTGACAGTTCTGTCCTGATGATGAAGCTAGAAACAGAAGAGAACTGAATGGGATATCACTGGAGTGGAAATGCTGATAAAATGGTTAGTGAATTGATATATATTTACTTATGTATTGTTCTATATTAAAAAAATGCTAAGTTATATGTCTGTGTGTGTATGTATATGTCCATATGTGTATATATATCTATATATGTATGTGTATGTCTATATATATATATATCCATATGTATATGTGGATATACATGTATATACATATGGATATACACACACACACACACACTCAATGTTTATGACTCTATTTGTTAAATGATTTTTTCAGTTCAGTGAGCAAGTAAGGGTCCCAACCACAGAGATAAAAGTGTTTTAACTAATCAACTTGTGAAGATGGTTGTGATAAAAAAAAATCTCATCTGCAACTCAAGAGACAAGGCTCGTTACTTTTTTTAATTTTATTTTTCAATTACAGTTTACATTCAATATCATCTTGTATTAGTTTCAGGTGTACAGCATAGTGCTTAGAAAGACTAGGCTCATTTCTAAGGCCCAGGCAGCTAACTTCCTCCTTTGAATTAGAATGTAACTGATATAAGAGAAAGGATTTAGGCTCTTTTGTTCTCTGCTGCATCTCTAATCCCTAAAACAGTGCCAGGCATATAAATTGTCAATTAAGAAATGTTTGTTTAAAAAATGATTTCTTTAGTAGATTCTGCTCTTGTTAGAATTTTAAAACATCAATTATCATACCAAACTCAGATAAAGATTATCTTATTCCTTATTCAGGTTATTTTACAGTATTTGTTTTTATACTTAATACTTTTTCATACATTTAGAATTCATTTTTGGTATACAGTATAGAGTACAGAGTTAACTTTACCTTAATTTAAAAGTTAATTGACCTAGCACTATTTACTGTCTAAACTAATATTCATTATGAATATTGAAATGTTACATTTGTCATACTAAATTCTATTATATACTTTCACTGTTCTGAGTTCACTGCTATGTTCAATGCAATTGTAAATATTATGACTCTTTAAATTACTTTAATAGCAAATAATACTAATTATTTAATATTTTGCTTTGTAATACATTGTTTTTAACTTTTTCTCTATATATTTAAAATTTTTATTATTATAATGCAACTTTGGAAACCTAGCAAGGGAATAAATCATCTAATTTTAGAAAAACATGATGGTGGACAGAGGTAAGAGGATCCTGTATTACCACATATTAAAGTATAATAAAAAGGCTGTTGCTGGTGCAGATTGGTGCAACCACTGTGGAAAACAGTATGGGGGTACCTCAAAAAAATTAAAAATGGGTCTGCCTTTTGACCCAACGATCTACTTCTGAAAATATATCCAAAGGAACTCAAAACACTAATATGAAAGAACATAAGCATCCCTATGGCTCATAACATTGTTATTTACAATCGCCAAGATATGGAAGCAGCCCAAGTATCCACTAATTGATGAGTGGATAAAACAACTATGGGACATTTACACAATGGAATTCTACTCAGCTCTAAAAAAGAAAATTTTACCCTTTGCAACAGCATGGATGGACTGGAGACACATTATGCTAAGTGAAATAAGCCAGATAGAGAAAGGCAAATACTGTATGGTTTCATTCATATGTGGAATCTAATGAACAAATTGAACAAGTAATTTGTTCATTAAGAGACAGACTCAGAGATAGAGAGCAGATGACAGCTAGTGGGTGGGAAGGTTAGGGGATGGAGGGGTAGAGCAAAAAGGAAGGACTCATGGGCATGGTGGACAACAGGGTGGTGAATCCTGGGGGGAGGGGGCTTAAGGGGACTAAATAGTAATGTGAAAAATACAATAAAATTTTTAAAAATAAAAATTAAAAAAGTTGAACTAAAGTTTAAATATAAAAAAAAGAAGTATAATAAAAAGAAAAAGCTAAAGACTCAAATGCTTCATTTCAGATGAAGTTTTAAGCGTGATTCTTAATACATTCTATTTGGCAATTCTGGTGTGTTAAAAAATTCAACTGAGTAAATTCGAAGATCTACGTTGCTTTATTAAGTGACTCATGAATCAGGCAGTATTCCATCTAACAACTAGAAGGGTGCTCAGAGGGGTTGTACAACATGGAAGAAAGGTGGGGCAAGAAAAATAAAGGATTATTTTGGGACCAGGAGGTCTTTTCAGGGGGATAAGAGAATCAGAATGGTTTTTATCATACAGATAAGCCCCTTCTCTGTAGAGGATGGAAAAAGCCCATTTGACAAATTACCTCATTGGTGTTGACAGAAATTCCAGACTGGTTAATGAAGATTATGTTTCTGGAGGAGGTTAAAATTGTAAGGCGGTCAAGCATTAAATCTAGGTTTGGTATCATGGGCTTTTTAGCAGGAGTGATGCCATTTGGGGGTCCATGGTTTTCTCTTTAGCAAGTGAAAAAGAGAAAACCAGCCCCTGTCATCTGTGAGCTTGCCTGGTGTTATCAGCTGAGCTTTGGTACTGGTAGGGGCTCATTACAGCTAGGTCATGTTATTCTTTTATTGGATATAAACAGTCTAATAAAACATCGATATCGCACAAGGTCACTTTGCCACTGTAATGAAGTGAGGCTAAACAAGAGCATTTCAGACTATTGACTAAGCACAGACAAAAACGAGTTCACTGTATAAACTACAAAATACCAAGCATCCCCCTCTCCAGACTAATGAGCAACTACTGCTTCTCTACCAATTAAAAATTTAGCTTCGCTATAGTCCTCTTTCCTCTAGAGAAGATTTATTAAATTACTCAACCCTAGCATTACCAGTGTCCCTAACAGTATGCAATCAAGGTCAATCCCTGTCCTTGAAGCTTTCCCAAATTTACCTAGTCAATGCACAAATGCTATTAACTGTTACTGGCATTGGGGTTCTTGAGTTCCTCATGACCAAAATGGACAGGGAACCCCAGAGAAATTTCCAGACAGATTTTATTAAGCTTATGCCTGAGGACAAGGAAGGAAGGCCCTCTGAACTGGCTTGTTCAACGTGGCTGCCTTTATAAGCTGGGGACAAGGCGAGCTTGCATGCAAAGACAGGCTTTTTGAAAAGTCTTGTGGGAATTTCCATGTCACATTAGGAAAAGCAAGTGGGTAGAAGGGAGATAGAATTCTGAATTTTTTTTTTTGAGCAGGGTGGAAGGGTGACATTCTTACAGTTAGTTTATCCTTCTGGCCACCTGGTCTTAATTTAGCTTCCTGGCAACCCTGTATTTTTCCATTCTCAGGCCCAAGTACCTATATTGTCTGATAACATCTTTCATAATAACCTTTACTGTGAGACAGCCCAGGATTCTCCATAATGTGTGGTCACCCTCTTTGCAATGAGAACTAAAAAGAATTTGGTCAACGACAGATGTGGTCCAGTGGTCGGTGGCCAGAAGGCATTGATACTTAATGGTATAAATATGAAAGAGAAAAAGATCTGGTATGGCTGTATGTATGTGGGGGGTGGTTTACATCCCCCATTTCCCAGCACACCTGGCTACTTCCTTGGTTCACCCTGATTTATTAAACCCCATTGCTAACCCATTGGAAATGGTTTACATTTGTTTGCCTGCTTGGCGTTTCTGATAATTTAGAGTTGAGCTTCATACTGATCATGACTTCTACATACAGACTGCCAGTTATCTTCCCCAAATAAAACACTGATGTCACATTAAAATGTCAGATTATACTATTTCTATTGTCTGTGTGCATTTCCATTTTGGAACACTGATGAAAAATACTTAATGCTCAATATTAAAGGGCAAATTTGGAATTTCTGGAAAAAATATAATGGGCTTTGTAAATAATAACTATTTTTTGGTTTAATGAAGTTGAAAATTAGACATATTTGAAACAAGCAATGCATACAAATGTAAGATTAACTTTAAGATAACAAATTAAAAGGCCAATACAATCTCCCAAACATATATTGAATATTGTTTACTTGAACAAACTCTTATGTAATAAATGAAATTAGGGGCATCTTTAAATAGTACATGAAATAAAAGATGAATTTTGCCAAGCATACTTATAACTCTGCTTTACTAAGGAAAATAGAATAAAAGAAGTATTTTTCATTCACAAGAACTACAATGTTACTTCATGACAAAATGTTGAAATAAGCAAAAGTTAAAATGACATTATTTGTAGAACAGGGCTCCTTTGAACAGACAACTCAAAATGCTCCAATTTCAGAATTTTGTTAAAAGTACAATCAAATGAAGTACTTAGTCTTGTCAGGAATTAAATTTACATTACAAAATGCTCTGTTGCCACTCTCAAAATTACCAGGTGATTACAGGATGATAAAATTTCCATTAGCAATGAAAGGTAGCATTTGAAGCAAAGGGTGCAAAGAAATGACATATAAGTGGTACTTTATCATAGGCACGGTCCGTAGAAGAAGATACTGTCACCAAGGTGTGAAAAAAATCATTCATCAGTGAGAAAAAGTTAACTATAATGTTAATGACAAATGAAGCACATACAGTAAGAGAGCTCCTGGGACCAGATGGAGGAGTGTGTACAAGAGCAACTGTACCTCCTAGCAGGCACTAAAAAGCTCCTCTATTTACATCAAATAGCTGTCCACTGATAATAAGAGAATTGCTTTTTGACTTTCACAACATTTAGAATAAACCCCATGTTATGTGTTTTTAAACAAGGATGAGTATCTTTTTATTTTTTAACTGTGGCTCCCAGCAACGACCTACAGTTAGGAAATGTGACTTAATCAAACTTTGACTGCCTGGCACCACATAACCTTGGGAGAATTTATAGAGAGTCCAGTGTTAAAATATCAGTTTGTCTGTGTGCTTCAAGGGTTAAACTCAGGTGTGCTGATCGAAAGCATATGATCTCACTGCACTTCAACCCATTGACTTGCTGCTGACAGACCTTAAATGCCCATTGTAACACAGTAGTCACCAGCTCAGCCATTTCCTAAGATTCTCCAAGAGCAACAGAATAAAGTTCTAAATTACTGTCCTAATATTCAAAGTCCTGGATGGCTGGGCCTCTGAGCTTTACTATGTGATACTCTCCATGCTTTCCCTCTATCAAGCAGCCTCCCCCCACTTGTCATATCCTTCTTAGCTCCACCATTGCAAAGAAATTCTAAAGATAAGAAATGTGTCAGACCTGTCCTAACAGGGGTGGAGGTGCTGATAAAACGACCTCAGCAGGTTTGTGATATGGAGGCAACCTATCTTGCTGACTCCACTGCTAAACTGTCCAGAGTTTCTGGGAAATCCGTCACCAACTAAAATATTATTTATTTGTTGCCCCATCAGGGTGACCAAGACAGGATATCCATAGGGATGATGCTGAAATCTGCCAACTGATCAGCTTATCTAGAAAGTGTGTGAGTGAGGCCCTCTGTCTAGTCTCTGTAATGTCATCTTCTTCACTATTGAAAGATAACTTCACAGGATACAGAATCCAAGGTACTTTTACTTCTCTCAATACTTTAAGTATTTTACTCTACTCTCTTCCTGATTGTATGTTTGCTGAGAAGTTAGATGTAATTATTATCTTTGCTCCTCTATAGGTAAGGTGGGTGTTTTTTGGCTTTCCTTTGGCTTCTTTTAAGACTTTTTTATCTTAGATTTTCTGCAGTTTGAATATAATATGCTTAGGTATAAAGGCTTTTGGACATTTTTCCTGCTTGGTATTCTCTGAACTTCTCACATCTGTGGTTTCATGTCTGACATTAATTGGGGAAAATTCTCAGCCATTATTACCTCAAAGGAATTATTGTTTAAAGGAGAAAATTTTTGGAAACATAAACACAAAATTTTTGGTGAACAAATATGATTCTGTGAACAATTTAAAAGCATTAATGAAACCCCTTTTGTGATACTATTGTCTGTCTCATATATTATTATGCAGCATAATCATATAACATACAGATTGCTGGGCCTCGCCCTCTGAGTTTCTTAATTAAAAGGTTTGGGGTACAACCCTATCCATCTATTCACCACAACATAAGTGCATCAAGTTGTAAGCATTGTTAGGTCTTCTCAATGAAGTGGGGTAGGTGCAGTAAGTGTCTAAGTTGAAAGGTTAAAATCCGGGGCACTAATTATGACTTTTTCTCAGCCCAAGTTAGCCTAAATGAAACATTTCACAGAGTTTCTATTCACATACTTCTGCAGTTAGTAACCATGAAAAACATGCTGAAGATGAAAAGTGCCTCCTTCCACCTCAACTATTCAACCTGACCACCACATTTGTACCAGAAGGTACAAATCAGTAAGCTAAAATATATTCAATTATTTGCAATAGGGTAGAAAAATGTATAAAACCTGAACATGTCTCTTTATTCATGCATTTATTCATTCATTCATTTATTTACTTAAACAATATTTGGTATCTATTATTTTCCAGGTACCCTGCTAGGCTCTAGGAACACAGTAGTGAAAAACAAAACAGACAAGATTGTTCCTATTAAGAAGCTCATGTTCTACTGGAGGAGACAGACTATATGTATTACTTTGGGAAAGTGCTATTGTGAAAAGTTGAGCAAGAAACAGGAGGACTGAGGGATATGCTATTTTGGAGTGGTTATTGGGAAAGCTTCTCAAATAAGGTGATATTTAAGCAGGACTTGAGTGAAGTAGGGAAGGAAATCATAAAGATACTGAAGAAAATAATGCTCCAAGCAGAAAGAATAGAAGGTACAAAGATTTTACAAAGTCATGGGTCTCAGTAGTTTAAAAAACAGCAAAGGGTTAATATCATATTCAGTGGTGGAAAGCTGAATGCTTTTCCTCTAAAATCAGGAACAAGACAAAGAGGTCCACTTTCACCACTTTTATTCAATGAAGCATTGAAAGTCCTAGATCCAATAATTAGATAAAAAAGAAACACAAAGCATCCAAATCAAAAAGCAAGAAGTAAAACTGTCACTACTTGCATATCTCATTATATATATATATATATATATATATATATATATATATATATATATATCACCCTAAAGACTCTACCAAAAACTACTAGAACTAATAAATGAATTCAGTAAGGTGGCAGGATACAAAATTATACAAAACTCTGTTGCATTTCTATGCACTAATAATGAATGACCAGAAGAATAAATTAAGAAAACAATCCATTTACAATTGCATCAAAAAGAATAAAATACCTAGGAATCCATTTAACCAAGAACGTGACAGACCCATAGTCTGAAAATTATAAGACACTGAAGAAAGAAAATGAAAATAATACAAATAAATCAAAGGATATACCACACTCATAGATTAGAAGGACTAATATTGTTAAAAATGTCCATCCTCCTCAAAGCTATATATAATTTCATGCATTCTCTATCAAAATACCAATGGTATTCTTTTCAGAACTGGAAAAAAATCTAAAATTTAAATGGAACCACAAAAGACCACAAAAAAACAAAGCAATCTTGAGAAGAAACAACAAAGATGGAGGTATTGTACTGCCTGATTTCAAACTATACTACAAGGCTACAATAATCAAAACAGTACTGTATTGGCACAAAAACAGACAGACAAATCAATGGAACAGAATAGAGAGTCCAGAAATAATCCTTTCTTATGTGATCAATTAATATGTGAGAAAGTAGGCAAAAACAAAAAGCAGAGAAATGACAGTCCCTACGAAAAATGGTGCTGGGAAAATTGGACAGATACATTCAAAAAAATCACACTAGACTGCTTTGTTATACTGTAGACAAGGATAAACTAGAAATGAATTAAAGACTTAAGCATAACAACTGAAACCATAAAACTAGACAAAAACATAGTCAGTAAACTCTTTGGCACCAGTCTTAGCAATATCTTCTCCAATGTGTCTCCTTCGGCTAGGGAAAAAAAAATAAACAAATGGAACTATGTAAAACTAACAAGTTTCTGCACAGTAAAGAAAACCATCAGCAAAAAGAAAAAAGCAGCCTACTGAATGAGAGAAGATATTCACAAAGGACAGATCCAATAACAGGATAATATGAGAAACATAAGGAACTGATACAACTCAACACAATAAAAAACAAACAATTCAATTTAAAAATGGGCAGATGACCTGAACAGACACTTCTCTAAAGAAGATATAGAGATGGCCAACAGACATATGGAAGGACACTCAACATCATGAATCATCAGAGAAATAAAAATTAAAACCACAATGAGATATCACCTCATACCTGTCAGAATGACTACCATCAGTAAAGCAACAAATAAGTGCTGGTGAGGTTTTGGAGAAAAGAAACCCTAGTGCATTGTTGCTGGGGATGGAGACTTGTGCAGCCCCTGTATAAAACAGTATGGAGGGTCCTCAAAAAAAATGAAAAATGGAACTGCCTTATGATCCAGCAACTACACTTCTGTGTTTATAGTTTTTAATGATTCAAATAAATTTTTATAAGATATGAATCTTACCAAATTACAGTTTCAAGTCAAACAGTTTGATATTATTAGCACCTTAATAAGAAGGTACTAAAATATTCTATATTTACTATTCTCTAATACCAACATATCAATATATCTATTTCAAGCCTGATGTCAATGTTTGCTTCACTAATGGCTTTAAGTTAAGAGCAACTGTAATTCAAATTCTCATTTTAAATCATATTTTTAATCTTCCCTTACTTCTAAAGTTTAGAATGAAGTCCAAGGGTTCAGTATAAAAAATAAACTTAATCATTATATGTTAAAACACAATCCATTCTGAACATAGCAGGATTGTATGCACTTGGAAGAGGGGAGCTTAATTGAAGTCAAAGAAACAACCAACATCAATACTGTCGTCCTCATGACAATCAATGCTTATGGTGAATAAAAAATATACTGCTATACTAGCAAATTGGATCTTTTTCAACAAGTTTAATGCTCTTGGGGTAGAAACCTATAGAGCCTTATTCCTCCTAAAGAGCAGAACCAATGAGTGCCTGCCTGAACACTGGAGCAGGTCTGTCTACAAACACTCTTTTCTCCGTATACAAGGTGGGAGAAAAGTAGGCTGACAATTGTTCATATGGAAAATAACACAATAACTAATAATACAAGAATAAACTCTGTTTCTCACATACTCACAACTGCGGACCTACTTTTGCCCCACCCTGTATGGGCCTAATATGACCTACCCATGAAGCACTATGAACTTAGTGATCTCCAATGTGACTGTCACAACAAAATGTAAGATGTTGTCTAGTCAGTTTTCACTTGATCTCAGCTAAGTACATTCAAAGTTTGAGCAGTGTCACCTCAAGTTAATACTTTACAGAGCTGAAACTGCTGTCAATTATATTAAAGCTATTTCACTTCTGGAGCACCGATACATAATTTTTATCAATTATTATTCAAAATCAATTGGAGAGGCATCTTTTATTGTTTGTATTTTACTTGGAAAAAACTGATCTTGAAGATATTAAGGAATACTTTCTTTTTTTGAAAAACAGAGCACAAATGTTGCAGTGAAGTCTAAATAAAATCCACGAATTCTCAGTCCAAACCACAGCTCTTTCTATACTATCATACTACAACTTGTGATGATTTATCTAAAGAAAAAAATATTTTTCTTACCTTTGTTACAGTTTTGCCATATAATATTTCGGGTATTCTCATAATATGTGTTCAGCCAACTGAGCAGAATTTTTTCATAGTCAGAATAAATGTTGCTATATTCAAAAGAAGGATTGACTTTTGGTGAATCACACAAATGTATAGGGGGCAAATCTTTACCACTGTGTGGTACAACCCGAGTTAGTATCAGAACCTAAAATGGAATAAAAGAGAGAACAATAACATTTTACTAGGCCTGAATAGCAAAATAAAAGTTTGAAGACTAAATTAAAAAAAAATATGTCAGGAAGATAAATAAAGTAAGGTATCGGTATTTTCTGCTTAATTATATCCATTCAAGAATAAAATGACAGATAAGAGGATGTCTAATACCCATTTTAAATTCCCAACTTTTTGCTTCTATAGTATCTAGTCCATAAGGTACCACACTATGCAATTTACAAGAAGCAACTTATTATCTAAAGATTCCGGCCAGTCACCAATTTCCAGTGTGTGAGTGGGGGTGGGGGGAAATTCTTGAACACCAGCAAGACCTCCAACAATTCAACTCAATTCTGACATCTATGCAGAGATAAAATCAGATTCCATGAATTAAGAGTATGGTCCCACAAGACTATACTCCCCCCAAGCTACTTCAGATGCCAATGAAAAGCCTAGGCTGTTATCTATGCGTCTAACCCACCAACTATCTACTGGACCTTCCAACGACCCCTTCCTTGGCAACTAAATTAAGATACCAGTTGCAAGTTCAGGTTGTTAACCTAGGCTTTTTACCAACTAGCCATAAATCAGAGGTTTCTATGACACCTGGATGGGTTCTATTACTTTGCTAGAGGCTCACAGAACTTAAAGAAACATTTTAGTTCCTAGATCACTAGTTTATTACAAAACAATATAACTCAGGAACAGCTAGATGGAAGATAGGCATGAGGAAAGGGCATGGAGCTTCCATGTCCTCCTCTCCAGGCATGCCACTCTCCTCAAATCTCCACATCTTCACCAATCTGGAAGCTCTCAGAACCCTGTCCCTTCTGAGTTTTTATGGAGGCTTTATTCAATACTCATGATTCATTAAATCATTGGCAATTAGCAATTGGTTCAACCTCCAGGCCCTCTCCCATTCCAGGTCATGGGGGGGTAAAACAAAATTCTAACCCTCTAATCACATAGTTGCTTCTTCAAATAATTAACCCAGCAGTTAGGTGGTCTCCAAAAGCCACCTAATTAATGTAACAAAAGACATCTTGATCAAGCTCACCATTTAGAAATCCCAAAGGGTTTTAGAAGTTCTGTGCTAGAAATGGGAATAAAGACCAAACAAATATTTCTTATTATAAACCACAATATTACATGTGTTGAGTGTTATCCTATCACTGTCATATGCACTTCCAGTTCCACAAGAATTTTGCCATTATATTTGTTTTTCAATGACAGAGTTTTAAACTTATGTGTTATTTTAATCTATTTTTCCAATTGGCATAAAAAGCACAAGTAATTTAAATAGTAATCAGCAAAAGTCAGACTAGATTTAATTTTTAGAAAGTTGTATTTCTATTGATCAGATGGTTTAAGTGGAAGGCTAGAAGTAATAATACATATTATTCAAACATACCATAAATGTTTATCACCATAACAAAACTTATTGCAGTCATCTATATCTAAATATTATCAAGATCATAAATTTGTTATATGAGAACATAATTTAATTCCACAGGGTAAGAATTATGAAAATGGGGGGTATTAAAGAAAAAGGAAGAGAGAAAACAAACTTGAAAAGAAACATTAAAGCATGTATATCAACAGCCCCTATTAAAGAGGACCACAAGGGAATTGATTTTGGGATGAAGATACAAGCTTCAGTTAAGACAGGAGGTGGAGGGAAAGCTCTACGAAGAGGCTAAGGCTACAGGGGAGTTTTCTGGTAATAGAAGACACAGTCAATCTGAATGCCCATCAATACACAAGTGGATAAAAAAGTTGTGGTAAATAAATACAATGAAATATTTTTCAGCCATAAAAAATAATGAAATCTTACCACTTGCAACAGCACAGGTGGACCTAGAGAATATTATGCTAAGTGAAATAAGCCAGTCAGAGAAAGACAAGATACCATATGATTTCACTTATATGTGGAATCTAAAGAACGATATACTTGATTTAAAAAAAACAGAAACAGAATCACAGAGACAGAGAACAGACTGATGGCTGCCAGAGGTGATGCGGGTTAAAGGACTGTGCAAAAAAAAAAAAAAAAAAGTGAAGGGATTGAGAAGAACAGATGGGAAGTTACACAATAGTTATGGGATGGTACCACATAGGAAATATAGTCAATAATATTGTGATAACTATGTATAGTCGTTATAGGTACTGGAAATAGCAAGGTAGAACTTTGTAAAGTATATGACTGTCTAAGCACTATTCGTACACTTGAAATTAATACAAAATAATATTAAATGTAAACTGTAATTTAAAAAAATTTAAAAGCCAACAGTAACAACAGAAAACCTCATCATGGTTCTAAAGCACTGTACACATCATCCATGGAGATGACCGCTGGGGGTTTTAGGAAACCTGAGATGTAACTGTTCCTAATCTAAAGATAATCTGCAGGCCCAGAATTCCCCCTTTCCCTTGTCTTCTCACTCCCCTTATCCCTGGCTCTTGGCTTCTCAATCTTTTTTATCAAACCTCCCTCTTTCTCAGCCTATATGCTAGCTTTTCTGAGAAGATCCCTTATCTCAACTTCAAAGAGCAAAGGGATGACATCTTAATGTGCACATTGTGGTGTCCTACATGTGTCCAAAAGCACTTGCATCTACACTCACTCTTCTTCCTTCTCTGCAGTCGCAATGACTGAGTGATCCCTTATCCCTTCCCTTGTACTAGACACCAGGCCTTCTCCTCTTCATGGGACCAGTCCTGCGCCAGTTATCTTTTATAGCTTTTGGATCTTTACCTTCTCCCTCCTGACCAGTTCTTTTTCAGTAATATCAAAACATGCTCAGTTGTACACTCAGTTTTTAAGGGCTCTCTCAAACTGGAATTCCCATGGGTTCTTTTATATGTTCCTTCTACCACTTCCAACAGTTGAGAGAGTTTTCTGCCCTCACTGTCACCACTTCCCTTAATTTGTTTAGCTCATCAAACCAAGGCCCACATAGTGGTTTTTCCCAACTCATCATGACCACTGTCAGCAACCTCTCAATTTCATCTGATACTGTGAAACGTGTCCTCCCTCAAAAGTTCTCTTTCTTCCTTGTTCACAATGTCATAAAGTGTCACTGCTACCTTTTCACCTATTAGAAGCTCATTTGCAAGACTCTCTTCCTTTGCCTATTTAAATATTTGGTGTCTTCAATATTGGGTTTCTGACCTATGCCATTTTTTTTCACTCTATAGCTCTTTTCTCCCAATTTTAGTCCCTGTAAGCCACTAAATGTGCATTAAGAAACCACACAGACCATCAATTTTTGTAATTCAACACAGTATTTATGACATGATGTTAGTGGTAGTAATGAGAATATCCACAGCTCCATATTACTGAGATAAATGATAGCTATGATCTCTGTCAAGGTGTCTACAGCTACCCAGATGATGAACATACTAAGCTCTCTATCACTTTATATATTCAGTAAGTTTCTTTTCTTATTATTTGCACTGAGAAAATTCTAACTCACATTATAGGTCACAGGTGGCAAACACAAGGCTAAACACGGGCTGAATCCAGCCCTCCATCTTGTTTTATCTAGTCCAGCACTTTGTTTCTACCTGGTGGCAGCGCCAAGCTGTCACTTACCTGTTAAGAAGTAGTTGCATTTATATAGTCCTAAAATTACATGTGGCCCTTTGAAGGCAACTACAAGGCTGATGTGGCCCCTGGTGAAAATGAGTTTGACACCCCTGCCATAGGTTAACAAAATGGGTGCTCACTTTGATTGTTACAAATTTTCAGGCCTACCATGAAGCTGGAAATTATAGAGATATTTTTTATTAAAATCTACTTTCCAATACCAATCAAATGTTAAGCTAGTCGATGAGCATATCACGCTCAAAAGCAGAAGGTAATAAACTCAACTCTGAAAACAGTATTCTAGTCTTTAACAGCATTCATCTTTAGAAATGTTCCTTCAGCTTCCATTGTCAGTATTTCTTTTTTTTTATTTTAATCATTGTTCAAGTACATTTTTCTCCCCCCTACTCCCATTCCAGCCCACCCACCCAACCCTCTCTCCATTGTCAGTATTTCAATAAAACCTACTAGTGCCTTTGTGCAAATTAGAACGTGGCACCCTTTACAAGACAATGTTGTCCTGATGATGCCCTTATTTAAAGTAAAAGGCCCCCTTAACTTTGGTGAGGCAAAGCTTAGATGAGGATCCCTATTCTTAGCAAGCAACATGTAGGCCACATTTTAGCATCCAGTCATCGTCTCAGCTGTGCAGAAACTATACAATCGTATTCATCCAACATTCAACAACTGGATAAATTTTTTTCTCCAATAAATCTTGGGAAAAAGCCAAGCTTTTGATGCTTTAGTGATTTGTACCACATTAAAAATCATGACATTCACTCTCTCTTTCTCTCTCTCTCTCTCTCTCTCTCTCTATCTCCCTCCCTTCCCTCCCTAAAAAAATAAATAAATAAAATCTTAAAAAAAAATCATGACATTCAAATCCTACAGGTGTGTGTCCAGTGTATCCAAGACATGGACAGCATCATTTGATGTTATTATTTGAGGTAGCCACTTAAAAGAATGAAGAGATATATATAGAGAGAGGAAAACACCACTGCTATGAAGATAATATTTTTAATCTCACTCAAATTGGAAAATTTCATGTGAAAGTGACCTTCCATTCACAACTAGCACACCTCAATACTGAAAAACAGAGTCCTGAATACACAGAGATCACAATAAAATTACATAACTCGGTAGCCTCACTTTGACAGTGTTTACATTTTTTCTGGTTCCTTTAACTTTGAATTCACAACAGGAGCATATACTTTAGTCACCAACATTTCCCTACGAATAAGTACTCACTTGTAAGGCCCTTCCTGCTATGGCCAATGGCTTATTCTGTATTGGTATATATCACCAATAAGTTTTCACCAGACTGCATTAGACATTAACCTTTAAATGACAAAGAATCACATCTCCTAAAGCCTGGGCTCTCACTGATAAAGAGAATAAAATGGCATCATGTACCTCACTCACACACATTTATCACACACATGCAAAGAAGTATTCATATGTTCCCTATCCATGGTTATTGCCAACCAAAACATGCAATATTTGTTATCACCTGTGAGAATAAGTGTGTTTCCACATTGATGTCACTGACATTATGAGACATAATACAAAGCCATTTAATAAAAGAAGTTCACCAATTCTACTTCTCTCCAATCATATTTTATAGAAGCACTTTTAAATATTCCTCAGAAATATGACTGCTTATACAATTTTAATTTGACGCATGCCATTCTGAATAATGCCTAGGTAGAACTGGGGACTTGCCTGCCTTTAGCAACAAATACTGCATTATTATAGAGAGAACTGAAGTAGTTCAGGAAAAGTATGTTTAATTTACCAGAAAGATCACTGCTCTTTCTTTAAAAATATCAAAATATTTGACAGAATTGTGCCACTATTCAAAAAAAATCTTCATGATAGACAGTACACTGGGAACAAATTAATAAACAGTTCATTGAAATTACTAATCAATCAAATCTTTCTTTCTGGTCACCTTTTCCCCTTCCAGATTCTTCTGTAAAAACATCATATTCACTTCTTTCAGTACATACAGATTCATGCTTTATATTTACATGAGATCCCTATATATAATTTACATTTAGAATAGCATTCTGAGTTTGAGTGTGTTACTGTTTTTCACCTCTCTTATGCTTCCATGACTTACTTGTTAGCCATTTTTGTCAGCATTTTTGTGAACTGGGAATATAATGCAAGAAAAGAACAACAATCATGCAAATTTAATAATCAAAAATACCCAAATGACATAAAATTAAGACAAACTATACCTTGTTATCTAAACTATTAGCAAGAAGAACTGACAAAGGCAGTCTCACAGTGAATGCGTGACTTCTAAGAATTCAACAATAAGAACATAGACTTGTGTGAAAATCACAACCTTTTATTTCTAACTTGTGAACTCATCTCAACAACATTGCTTACTCTTCAAATGAAATTGCCAATTCACTTCTGATTTAATAGAGCAGCTAGAGTTACCCATGCTTTAGACACAATATATGAAACACACCTATGCAGATGATCTAACTGGGCAATCTTATCCATTCCTGTGACTTTATAATGGCATCAGTAAAGAATCTCAAATGAGTGCTGCCACCCAGATCTGTTTCCTTACTAAAGGGTATACCCCCCCCCCCCCCCAGTAATCATACCAGGCACTATAATACAGCAGGACCAAAAGTAATTTATCATGTCTTCTTAATTCACTCTCCACCCCCAACAAAATACTGTTATTACGTTTTGTCTTCTATTTCAGTGACTGAAATTCAACTCAACCACCCAATAAGAAATCCACTGTCATCCTTGTCCTCTCTGTCTCTTTCACTCCCAAGATGTAGCCATGCACCAAGTCTTACTGAGGTCTACTTCTAATATTTATGAAAGCTGCCCCTTTCTCATCTTTCCCACTACGACCAACATTCCAAGCATCAGACACTGAAAATACACCCTGAACAGTCTTTATACTGTACTATAGTGATTTCTCTAAAATACAAAGCTGATTATGTCAATCTTCTGTTATAACCCCTCAATAGCTCTGTACTGACCTTGTGCTCAAGTCCATAAAGTCCAGGTTCCTTGGATTGCTTATGAAATAAACCAATTTCTGACTGGGACCACAGTGCACTGCTCTTACCCCTGGCCATACTGTGTTTATTCCTCAAAATGCACCATGCTCCATGTAACCTTGAGTATTGCCACATTCAATTCCCTTTGTCTTGAAAAATACTACTCCCCCCAACAACTTTCCTGCAATAAAACTCATCTAGCACCTCCTTTACATAAATTGTACTTTCTCTCTCTCTCTCTAAACTATGCCCTACCTTGCTTGGCAAACACCTGTCATTTCCTAGGGCCCTGTTTAAATTGGTCTTCTTCCCGGAAGCCTTCCCTGAGCCACAGGAATGTTAGGTTCCTCTCCATGGGCACTCATCCTCAGTTCTTTGGGCTTCCATTGTCATAGTGTTTATCATATTTCCTTGGAATTATATATACTTAGTTCTTATATACTCCAAGCCACAAAATTCTCTAGGAGACTGACTATATCAAGTTTATTCTTATACCCCCAGAGCCTAGTATAGTACCTGAAACATAATAATTGTTGAATAAATCCATTCGAGAAATATCTGTTGAGCATCTACTATGTAGCTGACATTCTATGAAGTTTACAAGTTATACTGGTTTCTAATTCATGGACTTAATAGGTCAGGGAACATACAGTAAATGAACAAACATGTACATGACTACATGCATAAATGAGTAAATGTGTGAATAATGTCCACAAACCAAGATTAGGACTAGTTTGTCCCTACAATAAGGCATGTGCTGCTCTTCTGTTTTGGAGTTGCTCCTATTTATCACTGGGCAAAATGATAGATGACACAGACCAGAATTAAGAAAATGTCTTTTCACAATTCTAAATTTGGTTGAGAGTCACAAACACACTCATACATTCTTCTGAGAACTAATCAAGAAAAAACAGGATTTCTTCTCTTGACATTCAGGAAGAGAAACAGGGCAGGCTGAGGTGGAAAGAAGAGAAGAAGAGGACTACGCGGGAATCAGGTAGCAGAAGGAACTCTTCAGAAGGTAGGCTTGGCTGGCTGGCTGCAGTGAAGGCTTTAGATAACCAGGGAGGAGCAAGAGGGCCTGGGCTTCTGGGCCCCCGCACAGAACAACAAAGAAGAAATAAACGTTTCCTATGTCATATGGTTTTATATGGCCAAAAGCAGGTGACCTTGGAAGAAAGTAAGCATGAGAACCCTAGTTTCCTCATCTGTACACTGGGGAGGACCAGTTGTGAAGATTAAACATTTAAAAAAGCACTTTGGGACATATAATACTGTTTAGCTTTTAATTTTGTCCTTTACATTGAGTGATGAATTGCTGCTTCTATTTAATATAACTGCTTCATTTTAACTCCCTGTCCTGCAGCTCACCCTATCTGTGAGTGAGGATACAGCAAAAGCCTCTATTGGTCTTAGTGAGCAAGACCTAGTGTGCCACATTTGGAACCGTAGGAAATGATTCCAGGACTGCAACCAGTATAAGCAATAAACATGTAGGTTGTGAAGGCACAATTTATATGTTAACTAATCCACACATGCATCTTGGCATGAGGTCAACTGGAGAATCTCATCAACACCTGGTCTTGCCTACAGTTATATGATTGCTAGTGAACATCTGTCCAGAATAATTTTACAAGAGACTACTATGCATTACAGGTGGAGACCATACTTTCCACCAATATCCATTCTTTAATCCTTCTTTTTAAGACTGGAAAACACATGTAGCTACCAATTTTACAAACCATATTTCTCAACTTCCCTTAAAGCTAGGTGCAGTCATATGACTAAGTTTTGCCCAACGGAATGTGAAGGGAAATGATGCATTTCCAGGTAACAACCTCAAAAGGAATTTACCTGTCTTCTTACTTCTTTATCTGGCCTTCCTTATTTTGAGAAATTGACCCAGAGGTGAAAGCCCAGTACTGAGGGTGGAAGAGACACCACACTACCTCTAAATCACTCACTTCCACACAGTTCCATGAGAAAATGAATAAAAAATTCTATCTTATTTGGGCCACTGTGGTTTTAAATCTTTTACAGTAATATTACCTATACTTTTATTAATACATTATCTCTGTAAATTACCCAAAAACGCCAGCAATGAACACGAGGGGACATGGTACCTTGTATAGTTGAAGGAATAAATCTGTCCATGCCCGTTTACTCCAGTTTTCAAAAATGGCCATATCTATAGTAAAACGTTGCGTTTCCTTTGGTATAGGGGAATACATCAGCAAGGTATCAGGAGCAGAAGACTTTAATAAATAAAATATCATAACATAGATTAGAAAGCAAGGCAAATGTATGTTCAAAATTTTAACCACTTAGCATATTTTTCCCCTTTAAATAAAACCTTTACACATCCTTCTTATACATTCATCAAGATCTGTAATTTCCCATGTGCCAATCATAGAACTATGAACACAGCTAACTTCTACAACTCATAGCCCTTTATTGAGGTCATGGATTTATTCATTCAGTGTACCCACTAGCTCTGGGGCAGAAATGGCAGAATGAGAGGCAAAGTTATTCTGAACTCTGAGCCTCTAAGAGCCACATTGTGAATTAAGCCACAGGGAGTCAGGAGAGTGCCAATGAACAGGCTCCAGGCTCTGCTACTAATGTCATGCAGTGACCATAGTAACAGTACCACAGCTAGCCTTGCCTCAAAGCCTCCAGACAGCTCAAAACAATGCCCCTTCTCAATAGATTTGCATAATTTGAAAAAAAAACTATGCATATCCAGCTTAATTTCTCCCTAGTCTCTTCTAAAACTGAAGAAGGGAAGTGTGAAGTGGTGGTCAAATTAAACCAGTGTTTTCTTTGGAAGATATATATTCTAAAAATTCACGGCAACAAAAAGTTTACATAAGCACACACCATTCTGCATTTCTAAATTCCCTAAAAGAAGCAACTACTTACATATTTAAGAAAACCATGTGATCATTTCTGCCTAGGCTTCACAGAGATTTTTAAACAAATACAAAAATATTTATGTGTGTGTATATACATACATGTTCCAGAGAAGCATAATCTTTAGGACACCTCATAAATAAAAAACCAAGAATTCTAAAATGAAATCTTTAAGCACAGACCAAAAATCAGCAAATTCAATAATATTTGTGCAGTTGTTCCAAGAAGTTATATTTCCTTACTCTAAGTTCAATCCACTTCTTATAATCTTCTGGTTCAAATAGAAATTCTGGCAATATATGAGCAATATATGCTCCTTTTGCACTAAAATTTAAGAAGAAAAATCCCAATTATTATGGTATACTACCCATGATTTGTAGATCACTTGCATTTCAATTTCAATTAAGTAATATCAATGTCATATACTTTAATAAATTATAATTTTAATATTTAAAAATATAATTTAAAAATTTCCCCTTAACAATAAAATGTGTATATGATGTTTCCATTAGAGAACTGATTAATGAGAAAGATCTTACTAAGTGTCTTTAACCATCCACATCTATCCTTATATGTTAATGGATAGAGAGTTATGATTTACCCCCTATTGTCAAACTACTAACCATCTTTTGTAATAACACTATAAAATTGAAAAATATATAAAAAAGTCTGAATACAGTAAAACATTTAATAAGTAGGTCATTGGTCACTCAATATTCATAAAATGCCTATCACAGATATGCCTGAATATAAATAACCCCTAATATAACACAATTCTTCACTTATTTTTCCAAAGAGACTATCCAAAATGTGTGACCTCTTCGATTATACAAACTTATAGTAGAATAGCTGAAGCAGAAAATATCTATTTTTAGTATTTTATATATTCAAAATCTAATACCTATTTATATTATTTTATACTTTAAAACACATTTATCACACTTAAGGCTTTATACGTTTCCACTGTAAAATTCCCTGAAATATTTTAATCCAAACTCTTCCTATGCACATCCATCACCACAGAACCTACAGACATCTAACATAGTTTTGGCAGGAGTGTTTCCTAGAAGGCATTTGGTATGTAGGTATAACTCATTTAATGAGCATAGAACTCCATCCACCATAACCATTTACCAGAAAAGAATGCCTCACCTAGTAGTCAACTCTGGAACACCCTCAGCAGTCTGCAGTCCTAGAACTACTGAGAAGTCAAAGAAAAAGCAGAAAGGAGACTTAATATGATTCTAAAAGCTTAAACCTTGAAGACAGTGCAGACAAGCACAAGAAGAGAGAAGTAAGGAAGGGAACCCTAGTGGAGATGGAAGCAATGGACATAGTTCTAGAGTCATTAAGTTTGACGTGGCCCGGGGTCAGTTGAAGCTAGTGAAAAGAAATTGTGCCACACACAGATAAAGTTCCTTCGTTTGGAAGTCAAACATCATCCCTTCTCTTTGATTTTTACACTTTAACTGTCTCTATTTCCTACCTATTTTTATGAATCTTCATTACATTCAAATTATTATATGTTTAAATAAAATCTAATTTGAATGGAACACTACTTCTTAGCAGGAGGAGCCAACCTAAAGCCTATGTAAGAATTCAATGAGATGAAGCCCCATTAAGTTGAAATCCTAGCAGGGGTATCCAACCTTTTGGCATCTCTGGGCCACACTGGAAGAAGAAAAGTTGTCTTGGTCACATATTAAATATATTGTGACATGTAATCACCAAAATGATCTCATAATGTTTTAAGTAAACTTATGATTTTTGTGTTAGGCCACATTCACTGTCTTTCTTTTATTTCAAATCTTCTAGCCCATAATTCCATGCTCTCTGAGGCATTCAGCTTCTCTGCCAATGCCATCACTGTTTACCACTGCTTCAGGCAACCTCCTCCTAGGGCTCCTCCCTCCTCCTCCCTAGTAATCTGGTCAGATCTCTTCTTATCAACAGTAGTGCCCTGCCATCCCCTAAAGGAAATCTTCTAGGTTCATTGGCTGGTCTAATAATCAAATTGAAATAAGAAAGATTAACAGGAGAAAAACAAATTAAATATATACCTACTGGAGCCCCACAAAGATGTGAAACTCCCAGGTAGTCAGGTAATTGAGGAAAACGGGGTAAGGGTGTGGGGCTTCAAAAGGGAGGAAGATAATTCGCAGGAAGATGAGAAGAGCAGATGTTTGGTCAACAGATGTTTGCCCTACCATGCAGGTAAGTCTCTCTGGTATAAAAAGTTATCTCTGGTAGTATCTCTCTTTCTGGGCTAGGTCCCCTGTCTATATTCTTGGAGTCAGTTAAGGGAGAGGAAAGCTTTCCCCAAGTCTGTCTCAACTGCCTTCAACTGAAAACAACCCCAAGTCTGTCTCAACTGCCTTCAGCTGAAAACAATTCAAATGCCAAAGTGGCACATTTTGGGGCAGTGCATTCCACCCCCCTCCTTCATTGCTTCAGTGCAATATCCCTGTTCGTGCTCCCTTCTGTTTATAAAATCTTTTGCCTTGCATAACTCTTTGGAGTTCCTTCCCATCTGCCAGACTGGATGCTGCCTGATTCGTGAATTGTTGAATAAAGCCAATCAGATCTTTAAAACTTAGTTGAATTTTGTTCTTTAACAGCATTTTACAGATGCCATTATGAAGTCAAGTCAAACAGAATAGGTCACCCCAAAATATGCCTCTTTGGCATTTCCACTATTCTGAGAAACTACAGACACAGGAGCTCTGAAAACAGGATGGAAGTTACCCTTTTGTAATGAAAATCTACACTTATAAAAGAAATTTACATTAGAAAACAAGCCCTCACCTGGAAGAGAGCTATTTCTAGAGAAAACTCTTTATCAGAGTGACTTTCCTGCAAGGCAAGGCAACCCAAGTTTAACCAACACTTCCTCCTCCCCTCTCAGGATCCCTCCATTCCCCCAATCTTTCCAGGCCCTGGACTCCTACCCCTTTCGCTAGCTCAGAGTGGTACAAAGCCTCAATCTCCTGGATGTCTTTGAGTCTCATATCTTTGTGAGGCTACCATAGTTAGTCATCTAATTGTTCTTTTTCCTCCTGTTAATCTATCTTTTATGACAGCCAAGAACCTAGGAGGAAAGCAGAAAATTTATTTTTCCTCCCATACAAGAGACTTGTTTCTTTATTTTTATTTTGCATCTATCTTAAGGCCTAACTTCATCAGTTCCTCATACAGTATTTACAATTATGTTTTGTCAATAGTTTATGTCTGGTCATTAGTTTTATAGTGTTGACTTTCATAATTGATTTGATTACACTTTTACATTCCAGGCTTTCTATTTGCATATTTCTTCCAAGTTTAACATTAGTAGAACAAAAGAAAATTAGATGTAATGCGTTATTAAATTTTAAATTTAACTTCCAAAAATTATAGTTTCTCAGTAACTGCACAAGATAAATATAATTTCACTTGTACAAAAGTCCTCACCTACTGTCACCAAATTTAAATGGGGAAACTAATAAAATTTATTATCATTTTGAATTTAATACCTTTATTTCCTTGATGAAACATATGCATGTATTTTGGATTAATGACCCAGTTTTATTACCCATGCTGCCACATTCTGAATGTTGAGGAATTTTATCACAGTCAACATATCCTGATAGGCATATATTTACTGATAAAACAGCAATAAATTGAAATGGCTTGGCTTTAATAAAAATCATTCTTCCATACCTGCATCCTCTTACTGCAAAATGTCACAACAGAAACCTCCCTTGTTAATGTCAGCACTACTGGAGCTGTGCCAACAATAATGCTCCAAGTGCGCATGACTATCTCAGGTATCACAGAGTTTAACGATGTTATTAGAAAACTATTTGATTTCTATATTGCACAAACAATAAAATCTAGTTAAGTATGAAAATGTCCCCCTTTTGTTCACAGTTAATATTCCAATAGATTTTAAAAGCACAACTAACTTTCTAAAATAAGAATGGCATTAGAATTTTTGCTTTATTGAGTGAAAGCATTTACTTTATTGAATCAATCAAGGACTAAGAGCATGAAGTAGTAAAATTCAAACAAAACTCATGTGTCTTTGGTTTGAAACTTATAAACATTTAAATAAAGGTTCCATTTAGCTTATAAATATAAAGACAGAGTTGATAAATGCTGAATTTTCTGGTATGTTTATGTCAACAGACATTTATGCCTAATAGAAGAACAGATTTTTTTATATAGTCTATTTCAATGATAATGATACCAAAAGAACCAGTTTTCAGTATGTCACTAATGATTACTGTATTGGAATAACTTAAGAAAACATTTTAGCACATGAAAGGCATTAATCATCATTTATTGTACTTCATCATCATCGCTCTCATCTATGCATCATATATATGCATCATATATTACATATTTTATTATTTGCCTCCTTTAATCAACCAAGTTTGAGAATTATTAACCTCAATTTTACAGATATTGCAACTGGGGCTTAAACAGGTTAAATAACTTGTGCAAACTCACAAGAGTATAAAAGAGCTAGAATTTAAGCCTTCATCTACCTGATTCAAAAGCCATGCTCTTTTACCCCAGTTCAGTTTGCTTCAGAATAACTTATTTGCTTTGAAATATTTTTATTCTTAAATGCAATTCCATTAAATAAGGCATAATAATGAGCATGCATAAGAAAGAAGGCAGCATTTTTTAAAGATAAAAGAAGTAACATCACATGGAATTGAATTTACTTGTAAAGGGAAGTAAGTTGATTTTCCTAAGTGCATTTATTTTGGTAAATGAACAATTTCCAAAAAAATCAATGGAATTAGAAATACGAGTTGTAGTAGCTTTATATTATCCTACTTTATAGTTTCAGTGTAGGGTTCATGCTGTTTATATTCTGCTTCTGTTTTAGTTTTATATTATGAAATTAGAAATAAAAAATTTTTCAACAAAAAATAATCACATCATAAAAATAATTATTACTTTTAAATGAATGAAATTATATCAGAAGATACTAGACACTGTGTTACTCTGCTCAGGCCACCATAACAGAGTACCTCAAACTGGGTAGGTTAAACAAGAGAAATTTATTTTTTCATGGTTCTGAATGTTACAGGGTGCAGCCAAGAGGCGGGACCCCAAATGGGCATTTGAAATGAGGTCCAGAACTCAAGGTGTCCAGGAGATTTTAAGATGTCTTCATCCCTTCCCCCACAGGTGTGAGTTGGGGGAAGGGGCACACAGAGCAAGAACATGCAGGGCAGCTTTGCAGCTAATCCATGGCATGGTCATTTAACATACCTATAGCCTTTGGCTGGTCACTTAGATATGCTAAATAGCTATGGCCATGCTCTAGGCCAGGGGGATGGAAAGGGACCTCCCCCCAAGATGGGACTGGGAGGCAGGTCCCCTGAGTTACAGCCCCTGTGTGGGAGCTCGGAGAAGATTGGCTCCATGACATGGGGTCACACCTGCCCAGACCCACGATGGCAACCAGAAAAGCTGGAGAAGACTGCAGATTGAGGGCAAGTGTGGCCGAGTGTAGGAGGAGTCGGAAATGAGGCTGCAGAGGAAGATTGGTGCAGGGATTTAAACCCAGACACGGCAGCCATTGAGAGGAGAACCACGCGGCCTTGACAGAGTGGAGACTCCCGCAGCCCTGAGAGAGAGAACCACATGGTTTTGGTTGAGTGGGGACTCCCGTGGCCCTGGGAGAGAGGACCACGTGCCTTTGCCAGAGTGGGGACCCCCACAGCTTTAGAAGGGGGAACTACCACCTGGTTTTAGCAGAGATCCTGGCAACTCAGCTGAGGGTGCCGGGAACCCAGGGAGGTCTCCCAGTCGAGACGGATTACTGGGAATAACCAGGGACTGCCTGAGCCATGGACTTTTATTTCCTTTCCTGAGGTACAGTACTCTGGACTGGACAAAGGGTGAGGGAAGGAAGGACTGTGTCTGTTTGTGGGTGTTTTAAGGGACTTTAGGATTTTTGATAAAGACATTAGGTCACTACTTTAAGTTTGTATAGCATTAAATAAACATTTCCTTTCCTTTTCACGAATCTCTGGCACTGAGAGATGTCTTTCCTCAGGTGGCGGACATAACGGACCCAGGGGCTTCTTTCAATAGTAGTATATCATCCCAGGCCCCCCTTGTTTGTTCTGTAACATGAAGGCAAAAAGTCCAAGACCAAGATGCCTGAAAATTCGGTTGCTGGTGAGGACTTTCCTCCCCTTTGCAGATAGCTACCTTCTTGCTGTGTCCTTGCATGACCTTTTCTCTGCGCTCCCACAGAGAGAGAGGAGGAAGAAAGATCTCTGGTGTCTCTTCCTCATTTTATAAAGGCACCAGTCTTACAGGCTTAGGGATCAACGTTTATGGCATCATTAATGTAATTACATCCTTAATGGTCCTATCTCCAAAAGCAGTCACTCTGAGGGCTAGGACTTCAACATGTGAACTTTGGGCTAATGCGTCTCAGTCCATAACAGGCAGGAATCACAAGAAACATTATGCCTATTACTTCACAGATAGCAATACAAAACTGTAGCAACCAATTACATATTTTTTATAATACAACTCATATGACATTGTTATGAGATGAATTATGTCCCCCTAAAGTTGTATGTTGAAACCTTATCCCTCAGTACTTCAGAATGTGACTTGGAGGTAAGGCCTTTAAGGCAGTGATTAAGGTAAAACAGGACTGTTAAGACTATCCCTAATCCAATCTGACTAGTGCTTATAAGATGAAATTTGGACACATGGAGAGACACCAGGGGTATGTACACATAGAGAAAATGTTATGTGAGGACAGGAAAGAAGGCAGCCATCTGTAAGCCAAGCGGAGATGCCTCAGAAGAAACCCAAAATACCTGCACCTTGATCTTGGATGTCCAGGCTCCAGAACTGTGAAAAAAATAATTTTGTATTGTTTAGGCCACCCAGTCTGTGGTATTTTGTTATGATAGCCCCCTAGCAAACTAATATAGGTATGATGGAATATAAATATCTTAATATGATGGAATAAATATCTTAATAATAAAAGTCATTCTTAAGAGTTCATAGTTCAATATTATAACTAAAGAGCAATGTATAACATTCATAGTACCCAGCCTAATTTTCTGTGACTTGACTTTCTCACTGGTTACATCTTCCCTCCAGGAATATAAATGCTTCACCCCTTAATTTTATATATCACAAAATGTTCTTTGTTCCTATTAGAGTGTTCTGAAACTCAATTTTAAAATTTTATTCCTTTTAGCCCAGGAGCTCAAAAAGCAAGGCTCTGTGAAAGAAAATGTTAATAAATATTTAATGACCACTGGACCCATTCTGTGCTATCAGTGACCCTGGGTGTCCAGAGATGCCAGATAAATGAGATGTGGTTCCTGCCCTCACATGCTCACAAATGAGTGAGGTGCACACTCATGCATGAGTCTGTGGTGTGCCATTTTCCTTAAATGATAGAATCTTTCTCATTCTCCTACCCAGATTGGCTATGGAGAAAGAGAAAAAGTACAGACTTGAACCTTCACATATCTTAGGCTCATCTGACCAGAACAGTTTCTTTATGGTAATTATGTTCTTCAGGATAAACAATCCCAATCTCGGCCCTTCCCTACCCACCTCCAGAGGGCTTCTGGGAAGAGGCAGGTTTACTGCCAAGTAAGTAAAGCTTTAACTTCAGGCTTCCTCACTTGTATGAGCCACTTCTAAAGCCATGTATCTATTTTTTTTTGTATTTTAATTTGATATTGTTTTTATAAAGGAGGAATCTCCACATTGTATATGGGATCATCTGAGGACATGGATCACCCCTGCACTTGGGCTTCCATGAGGTAGGTTAGAGGGACTCTTATATCTGTACACGAAGGTCCATGACTAGTTTTCTGGTTGCTCAGTCTCTTTGGCAATGTCCCCTCTATGCCTGAAGCCTAGTTGCCATGTGGGCATCTGCTGCTGAGGCCTGATTTGGCAATCCTGTATCTCACCTCTTAGCTCCATCAGGGACCAAGAGAGCCTTCATAATTGGCTTAGCCACTCTCCAGTTCTCATACATTTATCATTCACACTGTGGCTTTAGAGCCAGCTGCCCTCCTGCTTCTTTATTTGCCAACCCAGAATCCCCTATAAAAGGCTGCTGGGGTCTTCACTCAATCACCTTCAATGACTTAGAAACTTCTAGATCTTTTCCAAGCAACAGGAAACTCAAGCCAGTTTTGGCTATTATCATGAGAGTGCGAATCTAAGAAATGAAGAAAAGCTACTGTATTTTGTTCAGTACCATTCCTAATTTTAAGATCAACATATTGCTAGGGACTGAAAAATTCTGATGTAAAATTTTAAAAACTGAACACCAAATCTTTCATTGTATTCCTGCTAAAAGTGGCCTCTTCTTACTCTCCATCCCCATTCCTGGTAAGATAGATGAATATCTCTGGTCAACTATGGGGTAGATTCCATATATAAGTAAGCCAAATATAAAAACAGTAATATATTTCAACATATAGTAATCCTAATGCGTAAATAATAACCAGTAACAAATACTATTTTAGTAATACAGGAGCATGGAAAATGGAGTAACAACACTATCTATGAATGTGGGGAGTTCTAGTGGGCAAGGACACCTCAAACATAGGCAGAAGAAGTGCTAGATACTCATCAACTCTCCTCTTACAGTTTTAATGAGCTCTGCTTTTCCATTTCTTGGTGACTTGCCGTTTAATCTTTGCAGACATTATAATGATAAGTATTTTTCCTGTATTTTCTATCAGCCATTTCTGGAAAATATCACCTGCCCATTATTTTCATATTGAAAGACTTTATGCAGACTAAAAGTTCACAGTGCCCATAACTTCAGATTGTACTAACAGTAATCTGAAGAATAAATTATTGGTTTCACTCCTTTTTTGTTCAATGGATTTATATACTTGACTTATATGAGGATTCTCAGAATGAGGCCATGGATCAAAAGTATCAGTATCACTTGACATTTATTATAAATGCAAATTAGCATTATAAAATCTTTGGGTAAGGGCCAGCAATGTATTTACCATGTCATCCTAATGATTGGGACAGATGATAAAGTTTGAGAATGATTACCTTAGATTATAAATTTGATAAGTTGTAAAATCCTTATTTGCTATTATTTTTCCAAGTTATATATTACAAGGTGATGTATATTTTGAAAATTTACTAAATATTTTATTAAAAAACAAATACTATCACAATCTATCTAGCTATCTACCTATCCATCCATACTTAGGTATTTTTCTACCAAGCCATAATTATATTTTTAAATTAGCACATCTGTGGACTTACCTGAGAAAGTTAAGAACTGAGGAATGTTGCTTATAAAGTTGAATCACTCTTTCAGTGTGGTCCTCGGGTAAAGACTGACTAGGATGAACTCCTTCTGGCATTTTTCCACTCAAGTGGCGTATCACATCATAAATAGTTTTATTATATTTTAAAGAGTCACTTGGTTTGGGAATGTCTTCATGTGATAGGAGTCCTGTGTGGGTTTGTATTTTACACACATCCCTATGGGAAAATAATTTTTAAAATTTACTTAAATCTCAAAATGTTATATATTATGTAAAATGTTCAATGGTGAAATAAAATTCTATTCCAAATTACCAATCAAAAAGGAAATTACAAAATTCATTTATTCAGCTACTAAGTTAGTAAAAATTAGATTTTAAAATAACCCCACAGCTTTCCAGCATCTTGTTTCAAACACATATAATTTACAATTGTCAAGTGTCTGAAAGATTACATTATCATTAGAAAATGTAAGTACTTTGGATAAACAGTATAGGAATTAAATCCTGAACCCATCACCTACTAGCCAGTAGTTTAGTGTAACTCACTAAACTCAATTTTTTATACTATAGAGATAAATAATACCTATAATAGTTTCCAAGGTGTATTCTAAACATTCATCACATATGTTTATACACAAAGTTATACATATTTTCTCAATATTTGTATTTTCACACTTAGAAGGGCATATTTTGCACACTGGCCTCATGAGTAGGAATTCTCATTTTAAAGATAAAGTTCAGAGATCTATTATTCCCATGTATTTCTCTGTTCTTTAAATAGGACATGCAACCTCTATTTCCTGACACTTTCTGTACCAAGTTGTTACATATGCTAATTTTTAAATGAAGTAAAAAACTACAACGAATTTTGCTGTCTATAATTTATCAAATATCTAATACTACACTATTTGTTTAATAGCAATCAGTCACAAATCTCTTACTAGCTTAGACTAGCAAATAAAAATGACCAGTGGGCCATTCGGAATGGCAGTTTGCCAGTCTGCTGGCTAGCAGGTCTGTATCACATACTACAGGACAAAGAACATTGATTTAGGTAAGGGTTTGACTGCCATTGCTCAGATCCTGGCTCTGCCAATTACCATATTACCCAGCAACCCCTCTTCTTGGATATGTCCAAAATTAGAAAACATTTATTCACATAGCTATATGCACTCATATGTTCATTGAAGCATGATTCACAATGGCCAAGACATAGAGACAACCAAAGTGCCCTTTGACAGATGATTGGATAAAGCAGATGTGGTGCATATATACTATGGAATACTACTCAGACACAAGAAAAGATGAAATGCTGTCATTTCTAACAACATGGATGACTCTTTAGAATATCATGCTAAGTAAAATAAATCAGAAAACATCAAGAACCATATGATCTCACTCATATGTGGGTTATAAAACTGAAAGCAACAAATGCACAAATAAGAAACACAAAAAAAACCTCATAGACACAGACATGAGTATGGTGGTTACTAGAGGGAAGGAGGGTGGGGCTAGGGAAGGGCAGAGGGGGTCAAATATACGGTGATGGAAGATTTGACTTTGGGTGGTGGGCACACAATGCAATATACAGAAGATGTATTAATAAAATTGTATAGTTGAAACCTTTTTATTGACCAATGTTATGCCAATAAATGTTACACATAAATTAATTAAAATAAAAGTAATTAACACTGCTAACAAAAAGAATACAAACTATTGTTCATAATCTTACTTATCACAAAATGAAAGTACTCATGGAAGTTGACATTAATTTGTCACAAGAGTGATATTTAAGTAAAATATACCTCATCGAATTTACCAAAAAAATGAAAAGAAATCATTAAAATTCACTCAAAATAGGTAAACTTTTCAGTAGAACAAACACCAAAGTGAAAAACTGGAAGTTGTAATAGGATAACTTCTCTCAAAAATTCCTTGGAGTGCCCTGACCAGTGAGTCTCAGTTGGTTGAGTGTCATCCTGCAAAGCAAAAGATTGCACGTTTGATTCCCGGTCCAGGCACATGACTGGGTTGTGGGTCCCAGGTTGGGCCACTTACAAGAGGCAGGTGATAGCTATTTCTCCCTCACATCAATGTTTCTCTCCTTTCTTTTCCCCTCCCTTCCCCTCTCTCTAAAAAATAAATAAAATCACCCCTGGCTGGTGTAGCTCAGTGGATTGAGCGCGGGCTGGGAACTAAAGTGTCCCAGGTTCGATTCCCAGCCAGGGTACATGTCTGGGTTGCAGGCCATAACCCCCAGCAACCGCACATTGATGTTTCTCCCTCTCTCTCTCTCCCTCCCTTCCCTCTCTAAAAATAAATAAATAAAATCTTAAAAAAAAAGAAAAGAAAAATCTCTTTAAAAAAATAATAAATAAATAAATAAAATCTTTTAAAAAGAGTTCCCTAGAGTCAGATGATTTTATTATGATCAAACTGGTAAATTTTCAGGGTACATGCTACAGTCATTTTCTCTCACCATAGACGAAGATGAAATATTAGCGAATTTTTTTTCTATGGAGCTGATATTATAATATTAATTTAAAAAACTGAAAAAGGTAAGTTATAGAAAGACTACACACTTAACGTAACCTAGCTCACTCCTAAATATAGATGCAAAGATTCTAATATAGCCCTTTGTGCTAGGGATTAGTATTCACCTTCATGGTGCCAGCAAGTCACACCAGTGCTGAGAAAGGGGGTACAAGAGCTCTGAGAACCACTATACCAGTAGTGTATAACAAGGGAGGTGCCTGACTTCCTGTTTAAATGAACAACAGAATTCAGTGACTTGATGTAACCAGGTTACCTGTTTTAGACATGTGGAGCAATAAAAACAACACATGAAGACTGAGGAAAATGTATTGTCAAAGAGGAGATAGTGTTGAAGAAATTGACACTTCCTGTTCACTAATACCACTGTCTACCTGATTACAGTCTAAATCTAGGACTGATATTTTCAAGTTTAGAAGGACTTTTCCTAGTCATAGTTTACCCTTTGTGTTTGACAAATGAGGACACAGAGATTTTCAGTGCTGCCTAAAATCATTGGATGTTTAAATGGAATACAAAAATATGTGTTTACTAAAGAATTTAGTCCTGGCTGGTGTGGCTCAGTGGATTAAGCACCTGCTTGTGAACCAAAAGGTTGCTAGTTCAATTCCCTGTCAGGGCACATGCCTGGGTTGCGGGCCAGGTCCCCAGTCAGGGGAGTAGAAGAAGCAATCAGTGTTGTCAAAGTTTGTCTTGCACGTTGATGTTTCTCTCCCTTTCTTTCCCCCTCCTTTCCCCACTCTCAAAAAAATAAAAATCTTAAAAAAAATAATTTATATTTGCATCTTTTTCCTTTTCTTAATAGTCTCATGATTTGTCAGTTTAGAATAAATTATTATATGGTATTTCACTTAAAACCCCAATAAATAGATGATATTGCATTATATGATTCATAACAAGGGATTTAGAGAAACATGCAACTGTTACCTTCTTATACTCTCTGGTATAGAAAAAGTATGTGGTCCTCCAGGCCAGCCAAAGAGGCTGAACCAGGTCTGAGCTGCATTTACAACCTGCTGAAAGAACTTGTACGTCTCTGTTCCTGGTTCAGGAAAACATTGCTGAACTTCCTCCTCGCTTTCCATCAAACTTTCACCTTCCTTTGAGTCACTTTCTTCCAAGTTCAATGCTTCAGATGACGGTTCCAATTCTAAAATTCACATTTTTTTGGTAAAAACAGTTACTCGACCATTTAGTAAAATAGTCAGTTTCTGTAGTTTGTAGGTAGACAAATAGAGCTCATTCTACAAATTATTCTATGCTCTCAAAAAAAAATCTGATCTAATTTACTCCTATCTTAAAATAAAAAGAAGAAAATATTTTCAAATACCCAATAGAAATGCTTTAAAATAGATGAACTACAATAAAAAACATTAAATTTTCTTCTTGCCATAACAGTATGTAAAAACACTCCCCAAAATAGAACTTATTCATTTTTCCATTAGATATGTAAATATTTTAACAATTTTTTAGCTCTACTTGTTAGAATTAAACCTTAGTTTAAAAATTTACAGAAACAAAATATTGGCTTTAGATTCAAAGTAACTTCTTATCCAAATGAAGGACTTTAATAAAACAAAACATTTTGAGTTAATTCTTGAAAAATTTTCAAGAATATAAAATGATTCTATTATAGTTTTAAACATCTGCCTGTTTAAGGGCACAAGTACAACTCATTTAAAAGCCTCACAATATTTCATTTGGTTTGGTCCATTCAGTAAAATGAAAAATTTTCAATACAACTCATATCCAGAAGAAAAAAAAATGTTTGAATAGTTAATTGCAAATAATGTTATCAGATTCACATATTTTTCTGTGCTCGTCTCTTTCTAAGATAGACAATATTAAATCCCAGCTGGATAATTAGAAGATAATCTCCTAGGTCGACAGTTCCCAAACTGTGGCCAGAGGGTATCAGGGATATCATGGCAAATTCACAGGGGCTGTGCAGGATATTTAGCATTTGAGTTAAATATCACTGTAACATCTACTGGCTATCACATATACTACAACTCTTAAGTTCTTGGACCAAACCATTTAATAAGTGGAACTGCTTAGTAGGTCTTCTGGTCTAAGGGAAAATTACAGAGATACTAAGTATCCTGTGAACCAGAACCATTAGAGAATCTCTGCTTTAGATCATTGGAGAGAGCTCCCAAAGCAGATGACTCACTTCACACTAATTATAAATTCATAATTTTCTTCTTATATTTATTACCTGAAAAAAAAACAAAGCTTTTAACGAAATAATATTAAACAGATCATGTTAGAGACTGGGTGCAGTGGTACGCTATATATTTGCCACATACCAACAAATAATCTCTTCTCAGGCTCAGCATCACTACATTTAGAAGGACCAGAAGAGGATAGTACATGTTTTGGGGAGGAAGTGAAGTATTGTCTCTACTCTTTACAGGACTGGGATCCCTATCTGTAAATGACACTTCACATAATAGCGGGTCATGCAAGCATTTATAAACTCACTATTCAATTTAATTTCAAATTACTGAACCTGAATTTCATAATTTCATATATAAAATACAAATGTATTATGCATTTATATATACTTATATGTGTATATATAAGCATTATATATTTATGAGTATTTAAATACTTATAAGCATTACACATTTATAAATATTATATAGGTAAGTATTATATATGTAAGTATTGTATGTATTATATATTTATATATGTGTATTTATATATATACTGTGTGCATATATATATATAAAATATATATATATATATATATATATTATATATATATATATAAAAGAAAAAAGCCTAAATGTCCATTACACATTAGATGTCAAATAGGGAAAAGATAACATAAAAGGTGATATAGTTGACTCAAATGAACTTTGTTTGATAAGGCAATTATTATGGTATATCAAAGCTTCTAGAAAATAAACAATGTTCAACTGTAGCATAAACTAGGATATGTAAAACATTTTAAACGTTTTTAACATCAAAAATTTTGAAATGAATTATATAAGGTGCTCAAAAACAAATATAAGAAACTGCATCACTAACACAAAACTGTCTTCCTACTTATTTTTCTGAAATGAAATCACTGCTTGGTTATGAGCTGATAGCATTTTACACAGCTTGTGGTGTCTATTCCAGTTAGAGTTGCTGTATGTACACTAGAGTTTGCCACCGTGGTCATTGGAACCCAACTACAGGCAGCGCTGACCAAGGAAAAGCAACAGATGTGACCTAGGGCAGATTATCTATACATGTATGTATGTGCACATATATGTATCTATATACGTCAGTCAGTCTGTCTGTCCATCACTGTAAGTATCCATGTATGTGTATATATAGATATCCATACATATTTTCATATTGTAATTCTATCAGTAAAGCATGGCCTGTATAGTTACAAGGATCTAATTTGAAAGCTTGCCACTATGACTCCTGAGCTGTTCAACCATGGGCATATTACACAAGTTCTCTGCAGCATATGTTTTTATCCATAAAATGAAACCAAAAGTTCTGAGCTCATGAATCTGTTGTGAGAATTACTTTATGACCAAAAACACATAAAAATATGCTAGTATATACTAAGTTTCTTCCACTCTTTCTGTACAAAGTCATTCAGAGTTTGCCAGAGAACCTTTATCCAGTAGGAGTGCATAGCTCCAGAACGCTACACCACTATAAACTTCACAGAAGTGCGCCCTAGGGAATTCGAGGATAGGATGAATCATTGTGTGTGCACTGGGCAGTATCATTTCAACTTATCAACTTACTTCTAAACAGTTATAGTTGGATACAAACCCAAATCTGTACCTTTCCTATTAAGTTACTGATTCCCATAATGGTTTTTATTTAGCACATTAGCTATAGCAAGTAAATCATCCTGCTTTACTTTGGGACATGCTTAGCACATTGTAAGATTTCACCTTTACTGAACATAATCTACTTTAGTCTACAGCACAGTAGCTGGTAAGTGGGTAGGTTCTAAGGTCTCATACATGTGGTTAGTACTCCCTGGGGCAGGTTGCTTAAACCCTCTGCGAGTCACTTTCTTAATCTACAAGGTGAGATTATTAAGAGTATCAAACTCAGAATTGTTGAAGAGACTAAATGAAATAAATATTAGGCACTTAGCAGAGCACCATATGCCTGGAAAGAACTGAATATATATTATAAATTGTTATACAGACTTATAATTGGAATATTTAAGAATCATGATGTCTTCCTATAGTAATAAATACCCAAATAAATGCATTACTTTTAACCCATATGCTTTGTAATCAATCATTCTACAAAGATTTGATTCCTTTCTTTTCTTTTAAAGAGATACTAATATTTTGTACAGTAATTCCTCATTATTTTCTGGAAGGATATTATGAAAAATATAACAGTAATAAAGCAATAAAGTAATAACAGTTATAACAGCAATGATAATAACATAATAATCATAATAATAATAAAAGACAATAATAATACTTTCCAGGTATTTACAGTTTGTGAGTCCTCAGAAAAGCCTTTTGAAATAGACTAGCACATACTGTCAGTACCCTACTACTCCCTCACCATGTACATTTTGTTCAATAACAGATGTCTGAGGATCTGAGAATTAAAGATAAAATCATACAGCAAAGTTGCAGTTAACACACAAAATAGAATTTCCACCCAGGTTCTATGACTCTTCAACCATTGTTCCTTCTGTGCTGTATTATCTGAAATCTCCACCCCACCCTGCCCAATATATTAGAAAAATGTAAAATAAAATATATTAGCCAGAGAGTGAGAATAGTCAATAGTATCAATGGGTGCCGAGCAGTGAAGGTATGCAAGTACAGCAGTATAATGGAATGACACTTTCTTCCTCACCCCTGACATTTCTGTCCTGTTAAAGCTTACTCTAAAAGTCTACTTTCCTTTGCTACATGTCTCCCAATCCTTGAGAAACTGAGTAGTTCATTTGATTGGTGAGTTTGGAAAGACTAAATAAATCAAGTATGCATGGCCTGAATTCACCCTTTTTCCTCTTTGAGAACGAGCCAGTCCATGTGAGAATATTGTCTCTTTTCTCTCAGTTATCATCCTGCACACTCTCCCAAAGGAGTTAAGAGGGAGGCAGAAGTTGAAGGGCAAGAGCAAGCCAGGTTAGCTGATTAAGCAAGGTCCCTGGACAAGCACTGGCCTAAGGGTTGAGGTCAAGCACTGGCCTAAGCCAGGAGAAAGTCTTTCCTCTCAGCTTTGTGACAGAAGAGGTAATGGGTTCCAAAGCACACTTGGTATTTTGAAGTTCACAGAGTTCCTGCCTGCTGGTCTCTATTTCTTCTACAAAGTCAGAGAAAAAGTCATCTCCTATCACTGAGGCAGAGCAGGATGTACTAGGTTTCACAGGAGTGGCAAACATTTGAAGAAGCCAAGTGGAGTATGTGAGAAAATGTGTTAAAAACACCAAAAAGACTTCCAATTCATCACTGAAAAGTTAAAGCCTTGACAACTGATACACAGGAAATTTTTCCCACTCTCCATCTTTTCTTCTCCCCTGAGCTTTACTCCACCCATCATCCTCTTCTGCACCTCGTATTTCACATCTCTCCCTGCCCAGCAGCTTCTCTTTTAATTATTCTTATCTTTTCTCATCATTTCCCCTGCAGCAAGCCCCAGTGAATCTATTGACCACTCTCTTTCTCAGTTTAATTCAAGTCACATCCCAACAATTGCTCCCTTTCTAAATCACTGATACTCAAAACCCACAGACCACAGACGGTTCCTACTGGAACAGAGTAAAGGGTGCAGTGGTATGGCTCTGCCTCTACACTGCCTGCCTTGTGTCTCTCATCACACCCCATGCTTTTGCTATACTGCCCTTTGCCACAGTCATCCTGTTCAAGAACAGTATTTGAAAAGTTCCATACAATTGTCACCTCCTCCATAAAGTCATCCTGGACCACCAACATCTGCATTAACCTCTCTGCATATTCCTAATACTTCAATTTGCTCATACACAGAGCTCTGAATTCCACACCACTTGTATTAATTTATTCATGAGCCCTTCACTAGATTGTCAACTTCTGGAATTAAGAGAGACTGCCATATTCTACTCTCAATACTAAACACGGCTCCTGGCAATGGCAGGAGTTCAATAAACATCTGTTCAATTTTAAGGTCACTTTACTTTTTTTAAGGTCACTTTACTTAGATGTCAGCTTTGGATAACACAAATACATACAGTGGAAGTTAGAGAGAAAATAGTCATATGCAACTTACCACAATTGTATAATATAGGGTTATTATTATTAAGATAAATTGCCAGATGTGGGTAAATAGTAAGAATGCAGTTTTCTGCTGTGCCAGTAACCGGTAATGAAAACCTAAAAAAGAAATATTGCATTTCAATAAATTAAAATTTCCAGATGCAGTAAATACAATAAAATATTTTCTTAGATATCCTGGAGGCCTTTAAGAGTCAACACATAAATTACTCATCATTTTTCTTTCTACCTCCTTTGTTTTCCCTAATCACCTACTGTATCTACTTTAATGGTATAAGAACATTAACTAGTTCTAAAGCTTCTTAACAGAGATGGTAAATCTTACTGTCAAGTGTGCTCTAGAACACAGCTTGTAATCATTCAGGTTCATAATCAGATTCAAGAAATCTTAGAGGTGAAGGGGCCTAAGAGTTAATTTACGTACCTTCTCCCTTGATAGCATCCCTGACAAGTGGAATCTAACCTCAGATGGCACTAGCAGGGAGACACTACCTCATGACTCAGAGATGACCCATTTTCTATCTGGAGAGCTGGAGCTTGAGATATTCTGTTTCAGGGCAACAGGGAACAAAATCTACAGCCTAATCCCCATTCTTACATTCCTTCAAATATTTAAACACAGTATTTCTTCTCTAAGGTTTCTCTTCTGTGAATTCCCAACATTTAGAACGGTCAGGGATTCCCTCAACTGCAAGATGTCCAAATATTTCACAAATCATCTATCTTTTTTAGCTGAGCTTTTGTTTTGTGTTTGTCCTTGTTTAACTGTGTCTAATAACTGAAGACAATACTGCAAAAGGTAGTAAACCAGTGGAGAGTGCCTTTTACAACCTGTACTCTATTTTATGAAAGCATTGTGAAAGTGCCTTATTATTTTTACCAGCTATAAAACACTTAGGTTATACTGGCCCTGTCTAACTTATGTCACAATTCTGTCTTTGTACAACTGATTTTTCATAGAACTACTATATGTAATAGCTACATCCCTGTCATATTGCCTTATTGGTTTCAGTTCTGCACTACAATAGTATATCAAGACAATTTTAGTCTTGAAATCAGCCACATACACACACATACACTTATACCACACACCATTCCACATCCAAGAGCCATTACTGCCTTAGTCCTATTTGATCATTCTCCATACTACTGGATTCTAGAAATGAAGCTACTACATGCTAGAGAAGATAAGACCAGCAAAAATCCTAAGTTAGAAACAAAAGTCAAGTAAGAATGTTTATGTCTACAGCACAGAATATCCAATAAAATGCAAATTATATTTTCACAAAAGATAATTTTGATATTGAATGGCATGGTGACCACACATAATTCATTAAATAAGGTGTGGAAAGTCTCATTATTCATCTCTCTGCTCATTAGCTGATGAATAATTAATATTGCAATTACGTATCTCTAATTCTTTCACCATCTATACTGAAGATTAAGAGACTCTTATGCTTGTCATCCCAAATCACTTCAGGGATGAAACTTTGAAGCTTTCTGTTAAATCTATGTGATAAATGGCCTGGTAATTATCACTTTCCAAAAGCGTGCAAAGTACATGTCAAACACCATGAGAAATATTATGATAGTATTTATATCTTTCTCATCTTAACTAAGGTTCTTCCCCTAGCTGTGTACCATTTAGAGGCCAACATTACATTCTAAAAGCAACTCTACTGAACATGGTTTGAATTCACAGAGAGTTGAGCTGAGCAAGAAGTAAGGGCAGGGATGCAGGGCATGGTGTTGGAAGCTTGTCTCTTTAGCCTTAATATGCTTGTCTGTGCAAACCTTTCTCCACAAGATGGCTAGAAAAGTATAAAATGGCATGTTGGAAAAACTGGCAGTGGCTATGAAAAGTTAAAGAAGTTAGGCAAAAACCAACAGTACTTTGGATTAATGATCTAGATTTCTATTTACAGGACTGAATAGAGAAATAGGAGCAGAAGAAAATATCTGGGTCAGCACTTTGAAAGTGCTTTTTATTGTAAAACCCACCACCACCACCACCATCACCATCACCATCAAACACAAGTGCTAATTGCTATCTATCCAGTATTTAAATAAAGACAAATAATGGAATGATTTTGGATGACTGTATTTGATTTAGGAGAACTTATTACATAAAACAAATATCCTTGAGCAAATAACCTTTCCAAAACAATATATCCACACCTATTCATAATGTTTCTCAATTCAATAATTGCTAGCAAACTAATTCACATGTAACTTTATTTACCCATTAGATGCTTCCTATGGCTAGCACGTTTAGGTTACCTAGGTCAATCAATGGAATTTAATCTAGGTCTAATGGAGATCTTCTGTGATATGGCCAGACAAGAATCTCTCTATCACAAGTGAGGACACTGAATTTCATTTCGTTAATCAGCAAACAAAGTTACAGAGTTTTACTTATTTTTCACAGATCAGACTGAAAACATTCCTGATGATACTATGATTCTCACTTACTCATTTTTCAGTATTTTTCCCTGAGTGGAGGGAAAGGAGTAACGTTATAGCTGCTCTTCTGTGCATTGCAATAACCCATAATACGTGTTATTTGCAGCTCATCAAGACACTGTTATTTATAAACATTAATAATTCTGGAAGTATGTGCTATTAACCAATTTAATGACCTTAAAAAGATTTTAGGTTTGATCTAAATGTGCAAAAACCCATAGAAGTACATTTCACATGTGAATGGATTTCATTGATTTGTATCACAGCAAAGGTAAGGGCAGAGAGTTCTTAAGACACAGGAGAGACAGATAGTCAACAAGTCTAGAAATATATGTGCATTTCACAATATTTTAAATATGCCTCAATTCTTTTCACAAGGAACATTTCTTTTTTTTTTTTTTTTGTTTGCCTAACAACCTGGAAATAATTCTATAATTGATGTAAACCATTTTTTAAATCTCCAAATCTCCAAATCTCTCTTCAGAGACTCTTTTCAAAATGTTAAATCACTTGTGTTGATTAATACACATCAATATATTTGATTTTTATTTTAGTTTTCTTATGGTTAAATACTGTAGTTGTTAACACAGTTTCCAATATGGTTTTCCAGGAAAGAACCCTGGCAGCCGATGGCATGGGCATGCATGGAACTTTCAGGAGCTCTGTGAGGACCAACAATGTGTGGGTGCTCACAGGCACTCAAGGAGAGACAAAGGGCGAAACACTGGAACTTTCCCTAAAATGAAAAATCTCTACTTGGGGCAAGAGCTCTCCAACCAACCATCACTGGCTCCAAAGGGATTGGGGGTGAAGAACAGAAAAAGGAAGAAAAAAGAAACCACATCATCAATGGTTAACTTTTCTTTCTGCAACCTAGTGTTAAAAGCACTATGATTTTAATAATCTGAGAAGACTATGGTAAATATCATCTTGGAATTCCATTTTTGGGCTTTGGCAGTTTCCACACCAATTTTAAGCACTCCATTTTGCTACACGTGAATGATGAACAAATCAAAATTATGAGTATTATTCTGTGTGTAGTTTATTATAATACACTGGTATCCTATGTTTTGGTTAAATCTTAAACATTCTACTTAAGAAGAGAGACTGTGCTACCATCCCGTGACTTGGTTAAGCAGATCTACCATGAAAATAATGTTCTTCATAGAATAAAGGTACCATTACAAACAGCCTTCCATAGGGCTAGGTCAAGAACTAAGGAATAGAGGCTTATGTTTCTTAAAGCTTGGCCCCTTAAAATCCTACTCCCCTTCACTGCCTATTCTATCTACACATACAATATCAAGAAAGGTAAAAAAAAAAAAAACAGCGTGTTGTGTATAACCCAGTCCCCCAAAACGTGACACATGTTTTTGAGCAATATTCCAACACTGCCTTCGGTTATGATCTATTAGATGATTATTGAAATACTCTTAAAATTCCCATTGCCTGCCTTTCAGCAGCCATGATGTGAAAATTCTAGATGGCTGATTGGCAGCAGTTTTGTGCTGAGAATGGAGTCTCCAAAAGATGAACATGTCCTAAATAACTGCTCTGCTTAACCCATAAGGGGAGCTTTGAATATCTCAAAAGTTGCTTCTAGCTATGTGGTAGTATCCCTTAAAGGTTCTTGACTCACATTACATGCTTCTTTTAAATATCCAAATATCCCAAAAAGGCACATAAAGAGCAGATATTAATTTATACTAGAGTTACTAAAGTTGTGTTGCAAACCTGAATACATTAGCACTCAACGTGGTTGGACTCGGGGTCTAATTCATGACCTGTTAGTCTCCCTTATGTGATGCAGGTTCCTACTCTTTCAAAAACAGTAATGTGTCTAAGAAGAAGCATGCCAAAAATACTTTTTTTATTGTTGTTCAAGTACACTTATCTTGATTTTCCACCCACCACTTTCTCCTGCCCCACCTCCATCTCCCACCCTTGATCCTACCCCCTTTGGCTTTGTCCATGGGGCCTTTATACATGTTCCTTGATGACCCTTCCCCTTCTTTCCCCTGTTATCCCCTGCCCCCTCTCCTTTGATCACTGTCAGTTTGTTCTTTATTTCCATGTCTCTGGTTCTATTTGCTTGCTTGTTTGTTTTGTTAATTAGGTTCCACTTATAGGTGAAAATACTTTTAAAAATACTAGACACAGACCTCAACTTACCAGGTATACCCTACACAAGTACCGAATTATGCACTGAATAAAACAATAATTAGAATCAGCTTTAATTATTATTCATTTCCTTTTTATTGTACTGAATGTTTTAAAAAGTAATGTTTTAATTTAAGTGACTATACTTTTATCTTCATGACAGCAAGCATAATAAGTTTTACTATGCATCAAAAATATTTTTGAATCCACAACTAAGGTGATAAAATGCTACCATATATAGAAAAAGAGTGAAATAATTAAGAGCTGGACATTCTCAATTTTAGACAATAAGTCAGTTTCCTTTTCCTTTCCCTTGCTTTAATTCCCACTCCTATGTTTTGAATTTGCCAATAAAGAGTGAATATCTGAAACCTTAGGCATCCCACCCTCAACTCCAATAAAGACAGGACCCCAGGGTCTCCCACACTCTCTAGCTTCCTCTCTATCTCTCTACTAGTGACCTCACTGTGTGGCCCCAGTTGGCCCCAGGCTTGGCTTTCACCATCCTGGACTTGTTACTAATAGCCCTTGTTTTTCCAAGTTCCCCCACAGTTGTTGTTTTTTTAATTTTAATTATTGTATTGTTCAATTACAGTTGCCTGTATCTTCTCCCCACCCCCTCCAAACCCACCTCTCTCCCTTGCTTCCACCCTCACCCTTGGCTTTGTCCATGTGTCCTTTATAGTAGTTCCTGAAAACCCTTCTCTCCACTGTTCTGCCCTGGATACAAAGCCAATACTCAGAAATCAAAGGCATCTCTGTACACCAACAATAAAACATCAGAAACAGAAATCAGGAAAAAAAATCCCATTTGATACAGCAACAAGAAAAATAAAGTACCTTGTAATAAACCTAACCAAGGAGGTAAAAGACCTATACCCAGAAAACTACACAACACTGAAGAAAGAAATTAAGGAAGACAGAAACAAATGGAAACAGGTACCATGCTCATGGATTGGAAGAATGAACATCATCAAAATTGCCACACTCCCCATAGTTGTTTTTGAGGTGCATCTTGCAATCATAACAAAATCCACAAGGAGCTTGTCCAGCCACAACAAAGGGGAAATGTCTGTAGGGGCTCGACACAGGTAGTAATAGCCCAGGTGAGTGTCCCGGGCATTTCTAGGCAATAACATCACTATATACAGGCTGAGACCCACCCAAAACAAAATAGTACAGGACCTTTAGAACTCTGGCTATGGCAGGCATTCACCCTTTAGTTACTAGGTCTTGAGCAGGTTCAAGGTCCAAAAGGCATATATTTGAGACAGGTCAGGTACCAGGTCTCAGTACTTAGGACAGTGGCTGGTTACCAACCAGCAAAGAAATATTTCAAGACTGTATCCACTGACAAGGATATACTGCTTCTGTGTGCCACCTAATTAGCAGTCCTGATTTTAGATCAACCTCACCCACCAAACATCCCTGTACTTCTCTTGCTGGACACTTCTAATTGGCCTCTCATTTAGAACATAATGTGTAGTTTAACTAGCATTAACATCAACATCTTCCTATTCATAGCAGATTATATACTACATAACATATCAATACTTAAAAATTATCTTACTCAGTTTTCTTACTAAACTGACTGTGTTATCGCAATAAAATCCTAGGACTTGAAAAGTTAAAGGGAAGCAAGGCTGTGTGATAGAACTAATGGGACTTGACCGCAAATCTAGGTTCTTTCACTCTATAGCTGGTGAGAGTCCAAAAGATAAAAACACAGTAGTACTTCAATTTCCTCTACTGTAAATTTGGAGTTATACCTCACAATTGTAATCCTCTTAACCAGATGAAGTTCGATCACGCATTAGCAAACGAAACCAAAAGTACTCTAAAAGAAAGTTGGGTATCCAGGCCAAGGGTTCTCACAGCAACACCATTTTCTAGTAGTAATGTTATTTCCTGCCAAATGTTTAGTAGCGCTTCACTCTTTGATCTAATCCATTTTGATGGCATTTTCCTTTATTCAGTCTTTCTCAGGTGCAGTGTTTCACCGACTTGACTGGGCACCTGAATCACCTGGTGGCAGTTTTACAATACGGATGCTGCAGATTCCTTAGATCTGGACTGGGAGTGGAAATTCTGCCTTTCAAACAAGCTGAAAGTCTGTGCCCAGACTAGCAACTTCAACATCAAATGGGAACCTGTGAGGCTTGCAACTTGCCAGCCCTGCAGAAGACTTACTGAACCAGAAACTCAGGAGGTACAGCTTGAAATCTGTGGTAATCAGCCCTCCAGGTGGGTCCTAAGCAGGGCAAAATGTGAGAATCACTGTTCTAGAGCCAGGGTTCTCAACTCTATGTTGCTATTTGAATCAAACAAGGAGCTTTATAAATGTGCAATGCCTAGGTCACCCTACAGACAAGTCATATCCTAGTCTATGGATTGGACTGAGGCACATGTATTTTTTAAAACTCCCCAGGTAATTTCAGGATCCAGCCATGAGAACCACAGCACTAAAGGAGAAAGCAGCTGATATCTGAGGGGAAGCACCCCATACCTATTTAATAAAGAAGTCATTCGGATTTCTTTCATTTGGCCTAAATTTTAATTTTCAATTACTCACATTAACTCTCATATAAAATAGCTGACTTCTTTTCATCTGCTCTAAAGTTATTCAAATTAAATTTGTTACTAAAAACCTAGGCAAGTTATAGTCAGTTTTGAGTATAATGGATCCGTGTTAAATATTTGTAAGGATGAAAAAAATGTATGTAGGATCTCAGAACTTTGGCCATGCCACATTTCTAATTATAAACTCTCAATTTATGTTAGCGGTTTTAACAATGAGGCGCTGCTAATTCAACCACTGGGTTACCTTAAACATGCAGTTGAAATCAACATTATTCTACAAAAGGAAACACCCTATGCTTGGAGTTCAACATAGGAAATTATTAAGCTGTCTTTGGCATCCTTAGTATTTCTACGATAGTAACCACCCGGAGCCATCACTTTCATTTTTGCAAGGTCTAGGTAAAGTATCAGTCAGACAGTGAATATAAAGCAAGAGCAAGTGGCAAGACTTCATTCTAATAATTACAAGTTCCTTCAAGACATGGTTCCTTCTCCTCAACCTAGAGCAGAAACCATGATGCAAAATAGAGAATTACAACATTCTGACAAATCTTAATCTATTTGATCCCTGTGTGAATACTCAGATAATATGCATTTGTAAACATAAAAAGAAGCATCAACTCTAAATACAATATAAATGACTTGGAGATTACCCAAAGCAATCTCACCAGCATGACTACTGAATTCCTGCCCCGACATTGTTACCTAATATGACAAAAGTAAAAATAAAGGAAGTCAGAGAGAAAAAGGCTGGATTGGACTTGACCAGTGTGGCTCAGTGGATTGTGTGCCAGCCTGAGAAACAAAGGGTTGCCAGTTCAATCCCCAGTCAGGGCACATGCCTAGGTTGTGGGCCAGGTCCCCAGTAGGGGAACCACAGCAATGTGGTTGCCTTTGGCAACCACACATTGATGTTTCTCTTCCTTTCTTTCTCCCTCCCTTCCCCACTGTCTGAAAATAAAATAAAAGAATCTTTTAAAATATTTTTTTAAAAAGCTGAATTAGTGAGGACACAAGATAATAATTTAACCTAGAGTAGAGATTGATTCATAAAGCAGCAATTAGAGGAATTATATTTTACTATGATATTCCTTGACTCCCTCAAAAACCATTCTTAATATCATTTAAACTATTTTATAAATAGAAAAAATCCTTCAAAAAGCCATAAACTTCTAAATTAAGGTATATTTTGTTTCAATAATAAGCACATGCTTCTTTAATTTCTTGTAGAAAAAGAAATTATTTCAATTCTTATAAGAAATATACATTTTCTATTTTGAAATTTTATTGATGTGAAATGTATAATTTTAAGAAAGCTCTTTAGCAGTTGTTTTGATGCTGGATTTTGACTTAATACATTGATTTAAAGCCTTCTACAAAAACATCTACATGAGTTGTATGACATCTTATAAGTGTCCACATATAATAAATTTATTAACTAAAAAATGATCTTCTGTCAATTTGACTGGTGGTAGTTGCAACACAGGCTTTAGTGAGACTGCAAACATTCACTTATGTATGTTCTAACCATGGAGATAACTTATGAGTTTTTGCCTCATCAATAAGTTAATGTATCAGTAAAAATATATAAATAATATTCCAGTTTTTATTGAGTAGACTTTAATTATTATAATTACTATAAAGCAAACATGGAATCTTCACTAATGTGCATATGTATATGTGTTGAGAGAAACACAGACAGACATGCAAAGGAGCAGGAGAAGAGGATAACATACCATCTCCTTCTTATTCTGTGGAAAGTTTGTATATGACATCTGACAGTGTTACTCTCAAAAAAGTGTCCCTACAATGAATAATCCCAAATGTTTCTAAATAAATCTAAGTGGTGTTAAAACAAGGTGACAAAGAGCATACTCTTTGGAAACAAAAATTCAATTCAAACTCCTGGCTCCTCCACTTCACATCTCTGAGTGAACTTGGACAAGCGGTATCACACTGTGGGCCTTAGATTCCTCTTCTGTAAAATGGAGATGGAGATCTAGAAACATCCACCTTCCAGGTTGTTGTGTGCATTCCATGATAACTAGATGAGAACCGAGGACCTGACCTGTGCTAATTAATAGCTGTGGACCTCCTGCTTCCTGTATTTATCCAAGCTATGATTTCCATAATCAACCCTGGTTCTCCTCCTATGTCTCACTCACGGACAACAAAGCAGAGAGTGCAAGACTGTTATCATCTTCTACTGCAGCCCTTTCAGCATCATCTCTAATTTCGGCCCTACCAGTAACCATCAAACCCAAAACACCAAAAACAGCTTGCAAACATGAGGCAGCTGCAGCCTCCAGACCTGGTGTATTTTTTTTTACCACTTGTAATCATCTGCCCACATCATCAACCCTCCCATAGATATATACAACCTCCATCCCCAGATTTTTGGGGAATTTGGAGAAATGACAAGCAGGGTGTGCAACCTTTGAGCTGTGGGTACATGAGTGTGGATGAGACCATTATTAATGGCAGCAGACATATTAGCAGGTACAATAGTGGTTATAATTTATAGTGTTGGGCCAGTTCAGCCAATCCAAATATGACAAAGTCTACAGAAGGAAACAATTAAAAGCCAAGCACGACAGTGCCCACGGGAAGCCACAGTATGAAATGTTCTTATACGGGGTCTGGCACAAATAACGCCCCTTTTTTTTATTACAAAACCTTGTATTACACAGCTATAGGCATGCCATTCTGTGACATCACAATGTCACACTCAAACACACCTTATGGCATTTTAAGGGAAATGTTCAAATTAACACTATAAATTGTCACACCCTTATTATCACCCTACCAAGCACACTCCAGCAGGTGTTATTTCTGCTGAACGCTGTATATTAAAAAAAGAAAGCAAAGAATGAAAGAATGTCTTTTATTTTTACTGAACACATGCACTTTCATATGGACAAATCAGAAGCAAAAAAAAAAAAGGCTTCAGTTTAGGATAAACATTGGCGAGCATCATTTGTCCTTTGAGATTTTACTCAGCCATCCAAGGACATTATCAGTAATTCTTTTTGTGTTGCATTTTGTATTTGTTCTATTGGCACCGAAGAGTACATAAAAATCTTGCTTAAAGTCTACCTTCCCTACTACACTGACCTCCATCAAAGAAGAGCCCCTTTCTATTTCATCTTTGGTTACTGAAAATCTTGGGCAGAGCACACAAGGATTATGTACACTAAATACAAACAGATGAAAGGCAATGACAGAGTCCAGCTGACTCCAAAAAGAACTTTTGAGGTGAAAAGGAAGCTCTTGAGGAATTCCTTGCTGAAAAACCTCATTTTTCTCAAGGGGATCAGAGGTGGAATACCTAGAAAGAGAAGGGCAAAGACAGCTTTGGGCAGTTGAGAGGGGACAGAAGATCTGGTTATACACACTACAGGAAACTCAGTAAGCAGCTAACAAGGCAGCAGGAAAAGAATTCGCCAGTATTATGGTTCCAGAGAGTGCTCCTGATTTGTTGCCTTCTTCATCTGGGTGCATAGAAAAGCCTTTCATAGTCCATCAATGATTTTCAAAGTCTCTAAATTCATTTCAACAGCTCTACTTTATCCCAAACCTGCTCAGGGTTGAAATGGAGTTTAGTGGAAAGTGAGGTAAAATGGGAGGAGGGAGAAATTCAGGTAAAAAGCAAACAAGTGTCGAGGCTAAAAGGAAAAATAAAATGACAGAGACAAGAAAATCATCAAATATAGAAACTGCTCTGGCTGGTGTGGCTCAGTGGATTGAGTGCTGGCATGTGAACCAAAGGGTTGCTGGTTCAATTCCCAGTCAGGGTACATGCCTGGGTTGCAGGCCAGGTCCCCAGTAGGGGGTGCTTAAAACACAACCACACACTGATGTCTCTCTACCTCTCTTCCCCCACCCTAAAAATAAATAAATAAAACCTTTTAAAAAAGACAAATAAAGAAACCTCCTTCTCCTGGAAACCATTTTCAGATCTCCATACCATTCCATTTGCTGACCAGACCTCCAGACAAGGTCACAGTGAAGTCTGTTAAGGCCCCTCAGAGAGGCAGTTACACCTTTGTCTCAGAAGCCATCTAGCTCACACAGTATTTAGTGGAGTTATTTCCTTCTCACACTGTTAATGTGGTCCTAGCCTCCATTAGCTTGAAGACATTCATGGATTTGTACTGGTGAACTCCAAGGTACACCTTACATAGTGCTTTGGGCAAAGTGTGAATTTAAGGGCTAGAGCAAAATCAAATTAAACTTTTATGAACAAGGTCAATAATGTACAAAAAGACACAATGCTTTCTAGGGCAGAGTCACGGAGCCCAGTGCTTGACAAGACGTTAAAGCAATGTCATTATTTTTTTTAATGTCAACAAAAGATGGACTATTAGCATCAAAAGAGAAAACTGGGCATCTGAGAGGTATAACTTAAAATATTTTATCTATCAATGTATTCAAGCAAGAGACATGGAAGCTGGAGTTCAGGAGAACTCCATGCACTGTGTTCTGGGTACAGCCACACTCCACCTTGGGTACAACCTCTAGCTTGCTCCCTTCTAATCCCTAACACATCAGTCAATCCTTTGACTGATGTATTATATAATACAATAATATATTATATAATATAATATACAATATTATATAGTATATTAGTATATATACTATCTAATATTATACTAATATACTATATATTATAATATAGTAATAATCCCACTAGAAGTGAATACATTGTCATATAGAGTAAAGATACTGACACTAATTTAGTATAAAATTCACTCATACTACTCAGTATAAACATTTTAAATTAACTTTGTTGCTGCACACATTAGACTCATCACTTGGGAAGTCAAATGATCTAAAGGTATAACGTAAAAGTGGGATTTCTAGTCATCAAAGGTAAGAAATTAAAAAACATGATTTCATCAAGTTGCATCTGAATTTCTCTGAGCCTGTTAAGGCAGCATGTAGCAATCATATTTTAGAAATTTGTTATGCTGATGTTTTTCATGTCCATTTAATACTTATTTAGCATTTCCTTTGTGCCAATTCCTGAGAATTACTCAATAAGTCTTAACTCAATGAATTTCTCACAATTACAGATGAGATCAGCTATCCCCATTTTATAGATGAGGAAACTGAGAGCCACAGAAGACTCAGTAACTTCGCCGAAGTTAACCAAGGCAGGGTTTAAACCCACAGAGCCTAGTTCCAGATAGGAGGCTGGTGACCACTATTATGATATTTCTAATGAAAACAACATTGCATTTGGAACTTTTAAAATGTCTTTACGTCCAAAGTCATTATTTTAGATGTCTCTCTTTTAATATTTTGCAATAGTGTACAACAGTGTAGAATAACCCTTTTTGTCTTCACTGTCAGTAAAGGAAAGAATCCGCAATTAAATATCTTACCCGTTATCTGTGTTGTCATTGAAAACAATATTGGTGAAAAATGACACAGGTTTAGATGCCTGGAAGCTGACTTGGCAGGTAAGCTCAGCGTTGATCCCACTGGGAGAGCCTTTGATGGTTTTGCCTTTGGGAAAATGCACACAAAGGGAGTCATGCCCCTCCTCCTTCTTCTCCTCCTCCTCCTCCTCTTCCTCCTCCTCCTCATCATGAAGGATTATTGGGGGAACCGTGACACTTAAAACTGCATCTCTGTTGAAAATTAAAAAACAACAAATTTTAGCTCAATGCATGCAAGTAATTGGCTTTAAATGTGTTTTCCCTTTTTTAATCATTAGAAAAATTAAAACAACACATATTTATAATAACATGCCTGATTATTAAAGATATTTTCATATCATGTCTTATTTTCTGGTCACAATATAAGATTGATAATATATTTACTTTCATGAAGAACCACATAAGATGATCAAAAGTTCCTTTTGCCCTCTAAATGTTACAGAACAGGGCCAAGGGGAGATATAATATACTATTACTGAAAGGACCCCCCACTAGGTTCATTATTGCCCACCGCCAGAGGAAAGATGCCTCTCAATGCCAGAGATTTGTGAAAATGAAAGAAAATGTTTATTTAAAGCTATACAGACTTAAAATAGTGACCTAATGTCTTCATTAAAATACTAAAGTCTTTTAGGATGCCTACAGGTGCACACAGTCCTTCCTTCTCCCTCTGCCCTAGTCCGGGGTACCGTATCTCAGGAAAAGAAGCACAAGTCCATGATTTGGGCTCCCGGCGCCATCAGCTGTGTCGCCGCCATGATCTCCAGGTAATCCAAAGCCATGTGGCACCTTCTCATGGCCCACCAGCAAGAGTCCTTTCACCCCTTTTCTTCCAGGCAAAGTTTCTCCTGCTTCCTAAACCACATGGCAAAAGGGAGCACCCCAAAGCCACATGGTCCTTACTCTTGCCAAAGCTGCGGGGTCCCCACTCTGCCAAAACCACGTGGTTCTCTCCTGCCAAAGCCAAGTGGCTCTCTCCTCTCATGGCTGCCAAGTCTAGGTTTAAAACCTGGAGCCAACCTTCCTATGTACCAACATTTCCGACTCCTCCTACAAACAGTTACATCTGCCAACATTCCTGTATTATTCCAGCTTTACTGGGCTGCCATAGTGAGGCTGAGCATGTGTGACTCCATGTCATGAAGCCAGTCTTCTCCAAGCTCTCACGCAGGTGCTGTAACCAGGGGGAGCTGCCCTCCCAGTTATATCTTGGGGAGGAGGTTACTTCCATCCCCCCTGCCCCCGGCTCAAGGCATGGCTACAGCTATTTAACATACCTGTGCAACCAGTTAAAGGTTATAGATATGTTAAATGACCATGCCAGAGGTTGGCTGTACAAAATAGCTCTGCATGTTCCTGCTCCATGTGTCCCTTCCCCCAACTCACACCTGTGGCGGGAGGGGGAGGACATCCTATATATCTTTCTAATATTTCCTGGACACCTTGAGTTCTGGACACCATTACAAATCCCTATTTGGGGGTGCCCTCTTGGCTGCACCCTGATAAATAAAGATTAAAAAAGTTGGTTAAAACACCTGATTAAGTACAATGTGTCTTTAACCACAGTCATGAGATAAACTGTATTGCCCTTAAATATATCCTGACAAAAATTTACTTTAGTAACTAGAGCTTTATCACATGTAGACTAAGTAATATTAACAAATGAATATACACACATAATTTATTTTTAAAAATTGATATTCTTAAGTACTGTATTTATATATACCATGAATATTTTTGAATCATCACTGCTAAAAATTTAACTTAATGTTCACATATTTCACTGTATATTTTTAAAATATCCAGATAATCTAAAATGTTTGTAATTTTGAATAACATAGTATGTAGTACTCACTTTTAGATCTAATTAATATTTGATAACTTTTAGTAGTCTATATTTAACCATATTATTTGTTTTCTTTTAATGCACATGTAGGCTCCTCTAGCAAATAAGAAGTGTTATCAAATGGGAATCATAATTCCATAATATTTTAGTTAGAATAAAGATTATTCAGCTAATTAAAGAGAAAAAATGATCTCGAGTTAGTTAAGCCAATATGTTTGACTGGATAAAATTTGAAAAAGTAATTTATACATCAGGTTTGAATCCTATTCTGTCACTAATTATATAAGTGTCATTGGATAAGTCATTACTGTTGCTGACTTTATTGCACATATAATGAGAAGACTGAGTTACATCATCTCTACAGTCTCTTTTACATGCTCATTAGACCATGTTTCACAAGACTCAACTTTTGACTTGAGGTCATTTTTAAACTGATACCTTTATATATTAATCTAAAAGTTGAAAGACTAAAATATTAATTCATACATGAGACAATGTTTCATGATAAGAAATACATTTTAGCACAAAATAATTTAAGCCACTTTTATTTCCTGTTTAAGCAACCAAGGTTAGTGTATACTTATAAGATAGGGTCTTGAAAGAACAGCAAATCCCACAGTTATGAAGTTAAAGTTTAACTATATTCTCTCACAAAGTGGCATTTAGGCCAAGCTCCATGGCATAAGTAAGCACTCATGATAGGGGAGTCAAGAGTTGGAAAATTTTAATTTAAGGTAAATAGTTATAAGCCTGGTAAGTAATGTACATATTAAAGCTTTTGTTTCAGAAACCACACATAAGGCCCATCCTGGCTCCCTGGAGAGACAAGTGACCTCCTGGGTCACTGCTAGAGATTACTGCCTGAGGACAAGTGGAGGCATCTAGGCTATTGTGTTCCAGGGAGAGACAGACATCAACCTCCTGCCCCTGGGAACAACCAACTGCCTAGGGCAAGAATGCTGCATGAATGCCAGTTTTCCCGGTTTCAGTATCATTTTGATGATAAAGTTATGTGGCAATGATTCAGGGATTTATCATATGTAATTAAGGTCCCTAGTCACATGAATTTGGGTGGATTAGAATTAATCAGATGATATCTTAAAAGGTTTAAAGGTCAGAGACAGAGACTTTGAGAGATGGTGTACTTTGGGCTTTGAATGAATAACACACCACGCTGTGAGGAGGAACCACATGGCTAGGACTTGAGAGTGGCCTCTAATAGCTGAGAGTGGTCCCAGACAATAGCCAGCAAGAAAATGGTGTCTTAGTCCTACAGCTGCAAGGATAAATTCTGCCAACAACCAGGGAGCTTGGAGGAAGACTGAGCTTCAGATGGCACTGTAGCTGCAGCCCACCCTCTGATCTCTGCCTGCTGACACCTTGGGCAGTGGACAAAACGGAATCCTGACCCAAAGACACTCTGAGAAAACAAACTCATGTTTTAAGGCACTAAGTTTGTGGTAACTTGTCATACAGCAATAGAAAATAACACCTTGAATTTTTAAGCTGGCTTCTTATACCACAAATAGACAAGTTAACAAACATTTTTACAAAAAAAAATTAAATGACCTTGTGAGGTAACTAAGTGGGCTTTTTGTATTTTTAATTTAAATGCAGTTAAATATTTTAACAGTTTGTTCCAACTATAGAAACAAGTCAGACATTGCTCATGACTTACATAACACAACTACAAACAAAAAACACATAAAGAAAATATGGTAAATTTACATTAAGCATTTACCTGTAATAATTTTGAGGTAAAATCTTGACATTCATCACAGCTGCTACTTCCAAAGGAACAGAGGTGAAAAATATGTACGGAGGGTCAAACAATAACTTGGGCGATTTTATCTCCCCAGTCAGGTGAATCACTTGATAGCAAGTTGGGTTGTTATTTAAATGTACAGGAATGTCAGCTGTGTATTTTGTAGGACGATCTAATGAAAAAAAAATTAAGTATTTTAGATTAGTTCACACACACAGAAATATTTACATAGTTTAAACCTTACTAAATATTAAAATGTACTATGAAGTTACAGCTCAGTGAAGCAGAATAGATTCCCCAGAAACTGGATTTATCCTGCCAAGGAACTTAAGACATGTATGTAATGAGGAGTTGTTGAAATAAAAATCTTTCAAAGTGCACTATGTCTAAAAATGGAACAAGTCACCTTATAGATTTCCATTATTATGGGCAAACACATATACCTGAGGAAACAGTGCAACGAGTGTTTTCTGTGCCTTAATAGGGGCTACCCATCCCTTTAGTACATGCAGTATGAAAATGAGCTCAGATCATTGTCATAAGCTGAGAGGAAAGGAATGTGCTTTCTCCCAGATATTTGAGTTAATGAAAAGCTGCCAGGGTTGACTGGCTAATTTCACCTGGCAGGAAAGACAGGAGATTCCCATGTGGCCACTCACTATGAGGAAGGGCACTCTGTGTTGGAGAAAAAGGATTGGACTAGGGAGCTGCAGGCCAGTCCTGGAGGACAGGTTCCATCAGAGCAAGTTGCCAGTATCGTTTCAGACCAAATTCCCAAATACAGTGTCTTGAAGGAGGAAAATGTGATCTGGTGAGTATGAATTCAATGCATTATGTTAGAATTCAAGAACTGGATACCAGAGCGACATGGCAGGGATCAAGGCCATTAAGGGTATCACCAGGGCAGAGGATCACAGTGTTCTGGATGATGTGGAGCCATGTTCAAACATGGCATCATTGAAAACCACAAACATTCATTGAACTGATCAGATCCACTAGTTTTCGCTGTATTGGATGCCTTTACTTGTTTAAAAAAAAAGCCCTCTACATGTTCAAATAGTCTAACATCCTTGGGAAATGGGAGCTGGCTAGAGAGGGTAAGGAATAGGGACTTCCTACTAATAATGACAGATGTGAAAATATAAGAGATTATATCTGCAACTTGAGCTGATAAAATAAGTTATAACCATTTATATATTTGAAGCAGCAGTCTCCAATCTTTTTGGCACCAGGGACTGGTTCTGTGGAAGACAATTTTTCCATGGACTGCGGGGAGGTGGGTAGATGGCTTTATAGCCTGCCACCAGATGCAGGTTAATTGTCCCTTGACACTCACTGATAGGGTTTTGACATGAGTCTGCAAGCAAGATTTATGATGGCCTCTGTGGAGTCAAACCTCTCGGCTAATGATAATGTGTATTTGCAGCCACTCCCCAGCGCTAGCATCACCGCTTCAGCTCCACCTCAGATCATCAGTCATTAGGTTCTCCTGAGGAGTGCACAACCTAGGTCCCTCAAACGTTCAGTTCACAGCAGAGTTCCCACTGCTATGAGAATCTAATGCTGCCTCTGATCTGATAGGAGGCAGAGCTCAGGCGGAAATGCAGCCATGGGAGCAGCTGTAAATACAGATGAAGCTTCAGCTGGCTCCCCTGCTGCTCACTTCCTGCTGTGTGTGTGGCCTGGGGGTTGGGGACCACTGATTTAAAGCATTATAAATCTATAAAGTAAAGATAGTTTCATTTAAGGAATCTAATACTGTTAAAATTATGTGGGGGGAAAATAACATTAATTTTGGAGTTAGGCAAGGTTTTAAGACTTATTAAATTCTGAATTTTGAATGGGCTATTTTGAGATTATTTTGTTCTGACCTGTTAAAGGTTTCTGGGGTCATATAGGGAAGGGGCTTCATTGTGTAGCCTAACACTACTGGGGATTCAGTGGCACGTTTTTTAAAAATGCAGGTATGCCTTCTTTCTCATCTGAGGTGTAAATTATATAAATGTGTTAATGGCATGTTTAATTAATTTTTAACAATTACATTGGGATCCTAAGGAGGGAAGCCTGGCTTTGACTCAAATGGATTTGAACCCTGGAACAGGTCTCAGCTCCATACTGAAAGGAAAGTCAAGAGGAGGTGTTCTTTATTTCCTTCTAGATTGTCAAGTCCAATTCATCTGGCTAAAAATGTTGATAGGGACATAAAGGAGAAACTCTGTATGAAAATACAAATGGTGAGCTGAACTAGCAATTGCTTTCAGGACCAGACACAGTAGAAACTGAGAAGAAATACACAGGAATATATAATGAAACCTAATTATTTTAACAAAATATACTTTAGAATGCAGAGAATATTTGATGTTTTCTATCATATTTTCAGAGTTCTAAGCAGAGGTAATGACAGCTGAAAGATTTTTTTAAGCCTACTAATCACAGCATCCTTTGTACTTTTTTCTCAGACATCAAACTAACTGATTATACAATGCCATGCTAACAGACATAAGCAAGACACCAACTTAAGGCAACACAGTGCTAACAGAATATTATTGAGAGAGAAAAGACATAGCTCAAGGAACTCTTTAAAAATCCTAAAAGCTAGAATAGGTTCTTATCCTGCCTTTTCTACTGATAACATAGCAAGTCGTAGGTATTTTATAGATTGCCACATACAGACTACTGTCCCAAAAATTCTAATCCAAGTGCTTTACTGAGGCTGTGCTCTCGGGGGACCTGCAGGTAAAGGGGGAAACAGAACAGGGCAGGGGAAGAAGCTATGAAAAGCTGTGGTTTTAGAGTCTGGGATGTGACTTTGCCAGAGAGATTGGCCCACAGGAGGGAGTGGGTTGGGCCACTTGAGGTAGTGCTGGTGGTGAAGTTTAAACTCCTAGGCATCTCTGCATGAGACATCCTCTACCTTCAGCCAAGGGGACAGACATAAGCTATCAGGAATCAACATCCACAACTGAGAAACAGATAGAAATACCCAGTCATGAGAATCTGGATGGGCCCAAACAGCAAGAACAACAGGATGCAATCCTAATGTTGATTCATAAATAAGAATAATTAGGAAAAATAACAGGTAAGTTACCATATCACCTTTTAAACAGAAAAATAGTTTGGAAGTGGCATTTGGTATGTAAACTAACATGCTGTAACTAAATAAGCATATGCTTTAAATCAGAGACAGATACCAATGCAGGCTTTTTCGAAAACAGAAAAAAAATCTTCATAGCTGATTTTTTTTTCAAGCACCTTCCTGCTGCTCCTTTGTTCCGGTCTGCTTATGAAGCTAGCTGTCAATACTTCCTGTAGCTCATTACCAGGAAGAGTCTGTGTTTTTATGCAGCAAGGATCCTCATGCTGAGAATTTTCTAAGGTATGTGCACCCTGGGTGTCAGGCTTGGGAAACACTGAGGTTATTTACATGAGAATAAAAATGAGCTTATGCAAGGGGAGAGGGAGTCTAGGCACACACATTACATTAAAGAACAGTGATTCTGATTCAGAAGGAATTGGAGAATTACTTAGAGACCATTCTGCGTCATATATACTACCACATCTCAGCCTCCATCCCTGTGGCCTTCCAAGGAAAAGACAATAATGGCAGAATGAAAAGTAAAAGCCACCTCACTAAAACTCTTCAAAGCCCTCAAAGTATAAGGCAACCCTGCCCAGCGACCAGTATAACAGGTTCTACCCAGTCCTTTAATATGCTGTTGAATTCAGTTTGCTACTACCATTTTCAATTAATTAATTAATTAATTAATTTTTCAGTTTGCTAGTATTTTGTTGAGGATTTCGGCCTTAGTTTATTTTCATATTATCTCTTTGTCCAGCTTTGCTACCAAGGTAATGCTATCCTCATAAAATGAATTTGAAAGTGTTCACTCCTCCTTTTCATTTTTTAGGAGAATTTGAGAAGGATTGTTGTTACCTCTATAAAGACTTGGTAGAATTTTCCAGTGAACCCTGGTCCTGGGCTATTCTTTATTGAGAAATTTTTAGTTGCTGATTCAACTTTCTTACTAGTCAAAGATCTGTTCAGCCCATGATTTTTAAAAAGATATTTTAGCCCTGGCTGGTGTGACTCAGTGGATTGAGCACCGGACTGCAAACCAAACAGTTGCTGGTTTGATTCCCAGTCAGAGCATATGCTGGATTGTGGGCCAGGTCCCCAGTAGGGGGCGAGTGAGAGGCAACCACACATTGATGTTTCTCTCCCTCTCTCTCCCCCACTTCTCCTCTGTCTAAAATAAATAAATAATTAATTCATTAAAGTAAATAAATAAAAATATATTTTAGAGAAAAACAAATGCTTCAGTTTCTAACAAGGAAGATAAGGACCAAAATACTCAAATACCTAAAGTAAGATACAAGTATATCCTAAACATGTTCAGGTGATATTGGAGGGAATGGTGCAACAGAGACCTCTGCAAATTCACTCCTCCATGAAAGCAATAATAACACAGGCAAAAATTGTTAAAAATCAATCATTGCTGGTAGAATTTTAAATTGTTTCAATTGCTTTATACAACAATTTGGCAGTTTCTTAAAATATCAAATATCAAAATATCCTATGACTCAACAATGTCACTCCATGATATATGCCCAAGTGAAAACATGTGTCCACACAAAACTATACATGAATGTTCATAATTTTGTTATTCATAAGAGACAAAAAGTAGAAGCAATCTAAATGCCCATTAACTGAATGGACACTGAATGTTTATGAATAGACAGTATATGAAATAGCCATATAATTATTTAGCCATAAAAAGGGAAGAAATACTGATTCATGTTACAACATGGATGAACCTGGAAACTATTATGGTATGTAAAAAAAGCCAATCACAAGAAGATATACATTGTATGATTTTATAAAGCACACTAGCTGGAGATAAAATTCCAAATTATTTCAGCAAATTCTTGAAAGTAGAAAGAAAATATTGAAAGTAGAAAGAAACTTCTATTATGATTTTTACTTTGTAAGTTCATTGATACCATTTCATCTCAGAGCTGACAGGAAAATATATTTTGAAATACAGATTTTTAAAGTTTGAAAAATAATCACATGTAGAATAGAAATAGGATGTATAGTATGGAAAACAAAAACTTGATCAATACGTGTAATTTTAAAAAATAGAAAAATATAAATAAAATTGAATAAAAATGAACAAATTTATATTATAACATGAAATATAAATAACTTCAATTCCTCTCCTAAAAATTACATTTCTGTCTTTCTCAAAAAGAAAAGCAAGGCCCTTTGGTTTATAATACTCATTCTAAATTTATAAGACGCAGATTGAAAATATACTGATATTTCAGCCAAAGACAGAAAAAAGGAAGAAAAAAGGTAATGTATCACATAAACAGCATTTAAGACAAAAGTCTGTTGTAGAAAAAAAATTTTAAATGCATGTACTAATTTATAAAAGACACATTAGACAAATCTTTCATGACATCTAAATATATAAATCAAACCTATTAAAATAAAAAAAAATAACAAACTGCCATTATAATAACACATTCAACCCTGGCTGGTGTGGCTCAGTGGATTGAGTGCCAGCCTGCAAACCAAAGGATCACTGCTCAATTCCCAGTTAGGGCACATGCCTGCGTTGTGAGCCAGGTCCCCAGTGGGGAGTATCAAAGAGGCAACCACACACTGATGTTTCTCTCCCTCTCTTTCTCTCTCTCTAAAAATAAATAAATAACATCTTTTAAAAATAACACATTCAGACAGATTATAGTAATAACTGTAATATAATTTTAATATAAATGTAATATATATTAAACATATAATATTTAATATAATTGTAATGTTATATTGTTATAATATTGTATTAACAGATTCAGGGTAGAATATGTATTAGGAGAGGGGGAAGAGGAAGAGGAAAGATCTAAATATTATAAATAAGGAAACAACTTTATTACCACAATTTTATGTTATAAACTTTTTACTTAGAAAAGACTATAGAATAGTATTTGAAAAAGTTCCAGATTTAACCAGAGAAGTTCAGTATGGAAGTGCCAGATAAAATATAAATATATTCCTTTTATATAGTGATAGTTAATTTAAAAGAATAATGGAAAAAACGTCATTCATAATAATGATACATATAAAATAAAACTTTAATTACTGAAAAAAATGTGATTCTCTAAAGTGAAAAAACTCAATTATGTGCCTTTTTCTAGAAATTGGGAAAAAATAGACTATAGTTCATTTTCAAAAGTAAATGTATAAGAGTTGCCATGAATTCTTATAAGATATTTAATGAGAAATTTTGTCATACCAATTATAAAAAGATATAATAACATTACTGTAATTTTTTAAAAAAACACCAGAATTTAAGTGGAAATATAGATAAATAGAGATGCCAGTCAGCTTCCCCCAAAGCAATAAATCCAAGAGTATAGGCCAAACGACACAATGCCTTTTCTGACCCAGCCTCCGAAGGCCCACACCATCACATCCATAATATCCCATGAGTTACATACCAGCCCTGTTTGATGTGAGAAGGATTACAATGGCATGAATACCATGGAAACCATTTACTAAGGACGGTTACCACACAATTCTGGTAAGACATTTCTTAAAACTGTTTTAAAAACATATAACAAATAAGTTAAACTTCTGTATACATAATGAAACAATCTGTGGAAGATAAACTGAAATATCAACAAATACAGGGAAAACTACTTACCTGGACAAAACGTTATGGAAACATTGTACTGTTCATATGGTTTCAGAGTCCCACTCAGTTCACTAAATGTGAATACTCCATCTTTGAAAAGTTTGCCACTTTTACTAATATTGAAAGCCCAATCCACATTTCTTTTTGACAAATTACGTAAGGAAAACTTCTGTTAATACACAAAACATAAAAGAAGCAGTCTATAATATCAAAGGTAGTTGGAATTATCATACAAACTTGATGGGCCTATGCACAAAGTCAAGCAATTTTAGGAGCCTACAAACTGTTTTCTGTAGTGACTATACCAGTATTTGTATTCTAGAATTTTGTACTGTGTGCATATACCTGTTTAGTAATAAATAAGTAGAACTTGTATCTCATTTAAGTTTACATTTTTTGATAACTGGAGGTTGAACAGACTTTTCTTTACCTATTGCCCATTTCTATTTCTTATCTTATGAATTGCACTGTCATGCTCCTGCATAAGATATATCTTTGTAAAGCTCCTATAATAGTATTAAAATCTATGAGCATTTTGTAAGACTTAGAATATTTCATAAAGTAGAGCTGTATAGTACTGTTCTCTCTCAGTGGCCATGCTTTCATTTAAGGAAACGTTGTTACAGTGCATACCACTGTTGCCCAAGCAATGAGGGATTTCCCTTGGCACCAAAAGCAGCAAGGAAAATCCAATGAGGCACAATACAGTTTCCACATTTGAAAAGCTACAACCATGATTAATCCAGGAGAGGAAGGACTTTTTATCTTGGGGATCAAAAAGTCGATTATCAGTGTACCTTTTTCTAGGTTTATGATGCATATGTGCCCAGGATAACATTAACATGTCATACAAAAGTGAAAATAAGACATAATCTTCCCAATGCAATTTACAGCTAATATTACACTTAAATGATAAAAATTTAGAAGGTGATTGCATGCTGCTTTTGTGCTCATTTCCCCCCTCATATATTTTCTTAGGCACACAATTTGAAATGACATGGTGGTTTTGTCTAACTCCTTCTTTTTCCCTTTTTATTCGATAGAGGTGTACTCTTGGTTTTTGAATACCAAGTTGGTCCAGTAGGACAAACTGGAATCAAAGGAATAGCATTTGAGTAGACATGTATTAACCTTTCCCAGGAATGGGAAACCAGAGCATAGCAGCACCTTCCTGCAGTCCTGTCAACCTCCAGATATGTGGAATTTCTTCTGACTTAAACCTTGGTCTGGGCAAGTTAAAAGGCATTTAAAATATCCATTTCAAAAGCGTATTACGAGGATGACATTAAATAATATGTAGCCCTAGGAATGCCTCTAATGAGCTGTGACATCATCACCATCATCATCACTACCATCATCAGGAAGATGAATACAAGAATGTGGCCTTTATCAAGGTAAAGGCAGGATAGACAAGGAAACCACAAATGAATCTGCATACCACAATTCTGGGAATATGAGGGACATTCAATCCATATTTCCTGATGAGTTGCAGACAAACAGAACAAAACAAAAAGCAGCCATTTTGCTTGCTAATTCAAGTAGCACCTCATCCCAGAGGGCGGGCATTTCGCTTCCTCTTCACATCTCTCACAGAACATCTCAACTAATACAACCAACCAGAGAAGGATGAGTATTTGCAAGAGAATTGAACAATGAAGGGTGTAAGGTGAGTGAGTAACACAAGTAAATTCACAGGAAAATACTTTGGTGGTTTCTCAAAAAGTTAAGCATAGTATTACCACATGACCCAGCTCATCCACTACTCTGTATATACCCAAGAGAATTGAAAACATATCAGCTCAGAGGCATGGAGTTTCTTTGGGGGTGATGAAATGAGATAGCGGTGATGGCGGCACCACATACTGAATATATAGGGTCCGGCACAAATAACACCCCTTTTGTAAACTCTTTTTTTTTAATTTTTAAAAAGATTTTATTAATTTTATTTTTAGAGAGGGAAGGGAGGGAGAAAGACAGAGAGAGAGAGAGAAACATCAACGTGTGGTTACTGGGGGTCATGGCCTGCAACTCAGGCATGTACCCTGGCTGGGAATCGAACCTGTGACACTTTGGTTCGCAGCCCTCACTCAATCCACTGAGCTACCCCAGCCAGGGCTTATATGCAAAGAACACCCCTTTTTTATTACAAAATCTTTTTTTACGAAATTGTAAGCATGTCATTTTGTGACATCACAATATCATACTTAAGCACACCATATGACATTTTAGATGAAATGTTCAAATTAGAACTATAACAGCTGTAACACTCATGAGCTGTAACGAGCTGTAACACTCATATTATTACTTTACCAACCACACTCAAGCAGGTGTTACTTCTGCTGGACCCTGTATGAAAAACCACCGAACTGTACACTTTAAAATGACAAATTGTATGTTAAGTGAATTATATTTTGATTTTAAAACAAGAAATGAATTCACTGACTGCTCCAAAGATTACCCATATTTCAGATTAGGTGATATAATTTGGGAGAATGGTTTTATGTTGTCCATGGGAAAAAAAAAAAGCAGATGTAACAACAGCACCAAAGACAAGTTAGACACAAACTAGGGACAGTTAAAAAGAAAAAAAAAACAACATTCTGAAAAATATGCCAGACCAGTACTCTTTAAAACTGTTAAAGTCATAAAAAATTTAGCAAGACAGTCATATATCTGAGAAAACAAAATGAAATATAGAATCCTGGCTTGGACTATGGGGAGGTAAAAGGACATTAGTAAAACACTGCTGAAATCCAAATAGAATGTGTTCTTTAGTTAATAATATTATACTACTGTTAATTTCTTAGTTTTGAAAAATATTCTATGGTTATATAAGTTGTTAACATTCTGAAAAGGTCCATGAAAAGTACCTCTCAGCACCGTCTTTGTAATGCTTTGACAAATCTGGGAGCTATAGGGATGACTTGTGTGTAGACTCACCTTTTCATATTATTAAAATAAAACCTTTAACCAGTTTATTTTTAATTAACTTTAATCTTCAAAAATTTGAAGAGTATAGCCCTTGCTGCTGTGGCTCAATGGATTGAGTGCTGGCCTGCAAACTGAAAGATCACCCATTGGATTCCCAGTCAGGGCACATGCCTGGGTTGCTGGCCAGGTCCCAGTAGGGGGTGCACAAGAGGCAACCACACATTGATGTTTCTCTCCCTCTCTGTCTCCCTCTCTTCCCCTCTCTAAAAATAAATAAATAATCTTTAAAAAAATCAAAGAATATAGAATGCCCCATGCAATTGTAACCACAATGAAATAATGCGCTTCATTTCTTTCTAAACAATGACTGTTTTTAAAATATTTAACATTAAACAATGAGTCAATTTTACTCTGGATGTCTCTTAAGTACTTAAACAAACATTTAGCTGTAATATGTGTCTGCTATATAACAAAGTTCATTTGTACCTTATAAAGAAAACAACATCTTTTAAAACAGAATGTGGGCATGAAACTGTACTAGCTAAATGAGAGACTCATTTTTCTCATTTTGCAATTAAGGAAATGGTATGAAATCTCTAAAATACTATCCACTTTCCATATCCTATCCTAAGAATACAACCAGTACAGTCAGCTATAGAGAAACATTGTTTAGTTTGTTTAGTATGTATTGTATCAGTTTTCTTGATAATTTTATCAAAATAATATTGTGCATAGGTTACACAAATAGCTCAAAGATGCTTATAAAAAATAGGTGACCTATTCAACCCCTCCTCCTCAATAGTTTTGCATCCCAGAAGCAACCAATTATAGCCAATTCTGATTTTGGTTTTCTCTAGCAGTTATACCTTATTCTAAATGTGATACGGATATGGCTTACTTTAGGTTTTTTAATGGCTGCTATAACAATTTACCACACAGTGATTTGAAATAACACAAATTAATGATATTACAGTGTTGTAGTTTAGACATTCAACACAGATATCACTAGATTAAGATCAAGGTGTTAGAAAAAAACTATGACACTTTCTGGAGGCGCTAGGAAAGCATCTCTTTCCTTGTCATTCCAGTTTCTAGACATCAGACACATTCTTTGGCTGGTGGCCTCCTTCCACTATCTTCAAATCCAGCAACATCTCATTTCTCTGTCCTTCTATCATCACATTTCCTGCTGTTAACAGCCTGAAAACCTTCTGTGTTTTGAACCACTCATGTAAAAAGATCGGGTCCACCTAGATATTCTAGGATAACCTACCTTGCTCAGGGTCCTTAGTCTTAATCACATTACACATCAGTAAAGTATCTTTTGTAAAATAAAGTAGTGTATCCACAAGTTCTGAGGATTAAGAATTAAGCAAATTTGAAGGACATAATTTTGATTACCACATGGCTATTTCATGATTTATCAGATTCAGATATCATGTCTTGATCGCCTACTAGTATAGATGAGGGTTTAGCTCATTTGTACTCCTCTACTCCAATTTTCACCTCCCAAGTTTAGATATTTGTATTATTTTAATTATTCCATTAGCCACCTGGCAACTTTAAACAGTGTATTTATAACTTAAGTTCTTTTACTGTCAACTTTAGAAAATTCCCTTTCATTGCCCTCCATGTAAGATGGGTTTCACTCCTGTTCCTTCTACTATTCCCAACCCTTCTGTCAACTTAACTTTCACATCTACATTGTATGTATCATACTTGTCATTTTAAATATAAAATGTTATATATGATCATATTTTAATTCTGCTACATAAAAATCTTGACTTCTCTGACTTATATATTTTATTCTGACTGTATATATCAGTCATGCCAAATCCAAGTAGTGCACTAGAGTCACAGTTCCTTCTCTGTGGGACCAATGTAAGTCCTTTGCCAATCAAAAGACAAGATTCTCATTGTCTAGAGCAGGGGTGTCAAATTCATTTTCACCAGGGGCCACATCAGCCTTGCAGTTGCCTTCAAAGGGCCAAATGTAACTTTAGGACTGTATACATGTAACCACTTCTTAACAGTTAACTGAGAGCTCAGTGCTGCCACCGGGTAGACACAAGGTGCCAGCCAGATAAAACAAGGTGGAGGGACAGATTTGGCCCTCGGGCCTTGTGTTTGCCACCTGTGGTCTAGATTGTCTTTTATCACACCAAGTGAATAAAAGTACAATTACATAAAATGATATAAAATGATCTTGCATTTATGCAGGGATTGTTTTGCTCTGGAATTCAAGCCAGTTCAGTTCACTTATTCTTCCTTCCTAGCCCTGCATACGTGGTCTCTGGCATCCTTGGAGTTACATTACAGTTAGAAGTTTTACTGGCATTTTATGCTTGAAAAAGTCACATTTTAATTTTAGAAGAGATCTTTTATTGTTCTCTAACTATGATTGCATATACCCTCAGCTATTATTTTATGGATGCAATATTAAATGTTTTCTCCAGATAATTTTTGTTCAAGCTATAAAGGTTCAAAATTTATTGTATAAAAAGCAATATATAACACAAAAAAGGAAAACTACAAATACAAATTTCTACAATGTATATACAAGCTTCCTTCATATACATTCTCTAATTTTTCTAGATAGACTCATAATTAGAAGAGAGGCAAAATATCTATTAAGAAAAACAGACTAGATTATCAGAAAAGTCACTTTATTATATATCTGGACTTTTTCACTTGTTATCATTGCCTCACATCCCATTTGCTTATCTATATGGAACATATTTCACATTAATTTTAATCACAGTTTCCATTTGTACAAGGAGAGAGGCATAATTTAATTTTATTCCACATATTTTGGACAGTCCTATTAAATATATACATATATAAAATAAATGACTTTATATGTGTTGGCATACTTGAACAATTAGTTCTGAGAAATATGAGTTTTATATATATAACATACAAGGTAGAATAAAAGTAGGTTTATAGTTGTGAGTTTGCAAAAGACAGAATTTATTCTTGTATTATCATTTATTCATTATTATACTGAATTCATTCAAACAACTATAAACCTACTTTTGCCCCACACTGTACATACATACTTCTGAGAAATATGAAATATATATGTATGTAAATTATATATATCTGTATATGCAAGTTCTCTAAAAATAAAAGACTTCTTATAACATATGTTTCACAGTAACTCAATAAACTAAAAACCATAATCAGAAAAACAGTTGTAAACTGTACCAATTCTCCATACATACCTGAGTTTTTCTGACATTTTCCATGGTATTCACAGTACTTGGCACGATATTAAATGTAAATTCATTCTTGGATAATTTCACTGGTGCTTGCAATACTATGGGAAAAGTAAATAAACTGATAAACTATAAATAGATATAAGCTCATAGGTAATTCTTAATAGAGTTTTCAGCATAAAACAATAAAATATATAATTATTTTCTATTTTTATATTCCCAGCAAAACCAAAACTTAAATTTTAAACATTTTTAGAATATCTTGGTTTATCACATCTACAAAAATCCCAATTTTGTATTTTTAATGGTAATTAATTACAAGTAAAATGTAAAAACTACCCTTGAGACAAAAAAAAAATAAAAATATGAGAAATATTGAACTAAGAAAAAAGTAAACAAAAAGATAAAATGATCTCCATACTGGGGTTTGACCAATGCAGTACAGAAATGAGAAGAAACATAAAAAGAATTATGGAAATAAAGGAAATACATAGATTGCATATCATAACATTCATACGTAAGAAAATAGCTATTCTATTTAAAGTTTGAAATTGTTGGAATCTTTCAAAATACAATAGAGAAGATATTATTACCTGCTGAAAAAATGTTATCTTTAAAAAATTATTAAATTTATTGGGGTGACAATGGTTAATAAAATTATATGGGTTTCAAGTGTACAATTCTATTAAACCTCATCTGTATATTGTATTGTGTGTCCACCACCCAAAGTCCAAACTTCCTCTGTCACCATATATTTGACCCCCTCTACCCTCACTACCCCCTGAAGTGTAAATGTCTGGTTTGTGCACACCACTAGAATGATTCCCATTACATACCAACAGCTTGAACATAACATGGTTGAATAAGTGGTACTGTATTTGGAGGTATAGGAGCATTTAACACATGATATTCAGTGTATAGTTCTGAAGATTCATAGAAATTAATTCGAACTTGAAAGCAAAATTCATATACTCTCACCTGACAGACAAAAATAAATCATATCTGTGACTTTTTTGCTATAAAAATTGTGACAATAATTTTATTGTATATATGTAAAATGTACAACTTGATTATTTGATATACATATATATAATGAAATAACACCGTAATCAAGCTAATTGACATATCCATTACCTTACATAGTCACTTTTTTCTTATTTCTTGTGATGAGAATACTTAGGACCTACCGTCTTAGCAAATTTCAAGTATAAAGCATAGTATTGTTATTGCAACTACCATACTACCCAGCAATCTTACTTCAGGGTATTCATCCTAAGGAAATGAAATTAAAATCTCAACAAGACACCTGCATTATATTTATTACAGCATTGTTCATAATAGTCAAGATATGAAAATAATGTAACTGTCCATGAAAGGACATGCAATGGATTATTTTTAAGCTTTAAAAATAGAAAAATACCCTGCCATTTTCAACAACAAGGATAGACCTGAAGAACATTATACCAAGTGGAATAAGTCAGACAGAGAAAGACAAATACCATATGACCTCACTTATATGTGGAATCTAATATAGTCAAACTCACGGAAGATGAGAGCAAAATGGTGGATATCAGGGACTGCGGGCAGGGAGAAATGGGGAAATTCTGGTCAAGGGGTACAAACTTTCAGTTATTCTAGATGAGTAAGTTCTGGAAAGTTAATGAAATACTATGAATTTAGCAACAAAGCAGTTTTCTTAAAAAGACAGTTTCAGCCCTGATCAGTGTGGCTCAGTTAGTTGGGCATCATCCCACAAAGCAAAGGTTGCAGGTTTGATTCCCACTCAGGGCACATGCCTGGATTGCAGCTTTGGTCCCCAGGCAGGGCACATACAGAAGCAATGGATCAATATTTCTCACATCAATGTTTCTCTCCCACTCTTTCTGCCTCCCTTCCCCACTCTCTAAAAATAAATAAATAAAATCTTTAAAAAAGAGTTTCAAAAAGAAAATTATTTTGTAATATTACATTTTTCAAAATAAGACTTGGTTTATTTTTCATGATGCCAAAACTAAATCTTAAAAATAAATAAATTTTAGAAATTACTATTAATTTAAAATGGACCAAAGACATAAATACAAAATCGAGAGATATAAACTTTGTAATAAGAAAATGTAGAGAAAAAATCTTTGTTATCCCTATTTAATATCAAAGATTTCTTAAATCCAATACAAAAAATCATCTATAAAACAATTATTAAATTGTAATTTGGTAAAATAAAGAACATCTGTTTTCTTAAAGATGTTAAGAAAATAAAATTATAAGTCATACACACATTTCTGACAAAAAATCATATTTGTACCCAAAATAGCTAAAGAACACACAAGATCAATGAAAAACAAAGTATCTAATGAAAAACTAGGTAAAAGACTTAAAAAGATAATTCATAACAGAATATACACATATATTACTGCAGGAAAAGATGTTTAACAGTATCAGGCATTAGGGAAATGCAAATTGAAATCAAAGGAGATAACGCTTCACACTTAACACAATGGCTTAAACAAACATGACACATTGCCGGACATTTGGTCTGTCCAAAACATACATGGAGACATTTTGCTCACAATAAAAGGTCCTTGAAATTTGGTCTTATCCAATACATCCATGCTTAGATAAAGTCCCTGGGTTCAAATAGCCCATAACATTTGTTTGTATTTTTGGTTTACAGAATTAATACATAAAAATACTATCATGTTTTATTGGTTCAATAATTGAGTGGTGGCCCTGGCTGGTGTGCCTCAGTGGACTGAGCACAGGCTGTGAACCAAAGGGTCAATGGTTCAATTTCCAGTCAGGGCACATGCCTGGGTTGCTGGCCAGGTCCCCAGTAGGGGGTATGTGAGAGGCGACCACATATTGATGTTTCTTTCCCTCTCTTTCTCCCTCCCTTCCCATCTCTAAAAATAAATAAATAAAATCTTTAAAAAAAGAATATAAGGCATTAAAAAATAATTGTGTTGTACATGTACTGCCAACAATAAATGTTCTTGCCTTGGTAGCCTAGGTGGTCATGCCACATGGGGTTTGGTAAATGAGTCAAGGTTCAAATCTTAAACAGGATTTGTACAAACTATGGGCCAAATGTCTGCTAATTATATGGTATTACCAAGTATTGATAAAGATATGAGCACCTAATACGTTTATGCATTGATGATGGAATGCAAAATTTTATGGTCACTTAAGAAAACAGTTTTTGAGTTTCTTAGAAAAATAAATATGTACTTAACATGAGGCCTAGAACTCCCAATCCTAGGTATTCACCAAAAAGAAATGAAAATTTATTTATACAAAAGCCTGCATGCAAATGTTTATTGTCACCTTATTAATAGTTCCCAAAACATGGAAACAAACCTAATTCCTTCCAAATAGTAAATGGATAACAAATTTTGGTAAATTAATACAAGAATATTGTTTTAACAATAAAATGGAATGAACTAATGTTACACATAATACTATGGATGAATTTCAAATGAGTTATTCTATGTTAGAGACACCACACTAAAAAGACAACATACCTTATTATTTCATTTATATAAGTGAAAAGGCAAAATTATACAAACAACGTGAGGTCAGTGTCTGCCACGAACTGGAGATGGGGGAGAAGTTGGCTTATAAAGAGGCACGAGAAAAATTTAGGGAAGGTGATCAAACTGCTCTCCATATTGAATTTCATATTTGCTATAAAACTGTGTAATTTGCCAATGCTCATATAATGCAGAGAATTTTATAGCATCACAATTTCAAAAGTAAATGAAATGAAGTTAAAGCTATTCTTTAGCTTTATACATCTGGATTCAAAATCTAAATCACACCAATAATATACACAGCCAGTCAGAATGAGTCATAGAACAAATGGAGTTTCATAACATCTTGACAATTATATAGTGCTAGCCCTCACTTTTAAATGAAGACTCTCTAATCCAGCCTTGATAAAAACATGACAAGTCTGCATCAAGGAGAAGAAACAGAGCTAGTTTTGATGTCTAGGGTCCATAGCAAAATGAAGGGAGAGAGTAACATCAGCCAGATGGTGGATATCCAGTTCCAAATGCATATCTCTCCACACAAACATTAAAAGCAAGCAAAAGCTGTGAGGTCCAACTTTGTTAGAACTCTGGAAAATAGTCAAAGGTTTAGAGGGACCAAGTGAACACTGAATCAATAAGAAAACAACTTAAAAATAGTAAAAACAAAACCAAAAAAATTAGTCAGAAAGCGATTTCAGAAGTAGCTTTCTGAGGTAGTGTGTGGCTTAGTTTGGTCTTTGTCAGCTTCCACCATGGTGTACTTGTGGCTGGGGCTAAGAAGTGCAGAAAATGATTGTGCAGTCCATCAACCTCATCTTCAGATACTTGCTTGCAAAATGGATCTCAGATTCAGGTGTGGCTTTATGAGCAAGTGAATATGTGGACAGAGGGCTGTATATTTGGCCCCAGCCCTCTGGGGTTTTGGCAAGTATATTAACCTTGTATTTGCTGATGCAGAAGAGATTTTTTTCTAAAACAAAATCAAGAAAACAACTGGGTGCAATCATGCTAAAAGGAGATAATATTACTCTTCTCTGAAGTGTCTCGAACTAGAAATGACTCATGAAGTGAAAAATAGTTGAGAAGGCAGGGCAGTTTGTGTTTTCTAGGTGTCCTTTGATTAAAATATAGCTCCTAAACATTTACTCATATGGCTTTGATTATCCTTATGTTATTACCAGATGAAAATAAATCCTGCGGGATTTTTTTTTTACTTTACTTTAAATAAAACTATATTTTTCTTAAAGAATATTATCTTATTCTTTAAGTTTTTTATATCATATGGACTCCTGTTTTAAAGTCAAGTACTATATAAAAGTATGTTTCCCAAACCATTATCCTCATCTGACAGGAGATGAGTTCCCTATGGAAGAAGCTGAGGGAGAGGAAGGAGGTCAATGAAAACAAAGAAACTGAGAGTCCAGGGTTATGGAAGGACTCCCATATGGATACTGAAATCACTCCAAAAATGAGAGGAGTCGGGTGAAGGATACACAATGAGCCTGGCTGGCAGCAATGTCCAGAGATTTACTCTGAAGCAGGCGAAGTGGTAAACTCACACATGCTACAAAGTTCAAAGAAACAGCCATGTTTAACAGATAAAGACCAACTAGAAAAACCAGTTCAGGGAGCCAAGCTTCCAGAAAGGATAATGTCTATAGCCACACCCACATCCACAGGAAAAGATATATAAGAAGGTTATATAGAGATAGCCATGTTCATTATATGAAGAAACCATGAAGGGAAAAGAAGACCTAAAAGCACAAGGATTTATGTAAGTATAGGGAGCCTAGAAGGCAGAGAGGAAAGGAAAGGAAGCCAGGTGTGAGGGAGCTCAGAATCACTAGGGAAGACAACCTAGTCACAGAGGGCTCCACTTTGGGGATGAATGAGATAAAGAGTAAACACTATAGAACAACTCCTGACAGTCAGTGAGTGTTGAATCTTGACTGTCACTGGGTGCAGTGCTGGGCTCCAAAGTCAGGGATGATAGGAGTGGAAGACTGAAGCGATGGGAGAGGTTTAACGCAGAACATGACTGTGGGTGTCACTTAAGAACATCTGCTGTTGTTGATTCTGATGATGTTGGTAATGATAATTCAATGCACTGATCTCAGCTCCTGACTGTCTCTATTATTTTAAGTATGAGGTCATTTCTCTCCAGAAACATATATATTTTCTAAAATACTGTGTGATGAATTCACAGAACTCAGGGTCAGCCCCTGCCTTCTCTAACTGCCTATTGTGTGTACGTGGGAAGTCATACTGCCTTTGCCTTCTTCTTAACTCACATCTTCACAGACGGGTCACCTAAAATATGTTTTTACCTAAGGTGGCCCTGTAATTACTCAGAATGCAAAATCGAGAGGTTCCATGATTTCTTCACCCATATAAGTCTTATCCCCTCAACCACATTGTAAAATATAAAACATCTTTTACACAGCAACTCAGTGGCATGTTGGAAAAAAGATGAGTTCTATCACTATGAAACTACTGAGGTATCTAATGAAGAGGGAAAAGTTGGAAAGTTTTGCAATGCATGCCGTTCTTAGTGCCTTTGTAGATGTTGTCTATCAAACACAAGAATGTCTCAAGTAGAGAATCATATTCTGATGAAGAAAAGATTTCAGTCCTCTGGCCAATGTGTCGGCAAACAAAAATGCTTAGGACTAAAAAAGGGGCAGGAGGCATTCAAATGTCCTCTATTTTAATCCTTGAAGCATCTTTCCTAGCATGCTGTAAGTATGACTGTAAATCCAGAATAACCACTGTGAAATGTTTACCCAAAAATTGAATATCCTTAAAGAACAGAAAAAGGTTGGTGGAAAAAGAAAAAAGTGAACAGATCTCCCACATTTTGAAACGCTTCAGAGAAAATATAGAGCAGCAGAGATGAGAGCCGCAGAAACCTGGAGAGCCACTCAGCCATGCAGGTTAACCACTCTGTGCCACAGGGCAGAACCTAGGCCACTGTAGCAGGAAAAGTAAGGGTAAAATAGGGAAAAATATAATATACCAGCACTTTCAAATACGACTTCATACAGTGATGGAAATGTTCTGCATGTTCAGTATAGCCACATGTGGATACTGAGAACTTGAAATGTGGCAATTTTGACTGAGGAAATAAAATTTTCTTGTTATGAAATTTTGAATAATTAAAGACTTGACTTCAATATCCACTAGTGACTATCATATAGGGAAACATAACACTAAATGCTGGCCCAGAAGACACCGAGTGGCCCACAGGAAAGGGGGGGCCTCAGTGACTGAGTGTAAACGAACCACACCAGCGGATACCAAATGCAACTACAACTGCCCACCAGCACTTCTGACTGTTACAGCCAAACCTGGTGTACCATAGGCAAGATGGGTTACAACTGGAAATACATTCAGCCCCTATTGTTTATTTCACATTTTCCAGCTACATAGGTCAACTAGGAGAGGGCCCACTGGCTACTTACATTTACACACGTAGACATACACAAACTCAGACAACTTACTGCTAGCTGTAAATATAGTGATGTGCATTTGAAATGGCTGCAAACCACATAATCATCCTGCCTCTTGGCACATATCTCACAGAGCGTGCTGTCTCCTCAGGGTTTTTTATGTTCTCATTGTGGGACTGAATTACACTTCGATACACTAAGTCAGTCTCCCTTTAAAATGCCCAGTAAATATAGAACGATTCAAAATCTTAAGCAAGGCATAGCACTTCAGAGAACTGGAAGTAGATATTACATATTTTAATTTTATAATCAATGTTTAGAATCCACAATCTAAACATTAAGAAATAGATTTACATGTTTTTACTTGTTGACAGCATTAAACAGTAAGTTGGACTCAAAAAATGAAAATATTACCAAATTGGGTGTGTGTTTTTCCAAAAAGTCCTGTAGCAATTAAATTGGGTTTTATATTTTTTCTAATTTTTGGTTACTCTTGTTAAAAGATAACCTTAAAAACATTATATAGCACCATTGTGTGATAATATAAAATACAGATTTATTAAGAAAAGATATAACTTGCTCTTGAGTTTTAAAAACCTACATATTTAAATTGTAGTAGACCATTCTGCACAGTGTGGGCCCAGCTCCCACTCGGAGATGCACAGGACCCACGCCCATGGATAGGTTTTCCCATGGGGAATCAGGCCTGCAATGTACCTAGGCCGCTATGAGTCTTGCTTTTTGCTAAAACTCTCTCACCCTGAATTGAGGACATTTACTTCAAAGCAACTTCCTAAAAACCATGCTAAACCTTCCAAGGATGAGTGTAACTGATTCAACTACTTTTGCCTTTTCATTTGCAAATATCCCTCTTCTGTGATCTGATTAGCAACTTTGGCTCCTCTGTTTTCTATAAAAGGTAACCACCTAAAGCAAGCCTGTGCATAGTTAATGAGGACCTTTTTGAAATGTGCCCAGTATAAGACAATAAAAGCTCATTGGAGCAAGGGCTGAGGCTTTTGCTCCCCTTAAGAGAAAAGCCATGCTGTCCTTTTTCCTCCACTGGACTCGGTAGTCCATGTGAATGTCTCATTTCATCCATAATGATGCAGACACTGTGGGCTGGTGTCTGCATCATAAAATTACTGGACAAACTTATTAGTTTGTTTTCCTTATTGAAAAAAGGTGTGTGTGCGTGTCTGCATAACTCTGCACAGGCAAGATGTAGATACTAGGTGAGAGGACGTGCCTTAAAGCTTCTAAACACTACCTTGTCACAGAAGGTTCATTTTTTTTTAGTTTTGAGTTTTTGTTTTTTTTATCAAAATTATAAGAGTACATATATGAAAAATAAAAGTAATCCTACAAAGCATATTTTGAAAATCAGCATTCCCTTCCATCATTGTATAATCACATATATACATAAACATACATTCACCCAGAAATACACAAATCCAGATGAAATCATTCTTACCTCAATTAGTTATTTTATATTTACCTCAACATAACTAAATAACCTATATAGAGTATAATAAAACAAGCCTCAATAAATTTAAATTTAGTTAAATCATACAAATTTATTCTCCAATCACAAATAAATTACATTAGAGATCAATAACAGAAGGAAATTTGGCAAATTAACCAATGGGCAGAAATTAAACAACACACCCTAAATAACTAATGGGTCAAAAAATTACATAAGAAATTATAATACATTATGATGAATGAAAATGAAAATATAACATAGCAAAACTTTGCGGATGTGGCTAAAGCAATGCTTAATGAGAAATGTTCAGCTGTAAACCTACATAAAAAATAAGAAATATATCAAATCAACCTTCTACCTTAAAAAAAAAGAAAAAATAACAGTAAACAGTAAGCAGAAGGAAAGAAATAATCAAGTGTGAACTAATGAAATAAAGAATCAAAAACAGTATAGAAAATCAACAATACCAAAAGTTGAATCTTACAAATATCAACAAAGTTGACAAACTTTTAGATAGGCTGACCAAGATGAAGAGAATTGACTGAATTTAATAAAATAAGAAATGGAAGAAAAGACATTATTACCTATATTACAGAAATAAAAATAATAATGCCATAAATAATATGTGACAAAAATTAGACGATTCAAATAAAACTTCTCAATAAGAAATAGAAATTTTGACCATCCTCATCTATGAAGTGGGCGATGGTGGTCAAAAAAGGTATAAACTTCCAGTTATAAGAGAAATAAGTCCTGGCGATGTAATGTACAGCATGGCGAGCATACTTAATGAGACTGTATTATTTACTTTGAAGTTGATAAAAGAGTAAATCTTAAAAGTCCTCATCACAAGAAAATTATTTGTAACTATGTGTAGTATAAGATGTTAGCCAAACCTATGGTGGTCATTTTGCAATATGTACATATATCTAAACATTGTTTTACAACTCAAACTAATGTAGTATTATTTGCTGATTCTATCTCAATTAAGAAGAGCGAGAGAAACAGGTAAACTGGCCTGGAAGTACAAGAGAAAACTGTTGAGATATACGTGGGGGGAGAGGAGCAAGGAGAGAATAGGGGAGAATTATTGGCCTTAGTTATCTCAAGTGAAGGCAGAAAACTGATTCCAGCAAAATAGAAAGCTACCAGGAGAGAACACACAAACACTAAAGCAGGGCTGCCAAACTCATTTTCCCCGGGGGGGGGGGGGGCACATCAGCCTCACAGTTGCCTTCAAAGGGTGGAAATAGTTTTAGGACTGCATAAATGTAACTTAACTGCTCCTTAACTGTGAAGAAATTGAAAGTACATTTGGCCCTTTGAAGGTAACCACCAGGCTGATGTGGCCCCCAGTGAAAATGAGTTTGACACCCTTGTGTCAAAGGAACACTGGGCCACTTCAGAATGAGCAATAGGAAATTAAACCAACACTCAATGGGCTCCATCCAAAGTGGGGCATAAGAGAGAAGAAACTCATGTGAAATCTATATGAAATCTAACAAGCAATACTGACAAAGAATTGAGGAATGAGAAACAAAGGAAACCCTCCTTTTTGTGCCAGATGCTATATATTTTTATGAAGAGAAATAGATGCCAAAAGTTTTTAAAATGTTTGCCCATGATTTGACCTGACACTGGAAAGCTATTTATGTTTAAGAATTGGGACAGTAGATACTTTCTATCAGGTAGTGTAATCATGCCACCTCCAATGACATGATTTAATCTTTTGAGGTGTTTTGTACAGATTATTATCTGTTTCACACAAGACAATGTTTTCCAATAGTTTACAAATCTCTGAAAAAATGTCATATTTTTCTTTCTCTCCATTGTTCTATGGAATTTTATTTTATTTGTTTCTACAGATACCCTGGTAAATGTAATTAAAGGCTTAAGAATCTACAAATTATTCCCCAAATAAACTTAATCCCAGAAGAAACAAATCATGACTGCAAATTTCTTTCTGTGCATATGGAAAATGGAACAAAGGTTATAAAAATATGGTAATTGACATTTTGATGATTGCAAATTTATGAAATTGAAAATACTGAACACTAATGACTAGGAGGAAAGTAAAAAAAACCTAAAGAATATGTATGAAAATCCCGGGTCCAGAGGCTGAAAAAATATATATTATTCTTCATTATATTTAGATTCCTAACATGGTATTATGAAGGCCCAGTGAGGACCTAACACTGTATTGATCAAGCTCTGTAGCTCATCAGCAGCTAGCCTTGAGAAGGCACCTAGCCTCCATGTGCATCAGTTTTTATGACGGGAAATGGAAACACCTATAGTCTCAATGCTTGTCATAGTGGACTCATGTGAAAATAAAGTGATTTGGATATGAGGGCACTTTACAGACTCTAAGTCCTATATAATGATAAATAAAGGGATTGTTATTTAAAAAGAAATAGAGAAAAATAGATCTATAACAACCAAATAGACTGAATTAGTAACTTAAATAATATGACACAAAAAATGACTGTGATGTTGAAATATATCATTAACTGAAAGGAGAATTAATATAGTCCTCCACAAATTATTTCAAAAATAAGAAAGAAAAAAACACTTCTGAACTCATTCTAAGAAGCCACTATTACCCTGATATCAAAACCAAAGGTAGTTTAAAGAAACAAAAGTATAGAGCAGTTTTCCTTATGAATATAGATGCAAAATCCTTCAACAAAATACTGGAAAACTGAATCCAGAAATATACACGAAGGATTACACTCCATGACCAAATGGGATTTATCCCAGGAATGCAAGCTTGATTTAACATACACAAATCAATCCATATAAGGCAACATATTAATAGAATAAATGGCAAAATCATGCGATCATTAAAATTGATGTTTAAAAAAATGACAAAATCCGACATTCTTTCATGATCAAAATACTCAACTAGAAAAAGGGAATTTCCTCAACCTAATAAAAGAAATATACAGAAAGAAACCAACATTGTTAACATCAAATTTAAAGGTAAAAGATGGATGCTTTCCTTCTAAAATAAGGAAAAAGATAAAATATTTGCTCTTACTTCTACTCAATTATGTACTGGAGTTTCTAAAAATCATGCAGTAGAAATGAAAGAGCATTCAAATTGGTAGATGGCATGTTCTTTTATTTTTTAAAAGATTTTTATTTATTTACTTTTAGAGAGAGAGGAAGGGAGGGAGAAAGAAAGGGAGAGAAACATTGATGTGTGAGAGAAACATCAACTAGTTGCCTCTTGCGCGTCCCTAACAGGCACATGCCCAGCCCATAACTGAACCTATGACCATTCGCCTTGCAGGACAATGCCCAACCCTTTGTGTGATGGTAGCTAGGGTGGCATGTTCTTGTATACAGAAAATTGTAGGGAATCTACTAATAAATTATTAGAACTAATGAATAAGTTCAACATCTTGCACAATACTAGATCCATGTTTAAAATTGACTGTTTTTCTATACACTTGTCACGAAAAATTTGAAAATAAAATTAAGAAAACAAGTCCATTTACAATAGCATCAAAGTAATCACTTATAAGAAAATTAATAGAGAAATGGGAAATTTATATACTGAAAACTATAAAACATTGTTGAAAGGAATTAAAGAAGACCTAAATAGATGGGAAAACATCCTGTGTTCATGGATTAGAGAAGACTTAATGTTGTTGAGATGGCAGTACTCCTCGAATAGATTTATACAGATGCTTTATTATTCATATCAAATTCCCTGCTCATTTTTTGCAGTAATTGACAAAGTAACCCTCAAATTCATATGGAAATTCATGGGACACAAATTAGCCAAAAATATTATTGAAGGAGACTAAAACTGATGAACTCACATTTTCCAATTTCAAAAATTCAAAGCTATAGTAATGAAGACACTATGTTATTAGAATAAGGACATATAGATCTGTGGAATAGAATTGAAAGCCCAGAGACAAACTGTGACATTTCTGTATACTTGAGTTTAGACAAGGGTGCCAAGAGAATTTAAAGAGAACTAATCTTTTCAATAAACAGTCCTGGGAGAAAAGGACATCACTTCAAAAGAATAAAGGTGGCCACTTACCTCACACCACACACAAAAACAATTCAAAATGGATCATAGGCTAAACGTAAGAGCTAACACTGTAAAACTCTTAGAAGCAAACATAGAAATCTTCACAATTTGGGTTAGGTAATAGTTTCTTAGATATGAAACCAAAAAGCACCAGTGACAAAAGAAACATAGATATATTGGACCTTGGTCATATGTCTTTTATATTGGCAAATGATAATACCCAGAGTAAAGAAGAAAATGTGAAGGAAAGGCAGCATGTGACCACAATAAGATAAAAGCTTTCTACTATCACCCCAAGGTCAAGAATAATGCATGATATCTGATAGATGCCTAATAAATACTTTTGAATGATAATTATTGATAGAATTGTAAATTGATAAAAGTTTTGTGGTGGTAATTTAAATATATTTATATGTACCAATGACTAAAATGCATATCCCTTTTCTTCATCAATTCCAATTTTAAGCATCCAAAAGAAACAACAGAACAAGTTCTCGGAAGTGAATGTACAGGATTATTCACTGTGATTTTAATTCATTCATCGAATAGATACTGATTAACTGCTTGATGTGTTCTAAAAAATATGCTAATGCTACAAATATATTATTGAACTAAATATGTTTTTCCTCCTTTGAAAACTATGATTGGTGGTATATAGGTATTTAATGAGATTTAAAAATTTACATAAATTCAGGATTCAAATTTGTGTTTAAATTAGTGCTAGAGAGATATTTCCCAACATGAGCTTAAAATACTATATTTTTCTTCACAGAAAATCAGGAATAAGATAAGCCAAAACATTTTGACTTTGTTCTGGAAATTCTGCATAATATATTATTATAAATAGGTAAAATTGGTAATTTTCTTAAAGATTTTATTTATTTCCTTTTGGAGATGGAAAGAAAGGGAGAAAGAGAGGGAGAAAAACATCAAATGTGTGGTTGCCTCTCACACAGCCCCTACTGGGAAGCTGGCCTGGCAACCCAGGCATGTGCCCTGATGAGGAATTGAACCAGCAACCCCTTGGTTCACAGGCTGGTACTCAATGCACTGAGCCACACCAGCCAGGGCAAATATGTAATTATTAAATAGAATAGATTAAACAGTAATATTTGTAGTCTACAAGAGTGTTCCTGAAAAATCTAAAACAAATTGAAGGATAATTAAAAGTAAAGTTTAAAGTAAAATAGGCAGTCTTATACCACATCAATGTCATTTATTTTCAATATATAAGAACATAAAAATACATAAAATCTGAACTTTGCTGAAGAGCATAAAATGCTTTCATAAAATAAGAGGCATATCTTATTTCAGAGTTGGAATCTCAGTTTTATACAAAAATCACTTCTCTCCAAATTTTGTATTAGTTTAAGGTAACACAAATAAAAATATCCATAAAACTTTTAGCCATAAACTTGAAAATTGATTCCAAATTTATCAGAAAAAATAAAAAACAAAAAAAGCCAATAATATCTTTGGAAGAAAAGAACAGAGGCTACTTATACTACCAGAGAGCTAACAGAATTTTAATAGTACCAACAGGGCCAAATTATTAACAAATAAATTATTATTGTTGTAAGGTAGTTTGTTATACAAAAAGAATCAGAGAAATGCAATTCAAGATGCATCTTTCAAGTATCAGATTGGCTGAACTTTATATATGCATACATATGTAATTGATACAACCTAGTTGTACAAGGAAAGAAGACAATAAACAACATTTTTACACTGTTACTGGTGGATAATATAACTGGCATAATCTTTCTGGAAGCAACTTGATAATACATATCAATAGCCTAAAATATGTGCATTGAGTTTGACCCAAGTATTCCACTTCTACAAAGATATAATGAAAACACACAATATGAAAGCAAACTTTTGTCTGCAAGGATGTTTGTTACAGTCTCATTTATAAAAACAAAAATGCAATGATCTTCAGTGTTCAGTAAGAAGGATGAGTTAGTTAAGTAACTATACATAGTACAGTCGTCCCTCGCTTTTAAAAAAAAAAAACCCACGATACAGTGAAGCCACAATAAGTGATCTGCATTATGGTGAGGGACAACTGTATACTTCACAGGTGAGTACCCATATAGAATTTTATATGTTGTTAAAATTACATAGGTTTAAGAGTGTAGAAAGTGTTTAAGAGCATATGAAATGTTTGTAAAAGTGTGGGAAAGGTTAATAAGAGAGTGGGAAAGGTTTATAGGAGTGTGGGAAGGGTTTATAAAGCCTTAAAATATATATAAATAATAAAATAAATATAATGCTGCTACTTCACAGATTTTCACCTATCGTGCGGGTCTCTGGAACGTAACTCCCACGATAGGTGAGGGATCACTGTATAGCCGTAAAATACAATATTCATCCCTAAAAGAAGAAATTGTATTTAGAATACTTAACGACACAAAAAGCAATTCATAACATTTTAATTGATAAATGTAATTAAAAATGTAGGTTGAAATTAGTTCATAAAGTATTATTTAATTACAATTATAGCTGTAGAAATATATGTATACAAATAGAGAGGGAGTGGGAAAAACAGATACCCCAAAAGATAACCAGGGATCAATGTAAAGTATTATAATTTATTTGTTTATATGTTCTGCCTGCTTTTCTAAACTTTCTATTTAATTTTAGTTATAAACTTTAACAATCAGGAAGAGAATATCATTGATATGCAAGATTACAATACAAGTCATTACAGACAAAACTTGCAATTGGTTAGGGTATGTGAGAGTTGAGAAGGCTTTGAAAGATACTAGAATACTATAAAAATTGAAAAGAAACATCCTCTGAATCTCTTCAAATAATGTAATTATGCTTTTTGTCTAAATTAGAAAGACAAAATAGGACCTGTATTATTCAATAAATAATTGTACTACCTTAATGATATTTCATGAACTTTAAAATCCTTGCTGAAATGGTTAAAAGAAAATCTAAATAATATTTGTATTCTGATAGCTTAAATTAAGCCAAAATATTCATAATATGATTTTCTCTTTTTAGGATAATTTTTTTTAAATTTAAATGTATGTCATTTTATATACAGAAATCATGATCTTAAGTATTACTCTTTAAGATGTAAATTTTACATACTTATGGATAGACCAGTTTATATAAAGACAATAGACTGACTAAAAAAGATACGTTAAGAAATTATTTGAATGAAAAATGTCATAAGATGATTTTCAAAACAGCAAAGATGTTCTCTCTCTTCTTGAAAACTGGCTAAACAGTATCTACCCAAATATCACTGTTCATTAATGTAGATGAACAATTACTTTACACCAAATGTATGGAAATTGAATCTAGTATAGTATACATCTTAGTACACTTAATGTTGTGTAAGAGATACAAAGATTTTCATTTTCTTTAATGTCAGAAGAGTAGCCTATGCTACTTCATCATCTATGCCTGTCTAAATTCTGTAGACAGTATCATTCTGTGTGAATCACATGTACACAAAGCCCAGCAAGCAGAGCCCCACTAATGTATTGTACTTAAGAAGACAGAATTATCCTTAGCATTTTCTTTTTTTTAATTTTATTTGTTGTTCAAGTATGTTTTCTGAAATCTAAAAATGTCCTCAAAGTTTCTTTACTTTTTCTTCCTGAAAGCTAAATAAAGCTATTATTATTCCTAAAAGAAAATTTCAATCTCAGTAAACTATGTAGTTTAGTATCATTATTAATAAATGGACTATTAAAGATAGCACTTAGCATTTAATATCCTTTTTTATTGTGTTATTATTTTCACTTTGTAGTTTAGTACCATTATTAATAAATGGACTATTAAAGATAGCACTTAGCATTCAATACCCTTTCTTATTGTGTTATTAATTATTTTCACTTAGTTCATTCTGTTCTATACCTATTGGGTACGAGGCATCATGCTAGTTACGTTGGAATACAAAAAAAAATGTTTTGACATAGTCTTAGATTCTAATTGCCACACAGAAGTTTGATTCTTGTTTGGGAAGATGTACCACCATGAGTTAACTATCATGGGTAGTGAGAAGCTCTCTCCTTGTCACTTCTGTTACAGAACCTCGGAAGCAAGAATATGTCACAGATTTCCCCTGAAATTTTGCCATTGCTACCCTTTCCCCCAGGCGCATTCCAGGAAAGGTGTTTTCTATGAGTGTTTGTTTACTATTGATGTTGTGGTTTTTAAATCACTAAACACACAAGGAACACTGTAAAAGGAACCAGTATCATAGCAACCCCTCCTAAATCTTCATAGCACATCTATAGTAATTTCAGGTAGTGATTCCAAGACCATTAAGCATACCCCATTTAAATATAAGTATAAAAGACATACTGGCTCAAATAAAAGTGATTTTGGAGTTAGCCTCAACTTCCCTCTCCTTCATACATGTCGTCTCTTGAGTTTTCTAGACAGCATGACTGGGACAACAAGACCATGGGTTCCTTGACTGTGCCCTGTGCGCTGCTTGAGATACTCCACAAGCATAAGCCAGACACCTCTGGCAATCATTTTACTGAATTAAAGGGTACACCCAGGCATGATCACAAGTGAGAAGAAGATCTACTACAAGAAGACCTTAGGTGATTTTTGATAGCTTCTTGATTACCATTATCTGTAATACCACCACTCCCCAGTAATTTCAGTAATTGAAAGTTGAACTTACTTCATCGGGAGAAAATGCCATGCCACATTGCATAGATTTCTTTCCTTCTATCTCTGTACAATACAGTTTAGGATTATCAGGGTCTGTGTAGTTCCCTGTAAGACAGAAAAAAGTACATGTAAGAGGAGCCAGATATATATCTATAACACCATTGTTAAATATGGAAATGAAACACTGAGAAACCCCATCAATGTGTCCTTAGCAATCAAAAAAGCAGTTGCTAAAATATCTGTGCAGGGCCACGTAAGGTTGCTAGCTTAAAGAACTGCTCTGAATACCAAAATTCTAATCAGCAAAACTAATATCCAAACATGGAGCAAACATACATTGAAACAGCAAAAAAGAAAAAAAATTCACAGTCCTATTCAGATGAATGTAGAAAGGAACAAAGGCCAAGTTTATGTAACTGACTTAGTCTGAGGTCTGAGAAAGTTGGGAGACACCCTTTCCAGAGAAGATGAAATAGGAAGACTCAGACCTCCTGTGATGCCTTCAACTCAGTGCACAAAGAAGAGAAACACAATGTTATACAAGAAAAGTTTTTGGCAAAATGGAACCACTCCATATAAAACAGCACCATGTGAAGATACAGAAACAAATGTCCAATAGCAATGCAAACTTCAGGTTCAAAAATTATAACCACTTAAAATAACTTCTAAAATCATTTCTTAAAAGATCAAATGTTAGAGTAGAACATCTTTCCTCATCTAAACAGGATCTAAAAAAAGATTTTTAAAATCCTTTTTTCTTCCTAAAGTTTTCAGATCATGCCAAGGAATGGTAATAATTTCAATTATCCCTGTCCAGAAACAAACTTCAGTAACTCATTTCACTCTCTTTCATCCTATTCAATTTCATTCACCTTGATATATAATATAAAAACCATTAAACAAATGAACAAAAAACCCATCAAGTTTATATAACACAAACATTGTCAGTGCTATGGGAAAAGATGCAGATATTATACAGCAAAGAATATCCATGTAGAATAGATGTATGTCTAGAACATAGAAGACATAACAGCAATGGATAAATAAATCAATATTCATAAATACAATTGGAGTATATATAAATATATAGTTGATGAAATGCAATCATCCAAGATAGCTTCAGCAAATATCTCTTGAGTGCCTACAGTGTGCAGAGCACTATATTGAACAACTCTAATAGAAAACAAGAAGCATAAATGCAGTCCTTAATCTCATGGAGCTCACAGCATACTAGGGGGGACAAAACGGGCACACAGTCCTTCTTGATACGATGCATACATTGGTTAGTTCTATAATAAAACTTACACAATGTCCTAAGGGAGAAAAGATTTTTTAAATAATTTCACACAACTGGATGGAGGGTAGGGAATGAGACTAATGACCCATAGGACACAGGAGGTTGAAGCTAACTTATTATCAAAGGCAGAATCTCAGGTGGCAGGGACAGCAGAAGAGGAAACATCCTGGAAGGGAAGCTCAGTGCCATTGGGAGCAAATGCAGAAGAGAATCTGGTGGTGGGACAGGGAGCTGGAAAGACAAAGTGATGTCATACCCAAATGCATCTCCACCTTTCCTCTCCTGTAAGTTGCTCTGCAAAATGATCCTGAAGCTATCATGTAAAAAGCCAAGTATAATTTGCCAACAAAGGGCATTTATGTGTTCAAAAATTGATAATAATCAGAGATATTTTCAGGGCATTTTAAGTATAAACTTTACTGCACATTATTAATTACTAAAATCAGCTTCCATACTTCTTAGGCCTAGTCAGCAGCAAAGCTTTTTAAGCAGAAGTGTGATAAGATCTCTGCTTTAAGGAGACCACTCTGGAATGAGTCTGAGGAGAAATGCTTGGGGGCAGAGAAAGCAATTGAAAAGATCACACAGTGGCCTAGAGGGGAGGCTTGAGCTACGCTAAGGCAGAATCATGAAAACAAAGGCACTTTGCAGACAGAATAGCTCCACCGAATAACCAAGGAAAGTCTATCTATTGAGCAAGGTGCATAAAAGTATATGGGCCAGTCACTGAGAATGAAGGGTTAAAATCATAAAAGTTTCAACATCTAGACTTTTTGGAAAAATGAACAGAAATCGCGTATTTATTTCCAGTTGTCTACTGTTCTTATTCCTGGGCTATTCCACAGTCTCTTCAAATACAGGATGTTCACCTGCTCCTCCTGCATTACATCAATTGTGAAGTGTACCTCTAGTCACCCGTCCCTTAGAATCAAAAACTGGGAGTGATTCGACACTTTCTCCTCTTCACTAACCAAGTCAGAGCCTCTCTCTCCCTTTGCAAAAGGAAAACTAGTCAAGTATGAGCCTCATCACACCATTGCATGGACATACATCCTCTAATAGAGCTGCCTAACATCTAGACCCTTTGTAACCTCAGTCTCACTTACCCCTTCAGTCCTCTCTCCCTGTACTCTAGATATCCTGAACTATTTCCATGCTAGCTCATATCTAGGCTTTTACTTGCATTCCTTCATGTATCCCCTTTTCTTGTGTATCTCCTCCTCATTCTTCAAGATTCAAATTATGCATCAAGTTTTCCAAAATATCTTCCCTTATTGCTGATTCTTGGCTAGTTTTCCCCAGTATATGCTCCCTTAGCACCATGCACTGACTTGTCTTATAGTATTTACCATGTTACATGGCAATAATCGTATTCTTTATCCTCCTTACCTACCGTCATTATAGGTGGTCTCCATTTGTCACCTAGATCCAAGAGCCATCTTTCTCTGCTCTGTTCTACTCTGGCCCGACCTCTATAGGCAGATTCAGCTAGGCCCCCTTGCACCTCTGCCTCTGCATTGGTTCAATCACAGGGAGACACCAGCAGGATATGAATGAGTAAGAGGTGTGTATGCCCTCATGTCTTCACTGCTTTGGCTACAATTCTGGCAATGGCTTCATTCCTTTAGAACTATAGCTCTTTAACTGGGCCCATCTTTCATAGTTTGCCACTCACAGGGTTCCGATAATATCTTGCCTCCTCTTGCTCCTTCAGGCCCAAAGATAGTGGCGGCTTCCATCCCTAGTTGGTTTCTTTCAACCTGGCTCCCACCTCCATAGATAGATAATCCTTTTGTTAAACCCTCATTATTTAAACCCTTTTAGTGAATCATCTGTTTAGTACTGAGACCTTGACTAATAAACTTACTGTTCATTTCTTGAGAAAATGTAAGATATGTCGTTATCTTTATAGACTCAAAGTGCAGTATCGAGCCTATAATTGGTATTCAACAAATATTTATTGAAGAAGAAATGACTAAACCAATGCTGAGCAAACATTTTAATAAGGGTCCAGATAGTAAATATTTTAGGTTTTGCAAGCTACATGGTTTCTGTCACAACTATTCAATTTTACAATTATAGCAGGCATGCAGCCATAAACAAAATACAAATAAATGTGCCTGTGTTCTAATAAAACTTTATTTATAATGCAGGTGTCAGGCCAAATTTAGCCCACAGGTCTTAATATACAAACCCCTGGAGTAAACAAATGAGATGCACTTATAAAAGTGCATATTTTTTTACAACTTAATTTTAAAAGGGAACCCTAGTACATTGTTGGTAGGAATGCAGACTGGTGCAGCCACTGTGGAAAACAGTATGAAATTTCCTCAAAAAACTAAAAATGGAACTGCCTTATGACCCAGCCATTCCACTGCTGGGATTATATCCTAAGAATCCTGAAACCCCAATTCAAAAGAACCCATGCACTCCAATGTTCATAGCAGCACTATTTACAACAGCCAAGTAATGGAAACAGCCTAGGTGCCTATCAGTAAATGAGCGAATCCCAAAACCAATGGTATATTTACACAATGGAATACCGCATAGCAGAAAAAAAGAAGGAGCTCCTACCCTTTGTGACAGCATGGATGGAACTGAAGAGCATTATGCTAAGTGAGATAAGCCAGGCAGTAAAAGAGAAATACCATATGATCTCACCTTTAACAGGAACCTAATCAACAAAACAAGCAAATATAATCAGAGACATGGAAATAAAGAACAAACTGACACTGACCAGAGGGGAGGGTACAGGGGCATAAGAGGGAAAAGAAGGGGAAGGGTCATCAAGGAACATCTATAAAGGACCCAGACCCGTGGACAAAGCCAAAGATGGGTAGGATTGAGGATGGGAAGAGGAGGTGGGTGGGGAGGGGGAGGGTGATAGGTGGAAAGTGGAGACAATTGTACTTGAACAACAATAAAAAAATAAGAAAGAAAAAAAAACATAAAACTACCAAATACATGAGTAAACATATAGAGAACTTTCCAAGGACATTTATCTGAAATCCATGAGTAATTAAAATTAGAAATTAATAATTTTATTTTCATTTATAGTATATCCTTGTGCATAACATACCTAACTTATTATATGAAATCAATTAATAAGTACAGTTACATGTCATGCATTACCAAAGTGTTATGATATTAATATTGATGTATTTCTAGAAATAAAATCATGATGGGATTATAGCGTATAAGAGAAACATGCATTGAATCATTAAAAAATACTTAAGAATGATTGCCCTTGATTTACAATATTTGTTAACATTATACATTTGAGCAACTTAAAACTATTTTACTTTTATTATAATAATAATATTGTAGTATAAAATTTATACCTGCTTCATTTTTAAAAATCATTGAAAAACGAGGACGGCCTTCTAAATTAAACTCCACTCTGACACGTGTTATAGTTTTGTTTTTGACTATAAATGGAATAACCTGGGTACCACCAATAAAGGTTCCACTGAAGAAAAATACGTTCTAAAAATTAAAAAAATAATGAAAAAGTTGTGTAACAGTTTATGCGAATAATGTAAATTTAAAATTATACCGTAAGAGAGTAGATCTTAAAGAAATTGTAACAATGTTTGGTGACAGATATTAACTAGACTTATTGTGGTAATCATTTAGCAACATATACAAATCAAATCATTATGTTGTACACCTGAAATGAACATAGTGTTGTAAGTCCATTCTACATCAATAAAAATTATACTATTATGTTCACCAAAGACATTAACTAGAATACTCTATAAAAATTAGTTACATTTTCCTTCCTCCCCCACCTCCTGTATGTAATCAGTTACCAAATACCATTAATTCTGCCTCCCTCTTCACGTCTTATCCTTACTGTAATTGCATGAAGTTAGTAACTTATTTCTTTTCATTTCATTTCTAGATTCTGACTTCTTCCAATTCTTTCTGCCGAAACTAAGTCACAATGAAGCTCATTGAAAATATGACCATACCACTTTGTGTCTTAAATTCTGATGATTCTCCTCCATCTACAGGGGAATGTCCAAGTTCATTAGCAGGGCTTACAAAGTTCACCATGATCTTCCCCTGCCTCATATTCCAGCCTCACCTAGCTTCATTCTCACCCTATCACTTCATACTTCAGCAAGATCTATGACTTGATATCTCCAGCCAATACCTGACATTTCACCTTTCTGTATCTTTAAAAACATGTCTCTCTGCCATAAAGACCTTTTACTAACTTATACTTGCCTGATAAAATATTATGCACCCTTCAATCCCCAGTTAGAGAAACTAAAATTAATTACACTGCTTGAGACTACTTCTATTCCTTATATTTACTTACATTATACCATCACAAAGCCCTTTTATTTAGTGGACCTTAAGCCTAATTCATTTTGCATCCCTAGCAACTGACACTTAGCTTAAATATATAAGGAACTGAATGTATCTTAACTTGACCTTATGTGTCAGGGTGTGCCTATACCACAAAACTCTATAGACTCTGTTCTTCCAGTGGAGTTACTATATATACTCTACAGTTCCTTAGCAAAAGAAGACAAACAATCCAATTGAAAAATGGGCAAAGGACTTGAACAGACACTTCTCCAAGGAGGACATACAGAAGGCCCAGGGACATATGAAAGGATGCTCAGCCTCACGAGCCATCAGAACAATGTAAATTAAAACCACAGTGAGATATCACTTTACATCAGTCAAAATGGCCATCAGAAACAAATCAACAAACAACAAAGACAATGGGGTGGGGGAGGACTGAATGTGGAAGTGGGGGCATGGGTAGGGCAGTGTAGAGTAATGGTGGAAAAATGGGGACAACTGTAATTGAACAACAATAAAAATAATTTTAAAAGAATTACATATAACATTAAAAGAGAAATAGGCTACTATAACCTAATGTTAAGGAAAATACTTAATTAAGGTCAACTGGCCACTGGTTTCATGTACAATATTAGCCCAATTGTACAGGTGAAATCTGTAAAATCCAAGTCGGGTAATGAAAGTATGATGCTTTGTATATGCAAAAAATGATTCCTCTTATCCCATTCTGGCCTTGTCCATTTGCCCATTTGGAGAAAAATCTCCTAATTGTTGCTAAGACTCACACATGTGTGCTATACACATGTGAAATGTATTGCTGACAATACCTGGTGAAACTAGAATACTGCTTTTAAAGGCAGTCAGGCAGTTATGTTTCAAGTCCAAGATAATTAGGAAATGTTAATAAATATTTATCAATGTAAAGTCCTACAAATCGCATAGTTGTACCATAACATAAAAAGCCTGCTACCAATGTCTTTAGGATGAGAACAGAAAGTAGTGAAAGTGTCAATACTTGTCTAATATTGTTTAAGGAGGTACACCGCAGCCATGGGAAAAGCACTGATACTCCAAGATTTAATCTCCAGGGGTTACCATAGTCTTGGGCTAGGGCTAGCTAGCTTAATATCTGTCAGTCTATGTGGACTTCTAATGCCTTCAATACTGAACAAAATAAAGTTTAGAAAATCATAACTTAAAGCCAGACCATAGAACTGTGGCAATGCCCTTAAAGTAGGGCCTGCCTGGGTCACCAGCATTCTCATCCATTTCTGCTCAATTTAGTTAAGCACCAGAATGGTGCTAGATGCTGGGGTACCATGGAAAGAGAAAAAGGAAAGTGCAGATAACTAGAACATAATATGACAATTGCCATAATGAAGACGTTCCCAGAGTTGATGATACTCATAACATCTTATAAATGTCATAATAGAGAAGCATACGGGTCTGCTTTGAAGGATCAGGGCAAGTTTCTCTGGGTAGATGAGAGCAGACCTAATTCCTGAAAGGTTGTCCTCCCCCTCAAAAAAGCATGTGTGTATGCACTCTATAAATTACAGAACAAAATTTTGTTAGGGCCCAGAATTAAAAAAAAAGATAAGTAGAATTATAATTTAGAAAATGCAAATCAAAACCAGTGAGATATCACTTTATAGTCCATAGATTGGGGAATATTGCCTTACAATACAATGTAAAGAGCAATGGAATGTGAATCAATAAAAACTCAAGAACAAAAAAGTAGAAATTATGTTGTGAAGTCAAACACGCATACATTCAATGTCTCAGCAATTTTACTCCAAATTAACTCTCACATAAGTACCTCAGAAGGTATGTATCTGAATGGTAATAGGTATAGTCTTTGTAATAACAAAAAAAAAATAGAAACACCTAATTTATGGACCACAGAAGAAGCCTACAAATTATAGTATATCTACACAATGAACTATTAACAGTGGTGATAAGGAATAAAATACAGCAACATACAACTTAGATAACCTTTGGAAACACTATTTCATTAAAAGCAACACACCAAAGACTTTACATTTTTGTTATAAAGCTCAAAAACGAAAAACTAAACCAACCAATGAATGGTTAAGGAATTCGTACACATGCAGCAACCCAGTAAGAAAAAAGTAAAGGGATAATAATCACAAAATTAAGGAAAGGGGTTATCTCTTAAAAGCAGTAGGATCCTGATGAAGCTGACAGGTGACTGAGTGGAGTACCGGTAGTGCTCTGAAACTTAAGTTCAGTGGTGAATTCTTAAGCCTTTATTTAATATTCTGCTTCATCGCTTATTTACATTACATATATTAATTTCTGGGTCAAATTACTACATAACAAAATTTTCTAACATAAAAAATGGACACACTAGGGACACACAGCAGATGGAAATCACCATGGTGATAAATTGAATACACAAATAGGTAACACACTCACCGGTTTGATTTCGACATCAGCAACTTCAGCACTTCCACTAACCCTAATTTCTACATCACTTCCACGGCGAATAGCAATCTAGTATTTAGGAGAAATATAAAACTCGGTAGAAACCACATTAAAATATACACAACTGAAGTGTTAGCTGGCATCTATGTAACATTTTATAATTGAAATAATCATAACCTATTATAAATGTCACAAGATTTCTTATTATGCAGAACTGCTATTCCTAAGAGGAGTGAGTGTTCAACTCTTCAAAAACCTCTACCACAAGTAGGACCAGAGGACAGCTTGTGAATTTGACCGCAGAATTCTACCCATTTGAATTGACCTTATTGCCTCAAATGCTCTGTGGCCTTTCTGTATTTACCTAATTTCAATGGATTATTAAAATTAAAACAGATAGGAAACTGAGTGCAAACACACTTCTTTCCATAGAAAGAGACTAATACCCACCACTATAATTACAGCAGCTTAAAATTGCTGAGCATATGGATCAAGTATGGAGCTAAATTCATTATCTCCCTTTTTAATGCTCAGTATTCTGTGAGATTACTACTAATAATAACATAATTTCCAAGTGAGGAAAACTAAGGTTTAGAGAGGCCAAGTAGTTTATCTTTTTCTTGGGGTCACCGAACTTGAAAGCAGCAGTGTGGAACTTGAACCAAGGAGTATCTGAACACTCAACAGTTTCCAGGAAAATTAAGATAGTGAAATAAGAGTTTAGGTGTGTAATTCCTTGTTTTATTTTGCATCCTTAGCATCTACAACAGAGACTGTGTTGAATGAATGAATAAGAGAATTTCATTGTATTGCACTGTTAAAAACAGCGTACTCCTCTAAAACACAGCAGAAATTGATCTTTTAGTAAAATCTGTACTTTAGTGGCCATATTTTTCAATTTATTTCAGAATACTACATAAAAAATGTTCTGTCCAAATCTCAGACTATATGCCACAATGTATAATTTATAAAACATGTTTTAATACATATTTCTCTACAGAAGATATAATTCTTAGGTTATTTATTTGGGAGCCATGCAAATGGGTGTTTATTACATTAAGCTTCATATTATTTAAAAATTGTTATGAGAAATTGAAGGATAAAATGGAGGATACCTCTAAAGCTATTGATTTTGATCTGATGACAGTGTACATATTATTTTTTTAATGTGAGCAAATGTACACTGTTGATCATCAAACTGAAGATCAAGAGTATTCTATTCTATGAGTTTATAATAAATAACATTTGTTACAGACTGGTCTTATATGTTTTATTTCTTCTGTTTAATGAACACAGAGAAGTCCCTAAAATCAAGGTAATAGCTTTTCATTTACATAATTTCTAGAATATAAAATAGTAAAACAATTGATGTGTGTTATAAAATATAGATGTTAACATCATATAGAATTTGCATATAATTCATACAGTCATTAAAGCTATTTAGAATTAGCATTCCAAAATTGATTATTTTTTCCTAAGGTATCTAATTAATGCCATGAAACAAAATCCTTTGCTTTGTGACTAGTGAGGGCTTGTCACAAGTTAGAGTTACCAAGTATAAATCCAATTTAATATGAAAAATGCCTCACATTGAAAAAGGTATTCATTCCAATTTAGTACAAATTTCCATTACCAGCTTCTACCCAAAATATATTCTACAAATCCTCTTGCCAAGTTCTGCTAACCATTTTTATAATAGCTGATATAGGTAAGGTTGCTCTTCTTTTAGATTGTTAAAATCTGCACTTCATTAGAACTAACTCAATTGCTAAAAAAAAAATAATAGCAATTTTTAAAAATACTCTTTACTATCATATCATTAAAACCTATTTTCATTAGAAATCATTAAAACAAGCTTTCTAAAAATAAACATGTTTACATGTTACAGTATTATACGTACCACTACACATATCTTAAACAAATCCACGTGGACATATACACCATGCAGAGGCACACATACATAAACATACCTTTACTCTTGCTTGAAATTTGTCTGTTGTGTTAGGTGTGTAGGTCATATAAATGGTACTGAGCCCCCCAAATGGAATTATCCCTTCTGGTGGAACAATATTAAGCACAGACACAAGACTGTTTCTGCGAACCTGTAATAAAAAATTTGCAGAAATGCTGTATTGTCTTTTCTAATTTTTTAAGTGCAGTTGATATATAGTCTTATATGTGTTATATTAGTTTCACATGTATGATATAGTGATTCAACATTTTTATAACTTCCAATGTGATCACTGCATCAATTCTGCTAATAATTGGCCACATGCAAATGTACCGCAATATTATTGACTATGTTCGCCTTCCCCTCCATTTCACCCACCTCCTCCCTTCTGGTCACCATCACTTTGGTCTCTTCCTATGAGACTGTTTTTGTTTTATTATTCATTATTTTTTAAAGTTACTATTCCAGAGCTTTCATAGAAAAGCTTCCAAACTACTACCTAGAGAGAGAACCCCCAGGCACAGGGCATAAGATGATTCTGTAAGCGATTTTCAAACTCCAGATACCCATATAGTTTGGAATTCAACAAGGATGTGTACCCTAAAACCAGCAAACAGAACATTGGGCAGTGGTATCTTCCAGTTCAAATAGGAAGATGAAGTTTATTATCTGAAGTGTTTTCTAGATTGTGAAACTTACAAAGATGAAATCTGTCTCTGAGAGAGAATGCCAAAGTTCTAGATACTACATCAACAGTTTGTCTTTTCCCTGATCATAAAAACTGACAGCAAAGTCAGTGGGGAGGCATGATGATAAAGTAACCTCCTCGTTTGTTATTTCCTTGATAGCCTATTGTCAGAGCGGGGGTGTCCAATCTGTGGCCTGTGGACCACATGTAGCCCAGGATGGCTATGAATGCGGCCCTACACAAAATCGTAAATTTACTTAAAATATGAGGTTTTTTTGTGATTATGTGTCGCAATGTATGTAGTATGTGGCCCAAGGCAACTCTTCTTCTTCCAGTGTGGCCCAGAGATGCCAAATGCTTGGACAGCCCTGGGCCTAATGTATCATGTTGACATTCAGAAAAGGAACTTAGCATAAGGTTTTATGGTATGGTTTATCACAGATCAGTGTAGCCTTATCTACCATCCTCTAAACCATAATATTTTAAAGGGAAATTCAACATTTAAAGGGAGATAGGAAATTAAGATATTTGAGGGAATGAGGGAACAAATAGCCTACTGATCTAATTCTGAAGTAACAGAGTAGAAATGGGTGTCCTTACTTGCTTATTAGGGCAGAAGAGGACATGTAAATAAAAGCTGGAATGAAAGATTTCAAACACTAACTTCCCTTGTCACTACTGGTAGATCTAAATAGATTTTTTCAGTAAAAAAAAAAAAAAAAGCCTATCATCACTTTAAACACTCCCCCACCAATGCACAATTTAAATCAGGAGAAACTAGGAATACAGTATCTTTAGAATAGTTTAGATCTAGGTCCCAGTTGCTGCCATAAAAGTCCTGATGACAGAGGAGAAAAGGAAAAGCATATCATTAAATATAGAATGTAACATCAGCAATGTATATTTTTAAACGTTGTTGTCTTCAAATCACTTATCTTTTTTCAATATAACAAAATAACAGAAAGAAAAAAGGGGGGTAAGAGAAGACAGGGAGAGACTGAGAAAGGAAGGGAGAGAGAAATGAATTTCATAAGAAATTTAAAGAACAAAGTAGATAAAATGTACTCAGATAAGTCTTATACAAAATATCTCAAAATTAGCAGTAGTAAATTTATAAAGACTAAAGTATTAATAATAGCATAGTGTTCATAGCAAAAAAATAATTCAAATTAAAATGCCATCTGATCTAAGCAAGATGTAAAGATTTTACATCACCTTGTAAAAAGCATGGGTTTGTCCTACATTATGAAGAACAATTTTCCTCCAAGTTGTTAAACCTTGAGGGCTATCGTAGAAGAGTATTCTTGGCTCCAAAAATAAGACCTTGGCTTCACCCACCTTATAATAAAGAAGGAAAGGGAAATGCAATTGAATAATAGTAAACACTTTTTTTATCCCCACCAGATAACTCGGATTTTTTTTTCAGCTTCACAGGAATTTCTAAAATATGAGGTATTATCAGATTTTATGCTGTGCTGAAGAGAAAGGAAAATAGAATGGAATATTTAAATTATACTCCTAAACTGAGGAAGGCAGGGGGAGTGAGATAACTCTATGGAGGAAGTAAATTCAGGACTGAGAATCGTGTACTGAATAGATTAATCATTGAAGGAGATTAAGAGATAATCTACCTAACTATGTACAGTGTTACCATGTGCTGTGCAAAAGAAAAGAATTCTAGGGTCACCAAAGTATGGGAAACAATGTGCCAAATGAGAGTATCCAGGCATGTTTCTACCAGAAGTCCTCTTATAGTGCTTAACATACCAATAACGTACATTTAGCTTATCTGAGAATGGAGAGGATTTTTACTGTAATTAACACATCACTCAGGCGCAGGGCTCCCTCACATCCCACACAAATCATTTCACAGAACTAGTGCATCAGGAACCACTGTTTGGAAAAGTTGGTATTATTCACCTCTCCCATTTCACAGGAAAGCAAACCGTAGACAACCGTAGACAATGGGTTGCAACTGCAACCCATTTCCCAATTGCTCCTTCAGCGCTCTTTACCCCGCACCCTATTGTCTTTATCTATGATACATGATTTCTTTTTATCTTAGGAGAATTTAGTGTAGTGTTAAAATTCTTTGAAGAACATGGCATGGGTAATTGCAACAATAATTTTCAAACAAAGCTAACAGAAGAGGAAAGAATCAAGTCCTTAATAAATCAATGACAGACTTGAACATTTTATTCAATTGCTTCATGTTGCTCCGTCTTTAATTTCTTAAGAGCAATACTTCACTGTCCATTGAATTTTAAGGGCTTCAAAATTTACCAAAAAGAATTTAACTGATTATTCTGATATCTCGAAGTTTAATTCTTAACCAATCCTAGTGCAGAAGAGGAGGAAAGCAAATTTTATCAGAGCATTAATAGTAAAGACTGTGGAGACAGATCTGAATATAAATTCCAGCTAGAGTACTTACTGCATGCACAAACTTGTATTAGTTAATTAACCACTCAAATCCTTCATTTTCTCATCTATCCACTGAGTTATTAATACATACCTATACAGTTGTCATGAGGATTAACTTAAATACTACATGGACAGCATTGAATATCATGCCTAAGACTGTAATTACTCTATAAATGATGCCTATTATTAAGGACAAGTCCACATTTACTAACTTGCTCCTCTTTTATGTCAGAAAAAATACACAAAGGATGAATATGTGGAAAAATTTATATTAGCAAACTTGCTAAACACAAAACAGTGAAAGCAGCAGGGCCCAGCTCATTTCAAGCCCAGAGCATTGGAAAAACCCTGATGTCTGACTGCCACTTGTCATCATTAAAATTGATGAATCTCTTATCTCTTAATGCTATAAACTCCTTCATACCTAAAATATGTAAGAGCATGACCATGGCACGCAGACACAGAAATGGGATTTAGTAAAATAGCATTTGGCTTGTGTTAAATTACTAAGAACATCAGGAGGGAAATTTGGTACACAAGGGGATTCTTACTGATTAAGAGGCATGAAGTTAAGGCCTTCTAGGCTCTACCACAGAAGTAAAGTTAAACTTATATAGTGCAGCTTTCATTTTTCTCACATTTTTATTCCAAGAAGCATATTCTATAAAAATAAGAATTTTTCATGTTTCCTTGCTATGTAAGTTACATGATCCATTTCATACTAAATAGGAGTTACTGCTACAATACTAAAAATGCAACACAGTAGGGCCAAAATATAATTTTCTCTATTTTTCCTTGGTGTCTATTAATGAAATAATTTAATTAATAATTTAATTTCAAGTGGCTCCCATGGCATTATATATTTATACAGGTTCTAGTAACAATCTAGTATTATTGGCACAAAAGTCTTGGATATATAAATTAATTCTGGATAACAACATTTTTTAAGCAAAGTCTTCATTTATGGTACAGAAGTGGCTCAAAAAAGATGTTAAGATAACTTAATTAACTAAGTATTCCATGCAGCGTTTACTAACACAGTATACATATCCAACTACTCTATACACATATGTATATCCGTCTAATTTAGGGCCCTCAAAATAAAAATCATATTCAAGGGAAATCATTACTTTTACAGCACAGTTTAGTATCATCGTGCTTCCTTCATCAATGTGAAGAACAAATTGTCCCTTTTGTGGAGAACTGAAACCAGGATGCCACGTCACTTCACATTCCAGTGAGGAGAATGGATCCACAGTGCCTACAGAGGATTTAGAGAGAATAAGGCAGTTTCACATTTTAATCATCTTTATTTTTTTAATATCCAAAATAAGGGCTGGCATCCAAGCATAATGAGATTGTATAAAATATTTAAAGTAAACTTAAAATAGAGGAAAATACTAAATGAACAATTGTCAAATACCTACACTGTGATTAAAATCTACAACGCATACCTTATTTTCCAATTTTAATAGGCAGATGAGAATATTTGACAAAAATATGCCAATACACCAGTATTTTGCAAAAAATAGAAATTTATCAATGAATCAAACACTCTAGGATTAGAGATTATTTCACACATACACAGCTGAAAACCATTTGTGATCCTTGAACAAAGGAGGGTGCCATCCATGTTTCCCAACACTCTGAAATACTTATTAATGTCAGAAACTCATTCAGCTTTCGGAGGGAGTTTTCATTTTCTTTTAAATGCTCACATCCCTAGAAATGTACCTTTTGATATAGCTATGAGTAATCAACACATATCTGTAATTCAAATGTACTGAAAACCCAGGAGGTATCAGGCACATTTAGTGTAAGCTGCTTTATCTGTTTAAATTCATCATCTCCTTTAAAGTAAGAAAATAATACTTGATGGAAAATATGTCTCAGAAGTTATTCCTTCATGAAGAGAGGATCACCTGAGAGTGGAAGGTAATGGCCAATGAACAAAGAGATGAGTGAGCATCACCAACTTTGCCTTGGGTCAAGATGATTCTCATGCAATGGTAGTTTCCTCAATCGTAGAAAAGATATAGTGCCTACCTCCTATGACCATGAACAGAGATAACTATATATGTAAAGGAAGTAATATACTGTGTGATGCCCAGAAAGTGCCCAGTGTCAGATAGTATTATTAATACCCTTGAATGCCAATACTTTAGTAGGCACAATAATTTATAAAAAGAATAGAAATTGGTTATGGAAGAGCTAATAGTCTAGTGGGAGTCTATCATAATTATATATGTCTATAAGTAACACACAGTCCTGCTACAGTGCCTTAGGTAGATAGGGGATTATTTATCTTATGAAATTAGAAGTCCATGAATAAGGTATTCCAGGGATGCCTTGGCAAGTTGACACCTTAAAGCCATTGCTCCCTGGCTTCAAGGAACAGTGCTCCTTCTAGCTTCCCACACTACCATCCCTTACTGTGTGTGGCCTTCCTCACAGAAAGGTATCACAGCATATTAAGAAGAGCACAGTTTCTAGGATCAGACTCCCTGGTTCAAATTTCAACTCTGACTTATGAACTAAGACCTTGGATGATTTACTTTATATATGTAAGTAACACAGTTTCCTTATACATGAAATGGGGATAACAACTGTATCTAAGACAGAGAATGAATGTAGGGGACGACTAAATAAAATACATATAAGGACTTCAAACAGGCCTGGCAGAAAGGAGGATGGAAATATCATGAAACTTCTGTCCATATCTAACTGGCAAGAAGCTTGGAAAAAGAGATATCTAGATAAGAACACTGCTTCCTCAAACAAAATGAGGATCATGTTAGGAAGGGGAATGGATATCAGCTTAGCAACATCTACCACAACAGGAGACATACAGAAACAAATAATTGTAGATAACATTAAAGAAATACACAGTGGGGGCTGAAAAGAGGGGGAAGGGAGTCTAAATTAGCCCAAGACTGTAGAGAAAACCTCATTTAAGGAGATGGCATTTGAGCTGTGACTGAACAATAAACAGACACTCCAAAGGAGGACAGAGCTGGGGGAATATAAAATTCAAATGACAGTGCTGGAAGAGAGTGGTGTGTGGAGAAGAATGTGATGGGAAGTAACACACAGATGGACATAGAAGACTCAATACTATATATAAAGACAATTGAGGCCCTGGCTGGGTAGCTCAGTTGGTTAAAGCACTATCTTGATATGCCAAGGTTGCAGGTTTGATCCCCAGTTAAGACACATACAAGAACCAATGAATGCATAGATAAGTGAAACAACAAGCCAATGTCTGTCTGTCTCTCTCTCACTTCCTTACTCTGTTTCTCTCTGACATCAGTTTTTAAAAGAAAAATCTTTTAAACCAAAAAACAATTGACCAGGGAACAGGGAAAATAAATTGAATGGCTAGGGTGAGCAAGGGTGTGATTCGCAGGGCAAGTATTACAAATGGTCAAGGAAGGAAAGAATTGAGAAAGATAGTGAACTGATTCAAGTCAAGTTTGAAGATTAAGCAGACTCAAGAGATCAATAAGGTTAAAGACAACAAGGATGAAAACAAAAGGAGCAGAAACATGAACAACACTTAACGAAAACATGAACAACACTTAACGAAAACATCGCATTAGAAGCCGATTCTATCTTACGAAGCATTGATCCACTCTTACATTCTTTCTTTACAATATCCACTAACCAAACAAAATCCAAAATATATCACACATCAGGAAGAAGGGAAAATGACAAAAAAATTTAATTTAGAACTATTCATTTTAGTTTATAAAAATATACTGAGGGATAGGACTAAATGTATTATCTGTGATGCAAATCCAGTATACCAAAAGGGATATAAGAAAAATAACAAAAAATCATTTTCTATTTATACAAAGAAGCAAAAACAAAATTGAGTAATTGTTATATTTATTCTGACCATCAAAAGAAAAATGACACAAGAAAAACCTATGTATATAATATAAATTATACATACGTTATTCAATGCTATCTGAAATAGATTGGAGTATCATTTGTGTTCTAAAAAGATCAAAAGTACTTAAAGACTAATGGGATTAGTCATATAAACATTCTATTTGGAATTAAATGTCATTGTGTTTTTGTGCTTTCATTTAAAAAATCCTGCCCTGACTGGCCTGTCCCAGTTGGCTGGGCATCATCCCACAAAGCAAAAGGTTGCCAGTTTGATTTCTGGTCAGGGCACATGCCTGGGTTGTACACCAGGTCCCCAGATGAGGCATGCACGAGAGGCAACCAATGGATGTTTCTCTTTCACACTGACGTTTCTCTCCCTGTCTTTTTCCCTCCCTTCTCTCTATCTAAAAATAAATAAATAAAATCTTTAAAAAAATCTAAGAGGTGTTACAAGCAACCCAAAGAAAATAAAAATACTAATATCTCCCCTGTAAAAATAAGTTCTAAAGTTCATGAGAAGCATCACTGGTCTTCTGGATTATAATAGTGTAATACTATTTCTATTTTGACAAATTCAGCACCATTCCTGCATTTCCATGGCAGCCACAGGGTAGGGGGAGCTCAGCGCATTCAGCCCTGGTTATGATGGAGAAATACAAGGAAAAGTGCTGGGTGCTGTGCCCTTCAGACACCCATAGCACTGTGTCACATACTTGATCAGAACCCTAGAGCTGAGACACAAATAATAAAACTAGCACTGTTTGATACCTGTTCAAAAAAAAAAAACTGGAGAAGATTTACATAGAAAATCTAAAATGTGCAGACATAGTTTCTCTTTCTTCTAATTTTTCACTCAGCTTTTCTCTGGATTGGGGCAGGACCGAGTATTATGAGCATTAATAACAAAAGAAAAAGAGCTTGGTCAACTTAATCTGTTAAATAGTAATGAGAGTACCTTGAATGTTTAATAAATAATCTGGATTGTGCAAATGACCTCTAACTCCAGCGAAGGAACAGTCCTACTCTTCCACTTGTTAAAGTAGCAACACCTCTGCCTATATCTGCACTAAAATTAAGTGAATTTAAATGGATACTTAAACTTGTTTATTAACACTCCTTGTTATAAACACTGGTAGATTTATATAAGTTGTGATTTGGAAATAATTGATACAAGATAATACAACTAAGGCAAGATTTCTGCAAAGTAGAATTCCTCTGTGATCTATACAGTCTATTTCAGGGGTGTCAAACTCATTTTCATAGGGGGCCACATCAGCCTCGTGGTTGCCTTCAAAGGGCCAAATGTAATTTTAGGACTGTATAAATGTAACTACTCATTAACTAAGGGAAAGGATCTCAGCACTGTTGCTGGGCAGAAACAAAATGCAGGGTAGGATAAAACAAGGTGGAGGGCTGGATTTGGCCCTTGGGCCTTGTGTTTGCCACCTGTGGTCTATTTAGATCACAAATGAAGACTACTCCTAAATTAGAGATAAAGAAGGAGAGAGATGGAAAGTCAGGACATGTACATAAAATAAAGATACAATATTCATCATTTTGTCATTTTACTTGTTTAAATGATAGCTTCTGTCCTCATGGAATTCCTCAATCCACATCCCATTGATGTTTGCCAAATCTGATAGGCTACTAGATAAGTGACAGGTTAACAGGTAACAGGGCTCAGTTTTGTAACACATTATGTGGAGTTATCAATTCCAGGAAATGGCAGAAGCAAGGTCAAGAGGTCAGTTAACAAACACAAGGAACCATCAAAAATGGTAAGTCTGAGATGATTTCTATTAATTAAAAATTCTAGTTTAAAGGACAGTCTCATGTTCTTAATTTTATTTATTTATTTTTAAAGAGAAGGGAAGGGAGGGAGAAAGAAATGGAGAGAAACATAGATGTGTTTTCTTGAATGCACCCAACTGGGGACCTGGCCTGCAACCCAGGCATGTGCCTGAGTAGGAACTGAACTAGGAACCTTTTGGTTTACAGGCTGGCACTCGACCCACTGAGCCACACTAGTCAGGGCTAAAGTTCTTAATTTCGTTAGACTTTATTACTTGTATTAAATGTTGACTGTAAAGAATTTGTGGATCCTCATAAACTAAATCACAATCTAACAAAATCTGAGTCATTCTGAATCATATCTTATTATCATCATCAAACTAAAACTAAACAAACAAAATACTGAGTTCACCGGTATTTGTAACAGTTAATGTTATTTGTCAACTTGGCCAGGCTATGATGCCTAGTTGTTTGGGAAAACATCAGTCTAGATGTTGCTGTGCAGGTGTTTTTTTTAGATGTAATTAACATTTAAATCAATAGACTTTCAGTAAAGCATATTACCTTCTACAATGTAGTAGGGCCTCATCCAACAAGCTGAAAGCCTTAAAAGAAAAGAAAGACTGACATCCCTTTGGATTCAAGACTCCAACATCAATTCTTCCCTGAGTCGTCAGCCCATAGACTTGCCCTGCAGATTTTAAACTTGCCAGCCAAAACAATCATATGAGCCAATTCCTTAATTTTGTGCTCTCTCTCTCATATATATATATAATTTCCTATTGTTCTCATGTCTCTAGAGAACCCTAATACAGGGTCCATATTTTAAATCAATTTAAATACGTTCTATGTATGTAAAAACAAATACCCACATGACCATATCTCACTTACTTCTATGTTCTTGGCACCATTATACCATATACACGCACTAAATGATTAATGCCTGAGTACATGAATAAATGAATGTCTAAATCAAACAAATAGAAAAATTTATTACCTTGTGCTGGACACATAGAAAATGCTATTCCTTTTTCTGTGTTTACTGGCATCCATTGAAAGCGAACCAAATAATTCTGATGATTAGACAAGTTAACTGTCCCTCTAAAATATGTCTGTAACAAGAAGCCATGTGGTTTTAACACTAGCTGGTTAGAAGATAGCTCAAGTCTCACTGGCATGACAACCGCCATCACTAGGAGGTGCCCCCCAGGTATACTGTTCACTGTAAAGGTGAAAGACCTGTAACACAGCAAAGGCATCCAAATTTAACTGATAAGAACTATTTTCAATTATAGAATTAAACTACATGTGAAAATGCATATACTATTGACTAACATCCACAAATAGTTCTTAGTAAGCGAAACATCAAACTAATCATGAAAGATAGACTATGACTGAAATAGGAGTCTATAAATACACAACTAGATACATATATAGTTTCTATGTTTGAAGATCAAATATTATATACATATATATATTACAATTAATAGGAAAAATAAAAACATATTCTACAGTAAGATACTTTGATTCTAGAAAATAGAAATTTGAAAATAAATCTTACTTCCAATATTTTCCAGCAGTGGGAGAGTGAAAAATCATTGAAATATAAGTGCTGGATGAAGGTGGAATCACATATGAAAATTGTTTGGTTTTTTGAAGTTCTTTCAGATTAACATCTAACTTGATCAAAACATGCCTTGGTAGCATATTAACAACATGCAGTTTGTGAATATTTATGGAGTGCACACAAATGTCACCAAAATTAAGGACAGAGGGCCCTAAAATAAAGAAAAGGTATTAAGCTTAATGTTGGTAATGTGTTCATTTTTAAAGCTTTCATTATATTTTGATCAATTAATTTATTTTTAAAAAGGTACTCAGGAAAATATTCATTATAATATCATAACAATTTAAATAATTATGCCTTATCCTGCTTTTTAACAGCTTGATTTAATGATAACCAATACACAGTAAACTCTACATGTTTACAAGTGTAGAATTTCATGAGTGTTGACATGTCTACTCCTGTGAAAAAGTCACAGTGAAGACAGTGAACATCCATCACTCTAAAAAGTTTTCTTGGGCCCCTTGATATTCCCCCTTCCCACCATCCTCTGTATTCTCTCTTCCCAGACACCCATCCCCAGACAGTGATCCTCTTTAGATTACTGTAGATTACTTTGCATTGTCTAAAGTTTTGTATGCGTGGAATAATACAGCATTGTACAGTTTTTCTCTGACTTCTTTCACTCAGCAAATTCCTTGGAGATTCATTCATGTTGTCCCATGAGTCAATAGTCCATCCCTTTATATTATGAAGTAGTAGCCTGTGTTAGGTGAATATTTGTCTATTCATCTGTTGATTGACACTTGAATCGTTTTTGGGTATTGACTATTACAATCAAAGCTGCTAAAACATTTGAGCACAAATACTTATTCAAACATATACTTTTATTTCTTTTGGATAAAAATCTGAGAATGGAATGGACAGATCACATGATACACATGTTTAAGTGTATAAGAAACTGACAAACTATTGTAAAGTGGCTGCTTAATTTCACATTCCCACTAGCCATATATAAAAGTCCCAGTTCCCTCACATCTCCAGCAACAACTGAAATGGTGCTTTCTTTTAACTTAAGCCTTTCTCATAGATTTATCTCACTGTGGTTTTATTTTGTGTTTCCCTAACAACCAACAATGTGTATCTTCCCATATGCCTATTTGTCAGCTATAGATCTTTATTAGTGAACTGTCTGCTCAAATCCTTCACCCATTTTTAATTGGGTTGTATTCTTAAAATTAAATCTCAAAAGTTTTAAGTACATTTTGGTTGCAATTTCTTCACCAGATATATAATTTGCATCACTTTGTCTCAGTCTATGGCTTGTTTTAACCTTCATTAGTATCTTTTGAAGAGCAGAATTAAAGTTGATCAATTCCAATTTATCCATTTTTTTTCTTTTTCTGGGTGGTGTTTTTATATCATATCTATAACATTTTTGCTTTCCCCATGGTCACAGATATTTGTCCTATTCTTCCTTCCACAAGGAAGTACATGGCTTATGATCTATTTTGATTTAGTTTTCGTATATGATGTAAGATATAGAAAGACACTCTGTTTTTTATTTTTTTTGGTGTGTAGCTCATATGTGCCAGCACTACATATTGAAAAGACTATCTTTTCTACATACACTTCATTGCTTTTCTATCTTTGTCAAAATTCAGTTCTCCAATATATGTAGGTCTATTTCTGAACATTCGCTTATGTTTCATTGATCTATGTGTCTATATTTATGCTTACCATAGCTTTATAATTTATCTTGAAACCAACTTATTTTCCTATTTCACAGTTGTTTTGACTATAATTCTTTTGCATTTCCCTGTGAATTTTATTTTTTAAAAATTTTAAAGAATTTTATTTATTTTTTTAGAGAGGGGAAGGGAGAGAGAATGAGAGGGAGAGAAACCTCAGTGTGTGATTGACTTTTGCATGCCCCCTACTGGGAACCTGGCCTGCAACCCAGGCATGTGCCCCTAATGGGAATCAAACAGGTGACCCTTTGGTTCTCAGGTCAGCACTCAATCCACTGAGCCACACCAGACAGAGCAGTGAATTTTAAAATGAGCCTGTCAATTTCTACAAAAGATACCAATGAAATTTTGACAAGAATTATGTTGAATCTATACATCACATGGATCATTTTTTGCATATTTTCTATATCTCTATATAACCTTTTTAATATATGGAAGATAACTATAAAAACTATTTCAATGCCCTTGTCTTTCAATTTTAACATATGTATCAGTGTTGAGTAGGCTTGATTGATGAATTTTTCTGATTATTAGAGGTCATTTTGCCTGATTCTTTTTATCCCTAGTAGTCTTTGTTTGAATGTCAGATCTAGCACATTATACCATATTAGGTGCTGGATATTTTTTGTACTCCTATAAATTTTATTATAAATTAAAAGCAGAAAACCTATAGAGAAAAATCAATGAAACTAAATGCCTGTTCTTTGAAATGAATGATACAATGGGTAAACCTCTACCAAGACTGAAAAAGGAAAGTAAGAAGGAAGACATAAATTTCTAACATTAAAAAGACTATATCACTATAGATGCTGCTGACCCAGACATTAAAACGACAATTTGGGAATGCTACGAATGATTCTGTGCATATAAACATGGCATCTTAGATGAAGGGGGTCAACTCTGGGCGGAAAAATCCCAAACTACCAAAAGTCTCCTAAAATGGTGTAGATTATCTGAATAATCTTATAACTATTAAAGAAATTGAATTTGCAATGAAATATCACCTGAAGATGAAATTTCCTTACTCAGAATTCTATTCAATCTCTTTTAGAACATAGTAGTCGGGTGACCACTTCCTAACTTTCTCAACTCAGTTTTTAGGAGGCCAACATTAACGCCAAAACAAAGACATAAAAAGAAAATCAAACAAAGCAAAAATTCAGACTGATGTATTTCATGAAAACAGACGCAAAATCATATATTGTGATTTAACAATACTACAAGATAGAGAAAAAAGAAGTTTGCAAAAAACCTGACTGACATACTGTAGAGAAAACTACTGATTATGAGCACAGAATGAGAAAGGAAATCAAGACAGAATGTTAGGCTAAAGAAACCTAATTTCAAGTCCACTCCCTCATACTAAATATTTGAGCAATCTGATCAAGGTGTTTCACCTCTAAAATGGAAATAAAAGTATTTACCTCATAAGTTATTTGTGTCACTTTAAGGACTAAATCTGTCATGTCTGTAAATTGTTCAACACAATGACTGGCTTATGCATCAGTAACCAGTAGCTTAAAACCAAAATGACTAGATACATACTGGGGAAGCAAACACCTCACATAACTTCCAATGGAAGCCAGACTCCTATCATAGTTGTCACTAATTGACTCAGTGAATCTCCAAATCCTCTACTGTGTCTCTTGGCAACAATTTCACTTTTTAAAAATATAAACACAGAGAAAAATTTTCTTTAACTACCATATCCTTTGATAGTACCACCCCCTATCCTGTGCATAGGCTCATAAAGCACCCTCAAGGTAGAAAAATGAGAGTGACTGTTAAAGTGAAACAGTAAGTGACCCCAAAATGTGCCACTTTAGCATGTGGATTATTTTGAGCTGACAGCAATTAAAACCTAGCAGACTCAAGGAAAACTTTTGCCTCTCTCTCCTGACTTCCTAAAAGAACTCAGATAGGGGGCCTGACTCAGAGAAAGAACTATCATCAGAGATAACTTTCATCTGAATGACCTATCTGTGTAGCTGGGCAAACATCTGCTCTTCTTGTCCCATGAATTGCCCTCCTCCCCTTTGAAGCTCCAGGTTCCTGTCCCATCCCTTAGTTCAGGATAGCATATAAGCCTCAACTGTCTGACATTTCCTTGGGTCTCATATTTTATGGTGCTCCCCTATATATGAAATCAATTTTATTTTTCTCTGATTAATCTGTCTTATGTCAATGTAATTATTAGACCAGCCAAAGAATTCAGAAGGGTAGAAGAAGGTTTGTTTCCTCCTCTACACCCCCTGCCAATTTCACAAACTGCCTCCTCCATACATGCTTCCTCCAACTGACCTTGTAAACTCAGGCAGGGGCCCCGTCCTCGGAGGACCAGTATTAAAATGCCCAGGACAGCAGGTAAAGAAGGGAGAAAAGTTGGTGGAGGAGTTATAGAAGAGGCACTGGACACTGTCTTCTAACTTTGCTCCTTTTGCATTCGTATAGATCTGTTCATTTGACTAGTCGGTAACCAATCAAGAAGATACAAAGCATTCCCCACCCAATAGTACAGGTAAATTCCTGAGACTATAATGTCCAGTACCTATCTACATGCATGGCACAAAATAGGAGCATAGTAAATGATACTTAATCAACCTCTCACTGTTTTGCCTCAGACCTTGCACCTCTTTTGGTGTCTCCGTTAATCTGGATAATGTCAGAGTTGGTATTTGGTGTTTTGTGTGCTGGGTTTTCCCTAAAGAGGGAATCTGCACATCCACACCAATTCATCTCCTCTGCCCACATTTCAGGGCCACCCTAAGCCTGCATAGCATGAAATGAGAACTCCCTTTCAGACAAATGTAATCATAACTGGTATTTCTTTCACCATAATCATCCTGTAACAGGCTTGGTAAAAATGGCCTAGGAAAGGACACACTAACATCCCTGCAAGGTTAAGGAGGAGTCGTCACTTGTTTTCGAACTCAGACTAAAGGTGTAGCTGAAATATATTGTTGGCGAGAATGTAACTTGGTGCAGTCATTTTGGAAAACTTTTTGGCAGTTTCTTTAAAGTCAGACATAAATTTACCATACAGCTGAGCAATTCCACTGCTAGGAATCTAGCCAAAAGAAATGAAAACATATGTCCATTCAAAGAATTATAGGTGAATATTAATGGCAGCATTATTTACAATAGCCTCAAACTGGAAACGCCTCAGTGTCCATCAACTGGTACGTGGATAAACAAAATGCAGTATTCTGATAAAACAGACACTATTTAGCTATGAAAAAGAACAAAAAATTTATACCTACAACTACAAGGATAAACCCCCAAAACATGAGCTATGCAAAAGAAACAATATAAGAGAGAATACATATTGTACGATTCCTTTTATATAAAATGTTCAGAATGGGAAAATCTAAAGCAAGTTGATTAATAGTTGTCTGGGGCCACAGGTGGGAACAGGGAGAGTGAATTCTAAAAATGAGTTGTGAGATGATTGCATAATCTTGTAAATTTACTAAAATTCATTGACTTAAATACTTTAAACTGGTAAATTTTGTGGAATATAAATTATACTTGAATAAATCTGTTAAGAAAGAAAGATATTAGTAGGTATTTATAAATTCTTACCAACGATTACTTGGTGAATTTGCCTTGGTGTCAACCTTAAGCTGCAGTCACGTATTTCATTAGGTGTGGACGGTTTCGACTTAAGTCTTTTGAGAACCTGTGGAATATCAAATGACTCCAAAATTAATTGTTCAATATTAGAAAATGGTAATTTAAGAGTTCTCATGGAATAATCAAATGTTAAATATTGCACATGCCTTCCTTTCTAGAGCATTTGTTTCCCTGGATTCCATATTTCTGGTACATAGCAGTTGGTAAGGTTCAGGCTCACAATCTGCTGGAGATGGGTCCTCTTCTATTTCCGATTCTGAGAGTGAGGGTGACTTTAGACCTGACTTTGGGTCTAATCTTATGTCTTCATCGTCATATGAATCCTCGTCTTTTCTGTTGATATATTAGTAATAATAAATCGAGGCGATGTCTTTTGAAAAATGCATCTGTAAACCCAAATATTCCCCACATTGCATGTGCTGTTGTTGCTCCACTCAGATCCACTTAAAGCAGGATTCACTAATATGCAAAATATTGCCCTCTGCCAAGGAGACTCTACTCTCAAACACTTCCCCAAAGAAGTTAGGCTTGCCCCACCACACCCAGGAACAGCTCACAGCCAATGACTGCTACGGAGCAGAAAAGGCAAGCCCCTTTGGCTCAAGGCAGGACTAACTATGTATTCTAATTTATGCTTAAGAGACCCTAGGCATCAATTGCCTCCCTTGCCCTATCCTGCCTCTCTCACTCTGTACAGGTTTTTCCTAAAAGAACACTCTCCAAAAATCACACGTGCTGGCAGCCTTGTCTTAGGATCTGCTTCTGGGGAAACTCACCTAAGACATTCCCAAATTGAAGGCAAGAGAAAAATAAGTCACTGCAGTTAGAGTACTTTAAGGTTTTACTATTTTCATGTATGAAAAAGTCACTGAAATCATTAAAAAGAAAATAAGCAGTGAAGGAAAAAAAATCTGGTTCCATAGGCACCATGATCTCTGTTTCCTATTGCTTGAGGAAGTGAACTTTACCTTTCTCCTTGTTTCTGCAGGCGCCTATTTCTTAAATAATCAATGTATTTTTTATAATAGTCCTCATTTGCTTTCTTTTTTAAGAGTTCAGAATTAGTATATGTATATTCAGGATCCACATAGCTCAGTCTTGGTCTCAATGTGGAAATTTTCCTACAATATGAGTAAGCCATGTTAATATTTACATATATGCATTTATCCATCAGTATTTATTGATTGCCAACTATGCCAGGGATTGGGCATAACATGGTGCCCAGGATAGATTCTAGTCTTGTTCCTCATATTCTATTATATATCAAGACATTATTACACAGAGAGCTAAAACAATATCTACTTTCCTTCTTAACTAAATCAAAGAGAATGCCTAATGTCATGGAAACATAATGGCCTCTACCCTGAACCCACTCTTAGGGAATTAGTCATGTGAACAATTTGTGTTTAAATCTTATTAGTGTTATAATTCATATTTACTAACTGGGTTCATGATCTTTTTTTTCACCCACCATGTATTCACATCTGACCTTGATCCACCTCAATCCTCAGCAAATTTCATCAATCACAAGAGTTTCACCCTCAATAATTAACTCATTAAGTATGTACTTATTATAGCAGTCTACCTTTATCCACGGTTTCACTTTTCACAGTTTCAGTTAACCACAGTCTGAAAATATGAAATGGAAAATTCTAGATATAAACAATTCATAAGTTTTAAATTTGGGGACATTCTGAGTAATGCAATGAAATCTCACACCTTCCCACTCCGTGGTGCCCTGGAAGTGAACCATGCATTTGTCTAGTGTATCCATGCTGGATATACTCCCCACCTGTCACAGTATAAATTTCTCGGTTATCAGATTGGTTGAGAAGAGAGAGGGAGATGGCGGGGGTGGGGTTATGGAGAGGAGAGAAGGAAGGAACATTCATATAACATATTACAGTATAATTATAATTGTTCTATTGTTATAGCTGTTAATCTCTTACTATGTTCTTATAAATTAAACTTTATCATTGGTATGTACATATGTATAGGAAAAAGTATAGCATATATAGAGTTTAGTACTATCCGCAGTCTCAGGCATCCACTAGGAGGGTCTTAGAATGCATGTCCCATGGACGTGGGGTAACTACTATGGTTATACTGTCAAATGAAATTTAATCTAACATTTCTCCCTGTTTTCAACAATGCCTCAATGGCTATAGTGAAACAGCTTTAAATTAAAGTCTGTAAGAGAATAAGGTATTAAAAGAGAAACAAATGCTTTGTTATTCAAAGATGGTTGATTTTTTTTTTTGTTTTGACCGTTAATAGTGTGAAGTTTATTCTGCTGTCTTCCTGGAAGCCTCAAAAAAGAATCTTTTATACTTAAATTTTAGTTGATATTTAAATTTCCCCTTGGCTCTGTTCACTTAAGCCACCTTTAGAACCTAGAAATAACTCCTTTTTGCAAAGTTATGTCTTTAACAAGAAGAAAAAGAGGGACTTAAAAAGGGAACAATAGTTCCCCTTTATCCACAGGGGATTCACTATTACAGTAAATGCCTGAAGTGACAAAAGTTGGCTATTAACAAACCTAAGTGCTTATTAGCTCCTTAAAAACTGAACTTCAACAAATACCTCTGCAGCTTTGAGTAGGTAATTTTTTTTTAATGTGCAAAGTACAGGGGACAAAAATTACTATGTAAATAAAGCATTTTAACTCATTTATTTATTACAAAATACATACTGAGTGCCTACTATATACCTGACACTATTCTAAGCACAAAACACACTGCAGTAAACAAAAACTGGACAAAAATTGATACTGTATTTTCTTCTGAAAATTTGGAAAGGTAAAAATGCATTAAAATAAAATTGTAATAATCATTACCAACAATTTAATATACTGCAAAAATGCCATTACTTAAATTACTAATTGCTAGCCAGAAAATAATGACTAAATTTTGTATTTCTAGGACTATAGGAAAGAATGAATTGAAAAAAAATAATTATGGCCATAGAATAAATAGGAAGTACTTAAGCATCTTCAAAGAAATTGTGGTATTTTTAGATAATCTACTTAATATTGATTTAGACAGAAATAAAATGTTAACATGAAATTCACACATTATATTTCTATATAGGTATACTTAAGCATAGGAAAGAATTCTAAAGGACACATTAAAACATTGTTTGCAGCTGCCTCTGCAGGGTGGGATGGACTACAATGAGTCAGATGTAGGCAGGGGTTTTTATTCTATATATTTATTTAAAATGGAATCTGAGTGATTTTTATGGATCTGTGTTTTATGGTACTTTCCAAATAAAAAAGAGAAACAAAAAGCCTGTTCTGGTTGAGACTGTAAAACAATATGATAAAATAGATTTTATAACAACCCAGAATTTTCCGATTGTGAATAATAAAGCAATTATGGCCTAGAAATCAAATGGAATTGCTATAAAATTAAGTGAGCTTACTGCCTCACCAAAGGTAGAGACAAGTACAGAAGGCTCAGGGAGGAACATTGTCCACCCATAGCACGTAAACAGATAGAAAAGAAACCCATTTCAGTCTCAAACATCTAAAAACCATTCCTAATCCAGTGGCCCAGGTAAAGATGTCAGAATGCCTGGGTTTCTTCTCACTAAGTGGTGATAAAGAAGCGACTTACTTGAGATTTGAATAAATGTAAATTGAGGTTTAACATCACATATAATCCTAATCAGAGAAGTTTTAGTTCAAATTGGGAAAGATTATTGGAAACCTGACTTTGAAGGTATGGAACAAAGATGATGATGATGATGATGATGATGACGACGACGACGACTGGTTTTACACAATTTTAAATGTTTTTTTTTAATCTTAGATAAATTCAAGCTCTCAGACAAACTTAATAAATGTAACTACTGTGAGGACTTGATACATTTCCTAAAGTGATTATTTCTATTACTATTCTATAATTGTCAACAGCATATTGTAAACAATCTGGTATAGCTTTCACTTGCTAGTAAGTACAGAGTAGAGGTGATGAAAGGTTAGATAAAGCACATACAGTAGCACTCAACAACCATATCTAATGTAAAAAAATAGAAATAATAAATTTTATTACTATCATTATTATTACCATTATTAGTTTGTGACATCAGTATACAGTAAGGCCTGTTTATATTATTTTGATCACTGACTCTTTCAAAATTTCAGGTCTTTAATATAGCATGTTACCTGAACTGTTTATCCTGCTTTCTGGGCCTGATACTTGCAGCTTGCTCATTGGGAAAGGGTATCTGCACCACCTTCACGGGCTCTGTACTCAAGCGATGACTCTGAATGGTTGTTTTGGCTGATGGAAGTATTGCAAGAGGTGCACATTCCTTGCTTTTTACCAAATCTTTGACCATAGTCTGTTCTGTAGAATTACTGGTTGAAGGGGGTATGCCTTTTATAGAATTAGATATTAAGTTTAAATGTTCTTTTAATTCCAGTTTTCCAAATTACATCCATGAGTTAATACACTACACCATTGGTTCTAAATTAAAGCTAAACCCCTAAATAAATAAACATATTCAGAAAATATAAATCATTCATTTAATAAATGGATCTACAGAAAAAATATAGCAAAATAATAAATGCATAAAAAATAAACATAGTAACTTGAAGGATTGGGTTGGCCTACATGAAACAAATTTGTATAGGTTAAAGAGAGTTGAATATCAGCAACTTCATATGGCCCAATTTATAAAAGATAACTGAGGATTAGATGAAACAACAGCCCTGACCAGTGTGGCTCAGTTGGTTGGGCATCATCCCACAAAGGGAAAGGTCACAGGTTCGATTCCTGGTCAGGGCACATGCCTGAGTTGCAGGTTCAGTCCCTGGTCAAGGAGTGTGAGGGAGACAATGAATCAATGTCTCTCTCACATCGATGTTTCTTTCCCTCTCTTTTTCCCTCTATTCCCTTCTCTCTAAAAATAAGTAAATAAAATCTTTTTTTAAAAAAGAAGAAACAACAGCAACAAAAATATCCATGAAATAGTCAAAACCAGTTTATATTATATAATCAAACAAAAAAGTAGAATAATATAGAAAAGCCACTGAAATATTCAGTAGATGTTATAGACCACTAAACCAGTGCATTCAGAGTATGCTACTCAAAATAGCAACATCAGCATTTACTGGGAACATGTTAGAAATGCCAATCTTTGGGCTCTAATAATGTCCTACTTAATAATCAATGCTGGGATGTAGACCAGCAATACCTATTTTAACAGACCTTTCAGGTGATTTTGAGGCATTCAAAAGGTAAGAACCACCAGATTAGACCATATTTAATATATATATATATATATATATATATATATATATATATATATGAGTAATTAGCATGTTAAGATAATCCTATATTAACATTAAAAAAAAGGTAAGGGTCCACAATAGCTTACCAGGATTAATTTTCATCGCAATGTGCTTGGTGGAAGCTCTGCAGGTACTCTTGAATATTAAATATATTTGATGAAAAGGCTTTAGTGATAAAGAATGACAACTTTTATCTGCCACTGGGCCAATAAACTCTATGAACTGCTTCACTTTAAAGACTCCATACTGGTGTGGAATGAATGAGCATATCACTTTCTTAAAAAAAAAAAAAAAAAAAAAAACAGAAAGAGAAAGAAAAGTAACTAGCTGTTATAGGCTCAATGTTTGTGAAACTCCAAAACTCATATGTTTAAACCTAATGTCCAGTGTGACAGAATTAGAAGATGAGGACTTTGTGATGTGATAGGTCAGGAGAACAGAGCTTTCCTGAGTGAAATTAGTGCTCTTCCAAAAGAGGCCCCACAGGGCTCGCTAGCCCCTCCCACCATGTGAGGATACATGGTCTACAACCAGGAAGAGAGCCTTCACCTGATCTGGGACTTTCAGCCTCCAGAACTGTGAGAAATACCTGTGTTGTTTATAAACTACACAGTATAAGATACTTTGTTGCAACATCCCAAACGGCTTAAGAAAACAATACTGTACTATTAGAAAAAATTAAAGACAATTCCAAAAAATGTTTATAAAATTATAAAAAGACCTAGTTCATCATGATGATATTAAAGTGCTTTAGGAATATCATATACAGTATTGAAAAACCTTTATGATACATATTATTGGAAAATTATTTAAGGAAATTAAGTACAATGGAAGTACTTAAGCACTTCCAAAATGGCAGATTACAGATCTCTAGAATTCTATTCCTTTACAAACAGAAAAAAGACCACTAAAATAAAGGTCAAAATCAATTTCTCAAAAATCAATATTTGAAAATTACCCAAAACTTTGCAAAAATTCAAGGAGTATATATTTAAGAAAAAATAGTAAATGGTTTTGTGGTATCTTTACTTATTACAATCTTTCTATTCCCAGTTTTGTGCTCTTCTTGAAAAACAATAGCCTTGCAACTATGGTAGCTGTGAAAACTGTTAGAAAACTGTTAGCCTAGCCGCCACTGAGGGAGAATAACTGGTTTGGGCCTCTCCAAAAAGCCATCCCCAGAGAACTGTCCCTATTTGTCCTATCTGGAAGCTAGCTGACAAGTCTATTATGAGGGCATGCCTTTAATTGACCTGACTGAGAACTCATTCTGTGTGAACAACTTTCTCCCCAAAGTTTTGCCCTCCAACCACAAATAAATCAGTGGTAATTGCTGAACATCACAGTATTACCATTTAAGGCTAACAAGAGGCTAAACAAACAAAGGAAGGAAGGAAGGAAGGAAGGAAGGAAGGGAGCAGAAAAGGGGGGAAAAGCACAAAATGAATTATTCACAGGGTATTTGAAAAGCTCTGACATATTCCTGGTAATCTTGACTGCAACACACATGTGCAGAACAGTGTACCTGCCCTGGAAATTTTGAGAAGGCTCTAATTTCTCACCTCTAGCTGACTTTGAAACCCAGTACAAGGAGGAACCTAAGGTCAGCAGGACGGAGGAACTAAGTGACAAAACAGTGAAAACATTCTCCACCCAACACACTTAGAGACTCTTGGCAAAGGCTATGTCATTTATTGACACAAAGATTGTAAGACAATCTCTGCCCAATCATAAGCTAATCTCTAAATCAACTCAGGATATACCTGATTGGCTGCACACAACAAAGAAAACAACCTTTACAGAATTACCCAAGAGAGTCACTAAACAAACAAAACAACAACAAAAAACAGCAAGGACAGTAAATCCTGGGGGCTGATTTCCAAAGTTGCCAAATTATATCATTTACAATGCTTACATTTCAACAAATAAATCATAGGACACCCAGAGAAACAGGAAAGTATAGTCAACAGGAAAGATGTAATAAATAGAAACTGTGCCTGAGGAAACCCAAACCTTGGACTTAGTGACAAAGATGGTAAGTCGACTATTATAAATACATTCAAAGGAATATATGAAAACATGTCTAAAAAATTCAAAGAAGACACCAAAGGAAAGACAATAAAAATAAAATAAACAAGGAGGACTATATCAAACTAAAAAGTTTCTACACAGCAAAAGAAACCATCAACAACAAAAAAGGCAACCTATCGAATGGGAGAAAGTAATGGCAAACCTTATCTCTGACAAGGGGCTAATATCCAAAATAAATAAGGAACTCACACAACTCAATAGTAAAAAAAGAACTACAATTTTAAAAATAGGCAGAATATCTAAATAGACATTGTTCCAAAGAAGACATGCAGATGGTCAACAGATACGTGAAATGGTGCTCATCACTAATCATCAGGGAAATACAAATCAAAAACACAATGAGCTATCACCTCACACCTATTACAATGGCTATCATCAAAAACAGTAATAGCAAGTGTTGGCAAGGATGTACAGAAAAAGGAACCCTTATGCACTGTTGGTGAGAATGTAAATTGGTGCATTCACTATGAAAAACAGTTTGGATGTTTCTCAAAAAATTAAAAATATAACTACCATATGATACAGCAATTCCAATTCTGGGTATTTATCTGAAGAAAATAAACACACACTAATTTGAGAAGATATATGCTCCTACACGTTCACTGCACCATTATTTATAATTGCCAACACATGAAAACAACGTGCCCACCAACATGGATAAAAAAACATGGAATATTATTCAGCTGTAAAAAGAAGGAAATCTTGCCATTTGTGACAACATGCATGGACTTTGATGGCATTATTCTAAGTGAAATAAGTCAGAGAAAAATAGATAGCCTATGATTTCACTTATATGTGGAATCCTCAAACAAATGAGCTCATAGATACAGAGAACAGGTTACTGGTGGTTGCCAGAGACAAGGGGGGGAGGGTGAAGGATGGTGGGCAGAATGGGTGAAAGGGTTCCAAAGGTACAAATTTGCAGTTATAAAAAAAGCAAGTCGTGGGGATGTAATGTGCAATATGGTGACTATAGTTAGTAATAGTGTATGGCATATTGGAAAGTTGCTAAAAATGTAAATTTTAGAAGTTATCATCACAAGAAAAGAAATTTTTCTTTCCATAACAGCCTCTGAAGAACTGGGGGGAGGGAGGGGTTAGGGGACATGTAAAAAGCTCAGAAACTTACCTCTTCAGCAACTACTCAGACCATTTGCCCCATATCACCTCCCTTCACAGGAGGGCAAGGCCTGGGCCCCCCAAAGGCAAAACTACCACAAACTCTCACTCCTGTCTTGGGTTAGCTGGCACTGGGGCCGGCACCTGGGCTCCAGTCTCTACTCATGGCACTGGACCTTTACTTCTGCCACACGTATGTACCCCAGCTTAGCCAACCTTCAGTCTGGCAGTGGAATCCAAAGAATCGTGCACTCCCCTAGGTGTCTCTGGGACTGGGGTGAGTGTCTGGCTCCACCTCCTTTTCACCTTTTGCTACTGTTGGCAGCTGCTGGCCCAGGGGCATCCCATGGCTCAGACAAGGGCTGCAGGACCCATTCTTGCACCCACCCATGCAGGGAGTGCCAAGACTTCGTGCTGGATATTTAAGCTTAGAGGCCAACCTCTTGGGCACTAGATAAAGTAAATACTCTCTGAAAAAAAAACTATTTTAAAAGCTTTAACTGTTTTTTTGTACTTCTTTACATTTCCTATAGTGTCAAAAGCTTTTCTGGGCACATGAAAAGCACTTAACAAATAATTATGGATACTGTGTGACTGCCAATACAAAAGTATTCATAACTAGGCCACAGAAGAGCTAGGATTTAGAAACACTGGTGCAACAAATGTAGTTGTTAATCCTCTGCAAGGCATTTTAGCAAACCCTAAAATATTTACAGTGTGCGAAAGCATAGAAAAATCATCTTACCTGCATACATTTTTCACCAAGCTTGCCCCTTTCAGGGTCAATTCTAAAATTTGCAATTTTTTTAAAGCGGTATATCACAGGAAGCAATTTGCTGCGATTTTCCATAATAAATGCAACCTCTGACCGTTCACCCATGGAACAAGGTGCAAAATTAATAATGCTTCCTAAATCAAACTGTAGTACAACAGGAAGTCCTGAGCCTGTTAGCGCTAATTCCAATTTCTCAAATCGATCAGCTGTTAAAAAGAAAAAGTAGCTTTTTAACATAAAAAGTGTTTTTGGGAATCCAAGATATATTTCCTTAGTCTGAAACATGTCATCCGAAAGACTCGATGAGCTGTGGGTAGCTCATTCAATCTTTCATTCAACAAAAAACAGTGCGTGCTTTCTCAGGGCCATGTACTCCTCTAGGCCTTGGGGTAACGGCAGTGAGTACAATAGACAATGTTCCTGCTCTCATGGACTTTACATTCCAGTGAGATGACATTGGTAACAAAATAAATAAGTAAATGTATGGCATTTCAGAGATGATAAGTTCTATGGGGAAAGGTAATGTAGGGTGCAGAATTTGTCACCCCTAAATAAGCCTCTTTGGCATAAGGGTCATTATTTTAGAAACAGCAGACACAGGAAAAGCTCTGAAACCTGGAAGTTGGCCTTTTGAAAAGGACATTTACATTTAAAAGGGAAATATCCTTTTGTCTCCCTCTCTGCATCCAGAAGGAAATCTCATCAATGGAGATAGCAGAGGCTTGAATGTGCTTAACCTTACCCTCCTTTACTGGGCTCTGCTAGAGAAGCTCCCATAATGGCTCCCCACCCCCAACATCTTCTTTAGTCTTCAACTAGAGATGGTATTTAAAGTGGTGGCTTGGGCATTTCGAAGAGTTACTCAGTTTTCCTGGATATCTGCCATTTATGCTGGAAATACAAATTATTAAACTTCTGTTTGTTTTTCACCTGCGATCTGTCTTTTATTATAAGAGGCCTCAACCAAGAACTTAGAAGAGTAGAAAGAAAATTATTTTTCCTCCCCTACAATGGTAAGACAGAGCACATTATCTTCGGGCTACTCTTTACATGGGGAAGTCCAAAATGGTGTCTCTGCTGGGGAAATATTTGAGCAAAATTATAGAGGAACTCTGGAAGAAAATCTAGTAAAAGTGCATTCCAGATAGAACAGCAAGGACAAGGACTGTAAGGTAGGCATTTGTTTGGCACGTCCCAAAAATCTGAAGGAAGCAAATATGTCTGGGTAACAGTAGTAGAAGGATAGTGAGAAATGGTCAGATCTAAGATATATTTTTGAGGGTTAAGTTAATAAAATTTGCTGATGGATTGCATGTAGAATAGGAAATAAAACACATAATCAGCCTTGGCTGGTGTGGCTTAGCAGATTGAGTGCCAGTCTGCGAACCAAAGGGATGCCAGTTCGATACCCAGTCAGGCACATGCCTGGGTTGCAGTCCAGGTCCCCAGTAGGGGTTGCACAAGAGGTAACCACACATTGATGTTTCTCTCCCTCTCTCTCTTCCTCCCGTCCCTTCTCTCCAAAAGTAAATAAATAAAATATTTAAAAAATTCATGGTGCTTTAAAAAAACCACATAATCAATAATGATGCTAAGGTTTCTGGCCTGAGCAACTGAAGTGAAGGAACTGCCACTTCTTTTTTTTATATATTTTATTTATTTTTTAGAGAGGGAAGGGAGGAAGATAGAGAGAGAGAGAGAAAAACATCAATGTGCGGTTGCTGGGGATTATGGCCTGCAACCCAGGAATGTACCCTGTCTGGGAATCGAACCTGGGACACTTTGGTTCCCAGCCCGCGCTCAATCCACTGAGCTACGCCAGCCAGGGGAACTGCCACTTAAGACAGGAAAGAATGCAGGAGGGACAGCTTCTGGGGAAGCCATGAGTTCTTGTTTTGGACATGTTAAGTTTGAGATGCCTAGTAGATATCCAAATGAAAATGTCTACTAGGTCACTTAATGTATTTACAAGTTTAGAGTTAAGATGAAGGAGGAAATTTTGAAGGTTTGAAGTGAAAATGGAAGGTATGTGATATCAATCTCATATTGTGAGGATGTGAATAAACACAGGAATGCAGCAGAGATGGCAAACAGCTTAAATCAACCTCTTGGGGTTAGTGGTTATAGATTAAAAAGTGAAACCTCACAGAATGATTTTGTATCACAATTAGCTTCCCAGGTACAGACACAGAGTAGGCTGAGATTAGAGATTTTCCACGCAGTCACTCAGGAGATGGGTCAAGATATTTCACTGTACATGGAAAAAGATGGCTAAAATAATGAACAGTGGGAATATAAACTGGGTAATAACAAAAACATTAACTTTTGGAGATACTACAAAGAAGATAGGACCTATGAATTGTATATTCTAATTGGGAGAAAGAACAATTTTGCAGAGAGAGCAATGTAACTACAATCTAAAAAAAAAGGTTTATGTTTCTGCATTGATGCTCTTACTAGCCAATCCTAGACTCTAAATTACCTTTATGGCAAAGCTAGCATCTCCATGTCTAGCCTTTCAAAACTAGATTAAGTTGCCCTGGCTGGCATCACTCAGTGGATTGAGCATGGGCTGCAAACCAAATGGTCGCTGGTTTGATTCCCATTCAGGACACATGCCTGGGTTGCCGACCAGGTGCCCAGTAGGGGGCACTCAAGAGACAACCACACATTGATGTTTTTCTCCCTCTCTTCCCATCTCTCTAAAAATAAATAAGATATTAAAAAAAAACTAGATTAACTTGCAATCCTTGAACAAATGTTCTATCAAACAGAGCTCAGAGCTCAGTATCACAAACCATGAGATAAGTAGTAACAGCAATCAATTCCTGCCCTACAAAGACAGTTCAACCCTGCTCAATAATCTACAGCAGGGGGCAAAAGTAAGTTTACAGTTGTCTGTATATGAAATACAATAATTAATAAATAATAGTATAAGAATAAAGTTTGTTTTGCATATTCACAACTATAAACCTACTGTTACCCCACCCTGTATGTCACTGTACTGACATGCAAATCTTTTAGATTCTTGACCTGCCGTGACTCAACTTTCTGGATTTGATCCCTCACCTGCCTATATCTTTTTTTTTCCTTCTGATCTCTCTTGTTAAGCTGACCTCCAAGTCTTGTTCCATTTTTGCTCACTGTGGCCCATTCAGTATTACCCGAGGATGTAAAAAATGCAATGCATCCTGACATGCGGCCTGCAAAGCACATGCACTTATCAATATCCTGTAATAGAATATTGTACCCTATTTACCAGAGCACTAGATGTTGTTCTTTCACTATTACTGTATATTGATTCTGAGAGCTGAGGATCTGGTAGAGATGGAATGGGTCATTTTTTTTTCCCATATCAAGCTCTAAGAGACAACCTAGGATTGTAACAGGCTGAGAAGCCCCCAAACCCCCACTAATATGGCTGGGGAAAGGAGAAGCAGAGCAAGGCCACTGAGAGTTACTTTGCATATCTAAAGAACTTGGCCAGTGTTTTAGTAATGCTTATAACCTGTGCCTGCCACACTCAGGGCCAGGGAGATGGGCGTGACTCTAACCCGTGATGCAGCCAGGAGGTGGTCCCCAGGTTACAGTGCCTGCTAGAGAGTAGAAAGGTGGTCATGGGACAATGCCTGCCCAGACTAACAATGGCAGCTGAGAAAGGCAGAAGAGACCAGAGTAAGGGCAGTTGTAACCCTCTGTGGGAGGAGTCGGAAATGGGGTTATGGAGGAGGAGCAGGGTGAGGATTTAAACCCAAGCATGGGGCATCCAAGAGGTGTTGGCCAGGCAGTCTGAAAGGATGCAGGAAGACTCTCACCGGCCCACCATGAGGAGGGGGCCACATGGTTTTGGATTAAGAATGGGAGCCTAGCCCAGCACGGATGACTGGGAAAAGCCAGAATGTTAAAACGAGAATTTGCCTAGCCAAGCTACAAACTTATATTTCTTTTCCTGAGAGACAGTACCTCTGACTGGCCTGGTTTGGCAAGGGGAGGCAGGACTCTGTGTTTATGGGTGTTTAGCTTTAAGAGACCTTAGGACTTAAAAACAGAATTCTGCTATTATTCTGAACCTGTATAACTTTTGAATAAATAGGTCCTTTCCTTTTAATAAGGTTCTGCCATTGGGAGTCACAGTTTCTTTGGCAGCGGGCAATAGAACCCAGTGGTTCTGTTACAGGATTACATAGGAAAAGACACCAGATTGGGGTTTTTTCTGTTGTTGTTGTTGTTCTTTCACTCCTTAAACTATGATTAGCAATTTTCAACCTTTTTGAGTTCATGGCACACGTAAACTAACTACTAAAATTCTGCAGCACACCAAAAAAATATATATTTTGCCAACCTGGCAAAAAAAGATAGGTATAATGTTTATTCATGCACACTGGCCAGCTATTGTGTCGGCTTTTGTCATTTTTTACTTGACCATCTAAAGGAAAAGAGGTCAGTGCCCCTAGCTAAATAGTCAGGTATAGCATGTTTTAAGAATTCTTCTGGGACACTGGTTGAAAATCACTGCTCTAGAGCTTATTTATCTAATGTCATTTTAAAATAATAAAGTCTCCTAAATTATAATTGGAAGATTACTATGTAAGTGATTCTGAGGTTGATTTTTTTCTTTACATACCACAAAAGACAGTTTAAGTTCTCTTGATTATGTTTGCATTTTCATTCTATTCAATAAATTGTGTATTTTTATTATACTGCCTCTACAAATATTGATGTCCAAACTTTTAAACAATTTAAACTGCTATACATTTGATGATTATACTCATTTCACACTTACTTTTGTTGGCTTTAGTGTTATCATCTCTCAAAAACCCATCCTTACTTCCTACAGTGTCAAATCTCAAAAAGACAGCATAGTCTTGCCTGTGTGCAGGATCATCATCCATTCTGTGATCGCCGGTTATCCTGTAAAAAATTACAATCAGTAATATTTACAGCAAAGATAATACACTTTGTTACCTCTCACAAGGGAATATCACCTGAACCCTTAAATCTATGCAAACAGATGAAAGTTCAGGAATAAAAATATGATTGTGATCAATTTTCCAATATTACAGCACAGGCATTGAGACTTGCCAAAAGAAGGCCACAGCATGTAAATACCCCCAAAAATGAGTTCATGCCAACATTTGCAAGGCAAGGGTTATTTAAAAACACTAAGTCATCAAGGTTGAATTCCAGTACCACTTTTTATGTGAAGTCCTTTTTTTTTTTTTTTTGTATGCAGAGTTCATTGCTGGCTAAGCACTCTGTTTGATTCTCTTAAATAGTCCTCCTTACCCCTGGGTGTAATTGCAAACCTCTGTTACATAACTGATCCTCCTGTAGACTAAGCACATATTGTTAGCCACACTCTTGTTAGAAGACAACAGGTAATTTGGATAACAGGCAAGGAAGGATGGGAGGAAGAGAAGCAGGACCAAAGACAGAGATAGGTTCCCTCACAGGTCTGCACGCTGGCAGGTCTTCACTTACCTTAACTAGAGGTCAGCTTTTCTAGCAGTGGATACCTCAAATACATACACAAAAGGCTGATGTGAAATATTACATAAGAATGCAAATATAATGTTGAGAACACATGCAACTACAATGTCAAATCATACTCATATCTATGAGTTTATGCTAGACTTTCAAAGTGACCATGCTGCCATTAAAAAAATAAGTTCTTAGAATTTCAAAGATTGTGTATTGGACAGAATCCTATAGATTCACCAAAGAAATTTCCTGTATGAAGTTATAATGAATAAGGCAAGTACAGATTGTACAAATACAATAATTACTTGATGTATTCCCCTCCTTAACCCAACTCGGTTTCCAGCAAACAACTGATATTGCCAAGGGACCCTATAACCATAGAAAGAAGGACATTAACCCTTCAGAATTCTCACAAATAAGGGTTAACATACTTAACAATTAGATGAGTTATCACCACACACTACAACCACTCCAGTGCAGCTGAAATTGCTACTACATATTTAAAAATGGCATTTCTAAATACCTTTTCAAACTAAATAACCAAACCAAGGACTTGGAATTGTGAAAACTATCCACTGGCAAAAGTCCTCATAGTCTGTATAAATTTCAGCAACCAACTGTGGTTGATCCCAGCAATTGCTATAAGGCTTAAAATTCATGATACTCAGCCAGCAAGCACTTTTTCCCTGGTGGACGCATCGTATCTTCTGTGGAGGCACCTAGAACATCCTGCTGACACTGGCTACTTCTGCCAGGACAACAAGGTCTTGGGTGCACAGATTGCTTTGGAGCCACAATCCAAAACCACCTCCAACTTCCACTTCCACCACCCCATGCCCCCAAGGCCTGCAGAAATTTTTAATTTAACATGAAGTATTTAGAACCATATCTTTAAATATTGGCAATATTATTAAGCATGTTAGAAATACTTAGAACCATAATAAGAAAAAGACAATTTGTCCCTTCTGACAAGTTTTAATATTAAAGTCAATCTAATGAATGCGTGGCTAATATATTTTTCATTAATAAGTAACATTTCAGTGGGATTAATTTTTGCTTACTTTGGGCTGAAACAAAATGTAATTTTAATCTTTTGATAAGGCAGTAAAGTCCCTTCATTAGGAAAACAGGAGATAAAAGTGGTAACATCTATGTTCTTTATTTGTCTGAAGTAGGTGAGATTATGTATAGCAACATCTGTTCTTTGTTGAGTATTTGTACCCTGCAATATAAAATCAGAAATAAAAGAGTATTAAGGCAAAACACAAAGTAAAATGTTTTTAAGAGGTCATAAACTAATTATAGAAATTCCAGCAACCAGAAGACAGAGAACACATGTGTCTTTAAAGTACCATACATAAATCTGAACAAGGAATATCATAACATTTAAAGAACTTTTAAGAAACTGATGAGGTCAGAAACCCCCACAATCAGTCACTGATTTATAAGAAACACTTGTGTGATTGACTTCAGCTATACTACTATCAATGTTAGTTTAATTCGCTGAACTTTTTCAGGTTACTCTTGAAGTCACATGAAATGAAATCTTAACTATTTGCATGTTAAAATGTCTTTAGAATAATGAAACAAACAGTTTGTTGGGAAGATGGGTTTGAGAATTAGTTTTCCCATCTTTTCAAACTAAGCCTTCTTGATCAGCAAACCTTTCCTGGCTCTAAAAAGTGGAAAGAAAAGAAGACAAGGGAAGGGAAGGGGAAGGGAGGAGCAAAGGAGAGGGAAGGGAAAAGGGGATGGCAGGGGAGGGAAGAGAAAAGATAAGACCAGCTTTCTGTTATTAATAAGTTCAAAACAAGCTGCTTCAAAACATAATACTTGATCTTCTGTTGCACTATTTACTTACCAATTCTTCTCCAACAGAATCATTTTGTATTACAGCCACCCAATTTACAGATTCTGGGCTATTATTGTATAGAAGTGCATGTTCAATCTTTGATGTTCCAAAGTAAATACAGCCAAAACGAATGCATTCCACCTTTGTATTATCATTTATGTTTAATAGTTCAATAATCTGTTCAACCACATGAACTTTGATATTCACGAGCATGGGTGGACGACCTTGCAATCTCACTCTACAAGATAACGAATATAAATATATATATATATATATACATTCAATTAGAATTCTATATACTTCATTTTTGTCCTAAATATTTATATAAATAGAACTTTTATAAAAACCAATTAGAATTAAAATTCAAAGGCCTAAGAGCAGTTCCTTTCACATTCATACCAGAGACCATCAGGCCCTCTGTCTGAATCTGCACAGCTGACATATGTGCAACCAGCTCTGGCTGGTGTGGCTCAGTGGATTGAGCACTGGACTGCCAACCAAAAAGTTCCTAGTTTGAATTACAGTCAGGGAACATGACTGGGTTGTGGGCTAGGTCCCATTTGGGGGCATGTAGGAGGCAGCTGATCCATGTGTCTTTAGCACATTCCTCTTTTTCTCCTTCCCTTCCCCTTTCTCTAAAAGTAAATGAATAAAATCTTTAAAAAAATGACATGTGCAAACTAATTCATTATCTCCAGGAGACATTAAAGTTGGGAAACAATAGCATGAATTAATCCCAAAGAGAACTTATTGGTATGTCCATAGCACCAATTATTTTGTAAATACCAGAGTTACCTCTAGTTCTAGAATTCTGAGATTCTTTTTTAACTCATCCTACTCCCCCAAGTCAAACAGCCAACATGGTACAAATTGGGAGTATGGCATCATCCCCTTCCTAACAAGTCAATTCCCTACAAAATAAAGTATCTCAGCAAAATCCCACTCTTTGCTGAAATGAATATACCCCATAAAACTTCACTTCCTAGACTAATTTGAATGCCCTGTTGAAACTGGCCCCCACCCCAAATTTATCTTTCTCTGGCCTAAATGCAGTCCTTTTGAATTTTATCCCATCAGATACCGCAGACAACTGACCACTCCCAAACCTAGGCCACTACACTCTATCTCTGCCACAGTGAACATAATTCACACCATCTCTTAACATATCCCTCCTTCCTTACCTTCCTTGACACCATACTTTCCTGGTTTTCCTCCTACTTATTCAGACTCTATGTTCTCATTCTTCTAGAACTTAAATATTTTACAAACTCCATGACTAATGGCATTTCTCTCCTCCTCTCTCATACCCTGACCTCCTGAAAGTTATTTTCGATACCTCATGCTTCATTGAAAATTTATCCACTGACAAACTTTGACCCCATGTACCAAGACCAAAACTTTTTCTGGGACTCAAGATAAGTAAATCTAACAGGCTCCACAGTATTCTGCAAAGCAAATAAATTCCAACCATTCAAAACTGAACTCAGATCTTCTCCCATAGACCTGCCCCTTCTCTCATCTTCTCTTTCTATAACCAGTCACTAAATCTAGTCAAATCTACCTCCATAACATACCTCTAACCTGCAGAATTCTCTCCACACTCCCAATTTGTACCTTAGCTGATGCATTTATCATTTTTCTTTTGCTTCATTATTATAGATTCTAGTCAGACAACCCATTCCACATCTGTACTGCCTGATTTGTTTTGCACAATGGTTTTAGCTTGACCTTTCTAAAATGTAAACTAATTAAGACACCTTCTTGAGATTCCACAGCCTTCACAATAAAACCTAAGCTCCTATCAGGGCTCACAGCTCTTTCTCAAATATTTTTTTGGCTGTGACCTTCAGTAAAAAATATATTTTACATTTAACGTAGGAGCACAGGAATGAACATAAAGTTTTATAAATCAACATTTGCCCTTACTAGGTGAGATGCATTTTGATATTTTCCATTTCATTGTTTTAAAACTGGTAGTGCCCCCCTATAGTGATTGCAAACCCCACTAATGAACTGAGACATGCAGCATTAAATAACACTGTCCTATGAGGCCCCTTACTGGACCCTGCACCTGGTTTTCCTGGTCTTATTTCACATCACTCCTTACCTGCATTTCTTTGCTTCTACATAACTTTTGATCTCCCTGTGTGTAACACTGTCCACTTCACTCTAGGAGTTCAGATCTTCTACTTACTCTGCCTGAAATCACTCCTCTAACCCACTCCTATCAACAACACCCACCTCCTATACACACACACACGCACACACACATGCATGCACACACACACAGCCCAAACCACACCACTGCCTGTGTCTAGCTAATTCCTACTGACCAATAAGTGTTTGATTCAACCATCACCTTCTTAGTGGAGCCCTTATTTGATCTACGCCCTCCACCCACAAAATCCAGACTAGGAGCTCCTGTCATGTATACCCATACGCCATCCTCTGGTTCTTCCCATTTTTGTAATCCCTCATGCCTAACAAAGATTAGAGACACAACGAATTAATACTGACCAAAAAAAAAGTGGCAAACCCACATTCAAAGACAATACATATATCTGAAGAGTGAAACAGGAAAACAGGGAAGCATTAAGCAATCTGTTAGAATTAAGAACCATAGTACACACTTACTTTGCCACTTCATTTACAACTCTGATCTGGTCTGCACAGAAATCCACTTTAACAGTCTTTGAGGACTTGGGCTCCACGACACCATTAGTTGGAGAAATGACAATTGGTAATGGGCCCCGGTATTCCATGGTAAACATACCTCAGGAGAACAAGAGCAGATGGTTTTTATCTGGAGCCTTAAAATAGTACATTCATACTCTTAGTAGGGGACAAACAAGTATTACAGAGTATATGATCTATTGAGGACCAAGAATTACCACTTTGATTGCAAATGCAAGTTCCAGGGTCACCAAAGATACATGAGCCTAGTGTTAGGACTCAACCCTCATCAACAGCTAAAATATATCATCTGCTTACTGTGTTCAGATACTTTTGCTAAAAGCTTTCCCTATGGTATTCTATTTAATCCTCCTAATGATTCCATGACATCAGTTCAATCATTACCTCTATTTATAAATAAGGAAATAGAAGATTAGAAAGATTGAGTGACTTGTCCAAAGACACACAACTATTGTGGTAGACCCCAATTCTTCACCTTTATCTGCATCCTTAACATCATGCTACCATGGACAAAGTATATTTTCCTACCCCCTGCCTTTGAATGTGATCATGTGGCTTTGGCCAATAGCATGTGGCTAGCAGTGACAACATGCCAGCTTGAACCCCAGATGTTCTCTCGCATTTCTACCATAAAAATGCTTCTCATGAAGAGCTGCTGTCCCTTTAGCCTGGGCCCCAGAATGAGCAAATATGAAGCACAGCCACCCAGCTGACTCACAGCCCTGCAGTGAGTAACAGAACAGCCCCAGCTGTCGCAGCCTGAAGCAGCCACCCACCTGAGCTCAGCTTAGATCAGTCAGGTTCCAGCCCACCTGCATACAGATGAAAATTTTAAAAATAATTGCCTTTTTAAAATATGGTGTTGTGAGGTGGTTTTGTTACATAGCAATAGTGGACTACTAATGCTGGTAACTAAGTAATTGAGCTGGGATGTTCACCTGGCTGTTTTTGACCACAGGACTCACACTTATAGCCACTGCCACTTCTTCATGGGTGAATTAATGCAGTTCACCCAGGGAGAAGGCAAAAGGAATGGGTTTCCAGAATCAAATAGCATATGTGAAGTACCCCATAAAAATAGTTTCTTATAAAAGCAGAAATGGTTCATAATATTCAGTTATTTGGTGCCTGTATTAGAGCACACAGTCCTTGAGATCAGACACTATATTTTCCACCTCTGTGGTCCTGGCACCCCACATAGTTCCTGGAACAAAGCTATGCTCAAAATATATCGAACAAATGAAAACAGCCAGTCACAAGTCTCTTAAATATCATTATACAGTATTAACACAAGTGAGCATACTGCCAATGGAAACAACTTTGCAAATGCCCAAATCACGCATTTTAAATCACCTTTTATGACATTTTCCAAAATTATTTGCTTTACTTAGGCAAACTAAATATTAGCATAATAAAAGTACTAGAAATATGAAAAGACAAAAAAACTTAAGTACAGAAATGATCTGATGGAAAAGGCAAATTCACAGTGACAAAATTTGTTAATCCAGTCATTTTAGGAAAGTGCTAATGGCATAATATTTAAGGTTTATTTTCTGTCATAAAATAAAACAAATTCTTATACTATTCTATCCATGCCAAATAAATAAGTATTATTGACTCAGTTCTCCAGAAAAACTGCATGAGTTCAGTTAAGGCTGAATCAGTATAATTGATCCTGTACTGTAAACACTTGGACAAAATTTGTCAGGAGTCTAAGTAAGGTTTCAAACATTTATTCAGCAACAAAACCAAAAGAATATTGTTCAGTCTTCTAAATATATGAAAACTGTGGGTACACAAACATTACTGTGTTGTATATAATTTTAATACCATTAGTAATCATGACATATTTGACTGTTGTAATTTCTAATTGCTAACAGGAACAAGGGCATCATCCTAAGAGAAGAATATCCTTGCAGGAAGGATGTTACAGGTGAAATTCTACCATCAATTTTCATTTCTTTTCAGATATAACACTGGCTAATGTGTGTACAATAAACTATAAGGAGATAAGCGGAGACTTCAGAGAAATTATTTAGGCTAGTGTAACTACTAAGCAAGAGAAGAAGATGGCCTGTTATGGAGAAGCGGCAATGGGACAGAGAGAAGACAAATTATTGATATGATCAGGAAGTCAATAGACAGGATTGAATAATTGACTAAAGGGGTAGGAGATGAAAAAAATGGAGGCCTCAAGGATTTTGCCAAGTTCCTCACTTTCCCAAATACGTGGTAGTGACATTTAATGAAAAAGAGAAGAGGACAAGTTTTGGGGAGAAGCTGAAGAGTCTGGTTTTAGGCATGTTAAGTTTGAGAAACCTGAAGGAAGAAAAAAGTATTGTGTAGACTTCAATGAAGTAACATGAATGGAAGTAATCGCCTAGGGAATGCACATTGACTGAGGAAACACGAGGGTCCGTGGCAAATCCTAAGGAACACCTGCATTTAATGTGCCAAAAAATGGACAGCAGTCCCCAAAAGAAAACTGAAGAGGAGGGAGTCAGTAGAAAAGGAATAATTCTAACATTAAGAGTGAATATTTATTGAAGACTTAAGACATGTCAGAGGGTGTACTAAGCATTTTATTAACCATCACCACAACTGTACAGGGCAGACACTATGTGTTTCTTTACAAATGAGGCAGTGGATATTCAGAAAGTATAAAGCCCTTGCCTAGGGCTGCCCAGCCAGTGAATGTTGCAGCCAAGATTTAGGCCCCGGAAGACCTGATGCCGGGAAGTGAGCTATTTATTATTAACCATGATTTTATATAGGAGAATGAGAGGTCACAGAAGCCAAAGTGGCCAACTGTGTCAAATGTTGTTAATAAGCCTTGTAAAATAAACATGTGGACTTGTCCACCGATGAGACTTAGGAGAGCATATACAGCTGTGGCTGAGATGAAGGGTCTTCTGTGCAAACCTGTATTTTGAATCAGAGTTGCTCCACCTTTTCTAGAAAAGTAGCTTAGGCACTGGGTGGCAAAATACGCATTGTTATCTGGCCTTTATTCCTCTAAAACAACAGGTAAACAGTCTGTAGTTTTACAAAATGTTACTGAAAACCAAGAGTTACAACCCAAGGCCATTTTTATTGACTATGTATGCTTTTTTCCCCCCCTAAGTTTCCTTGGGTCTAAGCATACCAAAGATGTACCAGTCTCTACCTGCCTCCAAATGACTAAGTTTTGGAGACTTTCAGAATTCTCATATGTGATTAAATGGGTTACTTCCAAAATCACCTTTCACTGAAAGCTCAATGGTTCTTTACTAAACCACTGAATCAAATCAATTAAACACAGGTTTACTGAATGTCTACTTTATGTCTAGCATGGTATTATGCATGAAAAGTATATTGAGATTCCATGGCATGAGTTTCCAAGAAAAGAAAAATATGCATTGTGAATAAATAGTGCGTGCTTCTGGGTAGTTTGGGAGGATCCCGAGGACCACACATGGGTTGGGTCCAATTTAGCAAATCTCCTGGTTGACAGAGGATGCCAGGCTTTTGTAGACAGTGAAGTGGGGAGGTGATGCTGACAATCAGGAAAAGGGGGACAGTGCACATTAAGAGCAAGAGAAAGGTCATATATTTTGAGCCAAATGACCCAAATAAACCTAAAGGATGATGAGTTCTCTGGTAGCTATTCAAACCCAGAAATGGTATGTAAAGGTCACACTAAGGACTTTAAAGACTGTTCTACATCATAACACCGTAGTAGGAAAATGTCTACTGAAATGTTGAAGAATACTGAGGGTAAGAGATTTAGAAATGATTGTAATTTCGAGGTGAGCTGAAATAACAATGTTTTTTCAATCTTCAAAGATAACTGAGAAACAATAAAATCGTGAGAGAACATGGAGTTCACCAGCTCACAAAGTACTAATAGCAAAGACATCTTACAGATTGAACTGTGTCTTTTCAAAATGAAAAGATAAGTGCTTCTTTGCACAGTCAGGAGTGCACCTAGGAAACATTCTTTTAAAGGGTCAGAAAACAAATGTTCCAACATTTGGCTAAATCCATGGAAGGATACTTCATAAAGGGCTATAAAAATGAAACATCGTGAAGTTGTTACACAGAGAAACTTTGGGGTCTACAAAACCAAAGATGATAACCAAAGTGATGCAACCAAAGAGAGTAAATAAAGCTGATACAAATCATGAACCTGCAGAATGTAGTTTTTTGAGTCCTCTTAAGTGTACATGTAAATTTGTAAACATTTGGTCTTTGACTCTAAAATCATAAAATATTTGGCACATAAAATCCTTTTTAAAAATTTATTAAAGTCATCTTTGGTTGCTGAATCTATTTTCTGCATAAGTGTTTTTTTCTTCATGAAAATACACTGTTCTCATGAATATTTAGATATTGTGCTTATAGTAAAAAGGACTTTATGACACTGTACAGGCACTTGCTGTAAATATAAAAAATGCTATCAATTTTGGTAAAGGTGGAAAAATAACGTTATTCAACCTCAGGAATGAGGGGCAAAGTCAATACTAAGAAAATGTGTTTCATTGACAATACTTTTTTCTTTTGTAAAGTAATAGTAATTAACATTTTACAGTTCTCAATTATAATTTACAAAATACAGTATTCACTACAAATACTATGAACACATAAAATATAAATACAACATTAAAAGCCAATGTAAATTATTTTTCCTAAAATATATGGACCCGGGTCTGAGGCTTAATTTTATTTATTTTATTAGGTAAAATAATATTAAATAATTAAAGTAAAACCATACTTTTTTTACTTATAGAGAGCTTTTATGTACAATAAAACTGTATGATCTGATGAGGTTTTAGAATAAAGAGAGAAAATTAACAAAACTTTGAAGTATTTGTTACTTACAACTGCTACAAGAGATTTCTGGAAAGTAAAATAATAAAAATAAAATTGTCTCAATTGCATATCATTGCTGTAAAATATAACCAGAGAGTCTACAGGCCCATACAGCCCATGATCACTTGCCATGAAAGACTCTCTCCTTAATACTGGGGTCAGACCACAAATGAGCCTAGTATTCCACAATCCCACAGGCACCAGAAATTTAATAACTTAAAAACCAAAGCACCAAAAGTGAAATGAGTATCATTCAATGAGGAACAATGATCAGTTTTATTTCTTTATATCCTAGCCCCCTCCCCAAAATTGGTAAAGTGACAGACTGCCTTTGTCTTAATAATTCCCAGTGCTCAATCAAGCAGCCCATAGAACATCCACACTTAGTGTCAGATGGGGTTAAGACCTGGTTTATGTGTCCCACAAGCAGTCTTAGAGAAAAATGTCTTCCCTATGTGGAGCTAGTCCTCATTTCTGTTTCACAGAAATGACAGCCTTGACCATCCAATGAGAATGAAAGGATAAGTACTTTTATGTCTACTGTATACCAGCAATGAAGAATGTGCATGATCACAGGCAGACAGGCCTTTATGCAAACCCTTAGGTCACAGCAAAAATCTCCAGAAATAATCCAGTCTGGAGAAGAGCATTTACTCTTTCAAGATAGAGTTCCTAAGAGCTCTCTAGGGATCATCATGTGAATTCAAACTTGAATAGGGAAAAAATTTTGAGTGTCTATGCTAAGTACCATATGACAACCTTAAGTACGTACATAATTAAGCACAGTACATTTTGTCACCCAATTTATAAATGAGGAATCTCAAGGTCAATGTCATTAAAGATAATTGTACCAGATCACACAGCTTGTTAGTCACTATGCCTTGATTCTATCTCAGGATGACCCTGAGACTAGGTCAGTTCATGACTCCATCCTGCCTTCTATTGACGGGTTCATCACCAGTCATCTGAGAGTGAGGGTGTGTTAATCAGAATCATAAGCAGAATGAGTCATCTTTCCTAAATAATTGCTTCAGTCTTTTATAGTCACCCTATATAATGACCTCATAGACATTTGCGGGGAGGTGGGGGTGGTGAATCAGAGAATCCATTAATTATACAAGGTGTATTTTTCAAATAGTATCAACTATCTTTCAAAAGTATAAGTTGATTTTTATGACATGAGTATTTACCTTGAACCTTGCCATGATTAGTGATTCTAACCTCTTTACAATGCACTTTACTATTGGCAACCAAAGTCCCAAAATTAACTTCTGGCTCAATTTCCAAATCACAGCATGGAATCAACCTAGGAGAGGAGAAAAGAGGACCACATAATGAATTTTAACAATTATAACCTTGTGGTTAAGTCTACAGGTCCACTTACTGGTGGCACATTTGTCAGTAAAAGGAATTGTGCAATAAAGACATGAAAGCAAGATAAGACACATTTTAAACAAAGAAATCAGACTTTATGCATCTGAGTACATGGTGTACCCTCCCAAGTACTCACCTTCAGAGGCTATCCACATGTCTCCATATTTTTGTTGCTTAAAACACATTTAGACCTCTATTTTGGAATCTCCGCCTAAGCCTATAAAATGCATTCCTTTGACCCTCCTCAAAAAGGGTAGAACTGACCTTAACAAAGTAAAGTAGTTTAGATGATACCAAATCTGATTAAATAAAAGAAGGTGTGATGCTATGGTGAAAAATGAAATGCAAATACAAATTTGAGGGAAAAAACATGAGGTAAAATTTTCAACTATTAACAACCTACTATGTTATTTCCTTTTTACTGGACACATCTAAAAGAGGCATGTAACTATCTTATGTTAACATTTATTATACATATGCAATTGCATCTCTGCAATCTTAGAAACTTTTAAATGTGAAAGAGGGACATAGTTTTTAGGAAGACATAAAAAGTGTTCAAATTCACTGATTTTATATTTTGAGACTGAGGCACTTTAGGAAGATCAGATAATACAAACTTCTGGTTTCCCAACAAGATTGCATACATCCATTTTTCCATGTTCCACCCCACTAAACACAACTATAAAGCCTAGAAATGGTACAAGAGGCAATCAAAGGAGAATAATGAAAATTGGTGAAAAGGTAGAGCTGGCTGGTTTGGGACCTGAGGACTGTAGGAACAACACAGAAATGCAAATTAAAGCTCATATGAAACTCCAGTATTGAAATGGTCAAAATTAAAAATAGTGACAGCAACAAATGCCAGTGAAGATGCAGCACACAGATTGCTCATACATGGCTCACTGAAATGTAAATGGTACAGCCACTCTGAAAAAGAGGTTGGAATTTTCTTTTAAACTAAATATGCAACTACCATATGACCCAGCATATGAAGATTAAAATTTATTATCACATAAAACTTGTACATGAATGTTGATAGCAGCTTTTTGGCTTGTAATAGCCAAAAATTGGGATTAGCCCTGAAACCCTTCAACAGGTCAACGGTTAAACAAACTGTGGTATACGTGTACCATGGACTAGCTCTCAAGAAGCAAACTATCGATATATTCAACAACATGGTTGCATCTCCAGGGAGCTTTGCTGTGAAAAAAAAAAGATCAATCCCCAAAAGTTATAAAACATATTTGAGATGAAAAAAATTTAGAAATGGAAGACAGATTAGTGGTTTTCAGTTTAGGGATGGTGCTTGTGAGGCAGAAGGGAGGTGGGTGTGGTTATAAAAAGTAACAAAAGGGAGGGATCCTTGTGGCATTGGAACTGCGCAGTATCTTGACTCTAGTGGTGGATATGAAATCCTACATAGGTAATAAAAATGTATAGAAATTAAAAGTTTATACACATACAGGATTTTAAGTAAAGCTGTGGCAATATGAATTCAATAGGTGGATTGCTCACTGTAAATTTGCTAGTCATGGTATTATCCTATTGTTTTGCAAAGTGTTACCATTGGGGAAAATGCACAAGGAATCACTTCTTTTAATTGCATGGGAGTCTGCAATCATCTCAAATTTTTTAAAAATAGAAAAATAGCAGCAAGCTTGCTCTTGACATCTGCCTTCAGCCCTGCCCATCACACTTTAAGGAGGTAGTGTCGTCTTTCTGTTGTGACTCTGGTGAGCAGCTGGTCTCCCATGAGAGAGGGTACATTATAGGACTAAGGCAAAAATCTGTTCTCAAAGGCAGAAGCATCTTCAGCATTTCTCTCCATATACAGCACAACCAAGCAAATCTGAATGCTGGCCATAGGTATGTCAATGTGCACAATGGGCCCAAAAATGGCCTTTCTCAAAATAAAATGTAAAATGTAAATTATATATTTATAATGGCATAATAGTTTTTGTTTCTTTCATAACATGTACCAACTGTTTGATTCTTATGCAGAATGGGATAGTGTGCAGAATCAGAACCTCTCGATACACAGAGAAACAAAATAATTGCAGACCTAAATGTAGTTTATTAAAATGAAAAAACACAAGGGAAAAAATAAAAGGGCACATGTCTAATACTAAATTCATTTTAATATTTCAATATTAATTCTGCTGCTGGTAGACAAATACCACTTTCTTTACTAAGTCTTTCTGTCTAAATGTACCAAAAAATAGAGGAAATAAAATAGGGTGTGACATCAAGGAAAAAGAAAAGAATACATACAATTGTTGAATGTTTCTAAGTTATCTTATAAAAAAAATACCAGCAAAGTAGTCTTCATTTCTTTTAAACCAAAATTTGCTAAAAATTTGCCCTTTAAGTTCAACTGTAAGGAAACCACAGATAAAATAAGCCATGTTAGTCAGGGAATATAAGGAATATTACTTTGACCTTAATTTTTATTTGAAGAGTGCTCGAAATGTCAGCATGGAATATGAAGAATACATACCCAGTAAGAGGGATCTCTATTGCTTTGTTTCCTACGATAATATATAGTTGGTCAAAAGTGTTTTCATTTTTACTTGGATGATATTCCACCATAGCTGTAATATGAAGTCCTGAAGCAAGTTCTTTCTCCATACTAGGGAAAATCACTTTGAACTTCAGTGGAAGAAAAAAAATCAAATTACACATCTTAACTCCTAATATGAAAATCATGTGAGCAAAATCATGCTAGGAGTGTACATTATTTCAAGAGATATTTCAAAAACATAGGCAATATTGCTACCCTAAAGGCAAAGACTAAATGGCTATTTATACCTTTATATCTGAAAGGATATGCTTTTAACAGTATGACAATTGAAACTGACAATGCAGTCAGTTGAGAAATAGTATATAATGCTGAGGGGTACTTAAATATAGAAAAAAGGAAAAGCAAAGTAATAAAAATGTTACTCAATCATGTATACATGCATAATACATAAAAGCATACACATACACATACATGTATACATACACACACACATAGCTTTTTATATACTTTTCACATGGGAATGGAGACTTCATAATTTGCGGGAAATGTAAAAAAGAAACATGCATGCTAAAGGGGGAAAAACGCTTTCTTTCTTTTCAAATAATTTGCTAGACTCCAGGAAAAAAATTAAGGAGCAAAGAGAACTGCTATCTGTTGAGCACTTATAATAGGTCAAGCTTGCTATATCTCAATGCACTTCTACAGTCCTATAAGACTCATATTATGGCTCCCAGCATATAGATGAGGAAACTGGAACTTCTAGGGTGTAATTAATGCCTAAGGTCAGTCAGGCACTGTGGATTCAAAACACACATCTACCTGCCTCTAAAATTTAAGCCCTTTCCCTACAACTGCACAGAGTCCCTCTCCTGAATACATAATCTCTTTAAGGAAGCAGACTATACACCCCTAGAAAGTTAAATAATGTAAACCTGGGACTAATTAAGCGTCACATGAGTGAATCAGCCATATCATGAAAATCCTCAGGAGAACATGATTACTGTGGGCTAGGAAGAAGTGCACTTGGCCTAGGCTTAGAGATGGATATTAAAAAGTGGAGAAGCAAGAGAGGTGCTCCCTGTGGGAGCAGGAATATTTCAGACACAACCAGAGAAAAGAATAAGCAAAATAATCTCTCAGCAGGCAGCTAATAAGCTAGTCTAGCTGAGCAAAGAGCTTCAATCAGCAGCGATAGCAGTCATGTTGAAATGAATTATTCAAGGATTTCAATGCCAGGCTGAGAGTCTAAGCAGTGCTTTAGAGCAATGAAGGAGACAGAGCATGGGAATGATTTGTTGATAACCATCAATCTGAAAGCATCATACCTCCAACAAACAATGATTCTGATACCTCATAACTATCACACTGCAATCCTCAACCCCCCTGCAATTACAAAACAATTAGACAACAATAGACTGTTCCTCAGACAGGCCTTTCGGTGCTGGCAGTCCACATGTCAGGTTTGACTGTCTTCCCTGAAAGAGGCTCTGTCTTCAAGAAGGGAAACCAGGGCTTCAGCGGCAGGTGCTTATGGTCAAAGTACAAGTTGCCGAGTGCTTTGAGTGGTCTGCAAAGTGTATAAGGCACTTCCCTGCTCTTAGGAGCTTCTGAACTGACCATTAAGATAAAAATTAAGATTTACCAGGATTCAGCCCTGGCTGGTATGGCCCAGTGGATTGAACACTGACTGGCCTGCGAAGCAAAGGGTTGCAGGTTCGATTCCCAGTCATAGCACATGCCTGGGGTTGTGGGCCAGGTCCCCAGTAGGGTGCATGCAAGAGGCAACCACACATCGATGTGTCTCTCCTTCTCTTTTTCCCTCCCTTCCCCTCTCAAAAAATAAATAAAGAAAATCTTTAAAAAAAGATTTATCAGGATTCATGGGCACACAAGTCCAAACTATAATGAATGTCTTTAAATGCAATTGGTATCCAGTAGGGTAGAAATCATTTGGAGATAATATAAAAAAAAAAGACTTGTTAAAGAAAATGAGAACACACATTGACCCTCAAAAATGGGTGGAATTTGGAAAGGAGTGATTCTTGCAGGAGAGGAAATAAAAACATGCATCAAAATTTTTTAAAAAGTCTGTGCCATGGCAGTAAGGAGAAAATTATGAGTAAGACTGTCCTGGCTGAACCAGAGGCCACATAAGTCAGGACTGTGTTGTCAAAAGTGTATCTTTTGTATTTTCTACCAGCAGCCCACAGTAGATGGTATATAGCACTTCATATGACACATAGTAGGTACTCACTACATAGACAATGCAGAATCTTGAGTCAGGGTGGAAAACAACTAGTATCATGTGTTAGAATAATTTTCTAAGTAATTATAATAGTGGTGATGGCAAGGCTCTCTACAAAGCTCCTTGTTTGTCTTTTGCCCTCCAAGACAGTTAATGCATTTTCTGCTCATCTATCTCTTCCCTACTTCCCATTATAACTATGAAGGATCTGCAGTGCCCATCATGGTCTTGCAACAAAGAGAATTTCACTATGCAATGGGCTCCTGGCTTTGGCCTCTAACTAGTGAGCCTGTCTAGTCATTCTCTCGTCAATGTCAAGACATGTGGTCTAAACAGTTTTCCTTTTTAACTCTTAAATGCAAACCAAAACAAAAAAAACGATATCATTGTTCTGTCTGCATAAAAACCAGGAGACATCCATAAAAGTGTTTGCCCACATCTGGGATTACTGCCAGCTTGAGATTTAAAAGCAAGTATTTTCAGATACATAGTCACTTGCTCCATAAATATGTAGTAAGGTAGAGAAATAAGCTTTCCCACTAATTATATAGTAATTGGAGGAATCAGGTACTTTTTGATTTAATGAGCAATTAATAGTCTCTTGTGCTGTACTATTAAAAAATAAACACATTACTATTGTTAAAACTCGAATAAGAAAATGAAGAATGTGTGATTCCATTTATATGAAACACAAGAACAGGCCAAACTAATCTTTGGTGTTAAAAATCAGTACAGTGGTTATCTCCAAGGGGTGATTAGTCCACCCCTTGGACTAATTCTATGATTCTATCTATGATTTGGTCCAAGTGGTGGCTACATGGGTACATACTTACATATATAAACTCAGCAAGCTTTACTTTCAAGACTTGGGCACTTTAGTGTAGATAAATAGCACATTAGTTTATTTAAACATATAAAAGGTAGAATATGAAAGTCCTTTTCTCTCATTGCCCTCCTATATTGTGTTAAATATATGTAACTTTAACACAAAAACACACAGACACCTTTCCATCTCTGTACATGTAAGTCCATCTGAATCCAATACTATTCATCATTAGGAATACTCCACTAAAAAGTCAGTTATTCATCACCCACACATCAAAAACTCTTATTACCTTTCCTGTACTAAATGTTTCCCTGATAAAGGGTGATCACAGTAAACTAATAACTATCCATTCACACCCATTCTCTAACTGTGAGATAGAGATGAAATTATGTCAACTTGTAGGTCAGAAGATAAGGGCAGCCTCTCAGAACATTAATTTTGCTGATGCTTAGATGTTGCCTGACATCCTGTGAGTTTCTGAGTCCTATGAGGGAAGGGCTATGTTCATCTTGCATTCCTCACATCTACTGCCTATTATACAGTAGGTACTCAGCAAGTACTTGTTAAAATGTAAATAGTAAACCTTCCCAATATCCTATAATATCTGGAATAATCAAGCACTTTATGGTTCAAAGGTTGGTCGTCATTAACTCTACAGAATCATTAGACACAGATTCTGGGCCAAACAGAGACAGACATGGAACCCCCTTCCCTACTTTCCATACCCAGAATGAAGAAATTGGGAGGTTCTAGATCAAATTTCCCCACTCTGTGTCTCAACCCTAAGTAAAAAGGACAAACAAACAAACAAACAAACAAAGCAAGCACAGGTATACACAGAGACACCTAACTCACCGCTCACCAGGAAACCCAATCCGGCACCCCATCCCTGCAAGAGCCTAGTGCCTACCCTCCAGGACAATGTGGGCACCCAAGTGGGAAGGCAGTGTTAGAGCCCCAGTCCTCCTGAGGTCCTGCTCGGAACACTGTGGAGTGTGTTACCTGTTGGTTGATCGGCTCCAGAAACCGGATCTTCTGGTTGCTGCGGCCAAGATTGTGAAGAGTAATTGACTGGCGGTACACCTTCCCCGCCACGGTGTCCTGGAACTTCAGCTCCAAAGGAACCACCCGTAGCTGCAACTCCTTTGGAGTCTCCACTTCCCGAGGGATCAGGGATCCCCTGTGTGTATTCATATCTGTCCTCTAGGTAGCCCGCTAAATGAAGGGGACTTGACCCACTGAGGACTAGCGTTAAAGGTGGACTATTGTTTACGCCGTCGCTAGGCAACCACTGGGGACTGCGCGCGCCTAAGGTCTAACGAATTGAGAAAGCCAGCAAAATCTCGCGAGAACGCCGGGGTTACACATGTCACCAGAATAGCCTGAAAACTTGCCATAGCAGCCCAAATCCCAGAGGCATCTCACTTTGCCATGGCATGGCAGAATTTTAAGATGACACTGGTAGGGGCATCTTCCTGGATTTTTCTTAAGATGAGACCTAAAGAGCAGCGAAAGTTATGTGCCCACGGGGTCTGTTAAAGCAGCAAGATGCAACAGTAATGGAGGAATTCAATGGAAACCGAGTGAGGGCCCCTAGGGGTCCTATTTAGTGGCTTTTAGGCTAGTGTTTCTAAAAAATGTAATAGCAAGCCTCTGTGTCTTTTGTTAAAATGCAGGTTATGTTTCAGTAGATCTGGGGCAGGGCCTAAGAATCTATTAGAAACAAGGTCCCAGGTGATTACAATGCTGTAGTCCAAGGGCCACACACTGAACTTTGTTAACTACCCTTGTTTCTTCATTTGTGAAACTAAGGTGCTGCTCAGAAGACTGACATCAAACATCTTCATAGCTAGATGAGCACCTTTCCAACAGGCCATGATTCGCAGTGCCCACTCTCTACTCTCTCCTCATCTTTATCTTCTGTGATGGCTTTAGGGTTTCAAAACATAACAGGTGAATGGTATTCCCCTTCGTTAATCTACCTCTAATCATAACTGTATCACACTTATTCTACAGACCTTTATGAATTTGGAGCCAAGCACTGCTTTAATAGCTTTTATTTTTGTTTCTTATTTTATTTTTTAAAAGACTTTATTTATTTATTTATTTTTAGGGAAGGGAAGGGAGAGAGAAAGAAAGGGAGAGAAACATCAATGTGTGGTTGTCTTTCACGTGCCCCCCACTGGGACCTGGTCAACAACCCAGGCATGTGCCTTGACTGGGAATTGAACCAGTGACCCCTTGCTTCATAGGCCAGCACTCAATCCACTGAGCCACCAGTCAGGGCTATTTTTGTTTCTTATTTTAAAAAATAGATGGAATTCATATATATGTTACAAAACAGACCCAAGGGGAGGTGTACGATATACTATTACCAAAAGGACCCCCACTAGGTTCGCTATGCCCGCCATCAGAGGAAAGATGTCTCTCAATGCTAGAGATTTGTGAAAAGGAAAGGAAATCTTTATTTAAAAGTTATACAGACTAAAGTCCTTTAGAATGCCTACAGATACACACAGTCCTTCCTTCTCCCTCTGCCCTAGTCTGGGTAACAGTATCTCAGGAAAAGAAGTAGAAGTCCGTGATTCAGGCTCCTGGTGAATTAAACATCAGCAAATCTGGTAGTATGTAATGAGTTTATTAGCGGCCCGCTTCTATGGAAGATAACAGGTAGAGTAGGGGGTGAAAGGCAAAGTTTCAGGGTAAAGCAGGATGGCAAAAGTAAGAGCAGCTGAAGACCAGGGTGGCAAGCCTCTGGGCAGCCTGAGGCCAGGTGGGCAGAGGCTCTGTGGCCCAAGAGCCAAGAGCCCGAGAGAGAGAGAGAGAGAGAGAGAGAGAGAGAGAGTGTCCTTTGTTCTCAGGACTTACGTAGTTGGTGGGATAGGAGGGAAAAAAGTTACATATTGATTAACGGGTAAATGTGGTGCCAGCTTTCCTGGGGAAATGTGACTACCCAAACTTAGGGATGTGTGGGGGTCTGTTAGCTCTGATCGTTATCTTGCTTCAGACTCCACTTGGTCATCCTGTTGTAAAACAAATACGTGACAGGAGGCAGTTAATTAAAATTGGGGCATTTTCCAAAGTTATTTTTGGGCTCTTTCTGTAAGCATCAGGGACTCCCTCATAAAACAGATAGTGACCAGAGGTAGGGAATTAACCAAAGTTGTTTTACGGGCTCTTTCTTTGGGCACCGGGGACCCTCTCCCATATTCAGGCCTTGGGATGAAAGCACAGTTTCAAGGCCTTCTTTCCCAGATAGTGGAAATGTTACATAGAATTTCAAGGACTTTCCTTCTTTTTCGCTAATATAGTGTTTTTTTGATGTTAGAACACCTGGCAATATTATTAGACCAGGCTCAGGACTGCTGAGTTAGCATGTGAGACTTGTCTCCTTCTTCCTTCCTGCCTTGGTTTACTATTTATTCTACCTAATTGGTAAAAGGTGTTTCCTGGCAACCAGGGTGCTAAATGCTGGCCAGTGATAGTATTGCAGTCTCTGAGTTCTTCCTGTGCTGTCTCCTGCCTCAGCACCTAATCATGGCCCACCAGCAAGAGTCCTTTCACCCCTTTTCTTCCAGGCAAAGTGTCTCCTGCTTCCTAAGCCAGGTGGCAAAAGGGAGCACCCCAAAGCCACGTGGTCCTCACTCTTGCCAAAGCTGTAGGGTCCCCACTCTGCCAAAGCCACGTAGTTCTCCCCTCATATGGCTGCCATGTCTGGGTTTAAATCCTCGAGCCAGTCTTCCTCTGCAGCCCCATTTCCGACTCCTCCCACACTCAGTTACGCCTGCCAGCATTCCTGTATTCTTCTAGGTTTTCTGGGTTGCCATAGTGAGTCTGGGCAGGTGTGGCCCCATGGCATGGAGCCAATCTTCTCCAAGCTCTCACCAGGGGGAGCTATCTCCCAGCAGCTGAGTGGAAGTTACTTCCATTCCCCAGGCTCAAAGCACTGGCCACAGCTATTTAACATATCTGTGAAATCAGTTAAGGCTATAGATATGTTAAATGACCCTGCCAGAGGTTAGCTGCAAAGCTGTTGCTGTACAAAACAGCTCTGAATGGCCCTGCTCCAGTGTCCCATTCCCCCAGCTCTGGCTTGTGGGGGCGAGGACATCCTATATATATTTTTCTAATATTTCCTAGGCACTTTGAGTTCTGGACCCCATTCCAAATCCCTATTTGGGCCCCCCCTTTTGGCTCCACCTTGCTACATATATATGCTCATATTTTCATTTCCTCCAAGCAGTTTCTCATCCTTCAAAACCTAAATATCATTGTCAATCCTTTCCATAACTATTTTAAAAGATTCACACAGTATCAAGATGATAAGTTATTACTTCATTTTAAAGTTGCCCTGAATATAAAGACCAGTTTGAAAATTTCTTGGAATTGTAGCTGTCAATATTTAAAAATAGTGGTGGTGGTGATGATTACTGTTTGCAAACTCATATGAATTGATAGATTAAAAGCATCTGCATTGTTTTCAAAATTCTTTTTTTAAATTTTATTTATTTATTTTTAGAGAGGGAAGGGAGGGGGGAGAGAGAGAGAGAAACATCAATGTATGGTGGTTGCTGGGGGCCGTGGCCTGCAACCCAGGCATGTGTCCTGACTGGGAATCGAACCTGCGACACTTTGGTTCGCAGCCCGCGCTCAATCCACTGAGCTACGCCAGCCAGGGCAAAATTCTATAAATTTTGTTTAACAAATAGGAACTAGCTAGATGTTTATACTAATCACTATTTTGATGTCATAATACAAGTCTGGTCCATGTCCTGGAGCCCCTCTGCAGGGCAGTTGAACAGTCCTGAAAGGCTTACAGCTGCTCAAGGAACTTGACTGAACTAAGACCACTGTGGATGCAAAGCCCTCCTGCAAAAATTGGAAACTCCAAGGAGCTCTCAAAATTGTTTCCTCAATTTTGTTCACTCTCAAGAAGACTGACCCAAGCCTGACTTCTATGTAGACTCTAAAGATATAAGTGGTTTAAATCAAATGAAAAATTTTGTATCTGTGTTCTGTTGATATTCTCATCAGCTAAAGAAGGGTTTCACATAGTTCTCTCCAAGTTCACCAAGCCTAAAGCTCTAGCCACTGCCCTTAGTAACTATAGTTAAGCCTCCTTGATTGGTTGCCTATATTTTTACCTACGTTAAGTGTAAATTTTAGATGAAATTGAAAGGAAGCAGTGTTTGCCACCCTAACATATGCCTTTTGGGGTTTTGATTATTTTAAGCTGGTTATTCTTAAGAAACAAAATGTTATGTAGAAGTTAGCAAAATGCAGGAGGAAGGTGAGAGGTGGTCCAGAGCATTCAAACAAAAAGCCCATAAAACAACTTTGGTTAATTGCCTGCCTCTGGTCACTATCTGTTTTAGAAGGATCCACAGTGCTCAGGGAAAAACCCATAAATAACTTTACTTACTTGTCCTAACTTTGATTAACTGCCTCCAGTCACCTATCTGTTTTACAACTGATGACAAAATGTGGTCTGGAGCAAGGTAAGAATCTGGGTTAATAATCCTTCACACATACCTACCTTTAGGTAGTCACAGATCCAGCTCCCCACCCCAGCTGGTACCACTTTTACCCACCAATCAATATGTAACTCCCTCACCCCCACTGAAACCAGAAAAGCAGGCATTCCTGCTGCTGATAGAGAACTCAAGAGTTAGACAATTTTAGTTTAAGGTAAAAAGTCATAAGCCTAGCAAGCAACCTACGTTAAAGCTTTTGTTTCAGGAACTACAGATAAGGCCTGTCCTGGCTCCTGGGAAAACAGCTGACCTCCTGGGATACTGCTAAGGGTTACTGCCTGGGGACACCTGGAGGCACCTGGACCTTTGTGTTCCAGGGAGATACAGGTGACCACCTGCCCCTGGGAACAGATAACTACCCAGGACAGGAATGTTGCAGCTTCGCTCACCTAATCCTCCCTGAATTTTAAATCCCTCACTGTACCTGTTTTAATCCCTGATATAAAAAGTCTGGCCTGGAAAGAAAAGACAAAATGGTATGTTAGGGTATGAACCCACCATCTGTTGACAGGAGAGACCTGGTTCTTCTTGCTGACACATGAAAAGAATTACATATCAGCAAATCTAGTAGTATGTAATCAGTTTATTAGTGGCTCGCTTCCATGTAAGAGAACAGGACTGGGTAGAGTAGGGGGTAAAAGGCAAAGTTTCAGAGCAAAGCAGGGTGAGAAAAGCAAGAGAGGCTGGAGACCAGGGTGGCAAGCCTCTGGACAGTCTGAGGCCGGGTGGCCAGAGGCCCTGTGGCCCAAGAGCCAAGAGCCCGAGAGAGAGAGAGAGAGAGAGAGAGAGAGAGAGAGAGAGAGAGAGAGAGAGAGAGAGAGAGAGACCTTTGTTCTTAGGACTTATGTAGTTGGTGGGATAGGAGGGGAAAAGTTATGTATTGATTAATGGGTAAATGTGGTGCCAGCTTTCCTGGGGGGATGTGACTACCCAAATTTAGGGATGAGTGGGGGTCTGTTCGCCCGAATTCTTATCTTGCTCCAGCCACCATCTGGTCATCCTGTTGTAAAACATACACGTGACAGGAGGCAGTTAATTAAATTTTGAGGCAATTTCCAAAGTTATTTATGGGCTATTTCTGCAAGCATCAGGGACTCCCTTGTAAGACAGATAGTGACCAGAGGTAGGCAATTAACCAAACTTGAATTAGGGCTGTTTCTTGCTAATATAGTGTTTCTTGTGATATTAGAACACCTGGCGATATTATCAGACCAGATTTAGGACTACTGACTTAGCATGTGAGACTTGTCTCCTTCCTCCTCCCTGCTTTGGTTTACTATTTATTCTACCTAATTGGTAAAAGGTGTTTCCTGGCAATCAGGGTGATAAATGCTGGCCAGTGACAGTATTGCAGTCTCAGAGTTCTTCTTATGCTGTCTCCTGCTTCACATCTTCTTGGATCACCAGCCATCTGAATAAATCGCCCATAAAGATTCAATCCCTGTCATTGCTTATTGGGTTTGGTAGTGACAGGCAGCCTGAATGCCAGTGTCTTTTCCAGTTTCATTGCTGGTTACCTACCAGACCCAGTAATCAGAGACAGGGATTGAATCTTTATGGGCGCCTTATTCAGATGGCCTGCAATCTGAGAATACCCCAGGTTTGTACCATAACAGACCTTGTTACATTTCCTTCAAGCCAGCCTTTTTACAACAGAGAACAAAGTGCAGTGAGGGATTTTGAAATTCAGGGAAAAGTAGATTAAAAAACGACAGCATTCTTGCCCTGGGTGGGTTAGCTGTTTCCAGGGCAGTAGTCTGTCTCTCCTTGGAACGCAATGGGTTGGATGACTCCAGTTGTGCCTCAGGCTATGATCTTTAGCTGTGCTCCAGGAGGTCATCTGGAGCCAGGTGGGACTGTGCCTGCAGTTCCTGAAACAATAGCTTTAACATATGCATTACCTACTAGGGTTATTAACTATTTACTTTAAACTAAAATTTTCCAGCTCTTGAGTCCCCCATCACCATCCCCACAAACTATGTAAGTCCTCAAGACAGGACCTGGTGCTTCTTACTGCCCAAGCCTATGGCTTTCATACCTAGCTTGGCAAGGCCCATTCTCTTCCATGAGAACTTATTGAAAGGGTCAGGCCAATCTCCCAGCTGGCCAGACTGCTAATGACTCCGTCAGGCCAGTTTCGAACCCTTTGGACTGCCTAGGAGTCAGTTGTCCCGACTCTCTTGATAGCCTGCAGCTTAATCAAAACTCTTTCACACAGTGCACAATAGACACCTGGCGCCAGCTACAATAGCAGGTGGCCAAGACTGACTCTCCTGTACCTGGGAACAGCCTGCCCTTTACCTAACCCATTATTCCGGCTCACATCCTGAAACCTCCAAGGCACCCACCCAGAAGAACAACCCCTTCCCTATACTGCCACTGACTCCGTGCTTTTTCTTTTAAAAACCCCACTCCTGCCTTCCCCCAGTGCTGCAGTCAATCCCAACTCAGCCCACAGTAAGCTCAGCACCAAATAAAGGCACTTGGATCATATCATCTGGTTCCTCCTGCCTCTATTTCTTGTGCATTCCTAACACTATCACTAATAAATTTTGCTTGCACACTCACAGACTTGCTGATCTGAAATTCTTAACTGCATAAGAAGAATCGAGTTTTTTTCTGTAACAAAAAGGCTCAGAATGAAACTTTGAACCTCCCTCCCTTTACTTGCTTAAAGGAATTCAGATAGAAAAACCTGCTTTTGGAAGAGGAGCTATCACCTTAGCATAATAAAAACTGAAGTGTGGCAGACAGAGGGGCAGGAGTAAAGCCTGTTTGTTTGACTCCCCTCTGTGTCCCATTGTTCTGAGTGGCCAGGCAAGAATTTGTTTATCAAAAGTTTGCTGTTTTCATCTACCTGTGAATTGTCTACTTTACCTTTGAAATCTCAGACCCCTGCCTCCATTCCTTATCCAGAATGACTTACAACCCTCAACTGCCTGATGTGTCCTAGAGCCTCATATTCATATGTAACTGGAATATGTTAATACATAATAAATTTCCTTCTGTTAATAGGTCTCATGTCACCTGGCTGGTGTAGCTCAGTGGATTGAGTGGGGGCTGCGAACCAAAGTGTCGCAGGTTTGATTCCCAGTCAGGGCACATGCCTGGGTTGCAGGCCATGGCCCTCAGCAACTGCACATTGATGTTTCTCTCTCTCTCTCTCTCCTTCCCTTCCCTCTCTAAAAATAAATAAATAAAATCTTTTTTAAAAAATAGGTCTCATGTCTTTTTGACCTCCAAATTCTCTTGTCAAGTTTCTATTATCAAATAATGGCCATGCAAGACACATCTTGGTGAACTGTAAGCTGTTTTAGCCAAGTTTTTATTTTTTAATTTTCTTTTTTTAATTTTAATTGTTCAAGTACAGTTTTCTGCCTTTTACTCCCATCCCAGCCCACTCCCCCAGCCCTCCCCACCTCCCTCCCATGTCCACCTCCCCCTCAAATGTTTCAACTGTGCATGATTATATAGTAACTTTAAGGTTAGACAAAAACACATAATGACAAGATATTTTACATAATAGTAATTCTAAAGTTAAATAGCACATAATATATGTCATTTTTTAAATCTTCTGGAGTCTTCATGGAGAATAATGTTGACTATACATCATGGATGAAATGTGTGTTCATCTTCACTCAGATTTCCAAGGGAGCATAGTTGGCGGGACTTCTGTGTAAAAATCAAAGCAGTTACTCTGAATGGAATATTATATATCATAAATAAGGTTAAGTTTTACTCCTCATTATAATAAATGATGAACTATAAACTGTTATGGAGACTTGGGTGTTAAGGAGAGATATGCTAAATATCCACCCCTGACTTGCCATTCTTCTCTTCTGGATTCATTTAAAAGAAAGATGTAAATTCTATCTACTCACTATAAATGTTGCTGTGTGAACTAGATATCAGAAGGCCTACTTCATTCTTAGCTAGCAGAAACTCCAATAGTGGTGATAGGGGACTCAAGAGTTGGAAATTTTTAGTTTAAGGTACATAGTTATAAGCTTGGTAGGTAATGTATATGTCAAAGTTTTTGTTTCAGAAACTGCAGATAAGGTCTGACCTGGCTCTGAGGAAAACAGCTGACCTCTTGGGGCACTGCTAAAGACCATGCCTGGGGACAAGTGGAGGCATGCGGGCCTTTGTGTTCCAGGGCGAGACAGATGACCACCTGGGAACAGCTAACTGCCCAGGGCAGGAATGTTGCAGTTTCTTTCACATAATCCTCCCTGAACTTCAAAACCCCTCACTGCACCTTGTTTATTCCCTGCTGTAAAAGCCTTGGCCTGGAAAGAAAAGACAAGATGGTTCTTTCGGGTGCAAACCTGCTATCCTCTCAGATCGCCAGCCATCTGAATAAAGTGCCTGTAAAGATTCAATCACTGTCATTGCTTTTCAGGTCTGGTAGTGACAGGCAGCTCGGATGCCAGTGTCTTTTCCAGTTTCAGTGGCTAGACTTTCTGAACACCAAGGAAGGGATTACAGTGAGGAAATACATAAAATGATTTCTAGTAGAATTTTTGGATGTTTACTTCAAGACCTGTTTAAAGGACTAAAAAAGTTGGTGAGAAAGGGAAAACAGGTGAAGGGAGCCAAGATTTTGCCACCCCTAGAACTGCCTGTTGAGACTGATTTTAAGCTGATCACTAGGAAACAAGACTCAGAAAAAACCTTTGACCATCCCCATTTCCTGCTTAAGAGATTCAGATGGAACAGCCTACTTTAGCAAGGAAATTTGAGGATGTTTGCCTTAGCCTATCTTAATTGAGTGTAGTGAATGACAGGGAAATGGGAGTGGGGGAGGCAGGAGAGGGTAAAGGGGGAATAAAGGGTGATGAAAGGAGACTTGACTTGGGGTGGTGAACACACAGTACAGTGTACAGATGATGAATTATAGAATGGTACACCTTCATGATTCCAAATCTTTAAAATTTCAAATAATTCTTTGAAAGTGGAGACTGAATGCAATCTGGGAAAATCTGTTATACTGGTGAGAGTACTGACATAAAAACAGGAGTAACTAAAAAAAGATAAGCAAAACTTCTCTAAGCACCAGAGTATTAAAAATGTGGTAACCAACATAAAATAATTTAAAATAATAAATTTCATAAAATAAAATAATTTTATAAAGTTAATAAAATAATTTTATAAAGTTTATAAAATAATTTGAAAGTGGGTAGTAGCCAATGAAATTCACTTAGATTGTGTTGTCAGTGGAAATGAGGTTGTTTCATGGGATCGTAAGGAAAACATTGCAAGCCTCCATGCATGGGACATTGTGGTGTTGCAAAATATATTTGGGTGGAAATCTGCCCATGTCCCATCTGCATCTGCTTCTATCCCACCATGGAAGATTAAGACCAGAAACAGAGTCAATATGCAAAGATCCTGTGCCATTTTAAAGCTCAGTTCAGTCCAGCATACAGCTAGTTTAGATTGTGTTCCTGGCTACAATTCGTTGCTTTGCTGAGGTATTTCGGCTCCCACCTGGAGCCCGCATGTGGAGCCTGCTCAGCCACTGTGGCTGCTAAGGCCTCATGGCTATGGAGAGAGGACCCGTGAGTGCATGGGAAGAGTGCAGATCATGAAAGAGAGAGAGAGAGAGGGTCTTCTTTGTTCTCCTGGGATTATATTAGCTTGGGTTGAGGATGGACTAGGAACTTTTTCAACAGAACCAATGAACTTCCCAAGTTTGTGTGTGCTTTGGATGGGTTCACACCCTCTAGTAAGACTGACACACCTCTTTGGTCAAGCACCTCCCCCAGTGCCCCTCACCAATCCAGCCCTGGAAGGGGGAAAGGAAGATTTTGCTGTGATCCCCAGGAGTGTGAAGCTGTAGCTTCCTGGTAAAGCAAGCAAGCTTATGCTTCCCAGTTTATTAAGCTTAATGTCTAATTTTCTTTGCTTCCCTTTCTTATTAACAATTAGTTAATACCTATGGTAATAATTGCATATGAATAAAAGTTCTTCCTAATAATGAAAAGTCATGCCAATAAGACTATATTGATGAGACTAATGAACATAAAATTTTTCATGACACCCTAAAAACAAGGAGACCCTACAGTTTTCTTTTATTTATTTTTCTTTTTAAAAAGATTTTATTTATGCTCTGGCTGGTGTAGCTCAGTGGATTGAGCGCGGGCTGGGAACCAAAGTGTTGCAGGTTCGATTCCCAGTCAGGGCACATGCCTGGGTTGCGGGCCATGGCCCCCAGCAACCACACACTGATGTCTGTCTGTCTGTCTGTCTGTCTCTCCCTCCCTTCCCTCTCTAAAAAATAAATAAATAAAATCTTAAGAAAAGATTTTATTTATATATCTTAGGAGAAAGGAAGAGAGAAGGAGAGAAACATAAGTTGGTTGCCTCTCATGTGCCCCCAGTTGAGGACCTGGCCCACAACCCAGGCATGTGTCCCGATCCAGGAATCCAACTGGAGACCTTTTGGTTCATAGGCCGGTGCTCAATGCACTAAGCTACACTAGCCAGGGAAACCCTGGGGATTTCAAAAAGGTAGTTTTTTAACTTTATTGTTTATTGTTTACACTATTAGAGTTGTCCTTATTTTTTCCCACTTTGCCCACTTCCGCTCAGACCTTGTCCCCACCTTCCCTCTGGCCATCACCACACTGTTGTCTGTATCTATGGGTCATGCACATATGTTCTTTGGCTAATCCCTTCATCTTCTTTCATCCAGTTTCCTCCTACCTCCCCTCTGACAGCTGTCAGTCTGTTTCAGGTATCCATGCCTCTGTTTCTATTTTGTTCATTAGTTTATTTTGGTTCATTAGATTCCACATATAAGTGAGATCATACAGTATTTGTCTTTCTCTGACTGGCTTATTTCACTTAGCACAATTTCTGGGTTCATCCATGTTATCACAAAAATAAAGTGTTCCTTCTTTTTCCTGCTGCATAGTATTCCATTGTGTAACCATGCCACAGCTTTTTTATCCAATCATCTGCTGATGGGCACACCTGCTGTCTCCAGACCTTGGCTATTGTAAATAATGCTGTTATGAACATAGGGGTGCATATATTCTTTTAAGGTGGTGTTTTGGGATTCTTAGGCTCTATTCCCAGAAGTGGGATCACTGGATCAAAAGGCAGTTCCATTTTTAATTTTTTTGAGGAGACTTCATACTGTTTTCCACAGTGGCTGCTCAGAAAGGTAGATTTAGAGCTGAGTTTCTCAACCAAAGCAATATTGAAATTTTTGGCTGGATAATTATATTTTGTAGGATATAGTCTTATGCCCTGTCAAATTTTTAGCACCCTCCCTGGCTTTTACCTAGTAAATGCCAGTCACGCCCTGTCCCCCATTGTGACAACCAAAAATATCTGGAGACATTCTATGTGTCTCCTTGGTGGAGAATACCACTGATAACACCTTAGCACATCATTACCTTCTGCTTATTTCACTCAACAGTACATCTTGGAAGTCATAGCAGTACATAAAAAGTCATTATTTTTATAGCAGCATGGAGTCCATTATGTGGTTCTACAATCATTTATTGAACTGGTTCATTTCTGGTGTGTTCTGGGTTGTTTCCAATCTTCACTAATGCAAACAGGGCCAAGATAAATATCATTGTGCATATCTTTTCTCACACGTGTGAGTGTATCTATAGAACAACATAGAATTACTCTAAGTATAATTAGTGAGCCACATGTCTATGCACCTCTGATTTCAATAAATGGTACCAAATAGCTCTTGAGAGGGCTTATAGCTATTACAGTCTGACTAGCAATCAATGAGAGTACATTTTTCCCTACAGGTAAACTATTACAATCTGTATAATAGGCAGGATTTCTAAAAAGAAAAAAAAAAACCCTTAAAGGTATCCTGCATTAATTCCTATATAACCTATAAATATGATAATTTTTCACTCCCAGGAATATGTAGCATTATACAGCAGAGCTAATCTTAAAATAAGGAGAATATACATGTGGGCTTGATCTAACATCAGCCATTTTTGGAGACCTTTCTCCAGCTCATAGCAGGCTACAAAGGCAGAGACATTTGAAGCATGAAGAGGACTTAATGCATCATGGCTGTTTTGAAGATGGAGGGATCCATATGAAGAGAAATGGATGGCCTTAAGGGACTGAGAGAGAGGTTTATAAGTGAGTAATGGTGGTATAGATTCACAACCTGAAATGCCAGATTGGCCCCCCATACACGAAAGGCAATTAAAGTACAAAGAAAAAGGTAGGCCACTCCAGATTGGGAGGTGGCAGGTTTAATAAGCAAGGTAACTTACAAATGAGGCTTGTCTTGGGTGCCACAAGATGGGTAGATCTCTGCACCCACCCACCAGAATATTAAAGTTTATACAGAGGCTTTGAAAGGGTTCTTTTATCTACACCACCCTAATGGTCTCAAAGACATATTACTATTTCAAGGCTGTGTCCTTGGGGCAGCATCTACTGTGGGGAAGGCAAGCAGAATGCATATTCCAATGACAGGGGTTGTGAGAAAGAGCCCCCCCCCATGTCCAGCTCACAGGTCAAGGGTCAGTTGGTGGTCATATCCTCTCAGTAACCTCCAACAAATGGGCACATTAGTTCTACAGCCTTAGTTTTACGAAGGAACTGACTTCTATCAACAACCTAAATGAGTTTGAAAGTGGATTCTTCCCCCAAGTCTTTTCTTGAGAAAGAAATGTAGCTCTGCTGGCACCTTGATTTTAATCTCCAGCCATGCAGTCTGACCCAAAGAAACTGAGATAATAAATCTGTGTTATCTCAGTTTTAAGTTGCTAAGTTTGTGGTGATTTGTTATGTAATAGAAATTTAGCAGTGTGTTATTATCATTTTGATTTTTTATTACTCTCTTAATAATATTTCCATGCAGTTTAATTTTCATTCCTATTATGATAGAAATGGACATCTTTCATTACTTAAAAGTTGTTTTATTTCCATTTTCTATATTTTGTCTATAAAAAGAAGTATTCTTGCAATGCTGATTTATTTTTTAATTAATCATGGACAGGAAATATATATTAAAATTAGCTTTGCTTTTCATAAGATTTACAAAATATGTGTATATCTATCTATTTTTGTTGTTTTTTTCTTTTCTAATGACTGTATTCATCAAATATATCATTATTTTGCTTTTTAGTTTCAGGGTACTTTAAAGTATTCTTATTTGTTCTTAGAAAGGCCTTCCTTATGCCAAGATTATAAAGAAGTCCTTCCTTCCACAGTTTCTTCTGGGGTTTTTACTGTTTTCTTTGTAACACTTATATCTTTCGTCTTGATGAAATTTATTCTAGTGTAAAAGTGAGATATCAATCCAACCTACTCCAACATCATTTACTGAGTAGCTTACATAAGAATTTCAAAATGTGGCCCTTCAAAAGTATCATTTAGTGCTGGGTTAGCAGTACTTAACAATTGGACATTAATTCTCTTCATTAATCATCTTTAATTAATTCTCACTTTCCAACACTGAAACTTCACAGAATATTATTTGTGACTTGTTATATTATATATATATATGTGTATATGGAAAATTTTCTTCCATGATATATGAAAGTTAATGTAAATGTTATATACTTTCCATTTTGTACTTTTCAGACTATACCTCAAAAAGAAAAAAAATCTAATTTTCCCTTCCACTTTGTCTGGAAATTTCTTGTTAAGATTCAGTACTTCTGTCCAGTACGTTATCCTTTTTGTATACTAGTTTACCCTTTTTCTCTTCCACTTTTATTTGTAATTGCACTTCTCTGATATGATTTAATATATGTAGGAAATTGTTACAATTTTAAAAAATTTATTTACTTTTTAGAGACAGGGGGAGGGAGGGAGAAAGAGAGGGAACGAAACATCAATGTAAGAGAGAAACACGGATCAGCCTGCACTCCACCTCCGCCCCATTTACTGGCCCCTACGGGGGAACAAAACCAAGTCAGGAAACCAAGTGACCTTTTGTTTTGCGGGACAATGTCCAACCTACTGAGCCACACCAGTCAGGACAAAAATTGATCCAAATTTCATTGATAAAAGTTAAATTTATTTTACTTTTCACTCTGATTTTTTTTTCAGTTTCAAAATGTCCAGCATTTTTGCCCTTTCCCTCTGTCCTACATTTCCAATTTCATTGTCCTCATTTCTCTCTTAAAGTTTATGCTTTTGCTGGAGTAAAAATTGCTATTTCTTTCCATCATTTATTCAGTATTTGACTGGTGAACCACATAACACCAGCATTTTAGACAGGGTTAGTTTCATAATATAAGCTTTGTATCAAATTTTATTGGACTATAAGATATTGATGTCTATTGAGTTATAAAATGCAACCACCATCAAATGAGGACCTGATAAAGGGGACTAGTTGAAGGCTGAAATCAATGTGAAAAAAATCCCAAAGTGGTGATTATAAAAGCTATTGTTCATCAAATGGTTCAAGACTCTCTCATCCCTCAATTCATTTATATTTCTACATGTACTTTATTTGCTGTCTGACCCCAGTGAATCCCAGAACCCTTTCATCATTACTTATTTGATATAGAATAAAAAATCTGTTTCCAGAAGGCTTGTGAGAATGGCAAAATAAATGAGACAATTAAAAAGCCCATTCTGTAACCAGAGGGGAGGAAAAACCTGTAAAACAGGTAATGAAAAAATCTTTTCAATTACAGATTCTAAAGGAAATATATATCTCTATATATAATTTGATATACACTATTCATTTCAGTATGCTTCCCTTATCTATACCTGTGTAAGCAGCTGATTTTTCATAAGAAAGAGCAAGTCTTTAAAAGGACATTGAGGTTTTGAAACAGACGTGTGCCAGGAATTTCAGCAATTAGTTTGGCAGGCAGGGATGGTGGGGGTGGGTAAAGGAAAGTTTTGTTTCTGTTTAATAGTTGAAGAAAATATAACTTGTAGTGTATCTAATTCCATTATATAAGTCAGTGTTGGTTAAACTGCATTTTTCAACCCTGTAAGCATACAGCAGAAACTCTCTCCTCTGCCTCATGCCAAGAAGGAGCTTTCGAAAATTTCCTTACTTTGTCTCCCCAACACTCTCACTCCCCCTTCTTCTCCTTATTCCTCCATTTTAGCTTAACCCTCGGTAAAGTGTCTTGCAAGCAGATATACATGCAGTTTCCACAAATGACAGACATCTTTTTATATCAGTGAAATAAAAAAGAAATTCTGACACTGAGACTCAATGTAATTGTGAAGGGATGCTATGGCACATGTTAAGTAGAACAATTTTTGAAATTTCTGATAAGAGAAAAACATTGGGTTCAGAAGCTTTAAAATTCAATTCTTACTCAGTTTCCAATGTTGAACAGAAATATACATGTGGACAAGTGGGTTTCATGTATATATGTACACACACAAAGAGAGAGAACATGGAGGAGGAGGAGGGAAGGAAAAGGAGGGAGAGAGAGAGAGAAGAGAGCTGAATTATTAGCTGAAAGAATATTTTTATTCAGAGTGTTGCACCTCAAAGAGACTTATAGGTACTATTTCCTATGTGTGCCACAATATGAAAATACATTGGGGAGCACTGTTGATAGGGAATTTCTGAACCAGTGAAATATAGTCATACATTGGATAACGACATTTTAGTCAAAGACTGGCCTCATTTATGACAGTGACATACCATACAGCCTGGTGTGCAGTAGGCTTTACCATCCAGGTTTGTGTAAGTGCACTCTATGATGTTCTCACGATGGCAAAATTGCCTAATGATGCATATTTCAGAACTTATCCTTGTTTTATTTATTTATTTATTTACTTTTATTTTCATTGTTGTTCAAATACAGTTTTCTACCTTTTACTCCCATCCCAGCCCACCCCCCCAGCCCTCCCCACCTTCCTCCGGTTTCCACCCCCCCTGGTTTTTGCCCATGTGTCCTTTATACTTGTTCCTGTAAACCCTTCCCCTTTCCCCTGAAATTCCCTCCCTTCTTCACACTGGTCACTGCATCCTTATTTTTAAATACCACATGCTGTAGTCCTTCAAACTGAGATGTTAATTCCTTTATGTAGTAGTGGGAATTAGGTGGGTCTTCCCTTCCTAAAGTGGAATTTCCCCCCCAAATCTGCCCTTTCACTACAAACGTTTTGTTCATTCTTGAGAAATGTGTGTTTGTGTGTACTCTTATCTGTGTATTTGATTAGAGGAGATAAAGATATTTGAGTAGTTTATCTCAAACAGAAGGGTGCAGTCCATGAACACTTTGTTTCTGCTCCATGGTAAGTACTGAAAGAGTTTAGATACATTAAAAGCAGATTATTATTTTCAGGCCTATGTTGTATCTCCTCATGAAGAAAGAAAGATTCTGACAAGATATTTGAATAGACTTGGCACAGGACATGGGCCGTTGATGTTCCACACATGGTTTCATTTCAAGCTGAACAAACCAGATTTTTGGATATGCATTGTTGATCAATGTGACTGACCCGGTCAACCTATGAATGGGCCAGCCCGCATTCTGAGTAAAAGTGAGATGTCCTTAAACATGTATAATCCGAGAAGAGAATTAATAGGATAGGAGGTAAATTCTGACAGCAGAGGAGGAAGAAGTTATACTTTTTGGTGGGGCCAAAGAGCAGACAGACTCGCAAGTGGGTGGGGCTGACTGCAGAATGTGGTGGGTGAGAACTGGGCTAGCAACTGTGTGGAGAGCTGATGGAATAAGGCTGAAGCTTAAGAAGAGGTCAAGGGTCTTTGGGCCCTCAAAGTGGCTTCTTTAAGAAACCAGGGAAGCATCTCCTCTCACAATAAGTGGTCAGTAGAATCTAGTTAAAAACCATAGCCTGGATCTCATTTGTGCTACTAGGAATTAATTCATCTGGAGCTGAACTTCAGTCTTTATGTACCCATAGAGGGTTCATTCTAACTGGCATCCATTCTGATTAGTTGGTACCCTTTCTGTACACCCCAAACATTACCTATGTCAATGTTCTTCCTTCAGGTTTTAGAGCAGGTATAGCATAGACTACCTGTTCTCTCTTGAAGAACACCCTCAACCTTGACAAGAAGAATGAAATTAAGACCTTAGGAAAAGAACCAAGAAATTGTTTTGGAGCATAATGGACAGTATACCTGTCAATTCTGAGAAATAAATGGAAAAGAAGTGTTTTTATGGGAGACTGTCTTAGGTTAGATTCTTACTCTATGTCCAATAAATGGCTATGTTCTGGGAATTAGGTTATTTTTGAGTGTGTGTACACGTGTACATGCACTAAAGTAACTTTGTTATAAATTTTCATTAGTTTCATTTGCTCCATTATTTTTTAAGAAGAGTGTATATGTAATGTCATAGTTTTTGGATATTTACTCTGCTGAGATTCCCAGAGCATTCTTCCTTTACCCCTTCTGTCCCCCTTATGGAATTGTTCAGCCACAGAGATAAACTTAAAGGCCTATGGAACTAGGGTCTTCTGAGACCCTAAATTCACATTTTGTTAATAGGTAAGGTGATTATCCACAATAGTTTAATAAGTGTGATTCCAATAGACTGAAAGAGTTATTATTCTATTTAAATGCCCATTGTATTGGGAGGACATAGAAGAGAGTTTGCTACCTTCCTTTAATTCTTATTGAAATATTGCAGATGGAAGCAGTTGAGGAAATTAGTGCTCATGGTAATCCAATTATAAATATATTCCAAAGGCAATCTACACAAAAGATACGTACTATCTTTTACTAAGTCTAGCACTGTATGAAAGCCAGCTTTTCCAGTTGGAGTTATGGAGACTAGAGAAATAAGTTATAAATGATTTAAAGGAAAGAGAGACAATATTGGAAGATAAAATCTTAAGAACAGAGATTACGTACATCTTCAGAAAAATAATAGAAAATATTATAGCCATGAATTAAGAATAGGATGTTATAAATAGAACTAATAGAAGTTGAAAATATGAACACAGATATGTGAAATTCAGTACAAAATTGAAATAATCTGTTAGAAGAGATATTAATAAACTTTATTAAATGACCATATATTAAATATTTTATACCTGCAAGGCATATGGTCTCTGTTTCAACTACTAAACTCTGCACTGTAACAGAATAGACATGGCTGGGTTCCTTTAAAACTTTATTTAGAAAAATGGGTGGTGATCTCACGGGCTATAGTTTGCTAACCCCTAACCTAGAAGATATTTTTAAAAGCCTAAGGAATGGTAAAAAAGGCAGACAAATATAAAACATATTAGAAGACATCCAGAGATCCAATAGCCAAATAATAGGTATTCTAGAAATACTAAAGCACAACAAAAAAGAAAACAGTCAAAAATTAGTCAAAATAATTTTATGAAATTTAAGAACTTAAGGATATGATTTTCCTGATCAGGAGGTCCCATTATTATTCAACACCATAGACCCAAACACATCTATGACAAGTAAAAATGTGGAAATTTCAAAGAAGAGGGGTAAAGAGAAAAAACCTCAAGCATTTCCAAAGGGGCAAGCAAAAAAAGAAAAGAAAAGGTACATATATAAATAACAAGAAATCAAAATGGCCTTGGTCTTCTTCAGCAGAATATTGGATGCTAAAAAATGTTGCAGCAGTGGCCTCAAGATTTATGAAAAAATTGTTTTACGTACATGAAATTTAACTATTGATTAAACGTGTGGATAAATTAATGGTATTTTCTGATAATCAAGGCCTCAAAACTTCACCTGACAGGCCCTTTTACCAGGAAACTACCTGAAATATGTGCTCTACTTCAATCATGCTAAGCCAAAGAAAAATGGTATTCAGGAAATAGGACAGCTAACTCAAGACAGTAGAGATGGAAAACCACAATGAATTTCTTATGGTTATGTCCATATTTTTAAAAAGTTTTATCTATGCATTTTTAGTGAGAGGAGAAGGGAGGGGGAAAGAGAGAGAGAAACATCGATGTGTAGTTGCCTCTCACGCACCTCCTACTGGGAACCTGGCCTGCAACCCAGGCATGTGCCCTGACTGGGAATTGAACCAGTGACCTTTCTGTTGACAGGCTGGCATTCAATCCACTAAGCCACACCAGCTAAGGCTATGTGTTCATATTATCAACTTTCTTTTTTTGTTTTTCTTTCTCCATTGCCATTTAGTTCCCTTAAACCCCCGCCCCACTGCAATCATCACACTGTTGTCCATGTCCACAAATATTTTGTTTTTGCTTGATCCCTCCACAACTTAGCTGCTCCCCTTAGCTGTCACCCCGTACTCCATCTGTGAGTCTGTCTCTAGCTTCCTTGTTAGTTCGGTTTGTTCATTAGTTTCCACATACGAGTGAAATCATGTGTTATTTGTCTTCCTCTGACTGGCTTATTTCACTTAACGTAATGTGTCTCCAGTCCATCCATGCTGTCACAAAGGCTAAAATTTTCTTATTTTTTAAAAAATTAAAAAAAAATTTAAAGATTTTATTTTTATTTTTAGAGAGGGAAGGGAGGGAGAAAGAGAGAGAGAGAAACATCAATGTGCGGTTGCTGGGGGTCATGGCCTGTAACCCAGGCATGTACCCTGACTGGGAATCGAACCTGCGACACTTTGGTTTACAGCCTGTGCTCAATCCACTGAGCTATGCCAGCCAGGGTGAAATTTTTTTTCTTGTTTTATGGCCGAGTAGAATTCCATTGTGTAAATGTCTCATAGTTGTTTTATCCACTTATCTACTGATGGACACTTGGGTTGCTTCCATATCTTGCCTATTATAAGTAATGCTGCAATGAACATTGGGGTGCTTATATCCTTTTGAATTAGTGTTTTGGGTTCCTTTGGATATATTCCCAGAAGTGGGATCACTGTGCCAAAAGGCAGATCTATTTTTAATTTTTTTGAGGTGTCTCCATACTGCTTCCCACAGTGTCAACTTTCATTAGTTTTATTTACAGTGTCTTGTTTTAAATTCATGGCTATAATATTTTCACTAAGTGATGGTGAAGAGACGATAGCTAGGCAACAGACTTAGCAAGCAACCAATGAAGACTGGAGCAGGTCAGAGGGCTAAAAGGGAGACATTTCCAAGAAGATTGAATTGATGGAGGGCTTTATGAGTATGAATGTGTTGATATGTTGAAAAGTGATTTAGACAGTTGGGGAAAGTTTGGGGTAATACTTTAGTAATCAACACATGAAGGTAAACTAAAAACACAAAAATATATGAAGTGCTTGCAAAAATGAAGTTATGTGTGAAAGTAAAAATAATAAAACTTTACGTGGCTTAAAAGTGAATGTCATTGATTGAGTTATAATAATATAAAAGCAGAATATGTATTTTGTTTGATCCAAACAAAATTATGACATAACCATTATCAGGAAGATGGTGTTTGTATGTTATGGCGAGCTGGTTGGTGAAAGACCACTAAATCAACACCTTCTAAGATAAAAAAATAATGATAGCACTACATGCTAGTGAGGATGTGGAGCAACAGTATCATTCATAAATTTCCAGTAAGAATATAAGTAGTACAGTCACTCTGGAGAAAAGTTTGACATTTTCTCATTAAACTAAACATGTATCTACCATATGGCTTACCAAATGCACTCATGGGCATTCACCTTAGAGAAATTCAAACTTACATCCACACAAAAACTGAATATTCAAAGCATCTTATTCATAATATTTAAAAACTGGAAATAGTCCAGATGCCTTTCGACAGGTAAATAGTAAAAAAATTGTGATACATCCATACCATGGAATACTAGTTGGCAATGGAAAAGAATGAACTGTTGGTATACACATCAACTTGGAAAATATTCAGAGGATTATGGTGAGTGAAATAAGTCCATCCCAAGAGCTTACACAGTGCATGATTCCTTTATGAAACATGATTAAAGTGATAACATTTTAGGAATGGAGGACACATCACTGGTTAGGTATGGGGGTGAGGCTGAAGAGAGCTGGGTGTGGTTCTAAAAGGGCAAGAGTGAGCATTTTTGTGGTGCTGGAACTGTTCGAGATTTTGACCACAGTAGTGGATACATGAACTTACACAAGTTATAGAATTATATAGAACTGAATATACATGCATATGCACAAACAAATGAGTATCAGTAAAACAAGCAATCTGAATGATATCAGTGCATTGCATCATTGCCAACATGCTAGTTGCAATATTACATTATGGCTTGCAAAATCTTACCATTGAGAAAAACTGGGAAAGTAGTGTGTGAGCTATCTCTGCATTATTTCTTACAACTGCATGTGAATCTATAATTATCCTAATATGAAATTTAAAATTTAAATTTTAAATAAAATAAATGAAAAATTCAAATAAATACAAATTTTATGAAATTCTCTATTCTCCAAAATGTTACCATTGGGCTATCTGGACAAAGTGCACATGAGATCTAAAACTTAAAATGAAAAAACCAAAACTTGTTTTGTACACATGCTCTATGGTGAGTATCACACGTTTCTCAAATTCTAAATCATTCCACTTTTGCTGTACATTTAAAGGTAGATTTACTTCCCGTATAGGAGTGCATAATTCAGCCAGACAGTGAGAAGAACATAAAAAACCCTGCACAGACAGCCTACTCTGTGAGAATTTGCTCACTAAATTTGTGTCTGCGAGGCAGATTGATTATCTGGTTTCTAGTCGTTTCAAATGTCTTCCACTATATTTATAGCTAGCTGTAAGTTGTCTGTTGTTTTCTTGTGGTAATGTAAATAACCAGTGAGTGATCTTCTGGTTGACCTGTGCAGCAGGAAAATGTGAAATCAGCAGTTAAGGGCTTGATTTATTTCCAGTTGTAACCCTTCCTCTCCTGCACTGCACTAAGTTTGGATACAATCAAAAGTGCTGGTGGGCAATTGCAGTTGTATGTGATTTGGTGTGGAGGCTGGACTGCTTTGTTTACACTAAGTCACTCAAGCCTCTCCCTCCCTTTTAGGCCACTCACATGTCTTGTGAAGCAACATTTAGATTTGTGTTTTCGTATATAGGCACATGTGACAATTTAAAGTAAAGCTTAAATTAATTAAAATTAAGTGAAACAACAAATATAGTTACTTCATAGCAATAGCCACATTTTAAGGGCTATATAACAGGAATAAATATTCCAATATATTATGCTTCTGTAATTCTGTTATGAGACCAAACTACATCCAAATGATTCTAGGACAAGAGAAGAAATTGATCAGCTCCTGTCAAATAAGAACAAAATGAAAACTCAAATGTTTTGCCCAGTGGGCCAATACACATGGCTGGAGCTGAAGGTATTATCTTTATATTATTTAGCTCCTTACCTTATTTAATTTTTTTAGACTGTTAGCATGAAATCTATGAATATAGCACAGCACTAGGTATAACTGTCTCTGAAACCATCTTTGCTTATCATGGTCTTGGAGGCTGAAGTGTGTCAGCGGTACTATTATTCTTCTTTTTCCCACTCTTGAGATAGTCAGTATTTGTTATTCTTACTTTCCTCTTCCTACTTTTAGTCTCTGATCAAGGAACCACAGAGGAAGAGTGACAGAGTTGAATGTTGAAAACATTTCTTTAAAGAAGTACTTTTTAAAAGATTGTATTTATTCATTTTTAGAGCGAGGGAAGGTAAGGAGAAAGAGAGGGCAAGAAACATCAATGTGTGGTTGCTTCTCACATGGACTCTACTGGGGACCTGGCCTGAAACCCAGGCATGTGCCCTGACTGGGAATTCAACCAGCGACTCTTTGTTTTGCAGCCCGTGCTCAATCCACTGAGCTACACCAGCCAGGGCTGAAAACTTACTTTTAAAATTATCCAACATTGCTAGGTTTAAATAAAATTAGCACATGCATAAGAAACTTAAGTCTGTCATTAGATTAGTGGGGTCTAATAAATGATATTTACTTCCCAGAGTTGAGATTTGGGGCCAGAACCCCTCTTCTGTCTTGTAGCTCACCACATAGGACTCGGAGAAGGGGAAAGATATTCACCTTCATCTTAGTCCCCAATGTCAAGGCAGAGTAGTAGGCATTTTTACTCTCACTGCCCAATTCCTTGATTATTTAATTCTTCTCTAAGGAGCTTGCAGTGAGGGAGGAAAATTCCAGTTAGAGTTTCTGGATTGAGACCACCTCATATTTTAAATAAGTCATTTGTCTTTTAGGGATGGATTTTTAAATTACACAGAAGCATATTCAATCTTGGTTTTTTCATATTCATTATTGTGTTATGTTTTCTCTTTAATGTTTGTACAATTTTTGTAAATTTGATGCCATAGAGTTTGTGAATTTGGCATTTTAAAGATATTTATATATATTTTTGAATTTTTAATCCTCTCTTTTAATTATAAAGTAATAATTTTCAGTAATTTACAGTCTAGGATACTTATTAATTTTCTCTGCTTTAAAAATATGTCTTGCTAAAAAATAGTAGTATAATATTAAAGGGAATCTTATCTATCCTTATTCCTGCTGTCTAATATAACTATTTGAATGTGTTCATTTTACCACAGTCTTTATCCACTGATCAGTTTAAACAGTAGTTAATAGCCTATGTACATATTTGTACAAAGTCTATCCAAAAAAACTCCAGCCATTATTACTATAACAAAAGCAGTTTGCTCGACATTGATATAACCTGGCAGGCCAGGAAAGTAGACTGCGATGTGTATGCGTGAACAATGATGACTTCACTGTACTAGTCACTGGGGGCAGTAGATGCTGTTGAGTGAGCATGTGTACTGTGTGGCTGTCGCATTCAAAATGACTGAGCAAGTGGAGCAACAGATCAGCATCAAATTTTGTGTGAAGCTTGAACATTCCTCCATGGAAGCTATTCAGATAATTCAGAAGGCCTCAGCTATGGGCAACTGGTGATTAGCAGTTTCATCATGACAACATGGCTGCTCATGCATCAGGTCTCATAAGAGATTTTTGGCAAAATGTCAAATCACCCAGGTGAATCAGCCCCACTACAGCCCAGATTTGGTGCCCTGTGACTTCTAGCTTTTCTCAAAACTAAAATCACCTTTGAAAGGGAATTGATTTCAGACTGTCGATGAAATTCAGGAAAATACAATGGACAGCTGATGGTGACTGGGAGAACTGTGTGAGGTCCCAAGGTGCCTACTTTGAAGGGGACTGAGGCGTCCTTGTCCTGTGTACAATGTTTCTTGTATCTGTATGTTTGTCAATAAATGCCTCTGCTTTTCATATTACATGGCTGGGTTCCTTCTGGACAGACCATGTATGCATCTTTGTTTATTTAATATTAGTTTAAAAATATTCTCTATAATGGTGACTTTTAATCATTTTGGTTGTTGCATAAGGCCCATCAGTTTGTTATGCTAATACAACATATTCTATATTTTATGATTTCTATAAATTTATTCTTCTATTTCTCTTGATACATAATTTTGTTAATGTCCGAGGTGGCCCTCAATGATCCTCACCTCCTGATACTCATGTCCTTATGTAATCCCCTCCAATTGTCTAGGGAAAACCTGTGACCCATGGCATACTGTGGAGATGGCAGTGTGTAACTTCCAAGGCTAGGTCATGAAAAGTATGGCAGTGTCTTCCTTGTGTTCTTGAATTGCTCACCATGAGAGAGGCTAGCAGGTATATACTAAAAACACACAAGCAGCCCTGTGGAGAAAGAACCCCATGAGGAGAGGAACTAATGCCTTTTTCTAGGAGACAGCACCATCTTCCTAGTCATGTGAATGAGTCTCCTTGGAATCTGATCTGTCACTCAAGGTCAAGCCTTCAAATCACTGCAGCTCTGCAGTCTGAGTCCTGGCTGAAACCTTAATGGAGACTCAAAGCCAGAAGCAGGCATCTAGGCCACTCCCAAGGTTCTGACCCATAGTAACTCTGGTAGACAGTAACTGTTTGTTTTCAAGCCATTAAGTTTTGGGGTAATTTATTATGCAGTAATATCTAATTGTATGTAATATAGTTTTAAAAAATACAGGTAATCTGGAATGCGTTTTTTGTTAATGGACAAAAAATGCTTTCTATACAGTGTATCACTGTCATTTATAAAATAGACTTGTTACTTCACCTAAATGCAAAGTTATGTCAACAAATATAAGGGCAAAAGCAAACAAATATCACAGGGTCCGGCAGAAGTAATGCCTGCTTGAGCGTGGTTGATAGGGTTATAATATGGGTGTAATAATGTATAGTGTTAATTTGAACACTTCACCTAAAATGTCATATGGTGTGCTTGAGTGTGATGTTGTTATGTTACAGAATTACATGCCTATGATTTTGTAATAAAAGATTTTGTAAAAAAAAAAGGAGTGTTATGTGCACTGGACCCTGTATACATTGGACTTGAATGTAATCACTATCAGCATTCTATTTTTTCTAAACCTAATATACACATTTTAAGAAAAATATGTACATGCTCTAATACTGCTTTAATGTTTTTTTCTTTAACAATACATACCAGCCGTCCTTGGACTACACACATGTACCTAAATCATCATTTTGATCGTTCTGTATTACTCAGTTTTATAGATATATCCAAAAATATTTCACTAATTCTCTCTTTGGATATCTAGGTTACCTCCATCTATTAAGTGTTATATCAGTACCACAATCCTTAGCTTTTTATTGACATTTATTTCATACTTGTCTATACATTTTTTTATGATGACTTTCTTAGAGCTTAGAGGAAAATCACATGTCTCCATATTTATATTGGTGAGGAACACTGAAATCCATTCTTATGGAGGCTGCAGGGTGAAGATGTAGCAATATTTGTTCCTTAAAATTTCCCTGGTACTCCAGCACTGTTCATTGAATAATGTTCAGTGTCTGCAGTGATTTTAAATGATTAGTTTATGATACACTGAATTCTCTGATGTTTCAAATTTTTGTTTTGAATTATAACAACTTCATATTACTCTTTGCTATTTGGCATGTAAAATGTTACCTCAGAGATATCCATTACATGCATTTCTTGACTCTTGTCACTGTGTACTTGTCTAGGTGAGACAGAAAAAGGAACAGAATAATTTTTTCCTGTTTCAAGCAAAAAGTCTTTTGATGCTATTGAATTGGGATGAGCTTATACACGGTGAGCAAAAGTACATTTACAGTTGTTTATATGGAAAAAGGCATGTGGGTCATGATTATTACAATAACTTTTTAACACAGAAGAATGTCACAGTGCAATTGTTGCCAGTGAAAATGAGGTCCTTCTACGGAGTCACAAGAAAAGCATTTCCAGGGACCCACACATGGAAGGATCAGGTGTAGCGTTTAAGACTCATTGCAGTAGAAATAAAAGACTGTCCCCAGGTTCCCAATGTCTCATCTCTGTCCATCTTGCTGTCCAGCATAGCCTTCTTCAAGACCAGAAAAAAGGCCAGAGGCCAGAAATTCTCTGCCATTGATTTTTAGTCCAGTTCATTCTCTGTCCCCATTCAACTAGCTTAGCTTCTGCTCCTGCCTATCTTCCCTCTGCTGGCACTGCATTGATGTATTCAGTACTCAGGCCCAAACTTGAGGCCCACATGGCTGCTATGGTCAGAGAACATGCAAACAAATGAACCGGCGAACCAATGCATGTTACAGAGCCAGAGATCTTTGTTAGGCTTTAATTATGTTATCTCTGGCTTGGGAAGGACCAGGTGCTCTTTCAAACTAACCAATTAATTTCCCAATTCTTCACAGGCTCCTGCTGGGCCCTTTTCCCAACCAATCCATTTCCTAGATCTTTGCAGGGTTGTGCTGGGCCCATCCCATCTAACTAATCTGGTCTTTTCCCTAGACACTTGCCCCTTATGGCTGCCATGTTAGCTCCTACTGCACCTGCGTCAAAGTAGAAGGACCTCCTCCTATGCCATTTTGGCCTCTATTGGGCATGCGCCCACCAAGGAATTTCCCCTTTATTGTTTTATCTTTCCATTGGTAATCCTGGCTAATGACTGATAATGGTCATTCTGGCCTGCTTTCCGTGTGTTTGGGGGAGGTTAGGTCCTGAGAAGGGAGGATGCAGTGGTCCCCTGGAGTGAGTGTGAAACTGTAGCTTCCAACCTAATTAAGCTTAGCCAGTTTTGCTCCCTTCTCTTTTATTAATCTGTAGCTATCTATGCTAACATAACTGTAAATGTTGCCTACCCCTGTATTATATATATATATATATATATATATATAGAGAGAGAGAGAGAGAGAGAGAGAGAGAGAGAGAGAGAGAGAGAGAGAGAGAGAGAACTGATATAGGTAAGATACTGAGTTTTCCCAGTCAAGAAATACAGTATTTTTCCATTTATTTAAGTTTACCTTTATATGTATAAGCATTGTGAGAATATTTTTTCCATTATTCTTTTAAATTATACTGCTAGTATAAAAGATAGCTTAATTGCATCTGGTTCCCTTACTGAACTTCTCTGATTAGTTCTAGCATATTTTCAGTTACCTTCAAAGTTTTCTAGAGTTCATCAATCTTACATAATGGTAGTTGATAATTGTTTATCTTCATTTCAAGCATTTATGCTGCATCATCTTCTTTATCATCATTATCATCACCTCCCTTTTTGTGGTTAGAAAATCTAGAATTATGTTAAATCTTCCTGTTGATATTAGGCAACCTGGCCATCTTCCTACCTGTAAGAAAATGCTTCTAGTGTTTCAGAATAACTGTGCCAGTTGAGGGAAACACATGGCAAACTCAAAGGGAGTAATTTAGTACAGTTGAGCTAAGTACAATCTGTATTTCTACCTCTTCATCTCCCATTCCACCCTCCACTCTACTCAAGCCACTCTTGCAAGTCACCAAGAAAATCCAGTGGAAACTTTTCAGTCTTTTTGCTAATGGAATTATTGTGTTTGACACCACTGATCCTTTCTACAATTTGTTGATACCCTCCTACCTGGGCTTCCTCAATACCCCTCTCTCCTATTTCTCTGTCCTTCTCCAGACTTGTCCTCCACTCATCTTTTAAGAGATGCTCTCTCTCAGAGTTTTCTTATCCACTGACAAGTTTCTGGAACTGATCCTGTAAGATGAGAGTTTCTGCCCCTGAGTATGCTCAAGAGCACTACAGGTAAAACTAAAGTCTGCAGTCCATCACCTTCAGTAAAGTCCGAAGTCCCTATTATCACATGTGCCTTCAAGCCTGGCTTGTTGGCTCTTACTCCCAGCTTTGGTGATGCATGCTTTAGAAAGCCTGAGACTGGGGTTTGAAATGGTCTGTTTCACACAAATCCAATCACTTTTATTTCAGGTTTTGAGATCCCCCCCCCCTTTTTTTTTTTTTTTTTGCAATCAGTGCCCAGACTTTCACATAAGAAACCTGGCAAGCCTGTGACTTTAACTGTCATTTTAATTCAGTAACCCACATAAATTTTGTGTTTGATTTTCAACAGCATCAGCCCTGTGACTATAAGAAGCAAGAGCTTCTTTTAGTACTGACAGGGAAACTCTTTGATTCTTGGGCTATAGCTTGAGCTGGGATTTAACAATCTTGAGCTTGTCATTTTCTCTTTGTGAGCATTCAAGTGAACTCAAAAGAATCTATCCCAGATCACAGGTCCTTTCAGTTGTCATTACTGCCATCATAATCAAGTGCAGTGGCCACTTGGATTTTTAAAGCACAAGTTTCATTTGGCCTTCATCACAATCAACCATAAGTCATAGGCTGATTAACTGTGAGGTCACTACATGTTGTTTTCCTAACATCCCATTTCCCATTGGCAAGTAGCTAAGAACTGTGTCCAAGCCCAAAGGCATGACCAAACCAAAGTCCTATCTTTGAGAGTCTATCTGCTGGGACCACTGCTGGGACCAACTGCATATCAGTCTGGATCCAACTCAAAGAGAAACAACATCATACAGGGATCCTGGAACAGCTCTGGTTCAAACTGCATGGGTTCACTTATACACAGATTTTGTCAACAAATACTGTCAAAGGATTTTCCCTTATGATTTTTTAAATAATGTTTTCTTTTCTCTAGCTTATTTTATTATAAGAATACAGTTTATAATACATATAACACAAAATTGTGTTAATCAACTGTTTATGTTATCAGTAAGGCTTCTGGTCAACAGTAGACCATAAGTAAAGTTTTTAGCGAGTCAAAAGTTATACAAGGATTTTCAACTGTGCTTAGGATGGCAGCTCTAACCTCACGTTGTTCAAGGGTCATCTGTAATTTGAACAGGGGAAGATTGATATATAGAATCATTAACTATAATGGGATTCGTAGGATGATGGATTGGCTAGTAGGAAAGAAAGATAGCTAAAGAGTTTAGAGATAGCAGACACAAGGAGCAGCCACCATGCTAAGGCTAAGATAAACCACACTGGGACGTTGTCTCTCACCACAGGGCTGAGATCCAGACCTTGGAGAGGGCCCAGGCCAGGCATGGTTCACTGAGTGGCAGACAATTTGCTGTGGTACCACCAGGGCAGAACTTGCTGGAAACCTTCCCTTTCAGGTTAGGAGAAAAGGAGTTCATGGGGGAGTGTCTCATCAGAGGCACTCTGCTACAAAACTGCTTAAGGGAGGGTTCCAGGGGATGCTACTTAGTGGTTGGCTCCTGCTAGCCACCACAGACAGCAAGAGCTGGACACTGGAGAGACTGCTTGTGCTGCTACAGCCTGAAGGAGAAAGTCATGTGACTTGTAGGAGCCAGTCACCCAGCAAAACCAGGAACCAGGAAGCAAAACACTTCCTCCTGCAATGTATCTCTAGAGTGCTCTCTTAACAAAGATTCTATGTTCAATTGGCAAAGGCAAAATATTAAAAGAACCCAGATTCATTTTCACAGTGCAGTCTAAAATGGTGCATTTGGAGCTGAGATAATAAATTCATAACCAGCAGCAGAATATATAGAAAAGAATAACAATGCAAATATTTTCTTCCAGTATGTTTCTTGTCTTTAAACACTGTTTACAATATTTTTCACCTTAAAAAAGTTAAATTTGTAGACTGCCAGAGATATATACTTTTTCTTAATGATTTTTTTTTTTTTAGGAATAGTGGACATTATTATTTTTAGGATTAAATTTATAACATATGCATATAATTTTGCATTTTGTATTTTTCACTCAAAATCACATATTATTATGTTTCCTGAATGTAATTATGTTTCATTTAGTTGTTTTCAAATTATTTTTTTAAATGTTGAATTTCATAGATTACGTATTTTATCTACATTAACTAATTCTCATGGAAAGGTAACCAAGACAATGATACTTATTACAAAGAAAATTTTTGTAATACTTTTTTCAGAATATCATTTTCCTGTCTTTAAAACTATCTCAAAACCACAAGATAATATTACCCCAGAATTCTATTTAATTCTTGTCCTGTCTTGTACACTCATAATGTTTAAACAATATTCTTTATTTTCTATTAACAATTTAAATATGATCTATTCTCTGATACAATTTTGATATTTCACTTTGGAATATTTTATTAGCCATACTAGGAGATCTTATATTAGATTACTCAGTGTATTATCCTTTGGTTATAGCAACTTGGTTAGTTTAAAGTCCCCAGTTATTTAGATACTAATTTAGGTATTGTGAAGGTGTTTTGTCAATATGACTTAAGTCCATAATCAATTAATTTTAAATAAGGTAGATTATCAAAGATAATTGAAACGGGTCTGGTTCAATCAGTTGAAAGGTCTTAAAAGCAGAGTTGAGGCTTCCCTGAAGAGCAGATTCGGCCTGTGCACAACAGCTTCCCTTTATGCATCCCAGTTCTAGTCTGCCTTTCCTGATGGCCAGCCCTATTGATTGCCAACTGGCTTCCCCAGCCCCCAAAATTGTATAAGCCAAATCCTTGCAATAAATCTCTTAACATGAATAGGAATCCTATTGCTTCTGTCACTCTAGTTGGACTTTGATGTGCAATAAAATTCTTAAAAAAGGAAACTTAATTTTGTCTTCATAGAAGTAATAGAAATGCCATGGTAGAATATTGGTAAAGTCGAAGAACAATCTTGCCACTCTAACATAATCACTGTTAACAGCTCTCCGTGTGTGTGTGTGTGTGTGTGTGTGTGTGTTGTGTATGAACTGTCATCAAAGGGCAAATATGATTTTGTTTTTTAAGAGCATGTTTGGATTTCCAATTATTATCATTTTTAAAGATTGTACTTCTTTATTTTTAGAAAGAGAGGAAAGGAGGGAGAAAGAGATGGAGAGAAACAGCAATGTGAGAAAGAAACACTAACTGGTTGTCTCTCATATGCGCCCTGATCCAGGATCAAACCTACAATCCAGGCACGTGTCCTGACTGGGAATACAAACTGGTGACCTATCACTTTGTGGAAAGACTCTCCAACCAACTGAGCCACACCAGTCAGACCTGGACTTCCAGTTATCAAAAAGGTATAATGGATGTGTTTTTCTGTGTCTTTCTACTAAATACAACTGAAAGTCCTATATTAGTACATAAAACAAACATAGGAAAACTTTCCAAAATGTTGGGGAGAATGAAGCAAATTTGCTAGGATCCTTGAGACTTGAAGAACAGCATGGAAGTGAGTTTGTTGGGTTTTAGTTTTCTTTTTGTCTCCTGTGTATCCCAGACAAGATACTGGAGAAATTCACAGTTCAGGAAAGCCAATTGGTACAGACAAAATGTTAAATACTGTGTGAATAGAGTTATATAACATTTCTAAAATGACAAAATTATACATTTGAAGAACTCATTAATGGCTACATTATAGAATAAATCTGTAGTGTCCTTAATTGTATTATACCAATGTTGATTTTCTGGCTTTGATATTGTTTTATAATTATATGATATTATCATTGTGGGAAGTTGGAGGGAAGAAAGGTACATGAGCCTCTGTAGTACTACCTCTGTATTTTTGCAACCTCCTGTGTATCTGTAATTATTACAAAATAAATTTTTAGAAGCATACTGCTTGTTCATATATTCGGGCCATAGCAATTCCCACTTGAACATTATTACATGTTCAGAACTAAACACTACCAGTTTTGATTCCATCTATCTTAAGATACTGTAGTAAATGGCCAAACTACAGAGACACTAGAAATAACCTAGTGACATATGTAGAGATGCAATGAAGGTGCCTTAATTCTGGAAAAGTCAAATATAATACATGTTCTAAGGTTTAGGAAATAAGGTGTCATTATCTCCATACCCAAATAGTTTTAGAAATGATTAGCAAGTCAATTTGTTCTATTCTAACACAGAATTTTATCAGATATATAGAATAAAAATAGTTTGTGATTATTGTGAATGATCAATCATCCCAGATTTGAGTCACACCATATGGTATCCCAGTGATTTGTTTATGTACATGTGTATGAGTCTCTAAGTGGTGTGTGCCTGTGTGTGTATGTCTGTGTAAAGAGAGAGAGAAAGAGAGAGAGGGAGAGAGAAAATTTATCTTGGCTTTAATAATGTTGATAATTCAACTCTATGGCAAGGCAGAGAAAATTCATATCAACCTAAGTCTTCATTGATGAATAAATGAGTAAAGGAAATATGGTATATGTATGTAAAACAGAATATTTTTTAACTATAAGTAGGAAATTCTGACATTTGTGACAACATGGATGAATCTGGAGGACATTATGCTAAGTAAAATAAGCCAGTTACACAAAGACAAATACTGTATGATCACACTTACCTATGGAATCTAAAAATGTCAGACTCACAGAACCAGACACCAGAATGGTGGTGGCCAGGGGCTTGGGGGTGAGGCGAGAAATGGGGAGATGTTGGTCAAAGGGTACATACTTTCAGTGATAAGATAAATTCTGGAAGTCTAATGTACAGTGTGATGATTATAGCTATTAATACTGTATAGTGTACTTGAAATTAGCTAAGAGAGTAGATCTTGTGTCCTTAGGATGGTAACTATGTGAGGTGATGGATGTCTTAATTAACTTCACTATGATAGTCACTTCACAATGTATATGGATTTTAGATTGTCACATTTTACAACAACTAAAATATATACATTTTTTACTGTCCCTAATAAAGCAAGAAAAAAGGAAAGTGTTATTTAAATATCAAATTTGCAGATGCTAGAAACCTGGGCAGGCTACATAATATAACAGATGGATGACAGAATCAAAATTCAAATCTTCTTGACAAACTGGAAAAATGGTTTGAAACTAACAAGACAAAATTTAACTAAAAAATAAAGAAGAACAGAACAACCCAGAGTACATAATCTTTTCATTGTGTTAAAGTACGAACTCTAATCAGGGTTTGAATCCTGGTGCCACTAGTAACTGACAACGTGAATGATGATGATGAACATGACGATGATGATGGCAGTGATGATGATTATGATGATGTTTGATGATGCCTATGGAAGCTTGACTGTGAAGATTAAACAAAATACAGAAAAAGCACCTATAAATATCTCTAGTGCACAGTAACTCTCAATAAACGCTTGTTGGTTTCACTGCTCGAAAGATTTGCATAAAAACAAAGCCTATAAAGTCATATACAGATAAAGTTGAGAAAAATAAAGAAACCATGAGAGAGCTGGGGCATCACTATTCCCATCTGAGCCAATCATATGTTGCCATGCAGTAAGGGTAATAACTGAGGTTTAATGAATGGCCTTTGGAATAGGACTGACCCAAAAGCAAGTCTTGCCTCTGATATTTACCAACTACGTAACTTTAGGAAAATTACTAAACCTCTCTAAGCCAAGCCTTGTTTCTTCATTTGTAATAGGAAGCAATAGCAGTTACCGCGTCTTAAAGATATTATAAGGTTTCAAAGAGATATTGCTCAGACCTGGAACTGTGATAGCTCAGCAAGAACATCTACTTTTATTACTATTGTGACTGTGTAAATACTGTCTTTCATTTCTTAAACACAGTCTAATACTTAAATGTCAAAATATTCTGGGAGAACTTTTTGAATTTTCTAATCAAGAGAAGAAATATTTCTATTAGTGCTAATCTCTTGGCTATGCTAAGCAATATTTCTGGAACAGCAAATCCTGTCTGTTCTTCCTTCAGTGATTTTATTGGTTTCATTCCTTATTTCTACTCTTTAAAAAAAAATCCCTACCCAAGGATATGTTTTAGTGATTTTAGAGAGAGAGGAAGGGGGGTGGTGTGGAGAGAGAGAGAGAAAAACATCAATGTGAAAGAGAAACATATATGTGAGAGAGAAACATCAAATGGTTTAGCCCAGGCCTCCCTAATGTGCCCAGACTGAGGATCAAGCCCACAGCTTAGGTGTGTGCCTGGATTGGGTATTGAACCCATACCCTTTTTGTGTATAGGACGATACTCCAACCAACTGAACCACCCAGCTAGGGCTCTTATGTGTATTCTTAATGTTACCTCCTGTATTCAGTTCTAATTCTTGACAGCTTTGGCCTGAACAACAACAAATTACCCCAGCTTCTAAAATTAGTGGATCTCAAGATGGTGGAGGGCAGGCTGGTCTGGTTTTGAGAATCATAATTTTTCAGTGAAGGGCATTAACATATCCATTCTTCTTACACCTGCTGGATCCTGTTCTCAAAGCATCTTTGAGCAACATAGTATGTATGTATGGCATATTGTTTGATGGGAATGTGGGAAAAGTCTCTTTTCATGTGCTACTGAACCAAGCTTTCAAGAAACAGTGCTTTCAGTTGTGCCTTTATAGACTAATTAATAACAGCACATTTATTGACCATTCATTATTTGTCAGGCATACAGTGTCTCATTCAAAATTTGCATAAAAGTAACTGAGATGAGAATAGCTTTTATGCTCATTTTAATTATGAGAAAACTGTAACTTGGAGGCATAATTCCACTAAAAAGAAGCTAAAATTCAGTGCCAGTGTTACAGAACAAGGGGGCCAAGGGGGGACACTGATATACGATTACTGAGAGGATCCCCTACTAGATTCGTTATGTCTGCCGCCTTATAGGAAAGATCTCTCTCAATGCCAGAGATTTGTGAAAAGGAAAGGAAATGTTTATTTAATGCTGTACAGACTGGCTCTCTCTCAATGGCTGCCATGTCTGGGTTTAAATCCTGGTGCCAGTTTTCCTCTGTACCCCCATTTCTGACTCTTCCTACAATCAATTACACCTGCCAGCATTCCTGTATTATTCCAAGTTCACTGGGCTGCCATCATGAGTCTGGGCAGGAGTGGCCCCATGTCATGGAGCCAATCTTCTCCAAGCTCCCATGTAGGCGCTATAACTCGGGAGACCTGCCCCCAGTTACATCTTGGGGGAAGTTCCTTCCATCTCCCTGGCTCAGTGTATGGCCACAGCTGTTTAACATACCTAAGTAACCAGCCAAAGGCTGTAGATATGTTAAATGGCCATGCCTTGGATTAGCTGCAAAGCTGTGGCTGCGGCAAGACAGCTCTGCATGTTCCTGCTCCATGTGTCCCTTCCCCCAACTCGTACCTAAGGGGGGAAGGGGTGAGGGCATCTTATATGTCTTTCTAATATTTCCTGGACACCCTGAGTTCTGGGCCCCATTACAAATCCCTATTTGCGCCCCCCCTTGGCTGTACCCTGTATCACCAGGTCTTTTAGCATCAAAAAACCTAGAAATGACAATTTTTTGTGTTGGGTTTCATGTAGTTATCCACAAATATATAAGATACAGTTTTTGTCTTTGTCCTTCAGTTGTTTTTAAAGCAATTGGTTCACAGCTATTTGAAATACCCAAAAAACTTAGTTTCTATTGTGTGTAGTATTCTTATAACCACAGAGTGAGTACAAGGGAGAAAGACCCAGTTTACCAGAGATGACTGACTTTGGACAGAATATGGAAGGTGGAGGAAATATGTCGAGTAAATTTTTAAGCAGTCCTAAAAGTGTAATGGGTAGAAGCAACTTGGCAATGGGCTTGGAGATAATGAATATTGGGATATGGGACATGGGAAATAAATTTAATTAGGGATTACTGAGCTATTTAATTGCCATGATTGATTAGTAGGCACTAGGAAGCCATTTCAAGTTCTTGAGCAAGAGACTGAAAGATTCATGGTATGTTTACAGAAACTTAGTCTGGTAGAGAAGTGTTGGAGAACAGGTCAGAGGAGAACAGGATGGCAGGTGTGGATGAAAAAGGGGTGCTGTAGTAAGTCACAAATTCCTAACAGGGCAAAGAATGGTGAGTAGTCATGTCCTAGGCATATAAGTTCTTTAGTGGAAGGTTTTAAAGCAAGCCCTGTTCATTGTTGTTGTACATCTAGGTTAACACACCTTTGAGATGCCTAAAGTAACACCCATCAAAGGCATAACCACCCTTAAGAAAGCACATAATGTTAAATATCCTGTAATCCAATCCCTGTTTTGCTTTTGTTCACCGCCATGTAATGTTCCTTACATACCCTCCTTAATTTCAAGTGCGTAAAAGAAGCTGCAGAGCTGTTATTCTCGGGAGCATTTGAGATCTTGCTCCCTGGCATGTCATCGGTTTGGCTCTATAGGTTTGGATAGTTCGAACATGACACAGAGGCACTGGTGGTAGCTGTTATAATGAACTGTATTGGTTACTATGGTGATGGCAAGGCAAGGATACATCCTAGAGTCAGGATGAAGTGACCCATGTGCACCCCTTCCCCACCAGTCTCAGTGCTGTTGGCATAGATGAACATCCTGGGCATTAATTTTATATTTAAAATACACTTACAACTCAATTTGGGACTTTGAAAAATGGATCCGTATTTTCATGTTGCAAGCTGCAGCAGTCATTTTCTTCTATAATATTTTTTCAAAAGCAAGGAAACCAGAGGTATTTCTGTGCCTCTGTACACTTCAGATGAATCAAGATGGCTCCAGTTTTTTGCTTTGGGAGACAGAACCACAGCTTTAGACTAGGCCAGCTCTCTATTTAACAACATTCAACAGTACTATTTTGTTTTTCAAATTAAAATTTGGTTTTCTATTTCCCCAAAACCCTCTCTATCCCCATCCCCTTTATGTTATATTCCACTTATGTTCAAACCATAATTCTGTTAATATTATGAATTTAACTTTGCCTTTTCACCCTCAGTTCACCAGATAAAAATGGGTTGATTAATGTTCAAGATAGGATGTGCTGCTGGATCATGGGTACTGTGATCAGGCCATTGTCTCCATTTGTCTATTACTATAGTGTTGGCCTCAGTCATCTGGCCCTCTGTTACACCCCACCAGGTAAGCCTGCATCCTCTGAATGACTGAATCAGGGCATAGAGGCTCAGACATCTCAGACTGATGCCCAAAATTCTGAAGGGTAATCCAGAGCTCCTGGTGATGTTGGCCAAGGCCTCATGGGGCCTGTGTAGCTACTTTACTTCTGCCCTAACTTGCTTCATGTCCATTCCTTACATAGAAATTGATCCCTAATAAACCTCTGACATCCTAAGCTCTGCTTGTATAAAACTCAATTTGTGACAATTAGGAATTGAATGTTATACATTCAGGGGTCCCTCCGGATGGTTACAAATCAGTCTTTTCTCATAGTTTAATTTATCTTGAATGCCAGGGTTAAACTCTATCTACCCATCCATCTTTGATCCATGTTTACTGCCAAAACTTCCAACTATATTTTATGTGCTGTTTGCTGGTCTTTAACATTAAGGAGCTTCCAGTCATCTGGAAAGAGATATGATGTTTATGTGCAAGTTGGCTATGACACAACAAAGAGAAGTAGTAGAGAGATTTGTAAATAAATAAGCCAGACTGATGGTGTGGAGGAAGAAGCAACTTTCCTCTACTTACAAGGTTCTTCTGGCTGGTCTAATAATCAAACAGACATGGGACAGATTAGCAAGAGAAAATAACCAAATTTAATACATACACATGTATGGGAACTCTACATACATGAAAGAATCAGAGACCCTACATGTAGGAGAGGTTCAGGGATATAAAGGGGGATTGAGGTGTATAAGACATCATGAGGTAGGGATGAGGTAATGCTTCAAAGGGTCATTGCAGGATGATAAGAAGGGCAGAACTTTAGTAAATAGAAGTTTGCCCTGCTCCATAGATAGGTCAAAAGAAGTTATCTCTGGTAATATCTTATGGAAAGGCCTCTAATTCAAATACCTCTAAGTAGTTAAATGGGGAAGGAGCAAAAGTTTCTCTCTGGCCTGAAGCTAAAATTGCCTTGAGCTCAAAGTAATCTGCATGCCACTAAGGTGCATCTTGGGGTGGCTTATTCTAGACCCCCACCATGGCAAGTAAATTGGGTTGGTGCTGTAGGGAGCTACAGAAATATAGTGGTGGTAGTTAACCTCAGGGTTTATTATAGTTTAAGTGTTTTATTTTCTAATATCCAAGTTCAGCAGCAAATGTTAAACATATCACCTGTAACTGTGGGAATCAGTCTCCATCTATATTTCGTAACTAACACATAGATGTTTGTAGATATCGGAATATGACCTTTCCTACTGTCTTGCTAGACATACTGGTTCCCTGGTACTAGAAACATCTATGAAAAGAAGCCTCAATTGACTTAATTTCTTCCCTACTAAACTGCAAAAGGTAGTTCAGAGTTCTACTTTAATGCTTGCAAGACACCTGCCTTTATTCTATCCTAAAATGACCTTTATCTCAGTTTTCCATAAACTAGGAGGGTCCTATAGTTCTCTATCTTAGACTATATTCAAATGGAAGAGCAGTGGTTCCATGTTTTTCAAGTTCAGCAAACACTTTTAACCTCAAACCATTTACTAGATCCTCTGTGTTAGAGTACTTTCATTTTACTCTGTTGTTTGAGAAAACATGTGATCAAAAGTTACTCTAAATTCATCAACACATGAAAATAAATTTTCCATTTTATGAAATATTAGAGCAGACACTGACATTTGTGAGATGTTTAAAAACATGTATTTGGCAAATTATTTCTCTGTTTGTTGTGCATAAGGACATATAGAGCCTTAATTCCTTCTTATGTTTCCAATGCCTCTCATGTGTCCACAGCCTAGAGTTAGGGTTCCATGCTCATGCATGACGAAACTGTCAGAATTTTACCATTACATGTGTGTTATTGATATTGAGCAGAAATATTTTGGATGGATTTCATTGACATCTGTAGGGTAAACAGAGGCAGTCTGGCTTCCTCACACAGATGTCTGGGCAACTAAGAGAAGCAGTTTCCCATAACCTTGAGAAGGGGCCCAATGTTCTCATAGCCTTGAGAATGGGTCCAATAAATTGTTCCCATAGCCTTGAGTGGGCTCGAATGCATAGTATGAAGCTCTGTTGCATAAGATCTGTTGGCATCCTACCGGCTTTTTCTGTATCAAATATTTAAGGGGTGGAGGGGTTCTCCACTGGGTGCCAACTGGGAGACAGGTGACATGCAGGGGGAGATGCGGCTTATAGTGTGTGTGGATCACCTACCCTTGAATAAAGGCATGTCAAACATCCCAATGCTCTGTGAATATTCTTCCATCTGCCCAAATCTAGAGTGGGCCTGTCTAGCCTTGAACAGTCACAACACAACATCTTATTAGAAATGTATAAAACATTGTAATACAAATAAAGTTTGTCTATTTTCTTATCATTGGGTTCACATACAATGGGAATATTCTGAAAGATCATGTACCTTAGAAATACTAAGTAAGTTAAGAATGCATTATGCTATACATGGTACATCATAATTCCCGGTTACATAATTTACCTTTTCTCTTTACTTGTAAACCCCTCATCTAATACCAGGGGTTCCCCAGCTGACCCAACCTTTTTAAATCATACTCCCTATGAAAGTGATGCCAGACTTTCCTATTGTGTCTCAAGTCTCTGTGGTCATTTCATCATGGTCCAGTTGTTCCTTTGTTTAGCTGTAAATATTTATAACCTTTATGCTAATAATTCATAGGCAACCAGAAACTCTTCTTTAGCATTGCTCTAACCAATGAGAACACACATTTCATGGTAAGATTTCAGATTGAGGAATTACATCTTAACAGGGAATTCTATTAAAGGATATTCCATCTTGACCCTGTTCTGATGGCCTTCTATAACTTGTTGGCCAGCTCTGACCTTAGACTGTGTTATCATCCGTTTTAAAAAATCTCTGCATTAGAATAGATTGATTCCAGATATTTAGAAACATAACTATCCCTTCTTTTTTTATGTTCATTAAAAACATCCTGAAGTCTTCTCAGAGATAAAATGAAAATACCCTATAAAAATTACTTAGTCTATGTTTTAGCTAGTTCATGGCTGTCTTCTAAAATAAGTACATTACATATTTCTAAAGAATAGCTTAATGAGAATGAGCTTGCTGTGTTTATATGGCTTCACACCATCACTGTGGGAGTTTTATCTTTTGGATACCAGCAGGTCGCGGATGTTGATTCACATAATATATCTAATGGCTATTGCCTCTGCTCAGAGTCGTTGGAATTAACCATTAAAGATGTAAATGGCAGAACAGCTAATGGTTCTTATGATTTACAAATAATTTCTCAACTCAGCTTTATTAGGCATTATAAGGCTGCATTACCTGCATTACCATAATGATTGCATTACCATCATATACTACCATATTTGGAAGTTCTACTCTTTGGGAGCTAAGGCAATGTGATTTACTGGTTTCAAATAATCTGTATATCTTTCTGAATATTTATTTTTTGTCCTCATATACTATATTATCATGTTTGTATGTATTACACACATATATATCCATTAAGCCAAAAAGTATATAAATTAAGAGTATACATACATGCACATGCTTACACATACATGCATGTTAAAAATGTGCCCAAACTTAAGCATGTTTAGGGAATGGTAATTTTTCAAATTGCCACAATTCACTCCTCAAAAAAAACAATTTAACTGTGTTAAAAATAGATTACAGAATTTTCCCATAGGTATGCACTTTTGCAAATATGTACTGGTAGATATTAATCAAAGGTGATGTTTTAAAATAGTGAAAGTAGATGTTAACAGAGATTTTCTAATTTCTCAAATGTTCTATAGAAATTGCAGTCTCCATTTACTTTACCTTATTATTGGGTATCCAATAAGTGAGATGACTTGTATGAAAATAATTTATATAAATTTATAGTTTCAATCAGTGGGCATATATTTCTATACATGGTGAATGTTTATGGAAATCCTACATGGTCTACAGACACATTCTAAGATCTTATTCTGCTATAATAAAATCACTTGCATAGACTTAGGCACATTTAGATCAAACTTAAAAACCATTTTAACCCCTGGCTTGTGTGGCTTAGAGTATTGAGTGCCACCCTGCAAACCAAGGGGTCATTGGTTCAATTCCCAGTCAGGGCACATGTCTGGATTGTAGGGAGGTACCCAGTAGGCAGTGTGTGAGAGGCAGCCACACACTGATGTTTCTCTCCCTCTTTTTCTCCCTCCCTTTCCCTCTCTGAAATAAATAAATAAATAAATAAATAAATAAATAAATGGCATTTTAAGGCACTACATTAGTTCATTAACACTTAGTCTAGCAATTTTTATGTTCATCAACAACAGTGACTTTTAGAGCTTCAGATAACACGTAACTCTATTCCTCTCACTCAAGGATATTGAAACACCAGTAATATTTATATTATACTACAGAATCTTGTGACTGTTTTCAGTCCATTAAAAATAATTAATTAAAACTCTGGAAGATGATAAGTGACTAAAATAACTTTTGATATTCTCAAATGTGATAGAGACATTCTTGCATGTTGTAACACCATGGATGAGCTATACTGGTGTATGTATAAAAAGTATAGCACCAGAATTAGCCCTGGTTGGCATAGCTCAGTGGATTGAGCACAGGCTGGGAACCAAAGTGTCCCAGTTCGATTCCCAGCCAGGGTACATTCCTGGGTTGCAGGCCATGACCCCTAGCAACTGCACATTGATGTGTCTCTCTCTTTCTCTCTCTCTCTCTTTCTCTCCCCCCATCTCCCTCCCTCCCTTCCCTCTCTAAAAATAAATAAATAAAATCTTTTAAAAAAAAAGTATAGCACCAGAATTAAAATTCACTTGTCCTCATAGAACAAAAAAAATACTACTTACAGTAAATATTAAATATTTAAATAACTATAATATTTCTTTTACATATCTAAAGATAGATGTAAAGAATCTTGTTACCAGTTATTAAATTAAGAAATTTGGATAGGTGTAAGGAGTGCAAGCTTTTCTGAAAAAGCTTGCTAAAGGAAGTTTGTTTTTTTTGTAATAACTTCTCTGAAGCAAGTACAGCATTCAAAATCACTCCATTGATTTTAAGTCTTTACTTAAAACTAGATGGATAGCAATAAGTACTTATTTTGTATGGGTATATTAGTGGTTGTGGGTTTCACAATGAATAGCAATTTCAAAAGGCTGATCCAACATCTTTTCTTATGTTTCACTTTATTCAGCCCTATAGAGATGTATCATTAATATAAAGCAATGTTAGCAGTAAGCTCTTTCTTTGAGCCTTCACAGCCACAGGCAGTTCTGCCAACATGTAATTTTGGTCTACCAGCCTTGAGGAGAAAGATTTAGATAGGCAACCATATTAAGACTAAAGGAAGACTTGCTCCTAGAAACCACATCCTGCCCCTTTTTCTTGCTGTCTCTATTTCTATGACTTACAGACATTTTCTTTTCCTTTTTAAAGATTTTATTTATTTTTAGAGAAGATAAGGGAGGGAGAAAGAGATGGAGAGAAACTTCTGTGAGGTTGCCTCTCATGTGCCCCCTACCAGGGACCTGGCCTACAACCCAGGCATGTGCCCTGACTGGGAATCGAACTGGCAGCCCTTTGGTTTGCAGGCCAGCAGTCAATCTGCAGAGCCACACCAGCCAGGGCAAGCCATTTTCCATAGAAATGCTTTTTGAACACAAGATCTGTTTTCCAGTAATATATATAAGAGCACAAACTTAGTTAAGATCAGAAAGAAATACATCATAAAACCACCTCATGGTGAAATAACACACAAATTACATTGACTAGCATAAAACCACTTCTGTTCCTTTATATCAGACTGTTATTTAATGCAATTCTTGAGTTATTTTCAGAGACAGCACAGTGCATATGTCACCCCTGTCCTCAGGATGGCTCTGGAACCGAATATCTTTAGTCTATGGTATTCAAGTAATGAAAAGTATGGCCACCAGAGCCCTTCATGAACCAAGAGATCTTTCAGTAAGAAGATCCTGTGCCTAGACCAAATATGGACAAATATAGAACTGACTAATTAAACTCTGCTAGATTGGAATTCCTCTGTGCTTTCTCTTGACCCTTGACCCTACACCATAAGCAGCCAAGTTCCAAAACCTTCCAATCAAAACTTGCCCTACCAGCATTACCTCACATCACCCTATTTTCCCTAATCCTTAAAATTTGTCCAGATCCCAGATCAGGGAGACAGATTTGAGCCATGCCTCCTATCTGCCTGTAGATTAATTTAGCAATAAAAGCCTTTTCTTTTCTCAAAACCCAGCGCCATAGTATTGGCTCCTATGCACATTGGGCAGTGGGGTCTTGCTTGGTAACCGTTGTACCTGGCATATTGACAAATCATTACATACTTCATATGTCATTGGAAACGTCACTTATCACAGAAATTTAGAATAAAACTTCAAAATTCCATCTGTAAAATAATTTATGAAAGTAAATGAGAAGGGCTTAGAGATTTGAAATTACTCATACTGCTCTAGTAATGAGTAAAGAGACAAATATGGAGACTTTACAAGGTGGGAGTGTAATGGGAGGTTATCACAATAAAGCACAGTTAATGATAAGGTTTGAAATGCAGATTTAAGGCTGTGCCTTTTCAATTAAGAACAGTTTCTGGATATTTAGAGTCTTCCTTCTCTTCCTGGTATAAGAGTACATTCTATTGTTTTAGAGATTTTTCCATGTCTCCTTTTGCTCAAAAAATAATCAACTCAAAGCAAACGTTAGGCCAAAGAGGAATATTTGGGGATGTCATATTTCTGCTACCCTTCAGTAGTCATCATGTCACTCGGCTTCAAAATTATGTATCCTTTTTGTTGTCGTTGAGTTGTATTTTATTTATTTATTTTTATTTGATTGAATTTACTACCTCATGGTAGACCAGTGCTTCTCTCTCTGCTTGCTTTTATTTTAAATGCTAACCTAGAGTTTCCTATGTGATCTCATATCTGGCCCGTCCTGCATTGAACTATGTTTGCCAGTTCCCCGTATCTTTTTTAGGCTTCCACCTTTAGTCAGGGCAAGAGCACCCCATGACACGGGAGCTTCCGCCTCCCTGCCTCTCATTCAGATGTGTATAACTCCCCCCAGGTATGTCAGTATTCACTATATATTCTGAAAGTCATGCCCCGGGGCAGTAGCACAGCTGTCAACTAGCTATTATAATGCAAATTATCTTAATCACCGTAGCATCCCTTTGCCCTGTCCCCCAACCATGGGCTGTGTGGGATATTGTTAGGGACCCCTGCCCCACTCTGCACCCTGTTGCATTATGACAAGGTTAATTTCCTTTAGGAGATGCCTGGGGCCTATAAGGTGAACCTAACTAGTGCTGACCAGGCAGTTCCTAATTGGTTGGTTTAAGATTCCACTTACTGGAGAGCCAAAACTAGAATTAAGTCACATAGGGCTTAGCGTAATTAACTTCACTTTGGGCCTGTTGTCTTGTTTTTAACAATGCACAATTTTTGTTTAAAATTTACATAGACATTAGGACAATACATTAAGAATGATAAATTCCATAGATAAAATGAAGAAAATAAATCAGAATTTTATAGTAGTGCAAGATGATTCATTGATTTACATTGCTCTTGAATTGCATTCAGAAACCATGTATTACTGATGTGATTTGAAATATCACACTTTAATTTCTTCTTACATTATTCATGTAAGAAAAAATCACTCTAAGCCATGGGAATTCTAAAGCCAACGTCCATTAATTCTAGCTTTCTAAGTTTCAAAGGAGACTGAAAATACCCATACTATGAAAGTGCAGGTATTATAAAAGTACATTTTTGGAATCATATTAGTACCATCATTTCAGCTGTAGACATAAGAAATGCCCAAACCCGTGGAAAATTTTTTAAAGAGTTTTGAACCAAAACTAATGACAATTGCTGGGAAGCAAGATCTCAAAAGCCTTGGAGAATGACAGTTTTGCAGCTTCTTTCTTGCTTTTGAAATTAAGGAGGAAGTATAAGGAAGAGTACATGAAGGTTGGAGAAAGCAAGATAAGAATTGAATTTCAGGATAGTTTCTTTTCAGGGTGGTTATTCTTATTTCAAAGATGTGTTATTCCTAATTCACAAAAACAATGGACAGGGCTTGCTTAAGGCAAAGGCAACCTTTTACTAAAGAAGTTATATGCCTGGGTCATGATTAACTACCCTTTTAGAAATTTATAATTGGACAACTTTCTGAGGTTCATTTCTATAGAACCTCTTTTTCGTCAACACAGATGTGAGCCAGTGGCATTTATTATGTACTGATTTATAGTGGAAACCAACAGATTCTTGTCATTAAAGTCATAGTAGAAGTTAGTTAAATGATTTGGTTGAATGAACTAACTCAAATCCTGTGAAATATGAACCAGCAAAAGATTAACACAACATATTTGGAAGTGAAGTTATACAGAAAGAATACATCATAGTAAAATGTTAACATAAGAATAATTGATTTGCAGAGAAATAGATCAATTATCCCTATAATTCTTAGCTTTATATGGTTCTAAAAGACTGCTATTCTTAGACAATCTCTGAGGAATGTAGAGAAGTTGCAGAAGACTGCATGCATGGCCTGATGTTTGTGACAAAAGAGCAATAATAATATATGACTGCTTTTATTAAAGTGTACTGATTTTGTAAATTTATAATACATAAAACAAATGAACACATTCACTATCTCATAATGCTGCAAAAGATGTCTGGTTTCTGTTTCATCTTGTGATGCTGCTGTCTTGCATCATGCTTTCCCATTTTGGAACATGATTCAGCAGTTTTCAACTCTAAAAGCCACTGACCTAGATATTTGGAGAAGTCCTTCCAGAAGGCTTTACTCAAATCAAACAGAGTGTATACTTTTTATGCCGGACTGTAACCAAACAAAAATGGAGGTTCAGCTGCCTGTTGCCACAAAAGCCAAACTCGTGAAGCAAATGCTAGTGCAAAAGGAAAGAGGTTTTATTTGAGTGCTGAGTGACCTGGGAGAATGGCCAGCTCCCATCTTAAGCCCATCTTCTCTTTCCATACGATAAAAGTCCAACCATCTTCAGCAAGGCCAAGACAAAAGCCAATGTCCAGAATTCTTAAAAATATAGTCCTTCAGAGCCCATCAACAGCTGTTAAATGGTCTTAGTCTCCAGATAGCTTAGCTTGTTCCTGGCTGCTGCCCATTTCAGGCTCCCTCCTGGAGCCTGCCTGTGGAGCCTGAACAGCTTTGGACCCTGCGGCTGCTGGAGCCACATGTTGGCATGCTTCCAGGCAGGAGAGCACGTGAATGTACCAGTGAGTGCATCGCCAGGTGCACAGGAGAAGCTGTCTCTTGGAGGCTGTGAAGAGCTATTCCACATGGCTGTTAAGACCACATGCCCCATGGAGAGAACAGGCCAAGGCACCATGTGACCGCAGGTCATGATCTAGAGAGAGCTTCTTTGTTCCCTTGGGATTATATTAGCTTGGGTATGAGACAGACTGGGTGCTTTCCCAGAACTTCCCAAACTTTTGTGTGCTTTTGGTGGGTCCACCTCTCAACCAGTCCCTTCTGCCTTGAGGCTATACTGACAGACCTTTTTGGTCCAGCACCTCACCCTGTGCCATTTTGACTTGTATGGTGGCACATGTACCTGCCTTTCCCTGGTCCCACCTCCATTCAGGTACTAAAAGTAAGGGTTTTTTTCTCTCTCAATTCATCTTGCTAGTTTTCCACACTTGGGCCCTATCCATTGATATTTCTAGCTTTCCACACACTCAGTGTAAGAACTTCCCCCTACCACCACTTGGCCAATGGGGTGGGGTGGGGGGTGACTCCCTGGTGCTCAGAACAGACTGTCTATTGGTAACAGGGAGAGGCTGATAAGGAAATGAATGCTCACAAGGTCCCAAAGTCTATAGGTTACTTCTTAATTACTGAGGATGAAAGATAGCTTTAACATGAAGACATCTGTGGGTCACCACCATAACCAGATGAGTAAACTCAGCATCGCTTCTAACTGGGCACTCTGACCTGCTGTGTTTCCTGATGGAACATACTGAGAGCTACAGCATAGCACATATGAATTTTCCTGCCTGAAAAGTTTATTCAGTCATGAGAGAATAATTAAAACAATTAAGACACTGGCTTCATCTTTTCAAAAATGTCAAATAAGTGTTCAATTTAAGTCAACGTATCATATCAGGCTTAGCCTGATTGTCTAGTATTCTCTGGCATGAGAGTTATTTTGCTGATTTTTTTTTAAGAAACAGCAAACACAGAAGCCCTGGAGACTGAGTAGGAGTTACACTTTTGTAAGGGATATTTACATTTATAAGGGAAATCTCCAATTCTAAAGGTATTTTCCCTTCTGTACCAGGAAGAGGAGCATGACTCTAATGTTCTAGAAACTTAAACTCTTATCAGTGAAGAAGACAAGCACTTAAATCTGCATAGGAACCATACCTTTGTTTACTGACCTTTCCCTCCTAACGTAACATAACTGGCTCCCTTCCCCGCAACATCTTCTTTTGTCTTTAGCTGCAGGATTGTATTTAAGGTGATTGCTTGGGCTATTTGAAAGAGTTACTTGGTTTTCTTAGTTCTTTCCCATGTATAAAGGAGATATACATGTTATTAAACTTCTGTTTGAGTTTTTATTGGCAATCTGTCTTATATTACCAGGGTGGGAGGTGATAGTCTCAGCCAAGAATCTAAAAGGGTAGAGGGAAATTATTTTTTCCTCTCATACAGCACCATGTTCACCCAGAGGATTGGAGCACAGCACAAATAAACTAGACGCCAGGGGGTAAGGGCATGAAAGCAGTGTATCCAAAGCATTTGTTAAAATGGTCTTTTGCCCCACTCCTTCCTTCTGGAATCACTGTTAAAATCACAATAACACTTTTGATTCTATAATAACACCACTGATGATGTATGTAAATAAAATGTTGTGTATAATTGAGGTAATTATTGGCTACACACAGTTGATCAGTGAATAGATTTTTTGATCTATCACTCTGTTTAGCATAAACATACAATTTAGTTAAGTAATAATTCCTACTGGTATGGAATTTTAAGTTTCATTTGTAAATGAGAGAAAACATTAAATAATTACACATATGTATTATTTTCTCATTTTCATGCCAAATTAGCACAAATTCAATGACTTAAAACAATATCCATTTTTGTATCTCACAATTGGATCATGAAAATTTCAACGTGGCATGGCTGAGTTCTCTGTTTAGGCCCCACAGGATGAAATCAAGGGATCATCCAGGCTACACTGCAGATCTGAGGCTCTTTTTTTTCTTTCCTCAAATAGAATGATTGGTTTAGATAGATTATATTAAAAAATTGAGTATGTGGGTTTTGCAAATGGTGAAAATAAATAGACATAATGCATTCTACAATGAAGAAATAGTTTTAATATTCTTGAGAAGTACTTATGTATGAGTTAAAATATTTTCTTTTCTTTTTTTAAAGATTTTATTTATTTAATTTTTGAGAGGGGGGGGGGAGGGAGAGAGAGAGAGAGAGAGAGAGAGAGAGAGAGAGAGAGAGAGAGAGAGAGAGAGAGAGACATCAATGTGTGGTTGCTGGGGGCCATGGCCTGCAACCCAGGCATGTGCCATGACTGGGAATCGAGCCTGTGATGCTTTGGTTCACAGCCCGCTCTCAATCCATTGAGCTATGCCAGCCAGGGCTGAGTTAAAATATTTTCTTAGTTCTGTTATAGGTGACTTAATGCAGTGATAGAAAAATTAGTGAGTTAGTTTTAAAATTAATTGTAGAATAAGTTTAAATCACTTTCCTTCTGTATTATACATACGGGTGTCTCCTTTCCTCTCCTTTTCACAGACATATATCAATGATGTGTGCATGTACACATATACACACATCTGCAAACATATACACTCACTGGAACGCAAAATAATTTTTTAACCCATTGATTGATTTTACAAGCTACAAAAAGCTACAGCTACAAAAATCTGGTTGCAGAATCAGTTAGTGACAATTTAATAAATATAAATCCATCAGCCAGGGACTCATATACTCTGGAACTGGCCGAATAGATTATGCTCACATCAGGAGAATGAGTTAATAGAAGTATCTATGTTCTGGAGGGGCAATATGAAAATAATTTGAAATTTTCCATCATGACAGCATCAATATCTCCTAAAATGTTTGAAAGTTTAATGATACTTTATTCAACAAGAAGAGACTTATTAGTTATCACCCAAGGAAGTATGAGGAATGGAATAAAACCTGTCTTTAAATAAAGGTCAAGCAAATGTCAGGGGAAGCATCAGTTAATCAGAGGAGGGCAATGATATTACTAAAACCTCTGTGACCTGCTTCCCTGCAAATAACTATGATGGTGAGAAATCTGGCTAATGTATAAGTATATGTCCTAATGTAAATTAATTGATAGAATAAACCTTAAAAAATTCAGTGGACTGTTAGTTGTTGGAGGGGATTTGTGGACAACTTTGAGTCAGGGACACAAGATGAACTGTTAGAATTCAAAATTAGGATGTTACAGGAGGCCCTAGGACCTAATAGATTATTTTGATCTTTGTGGTAAGTCCCTCTTTCTGTGGTCCATCAGTTAAATTATATTTTTCTAACCAAGACATATTACATAAGACATACATTAAAATTCTCATGCATTGTGGCTTCCTTAGAGGAACTATAAGGTAAAGACAAAGCCAGGGTAATTTAATTCAGCTGGCACAGCAAGGAAAAAAAATAATTGTCATATGTGGGAAAGAAACAAGGATTTCGTGATACAATAGTAAAATGCTAGGATTCAGATTCTTTGATAGCTAAGGTCAAGAATAACAAGTTTTCAATTTCTGGGTTAATTTTATTAATAAGCTATGTTCATAAGCACTCAAGCAGAGGTGTCCAACCTGTGGCGCATGCAGCCCAGGATGGCTATGAATTCAGCCCAATGCAAAATTGTAAATTTACTTAAAACCTTTTTTTTCTGCTTGCCAGTTTTCGTTAATATTTGTGTATTTAATGTGACAACCCAAGACAACTCTTCTTCCAGTGCGGCCCAGAGATGCCAAAAGGTTGGACAACCCTGCTACAGATATTTAAGTATAACATGTAGATTGAGTTTAAATGAATGCCATTCATTAGTTAGAGAGCATCCCCATCTCCATCCTGATGATCATAAAAAAAATGCTTTGATAAAGCATCTGCAGTGGACTGGTTATGGTTATTTTCTCAAGGATGGCTTAGCATTCTTAAATCAGGAAGGGCTTTAGAAACTAGACGTATGTGAAGGAAAACAATAGTTTAAGCAAAAATGTAAATACTAGCCCTGGCTGGCGTAGCTCAGTGGATTGAGCATGGGCTGTAAACCAAAGTGTCGCAGGTTCGACTCCCAGTCAGGGTACATGCCTGGGTTGTAGGCCATGACCCCCAGCAGCCGCGCATTGATATGTCTCTCTCTCTCTCTCTCTCTCTCTCTCTCTCTCTCCCCTTCTTTCTCTAAAAGTAAATAAATAAAATCTTTAAAAAATGTAAGTACTTTGAGTTATTTTGTAATTATAAATACTAAATATACTACTACCCTAAATAATTTACAAGTACGTATAGGTATGCTGTATTTGGATGGCATTTATCATATGACCTCATGTGGTTTACATTCAAATTAAGTACTTTTGATTTAGCTAAAGTTTAAATAACTGTCTTGTTCATGGCATCACAATAGATACTTATAAACTTAAAAAAATGATATTACTGTATATACTCATCTGGAGTGCATCCAAATTAAACAATTTAGAAGTTACAGAAAACAATAAAGGATAATTTCACCTAAGCTACCCACTGTTAATATTTTAGTATTTTGGGTTATCCTTGCCTGTCTGTACATACCTATCTATCTATACAGTGCCTATGACCACACATAGATATTGAATTTAAACATATATGTGTATATAAACAAACTTGTTGCTCAAATGTTTGTGGAATGCTCCTCCTACCACCCCTACCCTCACTCCTCTACAAATACACATGTCGTCTCACAGGGCAAGCATTTTGTCTCCCACACCCCAGAAACATTTAGTCAGGAGGTGGGTCACCTTCTTCTTTAAACTTCACTGCCACTGACAGACAACCTTCCCTCCACTCTTATATAAATTCTTCTGCTGCATCTGGTTTCAATCCACCCAGCTCTTTTGACCTATTACAGAACTCACTCCTAATTCCTCGATTCAACCAACTCAGTCTTTTCACTTTACCCAATGACTGACTAGCTCCACCGTATTTACTCCTCATGTCTTCATGTTGATTCCCGCCATACCCTGGATGATGGCAATGTTCCAGACTTTCATTGCAGTTCTTCACTTTCTAACTGTCATTGTCTTTTTATCCATGTTCCACTTCACCACCAATTCCATGGCTGTGTCATAGGCCCTATCTCCACCCAAAACTGCTATACTTCTGACATCAAACACTCATACTTCTGCCCTATGACCCCAAACACTTGTCCTCTCACTTTCACATTGGGGAATTCCCATTTTGCTTGTCCTGTGGCCTATGGACCCCTTGCTTCTAACTCTATTTCTTGTCAAATTAGATTCAATTATGCATCACTTTACCTGCTCTCTTAACAGTACCTGAGACCTCTTGCTTCACAGTCTTTATTCAGAATTGTTTGGCAAAACCCCATGGATGGATCTTTGCAAATCTAGACTGCCACCAGCTGCAGAGAATGGAAGAAAATCCCACCTGTGTAGATTGTCAAGGCCTTCATGTTCAGTACTGATTGGAAGGTGTCTACATCCTTACCCAGTTTTCTCTGATTATCTACACTTGCTTCTCAAATCTTCAGCCAAAGGATAGATTAAGGTGTTCTCACAAAACAGGGAGCTGAATTGTCTGGTGCTTTAGGCTGTTCCTTCCCCAAAGGAATAAATCTTTACCCAGGGGCTTCATTTCAAATGTCCTTGCTTTGTCTTAACCTTCAACTTTTGCCAGGAAGGAGGAGGAAGCTAGCACAGGAAAGTGGACAGTTACAGTACTTTATCTCCCTCTAAATGGGAAGAAATGTCAGAGCTGTAACTGGGACTATTTTCTCCTCAAATTGCATTAGGGCTCCCACATCCCATGTTGCCCTGGCTCTCCTCTCATCTCTCTGACTGTTCATTCTAAGAATCCCTCATGGGATCTACTTATCCTTTTAAATTAAGTGGAACTTTGGTACTCATTGGTAATTTGTGCTGGAGAACTCATGATGAGTGCTGAAACCTACAAGTTCCAAACTGTTCATGAGTTGCCCCTGAGACTGATGCATCAACCTCTGTTTCACTGGAAGAGAAGGCCCCTGAATGGCAAGCAAGTGCTGAGTGCTGAAACATATTTTTTTCTCATCAAACTGCAACAAATACAGGGTTTGAGGAGTCCTGAAGCCAATGAGTACCGAGGTATGACTATTTTTGAGAATATGAATTTTATCTTAGTTCCTTTTTTTCTCCCTTCCATGGTTACAATTATAATCCATGGACTGTATCTCCAAGCTAGATCCCTATGCAAAGATTCAGGAATCCATATTGAACACTAACATGAAACAAACTGAACTTCCCTTTCTGAAATCATCTTCTTCCAAATGCCCCATCTCTGTGTTTGTACCTATCACCCACACTGGTATCCAGTCCAGAAACCTGTGTGCCATCCCGAACAACGTCTTCTCTCCACTTCCAATCCATCAATTCCCATCCCTTTTCTCCTGAGTACCTGTCAAATCCATGCACTTCTCTCCCTCTCCACTACACCTACCCACATTCAGGCAGCCACAATATCTTTCCAAGATCACCGTGGTGGTCTCTAATGTTCCTCCCTTTCCCACACCATCTTTCATACTGTGGCCACAGTGATTCTTTGAAATTTAAAATCCAATCTTGTCATTCCCAAGCCTGAAATCTTTCCATAGAACCCCATTTCTATTAGGATGAAGCCTGCAAAGTCCCAATGGCATGGTCCCAGCCAATGGCTTCCTTCTCATTTCTGGATATCTTTCTATGTCAAAACCACATGATACTTCTTGAGTTCTTTGAGTATCTATATTTTTGCTGATGATCCTTCTTAGAACTGAGGCATCTTCCCCTATCACAACCCACACATGCCCAGATCCATACCTCTACATGTAGGGGTTTTATGTTTCCCTGCTGTTCCTTCATAGCTCTGCAATTCTGCTATCATGGCCCTTAATCGCATTGTGATTTAACCTTCCTATATCCATATTCATTCTAAGTATTTATATCTATAATGTTGGTGAGAATGGAATTAAAATTTATCTTTTTCACCTTATATCTACGGTGGTTAGCACAGTGCCTGGCCTATAAAAGGTATCAATCTATACTATAGAATAGATAGTGTGAAGTACAGTCCATGAGGAAAGCACATCTTAACTGTACAGTTTCATAAATAAGTTGATTTTATGTGGATTAGTGTATTTTGAATGACAAGACATTTTTTAAAGTAATTTATTGAATAACTCTGTTGGCAGAACAAGAACTCTCTCTCTCTCTCTCTCTCTCTCTCTCTCTCTATATATATATATATATATATATATATATCACTATATACATATCACAGTTTTACAAACATTGTCAAAATTAAAAGGATTATCTGACTAATCCTAATATTGTATTCTAATATATTAGGGAGGAAGATTTGAGATAGCATAACATAGTGGTAAAAGCAGCGGAGGAAGAGTTACAGAGTCTGAATGGAAATTCTCTTTTGTGTGCTAAACCTCACTAATTTGCCATATGATTTTATGTATATCTTTTAGAACTTCAAACTTTGCACCTATTATTAAAACAAAATAATCATTCTTGGGAGGATGGCAGGATATTAATAATGTTTATTTTATTTATTTGAAGGCTTCATGAGGACAAATAGACTATAAATACATGAAAGGTGTTATTATTATTATTATTATTGCTATTACAATAGTTATTATTCTTTAACTGTTTCATTTTTTTTCATAAGATCTTTCCATAAAAATGAATGAGGAATTGCAATACAATAAATAATAATTCCATATCAATAACAATCTGTTGTTCTTAGATTGTTGTTCTTAGAAAGGGAAGAAGCCTTTAGGTTACGAATAATGCATCCATTTGGGGAAATATTTCCAAAGATGGGTGTCATAATTCTGAAATATTTTAAAATATCTTTAGAAATAGGTGTAATAATACTTGCTAACATATGTTTAGTGTTTTCCTGGTATATGATGCTCTGCGATGTGCCTTACATTCGTTGTTTCACTTAGTCCTTCCAGCTACTCTGAGTTAGATAATCTTGCCAAGCCCACTTAAGAAAGTGCACCCAGAGAGGTTGAGAAGCTTACTCTTACAGGTGTTGTGGTCTAGCTGGAGAGAAAATTGCTTGTCTCATGCAGGGATGGCTGTGTGTGTGCCTACATTGTAATTAAATTATATTTTGGTCTTGAATATACTGAGATATGCTCTGTTTCAGCTAAAGTGTTTCATTTGGATATAAATTTATTTTGAACCCAAAGTTGTTTTTGCTTCAATCACATTTGCAGTTCAAGTTTTATTTAAGCTAATTTGGAATGCTGAGAAATTTCAAGATGATTTAAATGCAGTTGAAGATAAAAGAGTATTTTGAGGGCAATGTTTCTACATAGTAGTCTGATGATACAAATAATGAAGCTGTTTTCTTTGTTAGTATTAATTTGTTTTCTGAACACTGTTAGATCTCTGAAAAGAAATATATTCTTTTAAAAATACAGTTAATTTGCTTTAAATTCCTTCTTGGATACCACAGAATAAGTAGAATGGGTTCTATTTGTCCACATACAAGTAGTAATAACAGAATGTTTTACAATATTCAAAGAACCTTATTTCACCAACATTTATAAATACTTAGGTGCAAATATATTACATAAAAATTTAAATTGGGAGGAAAATAAAACATCAAAGAAAGAAGATGATGGATCTAAGGAAGAGGTAGAGATAAAAAACAAAAAGGCACAAAATTACTTTCAGAAGCTTGTACATGCAACCCAATCTTGTTTTGGTCACTTCAGCTGTCCCCAAGGACTCCATTCCCTTCCTATTCCAGAGGCAATAAGAAGGTGACTATTACATTTTTCTCCAAATCCCTTGCTGGGGTTTGTGTCATATAACAAGATTCAGTGCATTCTTTGGAATCATTAAAACAAATACCATAGCTTTATTCTAAACTGTAAATTATGAAAGGAGTGTTAAGAGCAAAATTTTGCAGATATAAATTGTTTAGTAAGCATGCACTTTTCATTTTTTCTAAATACCTGATGTTTTAGTTAAGCACTGAAAAACTCTGAACTTCAGTTTCTTCACTTGTGAAATGACAACTTGTACTATAGGTAAGAAGAGTACATTTGAACATGCAAAACTGAAAAGTTACACATTTCTGTAAAAATAAAATAGCCTTAAGTCATGTAGACACATAAGGAGGGCTCGCTTTTCTTTGACATTATCTCCTCGTTGATGACACATCGTCCTCTGTTCATATGTGTTTTTTATTCCATGTCAAAACTAGTTAAATTGCATTGGCTGTATCAAGCTATGCTATTAATATTTGTTATTAATTTGAACAGGAATTCATGCCCGCTGATAGTTTTAACAGTCAGAGATTCACTACCATTATTCTCACCACTAGGCTAATTTGCTGGCACAACAGAAATGAGTGCTGACCGCTGTAAATAGAAGGGTTATATTTAGAATTCTGCATCTACACTGAAGAATGAGCTAGACTGAGCTAGTTCAATATGTTTCCTATATATTATTCTTTTCAGCTTTTGAATAAGACGAACCTCCATAGAATTAATTAGCTAATATTTCAAGTTTCTATACAGTGAGAAATTAATATAGCAGATATCATAAAAGTTTAAAGACTTGATCATAAAATAGCCTTAATATGAGAATTCTTTTTTTTTCAGGAATTAATCTATCTTTCATTTTCTGTTTGATTTATTAAAATTTTTACTTAAGTAAATTTTAATAATTTATTTTCATTTTGGGGGAATCATTCACTGAGAATTCAAAATTCATTATCCAACCATTGTAACATATTATTATTTTAAAAATCTTTCTTCAGGTAGTTTTTTTTTTTTTACCTAATACAGAGAATGAGAGGGAGGAATTAGCAATATTTCATTATTATAATGTACTTGCACTCCCTGTGAAGTTTTATAGTGTCATTTGAAAGTGAACCTCGGTTAGTTGTAAATGTGTACTGCAAACTCTAGGGTAACACTAAAAAAAGTTTTAAAAGTGTAATTTATGTGCTAAGAAAGGAGAGAAAAGGGAATCGTATAAAGTGCTCAATTAAATTCACAAGTCGTCACCTTATACCTGTTAGAATAGCTATTATCAAAAAGACAAGAGTTAACAAATGTGGTGAGAAAGTGAAGAAAAGAGGGCCCTTGTGCATTGCAGGTGGGAATGCAAACTGGTGCAGCTACTGTGGAAAACAGTACAGAGGTTCCTCAAAAAATTAGAAATGCAGCTACCATATGACCCAGCAATCCCTCTTCTGAGTATTTATCCAAGGAATTTTAAATCACTAACTTGAAAAGATATCTGTACCCCAAGCTCATCACAGCATATTTTGCAAAAGCCAATACATGGGAACAACCCAAATGCCCATCAACAGAAGAGTAGATGAAGAAAATACAGTATATAGTGGAAAATTATATATATATATATATATATATCATAATATTATTAAGTCATTTTTAAAAAAGGAAATCCTGAGATCTGTGACAACATGGATGAACCCTGAGGACATTATGCTAAGTGAAATAAGCCACATGCCGAAGAATAAATACTGCAGGAGGAACTTACATGAACTATCTAAAATAGTCAAACTCATAGAAGCAGGGAATAGAATGGTAGTTGCCAATTATTCTGGAAGAGGGGAAATGGGAAGGTATTAGTCAAGAGGTATGAGTTTGTCACACAGATGAATAAGTCCTAGAGAACTTTTTCTTTGTACAACATTGTGCCCATAGTTAATAATATTGTATTGTACACTGAAAAAAATTGTATAGGGTAGAACTTATGTTGTATTCTTATCACACAAATAATAATAATAAAGAGAGCAGGAGGAAACGTTTTGAGGTAATAGATATGTTTATGGCATAGATTGTGGTAACGATTTCATAGATGTATACTTATCTTCAAAATCACCATGTTGTACACATTAATGTGTTCACACAAATCCTTTTAGGTTTTAATTGTCTCATTCCCAGAGCTCATGCATGTACTCCAAGGCTGCTTTTGTCAGTTCTTCTTGGCTAATAGTTTAGATAACAGCTTATATCACCCAATCTGCTTGTGTCATGTGATTATTTTTGCTTGTTAGGTTTACTTGTTCAATTGCAGCTATTGTTTTGCATTATATTAAAAAATTCATCAAAAATATATTGATGGCTGAACTACCACACAAATAGTAATGGTAAGTATGTACGTGATTAAAGAATATCTGTGTATCTGATGATTTCACAGAAGAAGTTAGAAACAAAAATGTGAGGAGGAATAAATAATAAATATCTGCAAAGCAGTTTTTAATTGAGGTATAATTGACATACAACCTATTAGTTTCAAGTATACAACATAATGATTTGATATTTGTATATATTGTGAAATGATCACCACAATAAGTCATTAATATATGTCACCACACATAGTTACAAAACATTTTTTCTTATGGTGAGAACTTTTAAGATTTACTCTCCTAGCAATATAGTATTACTAACTATAGTCACCATGTTGTACATTACATCTCCATGGCTTATTTTATAAGTGGAAGTTTGTACCTTTGACTCTCTCCATGATTTTTCCCACTCTCCATCCCTTGCCTCTGGCAACCACCAAGCTAATCTGTTCTCTGTATCTTTGAGCTTGGGTTTAAAAAATATTTTTGTTTTTTTTTTTTTTAGATTCTGCAAATACAGAAAGACATACTGTATTTGTCTTTCTTTGACTTGTTTTACTTAGCCTATTGTCTCTCAAATTCCATCCATACTGTCATAAATGTCAAGATTTTCTTTGAAAATCTATTTAATTGAATTGTTGGTGAATTTCTTCCAAGTATTTTCTGTCATAAAGTTGTGGCAAATTGTGGCATAATTCTGTCATAAAGTTCAACATTTTCAAAGAACAGGGATACCTGTGATATACCAATAAAGTTTTCTCAAAATCAGGATTAAATTATACTTTATAAAATTAAATAAATTGATGCTTTTTGTTGGTGAACATAGAGGATAAGACCAAAACCACAGCAGCATATTGAGAGGTTTGTAAAAATGCACCAAAAATAAAATAGCAATAATAATACATGGATTGCATAGTGAGAAAGAGCTTACAATACCATTTCAAAAATATAATTGTAGAGAAGACAAAATAGGTGAACACATTTCCTTAAATGCCTCGGTAGGATATTCCACAATACTCTGACGTATGATGTGAAAATGAAACTACTCCTATGTTAGCAGTCATTTCCCAAATGATACCTGAAAAAGGGAATATGTCTACAACTGTTTGTATGTGTGTGGTACATATATGTGAGGGAAGTAGCTGATGATATTTTGTTCTGTTTATAACTGAAAGCCCATAAAACAGGAGAAGAAATGTTTGTCATCATGCTAAAAATTCATGAAACCAAAGAGACTTTAAGACAAGTGTGACAGAGCAAGAGACATGGGGAGAGTAAGGGATAGAGGTTTATATGAATAAGGGAGGTTGCTACTGAACCCTTATTCAAAGGGAAATGTGGGCAGTTAGCTTTATCCTCTTTATTTGATGTTAATGAAACGGTAAAATTGCAAATACTGTTAAATGATAGCCACTGAGTTATATATTTCAATTTGTGTTGTGAAGATACAGGCTCTAATTTCCAAATGTTGAGTGGGCGTAACTGTAATTTATCAGTATATCACTGAGTCACAACAGAGGTAATAAATGTTAATATCCAGTCTACATGCTACTTGCTAGGACAATAAATGTACTCAAAGCTGTTTCTGCCTAAAGAAACACATGAATTTTTCTTCACACAAAGATACCATCAGCTAAAACTATGTATATCCAGAACTATGCCCTTTCAGATAGAAGAGTGACATATTTAAAAAATTTATACAAAGGGTCTGTATAGGTTATTGAAGTGTTGGTAACAGAATCTAAATAAATTTTAAATAATACTGAAAATTATTCTTACCTTTGCCTCTCTATCCCAAGTTAAGTCATTTTGCCTTCTGCTATTGAATATAATAAGCTTGCCAGAAACCTGTGACCAGGCCCACAATCCAGGCATATGCTTTGACCAGGAATCATCCTGGGACGTTTCACCTTGCAGGACTAGCTCAACACACTGAGCCACGTGGTCAGGGCAACCACATGGAGCCAAAGAACACACGTGTTGGGTGGCACACACATGGGGCAGTGCAGTGCCTCCTCTCGCGGTGGGTTAGACAAGTTGTGCACAGGAGCATGGGTACACACAGGGGAGCACAGAAAGGAGACCGAAGGTGGACCGAAGGCAGAACCCCAGCCTGCTTCCCACCTGAGATGAGGTAGGACCAACAACTGACCACCGAGGACGCCTGTGTGGAGGGCATGACGGGGAGCATGCCCATGAGGCCACCAGGCAGGTGCATAGAGGCCAGCCCGCACTTGCGCAGTGTATGCGGGATGGGGTTGGGGGTAGGGAACATTGGACCAGGACCCTAACAGAGCTGCGCATTCCTCAGAACATTTGGGGCAAAACATTTTTAAAGTATACTGAAAGACTTGTCATTGCATGATGTTATGGAATATGGAGGAGTTGGGACATCCAAGGAACCATCTGTCAATTTAAGAAACCTATAATCTGAACTAACTGAATATAAATAAACCAGTAACATGTAAAGAGTTTAAACCAGCACCTAAATAATTTACAACAAAGAAGAGCCCATGGCCAGGTAGATGGCTTTAGTAGTCAATCTATCAAATATTTAAAGAAGAATTAACAGCAATCCTCAAATTCTTCTAAAAAATAGTGGAGTGATTATTTCATAATGTTATGATGCTAAGCATTACTCTGTTACAAAAGCCAGACAAAGACACTATAAAAAAGCCTACAAACCAGCATCCCCCAAGAATACAAATGCAAACATCCTCAACATGACAGTAGTGAACTGAATCTAGCAGCATATTAAAAGGATTATACACCATAACAAAGCAGGATTTATCCCTGAGGTACAAGGGTGGGTGAATGTGAAAATCAATCAATTTAATACACCTTATTAATAAAATAAAGACAAAAAGATCATTTCATATGATGTAGAAGAAACATTTGACAAAGTCTAATACCCTGCCTAGATTTAAAAAAATAAGACAATAAGAATAGAAGGGAATATCCTCAACTGTATAAAAGCATCTATGAAAAACCCACAGCTAACAATATACTAAATAATTAAAAACAAAGTTTTTTCTTCCTTATGTTAGAATGAAGACAAAGATGCCCACTCTTGCCATTGCTATTCAGCATTGTAATGGAAGTTCTAGGCAGGGAAATGAGGCAAGAAAGAGAAATAAAAGCCATCCAAATTGGGAAGTAAAAAGTGACATTATTTTCACATGATATCTCATATAAATGAAAACTCGAGTCCACTAAAAAAATGATCAGAGGCTGTGGAGAAAAGGGAACCCTCATTCATTGCTGGTGGAATGTAGACAGTTATAGCCACTATGAAAAACAGTAATTCTGGAGAAGTTCCTCCAAAAATTAAGAATAAAGTTACCACATAACCCGGCAACCTGTCTTCTGGGTATTTACCTGAAAATTTTGAAAACATTTATTCTGAAAGATATATGCACCCCTATGTTCATTGTAGCATTATTTATAGTGGCCAAGACATGGAAACAGCAAAAGTGCCTTTGATGGATGATTAGATAAAGAAGATGTGGTACATATATACAATGGAATAGTATTCCACCATAAGAAAAAATGAAATACTGCCATTTGTGACAACAAAGATGGATGTTGAGAATATTATGCTAAGTGAAATAAGTCAGACAGAAAAAGTCAAGAACCATGTGATTGCACTCATGTGTGGGATATAAAACTGAAAGTAAAAAATGAACAAATAAGATAAACAAAATCTCATAGACACAGACAACAGTATGGTGGTTACCGGGGGAAGGCGGGTGGGGTTGTAGTAAAGGATAAAGGGGGTCAAATGTATGGTGGCAGAAGATGATCTGACTTTGGGTGGTGGGCACACAATGCAATATACAGATCATGTGCCATAGAAATGTACACTTGAAACCTAAATACTTTCATTTCATACACTTTTAGCAACATCTGGCAATTGGGACATTTTGAACTGTGTTTACAGAACTACTGTCCTACAAAATAAAGTATTACCATTTACCTTATGCTTATTTTGATATTTTTTATGAAATAATAACTGTAGTTCTTACAAATGAAAAAATACTGTGATTTGCTTATTTTCTTTAGAAGAGCAGAGCTTTAAGTATTTGGTAACATTTATGTTATGTACCATCTAAAGATGCCTTTGACTTTTTGAATAAAATTTAAGTGTTCATTTTGTAATAGTTTGCTACAGTAAAGAATATTCAATACCTTGACTGGTGTGGCTTAGTGGCTTGAGAGCTGGCCTGTAAACCAAAGGGTTGCCGGTTCAATTCCCAGTCATGGCACATGCCTGGGTTGCAAGGCCAGGTCCCCAGTAGGGGGCACTCGAGAAGCAACCACACATGGATGTTTATCTCCCTCTCTCCTTCCCTTCCCCTTTCTCTAAAAATAAATAAATAAAATCTTTTAAAAAAGAATATTTAATAAATATATGGATAATTGCAATGGTCTTTTAGTAATTTTATGTATTCTTAGAATTAATGTGGTGTGAAAACCTTAAATCTGTCTACATTGAGTTCTTTCAAATGTGTCTAATTTTCAATTTCATTCAATGAGAAAGTAATCATTATTTACAAAGAATTTTGTGTCTCTGCAGAGGTTGCAAAGCATTTCTTTAAATTTCAGCTTTATGTGTTTATCATTGATGTTGCAATGGCCTGTTCTTATTGATGTTATAAGATTGGAATATACGCGGACAAGGGAAAGAGGGTAATCTGACATTGTTACATTATGCTTGCACTTTCACTTCAGTAGTGTGACCATTAGTCAATAGTTGTATGATGTAATTAGCATAAAGTTCAGCACGAAATTCAGAGAAGTGCCAAGGAGACAAAATGAATGTGAGAACAAAAAGATAAACCACTTCCAGTGGACTAGGGGCATGGTTCAGTGAGGCTGGATGAACAAAGCAAGAATCATGTATCCTGGAGAATGGAGGGTATAAAAATAGACTAACTTCCCAATTCCATTCTCTCTCTTTTATTCATACTTCTGGAATGAGGTATATCTGTCATTCTGGACTAAGAAGGAGGTCTAAGGGCCTTAGACTTCAAAGGGAAGTAAGGCAATTTATATGGAGATGAAAGTAGTTACTGTTTAATAAACAAATGTTTGCTCTGCCATCTAGAGACAACAGGTGACAGAGAAGACTTTGATCAAGTGGGCCTTGCTAATTTCCTCCCTGTTTATCACACCTAGTTCACATTATATTATAGTTATTTATGGTGAGAACAAACCTTCTTCCTTAAATTCTTTTAGGCAGTTTGGGGGAAGGTCAAAGTTTCTTTCTTAGTTATTTGTTCCTTAAAAATACATTAATCCTTATGCCAGTGGGACACATTTTGGGATGGCAAGTTTTGTTTCCTTTACAGTGCCAATACAAACCTTCAATCACCAAGTGGAATCAATCAAAGTCTCTATTTGAACTCCATCTGCCTGAATCATTACAACATGTGATTATTATTATGTGTAAATAGTAACAGATAAATGTATTCATAAATACTAACTTTTTTAAATAAATGAAAGGGCAGGAGATGTGGAACATCTCTGTGCCTTGCTCTTAATTTTTTTCTGTCAACCTAAAACTGCTCTAAAAAATAAAGTCTTTAAAATAGATGAGTGCTTCTATTGTTATTAAAAACATTATCAGTCTTTTTTTTTTTTTTACTAAATGACCAACATTAAAATTTGCCAGTAAGTGTAACTTGCATCTTAACTCTTTCCCCATAGAAAGAGTGGGTGAAAGGGATAATAATATAAGGATAATGTAGCCAGGTATTGAAATGAGATGCTTTCTGACTCAGTTTTGTTTGTGGTCCCAAAGGTCAAGAACAAATCAATTATGCCATACATATCAAGGGTATACAAAGGTTATCACTGATGAGCTGGGGAGACTGTTTCCTTGGAGAAAGTAATTCATGTGCTATTGTATGTGCTCATCTGTCATGGGGGACTGGAAAGGGTGCGTCCACATCATGTTAAGCCAAGTGAGAGAATGGGCTTTAAGAGACCACAAAGAGAACTTCACATGTGATATTTATGATAATCTGGGGATATAAATATCGATATTAAAACCAATGACTAGAGAATGAGGGTTACTTTGTGCAGGGGAGGGAAAATAATTTTCCTCTACTCTTCTAAATTCTTGGTTGAGATCCCCCTTTAATAAAAAGACAGACTAACAGGATAAAACAAATGGGAGTTTAATCACGTGTATACCTCTTATGTACATGGGAAAGAAAGACCCAGGAAAACTGAGCAGCTCTGAAATGGTCGAAGCTACAAACTTAAATATCTTCAGTTAAAGACAAAGAAAGATGTTGAGAGTGGTGGAGGCAGTTGTGAGGTTATCAGGAAAAGCACAGTAAACAAGGGTAGGATGGTTATGCAACTTTAGGTCTTAACCTTCCCTATGGATAAGAGTTTCTAGAGATTTAGAGGCATCCCACTTTTCCTGGTACAGAGAGGGAGACACCCTTATAAATGTGCATGTCTCTTACAACAGGGTAACTTTTCTTTGATTTTCAGACCTTCTCTTGTATGTGCAGTTTTTAAAAAATATTTATTTATTTGTTTATTTATTTATAGAGAGGGAAGGGAGGGAGAAAGAGAGAGGGAGAGAAACATCAACATGCGGTTGCTGGGGGCCATGGCCTGCAACCTAGGCATGTGCCCTGACTGGGAATCGAACTTGTGATGCCTGGTTTGCAGCCTGCACTCAATCCACTGAGCTATGCCAGCCAGGGCTCTCTTGTATGTGCAGTTTTTAAAAATAACTGTACGTTTACTTTAACCTATTCAAAAGGTGTTGCCAGTAAAAGTCTAGTGTAATAATAATTAAAAAATAATCTGCTCAAAATAGAATCAGAGGCATAGAAACATGGAACAGACTGACAGCTGGGAGGGAGAGGGGTGCTAGTTGAAAGAAGGTGAAGGATTAGCAAAGAACACATAGGCATGACCCATGCACCCAAACAATGGTGTGGGGATTGATGGTGGGAAGGGGGAACTGTGGGGAGAGGGGCAAAGGGGGAAAATTGGGACAACTGTAATAGCATAAACAATAAAACATAAAAAATAATCTGCTCAAAATAATACTTCTGCTAAAAAACATATTTTGGGGTGACAGATTCTGTTCCCTTTCCTTTGAGAGGCAACGACATCCCACTTGTGGTAGAGTAAAAGCCACCATCAAATATGCAGCGGCTATGGGTTGAAAGCCTATGAGGTCGGTAAAAGGCATTGCCCACATCTTGAAAAAAATATAACTTGAAGTTTCTAGTGGGCATATATGAGGAATCCATAAAATTCCTATAAGAAAGCAAATTTTACCCTGGAAAAGTCATTTTAGATAACCCTGGATTATCTTGGTATGGGAGAAACTCCCAGAAACTCAGTTCTTCTTGCCAATTCAGAAAAGAATTAAAGATCAGCGAGTCTATTAGTGTGCAAGCAGGGTTTATTGGTGATGTGTTTTCATGGAAGAGAATGGGCGTAGCTAACGTGGGAGAGAAAGGCAAGAACAAGGGTGGCAAAAGCAAGAGTAAGAGCAAGAGAGCAAGAGAGAGATCCTTTGTTCTGAGGACTTATAATAGTTGGCGGGGGGGGGGGGGGGGGGGCGGGGGGGAGTTACATATTGATTGACAGGTAAAGGTGGTGCTAGCTTTCCAGGAAGGGTGGGGGGCAGCATGAATACAGAAAGGTGTTAATGGACTTCTTCCTTTAGGCGTTGCTGGGCCCTTTCAGGCATTTCAGGTCTTGGAATGAAAACACAAGTTTCAAAGGCTTCCTTTCCCAGACAACTGGAAAAGATACATAGAATTTCAAGGACTGCTGAGTCAGTGGGTAGCACATGTATCCCTCCTCCTCCTTGCATTTGTTTGCTACCTATTCTACCTAACAGTGTCTGTGCTATTCAAACAATGCTTTTTTGTTTGTCTTTCCAATCTATTTATTTTACTGTTGCTGGAGAGCTAGAGTCATTCATTCTACTAGGAGATGGAGTTGAGGTGGGGTGAAGGGAAGAAAACAACAGGGAAAGATAGCAGGTTTTAGAGTTTAAGGCAGACCTAAGCTGGAAGAGAAGCATTTCTACTGGATATGATCACAGTTTATGTGTTTTATGAGATAGTGTGGACATTTAATTACTGAAGTAAGGTTTTCCTATGTAAGACATACATAGAAATATAGAAGTTCCATGTTTTCCCTTCACTGACAATTTCAAGTAGAATAACTTCAAATGTGATAGGGGACTCAAGACTTGGAAAATTTTAGTTCAAGGTAAAAAGTTGTAAGCCTAGCAAGTAATGTATGTTAAAACTTTCGTTTCAGAAACTACAGATAAGGCCTGTCCTGGTTCCTGGGAAAACAGCCGACCTCCTGGAGCACTGCTAGAGATTACTGCCTGGGGATAAGTTGGAGACATTTGGGCCTTTGTGTTCCAGGAAGAAACAGACACCACCCTCCCCTGGGTACAGTTAATTGCCTGAGACAGGAACGTTGCAGCTTCTGAATCTCAAAGCCCTCACTGCACCTGGTTTATTCCCTGTTAGAAAAAGTCTGGCCTGAAAAGAGAAGACAAGATGGTCTGTTAGGGTGTGAGCCCACCATTTTCTCAGATCTCCTGCCATCTGAATAAAACGCCCATAAAGAATCAAAGAATCAATAGCTGTCATTATATATTGGGTTTGGTAGTGACAGGCAGCCCGAATGCCAGTGTCTTTTCCAGTTACAAACATACATATGTAGTTATATAAATAAGTCTTCAAAAGACTCTAGGCAATTTATACCTGTTCTCACAATATTTAGCTTTTACTCAAGATGCTTTTAAAAAATCCAAATGTCCTTCAGTTCTTTGATGGGAAGCAGACCCAGGATTATTTATAAAATGACAAGTAAGAGCTATTCTACAGCCTTATGGAAGAGAGGAATGTCTGGATAAGAAAAAAAGCAGAAATGGCCTTATGATTTGTTGTTCAATGTATTTTGCTCTAATTTTGTGCTAACCAGCACTTGTTGGTATCATGAAAGGACTACGCATTTTACAAATACTTGTTTCATGTAGTCCTCACAACAAGCAGCATGATTAGATATTATTATTATTACTAAGGATATGGAGAAACCAAAACATTGGCTGTTTAAGTTATTATCTTGGAAACATAATTTAATAAGGAGCATGCCTGAGATTTAAATTCAGGCAGTTTGACTCTAGGGCTAATGATTTTTATTGTTGTGGGTTACTGCTTCTTTGTAATATTAATGTTAGGTTTCTTTAACTTACATCTCTGAAGTTCTCAGAAATTCTCTTCCTTGTCTCAAGGGACACGTCTCATTTCCTGTTGCAAACACAACAGTTATTTTCAAACCTTGCATTATATTAAAATCACCAAGAGAAATCAAAGAATTATAGATGCCTAGGACTTATTCCAAACCAATTAAGATTGAATCTGTAGGATGTGTTTTTAAAAGCTGTCCAGGTGATGCTGATGCACAGTGAGGGTTGCAAACCACTGGCTTGTGCAAGTATAGAAAGATAAAATTAAGTAATCATCTCTCCGATACTTGACAAGATAATTTACATACACTATAAATGGCTCAAAATACACTTTTAATATTTGTCATGTTAAATATTTATTATCTATTTTTGTTAATTTCCAATGCTATGCATAGACCCAAACATTTGTTTTAATTTTGGTAAAATTATATACCCATCAACGTAGCTCCAATGAGCGCCTCCTACCCTGATCTTTTATAGTAATTATTGTCTTTACCATTTAGCAAGTAGTTGTGTAAGGTCTTATAGCAACTCTTCTGTTTCATAGTGGAACAAAAGATTTTTTTTTTTTTTGGTAATTTTAAAAATTACCAAAAAAATTAGTTTGGTAGTCTTCCATCTTTTTGGATTTTTTGAAATAGTCTGTGAAGGATAGGGGTTAGCTCTTCCTTAAATGTTTTGTAGAATTCTCCTGTGAAACCATCTGGTCCAGGGCTTTTGTGTGTTGGGAGTTTTTTGATTACTGCTCCAATTTCTTTTGCTGTTATTGGTTTGTTCAGACTTTCTGCTTCTTTTCCACTGAGTTTTGGAAGATTATATTTTTCTAGAAATTTGTCCATTTCATCTAGGTTTTCAAATTTCTCGGCATACAGTTCTTCGTAGTAATTTCTTACAATCCTTTGTATTTCTGTGGTATCTGTTGTAATCTCTCCTCTTTCATTTCTGATTGTGTTTATTTGGGTTTTCTCTTTTTTTTCCTTGATGAGTCTACTTAAAGGCTTGTCGATTTTGTTTATCTTTTCAAAGAACCAGCTCTTGGATTCATTGATCCTTAGAATTGTGCTTAGGGAGGGTTGGGTGGGTGGGCTGGAATGGGAGTAAAAGGGAGAAAACTGTACTTGAACAATGATTAAAATAAAATTTTTTAAAAATTAGAAGAATAAATTTGAAAATATACTGCATACTCAATATTTAGAATTCAAAGATAGCAGAAAAGTAAAAGAAAGAATGTGAAAAGGCCGATGCATGATTAATCAACTTTTAATATTGGATGAACAGCATTGCAGGCTTTTCCTTTGTTTATAGATGAATGAGAGGATGGATGGAAAGCTAGATTTTTTTTAAAAAATTCAGCTTTTTAAGATATTGACATATAACACTGTATAAGTATAAAGTATACAACATGATAATTTGATATATATTATGAAATTATTATCATATTAATAATACAGTTAATTAATACATATATCACCTCATAAGTATAATTTCTCTATGTGTGTATGATGAGAACATTTAAGATCTAGTGTCTTAACAACTTTTAACTATATAATAGAGTATAGTTAACTATAGTTACTATGCTATATATTAGATCTGGAGAACTTACTCATTTATAACTAGACATTTGTACCCTTAACCATCACCCTATTTCCCCAAACTCCCAGCCCCTGGCAACCTCCATTCTACTCTGTTTCTATGAGTTTGACTTTTTTTTTGAGATTCCATATATGTGAGATCACACAGTATTCAACTTTGTCTGACTTATTTCATTTAGCATAATGCCCTCAAGGTCCATGTATGTTGTCACAAATAGCAATGATAGTGTAGGGGACCAGTTTGTTTCAGTCTGGCAAATGACCTACAGAAGCAATGTGGTGGGCAGGAGCCAGACCCTCAAACCAGGTTTTCCCGTGGGAATCAGGCCTAGACGATGCATACAGACTGTTAAGGTTTGCTCTTACTAAAACTCCCTCACTCTGGTCTGAAACAGTAAATGTGTATTGTCTATCTTCAAGGTAATTTCCAAAGCCTGTGTAAATTTTCCCAAAGACAGAGCTCACCACCTTTCCCTTCTGCATGTGTTATTTTCATTTCCTTGATTGTACCTAAAATGTAGACAACAATATTCTATGTAATAGATAATAAATCCTTCTTTGATGTAAGACCCGAGAAAAACAATAAAAGCCTGTCCAAGCAAGGGTTGATATACTCTCTTCTTGAGAATGTGGCTGTGCTGTCCCCCTTTTCTCCACAGGATTGCTGTAGCCTGTGCATTTGTTCTCATCCTCAGTCACAACAGGTGGACTCTGCTGACTGGGGTCTGCCACATGATAATATTGAGGAAAGATAAAGGGCGAAAGATATCAAAGGTTCTCAAATTTGGATGTCTACAGAATTGTTTATGCCAGTTATTGAAAGTGAAGATTCTAGCCCTGGCTGGCGTAGCTCAGTGGATTGAGCACGGGCTGCGAACCAAAGTGTCACAGGCTTGATTCCCAGTCAGGGGACATGCCTGGGTTGCAGGCCATGACCCCCAGTAACTGCACATTGGTGTTTCTCTCTCTCTCTCTCTTTCTCCCTCCCTTCCCTCTCTGAAAATGAATAAATAAAGTCTTAAAAAAAAGAAAGTGAAGATTCTTATAATATATCCCAGACTTTGGTGCAAGTAGGTATTTACAATTTTTTCAGCGGTAACCTGGGTAATTCTGATGGAAGTTGTTGTCAGACCACGTGAAATCAATCTCAGGGAAGAAGGGAAACAGTTGTTAATAAATAATAATGCTTCCTGGGTTTCAACGTAATATGTCTCCAAGAAACTTGAATTTTAGTAATTGAAAATATGACCTTCAAGATTTGTATTTACTTCTTCGTGTGTGTGTTTGTTTCTCACTCTCTCTCCAATGAGGATAGTAACATTCTTGGTGGAGGTAATGATGAACTGGCTGCTATTCTGAAAGAATTATCCCAGGGTCAAGCATTAGAACCTGCTTTACCTTTCTCCCTAACTGCCGTTTTGTGCTGAGGATTCTTCATGTTCCAGCTAGATCCCCAGATATGTTGGGTGTGGTTTACCTCAACATGTCTCCTTTTAAGACAGGTTTCTTAATGCAGTCAGGTTTTCATGCTATATTGTCCTTTTTTAAAGTTTGTGTATCCCATCAGTATTGATGATTTTTAAAATATATGTTGTAAGCTCAGGGTGGAGAGAAAATATGTTTGTGTTTTTGCAGAGTTGGAGATTCATGAAAAAAATTCACTTACGTTTGAGATCCTAGCATAAGAGCAAGCCTGGGGGAGTTAGAAAGAATTCTAGAGAGATTTAGCTGAATCCAGGGGTATGTATTTGCATTTCAACAGAAAAGGAGACTTTGGGAACATCTTTAGTTTGTAGATGTTTGTAGAGCTTATCTGGCCCTTGGAAAGATATATTTATATTCTAAAAGGTTAGAGTGGGACTTGGGGATTTTTCCATCCCACCTCCATAAAGCAAAGTTAGGAGAGAAGGAGAGGTAGCTGCCTCTTACTTCTCCCATTTCTCTTCATTCCTCACCTATTTATAACAACTCCAAAGTTTGTAAGCATAGGACACTTGCCCTGGCTTTCATCATATCACCTCAGAAGTAAAAATCAAGGTGTGACAACTAATGTGATCATTATTTGCACTGAAGTGAATTTGCATTTTAAGTGAATGATAAATTTGTGTCCCATCCAGAACACATTATGTGAGAATTCAGGATGTAATTAATACAGATGATTATTAAAAGAATAATAGTGAATTTTATTCTCATATGTGTGTGAGTGCATTTGTGTGTGTACATGATTGAACAGTCCTCAGCTGCATGATCGACTGATGATTATGGAAGTTCTTTATGACATTGTCTTTAATATGGACATACAAGTGAGTGCCTTTATAACATGCATTCTATAAACATTTTATGAGTTTTTTTGTAACTTTACTCCTTTGTATTATTGCTTTGCTGATACATTTTTAATGTCTGAATTGAAAAAGAATTTTCATGGGATATTACTACAGAGTGGAAAGTGAAATATGACTCTGTATAAATCTTCCCCATTAAAAATGTATGTAGAACTATCTAACCCAAATGTGCATAATTAGAAAGTAGTATTAGTGAGAGGTCCAGGTTTCATAAGCTAGGAGAGTGAAGGTTGAGTACTTTATTAATATTACCCAAGCTCTAAAAATAAATTTAGAAAGCAGAGTGGCCTTCATTAGATATTGTATTATCATTTTATATTTTAGCAGCAAAAAGAAAGTTTTCATTTTTGTTGGTTTTAAATTAAGTATATGTGTGATGATCTCCATAGTAATAGCATGTTTGGTTGTGTTTGGGTCTCCTTTTTATTATTCTATTTGGCCTTTCACATCAAATCCATAAGAACAATCATTAAAAATGCTGTTTTTAATGCTTATGCTCTTTTGAGCCCTGTCTTTGTTCGTTTGGGGGAGTTTGGTGGTATAAAATTTGTTCCTGCCTTTGAAGTAGTATACAAACTAACAGGGAGACATGCAGAAGAGACGCATAGAATTCAGGCATAGAAACAATCAATGTGTTATAGGACTCAAAGTGGCTGGAGGACACTCTGTTAAAGGAACCAGGAAAGACTGCATGGTACAGTCGATGTTTAAGATGGCCCTTGAAAGTTTGGTAGTTTTAGCTTCATGTGTGTTCACATGAAGCTAAAAATAACTTTAAAATATATATTTCAGTATGCATTGTAATTCTGTCTTTTGATTTTTAATTTTTTTAGATATGTAGGCTCACATGCTCATTTTACTATATAATCCAAAAAATAATGAAAATACATTAGATAACATGTAGAGGGAATATCTAAGATTTGCTAAATAGAGAAATTGATGGCTGATTTAGCAGATTATTACCAAGTCTCTACCAGCCAATTCCAATGTCTTAACTTAATCAGCCCAAATTTTCCAGCCATATTAAATGGCAAAATTTTAAATGGTCACTCTGAAACTAATTTCCCCAGTTAGAAAATTTCAAGTATGCGATACAGTGTTGTTAACTGTAATCAGGTGGCTGTGCATTAGATCTCCAAAACTTACACATTTTGCATAACTGAAACTTTGTACCCTTCGACCAACCTTTCCTCATTTCTTTCTCCCATTCTTTACCCCACCCTTGTCCCTGGCAACCATTGAAATGGAATTCAAAAGACTTTTATTGTCACCAGACTTAACCTCAAATTGTTCTGTCTTAATGATACCTCTTGCTCCATGGCACATATTTCCATCCAGGGCTGTCCGACCCGTGGCCCACAGGCCGCATGCGGCCCAGGATGGATATGAATGTGGCCCAACACAAAATTGTAAATTTACTTAAAATCTTTTTTTTTGCTCATCAGATTTCGTTAGTGTGCGTGTATTTAATGTGTGGCCCAAGACAACTCTTCCTCTTCCAGCATGGCCCAGAGACACCAAAAAGTTGGACACCCCCAGTACATCTTCGTCTGGTTCATCATGCAAGCTCCAGCAAGAACAGGCTTCTCACTTTGAAGTTTAACTTCTCCTTCTTTTAATGGTTTAAAAGTAAATCCGAGAAGCAAACTAATACATTAAAACATTTTGCTCTTGTCTGAAGTAATTTCCTTACATCGGTTGTTGTACATAATCTCTATTGAATGAATGTAAGACAGAATACTGAGGAGATCCTTTAAATATGGATGGATGTCTTGGTTTTCCTTAAATTATAGCCAGTCAGCTTTCTACCTTACTGAGGTTGGTCACCTCTCTTATTTCTTGCTAATGAGCCCTTCCTCCCTCCCAAGACCCTTCATTGGTAATTTTACTGTCATTAGTAAAACAAGAATGGATATGTTATGGGAAAGACCTCAGTTCTTCTTGCTGACACAGCAGAAAATTACAGATCAGCAAGTCTATTAGCATGCAAGCAGGATTCATTGGTGATCTGTTCTCACGGAAGAGACAGGGCCTAGCTAAGGTGGGGGTTAAAAGGCATAGGTTCAGGGCAAAGCAGGGCAAGAGCAGTGAAAGCAAGGGCAGCCAAAGGCCAGGGTGGCAAGCAGGTACTTTGTTCTGAGGACATATATAGTTGATGGGATAGGGGTGAAGTTCTATATTGATTGACAAGTAAAGGTAGCGCCAGCTTCCCTGGGGACACATGACTACCCAAACTTAGGTATGTGTGAAGGTCGGTTAGCCTGAATCCTTATTTTGCTCCAGACCACATTTGTATGTCTTGTTGTAAAACAGACACGTAACAGGAGGCAGTTAATTAAAGTTGGGGTAATTACCCACAGTTATTTTGGGACCTTTTCTGTAAACATTAGGGACTCCCTGGTAAAACAGATAGTGACCACAGGTAAGCAATGAACCAAAGTTGTTTTATGGGCTTCTTCTTTGGGTACTGTGGACCCTTTCCTCTCCCCCATTCCAGGCCCTGGGATGAACACACAGTTTCAAAGACTTTCTTTCCCAGATAGTAGGAGCCATCCATTGAATTTAAGGACTGCCCTCCTTCTGTGTTAGCACGGTGTTTCCTGTGATGTTGTAATACCCAGCAATATTATCCGACTAGGCTCAGGACTGCTGAGTTAGTGGTTGAGACATGTCTCCCTTCTCCTCCCTGCCTTAGTTTGCTATCCATTCTACCTAACAGCTATAATCTCCACTTCTTCAAAAGAATAGTGTATGAAGAAATGTGAATTAGTGAATTAGCAGACAAGATAGTGCCATTCTCCATGGACCGCTGCCAAATATCAGCCAAGTATATCACTTGCAAATGATACTTTACCCCTCCTGGGCTCTTGCACCATTTGTGTTTCCAAGGCCAGGCCTAGATTATTTTCAGTTGGTAACTTGACCATGTGTCATTAAGACATAGCAGGTCTTTATTTCATGGAAATACAGAGAACTCCTTGTACACTGGCAATGACAGAGTTAATGGCTCAATAGGTGGTGATGTGTATGTCTGAATCCCGGCTTCCCATCAATCCCAATATTTTTTTGCTATAAATAGTTCTCCTTCACTACCCCCACCCTTTTCTAGGAGATTTAAAGCACTATATTAACCTAATAGAGCCCTTCCTTTTTCTGATGCTGGCCCTCTTTTTGACTGCAGCTTATATTCTGGTTATGTATTCTCCCTTATGTTATTCCTCTGCATTTTAAAATTTTATCTCAAATACATTCTAAGCCTCATCTAGAATTTATCTTGTTTATCAGTATAATTGCCAAATTTCTGCCTTACTATGTCTTTCCTGGGAAAAGTACTTTCCCCAAACACTTCGGTCTAATCTGTCTGAATTGTTGCTCTTGTCATGTTATTCCTTGTTTGGAAACAAAGTCCCCCATGCTGGCATTTAAACCCTCCGCAGTGTGAATCCTGCAATGCTTAGTCTCATTGATCACTTTTTATCTCCCCTTTTCTTATTCATCCCCCAAATGGTACCTCTTTTTTCTTGAACATACACTGCGTGTCCTTACCTATCTCTTTGCCTTATACCACGTTCCTTTTCTAATAGGATACACCTGTCCCCTGGCCCCAAATACAACCCTTTCAAAATTCTAACATTCTTCAATGCCCATCTCAAATGATACTTCCTTCCTTAGGCTTTTGCTTGAATACCTTGTCATCTTTTACTTAATAACACAGTAGTTTTCCTACTTATCATTGTTCTTTTCCTTAATTACACATTTCTTTAAAGCAGGGATCATGTCTTCATCATTTTAATTATTGTTTATAAGTGTATGGTGTTCTTTCTGATGTCTTTTATGGGATCTTTGAGGGTCTGATGTCAATGTTATTTTTAAAACACTCCTAATTCATGTTTTGACTCTTCTAGTTTGTCTTTTAACACTTAGGCTAAGATCTTGTGATTCATCTCAATATATTGTTTGTTGTGTCCACATTTCAGTGTCTTTGTCACTTAGTGACATTTTTATTTATTTTATTTTTATGTAAAAATGTTTATTGATTTGGGAGAGAGAGAGAGAGAGAGAAATGCTGATGTGAGACAGAAACATCTTTTGGTTGCCTCCCATACACACTATTAACAGTAATTGAACTTGCAACCTAGGCATGTGCCCTGACCAAAATCAAACCCTCACCCTTTGGTGTACAGGATAATGCTCCAACCAACTGTGCCACACCAACCAGGTCAGTAACATTTTTAAAGTAATGCAATGATTCCTGTACTATGTTTCAGTTCTTTTAATATATTTTAATTAATTTGCATATCCTCTAGTTTATATTTTTCTTCTTTGTAACTAGGCTACTGACCCAAATCCAATTCTGATGCTCATGTTCTTTGTCTCGATGTATGAGAGTTTTCCTACATACGCCCCTGGGAAAGGGAAGCCCTTTCATTATACTTTCTCACCACTGTGCTGATACAGGTATGGATGTGTTAGGGCCCAAAATACACATAAAGTTAAGCACTTAAGAGGGGTTTTAGCTATTTTTTCTCTAACTTCAAATTCACAAGTACCTATATGTAGCTTCTTCTAGGTGAAAATTTTAGAAGAGTGAAAGAAACATTTTTTTAGCTTTATCAAGGTATAATTCATATACAAAGAACTGCACATAGTTAATGTACACAATTTGATGAGGTTTATATATGCAACCCCTGTGATACTAAAACCATGATCCAGGTAATAGGCATATCTGACATCCAATGGATATAAAGTTTCAGTTATGCTAGATGAATAAATTCTAGAGGTCTTGTTACAGAACAAACAAGGCGGGGGGTGCCTGGGATGATATACTATTACTGAAAGAAACCTCCAGGTCCGTTATGTCCACTGTTTATAGGAAAGATGTTTCTTAATGCCAGAGATTCATGAAAAGGAAAGGAAATGTTTATTTAATGCTATACAAACTTCAAGTAGTGACCTAATGTCTTTATCAAAAATCCTAAAGTCCCTTAAAACACCCACAAACAGACACAGTCCTTCCTTCCTTCCCCCTTTGCCCAGTCCAGAGTACCGTATCTCAGGAAAGGAAATAGAAGTCCATGGCTCAGGCAGCCCCCGGTTCTTCCCAGTTAGTACTGTCTTGACTGGGAGACCTCCCTGGGTTCCTGGCACCCTCAGCTGTGTCACCAAGATCTCTGCTAAAGCCGAGTGGTAGTTCCCCCTTCTAAAGCTGCGGGGGTCTCCACTCTGGCAAAGGCACATGGTCCTTTCTCCCCAGCTCCAGCCGCGTGGTCCTCTCTCCCAGGGCCACGGCAGTCCCCACTCAGCCAAAACCGAGTGCTTCTCTCTCTTAATGGTTGTCGTGCCTGGGTTTAAATCTCCGTGCCAATTTTTTTCTGCAGCCCCATTTCCAACTCCTTCCACACTCAGTTACTCCTGCCAGTAATCTTACATTCTTCCAGCTTTACTGGACTGCCATTGTGGGTCTGGGCAGGTGCGGCCCATGTCATGGAGCCCATCTTCCCCAAGCTCCCACACAAGCGCTATAACTCGGGGGACCTGCCCCGCAGTCCTGTCTTGGGAGGGGGAGGTCCCTTTCCATGCCCCTGGTCTAGAGCATGGCCATAGCTATTTAGCATATCTAAGTGACCAGCCGAAGGCTATAGATATGTTAAATGACTATGCCATGGATTAGCTGCAAAGCTGTCTGTCTCTGTACAAAACAACCCTGCATATCCTTGCTCTGTATGCCCATTCCCCCAACTCACACCTGTGGGGGAAGGGGTGAAGACATCTTAAAATCTCCTGGACACCTTGAGTTCTGGACCCCATTTCAAATGCCCATTTGGGGTCCCCCCTCTTGGCTGCACCCTGTAACAGTCTGTCATACAACATGGTACCTATAATTAATAATATGGTATCATGCCATTGAAAATTTGTTAAGGGGGTAAATCTCAAGTTAAGTATTATTGTCACAGTAAAAAAGGGACATAATGAAAGACACATTTTCACTTAATCACCACTTGCAATGAAATGACTCTCATTTCCATTTGTGAAATGAATGGATTTCAGTAAATGGAAGATCAAAGTTTAGCACATTTGATGGTCCCATCCTTCAGGTCCACTTGAAATCCATTTCATGTACAAGAGGACTGGCACTGTAAGTGTAAATATGTGATCTGAATATGTTCAACTTTCCTTTAGGGAGTCTACACACACAGATGGATTTTGTTCAAATGAGGATATGGAAAGGGAAGTAATAATAGAGGTGCTCCTGACCTGCGCCCCCTAATTCCCATTAAAGGATTTTATATGCTGGAGCTGCTAACTACAGAGAAATATGCTTTTCAATTTACAGAAGAAATTGTGGCAATTACATTTCTATATAAATATACTCATGTTTACAGGTCTTCTCTCTGATGAGGAAATATCTTGTCAAGGTATATTGATTTCAAATTTTTAACCATTAGTTTCTTATTGACACATACAAAATATTTTCCTGCATAATTTTTAAATTGCTTATTCAAGACTTTCACTTTTACTCATTTTTTAAAAGATTTTATTTATTTATTTATTTTTAGAGAGAAGGGAAGGGAAAGAGAAAGAGCAGGAGAAAAACGTCAATGTGTGGCTGCCTCTTGCACGCCCCCACTGGGGACCTGGCCTACAACCCAGGCATGTGCTCTGACTGGGAATCAAACTGTTGACCCTTTGGTTCACAGGCTGGTACTCAATCTACTGAGCCACACCAGCCAGGGAAGTTTTTATAAAATCATTAACCAGCCCTGGCTGGCGTAGCTCAGTGGATTGAGTGCGGGCTGGGAACCAAAGTGTCCCAGGTTCGATTCCCAGCCAGGGTACATTCCTGGGTTGCAGGCCATAACCCCCAGCAACCGCACAGTGATGTTTCTCTCCCTCTCTCTCCCTCCCTTCCCTCTCTAAAAATAAATAAATAAAAATTTAAAAAAATGAACATTAGGAGAAAACTAGTAAAATTTGAAGAAGCCATGGAGTTTAAAAAAAAATCATTAACCAGATTTATAGATCCCTTCAACATGCTTTCTCAGAACACCATAGGCTGATATACTTATTCTGTATAAGTTTCTATATAAATTATACTTATTCTGTATAACAATTAATTTACCACATTAGTCTAATTCATGTTTATTCCTTTACCTTAGTTGTTTTGTGTATTCTTATTTATATTCTATGTGGGGGGAATAATTTTATAATTTTTTTTCAAAACTTGTAATAATTTATTGCAATAAGTGATTTGTAATTGTCATCTCCTTGAAAATTAAGTTTATAGCCTCTGTGACAGGGTAAGTGATGGTTACAAGATTTAAGTTACAAATTGGGAGAAACTACATTCTTGTCTCAAAAGGTAAAGAGTTTGGTTTATGAAAAGAAGTCAACCATCTTATTTTTTGCTGGCAAATATTAAGGTGTATTTCTTTTTATTATTTTTTCCATTTTAGTTAAAATAAAAGATGCAACATTTATTAATTTTTTTCAACAGCATTTCCTAGGATAATTCTTTAAATACAAAGCTGTTTAAGGGCCTTGGGTACTAACTGACCTAAGGCTGTATTTACATTGCTGAAGGTTTTTGACATCAAGATAATGCTTCACAAGTTTGAAGGTTGGCTTAAGCTTACGGTTTCCTGGAGAAGACTGGTAAAATAAAGAAATTAAGTATTACTACAGTTACTACAAATTCTCTATTGCTATTTACATAGTTGTATTTCTTTTTTTATTGGAGTTATTGGGGTGACATTTGCTAATAAAATTATATAGGTTTCAGGTATACAATTCTATAATACACCATCTGTGTATGGTATTGTGTGTTCACCACTCCAGAAATAAACTCACACCTTTGTACTCAATTAATATTTGACAAAGGAGTCAAAAACATACAATAGGGTAAAGATAGTCTTATTCAGTAAAATTTCAGGAGTGTCAAACTCATTTTCACTAGAGGCACGTCAGCCTCACAGTTGCCTTCAAAGGTCCGAGTATAATTTTAGGACTGTATAAATGTAACTACTCCTTAACTGTTAAGTAAGAGCTCGGTGCTGCCACCGGGTAGAACAAAGTGCTGGGCCTGATAAAACAAGGTGGAGGGCTGGATTTGGCTCTTGGGCCTTGTGTTTGCTACCTCTGCAATAAATGGTGTTCAGAAAATTGAACAGATACATGCAAAAAAAAAAAAAGAAAAAGAAAAAAAAAAAGAAACTAGATCACCTTTTTATACCGTACACAAGAATAAACTCAAAATGGATTAAAGACAAATGTTACACTCAAAACCATAAAAATTCTAGAAGAAAACATAGGCAGTAAAATCTCAGATGTTTCTTGTAGCAATATGTTTTCTGATATATCTCTTCAGGCAAGGGAAACAAAAGAAAAAAGAAACAAATGTGACTATATAAAACTAAAAAATTGTATTTCATTATATCATTTAATTTTTATCATTTAAAAAGTAATACTAATGCTGGATAATGTTTAAACTAAAATTAATAATGATGTTGAAAATCAAGGCATATTTAAATGAAAATATGCTTTCTTTCCTCATTTACCTATTTACTAGAAATAACTTTCAAACTTTAAGACTATAAAGGAGATTTTACAGATATCAGTTACAACAACCTATGACCTTAAACTCCATTAAAAAAATAAAACTTACTGGGAAATTGTCAGTTGAAATGTTTGGCACAGTTTGACCCTGTGAACCAACACCATGAAATGAGAGTGCCTAATGAAAGGATACAGCCAGTGTCATTTGCTATCGTGGCACCATTTCCTGAGCAGGCCTATAACCTTGTTAAACATGACTACCATTTTATTCTTCTGGGATTATGTCCCCAGGACTGGAATTACTGGAAAACAAGAACAGAACTAACTGCTCCTCACAGCTACAGGCAGAAGATAACATTGGAACAAACTGCAGCCTCATGTTACAATGTCCACACAGCCCAGGGGCCACACAACATCAACCCCCCACCCTTTTTTAATCCAAGTATAATCCAATAAAAGCTCAAAGCCCCTAGTCCCTCCATGCTGGTGTACCTTGCCATGCTATGGTCCTCTCCTTTCTTAAAGGGTGAATAAAAACTTTACACTTTCTTTTCTTTGTGAATTCTTTTACAGCCTGCATCACCAACCACTAATGCCAAAGTCATAGGTTGTCATTCTTAGCCACCTTTTCAACTTCTTAGCATTTAGGAAAAGAATCTTAAAGAGCAACTATTATAATTGAAAATGCATGTCTGTAGGTATGTGCCACTAATGGAAATATAAAATATTGTCTCTAGAAAAACATAGTGATTGTGTTATTCAGTGGTTTTCTGATATTATTTTTTCTAAAAGTTGAACTGTTGTATTTTTTATTTTTAAAGCAAAAATTACACACAAGCCCAGTAGTTAAAAGAAAAACATCATTACTTTTCTTTTATTTTTTAAAAAATTTATTTATCTATTTTTAGAGAGAATGGAAGGGAAGGAGAGAGAAACATCATTGTGTGGTTGCTTCTCATGTACCCCCTACTGGGGACCTGCCCCGCAACCCAGGCACGTGCCCTGACTGGGAATGGAACCTGCAACCCTTTGTTTCACAGCCTGTACTCAATCCACTGAGCTACACCAGCCAGGTAAAAACATCATTCTTGTAAAAGAAAAATAGAGACTCCATTTTTTCTCCTTCTCTTGAAAAGTTTTCCTTCTTCTCATCTACTCACTACTACTGCATGAAATACTAGTTTAGTGGAACAGATGTATTCAATGTCTTTGTGTCATTGGACATAATTAAACTTAGTTCTTTCCTTAAATTCTCAGGGCTGGTTATGGGAGTTCCAGGGTTATCAAATAATAATAGTTCACATTGAAACTACTATGATTTTCAAAATTTCCTTCCTGAACATGGCAATTAGCAACTTAAATCATGTTTCAGATAAGTATGAGAATTAAAATGATCTGATATCTTAATGAGCACTAGGAATAAACTAATTAATTAATTAAAAGAAAAAATTTCCCCACATTATAAGTGATATTAATAGGTGTTTGAGCAGCCTGTGATGTTCCCAGGCTGAAACACTGTCTTGAAGGTGGGAATGCTCACAATAAGATAGTTTATGATGTTCCCTGCGTTGGACTTTCATGTCCCCCTCACCCCTAGTCCATTAAAAAAGGAAGAGTACAATTTCTACTGGTTCTGAATCAAATCTGCAAATCTATGCACCTTAGCCTAACCCTGTCCTTCAGCTGGTAGACCAGTGGTTACAGTCAGAAGATACTCACTCTCTGGTGTGCCATAAATTCAGAAACCATGAGCAGCAGTCTGTGTTGGGGACACCACCTGGATTATTTTAGAAGACATGTCCACATCTAGCCCTTTATCTGAACATCAGCTGAAGAAATTAGTACTAGGGCATCCTCCTTCAAATTTTCTCCTTCTTGCATGCCATCTTTCACTGCTCATCGGTACTTCTGGCCTGTCTCAACAATCTGTCATCACTCATTGACATTCATATTAACATCCAGAGCTCAGTGCAGAGGACCTAGTGTACTTGGAGGAAAAAATACCCATTGCCAGCAGGAATCAAGACAGATCCAGCCCTGATACACTGGCAAAGGACTATAAGAATGGTCGAGACTTATAGCTTCCCCAGAATCAACCAGTAACATTACTGGAGGATACAAGAGAAACAGCTATACTTGGTCTATCAGTAGGTAGGGGAATTCTGTGGGATGGTGCACACTTCAAGTAAACCTCCTCACTCAGATAACCATACAATTTCTGTTACTGGTGATTCACTCAGAGACTTCCCAACTCAGTTCCTGTGAGTTGTCCTGGACGCTCCATTCAGATTCCCCACTTTCATTCCTTGTGGTCCTTTCCCCATTATACACTGAGCTCTGGATTCAGAACTTCAAGAACAGACTACCAGCCTGTTCTTGGTTCTTTGTACTTGAATTCACATGTAGTTTCTCTCGTGGACCCTGGGCACTGCTCTTTTCCCAAATCCTCATCCCTCACTAAGTGTAAGTCGCATTCCCTGTCTACTGGTCATTTTGATCAAATCCTTGCTTCTCAAATTAAGCACTTTGGATTTTTAAAATGATATATGTGTGAATGTTTATGTTATTCACCTGCATTAATTTGTTAAAATATGAATTGGAAGAAAGTTTGGGATAAATTTTTGGCAATACTTTTAAAAATTTACAATCTTCACACATTCTCCACTTTAACCCAATTTCTTCCTGGCTAGCATGATCAACAGTAGACTTCATTCCAGTAAATCATGTTAAAAGTATTTCAGTTCTGTAAGTCATAGCAACAAATGGGAAACAAATTTTGTGCCCAGCCTAAGGAGATGGTTAAATTAGTACAGCACATATATGCAATGGGAGCAGTTAGAGAAGTAAAGTATATCTATATGTTTTGTCATAGAAAGATCCTGCATTCATGTTAAATGGGAAAGATAGATGGCAGAATCTGTATATCACTACCCATTATGTTTTCAAATCATAATGTATTTTTCATAATACATCTATGTATGGGAAAGCCTAGACGTATCTATAAGATAATATACTAGATTGTTAATTGTGACAATCTCTGAGAATGTGGCTGAATTATGAAGGAATATTACACAAGTGGAATATGTGACCTGTTTATATTTCTCAAATTTTTGCACTAAGAATATATACAGTATCAGCTTTTTCCCTTCTATATTGTTTCTCAAGTACTTTGAGTTTATAATACTCAATATGCCAAAATTGCATATTCTGAGTAATATTCTAGACCTCCACACACAAAAGAGCTGGAATTAGACAAAAATTCTGGCCCCTGGGCAAAGTCAACTCTCTGGGGTTAAGGGTAGCAAGATTCTTGGTAAATGAAGCTCACAGACACTGTCCGAATTGCATCTAATTATCATTTTCACCTTGCTTATGTGTGCTTTTAGCACTTTGAGTGTGAGGTCCTTTTTTCTTTTAAGATTTCATTTATTTATTTTTAAAGGGAAGGGAAGAGAGAGAGGAAGAGAGGGAGAGAGACATCAATGTGTGGGAGCTCCTCACAGGCCTTCAACTGGGGACCTGACCCACAACCCAGGCATGTGCCCTGAGAATCCAACAGGTTGTGACCTTTTGGTTTGCAGGCCAGCTCTCAATCCACTGAGTCACACCAACCAGAGCCCTTTTTAATCCCAAGAGGCATAAAGGCATAGTGAGAAATGAATCAAGAGACAGAAGGTAGGCCTCAGGCTGGAGGAATGGAATAGAGTGAGCTCTAGAATTCACACCAAAAGTTTAACCTCGGCTCTGTCACATTACCGGACCTGTGAACTCGGGCACGTTCCCAGCCTTGTGACTCTTAGGCCCTTCATCTGAGGACTGAGTCTGATAACCCCTGCCATAATTTACTGTTGGAAAGAGTGCAATGTATGTAAAGCAGCTGGCACGGATCCTGGCATGGTTCCTGGCATACCTTAGGTCTTTTAATGAACGGCAGTTATTACTGCAATGATTCTGACCACTGACCCTACCACCTTCACCTAGGTGATTTAAAAAAAATCGAGTATGTCTCAGAGAACACTAAGTACTACAGGGTATGGGATATCAGATCCACCAAAATACTGCTTAGCAAGTAAACCACAGTAAATATACACACGGAGGTCGTGTTCTTTAATAATGGGTGAGGAAATTTCTTTTCCAGCTGATGGAACTTAAAATTCCTAGAATTTCTGATGACAACAAATATTTCGCCTTATTTTTCTGTTCTATTCAAATCACCCCTATCAATTTTACACTCATCAAAATGACAAGCATTTCTTAGACTATGCCAAATTACACTGAAAATAACATTTAAAATATCCTGAAATGGAGTTGTCTCTGGCTTTCCCAGAGGACAACAAATGCTAAAAAAGTGGTTTCTGGGTATCTCATATCAGAAAAGTATCACTATTGTCTCTCAAAAACTCCCTGGCGCATGAAAGACTGTTTGTAATGGCACAGAGACAAGACCACAGAACAACTTCTATTCCTGCCCCAGTGGAGATTTCTAACCATGACCCCAAAGTTAAATGTGAAGAAAATTTTCCTCTCCAGCCTTTCAAGTCTCAACTCTGCAACCCACCATCTGTAGGTCTGATCTTTGATCCCCAAACCAAGCCTCTTCTTTCCTTATATCTAACATTTAACTTAAAATTAACTCTCATTAAAGGAATCCCAGCTTTCCCAATTCCCCACTTTCCTTGTTCTAGGGCACTTATGCTTGAAAGTTTCATATAAGACACCTCCACTCACCTGTTATCTCCTTAGTTCACTTGCCCTGTAAACACCAGAAGATACCCCAATGTTATTATTATAGAATTGCTGGTTCAGCAAGTAAAAATTATCAGGACAGGTCCTAGGCCTTCTTTATCCGAGAAAGTCCAGTATTGTGGTGATTTCCAAACACCAAAAAATTTATTAAGGCATGGGGAATACAAGACACAGTGAGCACAGGATCTAATTCACTGAGATTTATTTCATGTACATACACAAAGAAGCAAATTCAAGCATTTATCAATTAATTTTATAAAACAAACATACAAGGTATATGAAAGAAAAAATTGATATTCTTTTACTTAAACCCAAATACCTTAAAACTGATTTCATTCACATGTCCAGTAAATGTCTATAGCAATGCAATGTTTTCCTATTCCAGGTGACAACATGAGATGTTTGGTCACACAATTTGTTTTAGGAATAAAAGCTCTTACTATGAAACCTCTTTAGAGCATTAAATGTGTGAGCAATACCACTCATAAACTCAGAGATTTTAAACCTAATTAAATCTATACTAAATAACTAATAATTTGAATAATACATATTACCAAACAAAAGAACAGATTTTCAAGTTACACATATCAAAGAGAAACACAGGCATATACTGTGTTCCTTTCAGAACCATCGCTGACCTAAATTCTATGAACATGAACTGCTTATTCAAACAATGCATGCAGAAACTATTGCTGACTTCCACAGACATGGGAGTAGCTGTCAGGCTTGGCCTTAAAACTAGCAATGGCCAGGATTATCAATAGCTGTGGTGGCAGTTTTGGCCCGACATCTCTCTTGTTCTTCCTCTAATGCCTCTTCATACAGAGATGTGAAAGAACTTGGGTCAGACCCGTGAACCTTGGCCAAATACTTTAGGACTTCCATCTTGGTGGTTTCAGCATGTGCTCTCGGGCCCCACAGGTATTCACGTTGTGCAGGATAACTGTTGGCCATCAGATGGTAAATTAGGTAATTCTCCTCCACAAAATGTTTGGTGATGAGATTCCTGGGATCTCCAAAGATGTAATGCTTCTTCCCAGGATATAACTTTATCACACTCAGAATTTTCCAGATTTCCTCTTCAGTGGCACGGTTGCCATTCATGAAGATGGCCCCCAGAAGAAGTATCAAAATGCCGGTCTTGGGCACGCCCTTTACACCATGCAGCATCCCATCATAGGTGAGGCCCAATTTGATGACGATGGCGTAGTGGTGCTGGATGGGATCCACTTCCTTCACTTCAAGGCCAAAGATTATCTCCATGCGCTCAGAGGCTTTCACTAAGATATCAGTGAAGTGGTCTTGGTACAGTTTGTTGACAATCTTCAACATTTCTGCCTTGGTTGCTGGTTCTTTCTTTTCATACTTGAAGAGCAGAAAATCCACCAACCAAGCCGCCCTTTCATCTAGAGCATCTATGGGCGCATTCCTGGGGTCTGAATCTGCCTCTAAGGTGCCATCCCCCTCCTCATGGCTACTGGACCCCTCACCAGACTGGCTTGATAGTATGGCCATGGTGACCATTGAGGAGGAGCAGAAACTGTGAGTTCTCTCAGGAGTACTGGGGATACCAGCAGCAGGAGCCTTCTTCAAACTGCCAGGCATGGGAGGGTGGGAGGAGAGATCGGCCTTCTCCACAGCCTCTGGTGCCTTTGCAGCCTCCAGGCCTTGGGTCTCACTGCGGCTCTGAAGGGGTTGGTTGGGTGAGCCCTGTGGATTCTTCTGATTAAAAGCCATGATGTTTGTAGGTGTCAGTAATCAGGAGTGTGAACAGGAAGGCAATGGGGAATCACTGTCTAAGGGAAAGAAGAAAGATGTGAGTGGCCTCAACCGCTAAGCTCAATGGTGGTGGCTCTAATAATAAAAGTCACCTGAGATGGACCTCTCTAGAAAGCAAGACTACATATGACCTCCTGGTTGCTCTGTCCTCCTAGGGCAAGAAGGGGAAATGCTTAATTCTCCTCAAGGTGCAGCCAGCCAAGCCAAGCTGAGAATTCTCAGGGATGACAGTAGACAGGTTAGGCAGGTGTGGCTGTGCCTGGTAGAACCATTTGCGTTCTGAAGAGGGTGGTCCCTTCAGTGCCCACTCAGGTTCATTACCAAGGCATTCATAAGGCCTGTGTCATCTCCCCATGCTAAATTAAGCTGTCTCCCCAGGATCAAGTCACACCTCCTTTCAGTCATTTCTCTGTCTCCCTATGGAAACCTGCACTGGCTATACACTCTATCCACTGTTGATCTCAGTCTAGCTGCTTCAGTTCAAAACTGCCATCTTCCTAGACCCCAGTATATGAGGTGAGGTATTAAGACCAATAGTCATCCAAACAAACAAACAAAACAAAAACAGACTCACTGATACAGGGAATATAGTGATGGTTGCCAGAGGGGAGGAAGATTGGGGAACAAGGGGGAAAATTGAAGGGATTGAGAAATACAGCTTGGTAGGTATAAAATTGTCAAGAAAATGTAAAGTATAGTATAAGGAATGTAGTCAGTAGTATTGTGATAACTATGTAGGGTGCCAGGTGGGTACTGGAAATATCAGGGGGGACACTTTGCAAAATGCAATATATGATTGTGCAAGCACTGTGCAGTATATCTGAAACTAATACAAAATAATACTGAAGGTAAACTGTAATTGAAATAAATAAAATAAATAAGTAAAAAAGAAGGACACTGGAGGATTGAGCGAGAAATGAGAGCAATGTAATGATGGAAACAGAGATTATAATGGTGCTGCCACAGCCAGGGGATACCAGTAGCCTTTGGAAGCTGGAGGTGACAAGGAACAGATTCTCTCCTGGAGCCTCCAGAAAGAAGCTGCCGTGCAGATATGTTGATTTGAGCCCAAGACTCATATTGGACTTCTGTTTTGTAAGCCACTAAGTTTGTGTTAATTTTTTACAGCAGCAATAGGAAACTAATAACTGGGCATACTTTCTTAATATTATTAAAAAATACTTTCAGAAAACTAAAACATCTTGACTGTTATTCAGATATAAAAGTAAACATAAGCTAGAGATTTTTTAACTTATGAGAAAAAACAGGCAATCTTTTCACTGGTTCAAAAACGGGAGTCATGTAGCACAAATGCATTTGAAATAAGCAATGTTAAAATGAAGACTCAAATGGAGCCCCTAATTTATTTTTTCACTGATGGAGTAAAGAAAGTCATTTCAGCTTCTGTCAGATAGGACAGAATCTGTACGTCTGACTCTTTCCATTCAGGGTGTTGGTGATGATGAAAAATGTGCCAGAGTGCTCAGGCCTGAGCTGGTTTGTAGGGAGACCTTACTGAAGGATGTGATCCTGATGAAGCTGGTCCCCAGAGCCAACCTCACAGTAGCCAAGAATTTCACTGGAGGATGCTAGTGAGCTGGGGCTGGTCCACAGCAAGTGGCCCATTAAATGGCAAAGAAACTTCCCAGAGAATGAGTACCCAGGGCCTCCCACATGCTGATCTGGCAGCTGCACATTCACCCAAATATAAGTAACCAAAGAGGAGTGAAAATGGTGAGGAAAATGATTAAGCTTGGGGACACTATGTACTGTTCTGCAACTTGTGTTTCTCACTTAACAATATACTGTGGGCATCTGTCACTGGCTATAGATTCTCTATCTCTTAGTAGGTGCAAGGTACTCCACTGTACATGTGTCCTATAATTTAATTTACCATTTGCTTACTGATGGACAATTATGTTGTCTCAAAGTTTTCACTACAACCAAAAACTGCAATGTCATATGTAAATTATACTTCAATGAAAGAGTTGCAATATGCATTCTTTTATTTTAACAACAATGGATATACATAGAGAAAATTCTGGAAGGATATACACCAAAATATTTACTCTGGTGGTCTTTGGAGGAAGGGGGTTTTGGGGAATGTTCTCTTCTGTCTATGTTATTCATAGTTGTATGGCTTAAAGTGCTTCTTACCAGCATGTATTTTTCTTTATAATCAGGAAATAAAAAAAATATTTTGATATTGAAAACCTGTATTGCTTAGTTAAAATTATAAACTGCAAAAAAAACAACAAAAACCCTGCTAGCCACCATTGTCTGAAACCCCCCAAGGATGACTACAGAGGCAACATAGATATCATAGGGGCCCATGTTTACTCAAGTGGATGGTCAGCTCTTTGCTCATACAAGGTCTACACCTTGAAACTTGATAGTATATGAGACTCTTCCCCTCTGCTAACCTGATACCACTCACATTATACAGTTTCATCCCTGTGACTACTGAGTATGAATTAATGGGTTGTCATATCGACAGTTCCCTCAAGTGTGACAGCAGGACAGGGCTCTGTTGAGAACATTATGTTCCAGAGTGAGTGTCCCCATGACCCCCTTTAGGGTCCTTCCCATGACTAATTATAGGTACTGAGATCAGACATCACTTCCATAGAATAATCATCTTCACCCATAGTTCAAGGAGCAGGCAGTTAAGGTGATATCTCTGCTACTCAGCTCTCCCCAGGGCCTCCCAGGGATGACAGCAGGGCTCAGCAGAATTATTTGGGCTCCTGACTTATGGGACAAGTGTTTACTTAGCCCTCTCTCAAGGTATTTACTCTGGCTACTGCTCAGACCTCAGCCCCCAGCTACGGGCATATAAAGCCACCCCAGAAAAAAGGTCTATTTTCATAGAGACAACTGAGAAGAAAGTCGTGAGATGGTGCTGCCTTGGGCTCATCGCCTAGAAGCCTGGAGGGTCCTGAGACTCCTCCTCTTGTCCTGAGTTTGCCCATCACAGTAATGCTTCACTTCTCAGTGAACACCATGGGACAGTGATGGGTTGTCTCATGAGACTATCATGGCTTGGGATCTCCCAAGGGTTCCTTGGGACCCTGGGAAAACCCTTTTAGGTGGAGAGTGTGCCCTTCAGATATAACTCAATGGCACCTGCCAGGGTGTAGGGCTCTTTCTGACAAATAATCTATTCAGGTCAAATTCTTCACTTTCTGGGACTCAGAATAGCAAGTGAGGCGTGGCCTCTGGCTGCCATCCCTTTCCTGGGTCATTTAGAACTGACAGCAGGGAAAAGGTCTCTGCAGCGTGCCCTGTGCCATCGGTTGGTTGGTCCCACAGCCCTCACATGTGCTCTTTAAATTGATACAGGGTGATGTGTGCCCTGCTGTGCTCTATTGCTTTAGCCCCCACCTTCCCATCGAGGCCCCATCTCTCTGAGACCCCAAAGTAGAAGTGAGGGGACACCTCATGCACAGGACTACCAGGGCTGAAAAAAGTGGCTACACACTACACCACAGCCTTCACCCTGCCCAGGGGTTCGTGGAACCCTAAGAATTCCTCACAGTCCCCCCAACCATGACTCTTGCAGGGCCTGAGACCCCCTTTTTTCTGGAGATGACACGCTAACCTCAGCCTAAGGCCTCACATCCCTCAGAATCTCTAGGCTGAAATCAGTCAGCAATACCTCCACGAACCCCTACTAGGGCAGAGGAAGGGGCCCAGTCTCACAGAGGCCACCACTAGTACAAGAGGGTCATCCCCTAACTCTGTGTCCTCACTCAAGGGCCTTTTCATGACAACTGGTGGTCCAAGATTATTACCAATCCCATCAACCCCCAAAGGCCATCCTTTCTCGGCACCATACTCCCACAACAACTGCCCCATGCCCACACCCGTCCAATGACAAACCCTCAAAAAACCACCCCACCCCACCCCACCCCCACTCTGCACCCACAGAAAGGCAGTCCGCGCCGCTACTTGATAAGAAGGAAATCTGGGGTACGTCATCTCAGAGCCCTGAAAGGGTCTTCTCAAGGAGGGGTTTGGGGCTCGTATCTCATGGGGCTTCCTCTCTTCTGTGGTGGGTGCTGCCCTTAGTCCTTCTTTAAAGTCTTACCTGACACCTGGTGAGCTCTGGGGTCCTTCCCTCAGGGGTGGAGAATACGTCGCGCCTCGAAGCGAAGATGGCTCAACTGCCACAGACTTGAAGAGGAAGTCAGGGGGCGGGACATCCGGTTATCTCTGCCTGGGGCTTCTGGGTTCAACTGCAGAGGCGGACTTTGCCCCCACACTTCCCCACTTTCAGGTCAGTTTCGTAGTGGAGGAGGTGGTTGCTGGTCCTGGCTCATGGTCCTCACTCTGCCGCCTCTCATGCCCTGGAAATCATCCCTCTGGGAGCCAACATCCTTCCCTTCCTGCTAAGGTCCTCAGGTCCCTGAGTACCCTGATGAGAACCTATGGGGGTGCCTTAGACTAGAGCCCTGCCAAGGCTTTTAGGGCTGAGTCAGGCGGTGGCACATCTCTGTGCGACCCCTCTTGGTTTTCTGGTGGTGTTCTCCTCTGTCTTCACTCATGGGGCTTCTTTTTGGCTCCTTTCTCATGACTTAGGCTTCCTGGGAGATGCAACATCTCAGCCGACTGTGAATGAGTTTACTTTTATTTCGTGGAAGACTTGCAGAGCTTGGAATAAGTTGTGTCCCATTCTTAATGTCAAATGGTGAAGTCAGAGCACAAGGTGGGCAGTGCCCAGGACAGCTGGTGGGCTGTTGAAGAAAAGTCATGAGATCTATTCCTTCTCTTCAACAGCCAGACTTAGTCTCATGTAAATGCTTTTTTTAAAGTTTACTTTTTACAGGGAGGGACTGAGGTGAATATTTTGGAAGCTGCTGATTTTTTTTAGGTTATTCAACATTGGAATATGCAGAAATCATTCAGATGATGAACATTATCTCTCTTTGCTTTTTATACATCTTTTTTTTGTGGTTATATTTTTACATTATTTTATTGTATTTTCCCAATACCATTTATCACCCTATACCTTCTTCCACCTCCATAGCTCCACCCTGCAATCACCATGCTGTTTCAGTGTCCATAAGTTCTTTCTTTTTTTTTTCTTTTGCTGGAACCCTTCAGCCCTCAACCTACCAGGGCGGTCATCCTGCTCTCTATGAGGCTGCCTCTATTTTCCCTGTTAGTGCAGTATGTTCATTAAATTCCACTTACAAGTGAAATCATGTGATACTTGTCTCTCTCTGACTGACTTATTTCACTTAGCATAATGTTATCCAGGTGCATTCATACTGTCACAAAAGATAAAATTTTTCTTCTTTTTTATGGCCAACTAGTATTCCATTGTGTAAATGTACCATAGCTGTTTTTGTGGATTATACTTCTCTTTTATTTTGCTGCTCCTAACATTAGTCTGGCTATGTGTTCCTGTCTGGCTTTGAACAGTGGAATATGTTTGACTCAAATATTTTCTTTTGGTCTCTTCATCTATGAGGTCTGCATCAAGAAGACTTAGCTTGTGAAGCTGTGTGGGGTAATTTAATATCTTTTTGTGTGATTGGCAAAATCTTATCTAAGAAGTTGATTAGTTTTTGCCTGATTATTGGGTGCAACTGGTTTCTGTACCTGATCTGATATTGGAGTTTTGGACTCAACTTTTACTTTGTAATCTTTGATTCCAATTTTCTATTTCTAATAGTCTGTCTTCGAGATTTATATTTTGCTTTAAAAAAAGCATTCCACTTGGGTGTTCAAATTTAAATATATGATATTTATAATCAATCATTTTCATTGACTTTTTAGTCATATACTATAATACACAAAACAATACAATGACACTCAGCAAAGCAATCATTAATAGGCATAGGTAGACACCTGGCCAGATTAGTATTTTTTGGTCAATATATTTGGTCTTTGGCAAAATCACTCTAGAGGTGATATTTTATATTCCATTAAGAGGTATGTAATGTCTGTGTGTTATCATATTTGGTGATCTTGGCGCTCTGGTGATGAGCATTTTCAATCTTCATTAAGGGTTATAGAATGCTAATTCTCGCATTCTGTCATTTCTTTTTAATTTATTACCTGAAATTCTTCTATAGGTGGATATCTTTTCTTATCTTCCACTTATCTTGTAGTATTGTTGTAATCTGTTTCTAGCGTTCTCTTTTAATAGTTAAATCTCTTCTGCACCTATATTTTATACAATATTATTTAACTAAGATAATTTGTTTCTTTTGTCATTGACAATACTTATAAATTATCAGTGATATAGATCTTACATAACAGAGAAACAGCATAAAAAATCTTCACATATTTTACTAACTAGAGAGCCAGGAGCATTGGTCACTGAGACCATTGATCAATCTGGAGTGTAAAGAGTGAAAGAGTCTGGGGACATCTATCATGTTACCAATAGGACTTGAGAGCCTATGAACAAGGGAGAAGAGGAAATGGCAGCTTCCCCCTACCATGTTCCACAGGTACTTTCTCTTCTTGTGCTTTCCCTTTGAGACAAGGTCGGCATGTTCAGGGCTACCTGGTCTCAGGCTGTGCCTTCACTTTGAAAAAGTGGGAACTGGGTACTGTTGCTGGATTAGGAGAGTGCTATCTGAGCCAATGATTTGTTCATTTCACCTCCCACTACATCATCCCCTATGCTGGCTGGGCATCTCCAGAGTTTTAACCTGGACTGTACTATTCCAAAGAGTCATCAGGAAATATTGTGTTGATTGCGCACACACTGAGAACCAAGAGGACACATTGACTTAAATGCATTTCCTTGCCAGCTTGTCCAGATGTGCTGGGAAGAGAGTCTTACCTATTCTTCCACCAGGATGGGTATTCCTTTTGGGAGTGAAGAAATTGGGGAAGTGTCTTCCTCATTTTTTGACCAAGTTATAGTGTCCTGCTTCTTTTGGAATTTAGTTTAGAGACTCTCCAATAGAGGCCCCTGATGAGTGTTTGGAGTATTTAATCGCAAAGGGACAGTTCTCTCTACTTGCAGAGAGAGCAGGAATCCAGAACTCTGAGCTATTACACTGTGGGAAGCCAGCTTTTAGTGAATCTAGAAGGAGATAAATTATCACCAGTCTTAGGAAGATGTGTTCTGGAAGTATGTAAATGAGGGCCTTTCATGATCTAAGTGGCATTTTGGGATCCTAGTTTGAAAGACATTAGGCTGACAACCATTGCTTAAATGTCAAAGGGGACTTCACAGAATAAGTTTCCAGAGTCATGAGCTGAGAGAGAACTTGAACAAGATGGACACCATCTTGGTCATTTTGTTGGCTATGGATAATTACTAGTCCAGAACAAGGTACACACCCAACTCTGGCCCAAGTACACATACTTCATTCCATTTACCCTTGCACTGGATGGTCAGGGAACAATTGCTTAACTAGTACATGAAACTATTTCTACTTGTCTTGAGGTAATCATTTTAGGTTTCAAATATGAAATATAGGAATGAATAAAGAGAACAAAGAAGAGTTGATTCCTGAGGAAATATACACATGGTTTTTCTATTGCTGTGTAACAAATCACCAAAAACCTTACCAGTTAAAAATAAACATACAAATTTCTCATAGTATTTTCTGTGTCCGGAGTCCAAGCAGAGCTCAACAGCATCCTCTGTTTCAGGGTAATTTCCACTGTAAATTAAGGTGTTTAGAGCTCTGTTAGAATCTGAGGACTTATCTGCAGAAAAATCCACTGCCAATCTCAATCAGTTTGGTGGCAGTATTCATTTTTTCTTGCCTGTGGAACTGAAAGCTTAATTCTCCCTCCCCTCCCACACACACTTTTTGCAAAATCAGTTTGAATTGTTCTTAAACATAAGCTGCAATTTCAGGCTCAGTGGCCTTCCCCACTGGAAATTCTTAACAAAGCAGATTTCTCCTTCAGTGCCAACAGAAGAGTGAGAGCATGGCTTCTAGCAAAATGGAGTCATATGCAGTATCTGTAATCAAATGAATGATGTCCCATCTTTTCTGACGCATAAAATAGAATGTAATGTAATCATGGTGTGACATACCATCAATTTTGCAACATTTGATAGGTCTGAAACAAGTCACAGGCCTTGCTCACACTCAATAGGAGGAGTAGATAGAGAAGCGAACATCAAAACTTCAGGATCATGGTGTCTACATTGGACTCTGTCTACCATAGTTTTTGTTCCAATGATTCAGGTCTCTTCTTCATCCAAAATACATTCATCTTCTCCCAAGATCCCCTAAAATCTTAATCCACTGTACTACCTATTTAAGGTCTAAACCTCATCATTTAAATATGATTCATGTACAGTTGAGGCTTTTAGAGAGTACATAGTGAACTATACCAACTGGGGCACAATACTTCTCTATTTGTGGACCTCTGAAATAAAAGAAACAAATTATATGGACCCAGATATAATAGTGGGACAGGCATAGGACAACAATGATAGGCATTGCCATTGAATAACAGGAAAAATGAAAGGTACAAAACAATCCCTGGGCCACATCATTGTGAAATCCTATTGGGCAAATATGAATTCCTTGATTACATTTCTAATGCTTTCAAAGGGTTTGCTAAAGGCCAGTCCCTGGGTTCCCAGTTCCTCCATTGGAGTTATCTTTCCCTTATCATGGAAGGTAATGTGTTTATAACTGAATATGCCAAACAATCATTTTGCAAATTGTCATCAAATGCATTCAAAAGGCCCAAAACATCTACCTTACTTCCTTTAGTTAAACATTCCTCTCTAGTTTATCAAAGATTCAAAAGTAAATGTGAAGACCGATTTTGCATTCCAGGCTTTAGTCTCTCAACTGTGAGAGAGATCTGGCCTCTCTTTGAACACTCCATCACCTTTGATTCCCTATCTCCATAGTTGAATTTAAACTTTATTCTCACTGAAGAACATACAGTTTCCTGATTGCACAAAAGGCCATGCCTTGGAACATTTATTGATGGCTGTTCACACTTGGACTCATGCCTCTTTAGTCCTTTTATATGTTCCTTCAGTTAACCATGCTATCTCACTCGCTTCTAACTTGTAGACACAAAAACCTGAGCATTTCAAATAATAGCATACTGTCTTCCAAAGAGCAGATGCTTAATATTTGGAAATGAATGAGTAAATGAGCTTGCTTGTTATCTAATTTATTAAGAATTAATTTCCTGTACATCCTTTATAGCTAAGCGTATATAAGTATATATGCTTTCTTTTACAAAATAACACAGTAAAATATTAAGAAATCTTGGATTGAGCGCGGGCTGCAAACCAAAGCATCGCAGGTTCGATTCCCAGTCAGGGCACATGCCTGGGTTGCAGGCCACAGCCCCCAGCAACCGCACACTGATGTTTCTCTCTCTCTCTCTTTCTCTCTCCTTTCCCTCTTTAAAAATAAATAAATAAAATCCAAAAAAAAAAACTTCTAAAAAAAATCCAAGACTTGACCATCTTTGAATTTATTTATATCCATTTCTCGAGCCAAATAATTTTACTACTGAGATTTTTCAAATTAAAAAAAATGGCTTGAAATACCACATTGTTTTGTTCTGGGCTGCAAACAATGTTTTACGAGGTAGCAAAACTCCTACTCTCAAATTTGATAAAAAGTATATACAATGAGTAAGCAAAATCATTCATGAACATACAGTCTAAAGTTGTCTAAACCTTCATTAAGAGAAACAGTGATCAAAAAACAATGAAAAAGAAAGAAGAAAGGAAGATATGGTAAGAGGGAGAAAGGAAGGAAGTAGAAGGTTAGGGAGGGAGAGAGGGAAGACTAAAGGAAAAAAAGGAGGAAGGTCATGCAGGTTCTGTGGTTCCAAAACGGCTTGCAGTCAGATTCATTGGCACGTTCACGTCAAGATAAAGCATGACCAGCCCTTAGAACTTGTCTATGATAAGAGAGCAGCCCAGGCCTTTTGCCAGTCTTGGTCTTAAAGAGAAAAATACCACTGCTCTGGCTGGTGTGGCTCAGTTGGTTGGAGTGTAGTTCTGTAAACCAAAAGGTCACGTGTTTGATTCCTGGTAAGGGCACATGCCTAGGTTGTGGGCTTGCTCCCTAGTCTGGGCACATATGATAAGTAACTGCGTGTTTCTCTCTCACATTGTTGTTTCTCTTCCTTTCTCTCTCCCTCCCTACCCCTCTCTCTAAAAACCAATGAACATGTCCTCAGGTGAGGATTTAGGAAAAAAAAAAGAAAAGAAAAAAATAGAAAATACCACCAAGGACCAAGAGGATAGTAACAGGATTCCGCTGTTGATCTAAAAATACCACTCTCATGAAGGGAAAAACATTGCAACTATTGATTGTTCATTGCCACCTACACGGCTATAGGAAGGAAAAAAGGGAGAGAAACTTAGAGAAATCTAAGATACAGTGATCTTACTTAAAAGGGACTGTTATGAACTAGAAAAGGCTTGGTATACTTTTGATTGGCAACTTTACTGTTTGTTCTAGCTATATAGCAGAAAGAAGTTTAAGCCAATTGTAATAAAATTAAGCCATAAATTAAGCCATAAATTATTTCACAATTAATTTTTGATGTTCAGATATAAATCCAATTGTATATTCATAACACTCTCATGTCTACATAGTGTTTTATTAATTATTTGATCTCTTTGTTAAAAGTTTCCACAAACAACATCTCTGACACTTAATATAGCAAATCATTTTTGTTTATTATCAGGTTCAAATTATACACACACACACATATGGTCAAGTATGCATTTATAGAGTAACTTATATAAATAAAATATTTACTATCAAGAGGATGAGGAAGGAGCTGGCACCCTAGTGCCAATTGTTTGTTTTATAAAATATTATTGGAAGGTAGCCATGATCATCTGTGTAAGCATAGTCTATGGCTGCTTTTGCACTATAACAAGAGTTGACTAGTTACAACACAGACCATATGAGCTCCAAATACCAAAATATTTACTATCTGTCTGATTGTAGATTAAATATTTTGAGCCCTGGCATGAGGACTCCATCATTGCAGATATTTGACTTTTTTTTTTACTTTATTGCAATGCCAACAATCTCTCTAGAGCCTCTATTTGCTGTAACTTTCTATCAGATATATGTTAAGATAGTTTCAGAAGTACACTGAGTATCTGAATTATTATATAAAGATTTAGGTGGATGACAGAAATCAGGTAACTTGAAACCACAGAGATGAGACAAGCTACAAAAAGAAGAGTCATGGCCCTGGCTGGTATAGCTCAGTGGACTGAGCATGGGCCTGGCAACCAAAGGGTTGCTGGTTCGATTCCCAGTCAGGGCACATGCCTGGGTTGTGGGCCAGGTCCCCAGTGGGGGGTGTGTAAGAGACAACCACACATTACTGTTTCTCCCCCTCTCTTTCTCCTTCCCTTTCTCTCTCTCCTAAAATAAATAAAATCTTTTTTTTTAAAGGAGAGTCATGTTATCTCATTTTCCTAAATGTCCTGGAATAATGGTGTTTTTCTGTGCGTCTCTGCTAAGACACATTCTACTATTATTGAACACAATAAGCAGTAGAACACTAATATCCACTAATACCCTAGCCATTGCTTAAATTACCCACTTGGGTGCAGAGAGGAAAATTAAAAAAATAACCCAGTGATTAAAGTTTGACCAAGAAAAAAAATACCTCAGTGAGCATGTGCATTTTTAGAAAACAAGTAACATTTTTAGCCTATCTTACTTGCCAAGTCTTCTAAAAAAGAGGCAATAGAGTCTTTAAGGCTGCAATTTCAATGATTTTTAAAAAATAAAATAACAAAGATGGCAGCGTAGGGAGACATGGCTTGCCTCGTTGCACAACCACATCAAAATTACAACTAAAATATAAAACAACCATCACTCAGAGCCATCAGAAATCAAGTGGAATGGAAGTCTGACAGCTATGGAATTAAAGAATCCACATCCAACCAGACTGGGAAGAGGGGTGTAGGTGTGGAATGGGCTGCTGGTCCCTCACCCTGGTAGGGTGGGTAAAAATTTGGGAGGAATATTTTGGGAGCAAAGAGTCCCAGCCCTGCCCCAGATTCCCCAGCCCTGGGTTCCAGTGCCAAGAAGATAAGTCCCCACAGCTTCTGGCTGCAAAAACCAGGAGGGATTGAGTCAATGGAGGAAACTGCTTGAGCCTCAAGCAGTTCCTCTGAAAGAACCCACACACAGACCCACCTATTTTTTAAATCAACACAGCTTTCCATAGAGCAGGCTACATGGAATCATAGACTCATACTAGGTTATTAAAACACTCTGATTTCATATTTTCTTCCTTAGTTTTTCTTATTCTGACATTTGGGTGAAGAAAATCTAACAATCAAGTAACAATCCAATAAATAATTAAAAATAATTTGAAAATTAAAAATGGAATAACTAAAAACCAAGAAAGAAAATATCAGAATATAATGTTTGAGGCCAAAGAGAACCCCCAGTTTCCACATTTGTTGTTTACTACCATTCATATCATTTTTTAAAAAATTTGTGAGGTAACATTAGCTAATAACATTATGTAAATTTCATTTATACAACATTACAATTCAATATCTGCATACTCTATTGTGTGTTTACTACCCTTAGTCTAGTTTCTTTCTCTTACCATATATTTGACCCCCCATACTCAACTAACCCTTCCCCAATTCATTCCTTTCTTTCTGATATGCAGTAATGCAATCTCATATAGGGACTCTGGTAGCATAATTTGAGTTTATGATATATGCACTTGTGATGTCTCAGCCAAATTAACTTCAAGATTCAAAATTTGCACAAAACAACTCGAGCCTAATGATTTTTGAAATGCAGCGCTCTTTACATGAATCCAAACTAGAAATAGATGAAGCAGCTGATAGTCCATAGTCATTTCTCTCAGTTCAGAAATGAGGCATGATCAGAAATAGTTAAAGCCTATTCTCTATGCACTGCCATTAGTTGATTGTAGATGCGTCAGCGACTCAGTTGTGTGTATCAGTTCAGATACATATAATCAGTGAAATCAAGAGAAGAAATAAAATCCACCGAGTTTTCTTTTCCTAATGGTTAAAAGTTATTTCAAACTCTTAAATGTAGAAAAACAAACCCTGAAGTTTTATTTTTAAAAAACTCCCTTAAATGTCTTCACTTATGTAGTATATCATGTATTTTCAAAACTTCATTTAATTACCCTGGCTGGCATAGCTCAGTGGAATGAGCACGGGCTGCGAACCAAAGTGTCGCAGGTTCGATTCCCAGTCAGAGTATATGCCTGGGTTGCAGGCCATGACCCCCAGCAACCGCACATTGATGTTTCCCTCTCTCTCTATCTCCTTCCCTTCCCTCTCTAAAAAAATAAATAAATAAAAATCTTTAAAAAATAAAACTTCATTCAATTAACACTTTGCAATGAACTGGTTTTTCATTTGAGAAAGATGCCAACTAGATGAATCAAATAAAAGAAGACAGGAGTGATTCAAGGATGAAAGGCTCAGGAAAAAATCACAAAGGTTAGAGCAACATATTGAAAAGATTGAAGGAGGCTGGACTCAACAGCTGAAATCTTTGGAGACTTGTTATAACTTTGAAGAAGATACTCAGAATGAAATCAAACACCAGTGCTCAACTGGTCCACAAAAGATCTGAACTGATTACTTACATGTTTGATTTCTTTTTTTTTTAAGATTTTTAAAAATTTATTTATAGAGAGAAGGGGAGGGGCGAGAGAGACAGAGAAACATAGATGTGTGAGGGAAACATCGCTATGTTGCCTCTTGCACGCTCCCATCTAGGGATCTAGCCCACAAGCCAGGCATATGTCCTGACTGGGAATCGAACTAGTGACCTTTCAGTTTGCGGGATGATGCCAAACCCACTGAGCCACACAAATCAGAGATGATTTTGTGTGTGTGTGTTTGGTAAAGAATTTTACTTTCAACTTCTAGACTAGGAGTTTTTAAAGCTATTAAGATTCAGAACTGATAATCAGAATGCTGATCTAATTCTCTGTGTAAAAGAAACTAATCTCTTCTATATTTTCCTTTCTATATGAGGATTACTGACTTTTGCTTTTTCTTTTTTAGACAATCAAGACTATTGGGTTCCGATCATGTATTAGTCAAATATCTGTTAGTCTCAAAACAATTCTTCTAAAAGTAAATTATACATTTTTGGAAAAGACAACATGTCAGTCACCCATGGGCCCTGCATTGGCTTCAGGACTCCTGGATGGCAGAGTTTTTGGACTTCTGTTGTGTTCTTCAAGACATCATGTTTATTCTTCCACTGAATTTCTTCCCCACTAAGACTTAAAGTAAAAATGAATAACAATAACACTAAAATGCTCTCTAAAGTTTTCCTGAGCAGTAAGAGAGTTAGAATTACTAGGCAAACTATAGGTAGCTTTGAAGTGTTGTGAAGACAAAATGAAATGTTGTGAAGACAAAATGGACCTGTGTTCAGGTCTTTGCTCAACCTCTTACTACCTGACTGATCTTGATTTCTCTGTGTCTCAGTTGCATGATCTGTAAAACGAGGCTGAAAGCAATACTTCCACTAAGTGCTGTGGTGTGAATACATGAGTAAAATTCATAGGCTGGTGTGTGGCAGACTCAAAAAATGAAGAACCACTGTTGCTTTAAAAAATGATTACTCAAGCATACTATACAGATGCAATAGAGTGAAAATAACAGTATGTGCAAAATCACACACTCTACATTTATGTTCATGAAAAGTAGAGTAATAAAATCTAAGCCAGAAATGTAATATAAATGCCAGCAAGTTGGCATTGATATTATACCTATCTTTTAAATATGAGCAGATTCTGCTTGATTCAAGTAATTTAGTATTCATATATTTATTGATTTTGAAGTTTAATTGATTTGACTTGATCTAAGAATAAACTCATCTCTTAGTACAGGGGAAGTTGATTAAAGCTTGATGAACAACCTTTCTGAATACAGAAGGAAGAAACTGAACAGATACCTCTAAGGTGAAGGGAGGAGATATGATCAGCTGTGCAAATGTGGAAAGAAGCAAAAGAGAGAAATCAATACTTTTGTTTGAGTCAGCGTCTTTGTGTACTGGCTGTAGGCAGGGTTGATATTTATGTGACTAATGTCCTGCCTTACACACATTTTTCATTCTCAGCATGCCTGCTCATTAAATATTGGTAGAACAGCCCTTGGTAAATGGTAATTAGCCGTACTTATAGTACATTAACCACATGGAGTTACTGGCTGTATAAAAGGAGGTCAGGATTAATTTTTGAAGCTGTTTTAGAACCTTCAATATTAGGAATACACCATTATTTGAAACCCATAGTGCATTGTCTATCCCACGGTACACATCAAAGCACTGGGAAACTAAACTGTAGGCTTATAAAGTAGGACGAAATGAACTGATTCTAAGCACAGAAGTAAGGCAGGCTTTTTTATTGTGCAATGAAGTTTTACTTATCCTCCTATCAGATACAGGGTGTGAATGTGATCTGCTGAAATACCTTGAGACTGCATGATATTAGATTAAGGTACCACTTTAGAAATTGGAAAAGAAACCAGCAACTCTATCAGAACATAATGAGAACTAAAGTATCTGCTGTAATCAAAATGCTTCAATGGACATACTATACTATTTAATATCAACATTTACAAAATGGATGATAACATGTTTGAAAGATAAGTCAGTTATTTTTTGCTAATGCACTTTGTCAGATAACTTTCCAAAAAAAATGAAATTACAATATAGCAGTGTAATGCAATCTTTGTAAAATATAGCACTTGATACTGAATAAACATTGATAATTATTATGATATACAATCTTTGTAAAATATAGCACTTGATACTAATAAACACTGATAATTATTATGATATACAAAAAGCTAAACTTTTATAGCAATGTTAGCTTCATATATGTACATATACTCATATATGTATATATATACATATATATGGTTTACCTACAGTAAATATTTTTATATCATACTGACTCTCCTTCTGACACCTCAAATGTCACAGGTTATCAGTATATCTTCTTTCAGGATTGTACATTAATTTCACTCTCAGCCTTAGCATAAGCATATTAAAAAGCAAATAAGAAAAAATTATGTTCCATATACTCTTGCAACTTAGCTAATATATTAAAAAAGTTCTTTCACTCTCTGTCTTTCTCTCTGTGTGTGTCTCTCTCTGTCTTTTTCTCTCTATTCTTTTATCTCTTTATATCTAGGCATCCATCTATTTCATTGGAAAGAAGGGAAATTACTGCACAAACTTGTATTTTATTCTAGTTATATCACGTACTAACCATGTGGTTTAAGTCTTTTTGCCTCTCTAGTCCCTGTTCACCTTCTATAAATAAATATAAGAAGACATTGGTGAGGGTTAATTCAGGTAGTATACAACCAATCAGTAATTCAATTAAAACTCCTTTATTTTTCCCCAAAATTCACTTTAACTCACTGAAAATATATCTTCCATGGTTTCAAAGAAAGAAATATAAATACTATTGGAAAGAATTTAACTGCACCAAACTACTGGATTAGTGAAATGGGATCTATTTAAGATGTTAAACACAGGAAATTTTTGAATCTTTAAAAATATTTCATTAAAAATAAATGTCCAGAAGTGATGTCAACAAGATGGTAGAGTAGGGAGTCCTAGGCTGTCATTCCTCTCACAAACACACCAAAATCAGCAACAATTCATAAACAAATTCTCTTTGTGAGAAATTTATAAACTAATTGAAAGGTTCCTACATCCCAGGTGAATGCAAAACTAGACTCTCAAAAGCCAGTGGAGAGATTCAGGACACCTACTGACAGAAGTCCCTTCCTCTGGCTAATTATCATATAATTAGGAAGAGACTCCCTATCTCAGCTTCACCCAGGGGTGGAAAGGGCCTGGTTCACGTGTATAAGACTCAAACTTTTCCTAGAGGGCTCCCCAGAGGACTGGCTTCAGTCTCGCCAGAAGCTCTTGGAGCTCTGATATGTCCTGCACAGTCTAGCCTCTTGGGGCAAAATGTGGGTGAAGTCTGGGGACAATAGATGCCATAGATTCTCCCATTTGCTCAGCAGAGTGAGCAGATAAATATTCCCAACTGTCAGCTTTGCTCTGGGGAGAAAAAAGTTGATCCATGTGCCCTGTGCTTCAGTTTCTCCAGGGCTGCCCAAAGAACTAACTTCTGCCTTGCATATTAGATATGGCATCTGAACTGGCATCTAGGAGCTTTGGCACGTATGGTGCAGTCTAGCCGCTTGGGGAAAACACAGATAGTGGTTTGTACAAGCAAATGCCATAGGTCCCCAATACCTGGATAAACACAGAGTGAAGAGGCAACACCACAACTACCTGCTTCTTCCTGTGAAGGTAGGGTTGAGAGAGGTCCCCAAAATCTCTGATTGGGCTGATTGGTAAAGATCTCTGTATGAGGCCAGTCCATGATTGTTGGGACAGGTGCCTGCTTTATGTTAGGTGCAGACACCAATACAGAAAGTCAAGGAGACTGAAAAATCAGGCAAAGATGTTCCAAACAAAGGATTAAGTTAAATCCCCAGAAACCAATCTTAAATAAACAGACTTATATTATTTACCTGACAAAGACTTAAAAATAACTGTCATAAAGATACTTACTGAGGTCAAGAAAAATGCATGGACATATAGAAAATACAAAAACATACCAAACAGAAATCATCGAGCTATATTCTCCTATATAGCTCCTATACGGTATAACAGAACTATACTGAAAAATTCACTAGAGCAATTCAGTAGCATACTATATCAAGTAGAAGAAAAGACTGTGGACATCAAAAGCAGGTCATTGGAAATAATTCTGTCATTCATAAGAGCAAAACGAAATGAAATAAAAAAAGAATAAAGAAAGCTTAATGGACTTATGGAACCTAATCAAGCAGACCAATATATACATATGGAAGTCCCAGAGGGAGAAGAGAGAGAAAATGAACCAGAAAGCTTGCTAAATAAAATGGCTGAAAAATTCTCAAATTTTAGTACACAAATGGACATCCAGATCCAAGAATCTCAAAAACACACCAAATAATATGCATCTGGCCCTGGCTGGTGTGACTTAGTGGGCTGAGCACTGGCCTGCAAACCAAAGGGTCACAGGTTCAATTCCCAGTCAGGGCACTTGCCTGGGTTGTGGGTTTAGTTCCCAGTCAGTGTGTGTATGAGAACCAACTGATTAATGTTTCTCTCACACATCAATATTTATCTCCCTTTCTCTGTCCCTCCATTTCCCTCTCTCTAATATCAATAAGCATGTCCTTGGATGAGGATAAAAAAAGATAAACACTATAAACAGTTGTAAATTGTGATATGACATAATGTGTCAATGGGGGAGAAGTTAAATGTAGAATTTTTGTGCATGATTGAACTTGAACTTAAGATTTTTTAGCTTAAATACACTATTACAACTGTACAATCTATTACGTAAGCCGCAAGTTAAACATGCTTATAGAGGTTACAAAAAACAAAACAAAAGCCCCGGCTGGCATAGCTCAGTGGATTGAGCGCCGGCTGCGAACCAAAGTGTCGCAGGTTCGATTCCCAGTCAGGGTATATGCCTGGCTTGCAGGCCATGACCCCCAGTAACCGCACATTGATGTTTCTCTCTCTCTCTTTGTCCCTCCCTTCCCTCTCTAAAAAAATAAGTAAATAAAATCTTTAAAAACAAAACAAAACACAGAATGGTATCAAAGTGTATCCATACAAAAATAAACAAAACACAAGGGTGGATGGCAAGACAGGGGAAAAAAAACAGGCAAAAACACTACAACACTAACAGAAAACAATCAAGAATATAGCAATAGTAAATCTTTGTTTTCTCTCAGCATTTTTAAATTTTTTATTGCATTTTTCTATTGCCATTTAACCCCACTCTAAGCCCCTACCCCTGCAATCAATACACTGTTGTCATGTCCATGAGCCCTTTTACCTTTATTCTTGATCCCTCTACCCACTAAACTCACCCTTCCTTAGTTGTCATCCTGCTCTCTATCTATGAGTCTGTCTGTATTTTGCTTGTTAGTTCAGTTTGTTCATTAGATTCCACATATGAGTGAAATTAGGTGGTATTTGTCTTTCTCTGACTGGCTTATTTCACTTAGCATAATGCTCTCCAGGTCCATTCATGTGGTCGTAAAGGCTAAAATTTTATTCTTTTTGTGGCCAAGTAGTATTCCATTGTGTAAATGTCTCATAGTTGTTTTATCTGCTCATCTATTGATGGACACTTGAGCTTCTTCTAAATCTTGGTGATTGTAAATAACACTGCAATGAACATAAAGGTGCTCATGTTCTTTTGAATTAGTGTTTTGGGCTTCTTCAGATAAATTCCAAGAAGTAGGATCACTGGGTCAAAAGGTAGTTCCATTTTTAATTTTTTGAGGTATTGCCATACTGCTTTCCATAATGGTTGCACTAGTCCACCTTCTTACACTACAAACAAGAATAAATTCAAAATAGATTAAGGACTTAAATATTTGACCCAAACCATACAAATCCTAGAAAAAAAACATAGGTAATAAAATCTCAGACATTGCTCACAAGAATATTTTTACTGATATATTTCCTAAGGCAAGGGAAACAAAAGAAAAAAAATAAACTAATGAGACTACAACAAACTAAAAATTTTTGTGCAACAAAGGAAACCATTAAAAAGTAAAAAGACAACCCATGAAATGAGAGAACTTATTTGCCAATACATCTGATAAGGGGTTAATATCCAACATTTATAAAAAAACTTATAAAACTCAGCACCAAAAACAAAGAAACAAACAAACAAACAAACAAACAATCAACCAATCCAATTAAAAAGTGGGCAAAGGACCTGAATAGACACTTTTCCAAAGAGGACATACAGATGGCTAATAGACATATGAAAAGATGCTCAATATCACTAATCAGCAAGGAGATGCAAATTAAAACCACAATGAGATATCACTTCACACTTGTCAGAATGGTTATCATCAATAAATCAACAAACAAGTGCTGGTGAGAATGTGGAGAAAGAGGAACCCTTTTGCACTATTGGTGAGAATGTAAATCTTTTCTTATGAATAATTACTTCAAATATAAATGAATTAAGCTCACAAATCAAAAGACATAAAGGGGCTGAATGGATAAAAATAGAAGACTCAGCTATATGCTGTCTACAAGAAATTCACTTTAGATATAAGGACACACATAGCTGAAAGTGAAGGAACAGAAAAAGATATTCCATGCAAATATTAACCAAAGGACAGTAGAGGTGGTTACAGTTATATCACACAATATAGACTTCAAATAAAAAATTGTCACAAGAGTTCCCTGGTGAGTGTGGCTCACTTCCTTGGTGTGCTGCCTGTAAACAGAGGTTGCAGGTATGACTCCCAATCAGGGCACATGCCTGGATTGTGGGTTTGGTCCCAGTCAGGGCACATGCAAGAGTCAACCCTCTCACACTGATGTTTTTCTCCCTCTCCCTCCTTCTCTTCCCCACTCTCTAAAAGTCCATAAGCATGTCCTCAGGTGATGATAAAAAACATTGTCACAAGGCACAAAGACAGTATATAAATGATAAAATTTTCAATACAGAAGGAAGACATAATATTTACAAATATTTATACAGATAGCATCAGAGTATCTAAATATATAAAGCAAACATTGACAGAACTGAAGAAAGGAATATATAGCAACACAATAATAGTAGGATACTTCAACATCCTGCTTCCAATAGTGAATAGAAGATGAAGACATAAGACCAGAGAGAAAACACATTTGGTCTATAATGTTATTCAAGACCAAGGTGATCTACAGATTCAATGTGATCTCTATAAAAATTCCAGTGGCATTTTTTACAGAAACAGAAAAAAAAAACTTTAAAATTCATATGGAACCACAAAAAACTAGGGATAGCCAAACTGATCATGAGAATGAACAACAAAGCTGGAGGCATCACACTTCCTGATTGTAAAATATATTACAGAGCTAGAGTAATCAAAACAGTATGGTACTGGCATAAGACAGATATAGAGACTAAGTGGAACATAATACAGAGCTCAGAAAAAAACTTCACATACAGTCAACTCATTTTGGACAAAGGTTCCAAGAGTGCACAATAAGGAAAGGATAGTCTCTTGAAAAAATTTTCTTGAAAAAACTGAATATTCTTATGTAAAAGAATGAAATTGGATCCTTGTCTTATATCATACACAAAAATCAACTCAAATTGTATTGCAGACTTAGACATAAGACCTGAAATCATAAAACTCCTAGACAAAAACATAGGAGAAAAATATCATTGCATTGGCCGTAGCAGTGATTTTGTGGATATGACATCAAAGGCACCAACAAAAACCAAAAATAAATAAGCGGGACTATTATCACACTAAAACCCTCTGTAAAGCAAAGAAAACAACAAATGAAAAGATAGCCAGTGGAATGGGAGAAAATATCTGCAAACCATGTATCTGATAAGGAGTTAATATCCAGAATATATATGCAACACCTATATCTCAGCAGTAAGAAAAATAACAGCCATATTAAAAATTTTTCATAATAAAAAGTCAAAGGGAAACACATTTTTTATATTACATTCACCCTGATAAGCAGTCCATGCTTATTGAAAAAATTTTGGGTAATCGTTAATATTTTTAAATTCTTTCTTATGTAAATACCAGTACTATGCAATGAAAGCAAAGGCTAGCATTAAATATAACTCTTACCATAACTATACATATTTTCTTTTATTATCATCACCATTAATGTAAATATCTCCCCATTTGTTCTATAAATAGAATTACATTTTTCCTCACATATAACTTTATTTTTTAGTTGTTTCCTAATACTGGAGTACCCTGCATATATCAGGTGTTCAATAATATTTGATTAATTTATAAAAGAATGAATAGACTAGAAAACCACAGTTAAGAATGCTAAAATGCAGTCCATATTCTTAATTATCTAGTATAAGGTGCTGGCTGCTATATATTGCATTTGTTTTTTTCCTTTTTTTAAAAGAAGAAATGCTCTTTCTGATATGTTAAACTTTGATACTCAGGCTTAGTGTTAAACATTAGCCTCAGGCAATGAGGCTAATTCAGGAAAATATAGTGTTGAGATAGCTGCATGTACAGTCACTCCTCACTTAATGTTGTTGATAAGTTCTTGGATCTGTGGCAAAATGATGTATGGTGAAACTAATTTTACCATAGATTAATTGATATAAACAGGAGTTTCCATATTTTGCCATGTATAATGCGCTCCCGCGTATAATGCACACCCATGTTTTTGGCCAAAACTTTCAGGAAAAAAATATTTCATTTAAATTTTTAAATTCAATTATTTATTTATTTATATTTAGATACTTGTTTTTTTTGTATTATAAAGGAATTTTCACATTTATTTTTAAACATGTTATAGTACAAGAAATTTTATGTAACTAATAATTACAAAACACAAGAACAGATACAAGGTATTGCAGGTACTACCCATGTATAATGTGCATCTTTATTTTTCCCTCAAAAATTCGGGCAAAAAAGTGAGTATTATACACAGCAAAATATGGGAAGTTCCTATGGCATCTCACCAACATTATAACAAAAGAATGTTGAATGAAATGAAGTGATTCAAAGACCTACTATATATACATTTAATATAATTTTTATATTATAGAAATATATACACCCATTTTAGCAATATAATGTTTAGTGATTTCTAATTTTATATATTATGGTAGCTGGGAACTAATATATCATGATATTATTTGTTGGCAACCAGTCATTGACAAGAGTCAAGTATTGAGACAATATAAATAAATTAGGTTGTAGATTTGTTAAAATCATTAATTGAGAAAGGGTAAGTCTTTAAGTGCCACATCTACTTAGTAGGACTTCAAAATTTACTGCATGGACCTCCAATGAAAAGAATCTATTGCAATTATCATTTTGATTTTTACCCTAAAGCATGTGGTTTTGAATATTCACTGCAAATATTTGATATCATATACTTTTGAAGCACAGGTAGTCATGCTAAAGCTTCACGCTTGTTTTCTTACAGTCAGGAGGGGAAAAGTGATTGAGGTACATTGATTGACTCTAGTATGCCAGGGACCACTGAATGAGAAAACGAGACAGAGAAAGGAGGAGAGAGAGGCAGAGCTGTCAGCACTACCTAATAGTGTGGAATGTGGGCAGGAAATCAAGAGAGGCTTGTAAAAATTAGTCTCCTTGGACCCTGGACTCGAGATAATGACTCAAGTCAAAATCAAATGACTCGGAGACTATTGCAACAACTAATTACTAATATGGCTAGAAATAAAATACATCCAGTTTATTTGGAACTCAGCTATGATCATGGCTAGCATACATCTTTTCACCAGTTTATATTTCACACTTTATTGAAATATATTTGGAAGGAAAATTATATAAGAGATGCTTCAAATTATTTTTAAATTTTGGAAACTTGCAAACTTGTTAATTTAAATGATAATATTCTGGGGTGACCCAAATCCTTAAGTGATACATATTCTAGTAGTAGCAAGTTACTTGGCTTTTTTAAAGGTACTTAATTGCAACCCCCTATTAACACCCAGGACAAAATTTCCAGGAGTACTGTTGGTTTCTCATAATTCTAAGATTATAGGTGTAAGATTAACCAAGAGAATGATCTAGGTGCAACATCTAAGAGAAAAAGCAAACTAAGCAACTTGTTTGCTCAATGATAATTCTTTAAACTTGATGGCTTTTTAGGTTTAAAATAAAAATGATCATGTATGAACTAAAAACATTTTGCTCAATTCAGTAATCCCTGATTCTATATTTTTGAGACCAAATGTTATTTCATATTGGATATTGGAAAATAAATCAGTTTTAAGAACAGTATTTACCCACATTTTATAACTGTTAAATGCAGCCAAAGAAACTAACATAGCCCTGACTGGTGTGGCTCGGTGAGTTGGGTGTTGTCCTGCAAACCAAAAGGTCACCCTTTGAATTCCGGGTCATGTCACATACCTGGGTTGTAGGCCAGGCCCCTGGTTAGCTTGTGAGAGGCAACTGATCAATGTTTCTCTCACACATTGATGTTTTTCTCCCTCTCTCCTTTTCTTCCTTTCTCTCTAAAAATAAATAAAATCTTTTCTAAAAAAGAAACTAACACAGTCTAGAAATAATAACAAATAGTAGTAAATATGAAAAGTTTTTATCCATAACATCAACAGAACAGAATTAAAAATAAGTAAATGTCAAAAATATGTCTGGTATTTATATTCAAAGTAAAGACTAGTCAATAGGATTCATAATTTTTGATCAGTCATCATTCCCTATGCCTTCAATGTACAACAATCAAATAGTCATACTGCATTATCTTTCCATAAGCTTGAAATATATAATATCATGACAAAATAATTTTATCTATGTATATTTTTGCTTATCTTTCTTTTGCTCATAACCCACAGTGATCAAAATAAAAATATTGAGCTATCAAACCTGTAGTAAAAATAAGGGAATTATTACCATGCAATTACTGTTAATTTTGCAATATTCCATCTTTCTGACAGAAGGAAATTAGTGCTAAATGCTGAGCAGAATTCATTTTCTTATTTAAATCATTTAATTCAAATAAAGGGCCATTGTCTTGATTATTGTACAAAATATAGGTATATAGTGATTCACCTTATAATAAAGAGAACATTGTATCTCTGTGTTGTGATTCTAGATTAAATATTTCTCTGTAAATCATGGCTTTGTTTATCACTAGGGACATATCTACTTTCCTGAAAATTTTAATGAAAATAACAGAAATTTTATTACTTGTACTAAGGAGAACACATTAAAATCATGATATATTTTGGGGGTGAACATCTGCTTGGTATACTATACAGAAAGTCAATTTCCTAAATTTTCTCACAGGTGATACAATAGAAAAATATTAATAAAATACACCTAACTAGGTTTCTATGATACTGTGAGAGGAAATATTCAAACATCATTGAGAAATAAATCTGATGCAAAACTCTGTACTTAGTGATTTATGTTTCAACTCAGGACCCCAAGATTTCAACTTCTCCTCTTGCCTGGATCAATTTCAAACATTACCTTGTGATTAATTGAAATGAGAAGTCAGGCATAAATGCTTATGTTCGTTTTTTAAAAAATCATGTTGCAGACACATGCCTTGTATTTGATTAGGAGTAAATAACAGAAAATACATATTAATATTTAGACCCATTCTTCTATTTCTATTTAGTGTGATGATGATGCATGACTCACTTTATTTCTCTAAAAATAGTTTAAAGGGAAAAAAAGTGAGTTGGTGATGATTTTCTAATCAATTTGAGCATTTCTTTAAATTTTTATGTATACACATTATATTGACTTCTTCAGCTATCATCAGCATTTAAATTGCAGGCTGAGGTAGGTTAATTACTTTATATGGTATGGGGCAAACTCCATTTATGTTTGTTTTTGTAAGTTATTCAAATATCTATGGCTTGGAATATTGAGTTTTTGATAAAGTCTCTCTCTCTCTGCCTCTCTCCCTCCCTCCCTTCCTTTCTCCATTCTGCCCTCCCTTTTACTTTCACTTTGGTTCTGCATCTCTGTTTATGGTGATTAACCATCCAAACACTATTGCCACATAAAAGTAAAATCAAATTAGTTTTCAAGTGACAGCAAAACATAAATTGAGAAAATTAAACACATTTACTTAGTGATTTAAAAACTATTTTCTAAAATTCTCCCAAGTTTTGACATGTTATTGGGTATTCAAACCCTAAGTGGTCAAAGAAGGATTTTCAAGCCAACCTTCTTCTACACAATTCTTAATGCCTTAAACATTCTTACAATCAGTACTTTGACTTTCATATATTTTCACCACCAAGTTTCATGGTATTGGATATTACATAGAAATTGGAAAAAACATAACAATTAGAAGAATACCAAGCAACAATCAGCCTATACATATTTTCCAGTACAATTTTCAGAAGACACTGAGTGTTGAGTTTTCTCCCAAAGTGAATCTATACCTAGTTATAATGAAATAATCATAGTTGCTTTTGATAATAAGAGTAAGAACTAAGCTCCATACCCACCAGTCTCATTTCATTGATGTGCAAAGTGGTTTTAATGTGTGAGAAAAGCTGTGGCTTCAAATCAGTACTAACTGGGGCTTACTGTACGCATAGCCAGTTTTCTCGCATCTGGACTTGGAAACATGAATAAGGCAGATGCTATCTGATCTCCTGGTGGCTAAAATGAAGTTGGACAATCGATTAGGGCACAGAATAGGAAGGGCATCATATACCATGCTAAGGTACTTCTATTTGTCTTTGAAGGCAGTAAAGTGACCTTAAGTTTTTTTGTTTTTCTGTTTGTTCATTCATTTTTTTTTTCGATAGGAGAGTGACATGCTCAGATATGTCTATGCCAGATAATTAGAAAGTGAACTGCAGTGAGAAGGGAGTGTGAACACAGAGAGTAGTTATAATTCTTATGGTATGATAACCCAGGCCACAGATAAGAAGGGCCTGAGCTAAGGTATTGGCATTAGGAATAGAGAGGAAGTAAGAGCTTACAGAAGTATCCGATGGGGAGGATAGATGCAAAGTAGCAAAAGCCTCTGTTTGGAAGGGTATGTTGCAAGGGGAAGGAGGTGTTATATGTGATCCATGGGACATGTGGGTGGCCCATTGGTGTATTGTAAAATTAATTTGGATAGCAGAAATCAGTAAAATATTTTTTAAAAGAAGATAGGCACAAAAGGTCATATTTGTTTGATTCCAATATGAAATACCTAGAATAAGTAAATCTGTCAAGATGGAAGAGCTAGTGGTTGCTGAGGAATGAAGGGAGTGGCAATTTGTAGTATAATGGGTACAGTGTTTCCTGTTGGGGTGATTTAGAGCTTGATAGAGGTGGTGGTTGTACAACATTTTGAATGTACTAAAGGCATGTGTATACATTTAAATGGTTGATTTCATTTCATGTGAAGTTTTTCTCAAAAAATAAAAACAGGTCCTGGACAGATAGCTCAGTTGTTCAGAGTGTCATCCCAATACACCAAGGCTGCAGATTCCATCTTTGGTCAGGGTACATACAACAATAAACCAATGAATGCATAAATAAATGGAGCAACAAGTTGATGTCTCTCTCTCTCTCTCTCTCAAATCAATAAATAAAAATAAAAATAGGAAATAAATAAAAACATACAGGGAAAATTGAATGGGATAGATAATATCAGAAGTTACCACACATGGTTTGAGTAAATATTCTTCGTGATGTATCCATTTCAAATGTGTGTGGTTTTCTAGGTTACAAAATAAAATAGGTTTCTTAACATGGACTGCAGTCAAAAAAGTGTGAAAGTAATGGTTTGCATGGCTGACTGTATGCCATGGAAGCTAAATGAAATAAAATACAGGAGAAAATTTTGCTGAGAGATAATGAGTCAGTAGTACATTTAGTTGAATGTTTATCATGTAGGTGGAAGCATAAGCCTGAAATTCAAGAAGGGTTCCAGCTTGAGCTACAGTCTCAATACAAAATAAAACACAGTTGTTCCAAAATATGTACTTAAAATACTCATGATTATAACCCACTTATAATGCTATCCATATTTTCATTATAAATTTTATAAATGGCCTTGCAATGTAAAAACAAATTGCAGTTTAAGTTTTTGTTCAACATGTATTACATTTCTGAAATAAAGTGAACTATATTTCAGAATTCTAGTCCAAGATGGCAACATAAGAGGCTCCTGAAGTCATCTCCTCCCATGAACACACAGAATCTACAACTAGAAGGGAGCAACACCTTCTGACGGAAACCTGGAAACTAGCTGACCAACTCCCACACATCTGGAAAATAAGAAAATACCCTCATCATCCACCTTAAAACAGGTCGGAAAGTCAGTGACTCACCATAAAAACTATTACCAAAACAGTGCCATACAATCCAGAGGAAACTCCTTACTCCAAGATTCTCCTTGAGGAGTGAAAAAGAGTTTGGATCCCATATCCAGAAATCTAACTTTTTCAGAAGATTTTATTTATTTTAGAGAAAGGGGAAGAGAAAAAGAAAAGGAGCAAAAGAAACATTGATGTGAGAAAGAAACATCAATCGGTTGCCTATATGCACCCCAATGGGGAAGCGAACACACAACCCAGGCATGTGCGCAGACCGGGAATTGAACCAGTGACCTTTTGTTTTGTGGGATGTTGCCCAACAAACTAAGCCACACCAGTCAGACCTAGCATCCCAACTTTTTAAATCCCATTTGATGAACAGGGTCCCAAAACACCCAGCTCTGAAAGCCAACTTGCAGGGATCCATCCATGAAACCCACAGGACTATAATAAAGAAATAGTACTTAAAGAGTTTCAGAGGTCTTGGGGTGCTCTCCTCCACAAGACTGGAAGCAGAAGGAGCAGGCAAAAACCAAATGCCCTGAAAGAGGCCTATCTGCTGCCTGATGGTCAGGCTTCTAATTTAAATTGCATCTAGGGGCTGACTGTGATCTGCCCCAGAGACCAGGGTAGCCAGCAGTTACCACCTCTGCTTTCCCCTCTCCAAATGGCCAATATCTCTGGTGCCTCTGCTTTTGTGACTATTGCCCAAGGGATGGAGCCCTAGATCACCTGGTTATAATGGCCCATGGGATTTGCATTCATGAGTCTCACAGAACTGTAACAAAGAAACAGTTCTTAATCAATCGGCTCTCCCCATAGGGCTGGGTGGACAGAAATGCCAGTCTCCCAGTCTTTCTCTAAAAGAGGCCTATTTGCATACTTTAAAAACTGCTACCTGTGGGTCAGGCTTCTCATTCAGTGCACACCTAGAGGCTGATGGTGATACTTCTCAGACACTAGGGAAGCCTGTCGACATCTCCTTCTAGCCCATTCCAAGTCACCAATATCTCCCTGGAAGGAGCTTCTGCATACTTCCGGTGCCCCAGCTTCTGTGGATGTTACTCAGAAGTAGGACTGCTAAATCATTATGCTAAGTGAAATAAGCCAGTGACAGAAAACAGAGGAGTAGACAGTCAACAAATACTGCATGATTCCATTTACATAAGGTGTCCAAAGTAGTCAAATTTGTAGAAGAGAATGGTGATTGCCAGGGGAAATGAGATGTGTGTAGTTTTAGTTTTACAAGATGAGTAAATTCTAGAAATCTGCTGTACAGTATTGTTCCTGTGGTTAATAACGTATCATGCATGTAACAGCTCAAAATGGTTATATCTTCTTTAATGAAATGCTGAGTTGCAGCCCTGGCTGGCATAGCTCAGTGGATTGAGTGCGGGCTGCAAACCAAAGTGTCGCAGTTTCGATTCCCAGCCAGGGTACATGCTTGGGTTGCAGGCCATAACCCCCAGCAACCGCACATTGATGTTTCTCTCTATCTCTCTATCTCCCTCCCTTCCCTCTCTAAAAAATAAATAAATAAAATCTTAAAAAAAAAAAGGAAATGCTGAGTTGCTTCTCCGAGACAGAGACAATAGATCGAAACCCCAAACTCATAAAGCCAAAGTGTGCACAGGAGAAAGAGCTCTGACCTCCAACTGAACCTGGAACCCAAGTTTCACACTAGGCCTCCCATAGAACAAAAGGATCAGGACATGACTGGAACTTGAACACCTGAACCCTTTTAGATGAGAAGGGTTCATTGTTCAGGAAGATGTGTTGCTGAAACCCCTTCCCATAAATGGCCAACTTCCATTGGTTCCAAATACCTGTTGCCTTCAACCCCTTAAAAACCCTCAACCTTATCCAATGAGCAAGATGAATTTGAGGCATTGCTAAATCTCCCATCTTCTCAGTTAGTGTCTTCTCCATCAATAAGCCTTTCCTTACTCCAAACTCTGACATTTTTGAGTTTTGACTTTTTGAAGCATCAAGCACAGGAAACTGCACTTAATTTTTTTTAAGAGGGTAGATCTTATGTTATCACTGCACACACATGCATACAAATGAATATAAAAAGTACCTACTCAGAGAATACTGATTGATTGTCTAATTGAATCATAAATAAAGAAAACTTTGGTTCACATTTCTTTAAGAAACTTGATTAAAGAAATGAGAGCAATATTGTAAGCCATTTTTCCTGTTTAAGGTTTTGTTGATCCAAAAGGTAGCAACTAACAGGCTGAACTTTTTCAGCAAACACATAAGTCTGGGAGATGCGTGGAAATGGATTTCAGGGCCAATCATGGAGAATGACTTTGCACTGGAGCCATAAACTGATCCACTTGGAGATTAGGGCATCAGCTTCAAAGCATCTCAATTCCTGATTGGATTAATGTTCTCTGGCCTGCTGGCTCACCTCTCTTAGCTGACTGCTCTATTGCATTAATATTTTTTTTTATGGCATGAAAAGAACCTATTTTTCAAGGTCACAAGTTACTTCTGGTCTTGTGGTTGGTTGTAGTATTTCAAAAGTCACTCTCAGTAAATATCTCAACTCTAAACCTATATCAGGCAGAAAAGGAAATCTACAGACACATGTATACAACCTGGTCATTGCATTTAGTTTTCATAGTAATTTTGATATAAAAATGTACAAAATTATTAGAATTATACAGTTTAAAGTGCTCTATTGATAAGTATACTGTAACACTCAGGCACAACAGTGGTGTATTTTATAACACTTTTTGTTTTATGGTCAGGAGATTACTTAACTCTCTCTTATTTTAGGATACCTTCTTAAACTTAAGAAAGTTAAATGTAATGTCTGCACTGACACAGACAATGTAATTAAATTATATTTGGTTTGTTAAATTGAATGCATGTATACATTTATTTCTTTGCTTTTACAAAGGAAAACAATTGTATTAAAATAGTTGCCAAAATGATTTTTTAAAACCCAGTATATGATACTGTAATATACATGCTTTTTAAATTATTACGTTAAGTAACAAATTCAGCAGCAGGTCACATAACTATTATAATTTTGAATGGTAAAGAATGTAAATGATATTTCAAGATCTCCGCAGTCACAATAATGAGTTCTGAAAATATTGGTGATTGTGTGTGTGTGTGTGTGTGTGTGTGTGTGTGTGTGTTTCATGGTTATTGCGGCTGCACTACTTGGCTATAAAAAAAGAAGGAAATCTTAATTTTTGTGACATCATGGATGGACCCGGAGAGCATTATAATATTATGTTAAGTGAAATAAGCCACTCAGAGAAAGACAAGTACCATACAATTTCACTTTTATATATAATCTAATGAACAAAATAAGCTAACAAACAAAATAGAAACAGACTCATAGACACAGAGAGCAGACTGATAGTTATCAGAGGGGAGAGGATGGGGAGGCTGGGTGAAAAAGGTGAAGGGATTAAGCAAGAAAAAGAAACCAAACAAACTCATAGACACAGACAACAGTATGATGATTACCAGAGGGGGCAGGGGGTTGGGAGAAGTAGAAGAGGGTAAAGGGGGGATAAATGGTGGTGAAAGGAGACTTGACTTATGTTGGTGATCACACAATACAACATATAGATGATATGTTTAGAATTGTACACCTGAAACCTATATAATTTTATTAACCAATGTCACCTCAATAAATTTGATAAAAATTAAAAACATAAATAAGAATATTAATAGTGGGGGAAAAAGATCCCATGGAGGGCATGAACTTGGATGGGGCAAAACAAAATCTTTATTTTCCTTAACTTCTAACCAAAATTTAGTACTTCATTCAATTCATATACATATATTCTGCATAAATATGTGCATGTAGATTTTCATGTGAATGTTATCAAGTGACATGCATCTCTGGAAGGCCTCATTTATAATCAATATGTGTGCAAGTCCTGTGGAGAGCTTGGTACTCAGCTGGTGTCTGAGTGTGCTGGTATCTCAGCTCCATCATATTTATTGATTTGTTTGTTTGTTTGTTTATCTATTTATTTATTTGAAAGAGGGGAAGGGAGGGAGAAGTAGATGGATAGAAACATTCATGTGACAGGAAACATTGATTAGTTGCCTTTGTATGCATCCCAACTAAAGATGAAACCTGCAACCCAGACATATGTCCTGACCAGGAATCCAACTGGCAACCAAATGTGATTCCATTTGTTCTGAGCCATCAACCTTTTGCTTTGCGGGATGATGCCCAACCAACTGAATCACACCAGCCAGGGCTCCATCATGTTTTATTTGTGCAAATTTAAACAAATAAATTAAGATCTAGAAACTTCAGTTTCATCATCTATAAAATGGGAAGATGCATCCCTACCTCTTAAGGGTGCTATGGACATTTTATGTATGTGTATATATAAAATATCTGTTACAATAAAGATAACAGAGTAGACAGTAAGTACTGTATTAGCCAAGATTATCCATCTAATGTATGCTGATGAAGAAAATATAATATTTAATCTCGGCTTACAAAGTTCGTATAACCACACTAAAAAGATGCAGTGGGATGAATGGTGGCGACCCAAATGATAAATCCAAGTCTGATTCCTGGAACCTGTAAATTTTACCTTATTTGGAAAAAGGAATTTGTAGATATAATTAATTTAAGTGTTGAGATTAGGAAATCATCCTGAATTATACCTGTGGACCTTGAGGAAAGAGTGAAGAAATAAAATGGAGTTACTACAGTCAAGCTTCTAAATTACTAAAATCAAGTAGGCTGAGGCATGAGGCATGAGGAAACAATTCTATTTTCACTTTAACTAGCTTAAACTTTTGAATTCTCCAGTTATTCCTGAAGATATATATCTATAGATAACCCTCTGATTACCTCTTGAAGGATTTATGACAGATTGCTCATGTGACCACACCACTAGATGCCCATTATCTAGACCACAAAACATCTGGAAGATTATCATCTAAGACCAATCCAGAAGCTAAGATGCAAGGCTGATTCTTCTCAAGAATGTACTTCTTTACTCTAAGAACCATTACCTTTTTTTTCTTCTTTGGCACACTCTGGGTATTGCCTAGCTGTATTCCCAGTTTGCAAATCCTAAAACCCTCGAATCAATTTTTATCATTTATTTTTAGTCAAAGCCTCCTTCTCCATTTGCCCTCAGTCAATATCCTTTAATAATATTAATACAATAAGATTCCTCATGAGAGAAAGGCAGAGGGCTATCTGAGATAGAAAACACAGAGAGAGGAGGTAGAGGCAGTGACCATGAGACAGAGATTGGAGTGACAGAGACACGAGAAATGCCTGCAGCCAACAGAAGCTGAAAGTGGCAAGGAACATATTCTCCCATAGAGCCTTTGGAGAGAGTGTGACCTTGCTGACACCTTGGTTTCAGACAGCTGGCCTCCAGCACTGTGAAACAATAAATTCCATTTGTTCCGAGACACCCACTTTGTGGTAACTTATTATGGCAGCTCTAGGGGACTAATACGGGAGATGAGAACTTCTAAACTATCAAAAAAAAAAAAAACACACCCCACTTTCATGGAATAAAATTAAATGCAATGTACCAATCATACACTACTTGTGGACCTTGAAATAGCAATAAATAATTTGGAGGATAATTTTGAAACACATAAAAGTTGATTATTTTACTAAAGTAATTGAATTATCCATGTGCACATATATGTACATACATATATGTGTGTCTTTTCACAAATAATTTTTCACAAATAAGTGATAAAAAGCATCTGTCAGCATTTTTCATTTAAATTATTTCTTGTTCTCCAATTAAGTGCTATGTGATTCCCTCAAAATTTAAGTAGAATTAATTTTTATTAAAGGTATTGAAAAATTCAATCCTCGTGATATAATAATTTTCATTTGCTTCTAATTTTTGCTCCTGGCAAATAAAGTGGAAAAAAGGGGGATCAAAAATGAATTTAGGAATTATTTAATTAAGTATTTAATAAGGCTAGTTTCAGGCAAGGAATCATTTAAATTTTAACAAGGGCCAGGTGTACATTACATCTTCCCTTAAGAAATAAAGAAGAGAGACCATTTTGGCTGTAAATCAGAAGTGGTAATAGAATGTAAGTTAGAACAAGGAGATATTTTGACATTTGTCAAATCAACATCACAGAAGTTTCAAAACAACTTGGATAATAAGGTGGTGAAATGAGAGACATTCACAAAAACATATCTTCAAAATTGGCATTACAGCTTGGTTCATAGCAGGTTCAGAGGGCCTAGACCCCAGAAAATATGTTTAATTGTCTCTGTGCCTAAGTAAGTGGACAAATTGAATACTTTAAGAGAACAGAGACAACATTTAGGGAAATAAATGGTATCTGATGAGGAAAAACAGAAATCAAGGGTATACACAAGTTTACTATTTAACTTCAACAGACACAATTTATTATAAATAATTTTAAATTCTAAAGACAATGGAAAATGGTTATCTACAATAGTTACAGAAGATATAAGAACCATGGATTCAGGTAATAAATAGACATTTAAAGACCTACAGTAAAATATTCAATTCTTATAAAAAAGGAGGCATAAAAATGTAAAACACTGGGCAATGGTTAATTCCCAGTCAACCTAGCTTATTTTATAAAACTGGTATTGGACTTTGCCTCCAAGAAAATTTCCAGTGGTCACAGAAATCAACAACTTAAGCAAAGGAATATGCCAGGATAAGAAACGTGATCAACCATTGCCCTAGAAACCTGGCCTAGGGTTTAAGACAGAAAATTAAAATGATATATTTGAATTTAGACATTATTCTGGTATAGTACTCATATATTTATTAGAGACAATCAGTGTCAGTTAAGTGAATGCTACAGCTTTATCATGGAAGTAAAAATGCTAATGATCTCCACAGTGTTTTCAGCACAAATGAGAGCCAGTCTATATATACATACCATTGAAAAAGGCGGGGGGAAAGGAGAAAGATTTTCAGGAACTATTATAAAGGACACATGAACAAAACCAAGGGGGGCGGGTGGAAGCAAGCAAGGGATGGAGATGGGGATGGCTGGGGTGGTGGAATTGTTGTGAGCAGTAAATGCAGACAACTGTAATTGAAAAACAATAAAATATTTTTTTAAAAAAGAAAAAGGGGCCCTGGCTGGTGTAGCTCAGTGGATTGAGCACGGGCTGCGAACCAAAGCATCGCAGGTTCGATTCCCAGTCAGGGCACATGCCTGGGTTGCAGGCCACGGCCCCCAGCAACTGCACATTGATGTTTCTCTCTCTCTCTCTTTCTCCCTCCCTTCCTTCTCTAAAAAATAAATAAATAAAATCTTAAAAAAAAGAAAAAGGTACCAGAAAACAATTCCTACCCTTACCACATGATTGAAGGGTTCAAAACAGGCCTCCCCAAGATATACTACTTTGGCACATGAGTTATTTTGAAATAAAAGCAACTGACACCCTGCAGGTTCATGGAAGCTTTTACCTCTTAATAATTTAAACTATTGGCCTTGCCTGTAATGATTTACCACCAGATCAGCTGAAAGAACCTTAAGACTAGAGGGAAGCTTCTTCCTTCTTCCTCTCACATAGAGAACCTTCACCATATGAGGTTCTCTATGTTTTTAAATTTTATTTTTCTATATTAAAAATTATGTTATTGTTGTTCAAATACAGTTATCTGCATTTACCACCCACCACTCCCCCCTCCTCAGCCATCTCCACCTCCCTCCCCTGCTTCTACCCCCCTTGGTTTTGTCCATGTGTCCTTTGTAGTTGTTCCTGAAAATCCTATTCTAGTTTATTTTTTTAAATAATGCGAGTTTTGATCCACCCACAGGTTGACACTGGCATATTTTAAAATCCTGGCCTAAAGAGAAACAAAATACAGGAATATAGGATTGATTTGGGTCGTATCATCATTTGTAAGCCTTGAACACGAAGTAAAACAAAACCACTTTAAACCTACTATTTTCTCTGTGAACTATAACTTAAGTAGCACAAGCATGCCCTCATGTTATAAAGGTATTGTAACATTCTAGGGTTGACTGAATCTTAATAGGAAATGGGAGTAGCGGCCATGGAGCACTTATGACACAGATCCTTCTTAGATTCATGCCACATCCCTGGCAAATATCACTAACCGATCACTTCACCCTTATCAGTAATTCTGGACACCACTTCAACGTCTTTCACAGTACAGCCCTTCACACAGCCAATGTTAACTGATTAGAGCTGCCAGCATTGCAATCTCTTGGAAATCCCTGAGATATAATTCTCTGGACTCTCTAAATAAGCAAGAGACTCACTAGAAAATAATTTTTCACTGTAGTACAAAGCTTCCAGTCAGAGTGATGTGAGGAAGATGGTGAAATAAGAAGCCCCAAACTTTCCTTTACTCACAGAAACAAAAACTTAACAAGAGTACTAAATGCCTTTATGAACAGGCCAGAAACCAGTTAAGACAATCCTGCCCTCAGGTGGGACATAGTCAAGAAGAACCATATTGAGTCCAGTAGAAAAAAATTATGGCAGTTACTCTCCACAGGCACTCTCCACAGAACAGTGCTACATGATTGGGGTTAAAAATCCCAATGCCCACCTTCTCACTGAGGAGGGAAATAAAGAGTGAAACATGTATCCAGCATTTTGACTTTTCAGGGGAATTCCTAGAAGACTACATTCAGTCTTGCCTGAATGTAAATGATGACAAGGACATGAAATGAGTGGGGGGCCTCTGAAAAAGGAGATCACCATAGCTTAGACTATTGATAGAGAGTCTGCAGTACCACAGCTAGGCACTAGCCCAAATACTCTTGGAAAAGTAGAAGATAGTTGAAGCGCTCACACTTTCTGTTTTCAAAACATATCATGAAATAACTGTAATCAAGATGGTGTGCTAGTGGCATAAAGACATAGAGAACAGTGGAACAGAATAAAAACAACAGATACAAACACTTCTATATATGATTAGATGACCTTCAACAAGCCTGCCAATGTAATCCAAAAAGACACTGGCATTTGAGCTGTCTGTCACTACCAAACCCAATAAGCAATGACAGTGATTGAATCCTTATAGGCACTTTATTCAGATGGCCGGTGATCTGAGAAGATGGTGGGTTCACAGCCTAACAGACCATCTTGCCTTCTCTTTCCAGGCCAGACTTTTTCTAACAGGGAATAAACCAGGTGCAGTGAGGGTTTTGAAATTCAGGGAGGATTAGGTGAGCGAAGCTGCAACATTCCTGTCCCAGGGAGTTAGCAATTACCAGGGGCAGGTGGTCACCTGTATCTCCCTGGAACACAAAGGTCCAGGTGCCTCCAGGTGTCCCCAGGCAGTAACCTTTAGCAGTATCCCAGGAGGTCAGCTGTTTTCCCAGGAGCCAGGACAGACCTTATATTTAACTTCTGAAACAAAAGCTTTAACATCCACATTCCTAACTAGACTAGTAACTTTTGACCTTAAGCTAAACATTTCCAAGTCTTGAGTCCCCCATCAAGGTGGCATATCCTTATGGAGCCCCCCATAAGTAATACATTTTTCCATTTTATCCTGTTAATGTGCATTGTGTCAGTTTGATTATTAGAAAAGCTAAAAGAACTTAGAAAGGAGAAGGGAAATGATTTTTCCTCCCCCACAGATCAGACAAATCTACCTCAAACTTGGGTTCTACCTCTTACTTATTTTATCATAAGCAAATTGTTTTTCTTTTGAGCCTTCGTTTCCTTCTCTGTTAAATGAGGAGGAAAGCAAATCACTGGCATAGGTATCTTGAAGAAAGGTTGAGTATTTTACAAGAGGTTTTTTTTAAATGATTCTGCTATTTGGCTCTGACCCACAATAGGCACGCCATTACAGAGAAGAAATATTGAGCCGTTTTATGGTTACTCTATTTGTGCAGAACAGGGATGTCCTTGCCTTATAGGCAGAAACAATGATTTGCTTTCTGTAGGCTACCAAATAATTCTTTGAATTCTGTGCTGTGAAATAGTTTTAAGTCAAGCTGCTACTGAAGAAGACATTTTGACAAGTTCATCTAATTGGAACCTCTTGTACTATGAGAAGCAATTAAAGTTGCTCCATTGTTTTTGATGTCTCGTTTCCATACAGAAGGATTTATGGTACTCCTGTCTTTGAAGGCCAGTGCTTGGTGCTTGCTCTTCACAACAGCTTAGTAGTGGTTTACATAATCAAGACTCAATGAACTAGCTGTAGCTGAGTAACACAATACACATCGTCTGTAAAAACATAGTCGCCATGTAAGTTTGTTTATAAAATATCTGCACATCCAATTTCTGCCATTGGCTCAACTTTCATTCTTTTTTAAAAGACATTGTGCTTTAGGCCTAAGGGGTCACACTGGGGACAGATGATTCGACCTTTGTGACTACAGCTGATTGGACCAAGAGTGCACACCTGGCAACCCCTCTGGGGAGTTGGGGATAAGGACGTTTTAAGCTGTATGTGCCGAGAGCAGACCCACAATAATGCATTAAGACTAGATGTGGCACTACAGAAGTTTAAAGCTCTACACAAATCAAAGTTCTGGGGTAGCAAATCCTAAGTATTTTCAGAAGAAGTCAGTGTTCAGAAAGTGTAACTGGAAAAGACACTGGCATTTGGGCTGCCTGTCACTACCAGACCCAATAAGCAATGACAGTGACTGAATAGGTACTTTATTCAGATGGCCGGTGATCTGAGAAGATGGTGGGTTCATACCCTAAGAGACCATCTTGCCTTCTCTTTCCAGGCCAGACTTTCTAACAGGGAATAAACCAGGTGCAGTGAGGGCTTTGAAATTCAGGAAGGATTAGGTGAGTGATGCTGCAACATTCCTGTTCCAGGCAGTTAGCTGTTCCCAGGGGCACGTGGTCACCTGTATCTCCCTGGACACAAAGGTCCAGGTGCCTCCAGGTGTCCCCAGGCAGTAACCCTTAGCAGTATCCCAGAAGGTCAGCTGTTTTCCCAGGAGCCAGGACAGACCTTATCTGTAGTTTCTGAAATAAAAGCTTAAACGTCCACATTCCTTGCTAGACTAGTAACTTTTGACCTTAATCTAAAATTTTCCAAGTCTTGAGTCCCCTATCAGCAAGACTACTCAATGGGGAATGGCAAATGGTGTTGGGAAAACTGCATATCCACATGCAAAGGAATGAAGATAGACCCTAATCTTACACCATATACAAAAATTAACTCAAACTACATTAACGACCTAAAGACATAAACCACCAAACTGTTAAAGTTGTAGAAGAAAACACAGGAAAAAAGCTTCATGACATTGGGCTTGGCCAGGACTTCTTGGAATGACACCAAAAGGATAGGCAACAAAAGTTAAAATAGATAAATGAGACTATATCCAACTTAGAAACTTCTGTGTATCACAGGAAAGAATCAACAAAACGAAAAGGCACCCTATTGAATGGGAGAAAATATCTGTAAATTATATATCTATTGATAAGGGATTAATAACCAGAGTTTATAAGTAATTGACAACTCCACAACAAAAAATCAAATAACTCAATCAAAAAATAAACAAATGACTTTAATATATATTTCTCCAAATATTCTATACAAATGGCCAAAGAGCATATGAAAAGATATGTAACATAACTAATTATATGAGAATTGCAGAATGAAACAGTTACTGAACACAAACAAGGGGGGCGGGCTGGGACAATATACTATTACTGAAAGAAGCCCCCATGTCCGTTATGTCCGCCGCCCTAGGAAAGACATCTCTCAATGCCAGAGATTTGTGAAAAGGAAAGGAAATGTTTATTTAATGCTATACCAACTTAAAGTAGTGACCTAATGTCTTCATCAAAAAATCCCAAAGTCCCTTAAAACACCCACAAACAGACAGTCCTTCCTTCCTTCCTCCTTTGCCCAGTCCAGAGTACCGTATCTCATGAAAGGAAATAGAAGTCCATGGCTCAGGCAGTCCTCTGGTTATTCCCAGTTAGTACTCCATCTCGACTGGGAGACCTCCCTGGGTTCCCGGCACCCTCAGCTGAGTCGCCATGTACTCTGCTAAAACCAGGTGGTGGTTCCCCCTTCTAAAGCTGCAGGGGTCCCCACTCTGACAAAGGCACGTGGTCCTCTCTCCCAGGGCTACAGGAGTCCCCACTCAGCCAAAACCGTGTGCTTATCCCTCTGTGCAATGGCTGCAAGGCTGGGGGGGTGGGTCACCACTCTGCCAAAGCCAAGTGGTAGTTCTCTGCTAAGGCCATATGGTGATTCTCTCTCGCAGGGCTGCAGGAGTCCTCACTCTGCTAAAGCTGCATAGTTCTCTCTCCCCAGTAGCTGTGATCCTCTCTGCACTGCCACAGTTGCATGGTTCTCCCTCGCAGGGCTGCAAGAGTCTCCACTCTGTCAAAGCCAGGTGGTTCTCCCTCAATGGCTGCCATGTCTGGGTTTAAATCCCCATGCCAATCTTCCTCTGCAGCCCCATTTCTGACTCCTCCTACACTCAGCCACATTTGCCCTCAATCTGTGTCTTTTCCAGCTTTTCTGGTCTCCATCATGGGTCTGGGCAGGTGTGACCCCATGTCATGGAGCCAATCTTCCCCAAGCTCCCACGCAGGGGCTGTAACTCAGGGGACCTGCCCCCAGTCACATCTTGGGGGGAGGTCCCTTTTCCCCCCAGTCTAGAGCATGGCCATAGCTATTTAGCATATCTAAGTGACCAGCCAAAGGCTGTAGGTATGTTAAATGACCATGCCATGGATTAGCTGCAAAGCTGCCCTGCATGTTCTTGCTCTGTGTGCCCCTTCCCCCAACTCACACCTGTGGGGAAAGGGGTGGAGATATCTTAAAATCTCCTGGACACCTTGAGTTCTGGACCTCATTTCAAATGCCCATTTGGGGTCTCCCCTCTTGGCTGCACCCTGTAACAAAACCACAATGAAGTATTGAAACGGACCCTGGCTTATTGGGTCCACAGCGTTATGGATGAGACTGGCTGAGATGAGACAAAGTCACATGGACTACTGAGTCCTGTGGAGGAAAAGGGATGGCACAGTCACTCTCTCAAGGGGAGAACACCCCGTCCCTTGACTTGACAAACTTTTATTGCTTTTCTGGGCACATCACATGATGGTCCTCATTTACTATGCACAGGTTCAATTTAGGTGGTTACCTTTTACAGAAAACAAAGGAAGTAATGTTGCTAATTATTTGAAAGAGAAGGATATTGCAGATCAAGGGGAAAAGTGGTTGAACCACTGGGTTCAACCCTTCATTCTGGGGAGGTTTAGCACAGACTTTAGGAAGTTACAATAAGCACTTGCTGCCTCAATTCAGGGTGAGGGAGTTTTAGCAAAAAGCAAGTGTCAAGTGGCCTAGGTGTAATGCAGGCCTGATTCCCCACAGGAGAACCTATCTGTGGGTGTGGGTCCTGTGCATCGGACCTCGCTTTCACTGGCCTTTCTGAGTGGGAGCTAGGCCCACACTATGCAGAACGGTCTCCTATAAGATATCACTTAACATCCAATAAGATGGCCTCTATTAATAGACAATAATAGGTATTGGCAGGATGTAGAGAAATAGGAACCCTTGTGTATATTTCCAGGGAATGTAAAATGGTATAGTCATTATGGAAAAAATTAAGAAGTGTCCTCAAAAAATTAAAACTAGAATACCATATGATCCAGCAATTCCACCTCTCCTATATATTTAAACAAATGTGAAGCAGATATTTGCATACTGAGATTCACTGCAGTATTATTCAAAATTGCCAGGACATGGCAGCCAAATGTGCATCAAGGGATGAATGGATAAAGATTGTGTGGTATAGAACAGAATATTATGCAGCTTTTAGTAAAGATGAAGATCCTGTTACTTGCTTTCATGAGGATGTTATGATAACTGAAATAAGGCAGTCACAAATGGACATATACTTATATGAGGTATCTAAAGTAGTCAGTCATAGAACTAGAAAATAGAATGGTGGTTGCCAAGGGCTGGTGGGGGTGAGGGAAAGAGAAGAAAAATTGGTGTTTAATGGGCAAAGAGTTTCAGTTTTATAAGATGAAAAATTCTAGAGATCTGTTGCATAACAATGTTAATAATACTCAACACTACTGAATGGTACCCTTGAAAATGGTGAACATGAGTGTTATGAATTTGTGAAGCTAACACTTATGTGTACAGCACAGGATGCCTAATGGTGAGCCATAGTTCTGAAACAGACAACATGGGCAGATCAAGGCAGAGGTGGGGGAGAGAGAGAGAGAGAGCACACACCTGGTCAGCATGCCTTTGATAGAGTTCAGGGATAGTGTGCTTTGAGGTTTCTAGATTGTGGCTGAACTGGGCAAGTCAAACAAAAAGAGTGGGCTTTGCTAAGCTCCACAGGGGATTTAGCCAAAGGGATCATAACAGGAAGGCCCTGGGAGGCAGGAGAGACTGTTGAGCACAAGGAATTTAGGGGAAGTTAGATCAGAGATTTATACTTAACTTTTGCCCCTGCTCGAGCATGAGGAGCCAGTGTTAGTTTAGGGTCCCTGCAGACTGTACGACCAAACGAAGACAATGCTGAAGCAGCAATACCATAGAGGACGTTAGCCAGGCTCTCAACAATAGTAAATACAATGTTATGTGTTTTTTACCACAGTAAAAATAAAGCTTTGAACTTTTAATTAGCCATAACAGGTCTCTCTAAGGTTAAAAATATCAAACTTAACTCTAAAATTAATTTCTAAATATAGTAATAGTTTGAAAACTATTTCCTTCCAAGTTTAATTACAGAAAAGTATCTAAATCACACTTTAAACTATGTTATTACATAAATAACTTTTAAAATAAGTATCCATATGACAAAATATTACCACTTCAAAGCTAATTTAGGAAATACTATTTTTCTAACTAACAAAAATTTTAATACTAAACAAGTGGATCCATTTTAAAGTATATATAATGCTCAATAAGTAAATGAGAACATTTTGTTATTCATCATTTTATGAGGTAGCCAAAAATATATAAGTTCATTCTTAAAACATCTCCCTAATGATAATTATATAATTCCAAAAATGCATAAAGATCTTGAGCAAACAACATGCAAAATAAAATGTACCAAAAATCCATATGCAAAAACAGTTTATCTTGTCATCTATGGTATCCTGCCCCCATTTTATTTTGTGATGACTCTTACATAGGAAGGTCAACAAGTACAACACTCTTTGAATTTCTATGAATACTTTATATTACTATTTTTCAATATTTGGCTAGTATCTGGCTGACCAATGGCATATTCCTTCCCTTTGATGGGTGAGATTTTATTGTTAATTTATGATTATAAATGTTTGACCAATTTTTTAAAAGTCAGGTATGATAATAATGACTGTATAGGATGACTCTGGAAAGTGTCTCTTCATCTTCACATGGAGTCTTTCAGGTTCAGTGACAGAGAACATGCCTTTATAAGGTGTCCAACATTTTCTCTTGCTTTTACTTAAAGAATAGCTTAACCAGTATAACACACTGTCTTACCATTCTCTGTAAAAGAACATCTGCCTATTGAGAAAAAAATGTTTCCATTTTTCACAATCTTTTGTAAAATTACAATACCATGTATATTTAATCTTGTGAAATCTAAGTAGATTTTAAAATAGGTAGATCTGAAAGATACTGAAATTTAGAAAATTAAAAATGTGAAGTAATCAGGAAAAATTAGGATACTATTTAAAAATGTGAAGAATCCAATTAATAAATGGGCAAAGGACCTGAACAGGCATCTCTCCTAAGGTATACAAATTGTGAACAGATATATGAAAAGATGTTCAACCTCACTAGCTATTGAAGAAATGCAAATGAAACCTACCATGAGATAATACCTCTCACCTGTTAGAATGTATATTATCAATAAGACAGGTAATAACAAGTGTTGGAGAGGTTATGGAGAAAAAGGACCCCTCATTCACTGCTGGTGGGATGTGGACTGGTACAGCCACTATGGAAAAATGGTATAGAGGCTCCTCAAAAAATTAAGAATAGAGTTACCACATGACCCAGCATTCCCTCTCCTGGATATCTACCTGAGAAACTTGGGAACATGTATTTGCAAAGACATATGCACCCCTGTGTTCATTGTAGCATTATTCATGGTGGCCAAGACATGGACACAACCAAAGTGTCCTTCTATAGATAATTGGATAAAGAAGATGTGGTATATGTACAATGGAATACTACTCAGCCACAAGAAAAGATGAAAAATACTGTCATTTGCAACACCTTGAGAATATTATGCTAAGTGAAATAAGTCAGTTGGAGAAAGCTAAGCACCATATGATTTCACTCATGTGTGGGATATAAAACTGAAACTAATGGACACAGACAGCAATATGGTGGTAGCCAGAGGGAAGGGGGTGGAAGGTGGGAGGTAGAGGGTGTCTAATATATGGTGATAGAAAATTGTTTGACTGTGGGTGATGGGCACACAATGCAATATACCGATCTACTATCATAGAAAACTACTTGACATTTCTATGATCTTATTAACCAATGCCACTCCAATACATTTAATAAAATTTTTCATTTTTATTTTTTTAAATTGTAAAAAACCATGAACAAATGGATCTATTGAATTGCAAGTTTTAGAACTTTTCAGAGGAAATTTATGGACTACCTGAATATAAGATCAGGCTGGTGAACTTCAAAGGACAGGGAATAGTGGGAACAACTTTGGAGATACAGGTAAAGGCTTATAGAATAATGACTATTTTAACCACATGTGAAAGAGACAAATTAAAGATATACTGATTTTCCTTTATTCATTCTGCTATGAAAATTCTGATCAAAGAGCATATTGTAAGGATGAAAAAAACTATATTTCATAATACTCTTATTTTTAAAAGGAGAATCTTCCTTTGAAAATTTCTGCTTGCTTAATATTGACTTCAACTAATTAAACTGGGAAAAGGGATTTTTTCCCCAAAAAGGAGCCCAATCATTTTTGCACTAAAAATATTACATCTATTATTATTATTAAATTAAACAAAGCTACAATGAAATCCTATTAACCACTGATAATTTAACAATAACTTTAAAGGCCACTGGAAAAGTCATTCCTAATTAAAAATTCCAGGTTTAAAAAATACAGCATAAGACCCAATGAAAACTTAAAGTAACTTTTGAAATGCTTTGATTTAAAAAAAAGAATGTCTCAATATTATATAACTTATACTTCTATGAAGATTTTTTCTTTTAAAACATTCATTTTCCTTAAAAATTCTAGTGTATATTCAGATAAATTTATGTTATCTCTAAAATAGCCTATAAATATTTGATAGAAAATAAAGAAATCGAATGTGGTTTTATACTATTTTTTTCTTCTAATAAAACAAACAGAACAGTGCCCATATTCAGAAAGCCTGAATAACAGGAGTTGCACAGTATATGTAAACCACAGTTTCTTGATTTGAACATAATACCTATCTTTTAGGGATATTAAATTGTACAGATTATTACAAAATATTAAATTTAATTATTCTCCCTCCAAATAGTTGATAAGAATTGTACTCACTTTTACTGGCATTATAACTAAACTCTCAAAGAACCATTATTCCCACTCTACATTATTATCCAGCAACTATCATAGCCCTCAAGAAAAGTAGTTAAAAGTTAAAGTTGGGGCAACAGGGGGAAAATTACTTTGATTTTTACATGTGAGCATTGGTAGAAATGTAGGAATCATTCTTTTTTAATTGTAGATAAAAATCATCAATACCAAAGATGTGCAAATACTGTAGTTATATGCTCTGTTAAAACAAGACAAGAGGCCTAAAATGGAGTCACTTATGCTAAGCCTCACATTTCTAAACTGAGGATTACATTTCTGTACTTCCAGAGATGGAATCTTATACCAGTCAATCATGAACCAACTCATTAGCCCTGGTTAAGTAATCTGCCTGATAGACCTCTGCCATCCCCTAAATGAAAGAAAGTGACTGTGCAATAACCAACCCGATTTTTTGTGTGATATATGAGGTCTGTCCAGAAGGTATCCAGCCTTCAATATGAAAAAGGTATCCAGCCATGCAATATGAAAAACAGAGACAATTTACTGAAAAAGATACAAGAGAGAAACATCCCACATAGGACAGTGACGCCTCAGTCCCCTTCAAAGTAGGCACCTTGGTACCTCACACAGTTCTCCCAATTGCCATCAGCTGCCCCTTCATATTTTCCTGAATCTCATTGATGGTCTGAAGTCTCTTTCCTGAACCTGGAGTCAGAACAGCTTTTACACAGCTATGATCCTAACATATATTAATGATGTGATCTTGATCAATTTAGTTGACCAATCTGACTAATGTTGATATATTAAGCTTGGTTACTGTCTTTACCATTGAGTATATTGGCCCACTTCCACTCAGAAATAAGTGAGCTTTCCATGCAGGTAGCAATGTTACCTGGGGATCTCAATTTTTATAATGGAATGTCAACCTTACATCTGATGTAAAATCCTTTAATAATAAGACAAGAGCCCATATTCAGAAGTACAATCTGAAATTCTCTGTTATTCAGCTCCCATAAAAAATTTATAGAGATGTGAAACTTAGAAAACTTTATCTAAGTCTTTAGTTTTCAACTACATATGTTTTATGAAAAAGAGGGATTATTATCATTCACTGATAATAGCATGCATTAAGATTGTTGATGATAATATCTATTGTTAGAGTTCTGAAACCTAAAATAATGTTGTTACCAGGGAAGTTTTTTTTAAACAAAATCCACAGTCTGTAAGTCTATTTTAGTTACATCTACTACCCAAGGTTTTTGCTAACATGCCAAACTGTACCAAGGTAGGAAAGATTAATAGGGGAACCAGAATATTGTTTTCTTTCTAGCAATGATAAACTTTCCATTAATAATAAAGAACTTGGTGACCTATTATTTCTAATGACTATATAATTGATTATGCTTCTGTTTTCTTCTTTGACTGTTAAAAAATCTCAAGAAAATTTGAAATGTATAACAACAAAGTTTACCCTAATGTCTGATGTATGTTCCATTAACTATTCCTGCAAAACAAATCACCTCAAAACTTAGTAGTTTAAACATTATTTTTCAATATTTTATGGGTTAATTTAGGTTAGCTCATGCAGTTGCAGGCAGAAGGAAGCTGGGCTGGAGCAACCTAAATGCTCAACTGGGCTGAATATCAAAGATGGCTTCTTACTGACATATCTGGCAGCTTAGCTGACATGGCCAGCCCAACTTTGGGCAGGAAAAGTTTGTCTGTTGGTAGGTCTGTCAGACTGTCTGTCTGTCTCTTTCTCTTCCCCTACACTTGCCCCACCCACCATGGCCCCTGCAGCCTCTCCACATGGCTTCTTTACAACATGGTGGTCATAGGGTTGCAGAGTTTCTTACATGTGTTCTGGTTTCACATAGAGCAATAGCCCAAGGAGAAAACTGGGGTTTAGAACTAAGATTTTTTTCTGACTCAGCCTCACAACTAAGGTGGCATCACTTCTACTGCATTTTATTGGTGCAAAGCAATTCACTGATTCAGAGCTGATTTAAGGAAAGGGGACTACAAAAGCACTTGAATACCAAGAGGTATGATTTATTGAGGACCATCTTTAGAGACTACTTACCACAGTATAATTAGTTTTTCCTTTTTCTTGTAGTAGGCTTGCTTTTATTTTACTACTTTCTTATATGTTTTTATGTTTTTGAGTTTAATGGAGAAGTCAAATAATAAAGATAAATTAATGTTTGTACAAATGGAATATTAATACTTTATAATACAGGCTATGTTATGAGAATTGCTTGAGTTAATAAATTTATGAATAATTTGTAAATAAGATCATACTATAGTAATGGTAAGTTTAAAATTAGTTTGTCATGGATATTCTTGTTTTTGTTAAAATTCTAAGGATTTTTGCTTCAGACCAATGTTCTTAATGTCAGTCAAGGGATCTATGAGTACAAGATGAGACAAGAGAGAGGAACTTGGTGAAATGAACAGGGGTAAAGGGAATTATGTCCCAGTAAAATTTCTGGAAACTCTTTACATTGTTCTATTAAAATATAATTATCTGAACCAGTTATTAACATTTTATATTTCTGTTTCTATCTCTGTTTCATAGAAGTGCCTCTTAATTAATACAACAGTACCTTAACATGTACTTCATTTCCATACTTAAAATTTGATGAAGAGTGCAAGTGAACTGAATAATCTCCAAAATTTCTTTTATGACTGATTCTAACAGTCTTCCCCCAAATTCCATTCTGCATTCCCACTACTGCCCAATGAATGCATCAAGTGTCACTAAAAAGTTCTTACTGATATCTCTTCCTATATATTTCTCTTTCCCCTTCTAGCATCTAATTTTTGAAACAGTGTGTAGTAAGGATTTTACCTTTGTGTCATTTTGATCTTTGCCCTTAAAATTATTCCAGTTTTCCTAGTGCCAGAAACCTTTCCTTTAACCAAAGAGCCTGTTATTCTGCTTGATTTAGGACTATCCAGCTCTTGGCTGCATTTGGCAATCCTGCAGACTAACTCCCACAGAAACTATATTCTCTTTGGCCTCTAAATCACTAAATATGCCACTTAATCTACCCAGAATGTCATCCACACTTTGCAGTGTCAAAGTCATCTGCCTCACTCATTAAAAACCTTCTCAAAACCAGTAATTCTAATTATACAATGAAACCTCTTCATTTAGCCTTTTTACCAGTTTAACACTTAAGCACTTAATGAGAACATCTATAATCGGCTCTGTAAATGTTTCGACATATGCATAATTTTCTTTAGTTCTTCCATTAAATCAAACAGCTGACCAGGAAACTTGTCTTTTATTGCCCTTGACACTCTTCAGTGCCTCCAGCAAAGGAGTAATCATTTAGTACACAGCCAACAAAATTGTTGACTATGAAAATCAAAACTAGATCCTGGTAAACTATTGCTCTCTGTGCTCCAGTGTTTTGCAGTTTACAGAGAGGAATATTGTGAAAGTAATTTACCATTAGAAAAGTGTTTTTGAAATCCTTGAACTGAGAATACTTTTCAAAAATTGCATGAAATCCTGCTGCAATTGCAATGATTTCTGGATGCCACTCTGCTACAAATCTGCCACCTATGTACAAAAGATGATGCCACTTGAAGAAAATTGGTTAATGAAATGATGTACAAGACCAAAGTGCCACCTACTCTACCCTACATCAAACAGTGAACTTTGCTTTAATCTCTTGATACTAGAAAAAATAATTTTAAGGATATTTCAACTAAGGACAATTTCTTTAAAAGAAAGGATTTTCTATCAAGACATTCCAGTCTGGAATACCCATTTTCTTTTTTGTAGTTTATCTGATAGAATTAGAAATGTTCTGCTAGATAAACTATTGACTAGAAAGCAATTTAAATAAGTGCTTATTTAACACCATAAAAAGTCTATAAATTTTTTTGAACTACTAGCTAGAAAAACATTCTAACTAATCTAATGACAATGACATAATTAAAAGAGAACATTCTAATATTAAATGCTCATAACTGAAATTTGAACAAAGGATATAATCAATACATTACATTACAATAAACCTTTGAATTTTCAAAGATTTTTGGAATAAGACTTTAGAAAATTAGTATGGTGGCTTGAGAATAAAATTAAAGTTGGACAATTTTTAGAAAAACTACTGATTTCCATTATTTAATGCAATTCTAATGTCTTATAATACAAATTGTTTGAATAATACCTCTGAATTGCTCTTATTATCAAGTTGCTGTTTTTCCTTTCTGGAATGATACATACCTTTCACTGTTGCCCACAGTAACCCCTTTCCTATGTTTCAGACCTCAACCTAATTGTCACTTTCTCAAAACAGTATTTTCTTAACCTTCAAATATTACTATTTTCTCCTTGATATCATTTCCCACCGCATCTTTGAATATTCTTGCAAAATATTTATCACAGTTTGTAATTGTAGATTTGTTTTGTGTTTATTTCCTTAATGACTATCTCTGCTACTAAACCTTAACTTCTATGAAGGTAAGGCATCTGTCTCTATTCTTTCACATTCTATACCTAGCAACTAGCATAATGCCCAACTGTTTGTATGTGAAAAATAAATACTTGTATGAACAAAAGAATAAAAAATGATAGTGCCTCATCATGTTATTCAATATTACCAGAACACTGATTCATTTTTCATGAAAATGTATAAACTTAGAAAGAGTTATTGGACCCCTAAGTAACTTGCCTGTGAGTGGTACCAATTAGATGGGCAGCCTGTTTTACTCTCTTTTCTCATCCTGATTTGTTTTTTAAGATTTTACTTATTTATTTTTAGAGACAGGGGAAGGAGGGGAGAGACAGGGAAAGAGAAGCTGTGGTTGCCTCTTGCATGCCCCCAGGTGGGGACCTGGCCTACAACCCAGGCATGTGTCCTGACTGGGAATTGAACCCATGACCTTTCAGTTTGCAGGCCAACACTCACCCCACTGAACCACCCAACCAGGGCCCTTCTCATCCTTTTCAAGCCTATCATGAATTAGTTTATATAATAATATTTCATCTATGGATTATTCATATAAGCCTTTAGGAGTTAGAGTTTATCATAAAAGCTTTTCCTCTGAGACTAGATCATGTAATAAGCTTAAAATTTCCCGCCTTCCTTCTAAGCACTCCTGTGAAATTGCAAATATGAATATTAAGGTCCAATGAAGCTACTGCAATACTGTCTAGGCATTGCATCTAGTGGTTTGCACAGTTGTCAGTGGCCCGTGTAGCAGTTGATATGTCAATTCCAGAGTTAAGCAATCGATGATATCCTGGAAAGCTTCAATATCACACAACCCAATTCTCTCTATCTCGTATATACCAGTCCAGTCCAACCTTTTAGTTCAGCCTGCTTATTTACTTTTTTCTTTCTCTCTTCTAATATCTGCCTCATCTAGCTGGAAGAAAAACCAAGCAGGGGAAATAAACACATTTTCTAGGTTCCTACCTTATCTTCTCACCTTTCCCATTTATTATTATAATATTCTTACTTAGAAGCCTCTGGAAATAAGACATTTGGAGATAATGGGCAGGATTTGTCATTTTTAAATGCACACACTGACACCACACATGTGGAAGACAGAAGATAGTTCTTTAAAATTACCAGGACTAGGTCAGAGGTTCTGCAGACCTCAGGGAGGCACTGTGTCGCACCTGTGCCTTGACTGCCCAGAGTCAGTTCCTGCTCATGGTCCTCTTCTTTTGGCCCTGTCTAGGCGCAGGCACTGAAAGTGGCCCACAAGTCCGTTCTGAGTCCACGGAGTGAAGAACGTGCCCAGGCAGCTTGGCCAGCACTCTGGAGCCGAGGTGCAGCAGAAGTTGGGGCTCTGGTGGACAACCAACCCTTTGAAAAGTGTGGAATCCTTCATGTCTATGCTGAGACATTCTCCTCTCCCACTGATGGGACCTGCCAAAGATAAAGTAGTCATTGGACGAATCTTTTATGTTATGGAGAAGGATATTTTTATACAGATTTTGGTGGCAAGCTTCAGTGTGTGTACAAAAAACTAGAAGTGGATGGAGAGAAATTCCAGTTAGGAACCACAGTTCAGCTGCAAGTATTAGATCTTGAACTTACATCTAGGTTTATGGGGACCACGAAAGATACAACTATACTAGAGTCTAATGCAGAGCTCTTAAGACTCCAGGAGAGTAAAAACTCCAAACCGAAAGAGAGGCATCATGAGAAATAAGTGAATCTGGCTTGGAGCATTCACTCCTTCTTTGAACAACCTGGATATTCATAAAAAATGCAAGTATAAAATTGTGAATTAATCATTGAAAGAGGAAATAATGAAAGCTATAATTATAGCTCTTATTTGTTAAAATTGTCTTTAGTTGTATCTCCCTCCCTCTCTTTTTATGCCTTTTTTCCCCTTCATTTGGGATAGTGTAAACTGTACTGAGAAATTCTGTCATTGAATAAAATGTTTTGAGCAAAATAACCCAGGATTACGATATATATATGCACACATATGAATAATATCTTCTCTCTATATATACTTTTCAATTATTTCTTTCTTAATTTTTATTTATTTATTGTTTTATTGTTGTTCAAAGGCATTTGCCTCCATTTCAGTTATTTCATTTATTAATCATTATGGGGATCTCTGTCTGAGAGAGAGGAGATATTTTTCATTATTACGTTATGTTGTGTAACTGGAATTCCTTTCACTTAATATAGTTGGCAGCCATCCACAGTATTTTTTATACTCTTGGTCATAATTGCTTATCCAAGATTAGGAAATATAATTGAAGTCACAAAACATAATTTTAATGGGCAGAGATCCCCACAATCATTAATATAAGAAATAATTGAAAAGTATTTAATATATAAAGTAATGATACTACCTATTCAAAATAAGAGTATGAAAACTATGTTATAATATTCAGTCCCAAGGTAGTTTCAATTAAGTTAATGAAACATATAGTTTGACATATGTAAGGATTTCACTCATTTGTTTACAAATGCATGCTCTAATTTTCTCATAATTTTATTTTAAAATTAATCCAATCAGTATATTTATAAGATAACATTCTAGTCTCTCTCTAATTACCACAGAGCTGTGCTGTCTAATATAGTACCCCTTGGCCATATATGGCCTTTTAAATTGATAAAAATAAATAACGTTTGAGCCCTGGCTGGCATAGCTCAGTGGATTGAGTGTGGGCTGTGAACCAAAGTATCACAGGTTCGATTCTCAGTCAGGGTACATGCCTGGGTTGCAGGCCATGATCCCCAGCAATCACACATTGATGTTTCTCTCTCTCTCTCTTTCTCCCTCCTTTCCCTCTCTAAAAACAAATAACAAAATAAAATCTTTAAAAAATAAAAAATATAAATAACGTTTGAAATTCAGTTCTTCCATTGCACAAGAAACATTTCTGGCACTCAATAGTTATATGTGGCTAGGGAAACCATATTGGTGATACTGTATTCTATATGAACATTTCCATCGTGGCAAAACTTCTTTTAGAAAGTAATGATATATACAGAGGAAAAAAAATTGGCAGTTGCCAGAGGGGAGTGGGATGATGGAATTGGGTAAAAAAGGTAAAAAGGAATAAAAGGTATCAACTTCCAGTTATAAAATAATTAAGTCAAAGGGATGTAATGTGTAATATTAGGAAAATAGTCAATATTGCAATAACTGTATGGGACAGATGGTTGCTAGAATTATTGTGATAATCACATCATATGATATAGAAATGTCAAATCACCATGTTGTACATCTGTGACTAATATAATATTGTATATCAACTGTACTTTAATAAAAATGAATTTTAAAAAGTTATTTTAGACAGTTGATTTAGTGATAAACATGGCAAATGGATAATATGTTTTGATGCATGTTTATAGGTATTATTAACAAGATAAGTTTTTTTGGTAGGTTGCTATTTGGGCTCTGCACCAAATTCCAATGAGGGGTTCTTCTCATACCATCACTCAATTCAGTTCTGACATTATCTACCTGGAGATAGCATCAGATTCCACAGGTTAAGGACTCAGACCTAGAAAACTTCCCCCACACCCATTTCAGATGCCAGTTGCTAGCCTGGGTTTCTGACAGAATGTCTATAAGAGGTTTCTAAGACCTTCTCCTCGAGTTTGGTTAATTGGTTAGAGCAGCTCACAAAAGTTGGAGAAACATTTTATTACTAGATCACTGGTTTATGACAAAGGGATATAACTCAGGAACAGCCATGTGGGGGGGATGCTTAGGGCAAGGTATGGGGAAAGGGGCAAGGAACTTCCAGGACCTCTCTAGGCAGGCCACATTCCTAAAATCTCCTGGGAGCTTTCTGTACTCAGTTTTTTGACTTTTATGGAGACTTCATTACATAGCTATAATTGATTAAAACATTGGCCATTAGTGATTGATTCAACCTCCAGCCCCTCCCCCCTACCAGAAAATCAGGGGGTGAGAGTGAAAGTTCCAACCCTCTAGGCAAGGTTGGTTTCCCTGGCAACCAGCTCCCACCCTTAGGTGTTTTCCAATATTGGCTTCATTAATATATACCCAGTTGTGGTTGAAAGAAAATTGTTATGAATTATATGACATCCATTTCACCTTTATGCATATGCAGCAATTTTAGGAATTGAATACAAGAAACCAAATATTGTAACAAAAGATGCTCTCATTGCTCCTTTGGCCCAGAAAATTCCAAGGATTTGAGGAGCTGTGAGCTAGGAACCATGATGAAGACCATATATTTATAAGAAATATATTTTGGTCATTTAAATCACGATATAAATCAGAATATTGCAAGTGGAAAGTATGGAATACACAAATTTCCATTAGTTGGAAAGTATAATTTAATTTTACAAAGTTTTATATGAGCTGCTAATTAGTCATCAAATTTTATTGTAAATAATCTGGGAGTCTTGATAAGATATAGTCATTCTCAGAAGTACATTGATTCTGTCTTACCTCCATAGAAGGTTTAGGAAACTAGTTGTGATCTATCAAAAAGGTTATATCCTTTTTTAGGACCAGTATTTTCATACCAAAAACAATGATATCTCAGGTAACCAGAACCTTAAGATAATAGTAAATGTCAAGCCTGGAAGTTTGCAAAAGTATTACGAAAGCATAACAGCCCACAGCTTTCAGTTAAAAATAACACAGTTTCTTACATTAATTTAGATGGTTTTACAGGATTGTAGGCACAAAAAACTGTAGTGATAAAAGTACACGTGGTGTACTTATGAATTAGTTATTTTGATTTTAAAAACAAAAACATACTTAAAAATTAGAATATCTATTATAGAAACCTGAAATTAAAATGGCTGAAAAGATTTTGTTGCCCATGCAGAAAACTAGATGAACAGTTTACAAAATGTCTCATGAAATGCCTTTATCTTTGTGAATTAACCACAATATGATCTATGTGTCTTGGTTTTACAGCATGTAAATGTTTAGATTCACTACAGAAATATTTAAAATCATAAAGACTAAATTGTCGAAATCAATTCACAAGAGACCAATGATATTACAAAAAAATTCTCCAAGTGAAGGGGAGATTTGCCCTGAATGATCAGATCAGTGCATTTCCTTTCTTTAGATGGAAAGCAAATTGCCTCAAGGTTGCTTGATCAACACAGGATCAAGTGCAAGGAAAGCTAGTGTCATAATACAGACATTTATTGACATCGGGTTCTGATAGATTAACACATATCTTCGGTCCTGCCAGTTGGAATTCTACTTGCTAGCATGGGAGGCAGGCGGTTTCCCATGGTTTGATGGACATTGTTAAAAAGAAAACCACAGACTGAAAATGGCATCAATTGTTCTAAAGCCCATGACACCAAATCTAGATTTAATGCTTGATCTAATTGCTGTTTTAACCTCTCCCAGAAACATAATCTTAATCAACCAGTCTGGAATTTTCTGGTCAACACCAGTGAGGTATGTCATGCAGGCTCTCTCCATTTCCATCCTTCCCCTACCCCAACCTTAGAAAGAAGGAGCAATCTGCATGATATGAAACCCTTGCTGTTCCCTTCCCCCTAAAGTAAGATGTCCTGATGTAAAAATAATCTTTTTTGTTTCTAGCTCCCTTGCCCCAACCTTCTTCCTATAAAATTCTTCCATTTTATACATCCCTTTGGATCATCCTTATAGTTGCTAGATGGTATGCTGCCCAATTAATAAATCACTTAATAAAGTCAATTAGATCTTCAAATGTACTTGGTTGAATTTTCTTTTTTAACAACACATTATGATCCCCCAACTCTCCTCACAGTTCTTCACCTTTTGTATAGCATAGTCTTTCTCTGTGCGTGTGAACACTTCCTGTTACATCAGTTTTCACCTGGAACACATTTTCTTCCTGTGCACAACTCTTTTCTGTCTCTAATTTATTTTCTTATCTATTTGTTTTATGCTGCTGGTCAGAACAAACAAATATGTGGTTGTTTAAAAAACTCCTTCATTTATGCTCTGCATACACATATATCCAAATAAATACTACAGTTTAAAAGTATAAGAAAAGTATAAATGCTGCCCAAAAGAGAGCTGTGTTTACAAGATCAATATCAAGTAATAAAATAGACATATCTAAAAAATATCCTTGTTATGTGGAATTTAAACTGAAATCATCAGCTAGTGTTTTATTAAATATATAAATATGAAACGTTACTAATGTTTATTATCATCATGATTAATTAACATTTGTGAATAGTTTATTTATGCATACACTTTTAAAACACACTTACTTTCACCAAAGAGCTTCTGTTTGAAGAGAAACAACATGTCATAATCAATGAGAGAAGATGCTTATGGGACAGAACACTAGACTGGAAGGAAGGAAAAACATTCATTTAAACTCTCTGGGATTCTGTTTCATTAGATGTAAAATGAACAAGTTGGATGTTACTATTTTTGCCACAACTTCTAACATTATATTATAACCCCAATAAGAACATGAGGCCATCACAAAACACAAGGTTAGAAAATCAAATCAAAGTCAAATCAATAAAATGAGTGTTATTGTATCATTAAATGATTCTGCTCCATCTTGGGGACATTAGTCTTCATAGTGTTACTGTAGGCAGTTAACTAGTTATTAATATGAAATAGAGCAAAGGGAATTAGATATTGAGTTTAGTAAACTGGGGAGCCTAAGCCTGCTTGCTCAGCCAGGAAGCTACAGTATTTACAGACTCATTCACACACTCCAGGGGACTGCTGCCCAGGAGGCTTAATCCTAGGAGCAAAGGAAATCTCCCCAGGAGTACTGCTCCCCCTCAGGTACTGGATTGTTGTGAGGGGACACAAGGGGAGGTGCTCGACTACAGCGGCCTGTCAGTGTAACTAGGGACTGGCCCATCATAAACACACAAAAAAGCTTGGAAAGTTGATCGGTTATTTTGAAGAAGCTCCCAGATATAATTTCAGGGGAACAAAGACAAGCCCTTTCTCTCTCTCTCTCTCTCTCTCTTGCTCATTGACCCTCACTTTCCCTGTTTGTTCTTGCATTCTCCCTTGTCTGGGAACACATGCAGCCATGTGGGTCTAGCAGTTACCGGGGCCTACAGCAGACTGTGTGGGCTCCAAAGGACTGAGCTTTAATATGAAGCAGAACTCTGGACACTGGCCTTCATTTGAGCCTTGCTGAAAACACAGTTGGACTTTTTCCATGGTGGGATGGACAGAAAGGGGACATTGAGAATACAGGAGGGGCACACTTCGATTTTGCATCGAGCATCCAAATAAATCTTACCACCAGATCTCATCCTTCCTTGTGAATCCCTGAAAATACTTTTTCTCATGCCACTGCAAGGCTCCATTTCCGCCAACAGCAGCAGCATTTTCTTAGTAAATCACAATGAATAAGGATTATCACTCCCTTGCAAGCTAGGTGGTCTGTTCAGTGTGTTAATTTTTTTTTTCCAGAACACTAAGGAATCATTTACTAAGGACAGTAATGGTTTAAGAGGATAAATGGTATTCTAGTGGCCTTAATTTGTACAATTAGATTTTTTAAATCTAGCCTAACTGTGGAGAAGTGTCATTGAGGCTTAGGATAACAATCAGAGAGCAAGAACATTTAAGGAAGAAAGCATTTTTTTTCAAATTAAAAGAATATGTAGAAAGACTATTTATTGAACAATGATATAGCTGGATAATTTACTTTAGAAAAATCTAAATGTTTTGACAAGAAACCTTGTGGAAATAAGAACCCTGGCATGTGAGAGGGAACAGAATGTGCCACTTTGTCAGTGGGTTGTTTTGAGACTCAGCAGACTGAGAAGAAGCTCTCCTCTCCTTTAACTGCCTCAAATAATTTAGATGGGCAGGGGGCGGGGCGGTGCTGGCCGAGAAAGCAAGCTACTACCTGAGATAACTTTTTATATCAGAAAGACTTATCTGCAAGGCAAGGCAAACATCTGTTGACCAAATATCTGCTTTTCTCTTATCCCTGCGAATTGTCTTCTTGCTCTTTGATGCCGGAGACCCCTAGCCCCTTCTCCCGAGTTTAAGATGGTATAGTAGCCTCAATTACCTGAATGCTTGCCAGTCTAATGTCTTTGTGGGACTCCTGTAGGTACATAATTAAATTTGTTTTTCTCCTGTTAATCTGTTTTATGTCAATTTAATTATTAAACCAGCCAACAAACCTAGAACAGAAGAGGAAAATTTTTTTCGTCCTCAAAACATAAAATCCACAAACACATTTTGGGTCAAGAGGAGTTAATCTACAAAATAACTCCTTTTCACAGTTTGACAATTAGCTGGCTTAGCACTAGAAACAAATAAGAAATTCTTCTTCCTCTGGATGTACCAGTCCTAATTCTGGTGAAGATTTTGACTACATTCTGAAATGACCTATTATTTACACAGGATATGCATAGGCAAATGACACTGAATCTGCTGGCTTTTTCTTTCTTTGTTGTCATCTGAAAGATGACGAGCACTTACACTCTCTTTGTTACAAAGCCTTTCTTTGTCATAATATTTCCTCATTAAAGGACTGTGGCATGGACTTAAAAAGTCTTAAAAATCACACAAAGGTATCTAGAGGCAACTGGACCCTTAATACTTAATTATTTGTGTGAAATCAAGAATGAGGACACCTCTGAAAAGCATACTTTAAAATCCTCCTCTTCAGCCTTTCTTACTAATGACTGTTCAGTATGGTATGTGGGCTGTTATGGTGACTGAATGAGATTGGATTTGAAAATTTTCAAGGTGCTATTAGCAGATAAGGGCACTGGTTTCTGACTTTAGAGGCAAGTTTCCTTAGTTTGAATCCAGGTTTAGCCATTTCCCAATTCTGTGACACTGAACAAATCACTTAATCTTTCTGTAACTCAGTTTTCTCATCTGTAAAATGAGGATAATGGTATTACCTCAAGAGGGTATTGTAGGAATTAAATCAATGACTATTTGTAAAACACTTAGAATAGTGTTTGGTATATAGTTAATGCTGTATAAGTGCATGTTAAATAAAATAAAAAATTGGTAAAATACATGAACATTTCCTTCTCTGAATGTAACTGGATATGGAGCCAAGCTTGATTTCATGATGCCAGAGGGCATCGCCAGAGCAATAAAGCATCCTAAAATTCACTGTGCCTAATGTTCCTTTTCTTTTATTGGGTATCACAGAACATTAGAGGATGATGGCTGTAGGAGACCCAAAGGGGAGACTGGGGAAATGATTCCATCTTATGAAAAATTTATATCTTAGATTTCATAATTTTTACAGAGAAATCAATAATTTTTTTCTATATTTAAAAGTTATCACAAAGCATAAATTAATGGAGCTCAAATTAATGAGATTTAGCTGAGATGTTTTAAACTAGCAAGATCTGACACATTAAATTGAAATTATACATGAAATTAAAGCACACAGAACTCATTTGGGAAATGATTCATTCTTTTCTTGTGTTGCCAAGGTTCTATTTAGCACATCAAAGGAGACTTTGCCACTTATTAGCTGTGATTAGCTGTGTGACTTTGGGAGAATTATTCAGATTATCTAAAGCCTTTTCCTCATCAGTAAAATAAAGTTGACAACAACTCCATGACCTGTCCTCCAACTCTCAATCCACCCAATCTCCTTGACAGTGCAGTTGGGAGAATAAGACGGTTTTGTGTACAGTAGAGCTGTATAGATTAAACTGAGTGTGTATCTTGGCTTGGGTTTCCCTGATAGCAGAGTGTGCAGCAAGATTTTGGGAATATGATATTACTTCATAGACTATCCATGGAAAAATAAAAGAGAGAGCAGAGAGTGTCAATAAACTGGTTTTCCTGGTGGATAAACAGAGTCAATCTCCCTGTGAATCCTATGAGAAATTACGTAAAATTCTCTGTGGAATTGGCTTCCCCTGAGGACAGGAGGTTGGAGCATTTTACTGCAGACTCTCATCCTCCATTGGTTGATGTTTTTCTTATCTGGTTAGACTTATCTGTATGTAGGATGTGGCCTTAAGGCAAAAAAGCAAAGAGGCAATAATGCCCTTAAATTGACATTCTGGGAGAGTGCAAGGTACTGTGTGCACTGTAACAATAGGCGAGGCCAGAGGTGGGGAGCAGAGATATGGCCTAGACAGTAACAGTATCCACTACAATGTGTTTTGCTATGTCATTGTGAGCAGAATGGAAATGGAGATGCTGCGTAGGGAGTAATAATTCATTCTGGTCCATCAATGCCTTTTCATTTGCTGAGTGTCTGTTTGTAATAGAGTTTTTGCTGTAAGTCAGCAGGGCAACTGCTGGGCTAGCTGCCTGCTGAGCAGCCCAGCACCAAGAAATAGATAAGTCACACATAGTAACTATGCTATTCACTCAGCTTTTATTGAAGGCAGGTTCACTCAAAGTAGAGCATCAACATACATTACTAGCCTGCTCACACTCTAACAGTCCAAGAGGAATATAACACACACACAGTAATCAGTTAGGGATAACGAATCTGAGTCCCAGAGTCTCAGCCTGCAGGTCTCGGGGACAGCATAGTAGCCAAGGGAGCTGTCAGCGTCTTGCAAGGAAGAATTTCCAGAGGCAGGAGGTCAATAGGGCAGGTGAAGGCCCCAGACCAGCAGGGCAGAGCCTCAAGCAGCCGATGCCAAGGGAGATCAGCATGGCATGGAGCAGCACTCTGGTGTGTGGAGCTCAGCTGCCTCAGCAGTGGTCTGGAGCCTGCCTCAGTTATACTGTGAAAGTGGTGGACTCCACCCTTCTGGGGCTCTTGATAAGTGTCTTGGCTCCCCTGATGCCAAGTGGGGAATTTCCCCAGGAGCCTATTTGTGGGTGGTCCCATTCTGTAGACATGACTATTCTGACCCCTGGTGCAGGTATCTTAGGTTTATCTCCTTGCCAGATGTGTCTGCTTTGACTTAGATAGTTTCCCTCATGAATCAAAGTGTCATGGCTAACTGGCAGCCACTGTAGTTCACATGACTGACTCCACTTTGTTTTATATACTTTATACTATCTTGATTGGACCAATGCCATTTTACTGGTCCTGCTCTCCACACTGGGTTGTGCTGCAACAGAGTGTGCTTACTCATTCTATTCTTCCGAGCAAGGCTAGCCTTCTCTCATCAGCTCTCCACGATCCTTTAATTCCTCTATTTTTCCCTGGACAGATTCTCCTACCCTCACATGTTGGAGGCAGAATTTAATAAGGCTATGCTTGCTAGCATCTACCTGGCCCTGGCCACTATTACTAAAACTGACATTCTGCATTATGTATACTCATATATCTAGCTTATCTCTGCTTTCATGATATTTATCACATTCTGCTATAGAAAAATATTTGAATTTCTACTTTTTCTCTCCCTACCTTAATCTATATTAAACTATGAACTACTAGAAAGCAATATTGATTGATTTTTAAATGCAAATTATTACATTTTCTACAACCTACAGAATATTTACAAAGTCTGTGTGGTGGTTAATTTTAACTCTTGACTTCATTGGGCCACATGGTTCCCAGATATTGGGTTAAACTTTATTTTTGAGTGTGTCTGTGAGGGCGTTTCTAGATGGGATTAACATTTGAATCAGTAGACTGAGCAAAGAAGACCGTCTTCCCCAGTATGGATGGGCCTCATCCAATTCACTGAAGGCCTGGATAAAATAAAAGGCTGAGTAGGGAAGGATTCTCTCTCTCTACGTGACCATTTCTGAGCTGGGACATTGGTATTCTTCTGCCTCAGGACTCAGGCTTGAATTAGAATGGAACCTTACACAATCAGCTCTCCTGGGTCTGGACTTCTCAGCCTCTGTAATCAAGTTAGCCAATTCCTTTAAAATATATATAGAAACACACTTACCTAGAAATCAAATGTTCATTTTCTAAACAACAAATGTCATATTTTAAAACTACCCTCAATACATACGATAATGATTAAGTGCATATGATTCCTGTATTCATTTAATAAGCTTTCCTTTGAAAAGTTATCAAATATTTTATAAAGATTCCTTATCAAAATATAGCTAATTTTAGAGCATCTATCTTATTTTAAGCTGTATTAACCTCTAAATGTTATGCAAAGTCATTATAAAGTTTGGATTTATTACTTGTTATCATAAGCACCAATAATTTTTAATAATTTTAAGCCTATAAACATAAGTGAAAAGGTGAATTATAAAACCATTAAATTACTATTGTCATGGTTGCTGTGGCAAGCAATGTCCTCCCAGAGATGTGTATGATCTAACTCCCCAAACCTGTGACTATATTCGTTTACACAGCAAAGGGTTTTTCTCCACTATGATTAAGTAAAGGACCTTGAGATGGAAATATTATCCTGGATTATCTGAATGGGCCCATTGTGATCACAAAGGTCCTTATAAGAGGGAAGCAGTAGAATCAGAGTTAGAGGAGATGTGAGACAGAAATAGAGATTGGAATGATGCTGCCATGGCAAAGGAATATAGGCAGCCCCTGGAAGCAGGGAAAAGCAAGAGACAGATTCTCTCCCTGGACCTACAAAAGGAATGCAACCTTGTTGACACCTTAAGCTTAGCGTCATGAGGGCCATTTTAACTTCTGACCTCCAGAATTGTTAGATAACAAATTTCTGTTGTTTTATGTAACCAAATTTCAGATAATTTGTTACAGCTGTAATATAAAACCAATGCAGTTAGAATTTGAACCTCTCATATTATTGTACCACTTTTGTATATTCCTAAAGATATCTTGCTTAGCTCAATTTTGACCCAGTGAAAATATGAAGCATATAATTGTTATAATTCTAATTAGTAATCACATGGTTACAAGAAACAAAGGTTCACTCAAACTAGTTAAAATAAGTAAGGAATTGATTTTACTCTATAGGAGGAGAATGGTACAGGGCCCAATATTGAGAAGTATAGCCAAACTGTACTGAGACTAAAAAATTATTAGGCATATAGTTTTTTGTTCTCACTCTTTCACTCTGTCACCCTTGTTCTTGCTCTCAGTACCTTCTCATCCACCCTCTTCTCATCCACACAGTGCCTTACCATTGTTTTTATTCTGCAAGCTTGCCCTAGCTGCCCTTTGATAGGGGGCTCAAGGCTTGAAAATTTTTATTTTTTTATTATTTTTTATTATTTTAAAAATTTTTTTTCCTTTTTACTCCCAATCCAGCCCCCCTCCCACCCCTCCCCACTTCCCTCCCATTACCACCCTCCCCTTAGTTTATGACCATGTGTCCTTTAAGTTTGTTCCCGTGAACCCTTCCCACTGTCCCCTGAAATTCTCTCTACTCTCTTCTGTGGGCACTGTCAGCCTGACCTCTAGCTTGGAAAATTTTAGCTTAAGGTAAAAAGTTACTAGTCTAGTAAGGAATGTGGACATTTAAGCTTTTGGTTCAGAAACTACAGATACGGTCTGTCCTGGCTCCTGGGAAAACAGCTGACCTTCTGGGATACTGCTAAGGGTTACTGCCTGGGGACACCTGGAGGCACCTGGACCTTTGTGTTCCAGGGAGATACAGGTGACCACGTGCCCCTGGGAACAGCTAACTGCCTGGAACAGGAATGTTGCAGCATCACTCACCTAATCCTTCCTAAATTTCAAAGCCCTCACTGCACCTGGTTTATTCCCTGTTAGAAAAAGTCTGGCCTGGAAAGAGAAGGCAAGATGGTCTCTTAGGGTATGAACCCACCATCTTCTCAGATCACCAGCCATCTGAATAAAGTACCTATAAGGATTCAGTCACTGTCATTGCTTATTGGGTCTGGTAGTGACAGGCAGCCCAAATGCCAGTGTCTTTTCCAGTTACACTTTCTGAACACTGACTTCTTCTGAAAATACTTAGGATTTGCTACCCCAGAACTTTGATTTGTGTAGAGCTTTAAACTTCTGTAGTGCCACATCTAGTCTTAATGCATTATTGTGGGTCTGCTCTCGGCACATACAGCTTAAAACGTCCTTATCCCCAACTCCCCAGAGGGGTTGCCAGGTGTGCACTCTTGGTCCAATCAGCTGTAGTCACAAAGGTCGAATCATCTCTCCCCAGTGTGACCCCTTAGGTCTAAAGCACAATGTCTTTTAAAAAAGAATGAAAGTTGAGCCAATGGCAGAAATTGGATGTGCAGATATTTTATAAACAAACTTACATGGCGACTATGTTTTTACAGACGATGTGTATTGTGTTACTCAGCTACAGCTAGTTCATTGAGTCTTGATTATGTAAACCACTACTAAGCTGTTGTGAAGAGCAAGCACCAAGCACTGGCCTTCAAAGACAGGAGTACCATAAATCCTTCTGTATGGAAACGAGACATCAAAAACAATGGAGCAACTTTAATTGCTTCTCATAGTACAAGAGGTTCCAATTAGATGAACTTGTCAAAATGTCTTCTTCAGTAGCAGCTTGACTTAAAACTATTTCACAGCACAGAATTCAAAGAATTATTTGGTAGCCTACAGAAAGCAAATCATTGTTTCTGCCTATAAGGCAAGGACATCCCTGTTCTGCACAAATAGAGTAACCATAAAACGGCTCAATATTTCTTCTCTGTAATGGCGTGCCTATTGTGGGTCAGAGCCAAATAGCAGAATCATTTAAAAAAAACCTCTTGTAAAATACTCAACCTTTCTTCAAGATACCTATGCCAGTGATTTGCTCTCCTCCTCATTTAACAGAGAAGGAAACGAAGGCTCAAAAGAAAAACAATTTGCTTATGATAAAATAAGTAAGAGGTAGAACCCAAGTTTGAGGTAGATTTGTCTGATCTGTGGGGGAGGAAATATCATTTCCCTTCTCCTTTCTAAGTTCTTTTAGCTGTTCTAATAATCAAACTGACACAATGCACATTAACAGGATAAAATGGAAAAATGTATTACTTATGGGGGGCTCCATAAGGATATGCCACCTTGATGGGGGACTCAAGACTTGGAAATGTTTAGCTTAAGGTCAAAAGTTACTAGTCTAGTTAGGAATGTGGATGTTAAAGCTTTTGTTTCAGAAGTTAAATATAAGGTCTGTCCTGGCTCCTGGGAAAACAGCTGACCTCCTGGGATACTGCTAAAGGTTACTGCCTGGGGACACCTGGAGGCACCCGGACCTTTGTGTTCCAGGGAGATACAGGTGACCACCTGCCCCTGGTAATTGCTAACTCCCTGGGACAGGAATGTTGCAGCTTCGCTCACCTAATCCTCCCTGAATTTCAAAACCCTCACTGCACCTGGTTTATTCCCTGTTAGAGAAAGTCTGGCCTGGAAAGAGAAGGCAAGATGGTCTGTTAGGCTGTGAACCCACCATCTTCTCAGATCACTGGCCATCTGAATAAAGTGCCTATAAGGATTCAATCACTGTCATTGCTTATTGGGTTTGGTAGTGACAGCGCAAATGCCCATGTCTTTTCTGGTTACATATTTTGGCAACTCCCTGCTGGGATAGACTTTGGGATTCTTTGATAAGTCTGGGTTTTTGGCGGGGAGTCCCATTGGCTGCCTGGGCTGAGAGACCCCAGGAGTTTGAATTCAGAGAATCCCAAGCAGCTGCCTAGTGATTTCTCTTGTCACTTCTCCCCCAAGCCCCCAGCACTTCTCATTGTTTATCACATTTGACTGAATCGTGAGCTTTCTGGTTCAGGTTCAAATACTGGGTTATGACTTATGTCATCTGGTAAATGCACCTTTCTGGGTTACAGAGCTCTGTCTGTGTCCGTAAAAGGACATCTGATCTGTTTCGGGTACCCTCTGTTTGGAGCTCCGTGTGGTAGAATGAGGAAAAAAGCCTCCGTTCTGTGAAAGGGCCCTTTGGGGCCAGTTCCGTCTAATTCGTTGACTTATGAGCAAATATCTAGAACATATGTTGTTTTATTGTGGTGCTGTTCTGTTTGTGTCCTGTATAACTCAGACTCGGGAGAGCGCTGGTCACTGAATGGGTCTTTAAATTACTGTATTATGCTGTAACTAGAGTTGTTTTGTCAAAAATCAGGGAAGTGGGAAAAGTGGGGGTTTTTTGAGTTTACATGATCAAGATGCAGAGTTACACACACAAAAAAGAAAGAAAATGAGTTAACGGCTCAGAGAAAAGAGAATTTGCATGTGAAAGATAGAATCTTAGAAGAGAGGGGCTAAGAAGATGTAGATATTATGGCCACCAGCAAGCTGGTGAGAGTTCCTGCAGCCCCAGGGGATCCACTCTGATGAGTAAAATGGGGAAAGTGTGCCTGGACTGGCATTGCTTTCTTGAATTGGTCAAGGAACCAAATTTGATGGAGAAAAAACCCCTACTGGGGCAGGGTAATATCCTTTTCAGAGACTTTCAGTGGGAGTAGGGCCAGAGGGCCAGTCTGCTGGATATTATTAAAGACATACTCTGTTTTCTACACCATATCTGTTAAGCTGGAAAAGTTCAAACCCTTGTTATAGAGATAATCCTGCTAAAATGACTGATTTGGTTGCGTCCGTTTTTGTCACTCATTATCTCAGTTGGGCAGACATACAACCCTTATTGAATTCTTTGCTTCAATAAGGGGGATGAGCAGAGGCTGGTGTTGGATAAGGGAAATGAAGAGGCTCAGGGGTTACACCAAGAAAATCCAGATGAGGCTCTGGGCTTTCCCAGGGCAATAACTCTGACCGAGTCCAGCTGGGACTCTAACGGGGATGTCCTTTCTCTCTTAGAGCATTATAAGGGATACCTCCTTGAGAGAATGGGAAAGGCATCGTCCCTGAGCAGAAAATTCTGAGTATGGTGCAGGCAGTGTAACGAAAGTCCACAGAGGACCCCTCCCAAAATCAGAAAACAGTTAAGGAGATTCCTGGGGATGGCAAGTGACTACTGCATTTGAACTCCAAACTTTGGGCTCATTGCTAAACTACTGTATGAGACTCTAAAGGGACCAGAATATAACCCTTTAAAGTGGAGAAAGGAGTGTACTCAGGCTTTTGAGTCCCTGAAGGTGCACCTGGCTTCTGCACAGGCCTTGGGGCTTCCAGACCTACTAAAGCCCTTTCAATAATATGTGTGTGAGAGATAGGGCATTGCCCTAGGATTCCTCACCCAAATGCTTAGTGACATTTGCAGCCCATCGCATAACTGTCAAGGAAATTAGATCACACTGTCCAGGGGTGGCCAACCTGCTTGAGAGTGGCAGCCACCTGCGAGCTCTTGCAGGAATCTGAAAAGTTTTCCCTGGGATAGCCTATCACCTTTTGTGCACCTCATCAAGTGTTGAGCTTGCTGGAGCAAAAGGGAAATATGTGGCTTGCTGCTGGAAGAATGAGCAGGTACCAAGCCCTTCTTGACAATCCCAAGGACCCCCTCAAAGCTATAAGTAAGTTAAATCCTGCCTCTCTCCTCCTGGAGCCTGACTTGGCTGCGCTAATACATGACTGTGCTGAAATAACTGATGAAGTGTATTCTAGCAGACTTGATTTATAGGATCGTCCTTTAGAAGAAGCAAACTGGACTCTCTATACAGATGGAAGCAGTTATATGGACAAAGGAAGCAGAAAGGCTGGGTATGCAGTTGTGACTCTTGAAGGAGTAGTGGAGGCCAAGGCCTTGCTGCCAGGAGCCTCTGCTCAGAAAGCCGAACTGATTGCATTAACGAGGGTACTGGAATTGTTGTGTGAAAAGAGAGTGAATGTGTGTATCGACTCAAGGTAAGCTTTCCTGATTTTGCATGCACTTGGTTTCATCTGGGAAGACAAAGAACTGTTAATCTCCAAATAAAAATGAGATTAAGCATGCAGCAGAAATTTAAAAATTATTAGAGGCTATTCAGGTACCTTTATAAGGTGGCAGTTATGCACTGCCCAGGGCATCAGAAAGAGGACACTAAAGTGGTTAGAGGAAGCAATCTGGCTGAATGGGCAGCAAAAGAGGCTGCTAAAGGAATGTTTATAATGCCCTCGGTACCTGTTCTGGACTTGTCACAATTTGACCCTGAATATTAGACTGCAGACTTAGAGAAAGCTAAGGGTTGGGGTTTTGATAAAGAAGGTCCTGATAGTGAATGGAAAAAGAATAAGAAAGGAGCTATACTGTTTTCCTGAACAGTTAGTAAAGCTAGTCATAAAGCATTTGCATGAGGCCACACACTGTGGAAGAGACTCATCAAGTATCTATGTCAAACTGTGGCTCACAGGTCCTGGAATTTCTAGAGCGATAAGAAAAGTAATTGCTAAATGTGTTGTGTGCCAGAAGAACAACCCCAAGACAGATCCCCATCAAAAGAGAGAAAGAAAGCAATACCAAGGACAGTGTCCACTTGAGAAGTGGCAAATAGACTTTACTCAGATGCCAAGGGTCTGAGAGTGGAAATATTTGTTCGTCTTTGTTGACACCTTTTTCCAGGATGGATAGAAGCTTATCCTACTAAAATGGAGAAATCCTAAGAGACAGTGAAAGCTTTACTGAAGGAAGTAATCCCTTACTTTGGCCTCCCTGGCAGCATCCCGATTGATAATGAATGGATTTGCTTTTGTTTCACAAATTACACAGGAGACTAGTAAATTTTAAAAATCAAGTGGAGACTCCACATTGCATAGAGACCTCAGGCTTCTGGGAAGTAGAGAAGATGAATCACATCTTGAAGAAAAATATAGCAAAGCTGTGTCAAGAAACTCATCTCCATTGGGATCAAGCTTTGTCTATTGCCCTGCTCAGGATAAGGGTGGCTCCTCAAAGTGGTATTCAGTTGAATCCCTGTGAAATTGTGTACAGGTGGCCATTTCAGGTCACAATTGGGGTGGGATATATGTATACAGGTAAAAAAATTGAAGGTAAAGAAAATGTACAACATTTAAGTCAGACCTTAGCTGTGATGAAAGACCCTGCCTGCATTAGAGACTTTCCCCAGGTTTGCTGCATTCCTTTGAGCCTGCAGACAAGGTGCTACTCAAGATTTGGATGACAGCATCTCCAGAAAGCCAACTAGGAGGAGAGTGGACTGGGCCTTGGCACATACTCCTTACCACCCCCACCATGGTGAAGCTGGCGGAAATAAAACCTTGGACTCATCACACCAGAATAAAGAAAGCACTGGAGGAAGATCTGAAAGTCATCTTTGGAAAACAATGACTTATGTTCTTTTCTTTACCTCTTGTTTAACCCCTTGTTCCTTTCAAACAACTTATTCCTTTCAAACAAGATAAAAATATTTGGGTATATTTAGCAAAAATTGTTCTGAATATTTCTGACTTTTGCTTTGCAGGAGGAACTTATGTTGAACAAAACTTTCACTTCATGTCTTATAGGTGTCTGTACTCCTTTGGAAAGCCTTGGAAATTATACTGTGTTTGATGACATTGAAAAGAAAATGACCTACTCTGATATTTATAACTGGGGACCAGTGGTAACCATAAAGGACAGGGAAATGTTTTCCTTAAAGGTCACTAATGTACACCAGCTAGAGAGTGTGCAACTTTTGTCAACTGTACTAAAACTGTCTTGTGTTCTCAGCAGGTGTGAAGATGAATTGCACCACCACTGATGTATCTTATGCTTATGCTCCTATTAAACTGCCAACAGGATGGTTTCTGATATGTAAAATGTCTATTCCTATGTTCCAGCAAACGGCTCTGGGGGACCATGCTGTCTGGGAAGACTGATGGTGTTTATGCCTCAGAAGCCCTACTTGACCTGGGTTCAATGGGATCTCTCCCTTACACCCGATTGTATCAGTGACTTACACCTTTTTAGCCTTGCTGAATATGTGTCTTTAACTATATTTGTAATGTCAACCATGGTAATTTATTTTAATGTAGAAATAAGCAGGTTAGCCTGCACTGTAGCGAAAGCTTTGAATGCCACCTTGCAAGCTGTCAGTGCCATTAGCCAAAACTAAGACAAGTCAGAGAAGCAGTACTGGAAAATCATGCCACTATAGACTACCTTCTTTTAAGGCATAATCATGGATGTGAAGAATGTAAAGGATTCAACTGTTTTAACTTAACTAATAGTTCACAGCTCAAAGAACATAAAGTAAAGCAAGTAAATGATGTAGTGTCCAATATAAAACACAGAGAGGGATTCTTTGGTATTGACTTGTCTAAACTAACCTCCTGGCTGCCTAGTATACCTGGTCTTTGAGAGACATTTGTTGTTTTTATCCTTGTCCTTTTCTTCAATATCATAGCTGTTGCATACAATGTGCCTCCTTATGTAGGTCTGCAATTAGGTATATTCCTAACCCCTCTCCCCGCCAGACAGTCCAGTGCTAAATTCTGATCTCATAGAAATGAAATAGTTTAATACTAATGGTGGGGAATGATAAGGGACTCAAGACATGGGAAATTTTAGCTTAAGGTAAAAAGTTACTAGTCTTGCAAGTAAAGTGTATGTTTAAGCTTTTGTTTCAGAAACTCAGATAAGGCCTGTCCTGGCTCCTGGGAGAACAGCTGACCTTCTGGGATACTGCTAAAGGTTACTGCCTGGGGGCAGCTGGAGGCATCTGGACCTTTGTGTTCCAGGGAGATACAGGTGACCATCTGCCCCTGGGAACAGCTAACTGCCTGGGACAGGAATGTTGCAACTTCGCTTACCTAACCGTCCCTGAATTTCAAAGCCCTCACTGTACCTGGTTTATTCCCTGTTAGAAAAAGTCTGGCCTGGAAAAAGAAGGCAAGATGGTCTGTTAGGGTATGAACCCACCATCTTCTCAGATCACCAGCCATCTGAATAAAGTGCCCCTAAAGATTCAATCCCTGTCATTGCTTATTGGGTGGTAGGTGACAGGCAGCCTGAACGCGGTGTCTTTTCTGGTTGCAAATATCCTGAGCCACACAAGCCAGGCTATTTTTAGTTTTTAATCCTCGCCCCAAAATGTGTTAATGGATTTTGTTTGTTTGATTGTTTTTTAGAGGGAAAGGAAAGGGGAGAGAGAGAGAGAGAGAGAGAGAGAGAGAGAGAGAGAGAGAGAGAGAGAGAGAGAGGGAGAGAGAGATTAAAAAAACCAGAAACGTGACAGAGAAACATGGATGGATTGCCTTCCATACATGCTCAGACCAGGGATCAAGTCAGCAACCTCTTGTATGAAAGGGTGCTCCAACCAACTAAGCCACCTGGCCAGGGCTCTATGTACTTTTTAGGTCCCTCTAATGTACTTTTTAGATCCCTCTAATGTGGCAATGATTTGGTAGTGTCACTTTCTATACATAGTCTATGTGTGATGGTGAATTTTATGTGTCAATTTGACTGGACTAAGGGCTCCCCAGATAGCTGGTGAACAGTCTTTCTGAATGTGTCCGTGAGGGTGTTTCTGGATGAGATTAACATTTGAATCAGTAGACTGAGCATTCATCAATGTTGGTAGACATCATCCAATCCATTGAGGGCCCAAATTAGAACTAAAAGGCAGAGAAAATGTAAATTGCTCTCTGCTTGAGCTGGATGGTCACCTTTCCTGCCCCCAGGCATCAGTGTTGCTGGTTCTCTGGCCTTTCTGGAACTGGGGCTTTCACCATTGACTCGTCTGGTCTTAGGCCTCAGGTGCAGACGGGAACTACATCACCACTGAGGCCCCATCTTGCAGATGGCAGATTTCTGAGGGATTTCTCAGCTTCCATAATTGCATGAGCCAAGCCCTCATAATAACCTTTTTTTCTGTATATCTATATATATATACATATATATAATATTGGTCCTGTTTCTCTAGAAAATGCTGAGTAATATACCAATCATTCCACTAGCATAGCTAATTTGTCAAATATGTTTCAGTCAAGTATCTTTCACGAGTATGCAATGTGCTCAGCTGGTTGGATCCACTGCATTGTTGTGGTGGCTTCTTAAACTTCCATGTAAAGCCTTCAGTTTTAAAGTTTCAGAATTGCTGAAGGATCTTCTAACCATGCCAATTCCAGTAGGCTATGTTTCATTTTTGAAGGGTGCTTTAAATTTCAAAGTTTCTAAAAAAAATGCATGATATTTGAATAAAATAGTTTACAATAAATCCCCATATCTGAGTCTTATGTAAATGCGCTGCATGAAAAAACTGTCAAATCAGTTTCATTAGATTATAAAAATCCTCTCACAACATACACAAATTCTTTTTGATTGGTCAAGCAGGACACACACATAAGCACACATACGCACACACAGAGTTTTATCTTCTCAAAATAAATGCAAAATATATTCAGACAGTTCAAAATTCAAATATAATGATTTTAAGCAAAATGTCAAGGATTAATTAATTGGCCACTACAGACTTCTTTATAAAGTAACCTGAGTTTATATTTAATAGAGTGTCTACTGACTGCCTTGCACTCCCAGGAAGAACTATGTGTCTACAACATTAATCAAGAATTATAAATTAATGCTGTGCCAATTAAATATGGGCTTCATGGTAAACCCTGGAGTGTCAGGAGTGACCTCCTTCAGACTGACAGAGTAAAGACAATTGTCAATTGTGTGCTTTTCTTCAAGTTTGTAAATTTCCCTTGATAGTGTTCTTGTTTTTATTGCACTCCTCTGTTTGCACTACCAAATACATCTTTTATATTTAGAAACAACTTTATTTTCAAAGGTATTTTTTCCTCTATTCAATATTGACCAGATATCCATGGCTACAGGCAATGTGTCTGTCTGGAGGTCAATGCTGGATCATATGAAAAACAGAATATACCATATATGTCATCACTGGCTGATTTATTTAAATGAATACATTTATCTCTAGCCAATCATCTGAATTGCAGTTGGGTCCCCAATTAGCACATATCTTGATTTGCGGGACAAGGGCAGAAAGAAAAAGTCCAGTGCTTGCAATCCCTGAAGGGTAACACCATGAAGGTGGCTAGAGCTGTCACAAAACATCAGAGTCACCTGGGAAAGTAGAGATGGTAAAAAAAAAAAAGAGGAAGGTCCAAAAGATCATGCCGGGGTTTAAGCAAACTGATTCTACTGTCTTTGCAATGCCTCAAAGCTCTGCTTTTGCAAACCATTCCTCTCCTCCGAAAGAGCACAAAATGGGTTGTAGCAACCAACACGTAAAAGACCAGTGGCACCTGATTGGTTTTTATGCTTCTGCATCACAGGTGTCGAACTCATTTTCACTGGGGGCCACATCAGCCTCATGGTTGCCTTCAAAATGCCAAATGTAATTTCAACTCCTTAACAGTTAAGGAGTAATTATATTTATACAGTCCTACAATTATTTCGGCCCTTTGAAGGCAACCTCGATGCTGATGTAGCCCCTGGTGCAAATGAGTTTGACACCCATGTTCTACATCTATGTGACTGACTACACTGGCGATGGGAACAAGGCACCAAAATAAAAATTGCATTTCAGCCAAACTTTTGATATTATGCTTCCTGGCCTTCTTATTGAGACAAACTAAAATGGGGAGAAAGGCAAATGAAGTCCCAAAATCAACATATACCCTTACCATGTAAGAGAACTTCCAAAAAAGGGATGTATAACCAACCATCTGGCCATAGCTTTTAGGTGTTTGCCTGCCAAGCTAAGAAGATAACAGGAGAAAGAGAAGATAAAAAAAGCAAAAGTTTACATGAGATAATACTTTACCATTTTCTGTGATGCTGTGGTCACTAAGTTTCTTTTAAAATTAAAAGAGAGACATTATGGCACAGAGATACAAAACAAGGACTCTGGAGACAAACTGTGTGGTTCGAATCTCAGTTCTGCCACTAATAAGTCACATGAATGTCAACCACTCACTTAAGCTCTTTTGTGCCACAGTTTCCTCCTCTTCAAAACAATGAAAATAGTACCTATGTCAAATGCTTCTGAGGATTAGAAAATAATATATGTATTCTTTTCTATATATAGATATATATTTACATATACAAATATTTCTATATAAATATTTCTAAATATGAGAAGGGACTCCCAAAAAACTGGAATTATCTTCTGGAGATCAGACCCCTTGTACCACAGGCTTCCACTGCTAGGTCAGCATTCTAGGATCCCATCTGCATCAGTGTACCAGCTGGTGTTATTGTGAGAGGCTGTGTTTGGTTTCAGTGAATTTTTTTGAAGACTGTTTCAACGCGTTTGCTTATTTCATGATGGGTGATTTATGAGCACACCTGCCCACACCATGCTGAGTGTTCAGCAGTTTTTGATGTAAAATGGCATGACCCCTGTGCCGCACCCTCCTTATTTACCAGATCTCACCCCAAGTGACATTTTTTGTTTCCCTGGATGAAGAAAGTCCTTAAAGAGAAACGTTTTGCTGATGTGGAACAGGTGAAACAAAAGAACAGCAGAAGCACTAAAAGCATCAGAATCAGTGAGTTCAAAACTGTTTTGAGCAGTGGAAAAATGCCTTGATAAGTGTAGTGCATCGAATGGAGAGTACTTTGAAGGTAACTGAAGTTTCAACATGTAAGAATAAATACACAATTTTTTTATAAATAAATTCTGTTTTTTGGGCACCCCCCTTGCGTATCCCTAGATCACAAGTGCATTTCATTTTTATTTTGATAGCACTATTTCAAAATTGTTGGCTTCCTTTGCCATCTTTTTTTTTAGATTTTATTTATTTATTTTTAGAGAGGGAAGGGAGGGAGAAAGAGAGAGAGAGAGAAACATCAATGTGCAGTTGCTAGGGGCCGTGGCCTGCAACCCAGGCATGTGCCCCAACCGGGAATCGAACCTGCGATGCTCAGGTTCGCAGCCTGCGCTCAATCCACTGAGCTATGCCAGCCAGGGCCCTTTGCCATCTTATATATATTTAAGCAGTATTATATTTATTATTAACTAGTATATCAATTAATATTTATTAGTAGTATTAAACAGTACCTATGTTTATATGTAAAAGCAGTATTCTAAGTATATTTTGTAGGCTGCCAAAGGAATCAGCATCAGGAAATAAGACTGAAACTTCTACACTGTACATAGCAGGTTCTGGAAGGAGGCGATTGATAACACAGAAAAGTGATCCTGGAAGTGGTCCTGTAAGTCTAGACTACTAACCTGCTTATAGTTATTAAAATTTTCTCTTTAATTGTGGCTCTGATATTCACAATCTGGAGGACATCAAACTCATTAGTATGGTATTCTCATAAGAATTTCAGAGCTGTCATGCCAAGACAAACACCTTAGACATATGGCTCCTACACAGATTATTAAAGAGCAACCAGAGGAAATTATTAGAAAAATGATGGGCAGGTTATGCCACATTATACAACCCCTAATTGGTACAAGTACAAGTTAATTTTCATAATATTGCATTAGGAATGAGTTGTTTCTATCTTATGAACATGCATGCTTTGTAGCCATCTCTAAATTACTTTATGAATCATATTATGTTATTGCAATCAAAATAAATTTAAGGATTGCTGTTATTAAAGTGCAAGTTAACCACTTAGGCCCAATCACCTTCACTTACTGTCAGTCTTGTGCAAAATGAAATGTCTTCCCGAGAAAAAATGGAAATATACCTGCACATTTCACTACTTCAAGTAAACAGGCAATAGTCTGTTACATATCAGTGCTGTAATGAGCAGTAAAACAAGCTTTTCAAATTGGAACTTTTTTCTTTTTGTTTTTTCCCTCTCAAATTATAATTTTTATCCACTCCAGTAATGTCACTTTGTGGTTATTTAGGAAAAAAATCTTAACTTTCATAATGTCATAAAGCGTGCATATTATTAACATTGTTTTTGCTATGGCCTTAAAGAAATAGATTTCACACATAGTGGGTTTGCTTGCTTGTTTGGCTTCTTTTTCTCACTGGGATAATGCTACATATGCATGAAATTAGATTCCACATTTAATATCTCAGTCAACTTAATATTATTTCATTTTCTAAGATGTGTTGGCAAAAAGGTAATTTTGATATCAAAATTTAACTGGGTTTTTCATCTCTCTGATTTTTTTTTCCTAATTCTGTTAATAGTATTACCTTCCACAGGGTTTGTCAATACCATTACCACATTTGTCTTTTCTTTCTCCTTCCTCTCTCCATATCCAATCATTATTGAATCATTATCGCCTGTGGCAACACTAGAAGGCACCAACTAGGTGTTATATCCCCAGCAGATGGGGTCCTGTAGAAAGACAGCTTTTGGTTGTCAACCTTCTCAGCTTAAGAAAGCTGCTTCACCCAGATAATGCCTCCTTCCAAAGTTAACCAACTTCCAGTGACCGAATGACACAGGGCTATAAAGACCTGGCCACTTGCCCCAACTCAGGATAATTCTGAAGGGTCACTTCAGCTGTAAGGTTCCCCATGATGTTGACTGAGGCCTCTGTTGGGACTGCATCTCAACTCAACACTTATCTTTCCTCAGTTCAATTTCATGGCCTCCCCTCCCAATACAAACACACTTGTTGATTCCAAAAGCAGTTCCTAATAAACATTTTGTATGCTAAACTCCATCTTCAAGATTGCTTCCCATGGAAGCTAACCTGCGACAGAACCATTTTACTTTTGTATTTCTCTTGAAATTATCTCCCTGTTCCTTACTCACCTACTTCAGTATACCATTAACTTTCATTCCAAATGGCCATTCTTTATTTTTATTCCATGACAAGTGGGCTTTAAAATAAATGGACATACCAGACTTTGACTGGTGCTCACTGAAGGTACATAATTCAACTTTTCCATGCTCTTAACAATTTTCCCTACTCATCCACATGCCATGATACCCACTGAAGTATATACTGTTCCCAGTTCCCATGTATAAATACTAATGTCCTGCATCTGTCTGCCTGAATGTTTTCCTTATCACAGGAGCATACTTGGCATGTGTAGGTCAGAAATATCTCTAAGAAAATATATCTACAGTGTCCCTCAAATACTGAGGTATGAGAATCCTGTAACAGTTTGCTTTGTGGGGAGCCCACAATTGGGTACTTAGGTTAATAACTGATAATCCAGAACAGCAGTCAACAGGCCTCTGTGCCAAATTAACCCAGCCATATGTCTTTGTAAATAAAGTTTTATTAGAACACAGCCACTCACATTCATTAAAGTATTATCTATAGCTGCCATCACACCATGACAGCAGAGTTCAATAGTTGAACAGAGACCAGGTAGCTTAGAAACATAAAATACTTACTATCTAGACTTTTTCAGAAAAAAATTATTGTGACCTCTTCTAAATTATCACCAAAGGTTTCCAATGAACTCCCAGATCTAGCTACCCTATGTCTCCCTGCTCATTTGTTTTGTATATTATCTTTAGTAAAAATATAAGAAGCTTATATATAAATACACTTAATAAAGTTTTATCTTTCTAAAACTATCAACTAATGCCTCTTGCCTCCTCCAAAATCTTCAATGGCTCCCACTGCAACAAAAAATAAAACAAAGCTCTGCCCACAAATTCTGTCTGTATTTCTAATTGTATGTCACTCTGCCTTCTTGCCGCATACACACACCCACTCCAGACACACTTTTCTATTTATTACTTATAGAAAGTGTCTTCTCTGTGTTTACAATAAGGTTGTTTCATCTGTTGGAATGCTCTCCTCCACACATATTGGCTGATAAATCCAAGCTCATCCTTCAATGTCCAGATAAAACCCAGTACCTCCTGTGACACCCTCTCAGCCCCACACCGTTGTGATTAATGTTTTTCACCATGCTCTCCAGCACCGTGTTTAAATTTTATTTATAACAAAGTGTTATCTTGTATTAAGATGATTTATGGATATCTATTTCTGCCACCAGATGTGAATTCCTGGGAAGCAGTAATTATATCATATCCATTCTTGTATCCAGCAGTAATATTAAACATAATTAACAAGCATAGATTAGAGTTCTTACCAGTCTAGGATACCTGAGCATGGTTCTGAGACCCCCAGATGCACTATGTGTTAATTTCTCAGTTGTTACTGGATAGTTGGGAGATATGGGGTTGGGGAGGTGGGGGGTTGAGGGAGAGGCTGTGGTAGTTAGAGTAGCAAATATTATACTATAATGAAAGCAATGATTATAATATTTTAACAAGCAGAGCATAATTGGTTGAATGTCAACCTTGTTCAAAGCTATCATGTTTACCAAGTTTTCCTAATTATACATCCTCAGTAAATAATTGTTCTATACTTAACAACATAAAGGAAAATGAGCATTTTGTTTAGAGAACACTCATACACATATATACACATACACAAAACATGCATGCACAACTGCTGATGCAAATCTTTGTCCAGGTTAAATAGGGGAAATTGCATATATGTGTGAAAAAGTTATTTTTCAGTTTTTCTTATATTATTTCAGACTAGTTAACAGTTACTCAAAAATAATTACACTTAACATTGTTCAAAAACATGAAGTCTTCCAACAGTAATATCAATAAAAATTGGAATTAGCTTTTTCTTGACTAGGTCAAATGTTCAGAATAGAATCATAATATTAATTCAACTCTAAAGGAAGACTCTAGAAGAACTATCATGGTCATGTTTTGCAAATAGTTTTCAAAATAATGACTCTTGCAAAACTTCTTATGTAACTAGTAACATTTACCCTAATCCATCCTCACTTTGCCTTAACACCCTGATTTGCCTTAACTTCCCTAAATTCCTTCTATCTTCCATATAAATATGTTAAAAGAACACATATTTGCTTATTGTAAATATACCTTAAAATGTGCAGCCTCACAATTGCTGCTAATACCAATACAGAAAAAGGTTACACAAAAGAACAGAATATCAAATATAATTATTTAATCCTTCCTTTCATTTCAGTAACTTTTGGGTCAGGAGCTTCTTTCAAGGTTTTATGAACATTTCTAAATCAATAATGTTCCACAGTTCACAGTGTCTCTTTTGTTCCTTCTCAAAAGCAGCAGAACTCACTGTTATGTATACACACACACCCACAACAGGATCCTGAGGTTCATTGTGTTCTGTCTAAAAATAATCATACCAGCTCTTGTATTTGTTCATTCCAAATACAACAGTTAAATTGTAGAGCTGTGTCATTTGATGATTAAAATTGAAATTGAAATTTATTTACTTAATCTACATCTCCCAGATTACATATAAAAATGGTGAAAAACACTACTTCATTTAAATATTTGGAATAAGCGTACTGTAACTCTTAGTGAATTTTTAAGGGACTCTGTAAAACAAAACTTTTTTAAGTGATGTGACGATTCTGGAAGATACTAATGAGCACTGTGGTGACATTTGAAGTGAAGCACACTAGAATCTGAGCAGTGAGCCAGTGAACACTTCCATGACAGTATGTTCTGTGACAGTGGCAATGAGTGAATGATGGAGTCAAGCAGAGCACCAATTTTGTGTCTTTCAAAATTCTCCTTTCTGCTTGTTAATAGCATTTGGATTCAATCAGTTATCTTTGCACTCCCTTTTTTTGCTCTGTTTCTCTGTGCCTTCTATATTAGGTATGGACACTCCCATCACATAACTTTTAGTTTTCTTATTCTTACTCAACTCAGTTCCTCAATTCTCAAATATCTTCCTGCTCATCCCACCCACCATGCCATGTTAACTGTGTTCAAACTCACCCATATCTTTCTAGTTAAGCTTGAACTGGTATTTCCCCAGACATTACATCAGTCTACTCCTCCAGACTCAAAAGAAGGCAAACAAGACATGGATAAAACCTCATAGATCAGTTTAGCCCACTATTCTTCCACCATCATGTATCACAGACTGTAAAAGTTTATAACCTGACTTAATATCTCTCTGTATCATCTATTTACTTCTTTATTACTCTTTTTTGAAGAACACAAAATCCAATCCTGGAATCAAAGTTTTTTCTTTACTGGTCCCTCGCCATTATCCTTGGAAATTTAAAATGCTATAATAATAAAAATATCTGATAATAACCTTGGTAATTAGCATGGAGCTCATTGTCAGCTATTCTAAAACTGCTCTTGAATTTATTCATTTGATCTTCCTCAATGGTGCCATAGAGTTTATTTATCCTAGGTTAACCTTACAGCTCCCATCCATTTTTTTACTATACTTATGAAATGGTAAGGAAGCCACAAATATGGGTTAGCCCTAAATTTTTGTATATTCTGCTTTTTCACCCCTGCTTATTATTATATTTTTAAATCAATTTCATGTTGCCTTAACATAGCAAGCCCAGTTTCAAAAGTGCTCTTCAGATCTTTTCTTGAGCCCTATTCCTAAATCTCATCTCATCATATTGAACAGGTGATCTCACTTTCTATTCTTTGTGGTAATCACAAATACATAAGATTTTGTATGTCATTGTTTACCAACCCTAGCTCTGGACAATTGCTTTAAAGAGTAGAAATATACCCCCTTGCTGCCACGTCACACCCACATACCCACACATCTCCTCAGACTAGATCTGATCTCACTCAGCAAGAATCTAGTGTGTAACACTAGACTAAAATAATGTTAGATGATTTATGAAGTAAGTATATAAATCAGAGCTCTGATTATTTAGAAAGTTAATAAATTAAGTGCAAACCTCAAGTTTCCTACTGGTCATTTTATTTAAAGAAAAAGTATATATTCTGATTATATTTCTTTTCATCATATTTTAGTGCTAGTATGATTGCTAAAAATACAACATTTATTTGGAGACATCAGTGTTTTAAGTATATATGTATTGAAAAAAAATGGAACTCCATTATGAAGGCCACTGGTGATGTTCAGACATTTGCACAATTAAAATATCTGAAGTTATCTAGAAAAAATCATAATCACAAGTTATAAAATATCAATATAGACCTGAAAAGAATTTGTTACTCAAGCCATTAAGAGCTACATTTTAATTTAAATTGTTCCAGTGAAACAATTCAGTTTTACATAAAAAGAAAGCCAGAATAACACTGAAAATTATGAAGAAAAACTGAGTAGAGATCTATAGAAAAATGAAACAAAAGAAATTATTCTTATAAAAGGATTAACATGCTCATTTAGTGTTGTTAATTTATAGTAAAGTCATTGATGCAGCCTTCCTGTCTTAAAGAAAAACACAGGGTAGAGTTTGGAGTAACCATACCCACTAAAAATGATTAGGATATTTAGAAAGAGAGAGACAGTGAAGAGAAACACTAAAACTATTTTAGTAATCTCTACTCAAATCTCTAACTGATGCCAAATTAAGACATGCATAGGGTAGACTCACTGCTAACAACCAAAGGATAACAGCACTGAACTTAGATTTCAGAAAGTGGCTGAGAGTACAGTTTACAATATTAGTCCACCCACATTGACCAAACCCTAAAATAAAACAAGGAAAAAAATTAACATTTTCTAAAGGAATAGATTGCAATCCAGTGTAAAAAAATGTAACATTCATTATTTCTAGGGCACAATTCAAAATTATGTGTATTACCCAACACACAATGAAAGAAACTGTACCTATTCAGAAAAAAAAAAGTACAATCAACAGTCAACACCTTGACAACACATATGTTGAAAATATTAGGTCAGGGTTTTAAAGCAGCTATTAAACATTGTTCAAGGAGGAAGTGTAAGATATGGTCAGAATGAATGAAATGGTAGGGAAACTCAGAAGGGAAATATGAAATAAAAATATAACCAAATGCAAATTCTGGAATTAAAAAATAAATATATGAAATTAAAATTTTACTGGATGGGTTTAACAGAAGAGTGGAGATAAACAAAGGGTAGAGTCACTTAAGTTGAAAACAGAAAAATAGAACCTATGAAATCTGAAGAACAAAAGAAAAAATATTTTTTAAATGACTACCAGTAAGTTCCCAACTTGATGAAGAGATTCAATGAAATTCCAACCAAGATCCCAGAAAGTTATTTTGTGGATATCAACAAACTAATCCTAAAATTTATATGGAGAGACAAAAGACCCAGAATAACCAATACGATATTGAAGGAAAAGAACAAAGTTGGAGGACTAACACTACCTGACTTCAAGACTTACAATAAAGCTATAATAATTAAGACAGGTTGGTATTGACTCAAGAATAGACAAACAGATCAGTCAAGCAGAACAGAGAGTCCAGAAATAGATTCCCCCGAATACTGTTATCTTTGGTAAAGGAGCAATGGTAATGCTATGGAGCAAAGACAGCACATTCAACATATTTTGTTGGAACAACTGGGCATTCACATGCAAAAAATGAATCTAGACACAGACCTTCCACTCTTCAAAAAAATGAATTCAAAATTGATCACAGACCTAAAGGTAAAATGAAAACCTACAAATCTCCTAGAAGATACCATAGGAGTAAATCTAGATAACTTTGAGTTTGGCAATGACATTTATATACAACACCAAAAGCATGATCTACGAAAAACAAATTGAGAAGCTGAACTTCATTAAAAGTAATAACTTCTCCTGGCTGTGTGGCTCAGTGGATTGAGTGCTGGCCTGCGAACCAAAGTGTTGTTGGTTGGATTCCTAGTAAGGGCACATACTTGGGTTGCAGGCTGGGTCCCCAGTGGGGGGTGGGGAGCGAGAGGCAACCACACATTGATGTTTCTCTCCCTCTCTTTCTTCCTCCCTTCTCCTCTCTCTAAAAATAAATAAATAAAATCTTTAAAAAGAGTAATAGCTTCTGTTTTGTGAAAGACAATGTTAAGAGAATGACAAAACAAGCCACAGACTGGGAGAAAATATTTGCAAAAGACGCAACTGATAAATGTTACTCAAAATATACGAAAAACTCATACAACTCAACAATAACAAAACAAACAACCCAAAACAAAAAAATGAGCTAAGGACCTTAAGAGACACCTTGCCAAAGAAGATATACAGATGACAAATAAACATGTGAACACAACAAGGGAAATCTGAATAAAGAAAGGAGTGGTTGCTTTGTGGTAAAAGAGTTTTGTGGCATTTTAAATTGTCTGCCTACCATTTATCATTTGCTAAAGCAGTGGCAGCTATGAAGTTGCAGCCCACACTCCATGTGCAGCTTGCATTGCCAGAAGGAGCACCATGAATCTTGCTCTCAAATAATTCTCGTTATGTGCTCTGGCTTGTATGATGGCATCCTCAAGGGCCAGCTCAAGGTTTTCCATTTATTTCACCTGACTCAAGGCGTTCCCAAGAATAACAGGCTTTTACTAAAAGAGTTTAAAGGCAAAAGTATTACAGCGCCCTGGAGCAAGGGAGAAGAGATTAGACAAGCAAATAGACATATCAAAAACTCGGGAAGAAAAAGGTTGAGGAAGGAGATTAGTAGAGCAACAAGGCTTTTGAAAGCTCTTGCATATGCTTGGGGATCAAAGAAGGTCATGTGCATGCCGGGACCCAGAAACATGCACATAAAAGGACTGAGAAGACCAGAAGACCGCAAGCTTTCAATTCTGGCTGAGATTCAGGCTCCACTCAAGTAGGAAGTAGAGTCTAATACAGGGTGGCAAATGGTCAGGCTAAAAGTCGAAGGAACACCCAACACAAATACATTCTGCAAAGATTGAGACAGTATTTTTTCTCTCTCTTTCCTTGGTTCCAGGCATTTACAGAAAGTCTGTCCAAACACAAGCTGACTACTTACCTAATTTAAAACAGACTTCATTGACTCATATGGAAAAGAATAAAAACCTTTCAAAATACTTTAGAAAAACCACTGAAAATCAAAAAACAACCACCCACAAAAATCACCACCAACAAACCCTGGATACGGAGTGGTACTGACTTCTGAAGTTGTCATTTTATAATATAAAAATATCCAGAATTTTTTAAAAAAACATGAAGTATTTTAAAAAGTAAGAAAGTATGGCTCATTTACAAGAAAAAAATTAACAGACACTGTCTCCAAGCAAGCATAGGCATTGGATTCACTAGAAAAAGAATTTAAAACAGCTGCCTTAAAAATGTTGTTCAAAGAGCTAATGGAAATCATGGACAAAAACTAATAGAAACAAGGAGAAGAATACCTCTCTAGATAGAAAACAATTACAAAGAGCAATAATAAAATGGAATCAAATTTAGAAATTTTGGAGGTGAAAAGTATTGTCATTAAAATGAAACCATCACTAGAGGAATTCAACAGGCAATTTGAACAAGCAGAAAACAATCATCAAACTTTTAGATAGATCTATCTAAGTAATCCTGTCTGAGAGGCAGACAGGGAAAAATACGAAGAAAAATAAGTACCTGTGGAACAGCATTAAGCATACCAACATAAGCATAACGGTGGTCACAGAGGGAAAAAGGAGAAAGAAGGTCTAGAACAGGGGTGTCCCACCTGCATTACTTAGTTTTATTACTAAGTTTTAGTACTTAGATAAGTATATTTTCTATATTAGTGATCACAAACTTGAGACCTGTTCAATGATTATAAAAGATTACTGAAAGAGCCGCTGTATAATTAGGGCTACTACGTGAGGGCTTTTTTGCTTATCTGTGGTGGCGGATATCACAAAAATTATGCATGGAGTTTTTTTTTTTTTTGCTCATCTGTTTTCAATAGTGTTCATTTATTTAATGTGTGGCCGAAGACAACTCTTCTTCTTCCAGTGTGGCCCAGAGATGCCAAGATGTTGGACATCCCTGGTTTTTAAAGATTATTTATTTATTCATTTATTTTTTAGAGAGGGAAGGGAGGGAGACAGAGAGAGAGAGAGAGAGAGAGAGAGAGAGAGAGAGAGAGAGAGAGAGAGAGAGAGAGAAACTTCAATGTGCGGTTGCTGGGGGTCGTGGCCTGCAACCCAGGCATGTACCCTGGCTGGGAATCGAACCTGGGACACTTTGGTTCCCAGCCCGCGCTCAATCCACTGAGCTACGCCAGCCAGGGCGGACATCTCTGGTTTTGAACGTCCACTACTATGTTGGATGAAGTGGTGAAAGCGGGCATCCTTGTCTTCTTCCTGGTCCTGGGAGAAAAGTGTTCAGGCTTTCACCACTGAGTACGATGTTACTTAACAATTTGCTTAAATTTGACAATCTCCTTTTTTAGGACTTTTATCCTTGTTTCTTTCGCCCCTACTCATACCTTCACTATCTTTGTGCTGGCTTCCTAAGTTCACGGTCTCATGCTTTGAGTTTCCTTGAATCCATTACCTTTTCCAGCCCTTGATCTCAATCCAAATTACTAGGCTTTAAATTGTATGTTTGCTTATTTCATTGCTCTCAAATCAGCCAACCAGCTTGCTTTCCTCTGAAGCCATCCATGTTTTTTAATCCAAAGGAAATACGGACAGTTTAAGATCTACTGAAACCTGGTGGAGAAACCAGTTTGTACAAAGACATTCTGGCAATACTGATATCACAACATATAAGCAGGTACCTACTTATGGCCAGCTGTAATGATGTTGGCTGGCTCTTGAGCTTTTTATTTAGAAACTTATTAATATCTATTTACCAGAGTATCAGCATCCCTGAGAAGCAGTTTTTATATTTTTAATTTAATATAAGGTAAAAATGTGCACCTACTATTGGACATTCTGTGTCAGCTCAACCATTGATACCTGCGGAAAAAGTAACCTATGAAATTGAGTCTGAGAGAAGGTAAATAGATGGTTTCAAATTATATAACTAATACTTGATTCCAAGTCGGGGTTTTGAAATCTTTGTGATAAATCAAATAAAAGAGAGTATCTTCTCTTGTATGTTTAGGTGTTTTTTTTTTTTATTCTGATGAACTAATATCAGTAGTGACAATAATAACATTTAACTAGCATTTATCATGTTCCAGACACTGGCTTAAGTGCATTAAACATATCACTGAATAATCTTTGTCCTAAAAGGAGAAAACTGAGGTACAGAGCAATTAAGTGACTTGTCTCAGGAACAGTGCGTGCTGGAGCTATGGTTTAAATCTTTGTCTATTTATGCTGTACTTTATTGCCTGCCAAGGAAAAGGAAAATTCTTACCGTGCATTTTCATCAAGTTAATATTCTCCTTGTTTGCTTTCTCGGTACATTATAAACTTGACCCACATTTAAAATGAGAAAAATTATATTACTAATATTTCACCTTTATTAGGTTTCACATATTAGGCTCAACTATCTTTGAAATAAATTACTTTGTTCTCTCATAAGGTTAAGATTAATGACCTGTTAATTTGAAAATAATTATTCTCTCTGCTTTTTCTCAAGCAGAATGTTATACCTACTGGGGGATGTTATTTTAAGTGTGTCATTTTTGCACATAATTAATCTTAATTAAACAATTTACTTCTAACAAAAAATCATGACTGTATTTGCCTGTATTCAATTTCATCCAACTAGCGAAATGTAGGAAACACTGAACGTCAGTGCCATGCTCAAATTCTGCTTCAATATGTTCATTTCATTTTAAAGCATAACTTTATAGTGCTATGAAATTCACCATGCCATAATATTGCCCTGTGCTTACAACCATACATCAAGTTAAATGTAGTCAGATACGTTCGAGAAAACACGTTTCTGTATAAAAGGAAAAACAGAAAATAGTAAGTAGGTACACTGAAAGGGATTTTTGAAAACTCCCAATGACATTTCCTTCCTCACCAAATGTGATCTTTTCTTTTCATGTCACATATTAGAGTTTCTTTGCATTGTTTTACCTTATTGCAGGATGCATTTATCTCAGGTGGCCATTTTCAATCTTTAATTCCTGCTTTTCCCAGAGAGAATAGTTTCCTACCTTTACTGTCCTTGTATTCAGTTGCCATAATTACATAATTTAGTTTCTTGAAAATGCCCAAATTTCAATATGTCAGACTTTTTTAATATGTCATCTACACAGCAATTCTTGGCTATTATTTTTTCTCTAATATAATTTCAAGTTGCCACTTGTCCTCATTTTTCATTTTGTCATGTCTAGTGCCAAACACAGACTGTAGTATATATAAGGCTCACCAACATTAATCAAATGGATGGATAAATAACTGAATGAATGAATGAGTGAATGAATGATTTATTTTCAGAACTTTAATATGACATGCAGAGATTTCTGCCACCTGGTCTGATCTTTGTTATAAAATTTTGTAATTGGACTATGGCCCTAAAAGATCCTTCAATGCTTATCAGATAAACCCTTCCAAAATTCCCCAGTGACCATGGCATTGATCTCTGACCCTCCGGTGCCCTATTTTACTCTCATTATAATATCTTAGGAGATTTTACTTTTCTTCCACTCCAGACTCTTGTTTTTTCCCCTCTTATATCTATGCAAATTATATTTTTGAGGATAGCACATAAATAATTTAAGACACTGGTTTAATCCAACTGAGAGCAGAAGACAAGAACAATTTAATGATCTCCTTTCTTTCATTAAAGTGTGCTATTAATTTTTTAAAGGAGAAACTGTTTTCAAATTTTACTTCTAGATGCCTTATGGGATGTCCAATCTCTGCAGAGTTGAATATGTGTATTCTTTCTTGTAAAGACTCATATATCTAAACTAATTCATAATTCATATCTAATATATATCCAGAGATACTCAAATGAAATTCTCTCCTCAGTAGTTTAAAAAATTTTGTGTTATGTAATTCCACAATAAGCAAGGAAACCATCAAAAAATTTGTGGCAAGAAGCCAGTAAGCTTCCTCCATTGAAGTAACTGATTCACCATCTTGAGGCACTGAGAAACATGCATCATTCTTAAGCTTAACTAAGCTGCTGAACTGAAATATGTTAAGTCTTGGATAATAGAGAATGACACATATAAATGTTGTCATAAAAATGCTTTGTTCACTCTCCAGTTCTGTTAAGTCTATAATCTCTATTGTGGGACATCTGCATGGCTCAGATTATTGAATAAAGACAATCCCATTCTTTTAAGCACGGAAGTTACTGTGGGAAGCCAGGAATATTGCTAAAAAGGGTAAGAGTTGCAACAGCTGGACAACAAAACCATAAAAGATTATTCTTGCTCTGTTGAAGACTTTTGTTTTGCTGCTGTTCACCCATGGAGTGTTTCGCTATTTCTTCAAGGCCTCGAGCAGGCTCGGCAGGCTTTCCTTTGTTTATCTATGCTGGTCTTTTCTTTCCAAGCAATGTCACATTTTCTCTGAAGGTTGCCATTTTCATAATCTTAATGAAATCAGAGCATAGTTATAAAAATCTCCTCAACCCTAAGGTAAAATACAGTATAAAAATACAAGTTTCACTGTTGCACTTTTTCCATTTATTGTCAATATGTAAGTAATCAATAAAGAACAAATGATAAAAAAATGTCCTAAGGCCTAATTTCATGTAAGAAAATTCACTGAAAGCTAGGAAAAAGTCAAGCATATCAACTAGATAAGTATCATGCCAATGAGACTAATTAGCTCTAATTTTAATTTATTACTATGAGAAACATTTAACATGTCAAATGTCATAATGATGACAACTTTGTTTTCAAATGCACTGCAATCTATATGTCAAAAAAATCAGTCACTCCCGCAAGAATATTAACTGCTTTAAACACTTTGTAAAATAAATTGAAGGTTTGTATCTATTTATAATGTTATACATATACTGTATACATAACAACTTAATTACATTATGCATATTATTTATACATTATATAGCACATATATGCTGAATTCATATGTCTCACTATAATTTTATATAATACATTGGCACATATTGGCAATGGATTGCAGTTGAAATCTATGCTGTGTCTAACCAAAGCCCTAAGATTCTCAGCTGTCAAAGACTGTCAGATATTGCTATTTTTATTCTATCCTACTCAAGAACAAATATAATTTAAGAATATAATTTTCTCTTGGCAAAAAAGGATTCCAGGCACATTTTATCATCTTTGTTCATTGATTACTTTCATTCTGAGAAAAGTATTTGGGTTGTGGCAATTTTATTAGAGCAAATCAAGAGAAAAAATTGTTTGACTAAAATGTGTTATTTTACTCTGGAAAAAAACCCTAATTTTTCTTGTTTATGAACAGATGGAAATGAAAGCCTTTAGAATAGGAAATTTATTGTTTGTAAAATAGATAATTTAAATAAAATGTTTATAATAGGAGATTTAAACAACTCAACAGTAACTATTAATGTTGACAAATATGAAGAATTGCTAGCTATTTCATAGTCTATAAAACTTGAAATGCACAAGTTCAAGAATAAAGCTTCTGTCAAATGCTTTATGTTATACACTGTTCCCCTTTCCCTAAAAGTATTCATTTCCTAATTATGTAGCATCTGAATATGAAAACCAAGGACATTCTTAAGTGCACATTTTCCAACTCATGAAATGTTCATGAGCAAAGACCCTAAGGAATGCACTGTGCCAGCCCCTCTCCCTTACAAGTCCAAAACCAAATCCACCATAATGTGGGATATGGAGGGAAGACTATTTATAATGATGCAGTGGTAAAATAATGCCTCTTTTCTTAAACATCAAGAATGATTTAATCAGTCCATGTAACAAACATATACAAGAATATTTTCATGTACTATAAATAAGAAGCTACTTCTTTGTTAAGAGATCCATCTGCCAGTACCTTTATCTCCTTAGATGTAAAATAGCAGAGGTAGAAACCATTTTGATCCTTAAAAACTTGGAAATTTATTGGCCACATTGTGCCACCACACTATCATTATCTTTTAGGGACACGTTTTCTCAAAGTTCTTTCAGTTCTGCTCTGTAACAGATGCTTTCTTTGTCCTGCCATGTCTCCTTCACATTTAAATCTTCCCTGTAGGTCCATAGCTTTATGGAAAATTGTGACCTTCTCCTGGAAGGCTTTCTCTGGTTATAGGAGGGAGCTTAGCCCTTGCATGGATCAGGTCAGAACTGGCAATTAAAGCCTGCAGGAGCAGTCCTCAGCCAGTATTGGATGGACATTTGGTAGAAAAATATCATATTTGCTGTGCATAATGCACATCTATGTTTTTGACCCAAACTTTCATGAAAAAAATCTTTTGTTTCAATTTTTAATTCATTATTTATTTATTTATATTTAAAAACAAAAGTGATTATCATATTCCAGTGTATTTGCATATGGATACCATTATTCCTTTCTAGAGTTACACTTTTAATGCATAAGCATAAATAAATTAAAAACATTTACATAGATATGGAATTAGTACTAGACATGTATAATGCACACCCTTATTTTTCCCTCAAAAATTTGGGCAAAAAAGGTGCACATTATACATGACAAAATACGGTGACCCAGTTTCCTTGCCCTTTGGTTGGAATAACTGAAATGAATTCTTCCAGAAGTCCCCAGTGGGATTAAGTCTCTATTGCCCACAGTGGTAATCTGCTCATCACCATCCCCTGAATTTGTCTAACCTGTTCACTGCCTTCCATTCCCCTACATATACTTCTTCAGATCACATCTTAAATAAACTATTTGTTCTCAATGCTTAGTTTCAATGTTTGCTTCTGGGCATACATAGCCTAGGGACATCCATTAGAACAAATCAAGTAAGGTTTCTGTCCTAGACCTCATGCTTGTCAGGCCCTTAGTGTACCCTTCTTATGTCTCTGCCACTTCCAAAGGGTAAGGAGTCCAAGGAGCTAATGGAACAGGTTCACTCCAACCACAAGCCAGGCACCTATGGTACAAGAATTCCTTGCTGAATAGCCTAAGTTTATTTAACAGCAATTGCACAGGACTCTTCTCTGTGCCATTCCTACTGGTAGTAGGCAAGTAAGCCTGAGAGCTAACCAATAGGTGCTTCTTAAGGGGAAGTGTGAACTGAGTACACATATGCTATGCTAGCTAAAGCACTGGTATAATTCAACATCAGGTCCCCCAGAATATAGGTTATAGTACATAGTATCCCCACGACTTTAATTGCTATTTTGCTGATGTCTTCCAAACTGAATTCTAGATAGGTTGCTCAAAATTTTGTTATGGTTCTCTATTTCTGTCATCATCTGCATCTAATATTTGCAACTTAACAATTGAATACTTTAAAAATTAGTGTGTATTTCTTTTCATAGGTTCTTTAATATTCTTCCAATTCTCCCTGTTTTAAAGTGTTATTTTTCCTTATTATTTCAATTCATTTTAATGTCTTCATCCATTTAAAAAAATGCTTATGTTATATTTTATCTCACATTTATGTACTGTTTTTCTGCACTATGTTCTATTTATTAGGGCTCTACTCTTTCTGACTGCTGGAACCATAATTTTTCCTTTTGATAGCCTGCTTCCTTACATGCTTCATAACTGGAATTTCTGTTGATTTTTTGAGACTTTCTTCATCCCTCTTTGTGCAGCCTGGATTGTATAAGTACCTCTCTTGAACTATTTTATGTTTGTTTTTTATCAGTAGCCCTAGGGGATATCACAGTCCCTAGACTAATTTTTATGTGCAGTTTTTGGTTTGGGGTTCATGATCCAATCAGCTAGAATACTGCAAACCAAGAGTGCAATGGATGAACCGACCCCACATTACTGCTTATGAGATGCTTTTCCCCAACTATTGGTCAGATAAAGACACAGAAAACAGTGCTTATAAAGTGAATTTTGGATTTCGTCTAATCACTTTTTTCAACAAATCTATACCTATTATATAGTTCCAATTTTATGCAGAATTTTCAGTTACAACTTTCATTTTCACATGAAACCCAAGACCTCATCTCATGTTTTCTCATAGTAATGATGTTAAGTCCCTTGACTACCAGAATGAACATCACCTATTCTTGAATCCCTGCCCTGCCTGTCATATGCTTCTATTGTTTCTACCATCTCTTTGGATCTATAAATTTTGTTCCAAACCCAATATCATCCATAATCTCAATCAACGTATCTTATGTGAATAATACATTATAATAATAGCAATAGCCTGTTAGATTTATTAAGTGCTACAAACAGTACTTCAAGCATTCAATAAATGTGAGCAACTATTATCCTTATTGTACAGCAACATCCATGCATTACTTTCCTCATAATAACCTGTCATTGTAGTTTACACTATTATTTTCTCCATTTTAGATATAAGGAATACATAAGGCCAAAACATACTTTGTTTTAATTTTCAGATCACTAAAACACATTAAGATTTATTGTTAAATATGATGTGAGGAATATTTCTATTAAAATTGCAATATTTTCAAACCTGGTGTGGTGTCCATCCACTCTCTCATTACGGGTTCCTTTTTTTCTTATTGCTAGTCTCTGACATCTGCTCTTCCACATGAACTATAAAATTTTTAAAGGAAAACAACAGCAATATTTTAAAGAGACTCTAGAGACTTTTGTATACCTATGGCTGAAAACAGAGAAGATAAAGATTCCACACACACACACACAAAAAAAAAAAAAACTAGAAAAAGGAAGTGACATCACCAAGTTGGTGAAGTAGAAGACCCCAGCCTCTGTTACCCCACGAAGACCAACAATTGCACTAAATACTAGCTATGAACAAAAACAGTTCTGGGAGGGCCCAAGAGTTCATTAAGAATCTTTAGCAAGCCCTGACCAGTGAGGCTCAGTAGGTTGGGCGTCCTCCTGGAAAGCAAAAGGTCACTGGTTTGATTCCGGGGTTGGGGTTGGTTCGGTCCTCTCTCTCACATCTATGTTTCTCTCCATCTTTTTCTCCCTCCTTCCCTTCTGTCTAAAAACAAAACAAATTGAAAAAATTAAAAATAAAAAAGAATCTTCACCTATAGCTTGCTCTTGCTTGCATTTTCCCAACTGCAATTCCTTAATAAATTCAATTTCTGGTAACCTGAGCTTGCTTCAGTTTACCTCTTTGTTTAGATAGACTCTACTGCTGTGTGCATGCCTGTGATAAGATCCTGAACCATAGAAGTAGAGGCCAATAACCAAGGCCCCCGATTTGCTGTGGGCCCAGATCTGGCCCTATCTCTAGCCACTGGCACACACTGCTGGGCTCACTTGCAGCTAGCACCTTCCGCTGTGCACCTGAACCTCCCCAGCCCAACTCCCATCACCAGCCTTCACTTTTGTGCATGTGCCCATGGTGAGACCTTGCAGTCACAAGAGTGCACACAGACAGCCAGGGCCCACACAGCTGCGGGTGTGCCAGCAGTTAGCCCTGGCTCTTGCTGTTCGCCCTGCCACAATGTGTATGTCTGCATAGGCCACTGCCACTGCTAGGCACCTGAAGCCAGTCCCTGTAGCCAAGTGCATGCACCGGCTTGACTCAACAGCTGCATGCCCTAATCCCTAGCTGCTGGAACTGAAGGTGCCACTCAGCAGCCCTTGCAGCTTGAATTCAGACTCCCTGCAGCATGCTCCCAGCACCATGCAGGTATCTTTGTTTTATTTTTTTTCAGTTTTATTGAGATATAATTGATATACAGCCTTATTTAAATTTAAGGCTTATAGTATAATGATTTGACTTACATATATTGTGAAATAATTACTACAATGAGTTTCAATAACATATATCATCTCATATAGATACAAAAAGAAAAAAAAAAGTGTTTTTCCCCTTGTGAAAGTTCTCTTACAACTTTCAAATATAATACACAACAGGGTTAAGTATAGTAATCATGTTGTACATTATACATTCCCAGTGTTTATTTGTCTTATAGTTGGAAGTTTGTGCCTTTCAACGATTTTCATCCTATTTCCCCAACCCACACCCCACACACCTCTGGTAACCACAAATCTGACCTCTTTTTCTATGAGTTTTTTTTTTTAATTTGTTTTGAGCTTTTAAATTTTTATTTATTTTATTTTTACAGAGGGGAAGGGAGGGAGAAAGAGAGGAAGAGAAAAGTCAATGTGTGGTTGCCTCTCATGCATCCCCTACTGAGAACATGGCCTGCAAACCAGGCATGTCCCCTGACTGGGAATTGAACTGGTAACCCTTTGGTTCGCAAGCCAGCACTCGGTCCACTGAGTCACACTAGCCAACGCTGGTTTTATTTTTTTTTTTTAAGGTTCCACATATAACTGAGATGGCACAGTATTTGTATTTCTCTGTCTGATTTATTTCACTTATGCCATCAAGGCCCATTCTTGTTGCAAATGGTAAGATCTCCCTTTTTTTAATATTTATTGTTTAACACTACTACATTTGGGGTGGTTCATTCTACAGATAGAGATAACCAGAACATTCTCATATCCCTTTTCTACCTATCATTCTACCCATGTTTTCTAAATGTATAGATATTTCATAAAACTGTGTTCGCCTTATAGTTTTAAACATAGTAATACCCATCACCCAAATAGGTTTCAGCAGTCATTTAGATAAAGGTCATTTATCTAAATGCATTCATTGTGCAGGTGAGGAAACTAGGACCCATCAGTGAAAGGAAAGTTGGGCAGAGTTCTACAAAGGGTCATAAAAAGGCTGAGCACCAACACTACAGCCTCGCATTCAGCAGCATTCCTCTGGGCTTGCTATTCTGTTTATTGTTATAACCATCCTATGTTGAATATTTCACTTCATATTATGCTCTGCATGTCAAAGTCAGACATGGAAACAACAACAACAAAAAAGTTTTATTTGAAGTAATCACAGGTTTTAAAGGCATTTGGGACATGGGAACAGCCTTCAGTAATATCATGTTCTTTGCTACTCCTAGCATCACTGTCATAAATAAATTTTAAAAATCAACAACGCAGACAAGACCCCCAAATAATGATCTATCTTAATTAAATCTTACAGATCCTTAAAAATTATGACTAGCTACAACATAATATGAAAAGACCACAGATAGTATTTCATATGTCATTTGATCTTTTAAAGTGGTTTTAAAAATTTAAAAAAACAGACTATTCCAGAAAGAAAACTAATAATCATTTATGTTGTCAATATTTTGACCACTCATTGTTTTTATAAAATGAGACATTTCCACTTCCAAACAATGATGAGAAGTGTAAATTTGATGGTATGGTGATTATGATGATGATGATCATAATAATAAAGCCCCAATCTAAAAATCCAAAAGTAGATGTTCAAAATTTAGGATTAAATAGATACTCTCCAAAAATGGTTCTAGAATTTGCTTTCTTAAAAAAACTCTTCTATCTGCTTGTTTTCCACATTTTTTAAATTATTGATTTGAGAAAGAGAGATCAATCAATTTGTTGTTCCACTTATTTATACATCTATTGGTTGATTCTTGCATATGCCCTGACCAGGGACTGAACCCTCAACCTTGGTGTATCGAGACAATGCTCTAACCAACTGAGCTACTGGGCCAGGATCATATATTTCATTTTTATTTTTGTTTTTTATATTTATTTTGTTTTATATATGTTTCTATTATTGTTTATTCAATTACAGTTGTCCCAATTTGCCCTCTTCCACCCAGCCCACCTCCCATCCCAACTTCCACAGTCATTTCCCACACTGTTGTCCATGTCCATGGGTCATATATACGTGTTTTTTGACTATCCTTTTCCCATCCTTTGCACAGTTCCCACCTCCCCACTCCCCTCTGGCAGCTGTCAGTCTGTTCCATGTTTCCATGTCTCTAGTTATATTTTGTTTGTTAGTTTATTTTGTTCATTAGATTCCTCTCATAAGTGAGAGATCACATGATATTTGTCTTTCACCAACTGGCTTATTTCATTTAGCATAATACTCTCCAGTTGCATCCATGCTGTTGCAAAGGGTAAGAGTTCTTTCTTTCTGCTGGGTAATAATCCATTATGTAAATGTATCACAGTTTTTTAATTCATTCATCTACTGATGGGCAATTAGGCTGTTTCTAGCACTTGGCTATTGTAAATAGTGTCACATTAGGGTGCCCATGTTCTTTGGAATTGGTGTTTCAGGATCCTTAGGGTATAATCCCAGCAGTGGAATTACTGGATCAAAAGGCAATTCCATTTTTAATTTTTTGAGGAAATTCCATACTGTTTTCCACAGTGGCTGCACCAGTCTGCATTCCTATAGCATCTTCTCTAGCACTTGTCGTTTGTTGATTTATTAATGATGGCCATTCTGAGAGTGTGAAGTGACATATCACTGTGGTTCTAATTTGCATCTCTCTGATGGCTAATGGTGCTGAGCATCCTTTCATATGTCTCTGGACCCTCTGTATGTCTTTCCTGGAGAAGTGTCTGTTCAGGTTCTTTGCCCATTTTTTAATTGGATTGTCTTCTTGGTGTTGAGTCATGTGAATTCTTTATATATTTTGGAGATTAAACCCTTGTTTGATGTATCAGTGGCAAATATGTTCTCCTATACAGTCAGTTCCCTTTTCATTTTAATGATGATTTCTTTAACTGTGCAGAAGCTTTTTAATTTAATTTTTTTCTCATAAAGTTGGAAGGAGACTTGTGTTGCTGTATACTCTGGTTGCATATCTGAAAATTAACTATTAGATGCCAGCCAGAGGCAGCTATGCCCCTTATAAGATTCTTTGATTTTCAGAACCCATCAACTCTTGTCAAATTACTTTTCTCTTGGTATTTCTGACCACTTTGCTCAACAAGCTGCCAAACAATATTTGGCCTCTCAAACACTGTTCACCTGGTCTGTTTTCTGGGGAAAAAAGCAACACAGATTTGCTTACCCACATCTACATTTGTCTGAATTTGGCCTATACAAATATATTTACATATTCCAAAAAAAGTGCTTTCCATATCATCTTTTAATTTTTCCCTTTGATTTTTATGAATAACACCATATTTTTATATCACATTTTTGAGAAGGTTAGACACCCCATCTCATCTATTAATATGTGCTTTACTTTTACTCATAGATATTTTGGTTGGCAGTTTAAACAATACCTTTTTTGAAAAGGCAGAGGACACTTGGTATTTATATGTATTTTGAGGTTTTCATAGACACCTGAATTTAAGGCTGCCATAGATATAATAGTTGATTATTTTAGCATTTATAGGAGAGACTATACACAAAATGGACAGAACAAAAGAGAATACAGGTTTTTTCTTTTTCTTTTTTCATATACATCCAGCTGCCATCTCTTTGCTAATAGAGCTCTGGGGTAGAAAGCCTGGTGAAAATCCACAGATAATCTCCATGGTAAGTAGATTGATTACTACCCAAAGGTTTCCATCTCCTAATTTCCAGAATCTGTGAATGTATTAGGTTACACAGCAAAGGAGAATTAAGGCTGCAAATTGATTAAGGTTGCTAAAACAGATTATCCTCGATTATCCAGTAGGCCCAACATAAACGCAAGGGTCTTTATAAATACAACAGAAGAGGGAGGCAATGATAGGGGATTTGGTAACAGAAGGGTGGTCAAAAGATGTGCAAAGTCATTGCTAGCTCATAAAAGGTGGGCGTGACCCAGTGATTACAGGTAGATCTAGAAGTTGGAAAAGTCAAAAAAGTAGAGTGTCTCTTAGAGTCTCCAGAAAGAAGTATGGCCCTGCCAATACCTTGATTGTAGCACAGTGTGACCAGCATAAGACTTGTCACCAATGAACGTGTAAGATAATAATTTGTGCTGTTTTAAGCTGCTGCATTTGAGATAATTGTAGTAGCCATAGGAAAATAATAAAATCCCTGAACCTCATTTTGTTCAACCTTTGCAATCTCTATCCCTTCAATTCTCTTTATTATAGTGAGTAGAAAAACAGACTAATTTGAACTTTCTACCTACTTCTTTTCCTTAGCTATTTTGTTGGAGAGTGGCTAATGAAAGCATTTTTTAAAAATAAATCAAAACATTGCTTCATCCCCAAGGGAGCCTCTCACACTTAGGAAACTGAGTTAACTATACTATGTACAGCAAAAGCAGCTTAGAAAATCTTTGAGAAATTAAGAATTTGTATTTACTTATTTATGAAGCTAATTATTATCATTAGCATTACCTTCAGGTAGCAGTATGAGAAGATAAAATTTTAGAATCACCCTATGTTCTGTGTTCGTGAGTTCAAGAAGGGGACAAGTGGCCATTCAGAGGGCAGCAAAAGTGAGATGTTTGCTGACATTTGAATCAGTTTGCCTCTGGAAAATTGAGGAATATCTTAAGCAAGGAGTCCTATCCTGGGGTCCAAGAACAGAGTGTATATGTGACATTCTGTCTTTATTTTCATTGACTTTTAATTACAGTATAGCATTCCCAAACCACAGTAATATTAGTTGTACCTATAATGATCACCACAGAATCACATATATGTTTATATGACATTTCAGTCATTGAAGATATCTTAAAATGTTTATATTCATCACTACTTTGAAAGTATGGTAGTTATTAAGCCCACCATTAGATCTTATTATGCACTGTATTAATGAAAAAATACATGTTTTAATATGTTACAGTATTTTTCTTTTTTACAATCTTTTGGAATGCCATTAGTTTCATCTATAATCCTTGAATCTTATTTGATGTGTTTATAACACCTTATTCTGTGAATAGGCATAGGCTTCATCAAACTGCCAAAGAGACTGATCGCATAAGAAAAATTAAGAAACCCTGATCTAGAGCAAGAGCTTCCAGACAGATTACTGGTTGGGTTGTGATTTGTTTTAGTTTCTTTAGAGACTTGCTTAATTTTAATTTCTAGTTCAGTATAGTAAAATGAAATATTTTTTCTTTTTAAAATTTTATTTTAATTATTGTTCAAGTACAATATTCTATCTTTTACTCCCATCCCAGCCCACCCAGCCACCCAGCCCTCCCCACCTCCCTCCCATTTCTATCCACCCCTAGTTTTTATCCATGCGTCCTTTATACTTGTTCCTGTAAACCCTTCCCCTTTTCCCCTGAAATTCCTCTGAAATTCCCTCCCCTCTCCCCTCTGGACACTGTCAGCCTGTTCTCTATTTCAGTGTCTTTGGTTATACTTTGCTTGTTTTTTTGTTTTGTTGATTGGGTTCCTGTTAAAGGTGAGATCATATGGTGTTTGTCTTTCACCGCTTGGCTTATTTCGCTTAGCATAATGCTTTTCCGTTCCATCCATATTTTTAAGTTATGGCTTTCCAGTATCTACTTTTAGTGAACTTTTAGTAAAGGGCCAGGATACTCAAAAATATCTCTACCAGGGCCTTCTTTTGTTTGGCAGAGTTCTCTAGGTCTAGTCTCTCTGGAATACAAGGATGAACGATGAAGCCTCTAAGCACATGTAGTGTACTGTATTTTGCCATGTAAAGTTAGCACCCACATTTTTGATCCAAACTTTCAGGAAAAAAAAATTCATTTTAATTTTATAATTCAATTATTTATTTATTTATTTATATTTAGATACTTGTTTTTTGTATTATAAAGGAATTTTATAATTTATTTTTTAAAAGATTTTATTTATTTATTTTTAGAGAGGGAAGGGAGGGAGATAGAGAGAGAGAGAGAAATATCAATGTGCGGTTGCTGAGGGTTATGGCCTGCAACCCAGGCATGTACCCTGGCTGGGAATCGAACCTGGGACACTTTGGTTCCCAGCCCGCGCTCAATCCACTGAGCTACGCCAGCCAGGGCTATAATTTATTTTTAAACATATGATGACACAAGAAATTTTGTGTAACAAACCATTACAAAACACAAGGACAGATACAAGGTTTTTCGGGTACTACCCAGGTATAAGGCACATCCTTATTTTTCCCTCAAAAATTTGGGCAAAAAGTGCACATTATACACAGCAAAATACAGTGCTTTCTGACATAAAATGCAGGACTGCAAGAAGTAATTACAATGCAGAAAGATAAACATTTCAATGTTTTTTGAACCTTCATTCATGCTCACTTATGTTGATCCTGTGCTCTATTCAATACATGCAGGTGGCTTGTGTTTCCCCTTTGCTGTGCTCCCATTGCTTCTGGCCTCCTCTCTTTCCATGCTCTTTCCTTATAGAGAACTTGTCCCTCTTCTCTAGACTTTGGCAATTAAGATCTTATTCATTTTTCAGAGAGCAATTGTATATGATAAATAAATGCAACAGAGTACACTGAATGCATGAAAAAGGGGCTTAGTGGTTCATAATTCTCCTTATGTGTTCTCTTCCATGAAGTTCTCTATAATGTCTAAACAATAACATTCTTCTATCAAAGCAAATAGTAATTTTTCCATATAACATAAAATATAGATGTGTCCTGCTTTGTACAACTGCAAACCTTTGTGCATTGTTTTCTAGTTGATAGTAGGCTACTTGAGAACCAGATCTGACTTACTCATCACGATAATTTTCTAATACTAAAGAGTGCTTGAGTTGCCACCTAAAAGGTATTAGTTAAATGAGTACATAACTCAATATTGCTGGTAAGTCAGCAAATCATATCAGTATAGGAAATTATTTTCAAAATCTCTTTTCTGAGCATATCTGACCCATCAATCAATTTTATATTGTGGCTAAAACCAGTCTTTTATACTGACTTTTTTCCAGCCAATTCTTTTGGGATTAATTAGAAGAAGAATTTGTAAACTGTTCTTTACAAATTAGCTTATGCTAATTCTTCAGATTCTCACAAAGTAAAATGTGTGATGCATAAAAAGTCTACCTCCCATATCACTTAATTTTTCATATTTGTTTATTGCTTACATAGAACAGTTTGTACAGATACTTTTAAGTGACAGTTTGTATTATATATATTTTTAAAAAATCTTATTTATTTTTAGAGAAAGGGTAAGGGAAGGAGAAATACAGGGAGAGAAACATCAACGTGTGGTTGCCTCTCGTGTGCCCCCCACCAGGGACCTGGCCTGCAACGCAGGCATATGCCCTGACTGGGAATCTAACTAGCGACACTTTGCTTCTCAGTCCGGCACTCAATCCACTGAGTCACACCAGCCGGGGCAGTTTGTATTATATTTTAACAACACCTGCAAGTTAACTTCAGCACCATAAGGCTCATTTGAGAAGGGAAAATATTTCCTTTTGTGACATGTTGCAATAACAACCTCCAAAATCAGTGGATTCAAAATGTAGTTTATTTCTTGCTCATACCACATGTCCATCAGACATGGAGAAGGTGCACTCAGAGACCTATGCTGAGGGAGGCTCAAGTTCTATATGTGCTTCACAGATCACTGTGGCAGTGCAAGGGAATCTGAAAAATTGCCCAATGGCCCTTACATTTAGAAATAATGTACAGTCCTGGCTGGAGTATTTCAGTGGATTGAGGACGGGCTGCGAACCAAAGCATCACAGGTTCAATTCCCAGTCAGGGTACATGCCTGGGTTGCAGGCCACGGCCCCCAGCAACCGCACATTGATGTTTCTCTCTCTCTCTTTCTCCCTCTCTTCCCTCTCTAAAAATAAATAAATAAAATCTTTAAAAAAAAGAAATAATGTACAACACTTCTCCTCACATATTTTTGGCCAGTAAGTTATATGTTTGCACATAACTTCAGCATTGGTGAGAAAGTGCAATATTACCATGTATATAAAAAGAGGACGTTAATAGTTGTAAAAAAATGGTAAAAGTAATCCAGTAATGGATTACTTAACATTTCAATTATTCGGATTTTTTTTAACCTTTTACTGATAAATGTAGAGACCAGATAGGGGTTTTTAACTACGGCAATGGAATGTTATCACAGTTTAGGGTGGGTAAGGAAGTTCACCATAGAGGTATAACCCTGTAAGGACTTCCATTTTAGCTATGATTTTAAATATGCATTTTTATGTTTTATTTGTGTCTGAAATTCTCTATAAAGACAAATATGAAGGAGAGATTTAAGAAAAATGTGATCTTGTAGCATCACTAAGTATTATTTTATTAAGACATATATGAAGATCAAAAGGCCTCACTATGCCTACAAAATCAGATTGATGAAATATTAGATATCTTTGTACTATTTGGAACAAAAAATCTTTATTGTATGCCCTTCTAGGGGAGACTGTTGATTGCGGATTCCAGTAACCATTTGCCCTTTTCTCCTCACTGACAAAATCCTTGATATTATTGAATCATGTGAGGAAGAGATAGGGATTTCTCAGTCTTTCCAGCTATGTTTGGTCATTTGATTAGGATTTAGCCAACAATCTATAATCAGAAATGCTGCGTGGCATTTCTGGAATACTTTCCAAAAGCGAGAGGGCACACTCTTATTGATAGGGGACTCAAGACTTGGAAAATTTTAGCTTAAGGTAAAAAGTCACTAGTCTTGAAAGTAATGTGTATGTTTAAGCTTTTGTTCCAGAAACTACAGATAAGGCTGGTCCTGGCTCCTGAGAAAACAGCTGACCCCCTGGGGCACTGCTAAAGATTACTGCCTGGGGACAACTGGAGACACCTGGACCTTTGTGTTCCAGGGAGATACAGGTGACCACCTGCCCCTGGGAACAGCTAACTGCCCAGGACAGGAATGTTGCAGCTTCGCTCACCTAATTCTCCCTGAATCTCAAAACCCTCACTGCATATGGTTTATTCCCTGGTACAAAATTCTGGGCTGGAAAGAGAAGGCAAGATGGTCTGTTAGGGTATGAACCCACCATCTTCTCAGGTCACCGGCCATCTGAATAAAGCACCCATAAAGATTCAATCACTGTCATTGCTTATTGGGTTTGGTAGTGACAGGCAGCCCGGACGCGGTGTCTTTTCCGGTTTCATTATCACTGCCCTTCCTGTTTTTTTGCTACCTAGATGATGGATATGATTGATGGTTGGAGTTCTGGAAATATTCACTGAGCCTTGAATAAATACATAGGGATTTTCCTGCTAATTGACTCACAGCCTGAAGGTGTCATAAAACAGATAGTCAGGATACCAGAAAAAGGAAGAAACATTAGCATTTCAGAAATGTATCAGCCATTTCAGTGATTTTGTGCCTATTCTATCTCAATTCAACCTATGGATTTAGGACTCAGCATTCAGTCTATGCCATCTTGAAATCACTAACTAAGGATTTGTATGAACTGGCCAGTCCCTTTTCCTTGAGAAGATTTGTCATTTTTGCCTTTGTAAGGTCTACCCTTTGGCTTTTGTTCTGGGGCACAGTCTTCACAGATGTATATAAAGTAAATCCTCACTCTTTTCAACTAATGGTTCTTAATTATTCTTTGGGGGTTGATCTGCAGGAGACTGACTGCTTTATGTTGGGTCATGTTCTCCTTGACATGTGTTGGATCATGAGTCATTCACTCAATGTCTCAGCAACTTTATATTTCTTTTATCACAGGGAGATTTGAGAAAACCAAGAAAGCTCAGTATTATAAGTGTAAATGGAAGAGACGATATGAGAAAGAATAATATATTTAGACTATGGTAGACATGTTTCTTAAGCTGTTCTTCATGCTGAATTGGTAATTATTTTAAATGAGTACTTCTAAGGTTTCCTTTCCTGTCAAAATTGAATCATAAATATTTTTATACTTGTGAATTCCATTTTGATTTGGCATAAAAAGAAAAATACCTTTACCTGTAACTTTAGTATCTATGGTTTCAATAACTTTGTAATTTTGGATCTAGTCAAACACACCCCAAAACATTATATAAAGAAAAAAAAGACATGTGACAGAAAAAAAATCTATGAGACAGAATTCTTATATTGCATCCTAAATTGTGAAAGTAGACTCAATTTTGCTGTTCATTAAACTGAGTCATTTTTTTTGTTACTTATGCTCCTAGATACGTACAGCATTACTTTGAGGTTTGACTCTAGTATAAGAAGTGATGCTATATGCATACATTATTCAAAATGAAAAGGAAAGAAAATCTTTGAGACAACTCAGGCAAAATCCTCATCACACAGTAACCATTTATTCAAGAAGATACAAGGGACTGGAAAGTTAGATTTCTAGAAATGTTTACTAAAGTATTCGGCAATAATATTTGATATTTACAAATAAGTTAACATGAGATATCTAAAATATAGTATGGTATGGTATGGTATTAAAACTCAATTCATTAATTCATGCTTAATTATTTACTAAAGCCAAATGTGGAAGCAAGGATTTCAATGCCCTCATTAAGGATAACATGTGAGTTCAATCAAACAAATGTAGTGAGTCCAAATAGTATCTTCTTTAGCAACTTTTCTCACAGAACAACCAATAGAAAAATCAAACATCTTATAATATATGCAATCTTTATTATTTGATTAAAATATTGGCTTGGGTGCAACTCACTTTTTGAAATTAAGATATACTTATTTTAATCTTCACAAGATTGGCCTAAGCATTGTAATGATTTCAGATGAGTTTAACATTGGGAAGTTCCATATTATCAAAATTGTCCCATTTCTTACCCATTGAGCTTTTTTTACATCTAAAAGGATCACACAGACAGGGGCAAACAAAGGTGTAAAATAAACTAACTGCATTAGCAGTAAAGGTCAATATATGTCTATTCAATTAATAGAAATCTGCATCATTTTCTTTTATCTTGATATTTTTTAATTGTTGTATCACTGCATTTTATTTTGGTTCACCATCAGTAGTTTTCTATAGTTTAGAAATATAAAGCAAGTTTTCTATAGTTTAGAAATATAAAGCAATCTAAGTTTTAAAAGCTCTGCCTCTATATTTAGAATTTTAAGACTCTAAACTATAAACACTGACATCACAAATTAGATGGAAGAAGTTTAAATATTAATGCTGTCAGGTGCATCTTTTTAATCAAATTACCATGCACATGAACCTAATAACAAGTAAGCAGGTATATTTGAATAAAAGTGTGAATAATATAATGATTTTGAATAAATTAAAATCAACATGTACATTTATAGTAAATTTATTTGGTACAAACTATACTGTATTCCCTCTAATAATTAACTGCTTATAAAATACAAATATTTACCAGTGTTTCATATGGTTAACTAATTTCCCTGGTTTAGTTAATCGTTACAGTAAAGGCACAGATGTTGAGAATTATGCCAAAATGACACTGAAATAAATGAAACAAGAATTATTTAGAATTCTATTGCACTGAAATCTACATGAGCAGAAATAATTCTCCCCCTTTCTCTACCATTCATGAAAAATAACTATAATCAGAAAAAAATTACAGTTTAAGAAGTATGACTTCTCATATTGCCACTCAAAACCTATGTGTTAGAAGAGAAAGCACAGATTCCAAGACCCTCTTCTGCACGGTCTGAGCCAAATGGTGTCAAATGGAGCCCAGAAATTTATTTTTTAAAATAAATATCCTTAAATAGTCTTACCTTAGAAAGTTGAGAAAAAACACAATAGTCTAGGAAGTAGGTTTTTAATTGTTTTATCACTGCATTTTATTTTGAAAGCCCATAGTCTACCTGACACAGAGTTCCAAAGACAAGCTGCCCTTATGCATTTCCCCTATGCCAAAGGCCTCCTCTGTGCTTCTGCCAATCACACCTCACAGGTGCCTTGACCACTCCCGCCTGAGGAAAAATCTAAGGGTAAGTGACAAGTTTGCTTCATCCAGCCAAGGTTTTCATTATCATTTCGCTATTCTTTAAACCAACATGCAAAGAAAAAAGAAACAAAAAGGAGGAGGAGGGAGAAGCAATAACCTACACATATGATGTTATGCCATATGTTGTTTTATCATCTGTATGTTAAAGCATTTAAACATTTTATTATTCATATCAACAGTTTCTATTGGATATTATTCTTTAATAGTTGTACTAACAAACATTTAAAACAAGAAGTATATGGTAACTTGTGAAAGTAGAAAAATTGAATCAATAACAAAACAGGCCAATAATAAGAGTAAGCAAAGACATTTTGCACTTGTTAGCATACATATGCCCATACACGCCCATACATAACCAACTATAATATTTTTTTATATCCTGATACTTGAAAACTAGCATCAGGTTCTCTTTTTGCTTTAACCTGATGTTTCTAATGCTTTTCTATTTCAAGTGTAAGCTGAACCAATGCTATATAATAAAAATGTTCACTATATAGATGAATCATAGTAAAACATAATGTATGGATTGTGCACAACACATGACAAACTTTCAGATGTACCCATATTACTGTAAAGTTATAATTATGTAAATATATAGGGAAGTGTTCCTCTCCAGAGTAATTTAAATTTATAACCAGGCACTGACTTCTCATTTAAATTTCATAAAATTTTGAGGGGAAAATGACTCCAATACTTCTTTATATTTTTATAAATCTAACGTGGGTCATTGGGACAATTCATTTGATGATAATGGATTGTGGCTATTATACAACCCCAAGGGTAGGACATTTCAACACAGAGATCCAAAGGTTAAGCTAATGTAATAAACATTTTTTACACAGTACATGTACTATGGAGATAAAATAGCATTCCATATTTTGTTGACAAGCAACTATCAAAGTCTAGATCTTCAGCGATTTAAAGACTGGAAGATATCAAAAGCTAAATATTAGACATACTTGTAATATCCAGGTCTCAACATAAGAATTCACCTGAGGATCTGGTTTCCAAAGCGAAAGAAAAGAGTTCACAGCATAAACATTACTTAAGGTATCATTTGATACTTTCATTCATAATCCATCTTCTTCCTCAACATGTAAAAAAGTAGAGATTTTAATAAATTCATAAAGAACAGAGAAGTTATTTCTTCTATAAATAATATCCATAAATAATTTTCAAGTATTTTATTGTTTCTCACCTCAAATCTTTTTTTATCATTGTTAATTTTAAGACAGGCTTCTGTACATTGAATGCACAGTAGGAGTTGGTCATAATGATCTAAGTAAAAGCTCATTTTCTGTATAAATCAATGTTTCAGGTTTGATGTTTAACAGATGAAGCAAAACTGGTAGTTAAAAAGGCTATTAATTATAAATTTTAAAATATTAAAATAATACTGAGTCTCAGTGAACAGAAAGACAAGATTTACAAATTTGACTGGAATAGTCTTAGCTTTGTACAGATCAAACAACATTTTAAGGAAAATTGATTTACCATCATCATTTATTCATTTTATCTGAGGATGCTTCTAAGTTTATAGGTTTATAAATAAATATAATTTCAAAACAGCTCATGTTGAAGAGATGAAAAAATTATGTGTTTCTCTTAAAAGTGAAAAATGTTAATTGCAGTGAATTTATACCAAGATAATAACTTAAGTTCTCAGTAGTTTGGAAGGGATTTTGATTTCTTTCCATTCTGGGGTTTTCAATTCTGTAACTTCCCAAAGAAAAAACAAATAAATCATAATATCGGGTGATAACAAAAAGCAGTATGTTAAATTAAAAACTGTAAATTTAAGAAATTGCTAAGATTTTCATTGTAAATATTAAACTGATGTTAATTTATATAATTTACCTTTTTCCACAAAGACTATACTGCTATTGTGTGAACATGACAAGTAGTGTTTCTCTAATCTTATGTGTATTCTTTAGGTCCAAACAATATTTCTAGTAAAAGGCTAAATAAATCAAGAAAACACGTCTTCAGTTAAATATGTTTTAACTTCATTTTTACTTTTCAATCACATTTTGTGTTTAAATATTAGCTAGCATAATCTCTTATGTTTCTGAGACTTTATCTTGAAGTGAAAAGCCACTGCATTGTAATTACAGCCCTGAGCCTGTTAGCAACCACAGTCCTTTACTATCATTGAAGTAGGACATTGTCTTAGTAAATACTGGTGAAGACATTTTATTATAAGTTTTATCTCTTTTGACAAAAACAGAAAGAAATATAATCAAATGCAACAGAACAGCAAAAAATGGGGAAGGAGATTTTCTTATTCTCTAATCTGAGCCCCTTTTACTGTTTGAGATAAGAATTTGTTTTTTTCCAATTTATAACTGAATCCTTATAAAGCATCAATCACACCCTCTTGCAGACTATAATAATTTTCTCAAGGTGATTACAGTTCCAACTTAAAGATCACCAGGACATACTTTTGAAGATCAATATGAACAAGCTTTCAACATAAGAATAAATTTTTATCCCCCAAAATATGACTAAGAATACATAAAACAGCCTGAAGAAAAGGGATGAAGATGAATCATAAAAATGGTACAATACGTACACAAAATAAGATTATATCACCCCATAATGTGCTGAGAAAAAATTCATGGAGAGACAGATAAATCTGGTTAAAGATATCTGTGTGGGGGTGGAAAATTTTTCCTCTCTCCTTCTAGGTTCTTTCCACTGGTCAAATAATTAAATTAACATGAGAGAGTAACAAGAGAAAATAACAAATTTAATTACATATGTATGCATAGGAACCCCACATCATGAGAGAGTCAGTGTCTCCACATACATGAGAGATTCAGAGACAGAAAGGTAAAATGAGGTTTATGTGACCTCTTGAGTTGAGGATGGGGCCAGAAACCTAGGGTTTCAGAGGAGAGAAGGACAATTTGCAGAGTGATAACAAGAGCAAATGTTTAGTAATTAGAAGTTGCTCTTCCCTATATGTAAGTCATAATAAGTTATCTCTGGTGATAAATTTTATTGTGGGCAATGTTCCTAATTTAAATTCTATTAAAAAATAAAAGTTTATCTTGCACCTGCAGAGTCTCAGTTGCCTTCAGCTCAAAATAATCCACATGCCAAAGTGACACATCTTGGGGAGGCCTGTTCAGAACCCCTTTACTGGGGAGAGGGAATTCCTCTACTATGCTTCTTCAGTTCTTGAGCTCTTGCAGCTGGACTGCTAATAAAATTGGTACAAGGCAGAGTAACACCAGAAGATGTCAAGTTTTATTATATTTACACAGGAGAATTAAAAGAATAATTCTCTGTGAAAGAAGTGGAGCAGGCCGTTTATATTTCCTTTATGTAAGGAAACAATAAATTTGTGGGGATTTGAAAAAACAAAGGAACACAGGCTGGGGATATGTGTAGTTAGCAAGGATTTTAAATAGAATGGATGCTTAGGGAAGTAATTTAGTAAAATTAACAAGGCTGTGTTTATATGGGCTTCTCACCTCTTGATTCTCTGTCTCTGGTGATAAGGCTGTCTCTTCATCAGTCTGATTTCTGGTTAGCCCTTTTATAGCAGGGAGGGCACCTTTCACAAGGAAATTTATTCCTTGTATTTAGAGAGGCAGAGGAGATTCAGAGAGTTCCTTCTGTTTCTGCTGCTTCTCAAGTGGTTAAAATTCTAAATAATGATATGCTATTGTGAGATATTTTGGGGGCTACCTGCCTTGGGCCACAAGAAAGACTTTATGAAAACTCATTGAGAGGGTAGACTTACAAAAATATAAGCAATTTAAAATTGCATGCTAGAAAATGTTTCCTAAATGCTAATAAAGAGCAAATAATTTTGTGGGGAAAAGAGTTGAATGTACCCTGATGAAACATAGAGACAAGATATAGACAAGAATAGAGATATTTCCTTCACCAAAGATGACACTTGTAAGCATTTGCATGGTTAATTATATAGAAATGTTTTCAGCACCAGACTCAGAAATTCCATTTTCAATTTCTTCTGCAAATTGATAAATAATACACTTTTAGCAGTCGCAGTGTATACAAAAACCTTTAGTAAGGTTTTTAACTCATCCTGTGAGTTACATACTTTTGAAGGTCTGAACCTTCCAGGCTACTTGAGATTCCTTTCATACATGAAAGGACTGGCACTCTAAGGGGAATCAAATGACCTGAATGTGTTCAGCTTTTCTTTAGAGATTTACACTACAAGATGGATTATTTTTTCAAGAGGATATAGAAAGGGAAGTAAAAAGAAAATTCTCCTGATTAGAGTCACCTAATTTCCACTAAAGGTTTTTCGTATACACTGCAACTGCTAAGCAGGGTGACAGTGACCAGAGGGGAGAGGAGAGGGAATTTTAGGGGAAAAGGGTGAAAGGTTTGCAGGAGCAATTATAGAGAACACATGGATGATAAGGGAGGGGTAGAGGTGGGAGGGAGGTGGAGAGGGCTGGGGAATTGGGCTGGTGTGGGGGGATAAGGCAGAAAACTGTACTTGAACAATTTAAAAATGTGAAAAAATATTTTAAATAAATAAATAAATATGACTATCACCAAAAAAGTACATAACTCTCATTGTCTGCCTCCCCAAACTCCATTAATTTTCTGAATATGAAAGGACTCTGATTCATTGTGTTCTTTATTATTAAGTGTAAAATGTTTCTTTCACTCTTATAAATCATGGGCCTACAAGGAGCATACTTGCTAAGTCATTCAATTTTAATAAATTAGTCATATAATAATTGCTGTTCATTTGGGTTTATGAAAGAAATATCTAAAACTCAACTAGGTGTTTAACTCACATGTATTTTGGTCCCAAAGGTACCAATGCCCATTTAGTAGTAATTTATACATGTAGACAGAAAGCACAAACATTGGTATTAAATTTAGGTTGCAAATGTGACCCATTTTCAAGGAAGAAAAATATAATTTTAGAAGATAAATAAATTAACTAAAGTATATAATAAAAGGAAAAACATAGTACAGTAATCATTGATGTATGTTTTAAAAGTTACTGGTTGTCAATAGCACTGACAATGGAGTGCTATTGACAACCAGTCAACAGAGAAACAACAATGGAGAAACAACAAATAGTAAAGTTTAAAGTAAATCAGAAGGGCTTGTCCTCCATGTTAAAAGATTAATTAGAATTATTCGAAAGAAAAATGAGTTGTATTCTTTGTACAACACTGACCTCACAGCCTCAAAGATTCTATAATAACATCAAAGCTTAAAAAATACTAGACTCTAGAAACAATGAAAGTGACTGAGACATTTTCACAGTCTTACAGAATCATATAATACACATGAGAAGTGGGCAAACAACTAACCAATGAAGAAAGGATGGCAAAAGATTTTCAATAAAAGCCCATTGGAGGAAGCTGCATTTAAGGTAGACCTGAAAGAATGCTAAGATATTGAATAGGTTGTGTGTAGGGTAAGGAAACGGTGTATTCTATCAGAAAGGAAAAACTGTATAACACTATATAGAGATGTATAAAACTGTATAAGCTATGTAAAGCACTTTAAGACAAGGAAATAAGTAAGCATAATGTTTGAGAAAGAAAAAGAAGTACAACTTGGATCATGCATAGGATAAGAGGGATACGTAGTGGGGAAAAAGAAGAAGGAGTACCACATTGTGCAGGTTTTGGATGTCAGAGTGAGGGGCTTGGTGTTTGAACAAGAAATGAATAACAAGAGCAACCATTCAGGCAGATCAGACACAAGTGGTTGGGGAAAAGACTTTTCCCATGAAAGACATATTATAATTATATTTATAAACAAAATATTAGAGGTGGGAGTAGAAAACTTTTTAAATAAAACTGAAAAATATGCAAGACTAACAAAGAGTACAGCCGATAAATATGGCCAACATGTAGGACAAAGATCTGAAAAGGGAAGGGTTCTGTCTTTCATTTCATATAGCACCTAGGATCTCTTAAGAGAAGGATGGAGGTAGTGGGGGAGAATTATTCATAGCAATAGAGTATTGGGATTGATGTGAGGCGGAGATTGAAAGACACACTGACACCAAGTAAGCCATCATCTTTCTGCACTTGCATAAAATGAAGATCCACTATGCTTTGATGGTACATACTCAAGTTAGTAACTGAAAATAATCTGAGCCCTAGCTGGAAATGTTATAGAAGACCTCAAGAGTCATGCCCTTGATGATGATATCTGATAGCAGTTACTGAAGAATAGCACCGTCCTCTCTGATAATCTACTAGTCCCCACTTTCTCATAAACTGCTGTCCTTGGGAAGACAGGTCGGGTTTATTCTTTTGAACTTTTGTCAATAAGCTGTAAGGTTTACCAATAAAAGTGCCTTGGGAGGGGATTGTTAACGAAAAATAAGGGAGCTGGATTGTCTTACTGGTGTAGAAAGCTGCTTGAGATTATGATCTGAAAAAAACTAAGAAATACACCAGGAACCAAAATTTTCTCATCAGTTTCCTGAGATCTCTCATTTCTTCAATAGGGACGCTATTAGACAACAGATATAGGGAAATAACTTTAGAAATGATTAAAATAAAAAAAAATAAAAACTTTAGTCCTTGAGTTCATTTTTGTAGCCTAAGAGGGTGAATTTCAAAATGAACAATATGTTCCTGCTTGGCCCTGTGTAATGAGCCAACCTGTGGGTGTGATTTAAAGGAAGTTGGCTAGGGGGATGGGAAATGTGCTTGTTAGGGAAACAAGGGGAAACTGGTGGCAGAGAACTCTAGGCTCAAGTCTGTGGTTAATAAAATGATTGTGAATCCCCCTTATAGTATATCTAACTTAAAATAGCTAACAATATAAAGCTTATTTCAAAACCAATCCTTGAAAAATATATAACAGTATGGGTATGCAATAATTTGACAAATAAAAACTGTTTATCTCAAAGGAAAAATATACTTGATTATTAAGACAACAGTGAGAATATAGATAAAGTTCTTTAAGTGAAAAAACATCCATAACAACATTCATATCTTTCTTTATGATATATGTCAATGAAGGAAGCAAAAGAAATTACACTTTTGTTACCACTATGTTTAAAAAATGTTAGGATAAATCAGAGTTTTTTAAAACAAGATTGTTCTGTGAAATACCTTTCAAAACATAACAATTTCTCTTTTTCTAAACATGTAACCAAAAAGAACTTCAATTTTTTAGATTTTTTATTTTTTTCTTCTAAAGGTAGTGTTTTGTTACTGGACCAGTGAAGACACAGTATTAAACTGACAAATTGTGGGAGAGGGGACCTCATTACAGGAAAAAAATGCCACAGTATAAATATGGTAAACTAGAAGCCAAGTCCTACTATTATGCAGTACCATGACCTTGGATGGATGGCATTGAATTAGATTCTTTAGGTCTGAGTTTCCTTATCAGTGACTAGAAGAAAGGAGATGATCATGAGCTTCATGGTTGATTTAATGTGCAATGATTTCATGATATCACCAGCTTTCACACCTGACCCTATCTGTATAACTAACAGTATCCATTGATATGTTGTAATCCTAAAGAGAACTCTGTTGATTGCCTTCCTAATAGGCATTACTTCTTTTCTTCTTCACTAATGATCCCACTTTTTGTGTGTGTACTATTGCCTTTAAGAAAGGCTGGTTTACCCACAGGCGTGGTATACAGTTCTGGACGGTGAAATGCAAGGAGACCTCTTCAATGTAGCTACTGGGTAGAGTTTGCCTCCTGGAAAAATACAAGGTCTGGCACAAATAACACCCCTTTTTTATTACAAAATCATGTATTACAAAATCATAAGCATGTAATTCTGTAGCATAACGATATCACACTCAAGCACACCACATGACATTTTAGGTGAAATGTTCAAATTAAAACTATAAATTATTACACCCTTATTATTACCCTACCAACCACACACAAGCAGGAGTTACTTCTTCCAGACCCTGTAGAAGCACGAGGATGGATGCCATTTATTTTCTTCTAGGTATAACTTTTGGGGAGTTATTATTGCACATACCTAAAAGAAAGTCAACAGGCTGGGATAGCTGAGCAAAATTGAATTCCTTATAATTTTGATGGGGAATTAAATAACTATTCACATAACTTTCTGCGACCTCATTTCAGGTAATATGAATATTGAATTTTCTTATTTTTAAAACACTTGTACTCATGTGTTCTGTTATTTGTGGCTGAAAAAATCCTAAGTGACAAAAAACCCACAAATCTTTAAGTATCTATTCACTTGTGAGAAACAAATCTTAGAGTATCTATTCATTTTTAAGTCCTTCCAGTGCTTAGTATATATTGGTAGTAAACACTACATAAATGTTTATTTTTTAAATATCCTTCTTTCTGCATGCATTTCATAAAGACATATCTTCTATTGTGAGTAAAATATTTCCATGATTTTTATGCTGTCAAAGAAAGCCTAAACCAGCAATGAACAAATGGAATTAGAAATTAAAAATACAATACCATTTACAATACCACACACACACAAATGAAGTTCTTAGGTATAAATCTGACAAAATGAGTATAAGATCTATATGAGGAAAACCAAAAAACTCTGCTGAAAGATGTCAAAGAACTAAATAAGTGGTAAGAAATTCCATGTTCATGATAAGGAGAGAGTCAGCACTGCCAAGATATCAGTTCTTCCAAACTTAGTGTGTAGGCTCATTACAATTCCAAACCAAATTCCAGGTACTTCTTTTGTGTATATTAGCCAAGTGTTTCTAAAGTTTATGTGGACAGGCAAAATATCCAGAATAGCCAACACAATATTGAAGGGGAAGAACAAAGTCAGAGCAGTGCATTTACCTGACTTTAAGACCTACTATGAAGCTACAGTAATCAAGACAATGTGGTACTGACAACATGAGAATGGGCAAATAGATCAATGGAACAGATTAGAGAACCAAGAAATAGGTTCATGTACATGTAATCAATTGACCCTTAACATAGGAGCAAAGATAGTGCAGTGGAGCAAAGATAGTATTTTCAACAAATGGTTCTGAAAAAAAATTGGACATCCACATGCAAAAAAATAACCTAGGCATAGACGTATACCATTCACAAAATGAAGTCAAAATGAATGCATATAAAACACAAAACTAACACAAGCATGAAAGAGGAAGAACCAACTCCTATTAAAATAGCCTGGAAAACAGCAGCAGCAAGGAAGTCTTTATCAGAGTTCATTACAATGCACAAAGGGAGTTTGGATTTGCTTAAGTGTAACATGTCTCCAGTTGTGGAAATTGAACAAGTGTTTGCTCTACAGAATGCTACAGGAGATGGGAAATTTAAGGATCAGTTTGTTTATTCAAAGAAGAGAATTGGTAACAAAACAGAAATAAAGTGTCAGGGGACAAGATAGACTTATAATTTCTACACCAAACTAGAGAAATGAAAAGGCACTTCAGAATATATCATCTCCTGAAGCAACATCTGGTTCTGCAGGCAAGACCCTCCACCAGCGGTAAGATTACAACTCACTTTAATGCTGTGCTCTGGAACTGAACCCACAATGTCTCCAAGGCTCAGTAGAAAAGAAGCAACAGAGAAGATCAATTAGAACTCATTCTGAATCAGAGAAATCCACTGAAGTTGTGCCAAAGACCAAGATAAAAAAGGAGCAGGTTGAAACAGTTCCTCAGGCTACAGTGAAGGGTTGGCAGACCTGGGAGTGCAGGGCTCTGTCAGATTCAGTGACAGCTCCGTCTCCACAGAGATTGAGGAAACTGTGGACTGAGATTCCTGAAGTTTCATCCCAGAAATTCCAGACTTGTAGTCTCCATGCAAGATTTCTTTGTTGGCAGCTCAATAAACAGTTTTTTTGTTGTTGTTTTTGATTTTGTCCATCATCATTATTGGCATTTTCCTGCTTATTCTTTTCTTCAAGAATGAAGAATTGCTTTAACATTCAAAAGATTTTCTTTTGGTCTGAGCTGGGTAGGTACAGCCTAAATCATGGGCTCAACCTAAAAACCACAGTTTAACTTACACTCATCAATTTCAGCATGGACTGTTTTTAGTTTTGTTTTTAAATAAAGCATCATCAGGGTTTTGTCAAACAGCACAAACTGTGTATGTTACAATCATTAAGAGCTATTATTATTATTTTTCTGTTAATGCCATTATCATAGAGAACAGCATGGCAGCTGTCTTGGGCAGCTGTTATTTTTTTAGCATTTTCAGAAATTCATCGGAATTGGCAGTACCTGTGTTTCCCTTCAAAAGCCTCTCAGTACAGCACTTCTGTTCCTCTGTTAAAACATCTTGTTAATCCATGTGTCATAAGTTCTTTAGCGTCTACATTTCCCATACTATTGTTGCCCTCCCTCTATTTTCTACCTACCATCTATGCTACTTATTCTCCATACCTTTCCCCCTCTCTCCTTCTCCCACTCCCCTGCTGCTAACCCTCCATGTGATCTCCATTTCTATGGTTCTGTTCCTGTTGTAGTTGTTTGCTTAGTTTGTTTTTGTTTTTGTTTTAGGTGTGGCTGTTAATAATTGTGAGTTTGCTGTCATTTTACTGTACATGAACTAAAGCAGGGGAATGTGAGTGGGAGAGGGTGTGCAAGGTGGAGGGGAATGAAGGGGGGTAATGGGACAACTGTAATAGCATAATCAATGAAATGTATTTAAAAAATTAAAATAAAAAAAAAGAAATCAGTCTAGAGACTTACCAGCCATCTCCCATATGTCTTTGGGAAATTTGTATTATGCTTTGGACAGTTTTTCTACAGATAGAAAGAATAATAAAGTCCTCTTGATTCAGAAACAAAAAACGAGAAACTTCTTGTTAATCAAGTGATCCTTTAGGCCAAGGAAATACTTTGTTGTGGTGTTCTGGGTTCATACACCAGCAATGGACGGGATAGATTTGTGTACTTGTGTTTTTATCAGCATTAACATGGGCAGGCACCATCATTTATAGATGTCAGGAAACATTCAATGCAAAACTTGTAGATTGGGATGTGATAACGAGGTTTCAGTAATCTGAGGAGTCTAAAGAGACCCAAGATCCTCCACCACAGAATATGGCTATATATCAAGTGCTGTTCTCACTAGGCCTGTTGCAGATCTTCATGGCCCCAGGACATTTGTTTCTCTATGTTTTCTTCTGTACACTTACACCATAGTTTGCTGGGATGATCTAGATGTCTCTTTGTTGTATGGAAATCTTGGGGGGAATCCAAAACATAAACTGTGGGTTGAAATATTAACTGTCTCCCTGGTTCCTTGGCATTCACCAAGCCTGATCTGCACATTTCATCATGGCTGTTTCTGTGTAGCCTATACTGCACTAGCCTGAGAGATTGTTGCTTTCTAACTTTTTGCACTATCGTTTTGGCTAGATTTGCATTACATGCAGTTTTAAAAATATCCACAATATAAAACCCCCACAAAACTATAAAACTCCTAGAAGATAATATAAGAGAAAATCTAGATGAACTTAGGTATGGAAATGAAATGTAAATACAACAGCAAAGTCTTGATTCATGAAAGACATAACAATAAGCTGAACTTTATTAAAATACAAAAAAAAAACATACTTTGCGGAAAACATTGCCAAGAGAATTAGTGACAAGTCACAGGCTTGGAGAAAATATTTTGCAACTGTGAGATTCCACCACACACCTCTTAAAATGCCCCAAATCCCAAACACTGACAACACTAAATGCTGGCAAGGATGGGGAATGACAGAAAATCTCATGTGTTGCTGGTAGGAATGCAAAATGTCATAACCATTCTGAAAAACAGCTTGGCAGTTTCTCACAAAATTAAATATACTCTTATTATATGATCTAGCAATCATGCTCATTGGTATTTACCCAAGTGAGTTGAAAACTTATGTCGATCTACCTGCATGGGAATGTCTATAACAACTTTAATCATAATTACCCAAACTTCAAAGTGACCAAGATGCCCTTTCAGCAGGTGACTAGATAAATAAACTGTGGTACATTCAGAAAATGGAATATTATTCAGTGGTAAAAGAAATTAACTGCGAAGCCATAGAAAGACATGGAGGAACCATAAATGCATATTACTAAGTAAAAGAAGCCAATCTGAAAAGGACTTAGGATGATAATGATGTGTCAGTGTAGGTTCATCAAATTGTAATTAATGTACCAGTGTGTGCTACGGGATGCGGATAGTGGGGGAGACTGTGGATGTGTTGGGGCTGAGGTTACATGGTAACTCTGTACTTCACGCTCAGTTTTGCTGTGGATCTAAAATTTCCCTGAGAAATAAAGTCTATTTTAAAGGGGGAAATGACAGGAAAATGAGAATATGTAAAAACTATATATTTCTACTGGCAGTATTCTACAATAGGACATATCATTGGCACAGCAATTCATCCAGCTGCCTTTCCATTTGCCAAAGAAGACATATGAAAGGGGAATTTAAATATTAATAAACAAGCACACTGCTGCATTGCACAGTATATCACTGTGGTGTTCCGCTAAGCATCAGTAATAATTACCAGTGGAAGCATCAATTTAAGATTGACATTTTAAAATCTAACTCTTTCTACCATGTAATGTGGTTGATAAATTGGGCTGATAAAATGTTAGGGCATTGGAACTGACTGGCAGAAGCTTGATTATTATTCACTATGTTAACTACTTATTTACTCATTCGTCGAATCTTAGACATATGTACATTTTACTCAAATTTGCTGATTTAAATTTCTGGCTACACAATATAATAAACATATTTCAAGCCAACATATCTGTGGAGATTTCATTTAAAAAAGCAAAGGAGTTAATCACATATATGATATTTGCAATGAGTTTTATATTCCTCAAAGGAGTGGCTTATTATGTCACCACATTAAACCAAAGTGAAGATAAAAAGGATTCAAAATACAGTAACTATACAAAGTAGATTGCATGTGAAAACTCAAATTGAATTATAACTCAGAAGTCCAGATAAAGTGAAATTAGTATTACTATAGAGATCCCCACACGTGTAATGTAGTTAAAAAAACTGTTATTTTTATTTTCATTATTAAATTATAAAGTGATTTTTAAAAATCTATATGCATAAAACTCTCCTTGTTAAATTTACAGAGCTTTGATAATGTTAATAAAACACTCAGACTTCATTCCTCTGTTTTAATACCTGGACCTTTCGACAGAATGGTTTCCTTATTATTTAACATTTGGGCTACATACATATATATATATATATATATACACACGTATGTATACACACATGCATACACAAATGTATGTGTACATACATACCTACATCCACACATGTTTATATGCATATATATCAATTCCATATATATATATATTAAGCATTCACAGTATTCAAGCAATTGAAATAAGTGTTTGACATTGAAATTGGGAACAAGCTGACAGCAACCAGAAAGGAGAGGGGAGGGGATAATGGGGGAAAAGGGTGAAGGGTTTACAGGAACAACTGTAAAGGACACATGGACAATAACAAGAGGGGGTTGGAAACAAGGGAGGGAGGTGGGGAAGGCTGGGGTGGTGCAGAGGGGGACAAAGGCAGAAAACTGTACTTGAACAACAATAAAAATCAAAGGTATTTAATAAAAAAAGGAGTCTGAGAATCAAAATATTCAGTTATTTTAGTAGTAGAAGGAAATGGCTACTCATTAGCTTTCTTTGTAGTTCAACACAAACATATTTAAAGCTTAACATTTGGGTCATATTAGTATATTAAATGCAAAATACAAGAATATATGAGAAAGTATTTCTAGCAATTCAAATCCTGACATTTGATCAAAATAATTTGAAAAGAATAGCTCTATTGAAATCTTATTTCAAAGTTTAATAATTAAATGATTTGCAATAACAAAGCTGTATAAAAAGTGACTCTTACCAAAAATATGAACTGTCCTACAAAAGGCAGATCATTGAAAAGGTCTTTGCCAAAATGTGTCTTCCATTTCTCATAGGGAATGAACATGTTTCAAAAAAGAAGTAAGGTAAGAATGTTTCCTTTTCTAAGCATCAATCTTTCAGAGATCCAAAGAATAATTACACAACAAGTTTAGACTCTATTAAAAAATGATATAAAGGTATCCATGTGTATATATATGATAATAAATTGTAAATAGAAAAAAATGCAATATAATTTCTGCAACTGTAAAATCACAGCTTAATACTATAAGTAATATCTGTAAGATTGTATAAATAATTAAGAACTATAACCTTCATTTTTTGTTTTTTTCAATGACAGTTTGCATTCAATATTATTTTATGTTAGTTTCTGATGTACAGCATAATGGTTAAACAATCATATACACTAAAAAGTGCTCTTCCTGATATTTCTAGCATCCACCTGACATCATATGTAGTTATTACAAGATTACTGATTACATTCCCTATGCTATATTTTACATCTCCATGACTGTTCTGTAACTACCAGTCTGCACTTCTCAATCCCTTCACATTTTTTACCCAGCTCCCCATCCCCAATCCCGTCTGGCAATCATCAGTCTGTTCTCTGTATCTATCAGTCTGTTTCTGTTTTGTTTGTTCATTATAACCTTTATGTTTATTTGAACCATTTTAAATAATACACTACCATATGGCAATGGAAGGAAATGCAACTCTTACTACTGAGTGCCATGGAGTACAAATATTTCATTAATAATTATCAAAATGAGTAAGGAATCTCAGAATGAATGTATTACTTGTAACTTTAAAGTTTCATTGTTTATTTCCCTGTTTCTTGAGCAAATTTTCAAACATATAGAGCAAGTATAGGGAAAGCTTCTAATAAATAAGAGAAATTTTGTCTTAAAGAAAACAAAATTTTGTCGTAAAGAAGACAGAATTACTTGGCATATAAAAGACAAGGCAAGCCCTGGCTGGCATAGCTCAGTGGATTGAGTGTGGGCTGAAAACCAAAGCATTTCAGGTTTGATTCCCAGTCAGGGTACATCCCTGGGTTGCAGGCCACGGCCCCCAGCAACCGCACATTGATGTTTCTCTCTCTCTCTCTCTTTCTCCCTCCCTCCCTTCCCTCTCTAAAAATAAATAAATAAAATCTTTTTTAAAAAGAATATAAAATTATTTTTAAAAAGGCAAGATGAAGACATAAAAGGAATTCCCAATTATAGAAAGTGTCACTACATAGACAATTGAACAAAAAGTGAAACTATCTAAATATTAAATAAATATCTGAAAAAATTATCTTATTTTTTAGGTAATGGGGGAATTTAAATAATGGAAATTACTTCTGATTTGAATGGAGGTATCTTAGTTTTCAAGTAAGTCTAGATTCTTAATGGGATGAGATAATTTCTAGTATGAATGTGGAGGAGACAAATGGGTGAGTTTTTGTTGTTGTTGTTCTATTACAGTTGTCCCAATTTTTCTCTGTTGCTCTTCTCTGCCCTGCCCACCTCTCACTCCCACAGTCAATCCCCACCCTGTTGTCCATGTCCAAAATGGGCAATCTTTATAAATCCATACAAATCCAATGAATCCCATGTGCTTTGCAGGGGAAAATAATGACAGAATATATCCATTTCTTGTTTTAACATTGTTGACTTACATAAAAGAGTGAAGAGTAATGGAATTGATAATTGCCTGGGTAAATATATAAGACTTTTATAAGTGAAATTCTACTAAAGAATTTTAAGCAAAAGCAGTTTTAAAAGTAGTATAAAGATTATAAAATATATAAAAACTAATGAGGGTCCACATGCTATAGACTGAATGCTTATGTTGCTACCAATTCATATTTGAAATCTAATTCCCAATGTGACAGTATCTGAAGATAAGGGCTTTGGGGGATGATTAGGTTATAAGGGTGGATCCCTAATGAATGGGATTAGTGACCTGTAAATGAGGTCCTAGAGAGATCTTTCACCCCTTCTGCCTTGTGAGGAACCATCAAGAAGATGGCTGTCTATGGACCAGACGCTAAATCTGCCTGTACCTTGAACTTGAACTTCTTAGCCTCCAGAATGGAGAGAAACACATCTATTTTGAATATAAGCCACCTAGTCTACAGGGTTCCATTATAACAGCCTGGAAGGACTAATAAAGGAATTGGTACCGAGAAGTGGGGTGTTGCTGTAACAAATACCTAAAAATAAGGAAGTGGCTTTGAAATTGGGTGATGGATAGAGGCTGGAAGAGTTTTGAGGTGCATGCTAGAAAAGCCCACGTTAATGTGAACAGGTTGTTAAAGGCAACACAACAGTATTTCAAAGTAGGGAGGAAAAATCAATCAAATAGAACACAGAAAAAAAATTAGGTCAAGTCAATGCCACAAAAAAACTCTTTCCTTAAACAGAGCAATTAAATGTTTCATTCTCTAGCCAGTCTGATTAGGGGAAAAAGAAAACAAGAAAAAAGATACAAATTATAAAAGTCATCAATAGAAGAGGTGGTATCACTCTATATTCCACTGATATTTAAATGATAACCAGAATATAGTATGGGCACCTTATGGCAGTAATTTAGACAACATAGATAAAGCATAGTACTTGAAACATACAAACTAACCAAACTCTTTCAAGACAAATTAGATAAACTAAATATCCTTATATCTATTAAAGAGATTGAATTTGCAATTAAAAATCCTTCCCACAAAGAATATTTCAGGCTTAGATGACTTCACTGGTGACTTCCACAAAATACATAAGGAAGAAACAATACCAGTCCTACACAAATAGTTCCAGAAAAATGAAGAGGATGGGGTACTTCCCAAGTCATTCTATGGAGCCAGTATTACCCTGAAAATAAACAGTGAAATAAATGAATTAAAGGAAAAGAGACACCAGATATACCTCATAAACATAAATGCAAACATATTTGTAATATTTTAGCAAACCTAATCTGACATATATATGTGTGTGTGCATATATATATATATATATATATATATATATATATATATATATATAATACAGCATGATCAAGTGGGATTTGTCTTAGTAATTTTACCACTTGGAAATCAATCATTGTGATTTATTGTTTTAACAAGCTAAAAAGTAAAAGCCATATGAACATCTCAATGGGTGCAGAAAAAACATTTGGCAGAATCCAAGTATCTGACACAAAGCATTTTTCACAAAGCCTTAGAACTTTAGAAGTAAAAGGGAACTTAAACTGAAAAGGGGTATGTACAAAAAACCAAAAGCTACCATCATACTTAATGACTTTTCCCTCAACATCAGTTACGAGAATAAAATGTCCACTCTCATCACTTCTAGTCAGCTGTTTCAGTGCTATAAGGCCAGGAACAAAATTATTATGATTTGAAAGAAAGACATAAAGCTCTTTATTAACAGATGTCATGACTATCGATACAGAAAATTTGTCAGACTCTATAAATAAGGCTACTAGAATTAAAAAGTGAGTTTACAAAAGTTACATAATACAAGATCAATATACAAATCTATATTTCTATATATTAACAAAGAATGCGGAAATTAAGAATATAATACTACTCACAATAGTATCAAACACATTAAATAGAGAAAAATCTAGAGGTAAAAGATGTGGAAGACCTATATACCAACAACTATAAAATATTGCTGAGATCAATGAAACAACATATACATAAATGGAGAGATAAACATTTTTCATGGGTCAGGAAGCTCAGTATTGTTAAAATGCTAATTACCTCAAAGCTGCTTTATATCAATAGATTCCACAGAAACCTTATTACATCCCCAAACCTTTTTTTTTAGTAGACACTGATGAACTAATTCTAAAATTCCTATAGAAATTCAGAGGATCTACAAGAATCAAAACAACTTTGTAAAAGAAGGGGGCAGAGGGTTAATAGTCTAATTTCAAGACTTACGGTAAAATGTAATCAACATGGCACAGAATTGCTATAAGACAGAGAAACTGATGAAACAGAAAAGAGTGTTCTGAAATGGAACCCCCAGAAATATGGGCAACTTACACCTGCAAATCAACAAAGGTAATTCAATGGAGAAATCTCTTTTTCAAAATGAAAATCTGGAACTATTGGCTATCTACAGGCAAAAAACAAAATTAAAAAATAAAAACTGACTCATCTCTTACATCACCTAAAAATTAAATTTAAACAGATGACAGATCTAACTGTAAAACCTAAGATTATGAAACTTTTAGCAGAAAGGAAAAAATAAAACCTTGCCTAGGCAAAGTTTCTTTAGCTACAACACAGAGAACAATCCATCAAAGAACAAATTCATAAACTGGATTCCATCCAATGTAAAAACTCAGCTCTTTGAAAGACTGTTAAGATGATAAAAGATAAGCCACACATATATGGAGAGAAAATTTTACAAATCATGTATCTGATAAAGGACTTCCATCCAACATACACAAAGAACCCTCAAGACTCAATGAGAACCCTGACTGACGTGGCTAATTTGGTTGAGTGTCAGCCAACAAAGCAAAAGTTTCAATTCCTGATCAGGGCACATAACTGGGTTGCAGGCTGGTTGGGGCACATGTGAGAGGCAACTGATCAATGTTTCTCTCTCACATAGATGCTTCTCTCCCTCTCTTTCTCCCTCCCTCTCCCCTCTCTAAAAGTTAAAAAAGACTCAAAGAGATAGATACCAAGCAACACAATGAAAAAATGTGTAAAAATTTTGAACCACTTCACCCAAGGAGAGATATAAATGGCAAATAAGCATATAAACCAATGCTCAACAAAAGTATTAGGGAAACGCAAATTAAATCCATGAGATATCACTAAACACCTAATTAGAAATTAGCATAAAGTTCTCCAGATCCATCCAAGTGGTCACAAAGGATAGGAGCTCCTTCTTTCTTTCTGCTACATAGTATTCCGTCGTATAAATGTACCACAGTTTTTTTTTTATCTTAAGTAAATTAAGCCATGCAGTGAAAGACAAATACCATATGATCTCACTTGTAAGTGGAACTTAATCAACAAAAAAACAAGCAAGCAAAATATAACCAGAGACATTGAAATTAAGAACAAACTGACAGTTACTAGAGGGGAGATAGGAGGGGATAATGGGGCAGAAAGGGGGAAGGGTTGTCAAAGAACATATATGAAGGACACATGGACAAAGCAAAAAGGGGGTAGGATCAAGGGTGGGAAGTGGGGATGGTTGTGGTGGTAGTGAGTGGTGGGGAGAAAATGGAGACAACTGTACTTGAAGAACAATAAAAATAAAATTTAAAAAATAAAAAAGACTAAAAAAATTGTTAACTTAGAAGTCATAAAAAGGTAAAGGCTAAAGAAAAAAAAAACATACCTTACCATGTACTGGGGAGTATGTGCTGGAAGTGCAATTCTCATGCAGTACTGGGAAGAATTTCAAATAGTATAATTGCTTTGAAAAAGTTTGGTAGTTTCTTAAAATGTTAAACACATATCAACTTTAGGTGGTGAACACACAGTACAATATACAGATGATGTATTACAGAACTGTACACTTGAAACCTACATAATTTTATTAACCAATGTCACCCCAATAAATTCACTAAAAATTTAAACAAAGCAAAATCACTTCCAAAAATCCATGGTGAACAAAACATAGTTTTCAAATAAAGATAGATCAGTAGTATTACTTGTCTATCCTTTGTCCTCAGGCTTTAATATGCCTCAACATGCCACTGGTTTTCTGATTATTTTTGAAAGTATTACTTTAAAACATAACTGATCTTTTTTATTGTTGTTCAATTACAGTAGTCCCACCTTTTTCCCAATTGCTCTTCCCTACTCCATCCCCTCCCCCACTCACACAGTCAACCCCCCCGCCCCCATTGTCTGGGCCCTTGGGTCCTCTATTCATGTTCCTTGACTTGCCCCTTCCCCTTCTTTCCCCATTATCCACCTCCCCGCTCCCCTCTAGTCCCTGTCAGTTTGTTTATTTCCGTGTCTCTGGTTATATTTCGTTCATTTGTAAAACATAATTGATCTTGACTGCTGAGTTTTTTTGGTGCCACCTCAACCCCCCATATATGGGCAAATATTAAAACCTGATGACGGTGAGTACGTATGGAAAAAAAAAACTCGTATCACATGCTCCCTCCATTAAATTTCTAGCTAAAATTCACCCAAGAAAAATGAAAGTATGTGTACAAAGAATGAATACATGAAATATTTGTGGCAGCTTGACTTGCAAGAGCCTCAAACTGGAAACAACACAAAGTTCATCAAAAGGTGAGTGAATAAACATACTGTGGGGTGTCCATACACTGGAACAGTTCTCTACTGCAACAAAGAACGCATCTTCCCGGCCCACCTGGGGAGAATGCTGGATGCGTAGCAAGCCTGCGTTGATCCAGCTGCCAGAAAGATTCCAGCAGCACCTAGTAACGGTCACCTAGCAACCGAAGCAGCTAGGGCAACAAAACCCTGAAGCCGCTGGTCGCCTAAGGGCCAGCAGCACTATGGCGGACAAGAAGAGGCTGTCACTGCCACAGATCGAGTATAAGCGGCTGTTCCGGATGGAGCCTCTGGAGCCCATAGCCCTGGGTCCACATTGTAAGCGCTGGTACAAAGGAAGGGACGAGTTACCTACCAACTATTTGGCTAAGCACAGGAACAGGCTTCTGAGGTCCACCATGGACACCCAGCAGTGTACATTTGTGAGAGAGGGGCTGGACGATTTCAGAACGGGCTGCCCACCTGCATATAATCTGATAATTCATCGTCCTAGGGATAGCTTTCTCCCCACGATTGCTCATAGAGTTCCCCGACCTCCCCCCAGAAAGACTCAAAAAAAGTTGCCCAAAGGATCAGAATTGCTTTCTCAACCTCCCCGCAGAAAGACTCAGAAAAAGCTTTCCAAGGGAGCAGAACTGCTTTCCCAACTTCCCTCACAGAAAACTCAGAAAAAGCTGCCCAAAGGAGCAGAACTGCTTTCTAAGCTCTCACCAGCCCAGCAAACACAGAAGGCTTTTGTAGAAGAGATTGAAGCCAGCCTGACCCAGCACCCCTTGGCTTGTGATCCAGATCTGAAGGAAACTCTGCCTTCAGATGTCTTATTAAAGGTGCTGGAAGTGCCCGATCCTGACAAGAAGCTGGAGGACACCTGGGCTTATAGTGAGGGCATGAGGGACAGAGAGAAGTCCCCCACACAGCTTTGTACAAAAGGCCTTGATGAAGTCAACCTGGGACTTCCCAACCAAGTCACCCCAGGACTTCCTGGCCAAGTCAACCAGGGATCTCCCAACCAAGTCACCTCAGGAACTCCAGACCAAGTTAACCAGGGATCTCCCAACCAAATCACCTCAGGACCTCCTGACCAAGTCAACCAGGTACCTCCTGACCAAGTCAACCAAGGACCTCCCGAACAAGTCAACCAGGGACCTCCAGACCAAGTCGACCAAGAATCTCCTGACCAAGTCACCCCAGGACCTCCTGACCAAGTTAACCAGGGACCTCCCAACCAAGTCACCCTTGGACCTCACAACAAAGTCAGCCAGGTACCCCTCAATAAAGTCACCCCCAGACCTCTTGGTCAAGTCAACCAGGGACCTCCCAACCAAGTCAACAAGGGATATCCTGACCAAGTCGACCAAGAATCTCCTGACCAAGTCACTCCAGGACCTCCTGACCAAGTTAACCAGGGATCTCCCAACCAAGTCACCCTCGGACCTCACAACAAAGTCAACCAGGTACCCCTCAATAAAGTCACCCCCAGACCTCTTGGTCAAGTCAACCAGGGACCTCCCAACCAAATCAACAAGGGATATCCTGACCAAGTCGACCAAGAATCTCCTGACCAAGTCACTCCAGGACCTCCTGACCAAGACACCTCAGGACCTCCTGACCAAGTCAACCAGGGATCTCCCAACCAAGTCACCCTCAAACCTCCTAACAAAGTCAACCAGGTACCTCCCAATGAAGTCAGCTCTGGACCTCTTAGCCAAGTCAACCAGGGACCTTCCGACCAAGTCAACCAAGGCTCTCCCAACCAAGTCACCCTGGGACCTTACAACAAAGTCAACCAGGGATATCCTGACCAAGTCACCCCAGAAACTCAAGAAGAAGTCACCCCCAGACCTCCCAGCCAAGTCAACCAAGGACCTCCCGACCACATCACCCCGGGACCTCCTGACTGTGTGAACCAGGGATCTCCTGACCAAGTCAACCAGGGACCTCTGAAAGAGTCATTCCTGTCATATTTAATGAAGTTGTTTCTCAAGGAAAATAAAAAAAAGAAGTCAAGCCAAAAAGGTATTCCCAAAGGTGGAAGGAGGAAGGAGGAAGATATATTGTAGTAGTTAACAGCACAGATATTATAGTCAAGCTTTCCTTGGTTTGACTTTCAGCCATCTGTGTGACCTTAAATGAATTATTATTCAAGTTGAAATATAAAATCTAAGTAGCACCAAATGTTTGATTTATTATAGAAATGGCATAAGTAAAACACCTAGAATGTTGCCAGGTATATATAAGAGACACCTAAATAAATGCTTAGTATTGTTATTGATGTATTCTACTTCCAAAGAACTTATACTCTAGTTGGGGATTTAAGACCTTAAATATCAAATCCAAAGTTGAAAAGCAATTTAAGAAAACAAGAGAAAAGATGATGTATGTAGTATAGACTATTCTAAACAAATAGTATGGATTTAAAATTTTCTGGGAGTTATAGAAAGAGTAAAGCTCAGGCCTCAGTGTTCATGAAAAATTTTCTAAATGTGTGATAGTCTACAGCTATTATGTTTTTGTGCTTTATGGATTTCTTTCACTAGTTTCTGCCATCTCAAAAGTTAGACTGATCCTTTCTATGGAGATCTGCAGCAACACAGATCACACAGATTACTTACCACTCTGCAAGGTCTCTTTTGCTTTGATCCACTACCAAGGGATGTTGGTTATCAAAGTGTTCATTAAATGAGCATGTATATGATCATGACTTCCTTATGGCTCTACTTATATTGGGATAAGTTGACTTAGGCATAGTGGAAGAGTAATAGTGAACCTCTAAATTTAAGTTTCTAACTCACCTGGAATTGCAAACTCCTGTGGGGCACCTTTTCATAGTCTACCAATGTGGCTTACTAGCTCATAAATCTGGAGTGAATGTATGAAGGTGATCAACTTGGTGCCAATTTCATATACCAGTTAATCATGAAATTGACATGAGTGGAAAATGAGAGTATGATCAGAAATAGGAGGGAAGAGAGAGCAGGACTTCTCTTCCTCCTTTGTAAATGGGATTGTTATTGGCCATATAATGCTTATGTGGCTCCTATTGGTAAGGTCTTACAGCGTAGAGGAAGAGGGAGAACTGCTCTACTAAACTGAATCCCACAACAAGTAGCATGAGAGGAGAGTCCTCAGGGTAGGGCCACAGCATAATTCCCCCAGGTCAATAAACATTTGTAGTGGTATGAACAACAATGATGCCCTCTTTAACTTCAACTGGCATAGATGGTTAGTAAATCAAAGTGAGTGAAATTACTTGGATAGGTTTACATTTGTCCTGAATGTAAATAAACATCTATTGTGTCAATTCTGTCAATAAACATCTATTGAGCACATACTATGAGCTGAGTCTTTCTCTGGGCCCCAGGTGATCAAAGATGAACAAGGTTAGTCCCTGTCCTTGGAGTATTCATCACAGAGGCCAACCACCAAGAAAATAGCCAAGGGCCATGTGATAACAGCTATGAGAATATCACATGCAAATATAAGAAGATATCAGTTAGGAACTTCTGAGAATTGGCAAGAAAGAATGTGAAGCTAGAAACCAAGAGACAATAGGTACCTCATATTCTATAGAGAGCTAAAAACAATTGGAGAGAGCTTCTGTCACCTCTAGGATCTTTAAGAGGTAGCCTCCTCCTGCTCTGGGAACTAATGGGCAAAAATTTCATGGTAAAAGACAATGTCTGAGGAATTTTAGTATATCCATACTGTAGGGAAGGGCCAGGGAATGAGGTTGTATTAGTTAGATTCTTGGCTACATACAGTAGAACCCACACTAGATTGTTTTAGGAAAAAAAGGATTTATTAAAGGAGATGAGGTGACTCATAGATCCCTTGAAATGGCTATAGAATCAGGCTTGGAAGCTACACAGCTGGCAACACATCTGCTGATAGGCAACACTCACATAGACTTCTGCCACTACAGTGGGAGGTTCCACTGTCAAGCAAGGGCATTCTATACTCCTCCTTCTTCCTTATGGCACCCTCCTTCTAATCAGCTTTGCTTTGCCACATTTGATTGATAAGACCTAATCACTGGATATTCTAGCTGCAAGGGAAGCTGGGAAGGTGAGTTCTAGTTTCTGTCCTAAACAGGTGGGAAATTACAAACACATAGGAATAGTTTTCAAAAACTCTCAAGTGGCCACATGGGCAGATAAAGACTGTAGAGTTTTTCTTTAATTTTCATGGTGAAGTATGATTAGAATCACTAAAGAATAAGAATTTCAAAGGAAGATGGTGGTGAGGTAAGTGGGAGCTTAACCCACTTGCTCCTGCACCCAACTGGGACACCTAGCCGATCTTCTGAAGAACAGAAAGAACAGCAAATGGGATCCCAGCTTATGTGAAGTTTGGAAGTCAAAGATTGCTGAGGACATTAAAAAGCAGATGGTAAGGAAATTTGGTAGATGGACAGGAAAGTCGTTAGGCTCTGCGCCTGGGACAATAGAGGAGTGGTTGCGGTCTGGGTCCCTGATGCTGTAGGAGTTTTGGAGGAGAATCAGATCAGGGATTGTAACTTCATAGCTCCCTCCTCTCCCAGGGCAGAGAAACCAGTCCCTCCAAGAGAGACCTGGATGCTTGAAGTCGCTGAGGGGATAAAGATGCAGTGGGAGACACAAAGCACGGGGTGTTCCCCAGCTTGGACTGTGGTCGGTGGCTTGACAGTACCGGAGAAATCTGGGAACAGGAGATACCTGGAGGTGGGACAAGAGTCGGGCCATGACTGACAGTGACCCAGAGAGTCTTGGGACAGGTCAGAGAATTGGGCTGTGTGAAACATCTGGTGGTTGTTAAAAACAACAGCCTAAACCAATGGAAATTCACTAAAAAAATAATAATGGAGCACAGTCGCTGTTTAAGGAACTCTCCCTCATACTAGCCAGGCCAGCGAAGAGGGAGGAGGAGGGGTGCCACATGGACTGATCAGAGGAGGACAGCAGGGGCTCAGAGAGTTAGCAGTCCAGAAAAACTTAATTTAATAAGGGAACTAAACTGCCTGGAAGGGACTTTGAGAATGCATAGCACCCAGGACAGCAAAAAGTGAGGAGGAGGTGTGCAGGTTGCTCCTAACCAGTGCACCTTGCAGGTGGCACAATGTGGTGAATTAAAGGCACTAGCCTGACACAGATGGACAGTGAGAGCCATGCACCGCTCAGAAGGCTTAAGCTAGAGGCTGAGCAACTATGAATATTGTAGCCCAGACCTAGCCCCCATCCTTCCAAAACTGTAGGAAAGGAAAAAAGCGAAGCCCAGCCCCGCTCTGCCTGCAGCATCCAGGCAGATGGGCAGAACTGGCTTGGAAGGTTTAAAGGCAGCAGGATCTCCCCACCCTCCTCAAGTGTGAGACAATAAGATCTGGAACTGTGAAGGGACCAAAGAACCAAAGACAGAACCAGAGAGAGAGATCAGAAGGCTAATGCCAGCTGGGAAACTGAGACAAATTTCACTTTGCTATCTTACAGAACCTGCCTTTTATTTTCTATTTTTATTATTATTTTTGTTATTCTTATTTCTTTTCTTTTATTATTTTGTATTTGTATTTTTTATTTCTTTTCTTTCTGTTTAGTTTTCTTTGTTTTGTTTGTTTAATTGCATTGTTTAACTGGTTTTCTTTGTTCTCCCTTTCATATTGTATTTTAATTTTTCTTCTCTCACTTCATGCATGTTCCAATAACATGCTACCCTTGGTCTTTTACTTTCTATTCTTTTTATTCAGATCATATATTTCTTGTCATATTATTGTTGCTTCTGTATTATTGTAAATACTTGTTGTTCTATATTATTATAAACCTACACAGCACCCCTCCCTGGTCTTGGCCCATTTCACTATCTTCTTGAGCTTTATTACTGTTGTGGTTAACTTTATTCTGTCACACACTACACCTAATTTCTCTCCCTTACTCTCACATTTCACCACCTAACCTTGTACGAGTGCTCTGCTTTCTGGATTCAACTCACATTCTGCCTCCCCTCTAATAAGAGTCTTATTTCTTTTTCACCTTTTATAAAAAGTGGCTAGTTGGAGGAAATATTATGGTTCTCACTGTACTTCTCCAAGCATTTCCTGTCTGTTGTCTACTTGGTAGTACTTGAAATCCAATAGAATACTCTCCCACTGTCTTATTCTATTTCGCCTTCACCCTGCCACTGATCACATACAAGATAAGGTGGGAGTTGTGAATACCAGTAAACCTGCTGGAGGAGAGAACCCACCAAAAAAGGAACCACCAACAGGTAAAACCCAAGTACAACAAGAGAGCCCACACAAATGGAAGAAAGGGCAACCCTAGAGCATCCAGACAAGGAGATCAAAGAGACCGCACCACTGAATTCCATAGAACTCCTACCGTAGAAGTTCACCCTATAAAGACAGCTAGCAAAGCAGAGCAGGGAAACTGCACCTTATAGTCTGAAAAATATGGTATGTATATAATATACCCATCAATAGATTGATGAGTAAATATGTGATGTATATATCACATAGTATATTTTATATGTAATTATATATAATATTCCATTATACATATTGGAATATTACTCAGCCATAAAATATGAAATCTTACCATTTGTAACAATATGGATAGACCTGAACAGTATTATGCTAAGTGAAATAAGTCTGGCAGAGAAAGACAAAGGCTATATGATTTCTCCTATATGTGGAATCTAAAAACCAAAACAAATAAGGAAAACAAAATAGAAACAGACTCATAGAAGCAGATGACAAACTGGTGGCTGACAGAGGGACAGTAGTGGGAGAATGGTTAAAATATGTGAAAGGAATTAAGGGGTACAAACTTCCAGTTTTAAATAAGTAAGCCACAAGGAAGTAATGAGCAGTGTATAAATATAGTTTATAATACTGTAATAACTCTGTAATGACAGATGGTAACTAGACCTATTGTGATGATCACTTTGTAATGCATGTAAATAGTGAATCACTATGTTGAACACCTGAAACTAATACTATAATTTGGTAAGTCAATTATACTTTAATTTTAAAATGAATATATGAAGGTAAAAATAAATGTATCTTGAATGAGGATGTCACACTCTCTCTGTTCATACACCCATCCATCCTTCTATTCATCTCTCCATCTGAAGTTCCATATATGCAGTCAAAACTTCCAAGTATCTTTTATATGCTTGTCTCTGCTTTTAGGGAAGTGGAAGTGATACGATATCGATGTGCAAAGTGATTATGAAAGTAGAAAGTGCTAAAGTCAAGGGCAGAAAATAAACTCTACCAGCTTTATGCCATGAAAAACAGGAGATCTACAGTGGTGGGAGTTAGAATGAATAAAAAAGGGATGGATAGAAAAGAAGGAGTGATTTTTGATGGAATAAATAACAGGATGTGGTGACCAATGGCAATAGGGGACATTTAAATTCCTTTGAAAGGAAAGAGAGCTAAATATCACATATGCATGTGAATAGGAAAGATCCTGTGCATTCATAGACCAATCTCTGACCTTTGCTTAAACATCTGAATAATTCAGTCATTCAAAAAAGTAACTTTGAGCCTTGTTAATGGAGATTATGTTCTGGTTCTAACTAGTATACAGTTTCAAAAATGGCAGGATTTTTTCTTGTTGGTTTGTTTCTTGTGATTAATGGAATATATAATATATTTTATTTGTTAATAACATGTCCTATATCTTATTAAACCCCCAAATAAAACCCTTATAAGTGGGGTTTCAAACCTTATCATTCAATTGATTGAAATGGGCATGCAGATTGATTTAATTCTATATTATCTTTGTTGCCTCTTTCCTCTTACCTACGCTCTCTGTTATTCTCTTGATAACTGTTAACTTCGCACTTTGTTATGTTTTACGGGATTATTTTCTAGTTGTCAAGTCCAACAGTAATTCTTTGCTCCATGATTTTAAAAAAACTACATAAGTCCTCCTGCCCCTTATCCAGTTTTAACTTCCATGGTTTTAGTCACCTGTGGTCAACTCTGGTCCAAAAATATTCACTAGAAAGTTCCAGTAATGAACAATTCATAAGTTTTAAATTGTGTGCCATTCTGAGTAGCATGATGAAATTTCTCCATCCACTTCTGTCCCACTGAAGACGTGAATCTCCCTTTGTCCAGCATCTCCATACTCTATATCCTCCCACCCATTAGTTGCTAGAGGCCACCTATTACCAGACTGACTTCTGCAACATTGCAATGCCTCAGTTCAAGTCTTTAAGAAATACTGCCCCCAAAGCCACAAGAGTAGTGATGCTGGCAATTTGGATATACCAAAGGAAAGCTGTAAAGTGCTTTCTTTAAGTAAAAAGATGAACATTCTCATCTTAATAAGGAAAAAATCATATACTGAGGTTCCTAAGGAAAGATCGAATCTTGTATTAGTGACATTGTTGGGTTTATAAATTAAACTTTATCATAGGTATGAATATACAGGAATACATGGCATACAGTAGCTATGGTTTGGTACTATTGGAGGGTTTGGTCATCCACTGGGGGTTCTGGCATGTATGGGGGGGGCTACTTTATTCCCTGTAACTAAGTCAGTCTCCAACTGGATTTCGCAGCTAACCAACATGCCCATCAGTAAATGAGTTGATCAAAAAAGTATGGTACATTCACAGAATGGAATACCACGTAGCAGAAAGAAAGAAGGAACCCTTACCCTTTGCAACAGTATGGATGGAACTGGGAAGTATTATGCTAAGTGAAATAAGCCAGGTAGTGAAAGACAAATGCCATATAATCTCCCCTGTAAGTGGAACCTAATCAACAAAACAAACAAGCAAACACAATATAAGCAGAGACGTTGAAATAAAGAACAAACTGACAGTAACCAGAGGGGTGAGAGAAAGGAATAACAAGGGAAAGAAGGGGAAGGATCATCAAGGAACATGTATAAAGGACCCATGGACAAAGCCAAAGGGGGGAGGATTGAGGGTGGGAGGTGGGGGTGAGTGGGTGGGGAAAGTAGTGTCAGGAAAATGGAGACAACTGTACATGAACAACAAAAAATAAAATAAAATAAAATCATCTTCACCACAGCCTTGCAAAAATTGCTGGGATCCTGATGTGCTCCATTCTAAACTACATTCAAATTGAAGAGCAGTGGTTTCATAGTTTTTCAAGTACTGCAAACATTTTAACCTCAGACCATGTACCAGACCCTCTACATGAGAGGGCTTACATTTTACTGCTTTTTGAGAAAACATGACCAAAAGTTACTCAAAATCCAACACCTCTTTAAAGTAAAAACTTCATTTTATTAACTATTAGAGCATGTATTGACATCCATAAGATCATGTTTAAAAACTTGCCAGGCAAATTATTTGTCAGACTGTTTGCTATACACAAGGCAATGCATTGTTTCCTAGGTTTCTGATGCCCCTCAGGTGTCTGCACCCCAGAGATCAGGAACTATTTTCAAAGATGGAAAGGAGCAACACAATGTAATGCCAAGTTTGTGTTTTCCTATCATTGGACTTAGAACCAAAGAGAATGCTCCAAAAAAATCATCTATCTTTGAAAATTAAATGAGATAAGCCTACCTTCTACTATATTTGGTATATTACAGTTTGTGGTTAATTTTATTTTTTACTTCCCTCACCCCTATATAGTCAGGAGTCCCCAGGTTATCCCAACCTCTGCCACCATATTCTTACTGGAAGTGATGCCAGACCATCTTCTGGCTTCCCAAGCTGCTGTAGTCATTTGATTATAGACTAGTTGAAATATGCATTCTGTTGCTTAGACAGCAATATTTAATCTTCAAGCTATTATTTATAGAGGTGGAGTTCTTGTAATATCACAAGGAAAAGAATTTCCTGAGACCTGCATGGGAGAATGGGGTTCTGTGGTAAACTTTATTGATGATGTAAAATTAAGGGAGTTCTTCTGACTGTCACATATCCATCTGTCTCACCGTGGAAAAGGTCCAATCTTATCCACAGTAGGGCCAGAATAAAGGTCACTGCCTAGAGTTTCTCCTCCGTATTAAAGTACAGTCTTGTCCAACATCTGGCTAGCTTTCTGTGTGTTTTCAGTTGCAATCCATTGCTGTGCTGTGGTATTAAGGCTCTCTCCTGGAGCCTGCCGGTGGAGTTCTCGTGGCCATGGGCCATGTGGCTGGTAAGGCCCCATGGCTATGGAGAGAGAGAGAGAGAGAGAGAGAGAGAGAGAGGGAGGGAGGGAGGGAGGGAGAGAGAGAGGGAGGGAGGGAGAGAGAGAGAGAGAGAGAGAGAGAGAGAGAGAGAGAGAGCCCACTTCTTTGTTTCCCTGGGATTGTATTAGCTTGCGCTTGGGTCAGACCAGGCACTTTTTTAAAAGAACCAATCAACTTCCCATGTTTTGGGGGGGCTTTCAATGGGTCTACCTCCTAGCCAATCCATTCTTTCCACAGGCTAGACTGACAGGCCTCTTTAGTCAAGCACCCCTCCCTGCATCCTGCCCCGCCCCCACTCCCGAACAATCTGCTACTGGAGCGGGGGAGGGAGGAGTGTTAATCCCCTTAGCAGAACTATGATGCTGTTATCCCTTGGAGTGTAAAACTGTAGTCTCTTGGCAAAGCAAATAGGCTCATGCTGCCTATTAAGCTCAAAGTCTAAGTCCTTTTGCTCTCTTTATTTTATTAATAATTACTGAAATACTAATGGTAATAAAACTACAAATTTATAATCAAATATTCTTATTTAGCATTGCTCTAATCAGTGAGAATGCATATTTCTTGGTGGGATTTCAGGCATTTGAGCAGACGGTTGGGAAAACACATTTTAATAAGGGTTTTTATCAGAGAAAATCTCATCATACACAGGATTGATGACCTCCTTTAATATCTTGTAAGGCCAGCTCTGATCTTAGCCTGTGTCATTATCTGTTTATGAAAGCCTCCTAAATAGAATAGTTTAGCATCAGGTATTTTAAGCATAACTATGACTTCTTTGTTATGCTCATTTAAAAATTCCTAAAATATTCTGAGATAAAATGAAAATAACCAATAAATATTGCCTAGTCTGTGTTTTAGTTAGATTATGGCTGCCTTAAAAAAAGTGCATTAAAAAGTTGAAGGAATAGTTTAATGAAAATGAGCTTACTTTGTTCATGTGAGTTTATGTTGTCACAGTGGGAGTTTTAGCTTTTGGTTCCCAGCAGGATGCAGCTGTTGATTCACATAATATATTTAATGGCTTTTATCTCTGCTCAAATTCTTTGGGTTTAACCATTTAAAGATGTAAGGATGCAAACAGAAGAAAAGCTATTGTATCATATAGTTTAGAGTAATTTTTAGACTCAACTTTGTTAGGTATTTTAAAGCTGATTGTGTTACTAGAGTAATCTACTATGTATCACATTTTCACTCTTTGAGCATTAAGACAGTGCTATTTAGAACTCTTGTATATCTTTCCAAGTACTTAAAGTTCAAAATTTGCCTTTTTGTCTTTGCAGTTCTAGGTAATGATAGCTATTCACATATAACTTTGTAAATGCAAGGAATTTTACAAATTTAGAATATACACACTCATATATATATATGCATTTGCCCAAATATAAATATGTTTAGGAATTGGTAATTTATCTTTTTTGCCACAATTCATACCTAGAAACCACATTTTGAAATTTGTTAACAACAGATTATACTATTTTCCTCTAGGAACACTCTCTTGAAAAGAACATATATATTTGTAGATATCAATCAAAAGTAATGTTTCCAAATACTTAAAATAAGCTCTAAGAGAGATATTCATATGTGTCAAATGCTTTATAGAAATTGCAGTTTCTTCTTATTTTACCAGATTACTGGGTATACAACAAGTGATATGATTCATATGAAAATACCATATAAATTTAAGTTATTCCTAAATGGGTATAAATTTCTATACTTGATGAATATCTACACATCTCTTATGTGATCTGAGTAGAATCTCCTGCCCTTATTCTGCTGTGATACAACTCAATGGAAGACATTCACATATGCAACATAATTTCATAGATTTAGGTGGTTTTAGCTTAAACCAAAACTTTATTTTAAGGCATTAAATTACTTAATTATAGTTGCCAGAATTATTAATTTTCATAAATACCAGTAACTTTATGGCAAACAGAACATATAAACCAAGTTTTGGCAACACCTAAAAGCATAGCTATAATCTACTTCTGTTCCCCTCCAAAGAAAGGATATTGAAAGATGAATAAATTAGAATCACATTATCCTCAAAGATACAGGATGGGGGCAAGTGTTGATTTACTGTTCTGAGGATGTGAAATGCAGAGTTTCGTATTATGTTATCTTTGATTAATAATTAGATTATTTCCATACAAGCAACGGTGAATACAAACAGTTGGGAGGATGTCAAGTACAATTTTTTATTGCATTATTGCTTACTAATCATTGTATTATTTCCCATACAAACAACTATAAACCTACTTTTGCTCCACCCTGTATTTAAGCCTGCTTTGACTCTTGGATATACGTGAAAGAACTAACATTGGATTCCTCATTAACAACATGGCTTGTGAAAAGGGACAATCGTATGCCTTACAATGCAATGGATGGACCCTATCATTATCAACATACATTATCACACCACAGTTAAATTTTGTGTGTCCCATCAATTGTCCTAACATAGACATACTATCTATACAGAGCATTGCATATTTAAATAAACATGAATTAAAATTCTTCGTCTGTATGTAAATTTACATGAGTGTTTTTTCTATCATTTAGTAAATTGAGAAAAGTTTTGAATAGGTGTGGATAGTACAATTTCGTTGAGAGTGCTTGCTAAGGAGAGGGCATGGAAACTCTGAGTTCCAGACCCTCCCAGATCTCACTTTATTTAAAAAAAACAATGTTTGTTCAAGAAAGTTTGTTTTCTATAACAACTTTCTCTGAAGCAAACATACTTATTCAAAATTATTCTAATGAGTTGACATTTTTAGTTAAATAATAGATGGATAGAAATGAGCATTTGTTTTGGATGGTGATAGTGGTGATAGTGGATTTCATAATAGAAAGCATTTTAAAGGGTTGACACAGCAGGCTTTTTCCCCCTTCTCTTATGTCTGAGTTTATTTAGCACTGTAAAAAGACTTGTGGTGTCATTGGTAATTAAGACCAAAATGTTTAAATAGTTAGAAATAGACTTCGGTGTATCAATCCAGCAGTGTTACCAGTGAACTCTCCATTAATCTTTCATAGCCAACTGCCACTTTGTCAACTGTAGTTTTTGGGTTTGTTGTCTTGTGGAGAAAGTTTAGACACACAACCATTTAAGACTGTGAAGACCTGCTCTTAGCAACCAAATCCTGGAGACTAGTCCCTTCCTCTTGCTTTGATCCTGTTTCTATGAATTAAGGCCATGTTCAATTGAACTTTTTGATCACCACGTCTGTCTTTCATAATGCATTATAGGAAGAGAACCTTACTTATGAGCAAAAATGTATAAATAATATCACAATCTTATGGAGCATAGCATATTTTCAATAGGCCATCACAGACTTCATACTCCAGTGGAAAGCAATAAAGTATTGTAATTGAAAAGCCCTTTAATACAGATATTTACTATGAAGCTAACTTCAAAGTTTAAACCCTAACATAATTTCAAAGACAAGGATAAGGGTCATTTATCTTAAGCAGTGATGGGAAAGATAGATGGGAGGTATGAGTGTTATTATCAATCAATTGATGACTGAGGTGGGTAAATGGTGAGCCTTTACACACCTTGTCTAATGTGCTATACATACTAACCATGTCATTCAGCTTCAAAATGATGGTGCTTGAAACCGTCATTTACATTGTATTGCTTGTTCTCCACTGTGAATTTAAAAGTTCTGAGTGATTTATGTTTTTTTTGTTACAGGATATTTTTGTTTGTTTGCTTTCCCTTTTACAGCAGGTGTGATTCCTCCCCCACAATCTGGCAATGAGGAGAAATGGAAAATAGAATTAAGATAGTAGTGTGTGCCTGTGCCTGGGGAGAGGAATGGGTCTTTGTGTGCGCATGCCAGTCTGTGTGTGTGTGTTCATTACAATAGGGAGACAAATGGATTAGAAGGATCAAATTAAATTGCCACCTATGTAGTTGGCAATTTCACCTGGTTCATCCCAATATTTAAAGATTATTTTGAAGCAAAGAGCCTTAGTATTGATCTAATAAGTGCCACCTGTAGCATCCAGAAGTATCACTTTTTTCTTAATAAGAAGAAATTGAAGCCCAAAATAACATCATGAAGAAATTAAAATACATGTGAGTGAGAGTTACATCATTACCAAAAACTTTTGAGTGCGCTTCAGTTCAACAAAAATAAATGCATATTTCAACAACCCTGATACTTTATTACTGAGTGCAAAAGTGAATTGTGATGCTATCATAAGAGATTGAGGCATGCTTGAGTGTTGCAACATCCAAAACTACTTATCTGGGGTTAAACTAATAAACACATTGAAAGCAAATATTAGTATCCCACTGTATATATTAGTTTTGGTTAAAATTCACACAAATAATGTTAGGACAATATACTAAATAAATAAAATTTGTACAAATAGAAGTAAATTCTCATTTTCATGATAGCAGTTTAAAATTATTTACTAGTTTCTATGGCTCTATAAATTTGATTCAGGAACTGTGTTAATGAAGTGTTCTGATGTGGAACCGATATGAATTACATTCTTTAACCAGTTTTATAAAAGAAACCACAATACACACTAAGCTCGGGTTGTCCAACCTTTTGGCATCACTGGGTCACACTGGAGGAAGAAGAGTTGTCTTGGGCCACACATTAATACATCGTGACATGTAATCACAAAACATCTCAGAATGTTTTAAGTAAAAGTGAGATTTTGTGTTGGGCTGCATTCATAGCCATCCTGGTGCACATGCAGCCCACAAGCCACAGGTTGAACACTCATGGGAGGCATAGAAATTATTAAGGCAATGTCCCATAATCTTAGTTGTCTGTGTTTAATAGGAGATTAAAAGCATTGATGCTGTGGAAACAATGATTATAAATGTACTTTTTTCAGAATCAAGATATTAGAGTGATCAACCAAACTGTGAATCAGTAACATCCATTGTGTACCAGAGATTGACAGATTTTTGTCATAGGATCTTTGGCAGCATTTAACCAAATCAGTTTGTTGGATTAACCTACTTAAATCCTATAAAATGGGGACCAATAAAAGATTAATACAATGTGTTTAGAAATTAAGTTATACAAAAAGGAATGCATTATAGTAAAAGTGTTAACACAATAAACAATGTATTTGTGTTGTTTTAAGCTGCTAAATTTGTGATCATTTGTTAAGGCAAAAAGAGAAAACCAATATGCTAGTATAAACAATTACTGCTATAAATTCTTCTAATCACTGTCTTAGCTACATTGCATAGATCTTGATATGTTACGTTTTACTTTTTCTTTCTTGCCTTTGAACATATTTTAACACTTGACCCATATACTTTTTAGGAATACAATTTTAAATTGGAAATGGTTTCAAGATTTCTATATTTGTTATTGATTTCTAGTTTCATTCCATTATCTTCAGAGAACACACTCTGTGCAATTTTATTCTTTTAGTTTTTTTCAGGCTTTTTATTACTCTAAAACTATGGTCTAACTTGGGGAATATTCTACGCACGCTTGAAAACAGTATGTGTTCTGTTACATTGTGTGGTGCTCTATAAACATTAATTGGGTCCTGTTGAATGGTGGTGCTGTTTAGTTCCATATCCTTTTTCTTATAGGGATATACTCAAAGTTTTTGATGAGTTTTTTTTATTGTTACTGTTGCTGCCATAGAGAGGGGGGTTTAAATCCCCGACTATAAGTGGTAATTTGTCTACAGGTCCCTTCAGGTCTCTCAGTTTTTGTTTCATGTTTTTGAATCTCTTCCTTGAAGGCATACATATTAACATTGTTATGTTTTCTTAGTGGATTGAGTCTTCTATTATACAACAGTCCTATTTTGATGATAGCTTTGTTTGTTCTTAAGACTTCCCTTTGAGTTGATATACTTTAATAATCATGTTTACCTATAGGTACAAAGTATTTTATTATAGTAATTTATGCTATATTTTGTTTAATTTATTTTTATACTTGTTGCAAAAAATGCAAGTAATATTTTTGGATATTCATATTATATGCAGCAACCTTTATATTTTTATTGATCTGGTAAATTATCATTAGTTGATTTTCTTCATATATATTCTAATCACCTCTCAATGATACTAACTTTGTTTCTTATTTTCCAATCCCAATCCCTATGTTTCAGTTTCCATTACTCCTGTGTGTAGTATCTTCATTAAAGTGTTGAATAGAAATATTGATAGCAGCCAGCCTCCCCTCCTCCCCAATTTTAATGTAAAAGCTCTCAATGATTTCATATTAAGTATAATATTCACTTAAGGGTTTTTGTAGCTATCTTTTAGCTAGTTGGATAACATATCCTTTTAGCATACATGAATGAAGTTGTTGTATAAATTGGTTTTACAATTTAGGTGTGATTTTTTTTTTCATTTAACCTGGTAAGCTAGTATTATGTAAATATGAACATTGTTGGAGTAAAAACTTTAAAGGTAGTTTTCTAAGCACTTGGAACTGGAATTTGTGGTCAGTGTGAGGCAGGATTTTAGTGTTTAATAAACACTAAAGTGTTTAGTGTTTAAACACATTTTGTGTTTAATATGGATATCAAAATGGTCTCCTGTAACTTCTTATTAAAACCTGTTGTTCTTCCCACTTCTCTGCAGCATTACACTTTTAATAAATTAAAGACTGTGTATAGTGGATCTGTTGAGGAACGTACAACCAGTTCTTTTGGTCTGCTTCTCTGTGCCTATGTCTGTACCACAAACTTTCATTACTAGAGTGTTTGTGTAATCCTTCGTATCATGTCTTCTTCTTTTCAAGAGTGTATTGATTATTCAAAGTGATTTGCAAGACAATTTGAATCTTAGAATTATCTTGTCAAGAGTCATGCAAACATACACATGCATGTAAACATTCACTCAGAAAAATTACTTGGCCTTTTGAGGAGAGAGATTGCAGTCATTAGCAGATAACATTTGGGTAGACTTAACATGACTACAAAAGAACATGTTTAAAGGACACATGAACAAAGCCAAAGGGTGTAGATTTGAGGGTGGGAGGCAGGGATGGGTGGGGCAGGGCCCAAGGTGGGATGAAAATGGAGACAACTTACTTGAACAACAAAAACAATTAAAATTGAATTAAAACATAATACTACCCCATTTAGGTCTTCATGAATTCCAATTAAAAATAGCTGTATAATATTTTGCATAGACATCTAATACTTTATATCATACATATTTTGGGGAGTCACGTATTCATTATGGTAATTTACAACTTACATTTTTATTTTAAAACACTGTGCCTTATTTTTTAATTTAAATTATTTTATTGTTGCTCAATTACAGTTGTCCGTATTTTCTCCCCACCCCTCTTCCCACCCCTCCAAGCCCATCTACTTCCCTTGCTTCCATCCTCCCCTCTTGGTTTTGTCCATGTGTCCTTTATACTAGTTCCTGAAAACCCCTCTCCCCACAGTCCCCTCCCCACTCCCCTCTTGCTATTGTTAGAATGTTCTTAATTTCAATGACTGTGGTTATATTTTGTTTGCTTTTTTTTCTTTTTTTGATTATGTTCCAGTTAAACTTGAGATCATATGGTATTTGTCACTCACCATCTGGCTTATTTCACTTGGCATAATGCTCTCCAGTTCCATCCATGCTGTTACAAAGGGTATAAGCTCCTTCTTTCTCCCTGCTGTATAGAATTCCATTGTGTAAATGTACCATACTTTTCTGATCCACTCATTTGCTGATGGGCACTTAGGTTGCTTCCAGCACTTGGCTATTGTAAATTGTGCTGCTATGTACATTGGGGTGCATAGAATCTTTTGGATTGGTGTTTCAGGGCTCTTAGGGTATAATCCCAGTGGCAGAGTTGCTGGATCAAAAGGCAGTTCCATTTTTAGTTTTCTGAGGAAATTTCATACTGTTTTCCACAGTGGCTGAACCAGTCTGCATTCCCACCAATAGTGCATTAGGGTTCCCTTTTCTCTGCATCCTCTCAAACACTTATTTGTTGACTTGTTTATGTTGGCTATTCTGTCCTGTGTGAGGTGGTATCTCATTGTGGCTTCCATCTCTCTGATGGCTAGTGATGCTGAGCATCTTTTCATGTGTCTCTGGGCCCTCTGTATGTCCTCCTTGGAGAAGTGTTTGTTCAAGTCTTTTGCCCATCTTTTAATTGTTATTTTTTTTGTCTTCCTGGAGTGGAGTCATGTGAGTTCTTTATATATTTTGGAGATCAAACCCTTGTCTGAGATATCATTGGCAAATATGTTTTCCCATATGGTTGGCTCTATTTTCATTTTAATGCTGTTTCCTTTAGCCATGCAGAAGGTTTTAATTTGATGAGGTCCCATTTGTTTATTCTTTCCTTTATGTCCCCTGCTTTAGGGGATATATCTGTGAAGATGTTGCTGCATGGAATGTCTGAGATTTCCCTGCCAATGTTTTCCTCTAGGACTTTTATGGTGTTACAACTTATATTTAGGTCTTTTATATACCTTGAATTTGTTTTTGTGTACGGTGTAAGTTGGTGATCAAATTTCTTTTTCTTCATGTAGCTGTCCAGATCTCCCAATACCATTTGTTGAAGAGGCTATTTGGCTACATTTTATGCTTCTTCCCCCCTTGTCAAATATTAATTCACCATAGAGACTTATGCTTATTTCTGGGCTCTCTGTTCTGTTCCATTGTTCTATGTGCCTGTTTTAATGCCAGTACCAGGCTCTTTTTATTACAGTGGCATTGTAATAAAGTTTGATATCAGGTATTGTGATCCTTCTGCTTTGTTCTTCTTTCTCAAAATTTCTGCAGCTATTCAGGGTCATTTATGGTTCCATATAAATTTCTGAAATGTTTGTTCTATATCTGTGAAATATGTCATGGGTACTTTAATAGGGATTGCATTGAATCTATAAATTGTTTTGGGTAGTATGGCCATTTTGGTGATGTTAATTCTTCCAATCCATGAGCATAGTGCATTCTTCCATTTGTTTGTATCTTCCTTAATTTCTTTCTTCAGTGTTGTATAGTTTTCTGAGTATAGGTCTTGTACCTCCTTGGTTAGGTTTATTCCCAGGGACTTTATTTTGCATGTTGCTATATCAAATGTGATTTTTTTCCTGATTTCTGTTTCTGTTATTTCATTGTTGGTATACAAAAATGCCTTTTATTTCTGAGTATTGACTTTGTAACTGGCTGTTTTGCCGAATTCATTTATTAGGCCAAGTAGTTTTTTGTTGGAGTCTATAGGATTTTCTATGTACACTATCATGTCATCTGCAAACAGTGACAGCTTTGTTTCTTTCTTTCCAATTTGGATGCCTTTTATTTCTTTTTCTTATGTGATTGCTGTGGCTGGGACTTCCAGCACTATGTTGAATAGGAATGGTGGAAGTGGGCATCCTTGTGTTGTTCCTGATCTTAGTGGGAAAGCCCTAAGTTTTTGTCTATTGAGTATGATGTTGGCTGTAGGTCTCTCATATATGGCCTTTATTATGTTGAGGAATGCTCCCTCTATTCCCACTGTGCTGAGTGTTTTTATTATAAATGAGTGCTGTACCTTATCAAATCCTTGTTCTGCATCTATTGATAAGATCATGTGGTTTTTGTCTTTTGTTTTGTTTATGTGGTATATTATGTTTATTGATTTGCAAATATTGTACCATCCTTGTATCCCTGGAATGAATCCCACTTGGTCATGGTGTATAATCTTTTTAAAGCATTGCTGGATGTGGTTTGCCAATATTTTGTTGAGGATTTTAGCATCTATATTCATCAGCGATATTGGCCTGAAGTTTATTTCTTTGTTATGTCTTTATCTGGTTTTGGGATTAGGATGATGTTGGCTTCGTAAAAAGAGTTTGGGAGTCTTCCATCTTTTTGAAATTTTTGAAATATTCTGTGGAGGATGTCAGTCAGCTCTCCCTTAAATGCTTTGTAAAATTCTCCTATGAAACTGTCTGGTCCAGGGTTTTTGTGTGTCGGAAGCTTTTTAATTACTGTTTCAATTTCATCAGGTGTCATTGGTCTGTTCAGGCTTTCTGCTTCTTCTTTATTGAGTTTTGGAAGACTATTTTTTCTAGAAATTTGTCCCATTTCACCCAGGTTTTCAAATTTTTTGGCATACAGTTCTTCATAGTAATTTCTTACAATCCTTTGTATTTCTGTGGTATTAGTTGTAATCTGTCCTCTTTCATTTCTGATTGTGTTTATTTGGGTCTTCTCTCCTTTTTTCTTGATGAGCCTGCTTAAAAGCTTGTCGCTTTTGTTTATCTTTTCAGAGAACCAGCTCCTGGATTCATTGATCCTTAGAATTGCGCTTTTACAGGAGCGAGCACAGCGGTGTAGCGGTGATCCCTGAGTACACAAGCGGCGGCTGGGGGAATCAGTGGGGCAGCGACTGGGGATCAGGGCAGAGCTCACAGCCCAGAAGCCCAGGGAAGTGTCTGACTCCAGGAGAACGGAAGGGTCGCCATTGATCCCTCCTGTCCCCGCTCCCGCCCCTGCCCCCACATATAACGTCACAAGCTAGCGACTGGGGTGCCCAGCACCGGTGAACACCTAAGGCTCCGCCCCCTACCGTAACAAGAGCGACCAGACCGGAGAAAAAATAAATAAATAAGTAAAATAATAGGAGAGACGGGGAAAGACGTAAGATGTGTCCAGCAGAACAGATCAGACCCCCAGGACTCATACTTTTGAGTGACCAAGAAATAGCCAATCTATCAGATGCACAGTTCAAAACACTGGTGATCAGGAAGCTCACGGAACTGGTGGATTTTGGATCCAAATTACATGAAAAAATGCAGATTACCATAAAAGGGATGCAGGAAGACACACGGAGAAGAGCCAATTGTGAAAGGAAGGAATCTGAATCTCAAAACAACACAGTGGACCAGAAGGAAGATAGAATCAACCAAGCAGGAGAGCATGATGAAATAAGAATGCAAAAAATTGAAGAAAAGCTTAAGACCATCGAGGACACCTTTAAACGTTCCAACATCCGAATTATAGGGGTACCAGAAGGGGAAGACCAGCAAGTGGAAAAGTTATTTGAACAAATAATAAAGGAGAACTTCCCCAAACTGGCAAAGGGAACAGTCTTCCAAGAAATCCAAGGAGCACAGAGAACCCCAAAGAAGTTGGACCCAAGAAGAAACACACCAAGGCACATCATAATTACATTAGCCAAGGTAAAAACGAAGGAGAGAATCCTAGAAGCAGCAAGAGATAAGGGGACAGTAACCTACAAAGGAGTTCCCATCAGACTGTCAGCTGATTTCTCAAAAGAGACCTTACAGGCAAGAAGGGGCTGGAAAGAAATATTCCAAGTCATGAAAGACAAGGACCTACATCCCAGATTGCTCTATCCAGCAAAGCTCTCATTTAGAATGGAAGAGAAGATAAAGTGCTTTTCAGATAAGGTCAAATTAAAGGAGTTCATCATCACCAAGCCCTTACTTTATGAAATGCTAGAGGGACTTATCTAAGAAAAGAAGATAAAGAAAAGACATGTATAGTAAAAGGACAGCAAACTCACAATTATTAACAACCACACCTAAAGCAAAACCAAAAGAAACTAAGTAAACAACTAGAATAGGAACAGAACCACGGAAATAGAGGGCACAAGAGGGGGCTAGCAGTAGGGGTGGGAGGAGGAGAGAGGGGGAAAAGGTATAGAGAATAAGTAGCATAGAATGTAGGTTGAAAATAGATCGGGGGAGGGCAAGAATAGTACGGGAAATGTAGAAGCTAAAGAACTTATAAGTATTACATATGGACATGGACTAAAGGGGGGGAAGGTGGGTGGGAGAGGGGGCACAGGGGGGAGGGGAGTGAAGGGGGAAATGGGACAACTGTAATAGCATAATCAATAAAATATATTAAAAAAAAAGAATTGCGCTTTTAGTCTCTATGTCATTTAATTCTGCTTGATCTTGGTTATTTCTTTCCTTCTACTTGCTCTGGGCTGCTTTTGTTGTTGTTCCTCCAGTTCCTGTAGGTGTAGGGTTAAGTTGTTTATTTGAAACATTTCTATCTCTTTTAGGTAGGCCTGTATCACTATGAACTTCCCTCTCAGGACTGCTTTCACTGTGTCCCATAAGTTTTGGATTGTTGTGAGTTCATTTTCATTCGTTTCCAGAAACTTTTTGATTTCTTCCCTAATCTCATTATTGACCCATTCATTGTTTAATAGCATGATAGGCAATCTCCATGGTTTTGAGTGTTTTGGTTTTTTTTCCTTGAGATTGGGTTCCAGTTTCATTCCCTCGTGGTCAAAGAAAATGCTTGGTATGATTTTAATTTTCTTGGATTCGTTGAGGCTTGTTTTGTGTCTTATCATGTGGTCTGTCTTTGAAAATGTTTCATGTGCATTTGAAAAGAATGTGTATTTTGCTTCTTTGAGTGAAGGGCCACATATATCAGTTAAGTCCATTTCATCTAGGGCATTGCTCAATGCCACAATATCTTTGCTGATATTTTGTTTGGAAGATCTGTCCATTTTTGACAGTGAGGTGTTAAAATCTCCTACTATAATTGTGTTTCTGTCAATATCTTTCTTGAAGTCCTCCAAGATTTTCTTTATGCATTTGGGTGCTCTTATGTTGGGTGCATATAAATTTACAATGTTTATGTCTTCTTGGTGGATTCTTCCCTTGAGTATTATGAAGTAACTTTCTTGGTCTCTTTTTATGAAGCCTATTTTGTCTGATATGAGTGTTGCTACCCCGGCTTTTTTTTCCTGTCCATTTGCTTGGAATATTTGTTTCCACCCCTTCACATTCAGTCTGTGTAGGTATTTTATTCTGAGGTGGGATTCCTGAAGGCAGCACATGAGTGGGTCATATTCTCCATGTTCTCTTATCCATTCCGCTATTCTGTGTCTTTTGATTGGGGCATTTAATCCATTTATGTTTAAGGTTATTTTGATTGGTACTTATTCATTATTACCATTTTTTTGTATCTGTGTTCCTCTCTCTTTTACTGTTTTTCTTCCTGTTCTTAAAGGAAACCATTTTAGCATCTCCTGCAGCACTGGTTTGGAGGAGGAATATTCTTTGAGGCTTCTTTGGTCCAGGAACCTCCTTATTTGGTCTTTCATTTTAATTGAGAGCCTTGCTGGATAAAGTAGTCTTGGTTGCAGGCCTGTGGTTCTCATTACGTTGCGTATTTCTTGCCATCCCCTTCTGGCTTGAAGCATTTCCACTGAGAAATCGAGCCTGCTTTTGATTCCTTCTACTGTGTTCTTTAGTTCAGAAATTGTATTCTTCATTTCCTCTTGGCCCTTGTTGATAGTTTCTATTTCTTTTTTCATGTTGATATAGTTTGCAGTGAGTTCATTGTAGTTTCTCTGCAGTTTTTGGTAATTCTGTGTGAGCTCATTGATCTTCTTTATAACCATTGCTTTGAACTCAATATCTGATAGTTGACTTGCCTCTATTTCATTTAGCATTCTTTCTGAGACTTCCTCCTTTCCTTTCATTTTGGGGATTGTTTCTTTGTCTTCCCATTGTTTGTGAGACTCTTCTTGTTAGCCTCTGCTTCTTAAATTGATCTGTTCTGACTCCCTGGGTTTATGGTGTGAACTTCTATGGTAGAATACCTGTGAGATTCAGTGGCGCCATCTCCTTGATCTCCTGAGCTCACTGGTCTTAGGCTGTCTTTCATTTTTGCTCTCTGTTTGTCTTTGGGTTTGATTGTTGTTGGGTCTTTCTTTGGTGGGTCCTCCCCACCAGCTGGTTAAACCAAGGGTCACTCTGTCCACCACCTCTTGTATTCTGTTGTGTAGGTGTGTGCAGGTTGTGTTGAAGGTGGTTCTTCTGTGTGTACAAGGTTTTGAGGATTCGCTCTTGCTATTGTTCAGTTGTTTGTTCTGGGCAATTTCTCCACTATTTAGTTGTATTTCTGGATAGGTCCTAGGTTGAGTTAGTGTGGCTTCCACTCCCTCCTTCACCTTCTTCTGTTCTTATTTGTTGGTGGTTCCTTTATTGGTGGGTTTCCTCTTCCAGCAGGTATTCTGGTGTTCACAGCTTCCACCTACTCTTTTTTGTTATCAGTTGGAGGGGGGAGGCAAAAGGGTTTAAGACAGCAGAGGTGTATTCTATGATATTTAGAGTACCAGCTCATAGAGAAGAGATAGGAGATCCTTTGGATAAGTGTAGTATTGACCATGATATTTCACCCAACTAGCCATTTTTTAGAAAGGGTGAAGATAAGACAGTTGTTATGGGGGGAAGGATTGTGAATTAGATTTAGAAAGCAGTGAGCTTGTGGAAGGTCAGATTATGAGGTAAAATGAGAGTAAAGGATAGAAAATAGGTGTAGTGTGTGAGAGAATAGAGTTAACAACAACAGTAATAGAGTTCAGGAAACCCTGAAGTGGGCTACGATCTGGGAAGGGTGTTGCGAAGTATTTACAATTGTATGGAACAGCTATTATTTACAATAATATTAGAGCAACAATCATATGACAGAGTCTATGTGATGTAGATAAGAAGAATAGGGAGTATAGGACCTTGAGTAGTGTGCTAATGGGACACAAGTGAAGTGAAAGACAGTAAAATAACAATACACTATGAAAGAGAGAACCAAGGGAATCCAGTCAAACAATGCAATTTAACCAGCCAAACAAAGAAGACTAATCAGAAAGAAGAGGAATACAAAAATACTAATAAAATAAAAGATGTAAGAATAATGAAAAAATAGTAATACAAATATGCAGTAACTTGCAAGTTCTCTATAATAGCAAAGTGAAATTTCTCTCACTGTCTCAGTTATTAGGATGCCCTCTCTTTGGGTCCAACTATGGTCCTTTTACAGTTCCAGGTTGCTGGGTTTTTTTGTCTCAGTTGTGGGAATTATAAAAAAAAAAAGAAGGAAGGAAGAAGAGATAAAAAGGGAAAGAAAGGAAAAAGGAATAAAACAAGAAAGAGGGAAGGAGAAGAAGGAGGAGTGGAAAGATTTAAAAAAATTTACTTAAAAAAAAAAAAAAAGCCTCCTTCTGGCTTCAAACTGGCCAAGCCAGTTTTGCTGGTCTTCCTGACTATAAGAGGCTGAGGGGGTAAGTGATTTCACTCTTCTCCCTTCCTGATCTGCACTCAGTCAGCCTCCAGCCCAGTTCCCTAGCAGCCTCTGATCTCAAGGGCCACGCGGGTAAGACCACCGGCAGGGTGTTCTACGGTCCCCACTCTCCCTGGGGCTTCAGGTGTGGGCTTGGGGGCTTCAGGTATGGGTTCGGGGCCTTCCACAGAACGCACTCTCCCCGCTTTGCAAGCGTGCTCGCTGGGCCTGGCCGCCTCCGGTCCCTCGGTTCCAGCGAGCACTCTTCCCAAGGCTATGGGAATGTGCACAGGGCCTTCCGCCACCTCGGGAGTGCCACGCGGCTGGGTGGGGAGGAGGCCAGAGTGGCTGCTGCTGGAGAATTCTCCAAACAGCCGCCAAGTGTCTCTTTTTTCCCTTTTTCTTTTTGAGAAAGTCCTCCTGCTCAAGCCTGCCGCTCCATACAACCCAATTCTGCTGCCAGATCCGGGACTATCTGGGTCAAGGCCCATCATCGCCCAACTCTCAACTCTCCCCAGCTGGTGTCCACTTAGACGGTAAGTAGTCACAGCCCCTGTGTGTTTGCCCCTTAGTCCTATTCCTCTCTTTTCGACTTAAAGCAACCAGGTCTCTCCCAGTGCTGCTCAAACCTTGTTTGGCTGGGGAAGGAGCTGTTGACCCAGCTCTCTCCCAAGAACCCTGTGGCAGATCCAGGGGGCACCAGACCTGGGGTTACAGCTACCATAAGCCCCGTGCTGGACCCAGGGACCTTATTGTCCAGAAGCGCTCTCCTTCCTGTCTGGTTTTTCAATGCCCGCTACAATTTTTGGTCTCCTATTTTTGTATATGTTGGGGTACTGTTCGCTGTTCACTCTGTTCCTCAGGAGATCAGCTAGGTGTTTCACCAGTGTGCAAGGGGAAGTCAGTTCCAGCTTCCACCTACCTCGCGGCCATCTTGAGCCTCCCCACAACTTAATTTTTATTTAATTTCATCCTCATCCTGTCTGTTCCTACAGAAAAAGTGAATTTTTGTACATTGAACTTATTCCCAGCACTTTTATTTAAAATTATGTTTTTATTGATTTAATATTTCTACTAAGTAAGTTTCCTTCATAAGTAATTTATTCATGTTTGACTATACTAGCATTATTTCTTAATTTTGGATTCCCATCTATCTGATTACTTCTGTTTACAATTACTTTCCTATGCAGTATCTTCATTAAAATGTAGAATACAAATGGTAACGGCAGATATTTTTGTCTACTTCTCAATATTAAAATAAAGGTTTCAAAGTTTCTACATAAAGAATGATTCTTATTCTAGGATTTCTTGTAGCTATCCATTATCTACTTTGAGAACACATCTTTTATCATGAATGAATGATACTTATTTTTATGAAATAGTGTTCTCTATCAATTTAGATACGATTATTCTCATTTAATCTGTTGATGTGGTATGCCAGTCCTTGACCTATTTGTGTTCAGATATATTGTTTTTTGTAGCTGTGCTCTGTACTTTTCCATATAGTATCTTAACCTCATACCTAGAATTTCCAGCATCTAGAATGCCAACCCAGTTAAACCAAGAGGACACACCAGTAAGAAATGGGACCCCAGAAAAATGGAGGTATCCAGAATTTCTCTTTCTTTTCTGCATTAGGTGGCTTCTGTTTCAATCGCACTACACCTTTTCTTAATTCCAGCCCCAATAAGGTTAGCCAACAATGAGTCCATATGCTGTCCACCCCAACTGCTAAGCTCCAGTAACAGTGTCTTCTAATTGTCCCCCTGGGTTAGATGAGGCAACGACTTTTACAAGTTGTGAAACACTGATGTTCTTTAGTCTTCCTTTTTTGGTTTTTGCATCACTTGAATAACCAGTTTCTTGCATTAAATGACTCTGTTGTATATATTTAAACAGTTTGGGTAATCCCTAATTGTTATAGATGGCCAATTATACTTACTGAATTTTATTTTTAAATTCTCCTTCAATTCCTAAAGAAAACTCATTGACTAGCATTCTCTGTTAACACATTGCGTACCGCATAGAAATCTCTAAGACATACGCCAGGGACCGCACATTTTTCGGCAAACTGCACGTTATTTAAACCATCATAACTACAGATCATAATGCACTTTAGGTGTTGTTTTTCAATAATTATAACTTTTCTATTTACAAACAATTAAACAACTAATTAAATAATTAAAGTTCCTAGTACTTTTTGTAACATATGGTACTGAGTAAAACATTTTCCTCTATGAAGAGGGACCAAACAAAATTTACCAAAGTATCTAGATTCACTCCTTTTTCCATGGGTGGCACAAACTCTGCAGGCTCTTGTAGGAAATTTTTTCTTTCCACTCGCTGGAATACACATAGGTTCATGCTGCTTGATATCACCTGATAACCTTTTGGGTGGATCTTTATGAGGTGCTCTCCTTGTACCCCCAGGGGAAGGGCTGGACAGATTTGTCTCTGATTCCGGAGAGCCTTCATTATTGTCATTCGTTATCCAGTCTCTCACCACCGATGGCAGAAACTGTTATTCAGTTCCTCTTGGCCCTTGTTGATAGTTTCTATTTCCTTTTCATGTTGATAATCATTTGCAGTGAGCTCATTGTAGCTTCCCTGTAGTTTCTGGTAGCTCATTGTGAGCTCACTGAGCTTCCTGACAATCATTGCTTTGAACTCAGTATCTGATAGTTGAGTTGCCTCTATTTCATTTAGCATTCTTTCTGAGGGAATTGTTTCTTTAGCTTCACATTGTTTGTGAGACTCTTCTGATAGCAGAAACTGTTTATACTTCATTTTTGCCTGTGGATTGAGGCGCATGAAACACTAGAAAACTCGTGAGCAGTCCTTAACAGATGGCGCTCGAAACACGAGAAATCTCGTGAGTGGTACGAAATGTGTTAATACTTTTCATGTGTCTTCTAATGTTAACAGAAACAAGGCATCAAAATACCTCTGCACCCTGAACCACATCTAAAAAAACCTTTATATTCCTATTCACAGCTTACACAAGATAATTTTCTCCACTCAGTAGTGTTTACATGTACGTAAAGGTTTACATTTGTAGGTAATATGTTCTATAGGACCAATTGTGTGAAGCAGATCAAGAGGTATCCATAGATATATTTATAGCCTTTAAACAGATTTCTAAGGCAAAGGACATATTTGAAATATCCAAACATTTAAAAATGCAAGAGACAGAATGGAAGTTTAAGCTCAAAGAAGGTACTAAATAATGAAGATAAAAGTAAATTGATGAGTTGGAAGACAGTACAAGAATCTCATGAAAGCCATTTCTTACAAAATATTCTTACAAGAGATAATTTTATAAGTACTTTCAACTACAAAAAGAAAAACAGGAACAAATGACATTAGTTAAATATTGTATAAAATATAGGTACAGAGGAGATGTAAATATTAAAAGGGAACACGAGAAATATGAAATAAAAATGCAATATAAATCAATGGACAAGCAAGGAAAGATTTCTATCTATACAGAAATTTCACATAATAAATTAAAAACAAATGAGAGAAATATCACCCACAGGCCATAACTGAGATAATGATGATAATTATCAGACCTTATCTTATTCTACTTATCTCTGTTGATAATTCTCATGCTTATGGTAAGGTAAATAGTGCTCACTGTGCTATTTGGGTAAACAAAGTATATGTCTCACAATTTCAAAATATATGACTAAGAATATGCATTAAAATTTTCGATAAAATGATTTATTATAAAAATCATTGAGCACCCAAGTGAAATGTTATGGTTAAATAAAATATAAATTTCAAAGGCAGAACATTAGGAATACAAAATTGTAATTGATAATTACAAAATGAAAGTGGAGTCCAAATCTCCCAGAGCAGATCAAGGTAGGAAAGCAGTTTCACCACATAACCAGGCAAAAACTAATCAGCATCTTAGGTACATTTTCTAAATCATACAAAAAGTTTTGACATGACCTCACACATTTCAACAAGCAAGCTTTTCTTGATGTAAACACGTGATAGATGAGAAGACCCAAGAAAAGAGTATTTGAGCCTAGTCCACTATACTATTCAAAACTGGACTGGAAAACAGAGCAAGGGCCATACAAATACAATAATTAATGTGAACTATTAAAAATGCAAAGAGAAATAAAATTTTATCATGCCTATATAATTTCTACTTATGGAATGTCTAATAGTCTTTAGGAAAGTAACTTTCAAAATGACCTCAGTTCCTCCCTGTAAAAAGTAAACTTTAAAAAAAGCATTTACATGAGACTAAGTCTGACTGTTGAAGAGAAGGAATAGATCTCATGATTTTTCTTCGACAGCCCACCAGCTGTCCTGTCCTGTGCCCATCCTGTGCTCTGACGCCATCATTTGACATTAAGGCTGAGACATGACTTATTCCAAGTTCTGCAAGGGTTGCTTGCAATAAGTAAAACCCATCCACAGATTGCTGGGATGTTGCATTTCCAGGGAAGCCTTAAGTCATGAGAAAGAAGCCAAGAAGGGAAAAGCCCCATGAGTGAGGACAGAGGAAAACATCACCAGAAAATAAAGGAGGGTCACGCAGAGATATACCAGTGCCTCTTTCAGACCTAAAAGCCCTGGCAGGGCTCTAGTCTAAGGCACCCCCACAGGTTCTCATCAGGGTACTCAGGGACCTGAGGACCTTAGCAGGAAGGGAAGGATGTTGGCTCCCAGAGGGATGATTTCCAGGGCATGAGACACGGCAGAGTGAGGACGGTGAGCCAGGACCAGCAACAAGCTCTTCCACTGTGAAACTGACCTAAAAGTGGGGAAGTGTGGGGGCAAAGCCCACCTCTGAGTTTGATCCCAGAAGCCCCAGGCAGAGATAACCGGATGTCCCGCCCCCTGACTTCCTCTTCAAGTCTGTGGCGGTTGAGCCATCTTCGCTTCGAGGCGTGACGTATTCTCCACCCCTGAGGGAAGGACCCCAGAGTTCACCAGGTGTCAGGTGAGACTTTAAAGAAGGACTAAGGGCAGCACCCACCATAGAAGAGAGGAAGCCCCATGAGATATGAGCCCCAAACCCCTCCTTGAGAAGACCCTTTCAGGGCTCTGAGATGACGTATCCCAGATTTCCTTCTTGTCAGGTAGCTGAGGGGACAGCCTTTGTGTGTACATGGAGTGGGTGAGTGGTGGAGTAGGGTGGTGTTGTAAGTGAGGGTTTGTCGTCGGATGGCAGTGGGGGAGGGGTGGTCACGTTGGGGGTCGGGTGGTTTCACTGGTAGTGTGGGGCTGTTAAAGGGTGGCAGTCAGGGGTTCATGGAGGTGGTAATAGTCGTGGACCAGCAGGCGTCATGAAAAGCCCCTTGAATGAGGACATAGAGTTAAGGAAAAACCCTCTGGACATAATAGTGGCCTCTGTGAGACTGGGCCCCTTCCTCAGCCTTGGTAGACCCCTAGTAGGTGTTCTTGTAATAAGTGTCGCTGACTGATTTTGGCCTCTGGCGTCTGAGGGGTGTGAGGCCTTAGGTTGAGGTTGGCAGTACAAGGTCCACAAAATGGAGTCTGAGATCCTGCACGAGTTGTTGTTGGGGGGGGAGCGGGGCACGGAGAATTCTTAGGGTGTCACCACCCAGGTGTGGCTGTCTGTGGTGCAGTGTCTTGCTGCTTTTTTCAGCCCAGAAAGTCTTCTGTATTGGGTGTCTCCTCACGTGAATCTTGGGTCGGAGACTAGGGGCTTCGACTGGAAGGTGGGACCTAAAGCGATACAGCACAACAGGGCACACATCAACCTGTATCAGATTGAAGAGCACAAGTGAGGAGTGTGAGACCAACCAACCAAAAGCATAGAGCTCGCTGCAGAGACCTTTTCCATGCTGTCAGCCCTAAACAGCCCAGTGTAGGTTGGCAGCCAGAGGCCAGTCTCCCCTTGCTATTCTGAGTCCCAAAAGGTGAACTATTTGCTCTCAATAGGTTATTCAGCAAAGGGGCCCTATTTCCTGACAGGTACTATTGAGTTATGTCTAAAGGGCACACTCTCCACCTAAAAGGGTTTTCCCAGGGTCCCAAGGAACCCTTGGGAGATCCCAAGCCATGATAGTCTCATGAGACAACCCATCACTGTCCCATGGTGTTCACTGAGAAGTGAAGCATTACAGCGATGGGCAAACTCAGGACAAGAGGAGGAGTCCCAGGCCCCTCCAGGCTTCTAGGTGATGAGCCCAAGGCAGCACCATCTCACGACTTTCTTCTCAGTTGTCTCTATGAAAATAGACCTTTTTTCTGGGGTGGCTTTATATGCCCGTAGCTGGGGGCTGAGGTCTGAGCAGTAGCCAAAGAAAAGACCTTAAGAGAGGGCTAAATAAACACCTGTCCCATAAGTCAGGAGCCCAAATAATTCTGCTGAGCCCTGCTGTCATCCCCAGGAGGCCCCGAGGAGAGCTGAGTAGCAGAGATATCACCTTAACTGCCTGCTCCTTGAATTATGGGTGAAGACATTGTTCTATGGAAGTGACGTCTGATCTCAGTACCTATAATTAGTCATGGGAAGGACCCTAAAGGGTGTCATGGGGACACCCACTCTGGAACAGAATGTTCTCAACAGAGCCCTGTCCTGCTGTCCCACTTGGAGGAACTGTTGATGTGACATCCCATGAATTCATACTCAGTAGCCACAGGGATGAAACTGTATAGTGCAAGGGAGTGATATCAGGTTAGCATAGGGGAAGCATCTGATATACTATCAAGTTTCAAGGTGTAGACCTTGTGTGAGCAAAGAGCTGACCATCTACTTGAGTGAACATGGGCCTCCATGATAGGTAACCTTCCTGTGTAGTAATCCCTGGGAGGTTTCAGATAATGGTGGCTAGCAGGGTTTTTTTCTTCTTCTTCTTTCTTATTTTCATATTCTTTTTTTATTGTTGTTCAAGTAGATTTGTCACCATTTCCCCTCTCCCACTGCCCAAAGCCCCAGCTATCCCACCTTCTACCCTCAATCTCAGCCCCTCTGGCTTTGTTCTTGTGTCCTTTATACATGTTCCTTGATGACCCTTGTCCCCTTTCCCCCATTATTGCCCCCTCCTCCCCTCTGTTTACTGTCAGTTCTTTATTTCCATGTCTCTGGTTATATTTCGCTTGCCTGATTTGTTGATTAGCTTCTATTTATAAGTGAGATTATATAATGTTTGTCTTTCATCACCTGGCTCATTTCACTTAGCATAGTTCTCTCTAGATCCATCCATGCCTCATGAAGGGTAGGAGCTCTTTCTTTCTTTGTGCTGCCTAGTATTCCATTGTGTAAATATACCATTCTTTTTGATCTGTTCACTTAGAGATGGGTACTTAGGTTGCTTCCAATACTTGGCTCTTGTAAATGGTGCTTCTATGAACATTGGACTGCAGAGTTTTGTTTTTAATTTGTGTTTCAGGTTTCTTAGGGTATAATCTCAGCACTGGAATCTCCTGGTGAAAAAGCAGTTCTATTTTAGTTTTCTAAGTACATCTCATACTGTTTTCCACAGTGGCTGCACGAGTCTGAATTCCTACCAGTGGTGCACTAGGGTTCCCTTTTCTCTACAACCTCACCAGCATTTGTTGTTTGTTGATTTGTTTATGATGGCCTTTCTGACAGGTGTGAAGTGGTAACTCATTGTAGTTTTAATTTGCATCTCTCTGATGGCAAGTGATGCTGATTATCCTTTCATATGTCTCTGGGCCCTCTGTATATCCTCCTTGGAGAAGTGTCTGTTTAAATCCTTTGCCTATTTTTTAATTGGATTATTTGTCTTCCTGGATTGGAGTCCTGTGAGTTCTTTATATACTTTGGAGATCTCACCCTTGTCTGAGATATCATTTGCAAATGTATTTTCCCATACAATTGGTTCTCTTTTTATTTTGCTGATATTTTCTTGAAAACATCTTCAGGTGTTTTCTTTAATTTGATAATTCCCTTTTTTAAAATTTTTTCCTTTGTGTCCCTTTCTCTAGGGGACATATTGGTGAAAATATTGCTGCATGGCATTTTAATTAAGTTGTACTACATTTCAATATCAAAACATTTTTTGTATTTCCTGATTTTAAAGAATAACACATCGTTGTGAGAAACATTTTAAACTGCACAACCATGAATAACATAGAAAAAGAACATTCTCCACACACCCCACCACTAAAGACCACCAGAGTAAATATTTTGGTGTATTTCCTTTCAAAATTTTATCTATGCATAGCTATTGTTTTTAAATAAAAGAATGTATATTGCAACTCTTTCATTAAAGCATAATTTACATAGACTTTATATTGTTTGGTTGTAGGAACACTTTGAAATGACCTAATTGTCCATCAGTAAGCAAATGGTATCTTAAATTACAGGATGCCTGCATAGTGGGTATACTGCTGCTATTAAGAGAGAGATCTATAGCCAGTGACCTCGACAGATGGCACAGTATTTTGTTAAGTGAGAAAATCAAGTTGCTTTTGAAACGCAGCATTCCAAAGCTTCAGCATTTCCCTCACCATTTTAGCTTCTTTTGGTTACTTATATTTGGGTGAATGTACAACTGCCAGATCAGCATGTAGGAGGCCCTGGATACTCATTCTCTGGGAACTTTCTTTGCCATGCAGTGGGCCACTTGCTGTAGATAGCTGCTGCTCACTAGCACTCTCCATTGAGATTCTTGGCTATTGTGGGGTTGGCATTGGGGAGCAGCTTCAAAAGGACCACATCCTCCAATGAAGACTCTCTACACGTCAGCTCAGGCCTGAGCCCTCTGGCAGATTTTTTCATCCCTACCACCACCTTTCATAGAAGGAGTCAGACATGCAAATTCTGTCCTATCTGGCAAATCATTACTACCTCAATGAAAAAATAAATTTGGGGCTCATTTGAACTTTCATTTTAACATTGCTTATTTCAAATTCGTTTGTTCTACATGACTCCCGTTTCTGAGCCATTTAAACACCTGCCTGTTTTTGTCGTAAGTTAAAGAATCTCTAGCTTGCACTTTCTTTCGTGTCTGTATAACAGTCAGCATTTTTAAAATTTTTTGAAAGTATTTTGTGACTATTGTAAGAAAGTACGACCAGTTACTAGTTTCTTATTGGTGCTCTAACAAATTAACAAAAATTTAGTGGCTTACAAATCAGAAGTCCAAAATGAGTCTTGGGCTCAAACCAACATGTCTGCAGGGCTGCTTCCTTCTGGAGGCTCCAGGAGAGAATCTGTTCTTTGTCACCTCCAGCTTCTAAAGGCTACTGGCATCCTCTGTCTGTGGCAGCATCATTATAATCTCTGTTTCTATCATCACATTGCTCTCACTTCTGATCCAAATTCCAGCATCTTTCCTTTTTTTACTCATTTAGTTATTTTATTTACTTCAATTAAATGTTATAATCAGTATTATTTTGTATTAGTTTGTGGTGCCCTGCATTGTGTTTGGACAATCCTAGACTTTATAGTGTTCCCCCTGATACTGCCAGTACCCACTTATCACCCTATATAGTTATTACAATACTACTAACTACATTCCCTACACTATACTTTATATTTCCCTGACAATTTTATGAGTACCAAACTACACTTCCTAATCCCATTCCATTATCACCCTGCCCCCCATCCTGCTTCCCCTCTGGGAACCATCACATGTTCACTGTACCAGTGAGTCTGTTTCTGTTCTGTTTGAGTCTGTGGATGACTATTGGTCTTAATATCTAACCTTATGCACTAGAGTCTAGGAAGATGGCAGTTTGGTCTCAAAGCAGCCAGGATCAGATCATCAGGGGATAGAGTGAATAGCCAGTGCAAGATTCCATAGGGAGACAGAAATAACTGAAAGAAATTATGACTTGTTCATGGGGTGACATCCTTATTTAGCATGGGGAAGAGGACATAGGCTCTGTGAATGCCTCAGTAATGAACCTGAGTGGGCACTGAAGGGACCACCCTCTCCAGAACACAAATGATCCTACCAGGCACAGTCACACCTGCCTAACCTGTGTACTGTCATTCCTGAGAATTCTCAGCCTGGCTTGGCCGGCTGCACCTTGAGGAGAATTGAGCATTCCTCCTTCTTGTCCTAGGGTGACAGAGCAACCAGGAGGTCAGGTGTAGTCCTGCTGTCTGGAGAGGCCCATGGCAGGTGGCTCTTATTAGAGTCCCCCCGCATTGAGCTTAGCAGTTCAGGCCACTTACATCTTTCTTCTTTTCCTTAGGCAGTGACTCCCCATTGCCTTCCTGTTCATACTCCTGATTACTGCCACCTACAAACGTTGCCATGGCTTTTCATCAGAAGAATACACAGTCCTCGCCCAATCAACCCCTTCAGAGCTACTGTGAGACCCAAGGCCTGGAGGCTGCAGAGGCACCAGAGGCTATGGAGAAGGCCTGTGTCTCCCCCTACCCTCCCATTCCTGTTAGTTTGAAGGAGGCTCCTGCTGCTGGTATCCCCAGTAGTCCTGAGAGTCCTCAGAGTTTCTGCTCCTCCTCAATGGTCACCACAGCCACTTCATCAAGCAAATCTCGTGAGGAGTCCAGTAGCCAAGAGAAGGAGGGTAACACTTCAGGGGCAGTTACAGACCCCAAGGATATGTCCACAGATGCTCTAGATGAAAGAGTGGCTTTGTTGGTGGATTTCCTGCTGATCAAGTATCACATGAAAGAGCCAGTAACCAAGGTAGAAATGTTGATGATTATCAGCGAAGAGTATCAAGATCACTTCAATGACGTCTTACTACAAGCCTCTGAGCGCATGCAGATGATCTTTGGCCTGGATGTGAAGGAAATCGATCCCATCCACCACTGCTATGCCATCGTCATCAGATTGGGCCTCACCTATGATGGGATGCTGCATGGTGAAAAGGGCGTGCCCAAGACTGGCATCCTGATACTTCTCCTGGGGGCCATCTTCATGAATGGCAACCGTGCCACTGAAGAGGAAATCTGGAAAATTCTTAGTGTGATGAAGTTATATCCTGGGAAGAAGCATGCCATCTTTGGAGATCCCAGTTGTCTCATCACCAAACATTTCGTGGAGGAGGAATACCTGAAGTACCAGCAGGTGGCCAACAGTGATCCTGTTCAATATGAATTCCTGTGGGGCCCAAGAGCCTATGCTGAAACCACCAAGATGCAAATCCTAAAGTATCTGGCCAAGGTTTATGGGTCTGACCCAAGTTGTTTCCCATCTCAGTATGAGGAGGCGTTCCAGGAAGAACTGGAGAGATCTCAGGCAAGAATTGCCAGAGCAGCTATGGGTTACCATGATCACTCCCTGTTCTAAGGCCAAATCAGGCTGCTCCTCCAATGCCTATGGAAGTCAAGGAAAGTTTTCCCATGCATTGTTTGCAGAGGCAGTTCATTTTCATAGAATTCAAGTCAGCAATGGTGCCCATAGCACAGTGTATGCCTGTGCCTCTCTTTGATATTTGTAACTTCAAAATCGATTCCTTTGATTGGTAATGTGTGTCATTCAAAGTAGTGTTTTTTTTAGTATAGATTTAATTAGCTTTAGAATCTCTGAGTTTATGAATACATTCCACCTATGTAATGCTTTAAGGACCTTTAGTAGTAAGAGTTTGGTTGTTTTTGAAAACAAAATGTGAAGCCATCTATCTTTTGGTGTCATCTGGAAAGAAAAAAAAAATGGCATTGCAATAGCCATGTCCCTATATAGGTAAAAGAAATGAGCTTTAAGAAGTTGGGATCAATTGAGAAAAATAGTCACAAATCTAATTGATATTCAAATCTTGTCTTTCTTAAGCTTTTTAGTTCTTGTTGTGTAAAATTAAGTGATACATACATGTATTTTCTTAGCTTTTTCAAGAATCTGCAATAAATAAATCTTAAGAAATTAGATTGTATTCTCTCTGGCTCATTAATCCCTGAAGATTTCATTAAACACCTGCCTTTTGGAAACACTGCACCAGTACTGGGAATGCTAGCGTTTAAGAAATTAGGACTTGTTCATTGAATTATAACAGAGAAAACCAATAATCCTTTAAGAACATGGTGTGATCTTCTAGTATCCAAAGGAGAAGCAAAAGGAAGGTGTGAGTAGGGGGGGTGGACAGTTCAGATGACACTAAGTGTTAATAGACTTAGGCCTGACAGTGTGGGGCTTTGGGACACTTCAAGTTCTTCAGTGGGAGGTGATTTTACATTAACTGGCTGAGGGCATCGTGAGCAGGGAGCAGACCGAGATTGTGTCTCTCAGGGTTGAAACCCAAAGTCTGGAGTGTATACCAGCTGTTAACTCTTACTTTTGGATCCCGAGTAAATCCGACACAAATGCTTACCTGTTACTGGAATGGAAGTTGTCCTGCCTTCCTGTGCTACTATATTGGAATTCAGCACACAAAGTAGTTGTTTCATTTACATGCATCATGTATAAGGATTTTCTGAGAAAGAGAGATGATGCTTCCTTGGGATTTACACAGCCTTAAACCACTGGGCTGGCACTGTGCCACTGCCTAGGATAGTCAGGGCTGTCTTTATTCCAAGGAAAATTTAAGTAAGCTTTACTTAGTGTAAATTTGCAAATGTTTTAAAAAGGCTAAATTCCTGGTTTTGGAGAGACGAAGGAAAAGGGAAGGAGTGTCGCACTGGAAGATACAGGGGAAAAATAATTTTCAATACTAGCCTTCTAGTATCTTGCCTATGAATCCCCTTAATAAAATTTAGTGGGAGAGAAACTAACTGAATTATGGAGGCAGGTATGGGAGTAACACAGACATAAGAGACTCAGAGAAGTGATTAATGAGAGGAACATTTATATATTGTAAAGAAACAATTGGTGAAGAATTGGTAAGGTAAAGCAATTTGGGTTTAGGGTAAGTTGGTGAAGAAGTAACAAGGTTTGTTTATATAGCCTTCTAGGTCCTAAATCCCGGTTCTTCACAGATAAGGATGCCTGTGTCTTTGTGGCATAGGAAGGACAACTTTCACATGGGAGATTTATATTCTGTTTTCAGGGGGACAGAGGAGGATCAGTGTGTCCCTCCTGCATCAGTTGTTTCTCAGGCACCTTTAATTCAAAATGAGCAATATACCAAAGAGACATATTTGGTAGTGAAATATTCTGATCCCTTATAAAGGGCAGCTGGGAGGGAAGTGAGGACACAAATTCCTTGACACAAATTCTGGGAAATGTGATTTCCATGCAGCTGGGGAGGACATTCCCACACCCAAATTAAAGAACACAAACTCTGAGGGGATGATTTTTCAAAGTTTCCTTGCAGAGGAACACTTTTTTCTGACTATGCCCTATAGCACTTAGGTTTTCTAAGAAAACCTAGATTTGGAAAACCCACCCACTCACACACTTATATACAGATGAGGGTAGTGGGATTGGGGATTAACATAATCAAAGTGAAACTTGCTGATCCATTAAAGTTTTAAAACACCAGACCTTGTGCCATGTGCTTTATAGACTTCAACACATTCCAACAGTTCTGGAAAGGCAGGGTTTATCACAATCAGAATCAGATATGAAGTTCCTCAAGCCCAGAGAGCTTATGCTTGTCCTCGATTTCACTTGTCTTGTGTGTGGCAGAGCTGGAACTAGGACTATTCTCTGAATTCATCTACAGCCCATTCTGTTTCACTCTTCCCAGTCTGAGTCAGACCTTCAGTCTCCTCATTTATTTCCCTTCTCATTATTTGTTAATGCCCCTTAGGATATAAAAACAAGGATGTCATAGCCAAAGAACTTAAGGTGGATTTAAGGAAGGAAGATTGAAAGAAGAAATGCAATTCAGCCATGGTGCATGGGCTTCCTTTAACTAGGGATGTCCACCGTGAGCCCCGGGTTTCCTTGCGAGCAAGCTCTGCCTAGAGACTGGTAAGTTTTGTCTAACTTCAGCTCTGTCTACATTATAGTGTCCCTCCCTCAGATCTTCCCCAGGGCACACTCTTATCCAAAGTGGAACCTGATCTGCTGGCTGACTCTAAGCTTCCTCTGAAAGCTGCACCTTGAATCCAGTGGTAGAAACAGGACAAAAATCAACTGCCCCACTTCTGACTGTGAGCATTCTAATTCCCTCATGGCCCCATCACTCACCATGTACCCCTGAGGTAGCAAGGTCCTGTTCCACATAAAAAGTAACTTTGATATTGACATTTAAACATGTCCACTCCCTGGACATTTCCTCCACATTCTCAGAAGGTTTCCCCTAAGTCCTGGTGAATATACACTGACAGATCATAGAGCTCACTAATTTTGCAGATACAAAGTTGAAGCTGGTGAGCAGGTTTTCAAGCTACTTTGATAGTTGCATTGGAATTGTAATGAGCCTTTTCTTTTCTTTTCAGTTTTTGTTTTGTTTTTGAGATTGGCCACTGAACACATACAAATATGAGGTTACCTGTGTGGTTAAGGACCAAAGCCTCCCTCATAAGTGATAGATCCAAAAGAAAGATCCAAGAACATGGAAATCATTGCTTGGGAAACATCTAGTGAGGATTAATTTCCTAAAATCCCTGGAGGTTTTCCAGGGCTGAAATAGTTTCTTGACAGGCATGCCATTTTCGGTCAGCAAGCTTAAAAATAACTCAGTGACCTTCTACAGCCTCTTGTCTAACTACTGGTTCAAGGGGAAATGCTACTTTTTCCTTGTGCCTAATGGCACCCACACTAGTCTTTCCTCATCGAGGGTGGCAGAAACTCATAGATTTTTTTTCCAGGCATTGGGTCCAATGAAGAAGAAAAGTTCTTATCCTATTCAGATTTTACAAGTTACTGCTTAGGTCCATGAAGAAAGCTACTATGGGGTGCAGTAGGTCAACCTTCCCAGCCAATATTTTACAGGATCCTTTAGAAAAGTGGACATGAGCCTGTGTTTGTGAACAACTGTCACATAGTACAATCTCAAAAACTTTCGAGAATCACAAGGAAATTTGGCCTCCTCGGCAACTCCAGCAGGAAATAAAGAGGGTGGTTTTCACAAAAATTCTAACATCAACATTCTATGAAGCACCTATTTATAACAATTTATGGGAGAGACTGCAAATGCTCATCCCCATCTTGTTTTCCTTTCCTTCCTGGGCCCATGGGGAAACTATAGTACCAAGTTCATTTGTAGTTAGAAAGGCTCCTATGCCCAGCTGTTGCCATTGGTCTGAGAGCAGAAGCACTATTTGTCATTTCCAGGCCAAAACATTTGCCATCCAGTTTCCCAGCATCCAGATTTTTAAATGCATTAATCAGTCAACACAAAAATCATGTGTTGATAGAGTTGACCTACAAGAAGCAAGCTGTCAGGCCCCGTGTCACCTGTTAGTACAGAATATCTACCAAGCCACATAGAGAAATAGACATTTATTGTATTACACTGTTCATATTTCGGGCTTTTTTACATCATTTAGCAGCAACTTTTTCTGGTTAAAACACCTTTCCTGTTCTTGTTTTTAGGCTTATTTACATATTTTAATTACTAAGGTAACTGCATGTATACTTGTTGCAAGGCATTCTAAATGGACTGAGAACTGATGATAGCCCCCTTTACAACTCAGCAATGCTGCCCCTCAAAGGTGAACACAACTAACATTGGGTACATATCATTTTAAAGCTAATTCTAGATCTTTTCCCATATATAGATATGATATAATACTATATTTTGATAATTTTCATATACATGGGTTCACTAATCTGTATTATTCTTTCAGTACTTAAATCTAATGTATGTATACATAGTTTTTTATGTCAGATGTAGTTTTTGCCTCTTCGGTTAATTGTGGGGCTTTTTATATATTCTACATCTCTAACCAGTTTAATCTGTCTTTTTGTGTCTTGAAAAAATAAAATACTGTTATATCTGTGTGTCTACTCATTCTATCATTTCCAGTTTGGATAGATAGATCAATTACTTTTCTCCTAATGATTGACTATATATCCCTGCTTCTTTGCATGCCCGGTAATATCTGAATGGATGCCAGGTATTGTGAAATCATGATTTTACCTTGTTTCACCCTTGTCCAGAAGAAATGAACATTTTTAAAACTTTGAATACACAAATATTCTCAAGCTGTTTTTTCTTGCGATTCAGTTACTTAGAAACATAGTAATCCTTAGAGTTCTTGGTTTCAAGCTTTGTTAGATGGGACCAGAACATTGTTAACTACGGCTTATGTTACCGCAATGCTGAAACAAACACTTCTGAACACTCCCCCTGATGTCCCATGAATTATGTGATTTATCACTCTACCAGGAAGGACTAGCAGCCTTGTGTGGGCTGCTTTTTCCTTTTCCTGTGGAGCTTTCTCATCTTTGGTACTCTCTCTCTCTAGAAACCTTGTTGCCTATTCCTCCCCAGACTCTCAATCTTATCTCCTCAACTCAGGAAAACCCCAGGCTCCACCTGGGCTTCAGGCAGGAAGCTGGGGTAATTATGGGCTTACAACCTCTGTTTTACCTCTCCCACAGATCACTGTATTTTGTGGTCTGATACCCAACGTATTGAATATCATCATCATATAGTTTATTTGTCTTTATACTTGTTCCAGGCAAGTGGTTAAATCTGGTCCCACGTCGTCCATCTTCACCAGAAGTAGAATTAGTGTAATATATAAATAAAATCTAAAGTATTGCAACATATAAGTGTCTCCAAAGAATCAACTGACAAAGATAAATTAGCACTGAAAGATTGCAGTAAACACACGAACACATATACCTATATAATTTTGTGCTTTTGAGAGTTTCATATAACTGAAATTGTACAGTTGATCATGTTGGCTTAAAGATTGTCATTTGAAAGTTCAGTATTATGATCTTAAGTTTGATCCAAGGTGGAACATGTCACTTGTCCATTTTTTTTTATTGTGGTACAGTGTGTCATTATATAGATCTCAGGCTCTTATCCATTTGTCGTTGAATGACACCTGGTTTGATTCCAGGTTTTAGTTGTTAAAAATGAATTCCATAAACGTTCATATGCAGTGCTTTTGGGTGAGCATAAGTTTTAATTTCTTTAGGAATATATGCAGTAAGAACCTTTTTAAACATAAGCATAAGTGAACTTTTTTTGAAACTTCTGAGTGGTATTCCAGAGAGGCTGGACCATTTTGTATTCCCACAATCAATGGATGAAAGATCCAGATGATTCACATCCTCTCCAGGACTTGGTATTTTTAGCTGTTCTTGTTGTTGTTGCTGTTATTTGATTGTATTTGCCACTTAAATAGCTATGTAGTGGCATCTCTTTGGGGTTTAAGTTTATATTTTCTTAAAGGATAATTATGTTTAAGGTAGTTTCAACTGCTTATATAATATCCATACATTGTTGTCTTTGGTAAAGCATGTGCTCCTATCTTATGCCAATTTCCTAATGGACTCTGTTTATTACTGTTGAGTTAACAGAGTTTTGTTTTTTTTTTAACAAGCTCATTTTCAGACATGTGATTTGCAATATATCTCCCAGTGTGTGTATTGTAATTTCTTTTTCTTATCAATGCAAAACATGTTTTAAATTAGATTAAGTCTGTATAAGATGTTTGATTTTATGGATCTAGTGTTAAGTGTAACAACTTTTCACACTGGGGCACACGGCATATCATGAAGTTGCAGTGGGTTGTAGTCCACAAGAGAAGGCATGCGACAGGATAGCTTGGAGAAAACACTTGAAAGTTCTTCACTTAGTTATTCTATCTGTGCCTTGGTACAATGGATTTCTATTTTTTCACTGAAAACTCTAAGGGAGAAGCTCAAATTATAGCTGCCATCAAGTATCAATGTGGTTATTTCAGAAAAGCATGAGAATTTAAGTTTCTTGGGACAGCATGACTTCAGAGGCTGTAATAAATACCTGAAACCTTGTTAGTGCATTATAATTAGTTTTTTATTATTATTAGTTCAATAGACTATAAAGAATGGACTGTAAATAAAGTGAGCCTATCAGAGTGAATCACACACAATAAGGCTATGTATTTTTTCATGAAGCTTGTGATATAATTTATACATTCTCAGAGAAAAATGCTCTTGGTTGATATTTCTTAGTGTCATATACCATATATTAAATATATATATTCTTATTATGAATGATGGATAAAAAGATCACTACACTAGACAATACAATATTCAATAGTGTCAAGAACTTAGGGCCTCACAAATCTTGGCCATTCTTTTTTTTTTTAATTAAGTTCAAACTTTAAGAACTGAAGGTCCTCAAGAGATGTAATTCTCCACAGGATAAGTGGAAGGAATAGATCACTGTGTTATTTGATATCCCACACCTGTCCTAGCACTCCTGTCTTATGCTGAGGCTTATCCATTGTGCCTGGGACTTTAAGCATTATATAAAATCCTGGACAAGAAAATCTCTGAGCATGTAGGCAGGTAATATTGTGAACATGAGTAATTAGCTAATTCTTCATAAAGGAAAGGGAAGCAAAAGTAATTGGACACTGAGCTTAATAACTGGGGACCATGAGCCTGTTTGCGTCCCCAGAGAACCACAGCTTCACACCCCAAGGAACCATAACATTGTTGCACCAAAGGGATATACCCCGCTCCCTTCCCTGCTCTGGTACCAGATTGTTGGGGACACAGACAAAGGAACTTGACCATTGAGGCCTGTCAGTGTAACTAGGGATTGGATCTATCAGAAGCCCGCAAAAGCTTGTGAAGTTGATTGGTTCTTTTCAGAAAGCATCTGGTCCATCCCCAACCCAAGCTAATATAATCCCAAGAGAAAAAAGAGCTCCCACTCCTCCTCCCCATATCTGGTAACACACTCATCGTGTGCATTCTTGTGTTTTCTCTTGCCTGGGAGCATGGGATTCTGTGGGTGTAGCAGCCATCAGGGCCCTGATCTACCAAAAGCACTGAGCTACTTGACAGACAATCTGAAATGTAGATGGATGAGCAGGGAGCATATACAGCAAGTATGTACTGGACAAAGTGATGATTCACATCCCAGGTGGGATAGAGAGGACAGTGCACATTTCCATTATGTTGCTCAGAATGACATGCAGTTTAAAACTTGTGAATTGTTAATTTGTTGAATATTCCATTTGATATTTTCAGCTCATGCTTGGCCATAGGGAACTGAAACTGGAAAAAGCTAAATCACCAGTAAGATGAATCTAGTGTGCATCATTTTTGTGTTGTTGATTTTTGTGGTAACTGGGAATTTTTCCTTCCTTCCTTCCTTCCTTCCTTCCTTCCTTCCTTCCTTCCTTCCTTCCTTCCTTCCTTCCTTCCTTCCTTCCTTCCTCACTGCTTGACTTCTTCTCATTCCTTTGTTTCTCTCTCCCTCCTTCCATTCCTGGCCCAGTACCTTTCAACCAGAGGGGCTTTTTCACCCATCTTGTCAATCTCCTTGCACAATCTCCAGCCTATGCCATCAACTATTTCATATAGTTGCATGAAATGTCACGATTACAAACTGCACCCTTACATCCGTGATTCCAGCTACCCCCACCAGCTCTTCTGTCCACAATATCACCATTAGAAACTGCCCCTAATCCATGAATACAGCAGTCCCACCTGTGGCCCTGCATGCAAGGTCAACATTACAAACCACTCCTTTAAATCCCAGATTCCAGGTATTCCACTAGTGCCCCTCCACTCATTGTCACCATTACAAACAATTCTCTTAAATCCCAGATACTCATAGAAGAGCCACTGAAGGCAACCTAACCACTGAAAACTACTCCCCTGAATCCCCATTCGAGCTAGTCCCACCAGTGCCCCTGCTTGCAAGGTCAGCATTACAAACCACTGCCTTAAATCCTGAATTCCAGCTACTCCCACCACCTGCCCTCCCTGCTGTGTCACCATCACAAAATTCTCCCATAAATCCCATTTCCAGCCACTCACACCCACCCCTCTGCCTGCAAAATCACCATTACAAACTGATCTCTCAAGTCCCTGATTCCAGCTCCTCCCACCTGTGCCCCTGTATGCAACATCACCATTAAAAACTGTTCCCTTCAATCCTTGATTCCAGCAACTCCCAACAGTGCCTCTACCCACGCTGTCAGCAGTACAAACTGCTCCTAATCCTGGGCTCCAGCTACTCCCTGCAGCGGCCCTGCCTGAAATATCATGCTTACAAACCACTCCCTGAAGCCCCAGATTCCTACAACTCCAACCAGTGTGCCTGTGTGCATCCTGACCATTACAAACAGCCCCCTTAAATCCTGGATTCCAGCTACTCTCACCATGGCCCCTGTGTGGAAAGTCAGCATTAGAACTTCTCCCTTAAATCCCCAATTCCAGCTATTCCCACCAGTGCCCCTGCCTGCAACGTCACTATGACAAACTGCTTCCTTAAATTCCAGATTCCAGCCACTCCCACCAGTGCCCATGAGTGAAGGTAACCACTAAAAATTCTCCGTTAAATCCCCCAAATCTAGCTACTCCCAAGAGCGCCTCAGCTCCTGATGTCAGCAGTACAACCTGCTCCTAATCTCAGAATCCAGCTACTCTCACTAGCGCCCCTGAGTACAATGCCACCACTACATTTTGCTCCCTTAAATCCCAGATTCCAGATACTCCCACCAGCAACTCTGGCCCCTCCCCCACCATTAGAAACTATCCATAATCCCAAATTCAAGTGCTCCCACGAGTCCCTCTGCGTGCATCCTTACCATCAAAAACCGGTCCCTTAAGTCCCTGATTCCAGCTACTACCACCAGGGCCCCTGCGTGTACCCTCACCATATAAACCACTCTGTTAAATCCCTGATTCAAACTACTCCCACCAGCGCCTCAGCCCGCGATGTCACCAGTACCAATTGCTCCTAATCCCAGATTCCAGCTATTCCACTAGCAGGCCCCTGCCTGCAACCTCACCATTACAATCTGCTCCCTGAGATCCCCGATTCCAGCTACTCCCACTAGTGCCTCTGCTCTTGGGTCAATATTGGAAACTACCCCAAATCCCTGATTCCAGCTAATCCCACCAGGGCTCCTGCCTGCAAAGTCACCATGACAATCTGCTCCCTGAGATTCCCGATTCCAGGTACTCCCACCAATGCCTCTGCCCGCGATGTCACCATTAGAAACTGCCTCTAACACCAGAGTCCAGTTATTCCCACGTGCCCTCCCTCCCCTCAATGTCACAATAACAAACTTCTCCCTTAAATCCTGAATTCTAGCTACTCCCACCAGTGCCCATGCGTGCTACGTAACCACTAAAAACTGCTTCCTTATATACAAATTCCAGCTACTCCTACCAGTGCCCATGCATGCTACGTAACAAGGAAAAGCTCCTCCCTCACATCCTAGATTCCTGCTACTCCCAGCAGTGCACTGCGTTCTACGTAACCACTAAAAACTCCTCCCTTATATCCAGATTCCAGCTAGTCTAACCAGCACCCAGACGTGCAACATAACCACTAAAAACTGCTTCCTTATATCCAGCTTCCAGCTACTCCAGAAGTCTGCCTACTCCCACCAGCCTCCTGCTTGCAATGTCGTTATTATAATCCATTGCCTGATATCCAGATTACAGTTACTCCCATCAGCGCTTTTGCCTGAAATGTTAGCATTAGAAATTGTCCCTAATCCCCGATTCCAGCCACTCCCACCAGCACTTCTACCCCTGCAAAGTCACCATCACTAACTGCTCCCATAAATCCCATTCCCAGCTGGCTACTCACACCAGCCCTGCTGCTTGCAAGTTCACCATTCCGAACTGATCCCTTCAACCTCCTTTTCCAGCTACACCCACCAAGGCCACTGTGTTCAACTTCCTTACTTGGTGAATATCTACACATCTCTTACGTGATCTGAGTGGAATCTCCTGCCCTTATTCTGCTGTGATACAACTCAATGGAAGACATTCACATATGCAACATAATTTCATAGATTTAGGTGGTTTTAGCTTAAACCAAAACTTTATTTTAAGGCATTAAATTACTTAATTATAGTTGCCAGAATTATTAATTTTCATAAATACCAGTAACTTTATGGCAAACAGAACATATAAACCAAGTTTTGGCAACACCTAAAAGCATAGCTATAATCTACTTCTGTTCCCCTCCAAAGAAAGGATATTGAAAGATGAATAAATTAGAATCACATTATCCTCAAAGATACAGGATGGGGGCAAGTGTTGATTTACTGTTCTGAGGATGTGAAATGCAGAGTTTCGTATTATGTTATCTTTGATTAATAATTAGATTATTTCCATACAAGCAACGGTGAATACAAACAGTTGGGAGGATGTCAAGTACAATTTTTTATTGCATTATTGCTTACTAATCATTGTATTATTTCCCATACAAACAACTATAAACCTACTTTTGCTCCACCCTGTATTTAAGCCTGCTTTGACTCTTGGATATACGTGAAAGAACTAACATTGGATTCCTCATTAACAACATGGCTTGTGAAAAGGGACAATCGTATGCCTTACAATGCAATGGATGGACCCTATCATTATCAACATACATTATCACACCACAGTTAAATTTTGTGTGTCCCATCAATTGTCCTAACATAGACATACTATCTATACAGAGCATTGCATATTTAAATAAACATGAATTAAAATTCTTCGTCTGTATGCAAATTTACATGAGTGTTTTTTCTATCATTTAGTAAATTGAGAAAAGTTTTGAATAGGTGTGGATAGTACAATTTCGTTGAGAGTGCTTGCTAAGGAGAGGGCATGGAAACTCTGAGTTCCAGACCCTCCCAGATCTCACTTTATTTAAAAAAAACAATGTTTGTTCAAGAAAGTTTGTTTTCTATAACAACTTTCTCTGAAGCAAACATACTTATTCAAAATTATTCTAATGAGTTGACATTTTTAGTTAAATAATAGATGGATAGAAATGAGCATTTGTTTTGGATGGTGATAGTGGTGATAGTGGATTTCATAATAGAAAGCATTTTAAAGGGTTGACACAGCAGGCTTTTTCCCCCTTCTCTTATGTCTGAGTTTATTTAGCACTGTAAAAAGACTTGTGGTGTCATTGGTAATTAAGACCAAAATGTTTAAATAGTTAGAAATAGACTTCGGTGTATCAATCCAGCAGTGTTACCAGTGAACTCTCCATTAATCTTTCATAGCCAACTGCCACTTTGTCAACTGTAGTTTTTGGGTTTGTTGTCTTGTGGAGAAAGTTTAGACACACAACCATTTTAGACTGAAGACCTGCTCTTAGCAACCAAATCCTGGAGACTAGTCCCTTCCTCTTGCTTTGATCCTGTTTCTATGAATTAAGGCCATGTTCAATTGAACTTTTTGATCACCACGTCTGTCTTTCATAATGCATTATAGGAAGAGAACCTTACTTATGAGCAAAAATGTATAAATAATATCACAATCTTATGGAGCATAGCATATTTTCAATAGGCCATCACAGACTTCATACTCCAGTGGAAAGCAATAAAGTATTGTAATTGAAAAGCCCTTTAATACAGATATTTACTATGAAGCTAACTTCAAAGTTTAAACCCTAACATAATTTCAAAGACAAGGATAAGGGTCATTTATCTTAAGCAGTGATGGGAAAGATAGATGGGAGGTATGAGTGTTATTATCAATCAATTGATGACTGAGGTGGGTAAATGGTGAGCCTTTACACACCTTGTCTAATGTGCTATACATACTAACCATGTCATTCAGCTTCAAAATGATGGTGCTTGAAACCGTCATTTACATTGTATTGCTTGTTCTCCACTGTGAATTTAAAAGTTCTGAGTGATTTATGTTTTTTTTGTTACAGGATATTTTTGTTTGTTTGCTTTCCCTTTTACAGCAGGTGTGATTCCTCCCCCACAATCTGGCAATGAGGAGAAATGGAAAATAGAATTAAGATAGTAGTGTGTGCCTGTGCCTGGGGAGAGGAATGGGTCTTTGTGTGCGCATGCCAGTCTGTGTGTGTGTGTTCATTACAATAGGGAGACAAATGGATTAGAAGGATCAAATTAAATTGCCACCTATGTAGTTGGCAATTTCACCTGGTTCATCCCAATATTTAAAGATTATTTTGAAGCAAAGAGCCTTAGTATTGATCTAATAAGTGCCACCTGTAGCATCCAGAAGTATCACTTTTTTCTTAATAAGAAGAAATTGAAGCCCAAAATAACATCATGAAGAAATTAAAATACATGTGAGTGAGAGTTACATCATTACCAAAAACTTTTGAGTGCGCTTCAGTTCAACAAAAATAAATGCATATTTCAACAACCCTGATACTTTATTACTGAGTGCAAAAGTGAATTGTGATGCTATCATAAGAGATTGAGGCATGCTTGAGTGTTGCAACATCCAAAACTACTTATCTGGGGTTAAACTAATAAACACATTGAAAGCAAATATTAGTATCCCACTGTATATATTAGTTTTGGTTAAAATTCACACAAATAATGTTAGGACAATATACTAAATAAATAAAATTTGTACAAATAGAAGTAAATTCTCATTTTCATGATAGCAGTTTAAAATTATTTACTAGTTTCTATGGCTCTATAAATTTGATTCAGGAACTGTGTTAATGAAGTGTTCTGATGTGGAACCGATATGAATTACATTCTTTAACCAGTTTTATAAAAGAAACCACAATACACACTAAGCTCGGGTTGTCCAACCTTTTGGCATCACTGGGTCACACTGGAGGAAGAAGAGTTGTCTTGGGCCACACATTAATACATCGTGACATGTAATCACAAAACATCTCAGAATGTTTTAAGTAAAAGTGAGATTTTGTGTTGGGCTGCATTCATAGCCATCCTGGTGCACATGCAGCCCACAAGCCACAGGTTGAACACTCATGGGAGGCATAGAAATTATTAAGGCAATGTCCCATAATCTTAGTTGTCTGTGTTTAATAGGAGATTAAAAGCATTGATGCTGTGGAAACAATGATTATAAATGTACTTTTTTCAGAATCAAGATATTAGAGTGATCAACCAAACTGTGAATCAGTAACATCCATTGTGTACCAGAGATTGACAGATTTTTGTCATAGGATCTTTGGCAGCATTTAACCAAATCAGTTTGTTGGATTAACCTACTTAAATCCTATAAAATGGGGACCAATAAAAGATTAATACAATGTGTTTAGAAATTAAGTTATACAAAAAGGAATGCATTATAGTAAAAGTGTTAACACAATAAACAATGTATTTGTGTTGTTTTAAGCTGCTAAATTTGTGATCATTTGTTAAGGCAAAAAGAGAAAACCAATATGCTAGTATAAACAATTACTGCTATAAATTCTTCTAATCACTGTCTTAGCTACATTGCATAGATCTTGATATGTTACGTTTTACTTTTTCTTTCTTGCCTTTGAACATATTTTAACACTTGACCCATATACTTTTTAGGAATACAATTTTAAATTGGAAATGGTTTCAAGATTTCTATATTTGTTATTGATTTCTAGTTTCATTCCATTATCTTCAGAGAACACACTCTGTGCAATTTTATTCTTTTAGTTTTTTTCAGGCTTTTTATTACTCTAAAACTATGGTCTAACTTGGGGAATATTCTACGCACGCTTGAAAACAGTATGTGTTCTGTTACATTGTGTGGTGCTCTATAAACATTAATTGGGTCCTGTTGAATGGTGGTGCTGTTTAGTTCCATATCCTTTTTCTTATAGGGATATACTCAAAGTTTTTGATGAGTTTTTTTTATTGTTACTGTTGCTGCCATAGAGAGGGGGGTTTAAATCCCCGACTATAAGTGGTAATTTGTCTACAGGTCCCTTCAGGTCTCTCAGTTTTTGTTTCATGTTTTTGAATCTCTTCCTTGAAGGCATACATATTAACATTGTTATGTTTTCTTAGTGGATTGAGTCTTCTATTATACAACAGTCCTATTTTGATGATAGCTTTGTTTGTTCTTAAGACTTTCCATTGAATTGATACACTTTTTTAAAAAATATGTTTTTTATTTATATTTAGACAAATGGGAAGGGAAGCAGAAAGAAAGGGAGAGAAACATTAGTGTGTGGTTACCTCTCATTATGCCCCCTACTGGGGACCTGGCCTATGGCCCAGGCATGTGCCCTGACTTGGAATCAAACCAGAGACCCTTTGGTTCACAGGCCAGCAGTCAATCCACTCAGCCACACCAGTCAGGGTAAGAGTTGATACGCTTTTAATGTCATGTTTACCTATATGTACAAGGTATGTTCTTATGGTAATTTATGTTAAATTTTGCTTAATTTTACTTTTATACATTTTGTTGCCAAAGATGCAAAGAATATTTTTGAATATTCATATTATTCACAGCAACCTTTATATTTTAATTGATTTGGTAAATTATCATTAGTAGATTTTCTTCATATATATTCTAATCATCTCTCAATGATACTAGCTTTGTTTCTTATTTTCCAATCCCAATCCTTATGTTTCAGTTTCCATTACTTCTGTGTGTAGTATCTTCATTAAAATATTGAATAGAAATATTGATAGCAGCCAGCCTCCTCTCCTTCCCAATTTTAATGTAAACGCTCTCAATGATTTGATATTAAGTATAACATTTACTTAAGGGCTTTTGTAGCTATCTTTTATCTAGTTGGATAAAATATCTTTTTAGCCTGCATGAATGAAGTTTTTTTATAAATCAGTTTTACAACTTAGGTATAATATTTTATCATTTAATCTAGTAAACTAGAATTATGTAAGGATGAACATTGTTGGAGTAAAATCTTTAAAGGTAGGTTTCTAAGCACTTGAAACTGGAATTTGTGGTCAGTGTGAGGCAGGATTTTAGTCACACTTTGTGTTTAATATGGATATCAAAATGGTCTCCTGTAACTTCTTATTTCTTTTTTTTAAGATTTTATTTATTTATTTTTAGAGAGGGAAGGGAGGGGGAGAGAGAGAGAGAGAGAGAGAGAGAGAGGGAGAGGGAGAGAAACATCACTGTGCGGTTGCTGGGAGCTATGGCCTGCAACCCAGGAATGTACCCTGGCTGGGAATCGAACCTGGGACACTTTGGTTCCCAGCCCGCGCTCAATCCACTGAGCTACGCCAGCCAGGGCGTAACTTCTTATTAAAACCTGTTGTTCCTCCCATTTCTCTGCAGCATTACATTTTTAATAAATCAGAAGATTATTTATTGTGGATCTGTTGAGGAACACCAGTGCTTTTGGTCTGTTTGTCTGTGCCTATGTCTGTACCACAAACTTTTATTACTACAGTGTTTGTGTAATCCTTGGTATCATGTCTTCTCTTTTTCAAGAGTGTATTGATTATTCAAAGTGATTTGCAAGACAATTTAAATCTTAGAATTATCTTGTCAAGAGTTATACAAACATACACATACACATAAATATTCACACAGAAAAATTACATGGCCTTATTGAGGAGACGAGATTACAGTTATTAGCAGATAATTTTTGGGTAGACTTAAGATGATTACAAAGGAACATGTATAAAGGACACATGGACAAAGCCAAAGAGGGTAGGTTTGAGGGTGGGAGGCAGGGATGGGTGGGTCGGCGGCCAAGGTGGGATGAAAATGGAGACAACTGTACTTGAACAACAATAAAAATGAAAAAATAAAAACATAATAAATACTACTCCATTTAGTTAGGTTTTCATGAATTCCAATTAAACCTAGCTGTATGATATTTTCCATAGAGTTGTAACACTTTATATTATACTTATTTTGGGGAATCACATATTAATTACAGTAACTTACAAGTTACTTTTTATTAAATTTCATCTTCATACTGTCTGTTGCTAGAGAAAAAGTGAATTTTTGTATATTGATCTTATTTCTGGCAATTTCATTTAAAATGATGTTTTTTTATTGATTTTATATTTCTTCTAAGTAAATTTCCTTCACATATGCCTTATTCATGTTTAATTATACTAGCATTGTTTTTTATTTTTGGATTTCCATCTCTGATTACTTGTTTCCAATTACTTTCCTATGTAGTATTTTTTAAATATACTTTATTGATTATACTAGTACAATTGTCCCATTTCCTCCCTTCACTCCCCTCCACCCTGCACACCCCCTTCCACCCACATTTCCCCGCTTTAGTTCATGTCCATGTGTCATACTTTTAATTTCTTTAGCTTCTACATTTCCCATACTATTCTTGCCCTCCTCCTGTCTATTTTCTACCTACCGTCTATGCTACTTATTCTCCATGCCTTTTCCCACTCTCTCCTCCTCCCACTCCCCTGTTACTAACCCTCCACGTGATCTCCATTTCTATGGTTCTGTTCCTGTTGTAGTTGTTTGCTTAGTTTTTGTTTTTGTTTTAGGTGTGGTTGTTAATAATTGTGAGTTTTCTGTCATTTTACTGTACATGTTTTTTATCTTTTTTCTTAGTTAAGTCCCTTTAACATTTCATATAATAAGTGCTTGGTGAGGATGAACTCCTTTAACTTGACCTTATCTGAGAAGCACTTGATCTGCCCTTCCATTCTAAATGAGAGCTTTACTGGATAGAGCAATCTTGGGTGTAGGTCCTTGCCTTTCATGACTTGGAATACTTCTTTCCAGCCCCTTCTTGCCTGCAAGGTCTCTTTTGAGAAATCAGCTGACAGTCTGATGGGAACTCCCCTGTAGGTGACTGTCCCCTTATCTCTTGCTGCTTCTAGGATTCTCTCCTTCATTTTTACCTTGGCTAATGTAATGGTGATGTGCCTTAGTGTGTTCCTTCTTGGGTCCAACTTCTTTGGGACTCTTTGAGCTTCCTGGACTTCCTGGAAGTCTATTTCCTTTGCCTGAATGGGGAAGTTCTCCTTTATTATTCGTTCAAATAACTTTTCCACTTGTAGCTCTTCCTCTTCTCCTTCCGGTATCGTTATAATTTGGATGTTGGAATATTTAAAGATATTCTGGAGGTGCCTAAGCTGCCTAAGCCTATCCTTATTTTTTTTGAATTCCTGTTTCTTCATTCCTTTCTTTCTTTTTTAAAAAAAGATTTCGTTTATTTCTTTTTAGAGAGGGAAAGGAGGGAGAAAGAGAGAGAGAAACATCAATGCGCGGTTGCTGGAGGTCATGGCCTGCAACCCAGGCATGTACCCTGACTGGGAATCGAACCTGCGACACTTTGGTTCGCAGCCCGTGCTCAGTCCACTGAGCTACGCCAGCCAGGGCTTCTTCATTCTTTTCTGATTGGATGTTTCATTCTTCCTTCTGGTCCACTACATTGATTTGATTTCCAGTTTCCTTCCCATCACTGTTGGCTCCCTGTAGGTTTTCATGTATTTCATTTAGCATGGTCTTCATTTTTTCATCTAATTTGCCAACAAATTCAACCAATTCTGTGAGCATCCTGATTACCAGTGTTTTAAATTGTGCATCTGACAGGTTGGCTATCACTTCATCGCTTAGTTGTATTATTTCTGGAGCTTTGATCTGTTCTTCTCTTTGGGCCTTTATTTTTTGTCCTGACACGCTTCTTAGGTAGTGATGGGTGGGGCCTTAGGTGTTCATCGAGGCAGGGCAACCCACGTTACTGGGTTGTGAAGCTGTATGTGGGGGAGGGGTCTGAGGGGGAACAATGGCACTTGCTCTGCTCTCTGTCGGATTGCAGTCACTTCCCCCACTTCGCCATGCAAATTGGGCCCTTCTGGTGCTGATTCTCTAGTGGGTGGGTTTGTGTACGTCCTGGGACCCTGTGGGTCTCTCCAACAAACTCCTCTGTGAGGCTGGGAGTTTCTCCCGGCACCTCAACCCCCACAGGAGTTTTCAATTGGTGTTTTCAGGCTTTATTTGCCTGGGCCTCGACCCTGGGCCGCGGGATTTCTCTTGCTCCCCAGTTTCTCCTGGTTTATCTGCTGGCAAACATGGTACTGCCAGTTCCCCAGTGACTGCTTTGCCTCAACAACTCTCCCTCTGGCTGCCCTGCTGGTCAGGATGAATACGTCTACTTTAACTCCTTAGTTGTTGGACTTCCATAAAGTTCAACTTTCTGTTGGTACTGGTTATATTTTTTTGTTTCTAAATTGTTGTTGTCCTTATTTTGGTTGTGTAAGGAGGCGCAGTGTGTCTACTTATGGCTCCATCTTGGCCAGAAGTCCTATGTAGTATCTTTATTAAAATGTAGAGTACAATTGGAAACAGCAGATATATTTGTCTCCTTCTCAATATTAAAATAAAGGTTTCAAAGTTTCTACATAATGTATGATTTTTATTCTAGGATTTCTTGTAGCTATCCATTATCTACTTTGAGAATATATCTTTTATCATGAATGAATGATGCTTATTTTTATGAAATAGTGTTCCCGTTCAATTTTCGATACGATTATTCTCATTTAATCTGTTGATGTGGTATGCCAGTCCTTGACCTATTTGTGCTCACATACATTGTTTTTTGTAGCTGTGCTCTGTACTTTTCCATATAGTATCTTAACCTCATACCTAGAATTTCCAGCATCTAGAATGCCAACCCAGTTAAACCAAAAGGACACACCAGTAGGAAATTAAGACCTCAGAAAAGTGGGGATATCCAGAATTTCTCTTTCCTCTCTGCATCTAGTGGCTTCTATTTCAATTCTGCTACATCTTTTCTTAATTTCAGCCCCAATCAGGTTAGCCAACAATGACTCCATATGCTGTCCACCCCTACTGCTAAGCTCCAGTAACACCATGTCCTCTAATTGTCCCCCTGGGTTAGATGAGGCAATGACTTTTACAAGTTGCTAAATGCTGATGTTTTTGAGTCTTCCCTTTTTGTTTTCTGCATCACTTGGATAACCACTTACCTGCTTTAAATGACTCTGATGTATATATTTAAACAGTTTGGGTAATCCCTAATTGTTAGAGCTGGCCAATTATACTTACTGAATTTTATTTTTAAATTCGCCTTCAGTTCCTAAAGAAAACTCTGTGACTAGCATTCTCTGTTAATAGTTTTCATGTCTATTCTGTTGTTAACAACAAAAACAGGACAGAAACACACCCATGGACACTGAAACACATCTAAAAAAAACCTTGTATTCCTCTTCACAGTTTACACAAGATAATTTTCTCCACTCAGTAGTGTTTACATATATTTAAAGGTTTAAACATGTAGGTAATATGCTCTATAGGACCAATTGTGTGAAGCAGATCATGAGGTATCCATAGATATATTTAGAGCCATTAAACAAAATTCTAAGTCAAAGTGTAACAGGGTGCAGCCAAGAGGGGGGATCCCTAATAGGGATTTGGAATGGGGTCCAGAACTGAAGGTGTTCAGGAAATATTAGGATGTCCTCACCCCTTCCCACCACAGGTGTGGGTTGGGGGATGGGACACATGGAGCAGGGCCATTGAGAACTGTTTTGCATAGCAACAGCTTTGTAGCTAACCTCTAGTGTGGTCATATAACATGTCTATGACTTTTAATTGGCTTCACAGACATGTTAAATAGCTGTGGCCATGCTCTGAGCCAGGGGAATGGAAGTAATTCCCCCCCTCCAAGATGTAACTAGGGGACAGGTCCCCCCAAGTTACAGTGCCTGTTTGAGAGCTTGGAGATGATTGTTTCCACATCATGGGGCCACCGCTGCCCAGACTCAAAATGGCAGCCCAGTAAAGCTGGAAGGATATGAGCATGCTGGCAAGTATAGCCAATTGTGGGAGGAGTTGGAAATGGGGTTGCAGAAGAAGATTGGTGCAGGGATTTAAATTGAGACACGGCAGCCATTGGAGGGAGAGAACCACTCGGTCTTTAGCAGAGTGGGGACTCCCACAGCCCTGTGGGAGAGAATCACCATGCAGCTATAGCAGAGAACCGCCACTTGGCTTTGGCAGAGTGACAACCCCCCTCCTGGCAGCCATTGTAGAGAGGACCCGGCAGGGCTGGGTCCCTGGCAGAGAGAACCACGTGGCTTTGCCAGAGTGGGGACTCCCATGGCCATTGTGCAGAGAGGGCCACATGGCTGTGGCAATAGAAAGGAGAACCACGTGCCTTTGCCAGAGTGGGGACCCTTGCAGCTTTAGAAGGGGGAACCAGCACCCGGCTTTAGCAGAAATCCAGGTGACACATCTGATGGTGCTGGGAACTGAGGGAGGCCTACCAGCCGAGACTGATTACAGGGAAGAATTGGGGGCTGCCTGAGCCACAGACTTCTATTTCTTTTCCTGAGATATGGTACCCCAGACTGGACAAAGGGGGAAGGAAGGACTGTGTGTGTTTGTGGGTGTTTTAAGAGACTTTGAGATTTTGATGAAGACATTAGGTCACTACTTTAAGTTAGTGTAGCATTAAATAAGCATTTCCTTTCCTTTCCATGAATCTCTGGCATTGAGAGATGTCTTTCCTATAAGGCGGCAGACATAACCAACCTTGGGGGTTTCTTTCTGGTAATAGTATATTACTCTCGGCCCTCACCTTGTGTTCTGTAACAAACTCACATATTTGCAATGTCAAAGCACTCAAAAATGAAAGAGATAGGATGGGATTTAAGCTCAAAGAAGATAAGAAATAATGAAGATAAAAGTAAATTGATGAGTTGGAAGACAGTGAAAGCAACTCACCAAAGCCATTTCTTATAAAAGATCCTTATGAGAGATAATTTTATAAGTACTTTCAACTACAAAAAGAAAAACAGGAACAAATGATATTATTTAAATATTGTATAAAATATAAGTGCAGAGGAGATTTAAACATTAAACGGGAACATAAGAAATAAGAAATAAAAATGCAATATAAATAAATGGACAAGCAAGGAAAGATTTCTATCTATACAGAAATTTCACATAATAAATTAAAAACAAATGAGAGAAATATCACCCACAGGCCATAACTGAGATAATGATGATAATTATCAGACCTTATCTTGTTCTGCTTATCTCTTTTGATAATTCTGATGCTTATGGTAAGGTAAATAGTGCTCACTGTGCTATTTGGGTAAACAAAGTACATGTCTCATAATTTCAAAATATATGACTAAGAACATGCATGAAAGTTTCTATAAAATGATTTATTATAAAAATCATTGAGCACCCAAGTGAAATGTTATGGTTAAATAAAATATAAATTTCAAAGGCAGAACATTAGGAATACAAAATTGTAATTGATAATTACAAAATGAAAGTGGAGTCCAAATCTCCCAGAGCAGATCAAGGTAGGAAAGCAGTTTCACCACATAACCAGGCAAAAACTAATCAGCATCTTAGGTACATTTTCTAAATCATACAAAAAGTTTTGACATGACCTCACACATTTCAACAAGCAAGCTTTTCTTGATGCAAACACATGATAGATGAGAAGACCCAAGAAAAGAGTATTTGAGCCTAGTCCACTATACTATTCAAAACTGGACTGGAAAACAGAGCAAGGGCCATACAAATACAATAATTAATGTGAACTATTAAAAATGCAAAGAGAAATAAAATTTTATCATGCCTATATAATTTCTACTTATGGAATGTCTAATAGTCTTTAGGAAAGTAACTTTCAAAATGACCTCAGTTCCTCCCTGTAGAAAATAAATTTTTAAAAAAGCATTTACATGAGACTAAGTCTGACTGTTGAAGAGAAGGAATAGATCTCATGATTTTTCTTCGACAGCCCACCAGCTGTCCTGGACAGTGCCCATCCTGTGCTCTGACTTCATCATTTGACATTAAGGCTGGGACATGACTTATTCCAAGTTCTGCAAGGGTTGCTTGCAATAAGTAAAACCCATCCACAGATTGCTGGGATGTTGCATTTCCAGGGAAGCCTTAAGTCATGAGAAAGAAGCCAAGAAGGGAAAAGCCCCATGAGTGAGGACAGAGGAAAACATCACCAGAAAATAAAGGAGGGCCACGCAGAGATGTACCAGTGCCTCTTTCAGCCCTAAAAACCCTGGCAGGGCTCTAGTCTAAGGCACCCCCACAGGTTCTCATCAGGGTACTCAGGGACCTGAGGACCTTAGCAGGAAGGGAAGGATGTTGGCTCCCAGAGGGATGATTTCCAGGGCATGAGACACGGCAGAGTGAGGACCGTGAGCCGGGACCAGCAACAAGCTCTTCCACTGTGAAACTGACCTGAAAGTGGGGAAGTGTGGGGGCAAAGTCCGCCTCTGCAGTTGAACCCAGAAGCCCCAGGCAGAGATAACCGGATGTCCCGCCCCCTGACTTCCTCTTCAAGTCTGTGGCGGTTGAGCCATCTTCGCTTCGAGGCGTGACGTATTCTCCACCCCTGAGGGAAGGACCCCAGAGTTCACCAGGTGTCAGGTGAGACTTTAAAGAAGGACTAAGGGCAGCACCCACCATAGAAGAGAGGAAGCCCCATGAGATATGAGCCCCAAACCCCTCCTTGAGAAGACCCTTTCAGGGCTCTGAGATGACGTATCCCAGATTTCCTTCTTGTCAGGTAGCTGAGGGGACAGCCTTTGTGTGTACATGGAGTGGGTGAGTGGTGGAGTAGGGTGGTGTTGTAAGTGAGGGTTTGTCGTCGGATGGCAGTGGGGGAGGGGTGGTCACGTTGGGGGTCGGGTGGTTTCACTGGTAGTGTGGGGCTGTTAAAGGGTGGCAGTCAGGGGTTCATGGAGGTGGTAATAGTCGTGGACCAGCAGGCGTCATGAAAAGCCCCTTGAATGAGGACATAGAGTTAAGGAAAAACCCTCTGGACATAATAGTGGCCTCTGTGAGACTGGGCCCCTTCCTCAGCCTTGGTAGACCCCTAGTAGGTGTTCTTGTAATAAGTGTCGCTGACTGATTTTGGCCTCTGGCGTCTGAGGGGTGTGAGGCCTTAGGTTGAGGTTGGCAGTACAAGGTCCACAAAATGGAGTCTGAGATCCTGCACGAGTTGTTGTTGGGGGGGGAGCGGGGCACGGAGAATTCTTAGGGTGTCACCACCCAGGTGTGGCTGTCTGTGGTGCAGTGTCTTGCTGCTTTTTTCAGCCCAGAAAGTCTTCTGTATTGGGTGTCTCCTCACGTGAATCTTGGGTCGGAGACTAGGGGCTTCGACTGGAAGGTGGGACCTAAAGCGATACAGCACAACAGGGCACACATCAACCTGTATCAGATTGAAGAGCACAAGTGAGGAGTGTGAGACCAACCAACCAAAAGCATAGAGCTCGCTGCAGAGACCTTTTCCATGCTGTCAGCCCTAAACAGCCCAGTGTAGGTTGGCAGCCAGAGGCCAGTCTCCCCTTGCTATTCTGAGTCCCAAAAGGTGAACTATTTGCTCTCAATAGGTTATTCAGCAAAGGGGCCCTATTTCCTGACAGGTACTATTGAGTTATGTCTAAAGGGCACACTCTCCACCTAAAAGGGTTTTCCCAGGGTCCCAAGGAACCCTTGGGAGATCCCAAGCCATGATAGTCTCATGAGACAACCCATCACTGTCCCATGGTGTTCACTGAGAAGTGAAGCATTACAGCGATGGGCAAACTCAGGACAAGAGGAGGAGTCCCAGGCCCCTCCAGGCTTCTAGGTGATGAGCCCAAGGCAGCACCATCTCACGACTTTCTTCTCAGTTGTCTCTATGAAAATAGACCTTTTTTCTGGGGTGGCTTTATATGCCCGTAGCTGGGGGCTGAGGTCTGAGCAGTAGCCAAAGAAAAGACCTTAAGAGAGGGCTAAATAAACACCTGTCCCATAAGTCAGGAGCCCAAATAATTCTGCTGAGCCCTGCTGTCATCCCCAGGAGGCCCCGAGGAGAGCTGAGTAGCAGAGATATCACCTTAACTGCCTGCTCCTTGAATTATGGGTGAAGACATTGTTCTATGGAAGTGACGTCTGATCTCAGTACCTATAATTAGTCATGGGAAGGACCCTAAAGGGTGTCATGGGGACACCCACTCTGGAACAGAATGTTCTCAACAGAGCCCTGTCCTGCTGTCCCACTTGGAGGAACTGTTGATGTGACATCCCATGAATTCATACTCAGTAGCCACAGGGATGAAACTGTATAGTGCAAGGGAGTGATATCAGGTTAGCATAGGGGAAGCATCTGATATACTATCAAGTTTCAAGGTGTAGACCTTGTGTGAGCAAAGAGCTGACCATCTACTTGAGTGAACATGGGCCTCCATGATAGGTAACCTTCCTGTGTAGTAATCCCTGGGAGGTTTCAGATAATGGTGGCTAGCAGGGTTTTTTTCTTCTTCTTCTTTCTTATTTTCATATTCTTTTTTTATTGTTGTTCAAGTAGATTTGTCACCATTTCCCCTCTCCCACTGCCCAAAGCCCCAGCTATCCCACCTTCTACCCTCAATCTCAGCCCCTCTGGCTTTGTTCTTGTGTCCTTTATACATGTTCCTTGATGACCCTTGTCCCCTTTCCCCCATTATTGCCCCCTCCTCCCCTCTGTTTACTGTCAGTTCTTTATTTCCATGTCTCTGGTTATATTTCGCTTGCCTGATTTGTTGATTAGCTTCTATTTATAAGTGAGATTATATAATGTTTGTCTTTCATCACCTGGCTCATTTCACTTAGCATAGTTCTCTCTAGATCCATCCATGCCTCATGAAGGGTAGGAGCTCTTTCTTTCTTTGTGCTGCCTAGTATTCCATTGTGTAAATATACCATTCTTTTTGATCTGTTCACTTAGAGATGGGTACTTAGGTTGCTTCCAATACTTGGCTCTTGTAAATGGTGCTTCTATGAACATTGGACTGCAGAGTTTTGTTTTTAATTTGTGTTTCAGGTTTCTTAGGGTATAATCTCAGCACTGGAATCTCCTGGTGAAAAAGCAGTTCTATTTTTAGTTTTCTAAGTACATCTCATACTGTTTTCCACAGTGGCTGCACGAGTCTGAATTCCTACCAGTGGTGCACTAGGGTTCCCTTTTCTCTACAACCTCACCAGCATTTGTTGTTTGTTGATTTGTTTATGATGGCCTTTCTGACAGGTGTGAAGTGGTAACTCATTGTAGTTTTAATTTGCATCTCTCTGATGGCAAGTGATGCTGATTATCCTTTCATATGTCTCTGGGCCCTCTGTATATCCTCCTTGGAGAAGTGTCTGTTTAAATCCTTTGCCTATTTTTTAATTGGATTATTTGTCTTCCTGGATTGGAGTCCTGTGAGTTCTTTATATACTTTGGAGATCTCACCCTTGTCTGAGATATCATTTGCAAATGTATTTTCCCATACAATTGGTTCTCTTTTTATTTTGCTGATATTTTCTTGAAAACATCTTCAGGTGTTTTCTTTAATTTGATAAATTCCCTTTTTTTAAAATTTTTTCCTTTGTGTCCCTTTCTCTAGGGGACATATTGGTGAAAATATTGCTGCATGGCATTTTAATTAAGTTGTACTACATTTCAATATCAAAACATTTTTTGTATTTCCTGATTTTAAAGAATAACACATCGTTGTGAGAAACATTTTAAACTGCACAACCATGAATAACATAGAAAAAGAACATTCTCCACACACCCCACCACTAAAGACCACCAGAGTAAATATTTTGGTGTATTTCCTTTCAAAATTTTATCTATGCATAGCTATTGTTTTTAAATAAAAGAATGTATATTGCAACTCTTTCATTAAAGCATAATTTACATAGACTTTATATTGTTTGGTTGTAGGAACACTTTGAAATGACCTAATTGTCCATCAGTAAGCAAATGGTATCTTAAATTACAGGATGCCTGCATAGTGGGTATACTGCTGCTATTAAGAGAGAGATCTATAGCCAGTGACCTCGACAGATGGCACAGTATTTTGTTAAGTGAGAAAATCAAGTTGCTTTTGAAACGCAGCATTCCAAAGCTTCAGCATTTCCCTCACCATTTTAGCTTCTTTTGGTTACTTATATTTGGGTGAATGTACAACTGCCAGATCAGCATGTAGGAGGCCCTGGATACTCATTCTCTGGGAACTTTCTTTGCCATGCAGTGGGCCACTTGCTGTAGATAGCTGCTGCTCACTAGCACTCTCCATTGAGATTCTTGGCTATTGTGGGGTTGGCATTGGGGAGCAGCTTCAAAAGGACCACATCCTCCAATGAAGACTCTCTACACGTCAGCTCAGGCCTGAGCCCTCTGGCAGATTTTTTCATCCCTACCACCACCTTTCATAGAAGGAGTCAGACATGCAAATTCTGTCCTATCTGGCAAATCATTACTACCTCAATGAAAAAATAAATTTGGGGCTCATTTGAACTTTCATTTTAACATTGCTTATTTCAAATTCGTTTGTTCTACATGACTCCCGTTTCTGAGCCATTTAAACACCTGCCTGTTTTTGTCGTAAGTTAAAGAATCTCTAGCTTGCACTTTCTTTCGTGTCTGTATAACAGTCAGCATTTTTAAAATTTTTTGAAAGTATTTTGTGACTATTGTAAGAAAGTACGACCAGTTACTAGTTTCTTATTGGTGCTCTAACAAATTAACAAAAATTTAGTGGCTTACAAATCAGAAGTCCAAAATGAGTCTTGGGCTCAAACCAACATGTCTGCAGGGCTGCTTCCTTCTGGAGGCTCCAGGAGAGAATCTGTTCTTTGTCACCTCCAGCTTCTAAAGGCTACTGGCATCCTCTGTCTGTGGCAGCATCATTATAATCTCTGTTTCTATCATCACATTGCTCTCACTTCTGACCCAAATTACAGCATCTTTCCTTTTTTACCCATTTAGTTATTTTATTTACTTCAATTAAATGTTACAATCAGTATTATTTTGTATTAATTTGCAGTGTCCTGCATTGTGTTTGGACAATCCTATACTTTACAGTGTCCCCCTTGATGTATCCAGTACCCACCTGTTACCCTACATAGTTATTACAGTACTACTGACTACATTCCCTATGCTATACTGTACATTTCCATGGCAGTTTTGTAACTACCAAGCTGTACTTCTGAATCCTGTTCCCTTATCACCTGTGCCCCAACCTGCCTCCCCTGTGGCAACCATCACTCTGTTCACTGTATCAATGAGTCTGTTTCTGTTTTGTTTGATTCTGTGGATGACTATTGGTCTTAACACTTCATCTCACACACTGGGGTGTAGGAAAATGGTAGTTTTGGTCTCAAAATGGCCAGGTTGAGATCAGCAGTGGATAAGGTGAATAGCCAGTGCAGGTTTCCATAGGGAGACAGGGAAATGACTGAAAGGAGGTGTGACTTTGTCTTGGGGAGACAGCCTTATTTAGCATAGGAGAGATGACACGGGCCCAGTGAATTCCTTGGTAATGATCCTGAGGGGTACTGAAAGGACCACACTTCCCAGAACACAGACGGCTCTACTGGGCAGTGATACCTGCCTAACCTGCCTACTGTCACCCCTGAGAATTCTCAGCCTGGCTTGGCCGGATGCACCTTGAGGAGAATTGAGCATTCCTCCATCTTGTCCTAGGGGGACAGAACAACCCAGAGGTCAGATGTAGCACTGCTTTCTGCAGAAGTCCATCACAGGCAGCTTTTATTAGAGCCCCCACCATTGAGCTTAGCAGTTGAGGCCACTCACATCTTTCTTCTTTCCCTTAGGCAGTGATTCCCCATTGCCTTCCTGTTCACACTCCTGATTACTGACACCTACAAACATCATGGCTTTTAATCAGAAGAATCCACAGGGCTCACCCAACCAACCCCTTCAGAGCCGCAGTGAGACCCAAGGCCTGGAGGCTGCACAGGCACCTGAGGCTGTAGAGAGGGCCTGTCTGTCCTCCGACCCTCCCATGCCTGGCACTTTGAATGAGGCTCCTGCTTCTGGTATCCCCAGTAGTCCTGAAAGTCCTTGGAGTTTCTGCTCCTCCTCCATTGTCACCACAGCCACCTCATCATGCAAATCTGGTGAGGAGTCCAGTAGCCAAGAAGAGGAAGGTAGCACCTCACAGGAAGTTTCCACAGATGCTCTAGATGAAAGAGTGGCTTTGTTGGTGGATTTCCTGCTGATCAAGTATCACATGAAAGAGCCAGTAACCAAGGCAGAAATGTTGGTGATTGTCAGAGAAGAGTATCAAGATCACTTCAATGACGTCTTACTACAAGCCTCTGAGCGCATGGAGATGATATTTGGCCTGGATGTGGAGGAAATTGATCCCATCAACCACTGCTATGCCATCGTCATCAAATTGGGCCTCACCTATGATGGGATGCTGCATGGTGAAAAGGGCGTGCCTAAGACTGGCATCCTGATACTTCTCCTGGGGGCCATCTTCATGAAAGGCAACCGTGCCACTGAAGAGGAAATCTGGAAAATTCTTAGTGTGATGAAGTTATATCCTGGGAAGAAGCATGCCATCTTTGGAGATCCCAGTTGTCTCATCACCAAACATTTCGTGGAGGAGGAATACCTGAAGTACCAGCAGGTGGCCAACAGTGATCCTGCACAATTTGAATTCCTGTGGGGCCCAAGAACACATGCTGAAACCACCAAGATGCAAGTCCTAAAGTATCTGGCCAAGGTTTATGGGTCTGACCCAAGTTGTTTCCCATCTCAGTATGAGGAGGCGTTCCAGGAAGAACTGGAGAGATCTCAGTCCAGAATTGCCACAGTGGCTATTGATTAGCCACAGTGGCTATTGATTACCATGGTCACTCCCAGTTCTAAGGCCAAACTTGGTTGGTTCTCCCTTGCCTGTGGAAACCAAGGATAGTTTCCTCATGCATTGTTTGAAGAGGGAGTTCATGTTCATAGAATTTAGGTCAGTGAGAGTGTTGAAAGGAACACAGTGCATTCCTGTGTCTCTCTTTGGTATGTGTAACTTGAAAATCAGTTCTTTTGTTTGGTAACACCTGTATTATTCAAAGAATTTGGTTTTTTATATAGATTTAATTAGTTTTAAAGTCTCTTGAGTTTATGAATGATATTTCTCTTATGTAATGCTTTAAGGACCTTTAGTAGTAAGAGTTTGGTTGTTTTTGAAAACAAAATGTGAAACCATTCATCTTTTGGTGTCATCTGGAAGGAAAAAAGCATGGCATTGCAATAGCCATGTCCCTATATAGGTAAAAGAAATGAGCTTTAAGAAGTTGGGATCAATTGAGAAAAATAGTCACAAATCTAATTGATATTCAAATCTTGTCTTTCTTAAGCTTTTTAGTTCTTGTTGTGTAAAATTAAGTGATACGTACATGTATTTTCTTAGCTTTTTCAAGAATCTGCAATAAATAAATCTTAAGAAATTAGATTGTATTCTCTCTGGCTCATTAATCCCTGAAGATTTCATTAAACACCTGCCTTTTGGAAACACTGCACCAGTACTGGGAATGCTAGCGTTTAAGAAATTAGGACTTGTTCATTGAATTATAACAGAGAAAACCAATAATCCTTTAAGAACATGGTGTGATCTTCTAGTATCCAAAGGAGAAGCAAAAGGAAGGTGTGAGTAGGGGGGGTGGACAGTTCAGATGACACTAAGTGTTAATAGACTTAGGCCTGACAGTGTGGGGCTTTGGGACACTTCAAGTTCTTCAGTGGGAGGTGATTTTACATTAACTGGCTGAGGGCATCGTGAGCAGGGAGCAGACCGAGATTGTGTCTCTCAGGGTTGAAACCCAAAGTCTGGAGTGTATACCAGCTGTTAACTCTTACTTTTGGATCCCGAGTAAATCCGACACAAATGCTTACCTGTTACTGGAATGGAAGTTGTCCTGCCTTCCTGTGCTACTATATTGGAATTCAGCACACAAAGTAGTTGTTTCATTTACATGCATCATGTATAAGGATTTTCTGAGAAAGAGAGATGATGCTTCCTTGGGATTTACACAGCCTTAAACCACTGGGCTGGCACTGTGCCACTGCCTAGGATAGTCAGGGCTGTCTTTATTCCAAGGAAAATTTAAGTAAGCTTTACTTAGTGTAAATTTGCAAATGTTTTAAAAAGGCTAAATTCCTGGTTTTGGAGAGACGAAGGAAAAGGGAAGGAGTGTCGCACTGGAAGATACAGGGGAAAAATAATTTTCAATACTAGCCTTCTAGTATCTTGCCTATGAATCCCCTTAATAAAATTTAGTGGGAGAGAAACTAACTGAATTATGGAGGCAGGTATGGGAGTAACACAGACATAAGAGACTCAGAGAAGTGATTAATGAGAGGAACATTTATATATTGTAAAGAAACAATTGGTGAAGAATTGGTAAGGTAAAGCAATTTGGGTTTAGGGTAAGTTGGTGAAGAAGTAACAAGGTTTGTTTATATAGCCTTCTAGGTCCTAAATCCCGGTTCTTCACAGATAAGGATGCCTGTGTCTTTGTGGCATAGGAAGGACAACTTTCACATGGGAGATTTATATTCTGTTTTCAGGGGGACAGAGGAGGATCAGTGTGTCCCTCCTGCATCAGTTGTTTCTCAGGCACCTTTAATTCAAAATGAGCAATATACCAAAGAGACATATTTGGTAGTGAAATATTCTGATCCCTTATAAAGGGCAGCTGGGAGGGAAGTGAGGACACAAATTCCTTGACACAAATTCTGGGAAATGTGATTTCCATGCAGCTGGGGAGGACATTCCCACACCCAAATTAAAGAACACAAACTCTGAGGGGATGATTTTTCAAAGTTTCCTTGCAGAGGAACACTTTTTTCTGACTATGCCCTATAGCACTTAGGTTTTCTAAGAAAACCTAGATTTGGAAAACCCACCCACTCACACACTTATATACAGATGAGGGTAGTGGGATTGGGGATTAACATAATCAAAGTGAAACTTGCTGATCCATTAAAGTTTTAAAACACCAGACCTTGTGCCATGTGCTTTATAGACTTCAACACATTCCAACAGTTCTGGAAAGGCAGGGTTTATCACAATCAGAATCAGATATGAAGTTCCTCAAGCCCAGAGAGCTTATGCTTGTCCTCGATTTCACTTGTCTTGTGTGTGGCAGAGCTGGAACTAGGACTATTCTCTGAATTCATCTACAGCCCATTCTGTTTCACTCTTCCCAGTCTGAGTCAGACCTTCAGTCTCCTCATTTATTTCCCTTCTCATTATTTGTTAATGCCCCTTAGGATATAAAAACAAGGATGTCATAGCCAAAGAACTTAAGGTGGATTTAAGGAAGGAAGATTGAAAGAAGAAATGCAATTCAGCCATGGTGCATGGGCTTCCTTTAACTAGGGATGTCCACCGTGAGCCCCGGGTTTCCTTGCGAGCAAGCTCTGCCTAGAGACTGGTAAGTTTTGTCTAACTTCAGCTCTGTCTACATTATAGTGTCCCTCCCTCAGATCTTCCCCAGGGCACACTCTTATCCAAAGTGGAACCTGATCTGCTGGCTGACTCTAAGCTTCCTCTGAAAGCTGCACCTTGAATCCAGTGGTAGAAACAGGACAAAAATCAACTGCCCCACTTCTGACTGTGAGCATTCTAATTCCCTCATGGCCCCATCACTCACCATGTACCCCTGAGGTAGCAAGGTCCTGTTCCACATAAAAAGTAACTTTGATATTGACATTTAAACATGTCCACTCCCTGGACATTTCCTCCACATTCTCAGAAGGTTTCCCCTAAGTCCTGGTGAATATACACTGACAGATCATAGAGCTCACTAATTTTGCAGATACAAAGTTGAAGCTGGTGAGCAGGTTTTCAAGCTACTTTGATAGTTGCATTGGAATTGTAATGAGCCTTTTCTTTTCTTTTCAGTTTTTGTTTTGTTTTTGAGATTGGCCACTGAACACATACAAATATGAGGTTACCTGTGTGGTTAAGGACCAAAGCCTCCCTCATAAGTGATAGATCCAAAAGAAAGATCCAAGAACATGGAAATCATTGCTTGGGAAACATCTAGTGAGGATTAATTTCCTAAAATCCCTGGAGGTTTTCCAGGGCTGAAATAGTTTCTTGACAGGCATGCCATTTTCGGTCAGCAAGCTTAAAAATAACTCAGTGACCTTCTACAGCCTCTTGTCTAACTACTGGTTCAAGGGGAAATGCTACTTTTTCCTTGTGCCTAATGGCACCCACACTAGTCTTTCCTCATCGAGGGTGGCAGAAACTCATAGATTTTTTTTCCAGGCATTGGGTCCAATGAAGAAGAAAAGTTCTTATCCTATTCAGATTTTACAAGTTACTGCTTAGGTCCATGAAGAAAGCTACTATGGGGTGCAGTAGGTCAACCTTCCCAGCCAATATTTTACAGGATCCTTTAGAAAAGTGGACATGAGCCTGTGTTTGTGAACAACTGTCACATAGTACAATCTCAAAAACTTTCGAGAATCACAAGGAAATTTGGCCTCCTCGGCAACTCCAGCAGGAAATAAAGAGGGTGGTTTTCACAAAAATTCTAACATCAACATTCTATGAAGCACCTATTTATAACAATTTATGGGAGAGACTGCAAATGCTCATCCCCATCTTGTTTTCCTTTCCTTCCTGGGCCCATGGGGAAACTATAGTACCAAGTTCATTTGTAGTTAGAAAGGCTCCTATGCCCAGCTGTTGTCATTGGTCTGAGAGCAGAAGCACTATTTGTCATTTCCAGGCCAAAACATTTGCCATCCAGTTTCCCAGCATCCAGATTTTTAAATGCATTAATCAGTCAACACAAAAATCATGTGTTGATAGAGTTGACCTACAAGAAGCAAGCTGTCAGGCCCCGTGTCACCTGTTAGTACAGAATATCTACCAAGCCACATAGAGAAATAGACATTTATTGTATTACACTGTTCATATTTCGGGCTTTTTTACATCATTTAGCAGCAACTTTTTCTGGTTAAAACACCTTTCCTGTTCTTGTTTTTAGGCTTATTTACATATTTTAATTACTAAGGTAACTGCATGTATACTTGTTGCAAGGCATTCTAAATGGACTGAGAACTGATGATAGCCCCCTTTACAACTCAGCAATGCTGCCCCTCAAAGGTGAACACAACTAACATTGGGTACATATCATTTTAAAGCTAATTCTAGTTCTTTTTTCATATATAGATAGATGTACTATAAAAATATGTTGCGATAATCTTTATGTACATGGATTGATTAATATATTCTTTCAGTATTTAGAACTTACATATGTACATATAATTTTTTTATGTCAGATGTTTTAGTTTTTGCCTCTTCAGGTTAATTGTGGGGCTTTTTATATGTTCTACATCTCTAACCAGTTTAATCTGTCTTTTTGAGTCTTGAAAAAATAAAATACTGTTATACCTGTTTGTTTATTCATTCTATTGTTTCTAGTTTAGATAGATATATTGATTATTTTTCTCCTAATTATTGATTACATACCCCTGCTTCTTTGCATGCCTGGTAACATCTGAATGTATACCAGACATTGTAAAATCCTGATTTTACCTTGTTTCACCCTTGTCCAGAAGAAATGAACATTTTTAAAACTTTGAATGCGCAAATATTTTCAAGCTGTTTCATCTTGTGATTCAGTTACTTATAGACAAAGTAATCCTTTCAGTTCTTGATTTGAAGGTTTGTTAGATGGGACCAGAACATTGTTAAGTATGGCTTATGTTACAACAATGTTGAATCAAACACTTCTGAGTACTCCCCCTGATGTCCCATTAATTATGTGATTTACTCTACCAGGAAGGACTAGCAGCCTTGTGTAGGCTGCTCTTTCCTTTCTCTGTGGAGCTTTCTCAAGTCCTTTACTGTCTCTCATGAAAACTTGCTGCCTCCCCCTCCTCACACTCTCAGCTTTATCTCCTCAACTCAGGAAAACCCCAGGCTCCACCTGGGCTTCAGGCAGGAAGCTGGGGTAATTATGGGCTTACAACCTCTGTTTTACCTCTCCCACCGATCACTGTATTTTGTGGTCTGATGCCCAATGTATTGAATATCATCATCATATAGTTTATTTGTCTTTATATTTGTTCCAGACAAGTGGTTAAATCTGGTCCCATGTTGTCCATCTTCACCAGAAGTAGAATTAGTGTAATATATAAATAAAATCTAAAGTATTGCAACATATAAGTGTCTCCAAAGAATCAACTGACAAAGATAAATTAGCAATGAAAGATTGTGGTAAATGCACAAACACATCTACTTATGTTATTTTGTGCTTTTGAGAGTTTCATATAACTGAACTTGTACAGTATATAAGGTTGACTTAAAAACTTTAATTTTAAAATTCAGTATTATGACCTAAGATTGATCCAAGTTGGAAAGTGATACTGTCCATTTTTTTTATTGTGGTATAGTGTTCCATCATACACATCACAGGCTTTTATCCACTCCTCATTGAATGACACTTGGTTTGATTCCAGGTTACAGTTATTAAAAATGAAGTCCATGCACATTCATATGCAGTGCTTTTGTGTGCGCATAAGTTTTCATTTTTTAGGAAAATATTCAGTAAGCCCCTGCTCAAACCTAATTGTAAGTTAACTTTATTTGAAACTTCTGAGTTGTATTCCAGAGAGGCTGGATTGTGCATTACCAGAATCAATGGATGAAATATCCAGGTGCTTTACATCCTCCCAGGACATGGTATTTTTAGGTGTTTTTTGTTGTTGCTGTTATTTGATTGTATTTGCCACTTAAATAGCTATGCAGTGGCATCTCTTTGGGGTTTAAGTTTATATTTCCTTAAAGGATAATTATGTTTAAGGTAGTTTCATGTGCTTGTATAATATCCATATGTTGTTTTCTTTGGTAAAGCATGTGCTCCTATCTTATGCCAATTTCCTAATGGACTCTGTTTATTACTTTTGAGGCAACAGAGTTTTGTTGTTGTTGTTTTGTAATTTAGGGAACAAGCTCATTTTCAGACATGTGATTTGCAATATATCTCCCAGTGTGTGTACTGTAATTTCTTTTTGTTATCAATGCAAAGCATGTTTTAAATTAGATTAAGTCTGTATAAGATGTTTGATTTTATGGATCTAGTGTCAAGTGTAACAACTTTTCACAGTGGGGCACAGGGGCATATCATGAAGTTGCGGTGGGTTGTAGTCCACAAGAGAAGACGTGTGACTGGATAGCTTGGAGAAAACACTTGAAAATTCTTCACTTAGTTATTCTATCTGTGCCTTGGTACAATGGATTTCTATTTTTTCACTGAAAACTCTAAGGGAGAAGCTCAAATTATAGCTGCCATCAAGTATCAATGTGGTCATTTCAGAAAAGCATGAGAATTTGAGTTTCTTGGGACAGCATGACTGCAGAGGCTGTAATAAATACCTGAAACCTTGTTAGTGGATGATAATTGGCCTTTTATTATTAGTTGAATAAAATGTAAATAATGGAATATAAACAGAAGATTTTTTCAGAGTGAATTACACACAATAAGGCTATGTATTTTTTCATGAAACTTTTGACATATTACATATATGCATAGGAGAAAAATGCTCTTGGTTGATATTTCTTCATGTCATATATATTATATGTATTCTTATTATGAATGGTGGATAAGAACTCACTACACTAGGCAATACAATATTCAATAATGTCAGGAATTTAGGGCCTCACAAAATCTGGGAATCAGTTTGTTTGTTTTTTTTTTTAATTAAATACAAACTTTAAGAACTGAAGGTGCTCAAGAGGCTTAATTCTACAGGACAAATAGAAGGAATAGATCACTGTCTTCTGGACAGAAGCCTCCTAGAACTTCTCTCTTGTGCTGAGACTTCTTCATTGTGCCTGGGACCCTAAGCATTATGTATAAATCCTGGACAAAAAAATTTCTGAGCATGTAGACAGGTAATATTGTTACCATGGGTAATTGGATAATTCTGAATAAAGGAAAGAAAGCAAAAGTAATTGAACACTGAGCTTAACTGAGAACACTGAGTTATTACTGGAGACCATGAGCCTGTTTGCTTCCCCAGAGAGTTACAGCTTCAAACCCCAGGGAATCATAGCATTGTTCCACCAAAGGGATTTACCCTCCTCCCTTCCTTTCTCTGGTACCAGATTGTTTGGGGGGCACAGAGGTAGGAGCTTGACCATAGCGACCTTTCAGTGTAACTAGGGATTGGATCTATCAAAAGCCCGCAAAAGCTTGTGAAGTTGATTGCTTCTTTTGAGAAAGTACCTGGTCCATCCCAAACCTAAGCTAATATTATCCAAGGAGAAAAAAGAAGCTCCCTCCTGCCTCACTCACACCCACCTGGTAACACACACATCCTGTGCATTATCATGTTTTCTCTTCCCAGGAGCATGTGATTCTGTGGGTATAGCAGCCACCAGGGCCCACAGCAGCCACCTGTGAGCTCCAAAAAACTAAGCTTTATTATGAAGCAGAAACCGTGGACACTGGCTTTTGTTTTGGCCTTGCCAAAAACATGGTTTGATGTTTTTCATGGCAAAACAGACAGAGATGAGGCATTGGAAACCCAGGGCTTATTTCCACTCAAAAAATTTTGCCACACCATAGTCTCCCATACATGGGCTTGGAATGTTTCCCTCATGATTCTGTGGAAGTGCCTGATATCAACCGGCAACCGGCAACCCAGAGAGCTTAAAATCAAGGAGCCAGTATTCCACATACAATATAGACTAGCATGAGAGAGATCTGAAAGACCACATGCACCAGGACATGGCGGGGGGAGAAAATATATACCCCTGCTGTCAGACTGGAGTGGGAGCAGAGAGAGACAACTGTGATGCAGAAGCTGAGCATTTTCAGGCCACTACTGCCATTGTAGAAGTGTTTGAGTCTTCTTTCTCTTCCCTTTTCAAGGGTATTCTAAAGATTTGCCTATTTTAGGGACACATAACACTCTGAAGGGCCCTCTGGGAGCCCCATCCACCATCCCTACTGTTGCAGCTGTACCATGCACATGGAGAAATGAAGGTGTTTTGAGATTTATTCTCAAAGGTGTTGTTGTGTGTCTTAGTAGTTTGTTCCTTTTTGTTGTGATCCTTTTTTAGAAAATAAACTTTTTTATTGTTAATCTTAAAAGAATAAAGAATAACTAATGAAGGTGTCAACAAAGCCAAGGAAGGAAACATGGAAACACCTCATAGGCCCTGCCATACAATGAGTGTTTTTGCAGAGAGCTGGCACTAAGAAGGTAGCTTTTTGGGTGCCATTCTGTTGTTCAAGTAGGCAATGAAAGAGCCAATCAGAAAGGTACGTTTGCTGACAAATGTTATATGAAGAACCAGGACCACTTCCCTGAATGAGGAGAGCTTTTAAGCACATGAAACTGGTTTTTGTCATTGATTTGAAGGAACTTGAGTCCAACAAACACTTACATGCCATTGTCAGCAAAATGGACCTCACCTTGGGAAGCTGAGTATTAACAAACAAATCTCTAAGGCTGGCCATGTGGTGACTCTCCTGGTCATGATCTTCAGGAATGGCAATGAAGACACTGAGAAGGAAATCAAGAAAGTGCTGAATCTGATGAGGATATATGCTGACAGAAGTCATTTTATGTAATTTGAGCCCATGAAGCTCACAAACAGAGATATGACTGAAGAGAGGGCCGGAGGTTCTACTGGATTCTCAACAGTGATCATGAATGCTATGAATACATGTGAAATCCAACAACTCTTGCCAAAAACAACAAGAAGAAATCCCTTGAAATTTTTTTATGAGGGTCCATGCTGCAGTCCCCAAAACCCTAGGTTCCTGGTATGATGAGGCTCTAAGAGATGAGAAAGAGAAATCCTAAGCTAAAATCTCAGCTAGGGATGGCTTTCTGCCAAAGCCAGTTCACATTACAGGACCAAGTACAACAGCTCCTCCTCAATCAGATTTTTTCATTTTGTGTTTGAAGAGGACAGTCCATGTTGTATGAGGTTCAGGTCCATGATAGGGCTGGATAGAAAAATGTATATCATCTTTCTATTTCTGATTTATGTGACTACTTGGAGATTTCTTTTCCTATCTCCTTCCCTTCCTACATGCCTTTCTTCTTTCTACCTTAACTCTTTCTCTCCCTTTTCCCTCCCTTGCTCCCTTCCTTCCTCCTTTTTCCTTTGTTTCTACTCATTTTACCTTCACCTTGTTCTTTATTTCTCCCTTCCACCATTTCTTCCTTGTTTTCTCATTCCCTGTCCTCCTTCTTTCCTTCCTTCATTTCTTTTCTCTTTTTCCTTTAGTTATTTTTGAAGTGGTGTTCCTTTTTATAAATGGCGTAATTAGCTTTAGAATCTGTGTTCGTAAATGATTTTCATGCACATTTACTGCTCTCTATCAAGTTCAAGAGTAGGACTTTTGCTACCTGTGTATTTAAAGAGGACAGTCAGTGTTCTAAGCAGTTGAGTTGCAGGATGTACCTGAAGGAAAATGGTATACAGAAGTCCCCCCTTATGTGTAAACAATAGATTCCAAGAACCCCTGTAAATGTCTGAAACTTCAGACAGTACTGAACCCTATCTATACTATATTTTCTCCTACACACACATGCCTATTTTAGAGTTCCATTTATCAATTAAGCATTATAGGATAGTAACAAGAATAAGAAGAGAATGGAATAATTGTGAAAACATAGTGTAGTAATGTGCAGGAAGTGGTCTCTTTTTCTCAAAATATGTAATTGTACTGTCCTCTCCCTTCTTCATTAGGAGGGTTACTTGAACACAAGCACTGAGCTATGTGAAAAAAGATTTGAATTGTAGATGTATGAGTAGGGAGCATATACAGCAAGGATGCACTGGAGAAAGCGGTGATTCACATCCAGGTGGGACAGAGAAGACAGTGCATATTTTCATTATGCTACTCAGAATGGCATGCAGTTTAAAAGTTGTGAATTCTTAATTTCTGAAATTTTCTATTTAATATTGTCAGACCATACTTGACCATAGGGAGCTGAAACTGGAAAAACCTAAACCACCAATAAGAGGGGATTACTGTATATAATTTTTGCATTCTTGATTTATGTGGTGAGTGGGAATTTTCCCTTCCTTCCTTCCTCCCTCCCTCCCTCCCTCCCTCCCTCCCTCCCTCCCTCCGTCCCTCCCTCCCTCCCTTCCTTCCTTCCTTCCTTCCTCTTCCCTTTTTCCTTCTTTCCAAATGTTTGTTTGACTCCTTTCTTTATTCTTCCTTCCTGGCCCAGGAGCTTTCAATCAGAGGGGCTCTTTCACTCATCTTGTGGGTCCCCTTGCAAAATCACCAGCCTATGCCATCGACTACTTCATATGACCTGAATATGGCAACAAAGAATTCATTGATCAATCCCACAGAGTTGCCACGTGAGGCCCATAGTTGTATTTCTATTTCCTTTTGCCTTAACTTCTACATTTCCCACTGTACTTTTACTCTGATTACAGTGCCACATGTTTATAGGGTACTCAGTATTAGATGCTCTTTATCCAGACTGCCAAGCTCAATGTGACACAAAATAGTCTCTGAGGTTATTTTCCCTCCAACAATTATGTTGTTTTGCTAGTGTACTCATTCCTCTTCCCCTCTGAAATTCTATATAAGGATTGGGGGCAAAGAAAGATGACTTTCTATGGTATCTTCTTTTTCTTTCTCTCTCTCCCTCTCCTATTTGAAAAGGATTCTCCTTCCCTTGGTGATGAGATCTTCCTTTCTGTAATAACTTCTTCTCTTTTGTGATTTTATAGGCACCACTTACATGTATTGTCATCTTCATATTCCTTGGTGACAAAGCTGAATAATGTGGCCTGCACTATTAAAGGGCTACAGGTAAAGTAACTGACAAGAATAATAAAAATGGCCCTGAATGGTGTGGCTCAGTGAGTTGGGCATCTTCTCACAAATGATAGGTCACCAGTTGGATTCCCAGTCAGGGCACATTCCTGGATTACAGGTTCAGTTTCCAGTCAGGGCGTATATGAAAGGTAACTGATTGATGTTTCTCTCTTACATCAATGGTTGTCTCCTCTTTCTTTATCCCTTCTTTTCACTCTAATGAAAATAAATAAAAATTTAAAAAAATATTTAACACTATATATGCTAAATGGGCTCATTACAAAAGGTACTAAATTAATAACTTCCCATTTAAATATTTATACATGTCTTACAATTTTTTTCATGATAAGACTATATTTTATCTTGATATTTTTCAACAGATAATGTGAATGTGCCTTTAGATGCTACAGAATTCATAGACTCTCACTTAGTGGCAGGTAGATAGCAAGATTCATAATAAATCACCAAGAGGAAAACTGGTGTACTCTAGCCATAGCCACAGCTTTTCAGATCCTTTGTCTTTCCCTACTGCCTCTATTTTTACAAGGAGACAGAGTTTTTGAGTTGCACTCTCATTACACTTTTAGATTGCTTACATCTCTGATATCTTTTTTCCTCCTGACACCTTGGTTGTTTTCACTTTAATCACCTATCCCAGAAATATTGCCCTTTAAAATTCAAGGAATCTTTATTTAGTTATTTCTATTTTGTTGACTCTGAATTCTACATATTTAAAATATTTTATTCAGGGTCAGTCATCCAGCAGAAAAGCACTGACAGACTGCTCTGTCTCATTTGCTATATAAGTGTCTAATACACAAATCCTGCCTCCAAAGATCTCACAATACAGTGGGAAAAACAAATAGTATCTACAAAATGTGACAAATATTACAATAAAGATGTGCACAAGCTGCCACACAATTCCAGCAAAAGAAGTGATCATTGCATGCTTAGCAGGGTCATAGAAGACCTGGCATATGGAAAATGTGGGGAGAAGCATTGAAGGCAGAAGAAGAGCATGAGTAGGTATATGAGAATGATGCATAGGCCTTTGTGTGGAGGAGGGTAGTCTGAGAGACAATTCACCATTCAGAGGGTGAAAGGGTAGTCTTTTCAATGCATGGTGCTGGGCAAAAAGGATATCTACATGCGATTCAATGAATGCAGAACCCCAACTCACAGCATATACAAAAAATGACTCAAAATGGACCAACAACCTAAATATTAGAGCTAAAGCTATAAAACTCTTAAAAGAAAACCTACATAAATTTGGTAATGAATTCATCAATATGACACAAAAACATAACTATAAAAGAAAACAATAGATAAATTGGATTTTAACATCTAAAAAATAATTTTTTGTATCACAGGCTTGCCCGGGTGACACTGTTGGTTGGAGCGTCATCTCATACAAAAGGTTGCTGGTTTGATCCTTAGTCAGGGTGCATACATGAGGCAACTAATCATTGTTTTTGTCTCTCACACATGCTTCTCTCTCTCTCTTTCAGATTAATAAACATATCCTTGGGTGAGTATGTAAAAACTTAAAAATATATGTGTCACAGGGTATTGTCAAGCTAGTGAAAAGGAGACCTATAGAATGGTAGAAAATATTCTCAAATCATATATCTGATAAGATATAGAAATACCCAACAAGCCCAAAAGAAGATGATTGATTCACTTGTCATTAGGGTGATGTAGATCTGAATCTCAATGAGCTATCACTTCACATACTTAAAAAAATGGAAAATAACAAGTATTGGTTGGATGTGGAGAGATTAGAACCTTTGTAAATAAATATTGGTACTGTGAAATGAAACAGCCCCTCTGGAAACCAGTTTAGCTGTTTGTTATAAAGCTAAACATAGAATACCATATGGCCCAACAATTGCACTTCTAGGTTTAAATGCAAAAAAATTGAATAAAGATACTCAAGCAAATTCTTGATAGAAATGTTTACTGTAGTACTATTCACAATATAGCTAAAAGGTAAAAATAGCCCAAATGGCCATCAATAGGTAGATAAGTAAATTATGGCATAAATATGCAGCCATAAAAGGGAAGGACGTACTGATACATGCTACAGTGTAAATGAACCTGAAAAACACTAAGTGAAAGAAGCCAGACATAAAAGATCAGATATTGTGTGATATCACTTATCTTAAAAATCCAAAATAGTAAATCCAGAGTACAGAAAGCATATTGGTATTTGCCAGATGCTGGAGGAGTGGGCCTTAGGGAGGGAATGTTTAATGGGTACCAGGTTTCCTTTTGCAGAAAAGACACTTTGGGAGCTATTGCAATAGATAGAGATGGTGGTTGCACAACATTGTGAATGTGCTAAATACTAGTCAAAATACACATTAAATTGTTAATTTTACATTATGTTGATTGTGCCACAATTTAAAAATTCCCAAGTTAAAAATCTTTCTGGCTGCATGACTATTTCTACTATTACTTGGAGCAGAAATTGGAGGCTCAGTTTCACAGTGCTGTGTGCATTAAAGCAGACTCACAATTGTGTCCTAAGGAGAATTTTGGCCCCATTCACAGGAAGTTCCCAAGCAGGGTAGATTGCCTTCCACTCAGTCATAAATCCTTGTTATGTTCCTCGATTTTCACAGGAGGATGTAGACTCAACATTTAACTCAAGTATTAATTATGGCATATTGTTTATTTGTAACTTAAGTGCTATAATGTAGGCGATATACAATAATGACTATTTGAGATCATTTTACGATAGGCACTTTACAGAGCACTTCATTTTTGTCCCAGGACATTTTTGGTTTCCCATAATTGATCCTGAAATTGATCTAGGCCATATTCCATCTGCCAATAACAACTGCTCTTTTCCTAGGGGCTTTTTCTGGGTGCCACAGCCTGCACAGCCCAGCTGGGCAGGACCCCTCTGAAATAGACATTGTTTGCATTTTTAAACATGAGAAAACTGAGGCATAGAGAGGCTTAGCATCTTCCTGAAGATCACAGAGCTATTAAGTGACGTTGCTGTCATGAAAACCCAGGACTTTAAAGCTGGGTCTCTCAATCACCTTACATGGCCTCTCTCAGCAGGAAGAACACAATATCACTAACCACTTACCTAGGTGTATACAAAACCTAAACTATCTACTGAAGAAGTAATACTAGTAAATGATTAGGGGAAAGTTTTATAATATATGTATTCCTTTAGGTACTCTAAAATTTATTCAATGATTAAATCCAATGACCAGAAACCTTGTACCTGCAATCTACTACACCCTCCCCTAACCACACTAAGGTTGCATTCAGTGAATTTTACTGTGTTGTCATGTTATCTACCTATTTCAGATGACACAGAAATATTCTAAGGGATTTATTATAATGTGTCAGTAGGGATGTTATCAATGGCTTCCTCGTTACATTGTGGTCTTTTAATGAAAACTTTGGGAGAAACTGCTTTCAGATGATAGGATCAGGAAGTTTGACTGTCTTAAGCAGTTCATTTTTATTCTGTGGAGCAAACATGTCAGTCTTCAGTCTTCCTCCATGCACTGCCTGCTAGACATGCATTTTGGCTTTATTCAGAGAAGTGACATGACCATACTATATCTCACCCCTCACTACAGGTGATGTTCTTAATCTTGTTTCAATTTCCTACAATATTACTTGTAATTCATCTTTTCTTATATTTTATATCTTTGTGATACCTTCAAAAGTTTTTTTTGTAATAAATGAGGGCATAAATAAATGCATTTATCAGACAACTGTACCATAGTTTATTTCAAAGCTTTTGATGGCTGCAGAACTACCCTACACATGATGTGGTATATCAGTAATAGTAGACTGTGGCTCTCAGCTTCTTTTGCATCTATCCTGTCTTACACAGTTTAGGAAATGAAATATCCAGGCAAGAACATGTACAAGTTGCAAGAATAGGAACAGAGAAAACCCTCGAAGGAGCTGTGAGTTGAGCATTATGCAAGGCAATGTGTAGTGTAGAAAAGATTGTGTTTCAGGGATTCATACATATCTTAATGCCTGACAAATACAAAAGGTAAATGGGACAGGATGGGGTGGCTGGATGAAGACTCAAAGATGCATCAACAAGTCATAACCATAACCTTATTTCTTGGTTATCTATCCATTTAAGGAATTGTCACTTGCATGCTGGTTGTGGCATTAAAGTATGACAGCATGTGCTTAGTTTCTTGTTCTTGAATAACCACTAGGTATAATCATTTAAGTACATGAACCTCATTTTATCTTAACTTATTCAAGTATGTCCTTAGTGGGGGAAGAGGTATATCTGCAAGTAATAAATGTGTGCTTATTTAAAGACCCGACTGGGTATACAGCATTGAACTTTGTTTATAATAAATATGCAATAATTATTGACAATCTAGGTAGTTGTAAGTGTTCAAAATAGGTTACGTATATTATTTATGGTAATTACTGATGAGCTTTATTAACCTCAGCAATTAGCGAAATGCCAGAAAGTTACATATTGAGTCAGCTGTGTAATAGGTGAGCATTCAGATATGCTGTCAAAACAATTTTCTTAAAGTTTTATTTTAACAGATGTAATGTACAGGGTGTCAATCAGAGTATAGAATATTACTTTCAAACTGGCTAATGCTCTGTTATAACTTTATCACTTTATGTTTTTCTATCACTGTCTTACTTTTTTTATTGTTTTCTAATGAGGCCAGAGGTATGCAGGAAAACAATTTCTTATAAAGATGAATGACAGTTCTTTATCATATTTTGTACTTAATGATGGTATGACAACCACACTGATTCACAGTGACATAAGGCCTTATGGCCCATAAAAATAATCTGGCACTGGAAAAGTCATAATTTGAATATCAATTACAAGTGTAACTAACACACCGGCCAAGATGGAGGCATAGGTAGACACATTGTGCCTCCTCGCACAACCAAGATAGGAACAACAATAATTTAGAAACAGAATAACAACCAGAACTGATAGAAAATTGAACTGTATGGAAGTCAGACAACCAAGAAGTTAAAACAGACATGTTCATCCAGACTGGTTGGAGGGGCAGAGTCAGGCAGCCGGGCTTGGGTCAGGGTGCAGAGAGCAGAGAGCATTGGGACTGGGCGCATAAGGCATTTGGGACACATAAGACCACAGCAGGTGGACCCTGAGCGTGCAAGCAACAGCTGGCAGACCCCCCTGGAGGGGTGGCAACTGGCAGACCCAGCGAGGCAGTGATTGTGAAGCAAGGCACTGCGAGCGACCCAGGATCCCAGCACTGGGAAATAGAGCCTTGGGGCACAGATTGAAAACACCTGTGGCGGGTTGTGGCACAAGGAGAGACTCCCAGTCTCACAGGAGAGGTCCTTGGAAAGTCCCACAGGTTTCACAAGCCCACCCACACGGGAATTGGCACCAGCAGGGCCCAGTTTCCTCGGGGGAAGTGGCAGAAGAGACTGAGGTCTGACAGAGAGTGGAACAAACGCCATAGCTCCCTCTCGGACCCTGCCCCCACATACAACAACACAACCCAGTGACTGGGGTGCTCCACCCTGGTGAACACCTAAGGCTCCACCCCTCATACATAACAGGGGTGACCAGACCAAAGGAAAAAAAAGATGGCTCAAACAGAATTGAAAGCCCCAGAATCAGTACTTTTAAGTGACCGAGAGATAGCCAACCTATCAGATGCACAGTTCAAAGCACTGGTGATTAAGATGCTCACAGAATTAGTTGATTATGGTCACAAATTAGATGAAAAAATGAAGGCTACAATAAGTGAAATGATGAAAAATTCACAGGGAACTAATAGTGGTGGAGTGAAAGCTGGGTCTCACATCAATGGAGTGGACCAGAAGGAAGAAAAAAACATACAACCAGAAAAGAATGAAGAAATATGAATTCAAAAAAATGAGGAGAGGCTTAGGAACCTCCAGGACATCTTTAAACATTCCAACATCTGAATTATAGGGGTACTAGAAGGAGAAGAGGAAGAACAACAAGTGAAAACTTATTTGAACAAATAATAAAGAAGAACTTCCCCATTCTGGCAAAGGAAATAAACTTCCAGGAAGTCCAGGAAGCTCAGAGAGTCCCAAAAAGTTGGACCCAAGGAGGAACATGCCAAGGCACATCATAATTACATTACCCAAGGTAAAAGTGAAGGAGAGAATTCTAGAAGCAGCAAGAGATAAGGGGAGAGTTACCTACAAAGGAGTTCCCATCAGAATGTCAGCTGATTTCTCAAAAGAGACCTTGCAGGCAAGAAGGAGCTGGAAAGAAGTATTCCAAGTCATGAAAGGCAAGGACCTACACCCAAGACTGCTCTATCCAGCAAAGCTTTCATTTAGAATGGAAGGGCAGATCAAGTGTTTCTCAGATAAGGTCAAGTTAAAGGAGTTCATCCTCACCAAGCCCTTATTATATGAAATGTTAAGGGGACTTAACTAAGAAAAAGAAGTTAAAAAACATGTATAGTAAAATGACAGCAAACTCACAGTTATTAACAACCACACCTAAAACAAAACCAAAAAGAAACTAAGCAAACAACTAGAACAGAAACAGAACCACAGAAATAGAGATCACATGGAGGGTTAGCAACAGGGGAGTGGGAGGAGGAGAGAGTGGGGGAAATTGTATGAAGAATAAGTAGCATAGATGGTAGGAAGAGGATAGACCGAGGAGGGCAAGAATAGTATGGGAAATGTAGAAGCTAAAGAACTTACGACAGATGGACATGAAGTAAAGGGGAGGAATGTGGGTGGGAAAGGGTGTGTAGGGTGGAGGGGAATGAAGGGGGGGTAATGGGACAAATGAAATAGCATAATCAATAAAATATATTAAAAAATAAATAAATAAATGAACAAGCAAAAAAAAGTGTAACACAGCATTATTCTGTGCAACCACATAATTCCAACAGCATTGGTAACTAAAGTTCTGTCATTAGATCTGCTGAATTATTTTTGAAATTTGCATGGAGAACCAGCAAAAAGTTGATTAGTGGACTTCACTTAAATTAAAAGCTTTGTCCCTCAAATGATATTATCAAGGAAGTAAAAAATATCACCCACAACTAAAAATGAAAAAGACCACCCAACTAAAACTGTGCAAAGGGCTTGAATACATAAAAGTTAAAAATAGCACATGACTCCTAAATTTTACTTTTAGGTATATACACAAAATAACTGAAAACACTCAGATACTGTGTGTCATTATTCACTGCAACATTATTCACAATAGCCAAAGGTGGAGAAATACCAAGTCCCACCCACACATGAATGGATAAATAAATGTGGAATATATATACAATGGAATACTATTCAACCCTAAAGGAAATTAAGATCTCATACATACTACCACATGGATAAATATTAAAAATAGTATGCTAAGTGAATATTATCCAAATGCAAAAGGATAAATATTGTATGACTCCACTTATATGAACTATCTGGAAGGGAAAAAAAATCACATAATCAGAATGTAGATTAGAGGTTACCAGGGCTGGATGGAGGGGAGAATCAGAATCATTGATTAGTAGTTACATAATTTATACTTGAGGTGAAGAAGAAGTTTTGGAAACAATCATGTAGATATGCAACATTCTGAATGTACTGAATGCCATGGAATTGTACATTAAAATGAGTAAAACGGCAAACTTTATGTCCTATATACTTTATGACAGTCAAAATTAAAATGTATAAAAAGTCATGTACACTTTAGTATAACAGTTGAAAACCCCCTTTCTTCCAAGTCTACCTTCATCCTGATTTTTCCTTCCACTGGCTTGGTGTTCTGAAAGAGTTGGCTTTCAAACAAGTTCTTTTTATTAAGCGATAACCATTTTCCTCTTCTTACTAAAAGTTGAAATTGTTCAACCATGTTTTTTTAGAGGGTGAGGGACCAAAAGTGTGGTTCTTACACAGGGTCTGGTACAATTAGCACCCCCTTTTTATTACAAACCCTTTTATTACAAAAGCATAAGCAGGTAAATCTGTAACATAACAATATCACACTCAAGCACACCATAGGATGTTTTAGGTGATGTGTTAAAATTAAAACTATAAGTTATTACACCCATTTATTACCTCACCAACCATAATCAAGCAGGCATTACTTCTGCCAGACCTTGTATTTTTACAAGCTGGAGTGGAGGCTGTTATATCCTACTTAGATAACCCTTAAAAACTGAAGCCCAGCTAGTGGAAGTACTGCCTATTGAGAGTTTGCAACTGTCAGCCCTTTTGGAGAATTGTCCCTCATGAAGAGAAGAGAGCCAAGGTCAGGTCTTTTTTCACAGGCGGATTGCATCCAATGACTGGTTGGTGCAGGGATATACAATCTTGATTCTAACACCCAATTTAGGACTAATTTGAAGAGCCTTTCTACATTCAGAGCTTCATGTGGGGTCAGCTAAGAACTTTTGGTGACTGAATCACAGCCCACCCTCTGCTTAATCCTGTTTCATTCTCTTCTACCACAGATGTTGTTCCTGAATGGACTCCTTGATAAACTTTATGAAACTAATGTTTTAACATATGCTTTGTACCCTGACATTGAACTGTATTAGTTATGATAATTCTGAATGATATACAGGTATTTTTAAATTTAATTGAATTATTTATTAATGTTTTACAGTTATAGTTTATTTATAGCAATACTATTTATTGGGTTAAGAGGCCAGACCCTGAAGCCAGACTGCCTGCACTCAAGCCAAGCTTCACTACTTAATGTTCAATTACTTTAGGCAAGCTGCTGAAACTTAGGAGCCTCAGTTTCATTACCTTTTCTTTTTCATTGTTGTTCAAGTACAATTGTCTCCATTTCCCCCCCACCACTCTCCCTGTCCCACCTCCCACCATCCTCAATCTTACTTCCCTTTGACTTTGCCCATGGGTCCTTTATAATCAGTTTCTTTATGTTTAAAATTAAAATAAGAAAAATACCTCATGTCAATAATTCTATGGGGATGAAATTAATATTTTTATGGTGCTTAGAACACAAGCATATGAGACCATGTAAATGCTTATTAAATAAAATTTAAAATATAGCCAACAATGTGTGTATGAAATTATCAGATAAAAAGGGTAACACTTTCTAACTCAGCTATGTATATATAATGGACATGGATAGTGTTTAATTAAGGGACACTGTAGCTAGGGAAAAATTTAAGGACATTCTTTGTATTAGAAATGTAATTCCCAGCATCATAATTGGTGTTATTTAAATGTGAAATCTAACTTTTGCTTTTTAATTGTTCATTCAGTTAGTCATTAGACCTCCGGAGAAAAGTGCTGTGTGTGGAATACTGCAGTTATCCCTGTAGTAAGATCAAGTCTAGTGTCTCTATTAGATGTTGCTACAATATAATGAAAAACAAACCTACTTTAAAATTATGTGACTTAGAATGACAAGACTTTACACTAACTCATAGGTTGGGGTAACTGGGGTCTAGATAACTGAGGTGGGACTTTTTGTGTCATATCCAAGACTCCATACAAATAACAAACTTTACTACAACCAGCTCTTTGAGCGACTCAACATTTTTTACATTTATTTATGTATTTTTAGAGAGAGGGGAGGGGAAGGAGAAAGAGAGGGAGAGAAACATCAATGTGTGGTTGCCTCTCACCCATACCCCATTGGGGACCTGACCTGAAACTCAGGCATGTGCCCTGACTGGGAATCGAACCAGAGACCCTTTGGTTCGCAGGCCGGTGCTCAATCCACTGAGCCATACCAGGCAGGGCAATGAGAAAGTCAACATTTAATCTTACACTATGGATTAGTTTCATATATTTTTAGTTATATAGGGGAAATGATGATTCCATTCAATGTAAAACATCCAGTCTTATATTTTCCTCTTTTGCCTAGACACAGAACTCATGACCTTTTGCAGCTGTTTACTCTTCCTGGATTGTATCTAAAATGACTGCCTTTCTTATAGCAACTGGGCAGATACTGGTTCCCCTGCCTTCTTGACAGAAGTAGACAGTCATTACTGAGTTAAATTTATGTTTTTATTACCTGTAAACGATGCTCTGATATTAACCATAAATTCTATCACAAGAAAAACTGACAGGAGAAAGAAGGCAATTGGTGTGATATTCTTGTACACAAGCAATTGATTCCTGGGTATGTTAGCAAACTCTGCAAATATGAAATTGGTTTATTTGTGAGGGCTCAGTTTTGAGACTGCTAAGCTGGTAAATAAGAAATTATAAACATACATAATGATTATAATATATATATATATATAACTCTAATATCTAGTTACATATACATATATTTGTTATAGAATATTATATACAGAATATGTAGCACTCCATATAATATATAGTTACATCTAGCATAACATGTATAATGTATTTATCTCTCTATATACACATGTTTAGGTAGTTAAAAAGTGTTAGATAATGGTTAGATTACATTCTAACCATTTTCAGTTCCTTATATGTGATTTATATTTCTGAGGCTCTCTATTTTTCCCATACTCAAAGACTCACCCCGCAAATAGTGGGGGTGTGACATCTTATTACCACCATCTATCTTTTTTACCATCAAGAAGTGTCTCATTATGCATTTATCCCCATTATATCTGTCACCCCATGAAAGCCCAATCATCTGAGTGATCCTTCATTCTCTGAATGGTTAACACCAAGGGCAGTGAACATCTCCTTTCCTGGCTATAATTCTCATCTGTTCCTAAATTCTAAATTTGCATCACACCATATTCTGGAAATTTTAATCTGTCATCAGGAAAATCACTTATATCCCCTATCTCAATGTCTTTAATGTTCTCTGTGCCTTCTTGCACTACTTGACACCTGGCTCTCTCCCCCGTGAGGACAATGCTTCTCCTGCCCAGATGTTTCATGTAGTGGTTCTTTTCTCTCTTATACCTTCCCTCTCCCCTAAAAATCTTTAGCTTTCCATCTTAGGCCATCAAACAAAATCGCCTAACAAAATTAGTTAATTATCAACTCTACATCAGTCTCTCCTTCCTAGAAGGTTTGATAGTCCCATCTCCAACTCTTTATATAATTCTTGGAGATTTTACTATCCTGTCTGTAACTGTCCCCAGTCATCTTGCTCTTGAACCCATTACAGCCATTCATACCTGGTTTCATATCCTAGATTGAGTCATTCTCAACAACTGAAATTCCTCCATAATCCCAGTTTTTAGTATCTCATCCTCTTACTATTGCCTTTTGATATCCCAGTTCCAGGAACTCTTCAATTTCTTCCCTCCCGATGTCCTCACTTCATATAATCAATTCCGTGATCCATAACTACCACTAACTCTCATGCATATACTCTCATCTTCCATACTTGTCTCTCTGCTCCCAACTTACTTGATCTACTTGTAAGTGGTGAGGTCATCCAAGCCTGCCTATCTGTTCGCATGAGTGTGGCTGGAGAAAAGCATACAATCATGCTGAAAGGTCTCACTTTCAATCCACAACTATTAATCCTAAATGAGCCCTAAATGACACCTTAAAATTATATCACATTTTCTGAGCTTTCTCCCTCTGCCCATTTCATACCTTTTCCTTTCTTCTCATACAGCCAAAACCACCTCCCACATCCTCACTCTCAACTGATGACTGATAATTCTTACTTATTGAGAATACAGAGGCAATCAAATGGAAACTTCCAAAAGCCCTTACCACCTCAACAGCCCAGACACATGTACATGTGACCATATGGTCTGAGTTCCCTCTTTTTATTATGGAGGAATTGCCAGAAATTTTGTTCAGGTCATTCGTTCTCTGTGTTCACTGGGTACCATTTCTACTGGCTCCAGACATTCTTTATCACTCATTTTATCTGTTCCTCCTTCTAATTCATTCTCATTTGCATATAAAATACTATGATTTCTCCTGTCTTTAGAAGAAATTCCTGTGCCCACACCATCTCCTTCAAAGATAACTTCCCATTTCCTACCCCCTTCATGCATAACAAAGCTCTTCAAAAGAATTGAGGAAACCTCAAGAGTTGAGAGCTCCAATTTATCACCTCTTGTTTCCTGTTGAACCAGTTTATGCAAGATTTATTGTTACATTTCATCTAAACAACTATTGTCAAGGTCATTACTCTCCTTATGTTGCTAAATTCAATGACTAAATCGTACTTCACATCTTACCTTGCTTCACCCACCCAATGATCATCTCTTCCACTCTGAAGCAGTTTTTCACTTGTTTTCCAAGACACAATACTGTCCTAGTTTTTTCCTGCTTTGCTTTCCACAGTGTTAGTGTTTTCCCTCATTCTTCCTCTTCTTACATCCTCTGAATGTTGGAATTTGCCAGGACTTACTTAATCTTTGGATATCTTATTTCCTCTCTATAGTTATATTTTCAGTGATCTCATTATTATTACAAGCAAGCATGGTGTAAAAAGAATGGATAAACTTCTATCTGTGCCTTCCCTCTTCAGAATATGTAAATATCCAAGTATGGTTTTAGTGATAAAGTAATGTTTGTGAGTTTAAATGATACTTCCTAAATGTGATTATTTTGAGATGCATGGTTGATTTGAATCAGCTCTTGCCTCTTTGTGCTCAAAGATCTTTTAATGAACTAATCTGTTATTGTAGTATAATGAAATAGAAGAGGTGGATTTTCATAAATTATATACTTGTCAGTTTGTACTTGTGACCTTTGAAATATGAAGTCAGCTACATTAATCTTTCATAACTCTGCAAGGGAATTCATAGAATTAAATTAGTAACATAAAGTATCTCTTACTTTGCTATGAATGATCAAGAATCAAGTAAAATGATAAAAGTAGAAAGAATAGTTTTAGAGTCAAATGGGCCTGGTGACTTCAGTGCATGTGTAATTTAATCACAACGTAATATTTTCTATTGTATTATGTTTTAGAAAATATGTTCTTTTTATTAACTAAATATATCTCACAAAACAATGATTCATGAGAAATGTTGAACTTAGGAAGACAAAGTGGAAGATAAAAGCCTTATGTATAAATATTCTAGTTAATCTTATACTATTTGTTATATTCTCTGAAAAACTCTTTTGTTACTATAACTTGTAATATTTATTACTTTGTGCAGGTGTTTTAATCTTGTTATGTCAATTTTCCTAATTATAAAATGGGAAAAATTACTTTACTTAACTCACAGGGGTTTTTCTGATAATTAAATGAGAATACCCAGAACAGAGACCAGCGTGTATGCAGGTCTGTCCAGAAAAAGCCCAGCCATCATTAATAGAATGAGAATGGTTTGTGTGACATCGATGTTACCTGGCAGCCAAGGACAGTGCACTGGAATGCACATGTGTGAACAATAATGACTTCACTGTACTACTCAGTGGGGGCAGTAGACACCTTTGAATGAGCACATGTACTGTGGTCGTCACTTTCAAATAACTGAGTGAGTAGAGCAATGAACCTGCATGAAATTTTGTGTTAAGCTTGAACATTCCCCCATAGAAACTATTCAGATAATTCAGAAGGCTTTTGGGGAACGATGCAATGAGTGCAGTGCAAATAAAAGTGTGGCACAAATGCTTCAAAGATGGTTGAGAATCTGCTGAAAGTGATCCATGTTCTGGAAGGTCTGTAACAAGTGAAACACCTGAGAACATTGAATGTGTATGGGCTCCAATCAACAAATATCTGTGACTGACATTTCAAGAACTCAAAGCTCATCTGGGGATTCCAAAAACTACTGTGTCTGAGATTTTGATGCAAGGTCTTGGCATGAATCATGTAATGGCACAATTCGTTCTGCAGATTTGCTATTAGAGCAGAGGGACCACTGTGCTGCAGATGCTAATGACTTGATTCAAACTGCTACCAATGAACTACATTTCCTTGAAAAGGTGATAACTAGAGATGAATTGTGGGTGTACATCTATGATCCAGAAATGATGAACCAGTCATTCCAATGGACATCACCTGGTTCTTCATGCCCAAACAAGTCACAGCAAAATCGCAGCAAGATCAAGTCCATGTTAACTGTGGTGTTTGATTGGGAAGGTGTTGTCTATCATGACTACTCTACTACAGGCCAAAAAATTAATAAGCAGTAGTAGCTCAATGTTTTTCATCAGTTGAGAGATACAATATGATAAAAATGGCTACTGGTAATTGGCAGCTTCACAACAACAATGCACCTACTCATGCATCATGTGAGGGGGTGGAGGATGAGGAGGAGAAAAAGGAGTTCTCTGTTTCTTCCCTTCTTCTCCTCCTTCTCCTGCTCCTCCTTCTACTCTACCTTCTTCTTCTTCTATGAATAATCTTCATTTCCATCTTGGATCAGTTAAGGAACTGAACCGTGATTATGGCAGCAATTTTGAGGCTTCAAATGGAGACCCAGAACTGTCATAGAGTGGAAACAAACATACTAGAAGTCAAAAGGTTTTTTTTCTTCATAGAAAGCAATGATACGAATGGTTTTTGATGTAGTTTCTTCTGTGAAGTATTATAGAACATGAGTTTTGTGGTTTCTTATCTGAGAAATCCCAGTTGTCCCTTTTAACACTTCCCAGAGAAGCAAGGGCATACTGTTTAATAGGACTGAATGATATCTTTTGTGATAAAATGGTAATAGGGCACTTGCAATGTATCATATTGTAATTTTTTAAAGGTAATTTCTGTCTGTTAACCAAGGAGTTACCTGTTTGATTCCCAGTTAGGGCACATGCTTGGGTTGCAGGCCAGGTCCTCAGTAGGGGGCACATGAGTGGCAGCCATACATTGATGTTCCTCTCCCCCTATTTCTCCTTCCCTTCCCCTCCCTCTGAAAATAAATAAAATCTTTAACAAAAAGGAATTTCTTAAAAATGTTTATTGAGCCCTGGCTGGTGTAGCTTAGTGGATTGAGCACCAGCCTGTGAACCACAGGGTCACTGGTTCAATTCCTAGTCAGGGCATATGCTTGGGGTGCAGGCCAGGTCCCCAGGGGGGATGTGCAAGAGGCAATCACACATTGATGTTTCTCTCTCTCTCTTTCTCCCTTCCTCTCTCTCTAAAAATAAATAAATAAAATCTTTAAAAAATGTTTATTGAGGTAACAATACCTCTTTTCAGCATTTCAGTTACCCATGGTCAACCAAGTTTTAAAAATATTAAGTGGAAAATTTCATAAAGAAAGAATTCGTTAGTTTTAAATTCTTAGTAGCATGATGAAAGCTCTAGCTGACCTGCTCCATCCTGTTGGGGATGTGAATCATCCCTTTGTATAGAGTATACGTGATGCACAGATGTTGCCAGTCTTATTAGCCACTTAGTAACCATCCTGGTTATGAGATGGACTGTTGTGGTATCACAATACTTGTGTTCAAGAAGCCCTTATTTGTTTAAAGAAGCCATAGAATTTGAAGTTGGTTGGGCTCTTTTTTATTGTAAGGATAAAAGCAGCACTCCTTTCGAATCTCTAAAACCTAGGATGGTTGAAAGCCAAAACAATTATTTATATAGTTTTAATTGTAATAACTGGAGTGAAAATCCACATATCTTGCAGTACCCTTAACAATAACATCACATTTTTTACTTCCAGTATCCTTATTCTTGGGTTAAAAATATGCAGCATATATAAATATTTTATAACCACTAAATTATTTTCAGGATGTTTTAGAAACATGTCAAGATATTTCTTTTTTATTTCTAGAAGCATAATTGACTGTAAAGTTTCCATAGAAATGAAGTTAAAAATTTATAATACTCAGTCATCTAATCAAAGTTCTATAATCAAACCTACGTATTGCTCTGTTGGAATTTTAATAGTAATGTTGCTTATGTCTTCTTCAGACACCATTTTCCTTTTCCCAAATTAAAAATGTGAGGCAGAAAATTTCAATCTAAAACAAGGCCTGCGAGAACATAAAAATATAAATTTCTTGCATATCTTTTTTCTCCTAAGAGTTTCTGCTCAAATTCCAGAGAGTTTTAGGGATGTAGACATGTTCCCTTTAATCACCTGGATTGGTAATTATGCGATTAAAATTAAATATGAGGTTTTTACCTAGCCTATTTGTTGTAGTATACCAGAAAAACCAAATAGTGATGCAGAAATAGACTGTTTACTAGGCACTGGACCATTATATCAGAGAGCTCAAAGATATTCTATAACTTTTATAGACAGATGTTTGTAAACAGCACATTGATGTAATTGTACAATATGTGTTATATAAATTATGTAGGGCCAGTCTCCATTATTTACTTAGCAGGTCATTGGAGATTAACTGTGTGTTTTCCCTTTCAACTGGATAATGTGTTGATATTGTACTTTTATTTGTGTGTGTCTAGTTTCTGTGTCTATCACTCAGGTTATATTCAAACACAGGTTCTTTTTTTGTTATTGTTGTTCTGTGAGCCACCTTTTCTCTCTGTAGATTCCTATCTGCTCATGTCCATTGAGACAGATAATTGAAAAAGGACTTCACTACCTGTTGTAGTGGAAATACAATGAAAAGTGAATTCATTGTAATTGAGTGATGCTTGCATTGTCATGGCACTAATTTCTTAAAGACTTACAGGACAAGATCAGTGATATAATAATTATAATTTTCATCACATTAATTTCCAACTTAAGGCTCTAACACAGTGAAGCTAATTATAACCAGAATAGTTTATATAGTTTCCTTAATTATTCTCTCAATTTACACCTAACTGAATGTTTATTGTTTATTTTACATTCAAGATCCAGAGTGTTCAATACCAGCCTGTAAAGTTTAGAATGAAAAATAAATTTTAGATATTTCATTATAGTACAAATGTGCTATGTGTTGTAAATACACATAAATTTGACCATGCTTACCAATTTTGAAGTTCTAGTAGGTACATGATTATTCATAACACAAGAATTTAGCATAATAACCTTGACCAGCATTTCCCTACATAGCGAAAGGTCACCAGTTCAATTCCCTGTCAGGGCACATGCCTGGGATGTGGATCTGGTCCCGGTCCCGGTCCCAGTCAGATCTTTTATGGGAGGCAACTGATCCATATTTCTCTCTCAAATCGATGTTTCTCTCCCTTTCTTTCTTGCTCCCTTCCCCTCTCTCTAAACATAAGTAAATAAAATCTTTAAAAAATATATAGCATAATACATTTCAAAAGCTCTATCACTATTGTGTCCCCTTTTCATAGGTTCAATATATTTTCTGTGCATTTCACTTTTAAAAGTATAATACCTGACATATTTGTGAGGAGCATAAATGCCCTATTTATTTGGCCTCTGGTGCACATAGCCCCAGAGTACTGTAGAGCATTAATTACTGTGTAATTAATGTCTGTACAGATAAATTATATTTTTATTTCTCACAAGATCATTGACAATATCTCCTACATCTATATTGAAAAATATATGCTATATAAATATATAATCTTATATTTAAACTTATTTTTGAGACAGTTAATTACAATTATATTTATTTTTCACAATTAAAAACATAATAGTGCTCATTTTGTAAACAGAAAAGCAATTTAAATTTTTAAAAAATATTTTACTAAGTTAATTTAAATATACATTAATAAGGTGCATAAAATAAGTATTCTGAGTCAAGAATTACTGGAATAAGAAAAAATTATAAAGCACATAACACAAAAACACTTGTTATAGTGTCACACTCATTTTTGTAAAATTATCATAAATTAGAGATTGTTGCCACAATGAGCAAATTCATGTGTCCACTATGGCCATTGGCATTTGTCATATAATTATATGTGTAAAGTAGATTTCCCATGTGCTAATCTAGTGTTTTCTAATATAGTGTATATCTTTCAGATATATTCCTTTTTTAAAAATTTATTTTAATTGTTATTGCAGTACAATTTTCTATCTTTTACTCCCATCCCAGCCCACCAACTCATAGTAGTATATTTTTATATTACTTTGTATTCATTTGTATCATCTTGTATTGTTTACCAGTTACCAGTCATTCTCTTTTGAGGGGCAGATTTTGTGTGTGTGTGCATGCAAATGCACATGTGCTTACTCATATATTTATATACAAGGTCTGGCAGAAGTAAGGCCTGCTTGAGTGTGGTTGGTGGGGTAATAATGTGGGTATAATAATGTCTAGTTTTAATTTGAACATTTCACCTAAAATGTCATATGGTGTGCTTGAGTGTGATATTGTGTTACAGAGTTACATGCTTATGATTTTGTAATAAAAGTGTTTGTAATAAAAGGGGCATTATTTGTGCCAAAACCTGTATATTCATAGTTTTATATTAGGCGTTTATTTGTGTATAAATACCAGAGGGAATTACATGATAATGTATAGCAAGGAAGTTTCATATTTCATGACATAGTTTATTTTCTCATATCGCAAACATGACCACATAAACTAAGAGTCAAAGGAACTGGAAATACTTCTCTCTCGAAATCAGGTGGAGAATAATGTAGAAGTCACCCTGACTGGTGAGTTACTTTTGAACAGCCTTATCTCAAAACTGACAGATTGTGCAGTCGTTTTTGAAAAGGAGTTCAGATAATTGTAATAAAGATGACAGCATAAGAGAAGTGCAATTGTGAGTATTTTTAAAACATAGAAGCGTACTTTGCTTGAGTTGCAGAGTGCTGATTACCCACTTAACTTTTCTTATTTAATACATCATGTGGGAAGTGTTCAGTGAATGCTCAGTTATTACATTTGCTATCTTCACTTAGTTGTCACACCACTAAATGACAGTAATTAAGATTATTAATAGATTTATAAGACATTGATTGTGATTCTATCAACAGTGAATACAGGACAATCTGTAATAACTGCAATTTCCATTTCTAGTCTACTTTAGTTTCTTTCTTTGTTTTTATGACATCCTTTTGATTTCAGGGAGTATGTTTGAGATTATGTTTTGCAGACTAAATTTGAGAAGCACAAGCTTGGATCAAATTCCTCCTATTTAAAGAATTAGGAAATTTGACATAAATTAGACACAATACCAAACATTTTTCATAATCAAGCATTAAGCCATATATTACATGTAAATTACAGCTTTTTATTTGTAAATTTGGCATCTAATATTAACTCAAAATGATTTAAAATATGTATAATTTCTCAAATATGCATATTTTCACTTGAAAAAATTAATATGCTGCCAGAGAAATGGAAAACACACATTTTGAAAAAGCCATGGAATGTTCTTATAAATTTTGCCCTCTTGAATATATACTAAGATACTGATTGGGGGTACTTTATCTTTTTAGGTAAGCACTGGTAATGAAGTGTTTTGACCCTGCTGATAGGATAGCGATTTATGATCATATCAGTCATTATTTTCAGAGGCATCCAATGCCTGCTAACAAGTAAAATTTAATACCATAGTGTTTGTGTTTTGTATAATACCAGTAAAAATTAAAGGAATATTAAGCTGCTAACATAATGGCAAGATAATCTTCTTTCTGTTCTTCTCATCTAAAGTGATGCTTGCTTCTATAATTTCTATAGTGCTCAACAAAGCAGGATTTGGGGTTTTTTTTGTTTGTTTGTTTGTTTGTTTTTTAGCTACAGGTAGATGCTAATAATAATTAGAGGAAGATCTGTTTAAAAGTTTAGCTTTAGGACTCAAATTTTTTTGCCAAACTTGTCTGCAAGTAAATTTACTGAGGATTGAAACTACCAATTCGTACAGATGGACAAAACCATCTTGATTTAAATTTCAGACAGTGACTTGGGCCTTCGTAATCTCTCTGACACTTAGTCTTAAGACTTCTCAAAAAGTTAATATGATGATCTGGCAAATCAAACCCCAATGATGCAAACTTTTTCAGTTGGCTTCCAAATGAACTAAATGGGAATGAGCCTAATTCATACTGAAATTGAAATTTGTATAGCAGTATTTCATTAAAGGGTAAGAAAACCTATGTTTATATATTAGTTTATTTAATTTGTTAAAGATTTTATTTATTTTTTAGAGACAAGGGAAGGAAAGGGGAGACAGAGAGAGAGAGAGAGAGAGAGAGAGAGAGAGAGAGAGAGAGAGAGAAACATACATCGATCGGTTGCCTCTCACATGGCCCCAACTGGCGATCCAGTCCACAGCCCGGGCATATGCCCTGACCAGGAATTGAACCAGCAACCTCTTGGTTCACAGGTTGGTGCTCAATCCACCGAGTCACTCCAGCCAGGGATATATTTATATATTATTTATAAAGCAAGTCAACCACAAAATTGGGCATGCATTTCCTTCCAGGAACAAAAATATCTTCCGTAACTTGCTTCATCCATATATATTTTGTTTTAGTTTGCAGTTTTATCAACTCTGTTCTGATCTAATTACTTCAATGATAAAAATGTAAATGAGATATAGCTGAAGGGGTTATGAGAGAGAGGGCAAAATAATTGTAACATTTTATAATAAAGGCTATTTCTATTACTTAACTAAAAATGTTCATTTTTAGCAGTTCCAGAAATGTGTTCACTAACATAAATTAGCCTTTCCCCAATTTAATCTCACTCAGATGAGGTTACACCATAATCACTTAGGCATATTTTCTTGCATGCATACCTGTAAGGCTGAAATATTTTTTCAACAGAAAATCAATGAGTCATTATACATGTTAGTTAGGAATATACTTCAGCTATTTTAACAGTGACCAAATAACAGTGACAAAGAAAATGGGCTTATTTGTCTCTCACATGTAAGCTTGGACTTGTAGGTGGTCCAGGCAGTACAGTGCCCATGCCCCTTGGGATCGTCCAGAGACTCAGATTCTTTTTCTTTTGTTGTTCCATCTCCCCACCCCACCCACCACACTGTCCTCATCTGTATGATCAGTTGTACAGTCATATTTCCATGGAGAAGCAAACAGGTTCTTTTTAAAGCCATGATCTGAAGATACACACATAATTTCTCCTTGCATCCCATTGGTTACAACTCAGTCATATGGACCCATCTAGTTGCAATTGAGGCTGGAAAACATTTCTTAACAGGTCCAGGTAAAATTAGGTATCTTCTATTATCTGAAAATAAGAACAAAAGAAATAAATACTGGGGAGACAGCAGTATCTGCCATACTTTATTATAGATTTATGAAACTTATCCCTCTATTCAAAAGTACTTACTGAGAATCTGTTATACATGAAGTATACTTCTGTGTTACTTTAGATAGTTAGGTAATTATGAATAAGGAAGGTAGCAAAGGGAATCAGACATTGTTGAGCATAATCAACCAGGGAGCATAAGCCTGTTTACTTCACCAGGAAGCTACAGCTTCACATGCTCCAGGGGACTACAGCATTGCCCTGCCAAGGATTAACACCCCTCCCTTCTGCACTCCAGTACTGGTTGTTGGGGGAACAGGGGGAGATAAGCAAGTGCCAGTAGAAGTCAAAATGATGCGGGGAGGGGGGGCGGGGGGGAGGGTGCTTGGCCATTAGAGGCCTGTCACTCTAACCCAAGAAGGAGATCCATTGGCTAGGAAGTGGGCTCATCAGAAGCCCACAAAAGCTTGAAAAGTTGCTTGTCTTTTTTTGAAAGAGCACCTGGTCCTCTCCAAGCATTAAAAGTGTAATCCCAGCTTAACAAAGAAGCTTTCTCTCTTTCCCACCCTGGGAACCCATGCTAGCCGGAGTGCTCACATGTTGTCCTTCCATAACCATGTGACCCTAGCAAGGCACAAATGCAGGCTCCAGGCAGAAGCCTGAGTACCGCAGCATAGCAACAGATTGCAGCCAGGAACACAGGCTAAGCTATATGGATGGGGACTGAGACTGCTTAGCAGCTGTCTGTGGACTCCAACGGGCTAAGCTTTAATATGGCATAGAAACTGTGGAAACTGGCTTTTGTTGTGGTCTTGCTAAAGACACAGTTGGACTTTTGCCATGGCAGGACAGATGGAGATGTAACATGGGGGTAGCCTTCCACCCAAATAAACATTGCCATACCACAATCCCTCATGTGTGGGTCAGTGAAATACTTTTCTCTCAATCCACTGAAAGAGCTTCACTTGCACCTGTAAAACCTGGTGACTCAACGTGCTTACATTCATGTCCCGCTCCCCCGCCACCCTGTCACCTCTCTGTCCAACCTGGTTTCTCTACTCTTTAAGACAGAGCCCATTAGGTTCTAGTAAGCATGTCTCACCCCCTACTAAGACTAGAAATCTCCAAGCCCCATGGAGTAGACAAGGAATAGAGTTACTAATCACAGTCTCCTGGTGACTGAGTCATTTCCCAGGAAAAGGACTTTCAGAGGGTGCTGTTTCTTGTGAATATAGTAGTCTTGAAATGTACATGGTAGAGTTCAGGGAATGTTAAATATTCTTTTTAGTTTATTTTTATTGTTGACACTATTACAGATGTCCCCTTCTCCACCCTTTGCCCACCTCTCCCTAGCTCCCACCCCCACTTCCCTCTGGCCATCACCACACTGTTGTCTATGTTTATGTGCCATGCTCATATGTTCTTTGGCTAATCCCTTCCCCTTCTTTCATCCAGTCTCCCTCCCCCATACCCTCACACAGCTGTCAATCTGTTTCATGCACCCATGCCTCTGTTTCTATTTTGTTTGTCAGTTTATTTTGTTCATTAGATTGCAATTGTAAGAATAACTCTCCCATCTTTACTGGATGAGATGAAAGTACTTATTTTTTCTTAGAAGTGCAGAAAGAATTATGCAATTAATATTTTCTCTTATATGCACCCAATTATATTCCATATGTCAAAAATGTTTGATATCTCACATAACTTTCTTCTATCAGCTAATCAGTAATACAAAGTTTGCGAAAGGACACATTATTGTTAGATCATATACTTTAATGATGTTATTATTAATGGTTGCTAACTCCTTTAATCTGTTTGACTAATTTAATTTTGTAATTGCAAATAATTGCCAGATTAATCACATAGGGCTTAAATTTATAAATAGAATTGGAATATATCCACATGGAAAGAGTAGAATCTTCTATTGCCAACTTTCTCAATTGCTCTTCAATTTATGGAAGTATTTCTTTAAATTAAAATTAAACAGATAGAAACCAAACCCACTTATCTTAGAAATTTTGCTGTAACCTGCATCCAGAGTTTGTTTTAGTAAAATAATAGAAGAAATTTTAGAAATAGAATTTTTAATAAATGAAACCCTGTAAGCCTCCTTTCTTCAACTAGTAGTAAAAACTGATTAGTAGGCAGATCAGGAAAGCAGATATTAGAGTGGATTAACCTCAGGGTTCAAGTGTGTAACACTTAATTGACAATTTTCAGAGCTAAATAAATTTTTTAACTATTTCATGATTAAAATGGAGCCAAATTTAAGTAAGTAGGTAAATGATATGTATATACACTGGGAATGCCCAGTTTTATCCAGGCGTAAAAAGATTGTTTTGTGTAATCCTGCTACAGTTACCTGCAATTTAAGGGTTAAATTCATTTTAGAAATTTACCTGGGATTAAGTGTTTGAACCTTGATTTCTATTGGAAGCCTACCCTGATGAAGGAAAATGAGTCTCTGTATAAAAAATGATAGACTTAAGTGCTGCTACATAGGAACCACTGTAATGTGTTCTCACCATTTTTTTCTCCATTTTTCCTACTCTCGTAGTTGTCCACACTATTTTGAAACCACTCTTATTCTTCATAAACTTTTTTTAATTTGTAGTTTTATTTATTTATTTATTGTTGTTCAAGCACAGTTGTCTCCATTTCCCCACCACCACTGCGCACCCCCACCCCAGCCATCCCCACCTCTCAACATCAATCCTACCCCCCCTTTGGTTTTGTCTGTGTGCCATTTATACGTGTTCCTTAACAACCCATTATAATATGTTCTCACTATTTTAGTGCCTATAAATTTGTCATGTTGTTAATAAAGACGTTATTAATCAGATAATAGGAATTGATTAAAAGATGCTACCTAAAATATTTGAACAATGCTAAGAGAATAGACCCTAAAAACTCTTATCACAAAGAAATAAACATCTTTTGTATCTATATGGGGTGATGGATGTTAATTGAATGTATTGTGGAAATCATTTCACAATACATGTAAGTCAAATTATGCTGTACATCTTAATTTTATATAGTGCTTACTATATGGCAATCCTATCTCAATAAAACTGAAAGAATAAAAATAAAAAGTTACTATCTAAAACATCCACTTTCTCCTAGATGAGTAAGATCTATAAGGAATCTGCCAACATCATTCTGGGAAATTTGAAATGCAGATTAGGAAAATAATCTCTCAAACAGGTTTTGAAAATATTATTTTAATATGACCCTAATTTTACTGCTTTATTACTTTTCATAATTAAAATAGTAATTACTATTGTAAACAACTCTATGGAAAAATTGTAGGTTTATATTCACCCATCATTCTCTTTGAAGTAGTTTTTTTCTCTGCTGAGTGCTACCATATTCAAGCTCATGATTCTTTGGCTAAAGACACTTTAACTTGTAAATGTTCATTTTTGTTCTCCTGAAGCCTGTCTTACTATGCAGAAATGGATTCGAACAGTCTCCTCTCAGCTTTAATATTTTTCTCTGTATTTATGGGACTTGAATATTTGATAAAATCAGCTGACCTCTCTCTTGTCTGATCTTCTTAGAGGCATCTGGTAATAACTTGATACCTTCCCTCCCCCTCCTTCCAATAATGTGACCAGCTTGCTTGCCCTCTCTTTACATCTCCTTGCTTGCCATTCTCTTCTCACCTATTTCTTTATGAAAAGACAAGCCTGGCCACAACTCTAAATATAATTTTATTCTTTGGTATATGCAAAGGTAAACCAACTGTTTTTCCCATGGAGTGTATTTAATTACAGTTTACTCAGAACATTAAATAGTGTTTCAAAGAGTCACATTGTCCATGCCATTTTGCCCTTCTACAATCACTTAAATCCTTCATGGTGCAAATTAAGGCCCTTCACTCTGACTTGAACTCTCATTGTGTCTTAGGAATGATCATTAATCACCAATTAATCAGACCTTGCTTTACCTCATCTGAGTGTAAAACCAACTGAGAAGTGTAGAAATAATGTAGGTGGAAAATTAAGAAGTCAGCTAATCATTTATAAAGATGAATTAGAAAGTAGTTTTGAACTTTTGATGTAATGGGCTTATTAATATCTCCCACCAATGTTGAGAGGAGCCATACCAACCTGTCCAGTTGTAGACTGCCTGCAGGGAAAAACAACCTACACATAAAGGAGGAGAGAAAGTGTGCATCCTGGATTCAAATCATTGGGAAAGGAACAGAAGGGTCTGCTCATCTGCACATGTTCCATTCCTTCACCCAAATTCACTGATCACATATGTTGCTTTTCCTCCCATGGCAAGTCATGAGTGGGGATGCAGGTTGAAGTTGGGGTTTTCTTATCCCATAATTTTCTGTTTGGGGGAGTGAATAAGCTCTTCTATGTAAACATGGTAAGTAAGAGACAAGAATTCTTATCATTCACTTTTCGTTCACTTCCTTTTATTTGTATCATTTTCTTTCCCCCAGTCCAGTTAAACTATCAAGCCTCATTAGATGAAAATGTCAGGACCCCCCATTCTCTCTCAACCCCCACTCCATCAATCACTTTAACTCCTTTATCATCCAACAATAGAGTGAGCATTCTTTGCTGCCAGATACTAGGCTCAGTCTCAGGGAGTTCAGAATGAACAAAAAAATAGACCCTGTTGTCAAGAGTTTCAGTGAGCATCCATCCAACCTTTTTATTTTGCATTCTTTCTATTTAAATGAGTTGGTCTCTGCTATCAGGGTATTTCTTTCCTTAGATATTTAGACTTTGTTTCACTTGTCACTTCTATAAGGTTACAAATCATTCTCCATGGGTAGAATCTCCCCTATGGGTTGTATTCTTTCTTCCTAAGTAACTCTTGGCCACATGTTCTTTGTCCTTCTCTGGGGAGTAGTTCAGTGATTATTCTTTGTGGAATGTTCTCTGAGAGTGGTTTTACTATTTAACCACACATCATATTCGAGGCTTTTCTCTCTATTTCCCAGGAGTTCTATAGCTCAAGAACATTGTTCTTTGACTACCGTGTGTGTGTGTGTGTGTGTGTGTGTGTGTGTGTGTCTGATTTGCTGATTTATGTGTCATGCTGGCCTCAATTCACCCACGGCCAGTAAACTTGTTGTGTTTTTTTGCATGTTGTGTATATTCTCTTGTTAATGTTTGGTCTGTAATCACAAATAGGTGCTGAGAATATTCTCATTGGTTCTCCTGTGACTTCACATTATCCTCCAGACCTTGACCTTTTGCTCTGTTCTTCCTCACTGTTTTCTCTGATCAATTTGCTTCATTAAAGTTTCTGTCCACCTCAGGTTAACAGGACTGCCCTTGACAAGAAAGCTGACTTTGTCTATTATGCCTCAGATTTGTGTTCTGAGCTTACTAAACCTATCAACAGCATTTACCTTTTAACTAGTTGAAGTTATTTCTGCTCTTGACTTTTATGGCTAGATTTATGGATTTATTATTTCAATACCTTTATTGCTGCCTTCTCTTCCCTTAGTCTCTCACCCTGAGGCCCATGGCACTCACTCCATCACACAGGTTATAGGTTATATTCTGTACACTTCCAGGTGATGAAACTGATGACACCTTCTCAGCAATTATGTTATGTGACACATCTGATATCTGAGGCTGCGAAGTCTGAAGTCAGACAGCTTGCGTTCTTCCATTGGTCTCTAAGGACCTTGAGAAAATTACATTAGAAACTTAGTTTCTTCTACTCAATGTTCAGATGATACCAGTATATGTTATGCAGGTTATTTTTGAGAATTCAATGTATAAATTCATGTGCGGAATACTTAGAAAGTTCATGGTTCTCAGTGAATGTTGCATGTTAGATATTACCATTATTATTATTTAAACCTGAGTTGGGTATTCCGTGATAGTGATATACCAGACTGCCCAATTTCCATCTTCAGTGAGTTTTCTCAGAACTATGCAAAATAATAGTCCATGAAAATAAAGTACAAAAATATCATGCCTAAATCTCAGGCAGATCAAAAATTGAATGCTAATTGCTAAAAGCTTGGATAAAATATGTATGTTTCAGGAAGTCCCTTTATCTTTCATTGCTGGCATCTTGAAAAAAAGAAAACATATAAGAAGATCTTCAGATGTGTAGCCAATTTTCTCTAATTTTCATTATGTTGCTACCTGTTCTTCCAGCCACAGATGAGGAAAATGCAGTTAATGAAAACGTCTAGCCTTTTAAGTGACCTTATGAAAGTGAAGTAAATACATGTAAAAGAAATAACTCTACAAAATACATGCAATTTTATAAAAATAATATGAGTGTTCAGGTGGCATTTCTTTCTTTTCCACTCAAAAGTCTGTATTTTTAGCTTAATCATACATGTACCTGCTAAGTCACTTGTGTTCTCCACTACAATAGATTTTTTGAATGTTTTAATTATATTTTTTCCATTAACATGTAGTCTCCATATATTCTCCCTCTCCTACAATCACCAAACTGTTGTCCAGGTCCATGAGTCCTTTTTCCTTTTTGTTCAGTCCTTCCACCTCTGTACCCTTCCTCACCCCCTTAGTTGTCATCTTGCTCTCTATCAATGAGTCCATCTGTATTTTGCTTATTAGTTCAGTTTGTTCATTAGATTCCACATATGAGTGAAATCATATGGTATTAGTCTTTCTCCGACTGGCTTATTTCACTTAGCATAATGTTATCCAGATCTATTCATACTGTCATAAAGGGTAAAATGTTGTTCTTTTTTATGGCTGAGTAGTATTGCATTGTGGGAATGCCCCACATGTGGTTTATCCACTCATCTACTGATGGACACTTAGGCTGCTTCCACATTTTCAAGATTGTAAATAATGCTGCAATGAACATAGGGATGCTTATGTCCCTTTGATTTAGTGTTTTGGGTTTCTTCAGATACATTCCCATAAGTGGGATCACTAGGTCAAAAGGCAGGTCCATTTTTAATTGTTTGAGACATCTCCATGCTCCTTTCCACAGTGGCCGAACCAGTCTGCATTTCCAGGAACTGTATTAAAGGGACTCCCTTTCTCTACATCCTCTCCAACACTCATTGTTTGTTGCTTTATTGATGAAAGTCATTTCGACAGATTTGTAATGATATCTCATTGTGGTTTTAATTTGTATTTCTCTGATGATTAGTGACATTGAGTATCTTTTCATGTGTCTATTGGCCATCTGTATGTCTTCTTTGGAAAAGTGTCTATTCAGGTCCTTTGCCCATACTTTAGTTGTTGGGGTTTTTTTTGTGCTAGGTTTTATAAGATTTTTTATACATTTTGAATATTAACCCCTTGTTAGGTATACTGGCAAATAAGTTAAAAATGGATTGAAGACTTAAATGTTAGGCCTAAAACCAGAGGGAAATATAGGCAGCAAAATCTTGGACATAGCTTGTAGCAATATTTTAACACATATATCTCCTCAGGCAAGGAAACAAAAGAAAAAGTAAACAAATGGGACTACATTAAACTTAAAAGTTTTTGCACAGGAAAGGAAAATATCAACAAATAAAAAGACAACCCAAAACTTGGGAGAACATATTTTGCAGTACACTTACAAGAGTTTACAACCCAAAATTTGTAAAGAACTAACATTTCTTAATTATACATTCAAAGAAATAGCTTCTGGAAGTTTATCCACCATCCTTTATTTTCTTTGAATGCCTTGTGATTTTTACCTGATTTCAAATTTGTCTTCAGTGATTCCATTCATTTCTTACATACTTATTATGTTGTTAAATAAATGCATATACTTATTAATAAGCACAGGACACTACAGAAATTTAGGGAAGTGACATGGATAACTATTCTCTTTATACTTTGATATTCATTTCTCTATCATTGAGATTTTTTTTGAGTTTGCCATAAAGTGTACTTCTTACAGATTAAAATGTTTATTGATTTAGAAATTAATTTGTTGTAGTTCAATAGTTTACATCATTTATCACATTTAATCAAATATTCTGTTTTTTAAAAAGTAGTGGTTCTAACCATATTGATTAAATCTGAATCATTGTTTTGAGAAAATTTACCCAAGTAACAGGTACCCTTGGCCAGCAGAGCACCTGCTCTATTGTCTTTTGGCACTATGATACAGGCATTAGGTTGAATAGCAATTGTGCAGTGACAATATCTGGATGGGATCCTTACCCTTTTGATCAATATGAAGACTTCGTTGGCACATCCAAATGATATTTACCATTTGTGTTGTATGGCTATACACACACATAAACACACATTCATATAATCTTCAATTCTCTGAAAACTGCTTGATTAAATGTTATGTATATCTATTTAAAGGATAAATATAATACTGAAGTGATAAGATTGAGTCTAGGTACCAGTCATGGTTGCTCATGTAGCTCCTGCTTTATACATAGCTGGATAGTTCTTGATGTAATCTGCATATTTTTCTCACCCTTGTGCATGCAACTACCTGGCCTGAACTGCTTGGGAAACTTCATTAATTTCTCTTATTGAATCTCCTTTATGCAATTTACCATTTTAAAAAGCACATCACTTCCATACTGTCCTTAGAAGTCCCAAATCTTCACCATACCCAGCATTGTCTTGCCAACTTTGCCCACTTCATCTCTTGAAGAGTTCTTCTATTTCACCCACATAAGTTCTTCCTCAAATAGGCCAAGCTGTTTTCCATCATGGAAAATTCCACATGCTGCTCTGATACCTAGAAAGGGATTTCTCCCTCTCTATATCTGGTTAACTCTTACCCTTTGGGTTTAGTGTATTGACCTCCTCCTGAACTATCCTTACCAGTTGGGGTCCCAAGACCTCTGTTCTCATAGCCTCCTTTGCTTATTCATAGCAGCAGTCATCACAGTAATCATTTGAAAACCACTTGTGTCACTGGCAGATTATCATCAGTTCTCTTTTATTGAACATAAGTGGCTGAAGACAAGATTCATACTTTTCATTTCAATGAAAGTCCTTAATCACTATCTCCTGAGGGAAAGGAATGAAAATATAAATGTAAATCATAAAAATGTTTTCAAAGTATACTTAGATATTGGCTATTGAAACAAAACAATCTACTTCATATTCATTAATGTAGCCACAGTTGGACAGTTGAACTGTGGTGGAATCTATAGGTCTTAGTGGTTCATGAGAATCTTCAGTGAATGGGAGGTAACTGACAAAAACTGACAATGGGATGTGCTTTGAGTGGGTAACCCTCTGCTAACTATTATACAGGGTGGGCAAAAGTAGGTTTACAGTTACAAGTGCATGAAGCACAGTTAGGTTTACTGTTGTATTATTATTTATTAATTATTGCATTATTTTCCATACAAATAGCTGTAAACCTACTTTTGCCCCCCACCGCATATTGTAAGATAAGAGAAAACAGCAACAGAGGTTAGTAAATACTTACCTCTTTAAACACAACTGAAGTTAAATACTTATTTTAGAAACCTGTATTTATTCTGTTCGAGTTGTCAGCTATGTTTATGTTAAAGAGATTGATTTTATTCAACAACAAGATGGTATTTCATTGATTGAGCTCTGGTCTACCCAATCCACACAAAACTACTGTATACCTTCCAGCCAAATTGGGCATGTATCTTAACTGAGAATAAGACTTTTAAAATAAAATACTAAGACTTTAACAGATCACCTTTGAAATATTATGTAGAATGTAGCTTTATCATGACTTTATTTTGTCAATGATGATTCTGACCCTCCTGCCTAAGGGTTTATATCCAATATTTTTCAGTTATAGACAAGGGTGGATATTCAGGGTCCAGCAGAAGTAAGGCCTACTTGAGGTGGTTGGTAGGGTAATAACATGGATATAATAATTTATAGTTTTAATTTGAACATATCACCTAAAATGTCAAATGGTATACTTGAGTGTGATATCATAATGTTACAGAACTCATGTCTATGATTTTGCAATAAAATATTTTAATACAAAAAGAAAATGGGGCATTATTTGTGCCTGACTTTGTATATGTAATGAAAAATATACTCACTGATTCTTACTTGCCTCAACCTGTGTCCCTCAGCTGATAATCACATCTGTTTATGAATAGATATTCTTGTAATTAGAATTGTAACAACCATAGAGACAGATTCTGAAACTAAAAGTAGCTTCTCATTCTTTAGCTTCATTTGACACTGCCATTTCCATAAAAATTTCAATAATTAAACACAAATACATGCAGATATCAACTGTGCATATTATTTGAGTGTCTGGAAGTAGATTAGTATATACAGTGAGAATGTAAGGCTGAAGGGAAATGGAAAGACCCAGAAGGGAGAGGAAGGAAGAAACTGAGGGAATGTGTGATTTCATTTTTGCAGAGGTTTTTTTTCAGTTTCTAAATATTTTTATATATTTAGAGGGAGAGGGACAATTAAAACCTAAAAATAGGCTTTTGCACAATCCATTTTTGGAGAAACAAAGATACAAGGCTCTTAATTTTTCAAGTATAAATGTATACACATTCTTTGAGAAGGACAAGTAAACTTTATGTGTTAGTTACCACAGCACAGCATTTTCATAAGGCAATCTGAACTTTTGATGTTTTATATGTTAGCTGTTTTTAATAAACATCTGAAAGGATTTTGGGTTCTGTGTACAATGACCACATAATGGGTCCTAAAGCTCACAATTTTCAGTGAAAGTGCACAACTTCTTCATCTCAAGCAATTGTTTAGGCAGCATTTTGGTCAAAGAACACTTTAAAAACAAATTTAGAATATTCACAGAAAGAAACAATGAGAGGATAATGTAGCGCCCTTTAACGTTTGTGTCCCTTTTGAAAATCTAATTATGTTCTACTGTCTTTAAAACTTCAAGTTAGATTTTCAGTGCAAGGATATAAAATTCTAAGGGACCGCAAATAAATGCTTACCATTGTCTTTGTTTTGCCATTTTGACTCTTTTTCCTTGTGATGCTGTAATTATTAACATATTTTGAATCTAAGTTCATTGTTTTCACATAGTAGTCAAAGCAAAACCAACCTAAACCACAAATGCTTACTGGAACTATGAAGCAAAAAGGAAGATATGAATGACAGAAAGTAGCATAGTTTATCATTTCAATAAAAGAATTGATCCATATTAGGGTTTCTCAGTGTTGGCGCTATTGATATTTGGGACAGACAGTTCTTTTCTCAGGGGGTTGTCTTCTGCATTGTAGGATGGTTAGCAGGATCCCTGGCCTCTAACCACTAGATACCACTAGTGCCCACTCACACATTTGGGACAACCAAAAATGTCTTCACTCTTTGCCAAATACCTCCTTGGGAAAGACAAAAATCACGTCCTCTCACTCCTTGCAGAATCATTTATCTAGCTAAAAGATTCTCAATTTGTGCATATGCAGGTGTTTCTGTAGGGTAGATTTCTAGAAGTCAGATTGCTGGATTGAACGATAGTTTTGATAAATGTTGCCAGATTTCCTTCCATAGGGGGGTACTATTTGACACTAGCAATGCAGGACATTGTGTGGTGCTCCATAGTGTCACAGAAAAGTGAATGGCCAAACTGATTTTTTTTTTCCCAATCTGATAGGTGAGGAGAGATGTCTCAGTGTTATTTTCAAGTTTGCTTTGGCAGAATGATTTTTTTTTATTATTCTGCTGTCAAAGGGAATGCCTGAACAATATTTGTTACTTCTTGAAAGTTATGCTTCTCAAACTTGGTCATTGTTCGGACAATTTTTTTTTCCTTAAGAAAGGAAAAAAAGTTGTTTTTTGTCTCTGTCTGTGGTCTTCAATTATTTCGTTATCCTAAAACAAGAAGCCAAAGTGAGAGGCAACAAATGATTATATGAGATCAAAAAGAACTGCAATTCTGGGAAACACTAATTCAGGCAGAAACCCAAATAGTGTTCTGATTAGGAGGTTAAGGCAAGGCGTACTTATGAGCGAGGGCAGGAAAATAATTACATGGATAGAAGGAACTCTCACTGGTGTTAACAAGGCAAGGAAGAAATTTCTATAGGTGCAAATAAGCAAAGTTATTTTTCAGCTATACATGGTGGAGCTTATTCTAAATAACATCTTTAATTTTTAGTCTGGCAGTCAGGATGTCTGCTTCCCTGTTAGCTTTGCATGCAGTTATTTGGAATAAACATTGCTTTTCCCCATCCAAACATTATTTTGCCCACTTGAGACCATCCAAAGATTTGAGGAGAAAGCCATGCAGGGCAGCTCCTCTGGGATGGTGACTCGAACTCCACTGTGAGCTGTCTCCATGTATATTGTTTTCACAATTTTTACTAAGCCATTATTTAAATATATTCAAATACATTAAAAAAACATATCTTTAGCTCCAGCTTCTATGCAGCTCTAAAAATGAACTAATTGGTTTATAAATTAAATAAAAACTGAATGACTAGACTAAAACATTCAAATTAATAGCACTAGTTTCATTTAGTTTACTGTCAACATTTAATCACCACAAAGAGCATGAATATGGGACTGCTCATTAAGGAGGATCCTTGTGTGCTATGTATTTTCAGGTAAATGTGGGGGAAAGATTTTCACACTCAGAATGAAAGGAATTTCATCTCAATTATTGCTTGTTCTACATACAAATTTCTTCGGCATGGTCAATTTATTAATTTATCTGTGCCCATGGCCTTATAGTGACCATAAGACTTTCTGTTATGTATAAATGAGGAAAAACGTTGTGAAGCCTGCTTGAGTTTCATGATGGACGAGAGAAAAAACTATTTGCATTGAGTTTAGTGAGATAGACATAGGGAAAACTAAATTTGCTGTAATGATTTTAAAGTATGAGTCCCATTAATCAAAATCCTCATTACCAATATATTTTCAATCCAAGTGCTATGAAAAGTATGAAGGTTAATATTACATTCTATTCCTTGTTAAAGTCTTATGGAGGCAGTTGAACAAGGGACTTATTGTTACTCAAAATAGATTGTATACCACAATGTGAATATGTTTAATATTCTCAAACTGTAAACTTAAAAATGATTTAGATAGTGTATTATGTTGTGTGTTTTATAGCATAATTTAAAAAACTCAGAGAATTGCCATAGTTGGAGTGGCTCAATGGATTGAGTGCCGACCTGAGAACTGAAAGGTCACAGGTTCAATTCCCTGTCAGGGCACATGCCTGGGTTGCGGGCCAGGTCCCCAGCTGGGGGCGTGAGAGAGACAACCATGTATCTCTTGCACATTGCTGTTTCTCTTCCTCTTTTTCCCTCCCTTCCCCTCTCTCTAAAAGTAAATAGATAAAATCTTCAAAAAACCCTCAGAGAACAATATAATTAAATATGCACATTTTATTATATGTGAATAATCACAATAAAGTAGATTTTTAAAATACCTTATCAAAATGCATATTTAAGTGGATACAGTTTATTAGACGTAAATCACACCTCACTATACTTGAAAAAACTTAAAGAAGTCACACAATCCTTTGCAGTTGATCCTAATTTCACGTTCTCTCATGCTTTGGTGACATCATACATAATGCTCCTTCTCCTCAGTTCATGCCCTGTGCCCCACCCCTATTATCCAACTTTGCCTGGGCAACTCTTCCTCCATCTTTTGAAATGAGTTCTAATGTGACTCTAGAAAATAGCCTCAACAAATATGGCCTAGCTGCCCTTCTAATTGTTCCCATAGTATTCCATGCTTAACTGAATTACAGTAGGGTATGAGTATTGTTAAGATGTTCATGGTCTATGCAGCAAGGTCACAGTGGTGAGTTGCCACCAGAGTCCCAATAGTTTGTTTACTGTGAGATTTCATAGAACCAGTTATGATCCTGGTCGAAATATCTTAAGGATTCCACCCTTAGCCCAGGCTCAGAAACTCGATCCCTATCAGCACACTAAAAGTAGATCAGGTTCTACTGACATTAACCAAGTTCACAAGACACAATAAGAAAAAAATAAAAAACATTCCAGGAACCAGAATGCTGCAAGTCCAGACAAGCAGCAGATTTTCTTCCTCTGTAGGCACAGAATTCTCTTCACTTCACACTTAGGACATGGCAAAAAACATTTGCCATGTTGTGTGAATTCCACATTGCTTCAGGGATACATTCATAAGTCAAATCACAGGTACTAGATGTTTCTTCATTATGAGCATGATAATAGTGAAAAATGGGTTAAACTATATCAAATACTATATGCATTTTTTTGCCATTGGAACTGCTTGAGATAGTTGATTGGCTCTCTGCCATGAAATAGGAGATGATGTGAACCACGTTATTATAAAAGGGTCTTATAGTCATTCAAGTTCTGGCCTACAGGGAGGGAGACATAGGCAGCTCTTCAGAAGGGTGCACTCTGTACCGGGCTGTCTTATACAGCAGTTACTGGCACATGCTGGCTTCATCTTTGGGAAAACCCAAATATGGAGGAACTCTTACTATGTATCCCCATATTACACACAAGGGAACTGCTGCTCATAGGGAGTGGATGACTGTCCAGGACCCATGGCCAGACAGTGGTGACCTGGGATGGCCCAGCCAGGTCCTCTGGCCCCATTGTTGAAGCTGGCTGGGCAGCCTCCTACCAGCCCTCTATGTCCAGCTCTCTATAACAGGCCCTCTATGATCAACCCTCTATGACCAGCCCTCTGTGACATGCCAGGAGGCAGCAGACAGTGATGAACAAGGTGAAAACCTCTCATGTGGACATTCATAGCAGAGTGGGTAGTTTTCTGCAACATGTAATGTGACAACTTAAAAAAAACCACACTGCTAGCCTAAAAATAAAAGGCCAAAGTGAGAGGCAACAAATGATTATATGAGATCAAAAAGAACTGCAATTCTGGGAAACACTAATTCAGGCAGAAACCCAAATAGTGTTCTGATTAGGAGGTTAAGGCAAGGTGTACTTATGAGTGAGGGCAGGGAAATAATTACATGGATAGAAGGAACTCCCACTGGTGTTAACAAGGCAAGGAAGGAATTTCTATAGGTGCAAACAAGCAAAGTTATTTTTTAGCTATACATGGTAGAGCTTATTCTAAATAACATCTTTAATTTTTAGTCTGGCAGTCAGAATGTCTGCTTCTGACTGTTTCTAAGTGTTTCTAAGGCTCATATGTGCTTGAGTCCATCACTTGGGACACAATTCATACAGAATATACTTGTAATCTAAAAACGTGTATTCAGCCACTGATAAGGCTATGTTACTCTTAAATATATGAAGAACAAAATAGGTGTTTCATTTGAGAATGAGCTTTATAATTCTGTTTATATTGTAATATTTAGTAATCATTAAGAACTGCTTGAATTGCATGTCTTAGATCAGATAGTAGCTTTTGGGTATTTCTGTTTGATGTACCAGTGTCCAGGAAAGAGGACAAAAGGATATATTTCAAGTGGCAGTTACAACACTGGCTAATTATCCCTGTCCCAAGTACTTTTATTTATTTATTTATTGTTTGGACTGAGGCAGGATATAAATAAGTGAAATCAACTGGACTATAAATCCTTTCATACATGTTTTATGTTTTCCTCACCGTTCCCCATTCCTCAGGTAAAGCCCAGTTGCATGAAATAAAGACTGACTGCCATGCCACCCCCTCTGCCACCACCCTCTGCCACCACCCCCTGCTTTTAGATGTTTCCCATTATAAATGAAGCCTTTGGCCCCACAGTCATGGTCTTCAGTCCCCCATTCCACCCCTAATTACTGCCATCATTCTTGGAGCCCAGCCCCCACTGCCCCTCCTCCAACCTCCCACACTCTCTCCCCCTCCAACCTAGAGGTCTCACAGGCCATGACTTGCTCAGAACACCTGAGGAAGTCTCCTCACCCCATTACCTTTGCCAGCTACTGCCACCAGCACCCCTGCCTATGATGTCACCATTAGAAACTGCCCTCCATCCCAGATTCCAGCTACTCCCAGAAGTGTACCTCCCCACAATGTCACTATCAGAAACTGCTCCTAATCCTGGATTCCAGCATCCCTCACTGACCGCACCTTCCACCCTCCAACTCTCTATAAGTCACCTCCTCCTGGATGTCTCACAGCTATTGCACTCCCAAAATGACTGAAACATAGGAGTCAGATGCAGGAGGATGGATGGATTTCCATCCTTTAATGTCAACCATTGATAACACAGCCTGGTTTCCTGAGCTATGGGACAGTGGCTTGGGCTGCTGTGATGACTGTTGCCGGACTCAAGCTTCAGCCCCTCTTCCTGGATTCAGGCATCTGGTCAAACAGACTGAAGGCTGTATCCTGAGGGCGGCGGCAGGGCTCTCCATTGTTGCTTGCTGCTGGGTGATCTGTTGTATCTTGCTCGGTGTTTTGCAGCTGTCCGTTGGTGGCCTCAATGCCTACCATCTCCACAATGTAGTTGGTCAGGCAGTCCAGCATGACCATGTGGAAGTCATTTGTAGATGAACTCTGATGTTGACCGTGCTGATCCTTTAGTAGAAGGCGATCCACATAGGTCAAAGGGCACTGAAACTTCGCTGTTAAAAGAAGGTCTGGAGTCTCAGAGTTTTGTTTCTGTGCCATGATTGCTGGGTTTGGCTCCAATCAGCCGTTCTTAGTTCTCCAGCTGCCCTGGACCTCTGGAGACACCAGTGACCAGCACTGCCTGTAAGAGCCCTGTGCTCAGCTCCTCATTGCTCAGGGAGACCTTTGTGACATTCTAGACTTTGGGATGTCATCGGTGCCCATTGTGACCTCATCAGGCCCCAGCCCAGAGGTGTCCATAACAGGGGCCTGGTTACTATAGTGACTGGTCCCTGACTTCAAGGGAACTGGCATTTCCTGCTTGACTTTAACATTGTAGAAATAAATGTGTTTCAATGGAAAACTTTCCATCTTTAACACACAATTCCAGGTTACGTGATTCTAACCTTACATTGCCTTCAGGGTCCTTTACAATCTTTGGTTAGCTGTAGTTTACTGATAAACAAGTAAAATGTGTTTTTCAGTTGAGATTAAATAGCCCCCGCACCATCATATAAAGTAACCAGTTTCGCCTCCTTGTGTACATTCACTTAAATATACTTGATTAATATCCCCACATCTAACTTTGTTTTCTCTTTTGAACCAGTTATAATACTTGTCCATTCCCTCATTGAGTAAATACAATCTTTTAACACATGTTCATTTTATCTGTATGAATATCTTGATTTTGCACAGTTTGAAAAATACCTTTTAATCATTGTGGAAATCACAATGAGGTGCTCAATGGATTCATCTACCAGAACTGGGTAGATATTGTTGAGAGACAGAAGTGTGCCTTGTACTCATCTTAAGCCCAGATGTGTCTTTTCTGAGCTGTCCTAGGTGAAGCCAAAGCACCAAGAGTTATTTATTCTTTTTTATCATCTTCATTTTCCTCTCTACTAATTTTGTGTTTCTGCTTTGTTTTTGGTTCATTTACAGATGATAACAGTTATAGATATTTCCATTCCAAAAGACAGAATGTAGAAGGAAGAAAGGAGCCTCTGATCCAAGGAATTTCAACACCCAAGCAGGCAAACCTTCATATCTTCAAGGCCTGGGAATCATCCTTGGTGACCTGAGGCTCTTCCTTCTGATCCCATGGCTTTAGCTGGGTCCATAGCTCTGACCTCCACATTCTAGGTTCTGCCTTCAGAATCATCTTTCCTTTATTTTGAATTGAGCATGTTTGCAGCTGAGTAATTTATCAACCTGTTTTCTGCTTGTCAACACTTGGAGCTCCACAGCCTTCTATCATTTCACCCTCTGTCTATCCTTTCAGTTAAATGTTTCTGATGATTTAACATATGAAAACAGCTTGCAGCCTCTCATGTATGACATGGGCATTGATGTCCTTACACAAGAGGCTCATTCACAGATCCCTTCTGGAAAGTCCCATCTCTATTTATTGGCAATACACATAAATGGTACAGGCTGTGGGGCTATGGGCAGAACACAGACAGCATCTGCTACACTCTGAAATGTATTCTATATACTTTCATTATAAAGACTTTTCCTTTCTCCTTACCTCCTGTCCACTTTTCCTTCTTTTATTGAACCAATGTTTATTGTGCAGCTCACCTGGATCAAGCCCCAAGTTAGATGCTGGACGTTCAATGTTAAACAAAGCAGACATTAATTGTCTCATCCAATGGAACATCCAGTCTAGTGACAAAGACGAATGTTAAGCAAATTCTAAAATAAAGATGTAATTCCAAACTGTCATACATGGTCTAAAGCAGAGTTTATCAACTTTAGCGGTGCTGACATTTTGGACTGGACAAGTCTTTGCTATTGGGCAGGTGGGCTGTGTGGCATAGGTTTTTAGCAATATCCTTGGCCTTTATCTGGTAGATGATATTAATAATAGCACCCTCCAATTGTGATGCCGCAAAGTATCTCAAGACATTGTCAAATGTCTCCTGGAGGGTATAATTATACTCTACTGAGAACCACATTACATTTTTAAAAAGTATATTACAAATCAGCTGTTTTAAGATACAATGAGGAGATGTAACTTGGAATCAAGTTATCCTCTGAGGAAAGGTCTTGGAAACTGAGAACTAGCACAAGAATAGAAAATGAGGCTGATAAGTGTTAAGGGAAAGATCATTCCAGAAAGATGGAATAGGCAATTAATTTTCTAAAGTGGCAAAGTACTTGGTGTAATTGAATATGAGTACAAGAAAGATGGGAGGAGGGACTTGTAGTAACATTGTATCATCCCATGAACAATGAAGAATCTGGACTTTTTAAAGAGATGTCATGGTATTTGGATCCATCATTCAAATCTGGAGGGGTTTATATATATATTTAATTAACCGATGATAAAAATAGAAAAAGGTTCTAAGAGAGCAAGGAAGTATAGGATGAACAGTTATAGTACTGTGTAGCAAACTGTTTGCAGAAGTGGTCACAAGTATCTCATTATCTGAATCCATTCCATATATTCACATTTATTTTTTTAAAAATTCAGTATTTATTCAAAGTTTACTATGTAGTATATTGTTCCATATTCTGCAGGGATATATTGAAAAAAAATTAAAACAGTTTACATTCAAAACCATTCCATCCCACTGTCACATATATAGCAGAGTGGCCAGAAAAAACATGCACTGTACAGAGTGTAAACCTGCTGCCTCAAGCACCCACTTGGCCCCATACCCTGTTAGATTGACATTATTGATTATATTCTCCATGCTGCAACTTTTTATCTGTTAATCATGATCAATAGTACATTCTGAACTGAATCACTGACAGAAAAATAAGTGCAAAAATGGAGGGAAATGGATAAAAAAGTCTTCTGATATATTTATAGAACTGAGTACCACTCTCCAATAAAAAATAATTACCTAGTGATATGTGGATTAACATGAATGAGTCTTAAACATTTCTTACTGTGTGAAAAAAATAAGTACATACTCATATTATGTGATTACATTTATATAAAATTGCAGAACATACAAAACTAACCCATGGTAAGAGAAATCAGAAGAGAAGTTGCCTGTGGAATGGGTGATTGATTGGCAAGTGTCATAAAGAAACTTATTTCAGTGGATATAAAAATCTAACTCATTTTTAAAAGTTTGAAAAAGTGAAAGATGACTAAGAAAGGTATCCACTTACCAAAGCCATTCTAATTATAACAGGGATGTCAATAACCTGGGATTGAGGTGGAACTCACTTTTTGATTCACACATACACAGATGGTAACCATTTATATATTTCAGAAATTATTTCACCTTTGCTTATAATTTGACTTATTTTGCATTTTGTCACTAGAACGGACACCAGAATGGACAGAAAGTTAATATATCTAGAGAATTTATGATATACCAAATACTGTGTTATATGCTACATATGTTACTTAATCTCAGATTTAAAGGAATTACATAATTTGTCCAGGTTTACATAGAATATACCTTATAACTATACACTCCATATGTTTAACTTCAAATTTTAGTTCTTCCCAACATTAGTATGACTAGCTTTTTGTCCACAAAAGACTCAAAGAAACTACCATAATCACAAATTGTCATTGTAAAGGGGCTTGTCTTTTAAGTAAAGGATATGATGGGAATCTTGGTAAACCTTAAATGCTTGATGAGGTTGAGCCAGCCCTTGAAGCACGTATATTAAACAAAACCCAATTTACCATACTGGTGATAGTTCTTGGGGTATTTTTCCATAACAGATCAACAGGAAAAGCCTCTGTGTTGTTTGTATATGAGCCCAAACAGGTTGTTTGCAGCTTCTCTTTATTATACCCATGCAGCTTTGTCATTATAGATTACTGTCCATGTTTGGGATCTTTCTCTCGGCAGTATGTATGTGAAAGTCAGCACATACTGAACCTAGGAAAAATCATTGCAGGAAGCCATCAGCTCAATAGCTGCTAACAGTCAGCAGAGCATAATCTTCTATCTTTTTGACTAGCACCAAATTTACCATTTGACCTAAAAAAATATTTGGCCCTATTCCACCATGAATTACACTCTCAGCAACTTTAATAAATTGAAGTGATACTAAAAATAGAGTGTTATGTTTTAGTGTGTCTTTGGTCATTAGTAAATTTGATTAAATTTGAAAAATAAAAGCTTTTCTCAAGCAATGACATGAGACTTTGCAAGTATTCGCAGAAATTGTGCATTTAGACATGTAAACAAAAAAGAGTTAAAATGACAGTTTCAAATTCAGCCATTTTGAACAACAAAAAAACCCTCATGTATCATGCCTATTATCCTAAAATGGCCTTATTTTCAAATTTTTCTTTGTATTCTTTATAAAGTATCCTCTGCTGGTTAAATGAGCAGGCTCTGTTACATACGTGCTATCAGCTCTTAGTAAACAAGTGAAGACCAGATAAGATGCCCTGCAAGATGATCACCCAAGTGGAAACAATAATATGAACTGCAGCATAAAAATTCTTTCTGAAATTTAACTGACAACCACACACACTTTTTTAATATTAAAAACCATAATGACTTTCCAAAAATCTCAAGGCTTGTTTTCACTTTGGCTATTGATTTAGCATGCTATGGTTCTCTTTCTTTGTTTTCCAAATGAGTGGCTTTTTTACACAACTCTTAGTTTATTCAGTGTCTCAAGTCACAGTGATAATAAAGTACATAATAGGATGTGGGAGTTTCCCATAATGTTGGTCATCACTGAACTTGAAGTGGCCCCTGTCATTGAAGTTGAAAAGCTCAGCTTCCTGAAGTAATTTATTACTGACATTAGGCTGACAAGTCAGAGAAGGTAATATAGCAAGCAAAAATACATGCCTCACTTTTCCAAAAGCAATTTATGCTCAACTGCAAAACAGAATTTAAGATGGAAAATCCCATTACGTCTTATTTTGCTGCTTAAGCCAGAGCAGCATTGCTTTTTTGCTCAAAATTTATGCATTTAGCATAGTCATTAAAATATAGAAAAAATAGTGTCTGCTAGATGAAAACAAACAAAAAAAGAGGCAAAAGGAAATAACCATATATTGACTGCTAGGAAAATATTTCTCTTGGTTATCAATGGCTATCTCAATGCATATTATTTCTTAACATACATGGACTTTTTCACAAATATTTAAAGGTTCTATCTTATGAAATGCTTTAACTAAGCAGATGGTTCAGTGACACATTAACTCCATTTTTTTCCTGCTGTACCATAACTGTCCTTATTGTGCTTGTAATATTTTATGCTACATGACAATAACATTTCAGCCTCTCCCACATGCACATGGACAACATATTTTAAGCACACTTTGGTAGAATAGAAATGTTATTTTATTTTATTTTATTTTATATTTAATATTTGAAATGTTGTTTAGGAACTGACTGGTATGTTATTTTAATTTTCTCCACCACATGCTAAAGAAATGTTACATTTCTGTTTGAATAATTCAGATTGTTCTACAATAAATTTTAATATTGTCTAACCAACACAGACAACTAAACTTTTTAAATATTTTTTATCGTTGTTCAAGTGAAGCTGTCAACATTTTTCCCCCAACACACCCACCACCCCACCCATCCCCACCTCCCACCCACAAGCTATCACCATTGGCTTTGCCCATACGTTCTTTATATATTTTCCTTGATGGTCCTTCCTCTATTATCCCTCTCCCTCCACCTCTGATTACTGTCAGTTTGTTCTTTATATCAATATCCCTGGTTATATTTTGCTTGCTTGTTTGTTTTGTTGATTAGCTCCCACTTATAAGTGAGATCATATGGTCTTTTGTCTTTCACTGCCTGGCTTATTTCACTTAGCACAATGATCTCCGGTTCCATCCTAACTGTTGCAAAGGGTAGGAGCTCCTTCTTTCTTTCTGCTGCATAGAATTCCATTGTGTAAATACATCATATTTTTTTATCCACTCATTTACTGATGGGCACTTAGGTTGCTTCCAGTACTTGGTTATTGTAAATTGTGCTGCTGTGAACACTGGGGTACATAGTTTTTTGAATTGGTGTTTCAGGATTCTTAGGGTATAATCCCAGCAGTGGAATTGCCAGGTCAAAAGGCAGTTTCATTTTTAGTTTTCTGAGGAAAATCTATACTGTTTTCTACAGTGGCTGCACCAGTTTGCATTCCCACCAACAGTGTGCTAGGGTTCCCTTTTCTCCATAACCTCTCCAACACTTGTTTGTTGATTTGTTTATGATGCCTCTCTGACTTCTGTGAAGTAGTATCTCATTGTGGTTTTAATTCTCATCTCTGATGGCTAGTGATGCTGAGCATTTTTTCATGTCTCTGGACCCTCTGTATGTCCTCCATGGAGAAGTGACTGTTCAGGTTCTTTGACCATTTTTCAATTGGGTTGTATGTCTTCCTGGAGTGCAGTCATGTGAGTTCTTTATATATTTTAGAGATTGACCCCTTGTCTGAGGCATCATTGGTAAATATATTTTCTCATACGGCTGGTTCCCTTTTCATTTTGCTGAAGTTTTCTTTAGCTGTGCAGAAGCTTTTTAATTTGATGAGGTCCCATTTGTTTATTCTTTCCTTTATGCCCCTTGCTCTAGGGGACATATCAGTGAAAATATTGTTTCATGGAATACCTGAGATTTTTCCTGCCTATCTTCTCCTCTAGGACTTTTATGGTATCAAGACATAGTTAAGTCTTTTATCCCCCTTGAATTTATTTTTGGGTATGGTGTACTTTGGTGGTTGAGCTTCATTTTTTTTTTTTTTTTTTTTTTGCCCATAGCTGTCCAGATCTCCCAACACCATTTTTTGAAGAGGCTATTTTTACTTCATTTTATGCTTCTGCCCCTTTTGTCAAATATCAATTGACCATAGAGACAGGGGTTTATTTCTGGGTTTTCTATTCTGTTCCATTGGTCTATGTGTCTGTTCTTCGGCCAGTACCAGACTGTTTTGATTACCGTAGCCTTGTAATATAGTTTGATATGAGGTATTGTGATCCCTCCTACTTTATTCTACAGACAGCTAAACCTTGATGGCTATAGAAATGATATTTATGGCCCCAAGTCATACTGGATACTTCCCACATTGGCGCTGAAAAAGATAAGAGAGATATGAATTTGGGAGGTCAGGACCTAAGTTATTATTTTTCATTCTATAACTGTCAGAAGAATGATTTTGGCATGACTTGCATGTCTTTGCTTTATGGAGCTCAGGATGGTTCTTGTATTTACCATAAAAACTGAACTTTTACAAAGGCACTGGGTATATATGAATAAATTTTATGGACTTAGGTCAAAATGAACAAACAGTGAAATGCCTGATCATCTACCATAATTGGAATTCTCAACTTTGATAGCACAAGTTCTCAATTGGCAATCTTGACTATATTATAATATTGTCACCAAGTCATTTTATGCCATTTAACTGTAAATATTGCAAGTTGTTAGATTCTTTTTAAAAAAAATCTAAATATATTCAATGACTCTGAAAGAGTTTTTCAGGCTTAGGAAAATATTTTCAACTGGTTTCATCAATAATCAATATGATCCTCAGAACAAATGTTAGAAACACTTGCTCACTTTGAACTATTAACAAAGAACAGCTGAAAGTAAGCCACAAGAAATTATATATTTTTCAATTATATACAATATTGAAACCCTTTGCCACCCTAATTTTTAAAATATATTCCAGTCATACTACTATCATTTGAAGCATCCCTTCTTCTCAGCTGTCTTCATTTTCTTTAGGCTTCCAAATGCTCTTCTTACCTCCTTTCCATCTATTTAAATTCTGTTTTTCAAGATTTGCATCCTGATGTCAATGTAATGTTAGATCAGTAAAGTATAGAGATCTCTATTCTGTCATAAATTTCTGTAACACTTCATATACCAAGAGGTTATTTTTAATTACTTAGAGATAAATTGACTTGTTTTATGTATGTATGTATGTGTGCCTGCATGTATGTATATATGTACATATGTACTTACTGAGTAAATTCTTACTGTTTGGCTTATAGTTTTAACAAAGGTACAGATTCCTGTAACCACCACCACCACCACCACCACCACAATAGAGAAACATAAAAATCCAATCACTGCTAAAAACTCCTCTGTGTTGCACATTTGTCATCAAATGTTTCTCTCACCCTTAGTCTCTGATAGTCACTGATCTGTTCTTAATTGCTAAATTTTGCTTTATTTAGAATGTCATATATATAGAATTATACAGCACATAATATTTTGAGACTATCTTCTTTCACTTATCATAATGCCTTTAAGATTCATCCAAGTTGTTGCAGGTGTCAATGACTTGTTCCTTTTTCTTTTATGATTAGGCATTTCATTATATGGGTTTGCCATGGTTTATTAACTATTCAGGCCCTCAAGGACTTTTGTAATTTCTCCATGTTTTGGCAATTATAAATAGAATTATTGTAAATATTTGTGTACAGGTTTATGTGTAAACATATTTTCATTTTCCTGGAAAAATATCTAGGTGAGAGTGCTGGACAGGGCTATCCTGAGACATATTGGAGCCAGACAAATAAGGGGAAATCAGTAACACTGATTCTTTCTCTAATTCAAATTTGTGTATTTTTTTCTTCATGGATATTTGCATTAGTTTTTTATATTTTACAATATTACACTAAAATAATATTGATCTTGATTATGAGTTTATTTTTTATACTCACTGGAAGATATGTTTATTGATTCCAGAGAAAGAAAGGAGAGAGAGAGAGAGAGGGAGAGGGGGGAGAGAGAGAGAGGGGGAGAGAGAGAGAGAGAGAGAGAGAGAGAGAGAGAGAGACCAGTTACTTTCTGTATGTGCCTAGAACAGATATCAAACCCGCAACCTAGTTATTTGCCCTTACTAGAATTGAACCCTCAACCTTTTGGTGTATGTGACAATGGTCCAACCAACTGAACCACCTGGCCAGGGCTGATTACTGAGATTTCTGACACCACCTTATATTTTGTTCTTTAACTGAATGCTTCAGTTCCTTTACTGTAATTTTGGTGTTATTTCAGGTAAATTTACATTTAATTTTATGAAAAACTGTTATCCAGAATGCCTGTGCTATTTTGCATTCTCATCATTAACATGTGAGAATTCCAATTTTTCCACATTGTTCCCAGTACCTGATACTCTCAGTTATACAGATGATAATATTGATGATTATAATTATGATTTTAGGCAGTTTATGTTATAGACCTAATCATATTTTTTATTTTTTCTTGAGTCAATTTTAGTAGTTTGAGTCTTTCTAGAAGTTTGTTTATCTCAGGTTATGTAATTTGTTGTTATACAATTATTTATAGTAAAATCCTTTATATTTATTCAAGGTCGATCATATTGCCCACTCTTTTAACTCCAGATTTTAGCAAGTAGAATCTTTCTTATTTTTCCCTTTGGTCAGTGTAGCTAAATGTTCATCAATAACTTGATTTATTGTTCAAAGAACCTATTTTTGTTTTTATTGACATTTTTCTATTGCTTTTCCATCTTTCATTTTATTCATTTTCATTCTAATATTTACTTATTTCCTTATGTTAGTTTTAGGTTTAAGTTGCTCTTCTTTTCCTAGGTCCTTAAGGTGGAAAGTTAGATTATTGATTTGAGATATTTTTATTTTTTAACATAGATAATTTTTAGTTACAGTGATAAATTTCTATCTAAGCACTGCTTTTGTAGCATAACTTAAATTTAGCAAGTTCTGTTTTCATTTTCATTTATCTCAAAGCATTTTCTAATTCATTTTTGATTTCTTCTTAAACCTCACAGTTATTTAAGATTGTGTGGTAAATTTCACATATTTGTCTATCATATATTTTCTTTTGTTATTTATTTTTAATTGCATTCCTTTGTGGTCGAAGAGCATACTTTGTGTGATTTTTATTCTTTTATATTTATTATGGCTTGTGTTATAGCCTAGCATGTCATCTATTTCATAGAATGTTTCATATGCAGTTGAAATGAATATGTATTCTGCTGCTGTTGAATGGAATGATCTACAGATGTTGGTTGGGACCAGTTGGCTTACTGTGTGGTTCTATTTCCTTTCTGATCTTCTAATTGTTCTATCTATTATTTAAAATGGGGCATTATAGTATGATTTTGACAATATTCTTCATTCATTTGCTCAATAAAGAATTACTATGCCAGTTTCTTGGTCCAGTCTTTTGTGCCCATAAGGCCACCTTTGCAATTACAGCAAATATCTCCTATTGTTATATTTTCATATTTATTTCTCTCACTGACAGGATTCTTAGCTGCTAGAGCACAAGACCCAATACCTAGCAGAGAAAATGATACATGTTAGAATTTGGGAAATGATGATTAAGAATACATAAATGAAATCATGAAAATATATCAAAAAGATCATTCTTGAGGACTACCTTGATCAGTATTTTTAAATCACAAAAGAAAACACACATATATAATCTATATGGTTTATAACTTTTTAAATATATTTGATGTCTATCTGTTTTAGGGATTCACTGTCTATCTGGGTACTTACTGATTTTTATATTAAAATGTTTTTAAACTGTAAATTTAAAATGGCCATTTAGAAATGTGGGAAGACTGTAAGTGAATAAGATATTTTTGTACTTAGAAAATCTTTGTAGCAAAATGAACATGTGATCAGCTTTCAAAATGTATGCTTTTAGGAGAACAACAAAAATAAAGCAATTTCAATGGTGGGATGAAGTTTGCTGATAGTTAGTTATATGATAGCTCTGTGGAACACTAATATTTCCTCAAAAGGTATAATCAAGTCTGAATCACTGTGGTCACCCCTGAAAAAAGAGAGACCATGATGGAAGACCATGATATTTCTAATGTTAAGAAAAATAAAAATCATTATTGGTGTGGTAACAAGACTCAGTTTGTTTGTGTTAAGAAATAAGAAAAGCAGTTACATTATAGGTCACTTGGCAGGACACAAGGCTTTATGCCGATGATGAAAAAATGTCAGCAAGCAAGACAGAGCAGTGATCACTATTATCTGTATTGGTTTCCTTGCTTAAATTAACTGTCTCACTGATGGGTTTATGCTCAGAATGGTCACTACTTTCTGAAGTTAGTTCTAAGCCATAAGGAAGAAGTTAATAATGTAGAAATCAAAGCTGGATATTTTGAAGCCTGTAATTACAACACTGCTGCTCAGAGATATATCAATAATTGATCCATTCCAAATTTTGAATTGTAAGATTGTCACTGTAAATTTCTAGGGTATCTAGAAATGTGATAAGCAGGAAAAAAAAGAGATATAAAAATCACCTCAGCCAGGTAATGCAAAAGCAAAAATAAAATAGAATAAAAACAAAACAAAAAAAACCCAAACCCACAAAACCCTAAAAAACAAAAATTGTCCTGTGTGCTGAATTTTCAAATCTAAGAAACAGTGTGACCACTCCATTCAATAATGGATCAGGTTGCTTTCAGTCATTAATTATTTCATTTTATCATTCATTCAATGTATTAAGTATATTTCATACAAAAAATGTGCAATTTTAACTGTGGTAACTTGTTCAATCATGCTATCCCTAGCAATCAGTACAGTGCCAGGCATGTAAGAGATTCTTAGTAAGTATACTTGGAAAGAATGAAAATCCCCAAGAACTTTTGTTTCTACAGTAACAAACAAGTTGGTGATGCCTTCAGTGATTGTTGAATGTAAATCTGCCTTGAAGTACATCTAGGTAAAAAGAGAGCCTTGGGATATTTCTTGGTTTTCTGGGGATTGCTGGCATATATAAGTAATTAGTATTTCTAATCAGATAATTTTTTGAAGCTTTTAAAAACATTTTAAAAAGAACAGCCATATGTTTGTTTTATGTTATGGCAATCCTTATCCTTATTTACTGGATAAAGCCGTTACATCTACATATATGGAGTCCTTTTAAAGTAAATTGTTTATTGTAAACAAAAGGATTTTACTGATTGGGTTAATCAGCTCCAAAGAAACAGTTACGGACATGAACTCTTCTGCTAATTGATGAAATGTTCTCCTCAACTTTCCTAGTTTGGTCAGGTTGAAAATATTTCCTTTGTAATCAGGAGCACAACAATGAATTTTTGCTGATTTGGTAAGCAGCACACTGTTCTATCCTACATGTTTACTCTGAGAAATGTGTCTCTTGGGTAGGAAATTGATGTTCTTTCATTCAATTTTGTATGTTCATCTGGACTACACAGCACTTGGGGTTTGCCCAGAGCCTTTGCTACTAGGAGTTTATTTTAGATGCTCACCATTACAAGTTTCTAGTGTAGGTAAAAATTAACTAAACACATTTCAGATATATTCCACTTAAAATATAATAAAGTAAACTGATTTCATAGCTTTTATGGGCCATTAAACAAGTAAATTTTTATTCTTTCTTGGTTGTAGAAAATAGACCATAGAGTTCAGAGTAATTGAACTATTATATTTGTGCCCTTGTTAATTAATCATCCTGTAATATCATCTTGCATGTAATTTGATGAAACAGAGTAACCAAATAATTTCTATTAAAATAAAACAATTCCATCCTCCATTGCCTCACTTGTGATTGATTTTGACAGATACAATTAAATAATTCAATCATCAGTTGTAAGAGTTTACAATCAAGACAAGTCTTAAAATTCTGGATGATGCTCACAAAGGAAAAGTCTCAATAAATATCTAAAATGAAATGCATGAGTCTTCTGCAAGAATGCCACAATGATTATTTCTGTCTAAATTGAACAACAATTCATTAGTCTAATTTGGCTTTAAATCTGACCTGAAAGTGCTTACAGTTAGTTAACTGGAGATGGAAAACAGGCGTACATTCAGGGTCAGAAAGAGGGTAAGGAAGAACAGGTGTATGTCGCATCTTACTAAATATACAATTTAATTCAGATGCCAATAAGGCTTTCTTTCAGTTTTGGGGGTATCATCCTAATTTTGGTAGACTCTACTACAGTAGTAGCAGTATTAATGTTAATATTTTGCATATATGCTTAACATTCTATTCCCCAGAATAAAACTGATATTGAATCTTAGTCTTGCTCAGCTTCTCAAAGTAATACATTTGGAGCTCAAGCTTTGCTTTCTTTGTTCCCCTACATTTATTCATTTACTCACAACCCAGTCCCAAGTCAACTACTAGGCTGCTTTTCTATTTTCCCTAGGCCTTTAGAGAACACTAAGATAATTACAGATTAATTTCTTCATATTAGCAGTTGGTTTAATTTTGTATTTTCACTGTGTGTCTTGATGTTTTTAATGTCTTTGTGGTTATTTGGCTATGGTTACTATGAGAAAATATGTAGCATATGATTCAGTTTCCTATATAATAAGGTCTGCTTACTTATGCCCTGATATTTAGAGAGAGAGAATCAAAGAGGAAAGTACATCAAAATATTTGTACAAAGGAAACAAAGAAGAAGCAATAATTTTATTTTAGATGTACTTAATGGCTGAGTTTATTTTTAATTAATATCCCTAATATAATATTAGGTGTTTGTTTCAAATTAGAAGCAGCTTTTATCTTTTAATCAAGCATGCTTCTGCAAGTGTTCATTTTAAAAACAGCCTCAAAAGAAATATGAAATTGACCTACTTCATTAATTTTCAATAAACATTTTCCTACAGGAATGGATGCAGTTATCAGGAATTCTATAATATATGTCAAATGAATTTAAAATATGAAATAAAATTGATTCTTCTGCACTGAACCCTGAAAAATATGAAATAAAATTTGATTCTTCCTCCCTGAGCCTCTTATATTGAGTGAATTACTTAGAATTAACAAATAACCCAGAAATGTCAATATAATATTTAATAAAGATTTTAATTTTGTATAACTCTGGCTCTGAGAATGTAATAATGCAAACCTTGTACATATTGATACTGGTGGATTTAAAAACATATTTAATAGCAAATAGAATTTTCTTTATTAACTGCATTGGATTTGTAGGTTTGGGGTACATTTTAATGACTGAGTTTCTCTCATATAGGTGCAATCACATATTGGTCATGTCCACAGTTATCTCAAGATTTGACTAAGTGGGACATTCAAAATGGCTAACTTTCATGACTAGCAGTTTATGCTGATTGTGGGTTGACAGCTCAGCTTGTGCTATCAACATAAGTGCCTACATGCAATTTCTCTGTTATGCATTTCCCATGTAGTTAGATTTTCTACATGATGATTGGTTTCTCATAGAGTGTGTATCCCAAGATAACCAAGTGGAAGGTAGTAGAGCATTTTCTGACCTAGAGGACAGAAGTTAGGCAGCATCTCTTAAGCCACATTCTTTTTTTTTTTTTTAGATTTTGTTTATTTATTTTTAGAGAGGGGAGGGAGGGAGGGAGGGAGAGAGAGAGAGAGAGAAACATCAATGTGCGGTTGCTGGGGGTTATGGCCTGCAACCCAGGAATGTACCCTGGCTGGGAATCGAACCTGTGACAGTTTGGTTCCCAGCCTGCACTCAATCCACTGAGCTACACCAGCCAGGGTGCCACATTCTTTTTAAAATTTTGTTTTAATTGTTGCATTACAATTTTCTATCTTTTATTCCCATTTAAGCCACATTCTATTGGTTACAATTGGGAAACAGAACACAGGGACCACCTTTCAAAGAGAAACATGTTAAAAGATGTGTACATAATCTAATGATGTAAATAAGTTGCTGAATATATACAACTTACTTTTTGCCTTGGGGAAGATATTCCAAAGTAGGTATTTGAAATCTCAAATCACTCTGAAAACTAGCGGGGAGTGTATGAGAGAGGTACTGGATGGCCTGGGAACATAGGCTAACCTAATCATATTCAGGATTTGATTAGCTTCCTTGAACCAAATCAACATCTCTCTTTTCCTTGGGGATCAAGAAGAAAGTTAAGTTGTGATGAGGAAGCCCCCCATACTCTGATGGTTACACACTTTTATTGTTTACTGGGCATTCAAGGAGGGAAACAGGAGGAGAAAATAGTGTATGAGAGCCATGTTGTGGTGGCTAGTCTGTCTCGTAAATTAAATGATCTATAAAACATCAAGGCACCCAGGAGAGGAGGAGGGAGAAGGGGTAGAGAAAGGCTGTTTTAGGAAATACACTTCATTTTTATATGTTTTCATTATAAAAAAGGACCAAAGTTTATCAAGGGAAAATTTTAGACATAATGATTCAGGACTGTGATGTGTTCTGTTTTGAAGAGTGAGGATAAACAGATAATAGAATCTAAAGTATGAAAATAGTCCATGTACTATTGTTAACAATTATCTTATAATGAAAAGGTACTGAAAATAATCTGTTTCCAGTAAAAGTCAGAGCTGTGTCAAATTGATGATATGAGACTGCTTACATGATTAGTCATAATCACCACAGTTTTCTTATTCTCTTGCCTTCCCTACATGTGCACCATGCAATTATAATAATAAATTTTTGTAGCATGCTTAATAGATGTTTATCATATATAATCATTTAGTTTAATTTTTATAATAATACTATAAAGTATATATTCTCTTCAATTTACTGCAACACACACACACACTAGCATACATTTGTACTTACATAATCACAGTGAAGAATGAAGTAAGTTATTAGATGTGACAGTTTGTAGTTTACTGGTTGTCCATTTAGGTACAATTTCTTAGCTCTTGCCTCTCCTTTATTAAAGAGAATCAGAGCCAGACATCAGTTAAAGCAGCAAAGACAGATTTTAGTGAGAAACTATTGCAATAGAGGAAAAGAGACTTCAGCATAGAATTGAGTTTAAATGCAAATATAAGGACAAGTGGGAATTCATAGACAAAGAGCAATTGAGGGGATCAGTAGATGGAAAGTTAATAAGAAGATAAGGCTAAGCCCTGGCTGGTGTAGCTCAGTGGATTGAGCATGGGCTGTGAACCAAAGTGTCGCAGGTTTGATTCCCAGTCAGGGTACATGCCTGGGTTGCAGGCCATGACCCCCGGCAACCGCACATTGATGTTTCTTGCTCTATCTCCCTCCCTTCCCTCTCTAAAAATAAATAAATAAATACAATCTTTAAAAAAAGATAAGGCTAGAGGAAGTTTTGTTAAATTGACTTAACAAAATTCCTACTGAAGGCAGGCCAGGGTGATGAGATATTAATGGTGGGGCATTCACCCTAAACTAACCTAGCAGGACTCTTACTGGGATCAGAATCAGCAAGGATGGATGTGGAAGTCCAAGGTCAAATCCTAGCTGAGAAGAAGTTGCAGGGGAGTCTGTCTAAAATCTGTTCAAGGAGAGAGTCTTTTTCACCTCCCTCTGGGTACATTTCAACAGAAACACCCTTATTTACATCCATACTCCAGTCCGGTGTTCTGTGAATTTCAGATTCAGGCATTTCAATCTGTGGTAGACTAAACAACAGAACTGCCAGCTATATTTTCCATTCCAAAAGCTATTAAACATTCCTGTTCCATTAGTTATCTTCAACATTAGCTTTGGCGGATGTTGGCAGAATGGGTATCCTACTGGGCAGTATAATTTAAGGAATACCACATTCAGAAAGAATGATTTCTATAAATACCAGTCATCACACACTGGGTTCTAAAATTTTATCAGAGTGTCACCCTTTTGTATTAAAGTTTATTTTCTAAACCTGCTATCCTATTTTTTTTCTCCAGTCACCCCCCACCCCAAAGCATACACAACCCCTTAGTATTTAAACAGAAAAGCTGCCCTGGCTGTTGTGGCTCAGTGGATTAAGCACCAGCCAGTGAACCAAAGGGTCACCAGTTCGATTCCCAGTCAGAGCACATGCCTGGATTGCAGGCTAGGTTCCCAGTATGGGGCATGTGAGAGGCAACCACCTATTGATGTTTCTCTCCCTCACTTGCTCCCTCCCTTCCTCTCTCTCTAAAGATACATAAAATAAAATAAAATAAAATAAAATAAAATAAAATAAAATAAAATAGAAAAAGCTTTATTTCATTTATTTTACTCATTTATGCTTCCATATAACTTATTTGAGCAAAGGAGTCCATGGCTAAAAACATAAATCAATAAAACAGATGTTTTACACATGACTAAGTAAAAAAGGAGACTCTCCTGGAAGACATGCCAGCCACAATTAAAATGGTCTTGTTAGGCTCTGGCTGGTTTAGCTCAGTGGGTTGAGTGTGGGTCTATGAATGAAAGGGTCATTGGTTCGAATCCCAATCTAAGGCACATACATATCTCAGTTGCAGGCTAGGTCCCCAGTAGGGGATGCATGAGAGGCAACCACACGTTGATGTTTCTCTTTCTCTTTCTACCTCCCTTCCCTTCTCTCTAAAAATAAATAAATAAAATCTTTAAAAATAAAATAAAATAAAATAAACTTGTTAGGGTTATGGAAAAATAACTGTGTAGATGTGAATAGAACTTCACAGGTTTGAAAAGGTTATATAGTTGATACAGTGCCAACAAAAGGCAAGAAAGTGCATGAGCTTTGGAACTAGGTCCAACGTTTTTCAACCAGGGACCTAATATTCCTCTTAAAGGGCATTTAAAAATCCATGGGGGTTGGGATGTTTGGTTGGATATTACAGATATTTAAAGCCTCATAAAAGGGTTATTAAACCTCGTGCCATTCCAAGGACTCCACAGATCACTGGGCCTAGTGTTGGGCAGGTACTTCTTCATTACTGACACTCTACATTATTCATTGTCCTCCTTACCCAATGCCAGCTTTGAGGCTCATGTCATCCAAATCTCCTACCTCTACTCTTTCTTGATATAATCATTTTAAAGACATGGTAGCAGCTCCCTCTTAAGTAGTTCAGTATCACTCCTTCCTGCACCATTCCTAGCATGGTTCTTCATGACTTTAATATCACTCCTTCCTGCAACATTCCTAGCATGGTTCTTCATGACTTTAATATCCACTCAAATGAAGTTTCCAAGTCATTACCTCTTGGGTTGTTCTGTTCTCTTCACACTTTCAGTAAAAGATCAAGTCTTACTCCTCATCTCACTTTACTTGTGTGGATCATCTGGTGCAGTTCACCTCTCTTTTTCTTTTGAAACAATGCCTTCACGTCACCCTCAGAACATCTTACTTTCTTAGATTTCCTCTTTTGTTACTGACCATTCTTTCTCAGATTCATTCATTCACTTATGCTTGCTCATTTCCCTAATGTTTTTTTTAAATTATATTTTATTGATTGCCCCAGAACTTGATTTCAGACTTTTCTCCTATCCACACACCCTCTCTAGGTGATTTTAGCAGTCTAATGATTTTACCATCTATGCTCTAAAGAAACCAAAAATTGTTCCAACAGAGGCCCCTTCCCTAAACTTTCCTGACTCACATAACCAATTATGTAGTCAACATCACTATTTGTATACTAATATTCATCCTTATCATAACATCTCCTCAAATTCTTGAATTTCTTCCCAAGGTGATTCTTTTTGAAGTTTTCTCACTCAGTAAATGACAATTTTAATCTTGCATTTTTTCAGGCCAAGAAACTTTGAGCAAATTTTGATTCTGCTGTTTCTGTTACACTCCTCATCTGATCCATTAGCAAATTTGTCAATACAGTCTACAAAATATAAACAAAATCCAGTGCTTTTCACCATTGCTACTACTGCTATCTTGATTTAAGCTACCAAAATCTTCATCCTGATTACTGTATAGTTTCTTTACTACTCTTTTCACCTTTTCCAACTATAGTCTATCCTCAGAATAGCCAGAGTGATTCTTTTTTTCTATTTAATAAAGTTTTATTTTTCAAAATGCACAGCTGGTGGGACTTGTTGATCATCCATCTTCACCAGAAGCTGGTGCATCCCCACCTTTGGTGTTTCTGGTTAAGTGACTTGAGCTCTATGCTTTGAAACTAGTTGGATATGTCCTTTACTAAGGAGGTTCTAAAGTGCTACCCTGGCCAAGAAACTGCAGCTCTGTCTCTCAGAGGCAACAGCTGGGGTTATAAGCCTACAGTTGGGAACTTCCTTACAGTTGGTCATATGTTGCTTTGTCAAAAAAGACTAAGTTATTGAGTTTTTCCTGAACTTTGCATTTGGACCACTTCTTTTCAGCCTTGCCCCCAGATTTATCTTTCTTAGGTGACTTTCCAGCATTTTTCTTCTTGTTGTCCTTGGGCAGCATAGTAAAGCTCAGAGAGCAGCTGCTACCATTGCAGCCTTGCTAAGATGTTGGATAAATAAAAACCTGAGTGATTCTTTTGAAGTAATAAGTTTTCACCATTTGTTTGACCAGTCAGACTCACAGATTCCTTTTTTTTTTTGCGAGTTCCTAAAATCCTTATTTTCTGCAGCATTCATTTAGTTGTTGATACATGCTATCTTTTCAAATCATAATCGGTTTTGTTTTTATAGGTATTTGTCTATGTGGCTTATTTTCCCAAGCAGATTATCAGGTATTTCATAGAGGAACCATTTATTACACTCATTTGTATCCCCCATTAGGGATATATAATAAACATAGGAACTTAGTATGTTTGCCAAATAAAATCAATAATTGGAGGTAAAATATGTCCTTAATATTGTAGATTGAGATGTCTTAGGTTCTTGGAATTCCAATATTGTGAACATCACTCTAGTATATAATTTTCCCCATAAAGAATGGTAACATGTAAGAAAATTAAAATCGACCTCTTAAAACTCTCAATGATTCTGTAAGTACAGAGTACATTTTGTATAAATCTATCGAAATAAATATGCTACTACCATACCCATCTTTCTGCCTATTATAACTTAGGTTAAAGATGAACTTAGCTGATTATAACAAAATGGAAATAATAATGATAATGTAATACCTGCTGAGTGTCTTTCAAATTGTATTTCTTCTGAAAGTTACCCATTTCCTGAACCTCAATTAAAATGACTCTCCAATTTTCTCTGATTAAAAAATAAATTAGATGAATATATTTTGCACAGAGCAGAACATCCACTAAAGTCATTTTAGAAAAGCTTTTTTCTTGTTTCCTCATATAACCTATAGGAGGCCCAATCACATCATAAACCACAAGTTGAAACTTGCTTTAACATTGCATTCTCTAATGTTATCAGCAATTTTTCTTTCTAAAAAACAAATGTTACCGATTACTTAATTTTTTGCCTCTCTCATCATCAGTAATAACTGACATCTTTAATTTTTATAGTTTTTTTTTTAATTGTTATTCAAGTACAGTGGTCTCCATTTTCCCCTGCCCCACCCACTCCTACCTCCCACCCTCAATCCTACCCTTCCCACTGTCTTTGTCCATGTGTCCTTTATACATGTTCCTTGATGACCCTTCCCTTTCTTTCTCCTGTTATCTGCCTCCCTCCTCCCCTCTGGTTACTGTCAGTTTGTTCTTTATTTCAATGTCTCTGGTTCTATTTTGCTTGTTTTCAAAATAAAACATTGGTTTGCAATTGCAAATGGGATGACTGGGACAGAACATTGTTTTACTGGTGATGGTCAAGGACAGACCAGGCTCAGTGACTTGTTACTTTTTCCCTGGTTTTTGTAATTCAAATCCATGCCACTATGCAGTTACAAACCACTCTTCTAGTGCCATATGCTCCTCATGAATGCTTGTGACTACACAAGCCATATCTGTCAGTACCAGGAAACAAAGGTGTTTACTTAGGAAGTCAGTTAAAAAGCAAGCATTTAAAAAGATTTCTCTCACAAGGGAAATCTAGATAATTATATCATTAAGCAATTAAGTCTAAACATAATAATGGCAAAACTATAATAATAAATAATGCACTGTTAGCTGTTTTACAGGGAACTGGGCAAAGCCTGGATTTAGGATTACAGTTTGGTTATACATTTATAACACATCCACTGTTCTGAGTCTGGGTTCCTCCTGTTTCTTGTCTTTAGCTCTAAAAGGAAGGCATTTAGGGTATGTCTCATACATGCCACCCTCTTACCTTTTTTATACTGCATTTGACTGACATGGCTCTACCATGGACCCATGAGCTTCTGGAAGAGCCCTTTGTCCACTAATGTTTCAGTCTTCCTCAAAGCCAGTGATGCCCCTGCTTAGACTTTCTCTTCATTTGACAGAAACCCAGCATTCCAGTGGAGCTTTGAGAAGCTTGTGTACATGCACAATCTCAGAGCAGACAGGAGTGGGACACTGTGTTACTGCTGTTAGATAATAATATCGCCCCAAGATGTGATGACTGCTTTCACAACCAACAGGTGCTGTGTGTGTCAAGGGCAAACAATCACTATATCCTGGGAGTAAATCTCTGGATCCATCAGGCCCTCTCACTAACATCAAGAGAGCAGTACTTATATATTTTGGAAATTAGCCCCTTATCAGATGTATCATTTGCAAAAATGTCTTCCCATTCAGTGGGTTCCCTTTTCATTTTGTTGATGAAAATGCTTTCTTTTTCATCAAAGAGAAACAAAAAAGTTTATTTTGTTGTGAAAAATCTTTTCAATGTGCTGTAGCCCCATTTGTTACAAAACAAAGAAAAGTATTTTTCTTTGTTTCCCTTGCTTAAGGAGATATATTGGCAAAAATATTGCTATAAGAAATGTGTGAAATTTTATTGCCTATGTTTTCTTCTAAGATTTTTATGGTTTCATGACTTACATATAAATCTTTAATCCATTTTGAGTTTATTCTTGTATATGGTGTTAGTTGGTCTAGTTTCATTTTTTTGCATGTATCTGTTCAATTTTCCTAATACCTTCTAGTGAAGAGACTGTCTTTACCCCATTGTGTATTTTTTCCTAATTTTCAAATACTAATTGAACATAAAAGCATAAATTTATTTCTGTGCTCTCTATCTTGTTCCATTGATCTATATGCCTGTTCTTGTGCCAGTAACAGGCTGTTCTGATTACTATGGCCTTGTAGTATAGTTTGATACCAGGTAGTATGTTACCTCCAGCCTTTTCATTTCTTTTTCAAGATTACTGAGGCTATTTGGAGTCTTTACTACTCAACACCAGTAAGACAAACAACATAATTTTAAAAATTGGTAAATGACTTGAATACATACTGTATGTCTCCAAAGGGGACATACAGATGGATAATAGACATATGAAAAAGTGCTCAACATAACTTATCATGAGAGAGATTCATATTAAAACCACAACAACATATCACCTCACTCTTGTTGGAATGACTATCATCAATTAATCAACAAAAAGCAAGTGATGGCCAGGATGTGGAGGACTGGTAACCCTAGTGCATTGTTGTTGGGAATGCAGACTGGTACAACTACAGTGGAAACAGTATGGAGTTTCCTCAAAATATTAAAAATAGAACTGCCTTCTGACCCAACAATCCCACTTCTGGGAATATATCTGAAAAAACCTGAAATGCTAATTCAAAAGAATATATGTACTCTCATATTCATTACAGCATTATGTACAATAGTCAATATCTGGAAACAGCCTAAGTGCCCATCAGTAGATGAGTGGATTAAAAAGTTGTGGTGCATTTGTGTAATAGAATGCTACTTGGCTGTAAGACAGAAGGAAATCTTACTTTTTACAACAGCATGATGGACCTGGAGATTATAATGCTAAGTGAAATAAGTTAGTCAGAGAAAAAAATACTATATGATCTCATTTACTAATGGATAAAATAAACTGACAAAAATAGAAACTAAGGCATGGATACATGGAACAGACTGACAATTGTCATAAGGGAGGGTGTTTGGGGCTGGATGAAAAAAGGTAAAGGGATTACACAAAAACACACACAGGTATATAACACATAGACACAGACAGCACTCTGGTGTTAGCCAGAGTGAAAGCAGGTTGAGGAAGTAGGTGAAGTGAGCAGAAAGGGGAAATGGGGACAGAAACAGACTGTGCTTGAGGCAAAAAGTACAGATAATATTTTGTTGAGTTGTACACTTCAACCATGTATAGTTTTGTGAACCAATGTCACCCCAATAAATTCAATTAAACATTTTTTTAAAAAGAGAGAGAACAGTACTTGCAATTTTTTCCTTTGTAGTGGATCCAACTTCCCTACACCCCAAGAAATATAGCTCTAGACCCCAGGCCCCTATCTGCCCTGCACCCTCTTGTAAACCAGTAAAAATCCTCCCTAATTCTGGCTAAAGTTTTCTCCCAAGTTCACTTAAGAGATTTGATTGAAATCTGAAGTGACAGAAGTTTAATAAATGGTGGCTATTATTTGTATTATACATGTATCGAGCCATTCATCAGCGATTTTTTCTCAATTCCAGGCATAGCCTTAAAGATCTGCTTGGGTTTTGTTTACTAAAACAGCAGAAGATATAAAGGAAGAACAAATTGCATAGCTCACTGATGTCCATATACTTTTTTCCTGAAGATCCAAGGCTTGGTGTCTGTGTCTTAATATTAAGAAATACATAGGTGTGGGTAATAGTTTTCTAAAAACAGCTGCTGTTTAGAATCATACCAAATTATATATGCCTGCTATAAATAACATAAAGCTTCTTTATTAACATGTTAATTTTTAAACTTTTAATAAAGAAGCTGTATTATTTATGAACTTATTATAGAGTTATGCTATATAGTTCCCAGGTATCTCTAATTCTTATGTCACTGATGTATCTATTCTAAATATTTGGAACTTTTCAGTTTCTAAAGTTTTGTAGTTAAGATTTTATTTTTTGTTTAAGTTTCTTGGATATTTTGCATATTTTTCTATTAGACTGTAAAATGACTGGAAATCGCAGATAATGAAGTCACTTCAGAGACATGAAACTTCTTAAACTCTGATTATGAACACACCCCCAGCAAAATACTAGGAAGCATTTGGGTTATCACAATCCACAGATTCAATTCTTAGTGATTAAATACTTACAATAAAGAACAAACATTACAACAGCAAAATATATCCTGATTGGTTCTCTATTACAACTTTCATGGTATCAATTCCCTTATATATACCTTATATTTTACAAATGTATTTAAGATATTTTTAAATGGTATACTGCCTTTAAATTGGTGATTTAAAAACACTGCACTAGTGTGAGCTTCTTGGGAATTTACACTATCTTATTCTTTTCTCAATTATTTGCTTATGCATCTTTGCCTAGCATAGTGAAAAAATGTTAAAATACAACAGCAATGAAAATGAAGACTGTAGGGATATTGGTTAATCTTTGACACTTTCATGTGTCAAGGAGTGATCTGATGGTTTTTTAGGGGTTTTTAAGTTCTTTTAACAGATGAAGTGCAGAAAGGACAAATAAATGACCTGAAGTCATGAATCTTGATAGAACTAAGATTCCAATCCAGGCCATCCATAGGCATAGTCTGCTTTCTTTTTTATTTTATTTTTAATTACACTTTACATCCTGTATTATTTTGTATTGATTTCAGGTGTGTAGTATAGTGGTTAGACAATCATATACTTTACAAAGTGGTCCATTAATATTGCCAGTGCTCACCTGGCACCATACCTAGTTATTACACTATTATTGCAGTCCACCTTCAAACCCTCTGCCTGGATCGTTGAGTCCCAACCTAAATGTGCCCTGTCTTTTGTGCTGTGTTTCACCGTTGGACCTGTTTTGGGGGGCTGCCCTTTACCTTCTACCTGTATCTCCCATCAGTTTCGATTTTAAGTGTCTCATGTACAATCTCCCATTCACTATGCCTCTGTCCTGTATTATTCAACTTCTTTCACACACACCCTTCATTTCAAGTGTAATCAACCTTGGCATGAAGATGATCACTTGAGTCTTAAATGTCACTTGATTCACTTCAGATCTTGCAACCCATCTGTAGCCCCAAGAATATTTGCCTGTAAAATGTTTTGTTTTTTGTTTTACCTCAGTTAGCAAGTGAAAAACTGAAGGGGAATGAATGTCACAATGGAATAGTTGTATAAACAAAAGACATTCTGATGGCTGTGAATTTACAAATGACTGAATTTTCATTTGGAGCATTGAATTCTTTCAATTTTTATAAGGACTGTGTTTTTCTTTGTACACTATACATATAATATGTGATTGAAAAAATCTTTAGGATTCCATTTTGTTACCCTGGGAAGCATGACACTCCCAAGTAATTTTAAAACATGTCTCTGACTATTATAATTAAGAATTCTATAAAGTAACAGGTATCAGACTCACATCATCATGGCAGCATTAGTATTTAGCTATCATGTTATTGCAGCAAGATATATTCTTTAACGTTTCCCATGAAGTTTCTACCTGGCAGCGATCTGGAGGGGTTTTTTTTGTAAGGTTTTATTTATTTATTTTTAGAGGGAGGGGAAAGGAGAGAGAAAGAGAAACATCAGTGTTTGGTCACCTGTTGTGTGCCCCCTGCTGGGGACCTGGCCTGCAACCCAGGCACGTGCTCTACTGGGAATCAAACTGGTGACCCCTTGGTTCACAGGCTGGCACTCAGTCCACTGAGCCACACCAGCCAGGGCTGATCTGGAGTTTTTTGTAAAACTTTAAGTTGGATCACTTCTTCCACTCGACACTGATGAAACTCTCATCATTGTGGGATTTAAAATCCAAAGACAAGCAGGAAATATAAAGCAACATCGGTAATATAAGTGAGGTGTATAAAGGCAATAGTCAAGAATATTTGATGTGACTAAAGGCATTAAATGAAGTAGGAAAAAAGTTTTCACCCAATGATGACAGATAAGTTATCACAAGATTACCCTGCCAAAGTCAACTTACCATATTTTGCCGTGTATAATGTGCACACTTTGCCCAAATTTCTGAGGGAAAATTAAGAAAGCACATTATATATGGGCAGTAGTAATTCTGTACCTGTATAAATGTTTTTAATTCTTTTGTTTATGCTTATGTGTTAAAAGTGTGACTCTAGAAAGAAATAATGATATCCATATGCAAAATAATACCCTGGAATACGATAATCAGTTTTGTTTCTAAATATAAAAAATAGAATTAAAAACTTAAAATGAGAGATTTTTTTCCCTGAAAGTTTGGGTGAAAAAGGCAAATACACATTATACATGGGAGCAGATTATTGTTTTACTTTTCTTTTTGTTCAGCAAGAAGTTTTAATTATAGAATTTAACTAAAAGGTTTTCAACATGAGTGGAAAGTAAGAAATTACTTTCCTTCCACGTTAAGGAAATGTGGAAGAAACAAATAATAACCATAAAGTGATTTTAATATTAAAATAGTATTTTCCATGATGTACTTTTTCAAGGACTTTATTAAGTATAGGTAGTTGAGCTAGAATGTTTAGAAACTAATTAAGGCAAAACAGAATTGTAAACAAAAAAAATTGAGTCTGACATGTTGAAGTAAATTAAATACAAGATTAAAATGGTTTTGAATTGATATAATAAGATGTAAAATAAAACACTAATGTATAAAAGTGAATTAAAACTATCATTTCATTAATAGTAAAGATAAATACAATTTATCAATTTTCACAGGTAGGCACACTTTCTCTATAAATTTTACACATGTTCATTTTACTGAGAACTTTTAGGTTAAAAAAGTTTTCAAATTACTTCCAAGTAGAGGCCTATTGCCAATGTTTATTTTCAGTAGCATGGGCATGAAGTACATTCAGCAGCACAAAGGACATGTTTCAAGACAGAACTTTTGCTTCCGAAGTGATTATTAGACTCTTAAATCAGACACTGATTGGTTAGTGCCATCAGCAGCAAAATGCGTTGTTATTGTTTTAGTAAAAAAAATGTTGAATATAGTTTAAGAAAATTATTTCTGTTTTTCCAGCTTTCTAAGACTTAACAACCTAGGTAATAACAAAATAGAAATTTGGGAAGCTTGTTTCCCATACCCCTTTGCCTGCACTGATACTTCATTTAAAGTGATCATGGTGTTGAATTCACTTATTAAGAAATGCGATATGCTTTTTTTTCTAAGAAACTTAAACGATATCTCTAAAAATAGATTTGCAAATTAAAGTGCTTGATCACTTTATCTAGTGTATGGTGGGTATTTCTAAAATTAAATACTTAGGAGGCTTTCTCAACAAAATCTGTGCCTGGTTTCCCTGTATTGATTTGTCATTGAAATCACTAGCAGCAGAGCTGCTGGTTGCAGAGTTGAAGGTTTTATGTAAGAGAATACGTTGATGTCTGGTATTGACTGAGGACATGACATTTGCAGTTAGTCTGAAGTGGTACAATTTGAAAACACTTACAAGGAGAATTACTATTTTGTAGGTTTTCTTTTTATTATGGAAAACTCCAAATATGTGCAGAAATAGAATAATTACTCTCCATGCACTCATCATCCAGTATGAACACTTACTTACTCATGGCCAGTCCTGCTCCAAGTATATGTATGCACCCCCCCCAACTTTCACACTTTTTGAAATAAACCCAAGACATTCTAATTTGTAAATATTCCCTATTAATCCCTAAAAGTAAAAAAATGATATCACTATCATATCTAAAAATTAACAATAGTTCCTTAATATCAATGCATATCAAATATTCATTTGGTGCTCAAATTTCTAATAGTTTTATAATTCTCATATTTCATACCCCTTATTTTAAAATAAGTGTAGACTCATAGGAAGTCTCAAAAATAATAGAATCCTGCGAACTCTTACCCTAATGTTGTCCCCAGTGGTGATATGTCATATAACTGTAGTAAAATACCAAAACAAGGAAATTCACATTGGTAACATACTGTTACCTAGACTATAAACTTTACTCTATTTTCACTGTTTTTTACATGTGTATGTATGTATGTGTATTTAGCCAATTTGAACCACAACCAAGATACAGAACTATGCCATCACCACAGAGGAACTCTCCTGCACTAATCCTTTATAGTCCAATCCAGCCCCATAACTTCTTGCCTGTTCCTGGCAACCATTAATCTGTTCTCCCTCTCTGTGTCCTTGTCATTTTGAGAAGGTCATAAAGCTGGAATCATATACTATGTAACCTTTTGAGATTGACTTTTTATATTAAGTGTAAAGCCTTTGAGATTCATTCAAATTATCGCATGTATCAAAATCAAGATTCACAAAGTCAGGGTTCAAACTTTGTCTGAATGTCCCCAAAGACTGCTCTTAACAATATCATGCTGTCTCACATGACGAGTAACACCCATTAAAATTTTAAATCACTATCCAATGAATATTACTCTATATAACATAATCCTTATTTTAAGTTGTTTATTTTAAGTGTTAAATCAATTAAAATTTACAAAAACTAGAGAGCACAGATGAACTTCATTGTGTTTTACTTGGAAAAATGATAATGTTAAAAACAGTTTAATTAAATATTATCACAAATTTTAATAATTATGTCAGTAAGAGCCATACTATTCTTTCAATTGAATTATGCTAAGAAAGTCTATACTGCTCTTTCTCTTCCCCTCCTCTACTACTAAACAAGGTAAGTAGCACTAGCTTTGGCAGACTAAAGTTAACTCGTTGAGGGGAAACATCAGCATCACAATGGTACAAGATTCCCTGTCTTTTGTTCTCCTGTTTTAAAAACTAAAGTTTGACATCCAACCATGAAAAAAAAAGTGACTCTGTTGGACTTGTGTGATCCAGCACCATATGACAAGGGACTCAGGCAGAGTCTCTCACATTTGTGCTTTGGGGATTATGCAGACAGACAACGTAACTGGCTGAGGAACAGCAGGAGTCAATGTAGAGGCCCCAGTCCCGCCAGCAAGGAAAACTGTAGTGTTCTGACTGGGGCAGATGCCTAGGGATAAAAAAGCCTTTGTGAAGGCTTTGTGAAAGCCTCTGAGAAACCCAAAATTCTCATCAGATCTTTATCCATGGCCATTTTATATCTTTTATTATTAACAGATAACTATTATTTTACTCAGATGCTTTCCTGAGAGCTCTTGGAATCAGCTACAAGCCAGAATGCTTTGTCTTCAACAAAAGGTACTGTCTCAGAGACCTATGCAGAAGTACTATGACAGGTAGTCTGGCTTCTAATGGCATTAACAACTTTGCGATCATACTGTGGGACTAAGGAGTTTTTGAACTTTAGTTGGAAAACCTGATGGGTTTGTGAAACTGCTAATGCAAAATCAAGTGGAGCAAGAATTAGAGGGGAATGAATGATCTAATGAAGCATGCTTATAATTTCTATGGCTCTTTTTGATTGGAACATTGTAGGTTCTTCAAAATTCTATTGTCTGGATTGAAGAAAGTCTTTATCTTTTCTCTTAAGCTATCTAAAACTCATAACAATTTAGTAGATTATACTTTTTTAAACAGAAATAAAACACTTGTCTTTTTCCTGCTTGATCCCCTAAAATTCATGTTATTGAGTATTCTTATATGTTAATATAATTATATACACAGGTTCTATTACAATCTGTTTCCCTTATATTAGGATGTAATTGGAAACATTGTTTATGTAACCAAGGCTTTGACTGGAATGCCATATTTGAGAATAAGGTGCATAGATTTAGATATGAGTAGACAGTTTTAAGGAATTAAGGTTGGCTTTACAGAGCCATTAGAGTTCCGACCTCACAGGCAAGTAAAGAAGATGACTTCATGGCAATTCCAGGAACTTTAAGATATTTTGAGACTTGGACAAGAGAGGAATTAACCCAGTTCTGTAAGTACTTCAGTTAAATTCTGATGGTGCAATTTTGGCTTTGCTTTCTAATGCCCAGAGACTTTTTTTTTATTGTTGCTCTGTTACAGTTGCCCCTATTTTTTCCTTACTGGCCCCACCCTCACTGCCCTCCCAGCACTCCCACAGTCAATCCTTACCCTGTTGTTCATGCCCATGGGTCATGTATAGCTATTCATTGATCAGACCCTTCCCCTTGTTTCTCCCCTTATCCTCCTTCCATATCCCTTCTGGTTGCTGTCAGTCTGTTCCTCATTTCCACACCTCTGTTTGTATTTTGCTTGTTTGTTTGTTTTGTTCATTAGGTTCATTTTATAGGTGAGATCATATGGTATTTGCCTTTCACCACTTGGCTTTTTTCACTTAGCACAACAGTCTCCAGTCCCATCCATGCTGTCTTGAAAGGCAGGGGTTCCTTCTTTCTTTCTGCTGTGTAGCATTCCAATGTGTAATTGCACCAGAGTTTTTCAGTCCACTCAACTCTTGATAATCCCTGGAGACTTTTAAAAGTCAAATCTGAGATTCTTTAGAGAAGTTTTAGCAAGGCAAACTTTTAAAAATCTATGTGGTCTTTTAACATTTTTGCTGCACTCATATAAATGATTTGCCAAATTTAATGAGACTAAACTTATTTTATAAATAAGAGTTATCTTACTTTGATTGTATTTGATGAAAATGGAAGTGATTTGAGAGAGACATTTTCTATTTCAATGGAAAATGATAGCCTGCTCTTGTGGGTTATCAGATTCTATTCCTGCTCATTGTCTTGAGCTATTTTCACTTCTCTGTAAAATGGATCCTGCTGCCAACTTGTACACTTTGCCAGTAACTAATGATTCTAATTGTTCTTCACATCCTCCTCACTTAGCTTCACTGATAACTGAAATCTGACTTCCCAGATCCTTACTGAGATTCCAGATTCCTCTTACTTGCCCCATACCAGAATATCGCAAGCTGAAACTAAATGCCTTCATATAAACTTTAAATGACCTACCACAACCAAGCGAGTCATTTGTCCAGATCATCCACATCTTCCATGCTCTGCTCTTGCAAATAACCAGCACTGTTAACACTAATGTCTCACACCACCATCTAAAGATATTTTAAAATCACTATCTAGAAATCTTCTTGACTGGCTTCCTCGTAGACTCAGAAAGTCGGTTTATGCCAACCATTAAGGCTTGTTTTTTCTTGTTGTTTCCTTGTTCTAATTTCTGTTTATCTTTTCTTTTGCAGAATTCTTACCTTCCAGTTTACAACCTAAGTCTTCATTCCACTGCAGTCAATCCAGCTATTTTGTTGTGAAACTTTTAGAGAAATTTCAGATGGGGAAAATGTAGGTATTAATAGACCATGCAAGAGGTATGGAAATTACTTCAAACTGAAAATATGTAAACAATTAGTATCAATAAAAGAAGCTTCATTTAAACTTAAATAGTCTGCTAAAATACAGATGCCACTGACTATCCCCTCCACTCCAAAGTAGTTTCCTGATTGGAAAAATGGACTCTTAGTACTGGGGCATGTGAATTAACCTGGCCATTAACATCAAAGAGTCCAGTAGAAACTCTCATATATTTCCATTGAATTGGTATATGTACCTTTATCTTTGTCTATTTATTTAATTACTTACTACTCAGCAACATGTAAATTGACCTTGTCTTTTCTCTTGTTAATCTGTCTATTGTCAGTTAATTCTTAGGCCCCCAACCATTTGAGCCAATGCTGGTAAAGGCAAATATTTCCCATTGCAAAATGCATGAATGGTAGTAATTGTTTTTATTTATACACTTGACCCTTGAACAGCAAGTGTTTGGACAGCAGAGGTCCACTTACACATGCTTTTTTTTCAATAAATACTGCAAATGTATTTGTTCTTCCTCAAAATTTTTAAATAATATTTTCTTTCATTAGCATATTTTATTGTAAGAATACAGTATATAGTATACATAAGATAAAATGCATGTTAATCAACTGTTTATGTTCCTGGTAAAGCTTCTGGTCAACAGTAGCTATTAGTAAAGTGTTTGGGAGAATCAAAAGTTGTATGTAGATTTTTGACTGCAGGGTAGGGGGTGGTGTTGTTGCCCCTAATCCCCATGTTGTTTAAGGCTTAACTCTAATTTGATTAAAGAATGTTAAATATAAGTATAAAAACTTTAATTTGAGAGCTTATAAAGTTAGGGAGTAGCAGGCATCATCCCTACATGTGTATGTATGTGGTGTGTGCATGTGGGAGAGTGACTGACTGTGTTGGCTGGGGCCCAGAGGACCTGAAGCTCTCCTGAAGCTTTGCTTCCTTTGCTGACACACACATATATGAAAATACCAAGTGATATGTCTTCATCTTCTATTTCAAAGCCCCTTCCTCCAAAAGCAGAGATGAAAAGAAGGCATGATAGAGGAAAAAGGAAGTCAAGTATATGTATTTGTTTATTATACTCCTTTTTATGTTCATATATGTTTATTGGTATATAAAAACATCACATATATTATTAAGTGAATAAAAGCAAGTTATAAAACATGATCTAACCACCATTCTATTGTCTGTTTGTATGAGTTTATGTTGTTGTTTTTTATGTGCATCACATTTTCCTTATCTATTCATTCATCAGTGGACACAGGTTATTTCCATATCTTGCCTATTGTGTATAATGTAGTAAACATGGGAACATAGATATATCTTTGTGATTCTGACTTCATTTCCCTTGAAGTGGAATTGCTATATCATATGGTAGTTGTATTTTTAATTTTTTTTGAGGAAACTTCATACTGTTTTCCATAGTGGTTGAACTAGTTTACATTCCCACCAACAGTGCACAGAGATTCCCCTTTCTTCACAAAATATACTCACTGGTATATTTTGTCTTTTTAAAAATATATTTCATTGACTATGCTATTGTGCTTCCCAGATAAGGCAAAGTTAAGGAGTTCATCATCAACAAGCCCTTCCTGTATGAAATGTTAAAGTGACTTATGTAAGAAAAAGAAGATGATCAAAAATACCAACAGTAAAATGAAAACAAACTCACAACTATCAGCAACTGCACTTAAAAAAAAAAACAGACTAAGCAAACAACTAGAAGAGGAACAGAATCACAGAAATACAGATCACATGGAGCATTGTAAGTGAGGAGGTAGAAGGGGGAGAATGGGGGAAAAGGTACAAGGAATAAGAAGCATAACTGGTAGGTACAAAATAGGCAAGGGGAGGTTAAGAATAGCATGAGAAATGGAGAAGCCAAAGAATTTATACATATGACCCATGGACATGAACTAAGGGGGGCAGATACTGGTGGGAGGGGGTTGCAGGGAGGATGGGAATAATAGGCAGGAAAAAATGGGACAACTGTAATAGCATAATCAATGAAATATACTAAAAAAAAAAAGAAATGGACCCCCAGAAATATAGACAGCTTACAACTACAAAGTAACAAGTGTAATTCAGTGGAGAATCTCCTCTTTTCCAAATGAAAATCTGGGCACATTTCGGCCAAGATGGAGGTATAGGTAGAAACCCTTTGCTTCCTTGCACAACCAAAAGGAGGATAACACCCAATCTAAAATCAATAGACAACCAGAAGTGCCAGAAAATCAAACTGAGTGGAATTCTGACAACCAAGAAATTAAAGAAACAGTCAACCAGGCCAACCAGATCAGTAAAACAGGTGGATGGAGAGAGATTGCAGTGAGGCTATGGACCTAGAGTGAGGGGCCCACTGATGGAAACCTGGGTGAGGTGGTGGATCATGTGGGAGGAGCTGGCTGAATGGGAAACTGAGACTCAGAGCTGAATGCGGAGTATGATGGGGCTTAGGAACTCCTAGTCTGACACAAGGGTTCATTGGAAAGTGGGCTAGAACCAAGCAGGCTAGCTGTATTGTTCCCTCTCTGGTCCCTCCCACACAGACAGCACTGCAGTGCAGCAAGGAGGGTTGCCCTGCCCTAGTGAATACCTAAGGCCCTTCCCCCTGCAACATAACAGGTGCATGGAGACAAAGAAATATGGCCCAAATGAAAGAACAGAGCAAAACTCCAGAAAGAAAGCTAAGCAATGAAGAAATAGACAACCTATCTGATGGAGAGTTCAAAATGTTCACAGAACTGATTGAGCCTAATGAAACAGCAATTGAAAGCAAAGTGAAATAAAGCAAAATATTCAGGGAACCAACAGTAACAGGAAGGAAAGCAGGACTCATATCAATGATTTGGAACAAAAAGAAGAAATAATCATCCAACCAGAACAGAATGAAGAAATAAGAATTCAAAAAAAAAAATGAAGAGAAGCTTAGGAATCATTGGGACAACTCGAAACATTCCAATATCTGAATTATATGGGTGCCAGAAGGAGAAGAATATAAGCAAGAAATTGAAAACTTACTTGAAAAAATAATGAAGGAAAACTTCCCCAATCTGGTGAAGGAAATAGACTTCCAGGAAGTCCAGGAGTCCCAGAGAGTTACAAAGAAGTTGGACACAAAGAAGAATACACCAAAGCACATTATCATTAAGTTACCCAAGATTAAAGATAAAGAGAGAATCTTAAAAGCAGCAAGCGGAAAGGAGAGAGTTATATATAAAGGAGTTCCCATAAGACTATCAGCTGATTTCTCAAAAGAAACCTTGCAGGCAAGAAGGGGCTGAAAAGAAGTATTCCAAGTCATGAAAGTCAAGGGCCTACATCCAAGATTACTCTATCCAGCAAAGCTTTCATTTAGAATGGAAGGGCAGATAAAGTGTTTCCCAGGTAAGGTCAAGTTAAAGGTGTTCATCATTACCAAGCCCATATTATATGAAATGTTAAAGGGATTTATCTAAGAAATTGAAGAAAATAAAAAACTATGAATAGTAAAATGACAACAAACTCACAACTATCAACAAATGAACCTAAAAAAAAACAATGAGGACAAAATCTAAGCAAACAACTAGAACAGGAACAGAATCAGAGAAATGGACATCATACGGAGAATTTTTAGTGGGGAGTGGAAAGGAAGGAATAGCGGAAAAAAGGTATAGGGAATAACAAGCATAATTGGTAGACATAAAATAGACAAGGAGAAGTAAAAAAATGGTATAGAAAACAAAGAATTCAAATTACTTATAAGTACAACCCATGGACATAAACTAAGGCAGGGGAATGCTGGAGGGTTTGGGGATTCAGGGCAGAGGGGTGATAAAGGGGAGGAAATGGGAAAACTGTAATAACATAATCAATAAAATATACTTTAAAAATTTAACCAGGTGCACGAATGGAACAGAACAGAGAGCCCAGAAATAAACCCAAACCTCTATGGTCAACTAATATTTGACAAAGGGACAGCAACAGAAAATGGAGTAAAAATAGCCTCTTCAAGAAATGGTGTTGGGAGAATTAGACAGCTATGTGCAAAAACATGAAACTCGAGCACCAACTTACACCTTACACAAAAATAAATTCAAGGTGGATAAAAGACTTAAATATAAAATGTGACACCATTAAAGTCCGAGAAGAGAATGTAGGTAGGAAAATCTCAGATATTTCATGCAGAAACATTTTACTGACATGTCCCCTAGAGCAAGGGACATAAAGGAAAGAATAAACAAATGGGATCTCATCAAAATAAAAAGCTTCTGCATGGCTAAAGAAAACAGTATTAACATAAAAAGAGAACCAACTGTATGGGAAAACATATTTGCCAATGACACCTCAGACAAGGGTTTAATCTCCAAAATATATAAAGAACTCACATGACTCCACTCTTAAGAAGACAAGCAACCCAATTAAAAAATGGGCAAAGGACTTGAACAGACACTTCTCCAAGGAGGACATACAGAGGATTCAAAGACACATGAAACGATGTTCAATATCGCTAGCTATCAGAGAGGTACAAATTAAAATCACAATGAGATACCACTTCACACCAGTCAGAATGGCCATCATAAACAAAGCAACAAACAAGTGTTGGAGAGGTTGTGGAGAAAAGGGGACCCTAGTGCACTGTTGGGGGGACTGCAGACTGATACAACCACTATTGAAAGCAGTATAGAACTTCCTCAGAAAACTAAAAATGGATCTGCCTTTTGACCCAGCAATTCCACTGCTGGGACTATATCCTAAGAACCCTGAAACACCAATCCAAAAGAACCTATGCACCCCAATGTTCATAGCAGCACAATTTATAATAGCTAGGTGCTGGAAGCAACCTAGATGTCCATCAGTAAATGAATGGATCAAAAAACTATGGTACATTTACACAATGGAATTCTATGCAGCAGAAAGAAAGAAGGAGCTTCTACCCTTTGCAACAGCATGGATAGAGCTAGAAAGCATTATGCTAAGTGAAATAAGCCAGGCAGTGAAAGACAAATACCATATGATCTCAGCTTTAACAGGAACCTAAACAAGAAAACAAAGAAACAAGCAAAATATAACCAAAGACACTGAAACAGAGGACAGGCTGACAGTGACCAGAGGGGAGAGAAGAGGGAATTTCAGGGGGAGAATGGGAAGGGTTTACAGGAACAAATATAAAGGACACATGGACAAAAACTAGGGGGGGAAGTGGAAATGGGAGGGAGGTGTGGAGGGGTGGGCGTGTGGGCTGGAATGGGAATAAAGGGAGAAAACTGTACTTGAACAATGATTAAAATAAAATTTAAAAAAAATTTAACCAGGTGCAAAAGAAAAAAATCAGTAAAGCAGTAAAATAAAAATTAGTATTTTAAAAAATGACAATCTGGAACTATTGGATATCCACAGGCAAAAAATCAAAATAAAAACTTTGGTATCTTACATCATCTAAAAAATGAAATTTAAACAGATGACAGATCTAACTATAAAACCTAAGATTATCAAACTTTTAGCACAGTGGAAAAAAGAAAAAACCTTTGTGACCTTTGGCTAGGCAAAGTTTCCTTAGCTACAACAGAGAGAACAATCCATTAAAGAACAAATTCATAAATTGGACTTCATCAAATGTAAAAACTCAGCTCTTTGAAAGACTGTTAAGATGATAAAAGACAAGCCATAGATGGAGAGAAAATTTTACAAATCATATATCTGATAAACCACTTCCATCCAACATACACAAGGAACCTTCAAGACTCAACAAGAGCCCCGACTGACGTGGCTCATTTGGTTGAGTGTCAGCCCACAAAGCAAAAGTTTCAGTTCCTGGTAAGGGCACATGACTGAGTTGTGTGCCTGATTGGGGTACATGTGAGAGGCAACTGATCAATGCTTCTCTCTCACATAGATATTTCTCTCCCCCTCTTACCCTTCCCTTTTCCCTCTCTAAAAATTAAAGAAAAAAGACTCAATGAGATGCTAAGCAACACAATTTGAAAATGTGCAAACAAGTTGAACAGATACTTCAACCAAGGAGAGATATAAATGGCAAATATGCATATAAACAGATGTTCAACACTACTATTATGGGAATGCAAATTAAATCCACAATGACATACCACTATACACCTATTCAAACATCCAAAATTAAAATGACTAACCAAACATATTGTAACGGGGTGTAGCCAGGGCCCTCCCAAACAAAGGATTTGAAATGCAGTCTAGAACTTGGGGTATCCAAGATATATAAAAATATAGCTTATACTCATACCTAGAAGTCTGGACTGAGGGCGGGACACATGGAGCAGGACCATTGAGGGTTATTTTGCTTATCAACAGCTGGCCACCTTCATACCTGATATGCAAAAGTGGTTATTTTGCGTATCCATAGCAGGCTGGTAAGGAGGTGGGCGTGCCTTTAACCCATGCTGTAACTGGGAGGCAGCTCCCCTTACAGCGCCTGCATGATCTGCTTTGAATCCCCATGTTGGCACACCTGTTGTGTTGTAAGGGGCAGAGCCTTAGGTATTTGTCATGGTGGTGCAACCAGCACTTTGTGGCTCTGTATGTAGGAGAGGGGTCAGAGAGGGAGCAAAGCTACTTGCTTGGCTCTCACCACATTTCCAGTCACTTTCCCTGCTTGCCCTTAGTGACTGGCACTCTTTCAGCTGCTGCCCTGGTGCTGATTCCTTGAGTGGGTGGGATTGCATTTGTTCTAGGACCCTGTGGGCCTTTTTAAAATGGACTCTCCAGAGAGACTGGCAGTTTCTTCTACTGCCCTGACCTGCACTGGTTTTTACAACCAGAGGTTATGAGGCTTTGTTTTCCTGGCACTGGATCCCTGAATTGCCCAGTGTGGACTGGAGCTGGAATACCTGGCTCCCCAGTTGTCCCTCCCAGTTTTTACCCACCACATGTGAATGTGGGACCACTCATTCCTCCAGCCACTGCCACCTCATTGCACCATACTGTGTCCTCTCTGCCTCTCCTACCCGTCCATATGAATGTTTCTTCTTTAAATCCTTGGTTGTCAAACTTTCATACAGTTCAACTTTCTGCCAGTTCTGGCTAATTTTTGTTTTTAGATTGGTTGTTATCCCTCTTATGGTTTTGTGAGGAGGCAAAGCAAGTCTACCTACGCCTCCATCTTGGCCAGAGGTCTCACGAATATCAACTTAAAATTCACTCATATGTTTAAAATAAGAAATCAAGCATCTTCTTTATATGTCTAATATAGTAGGTAAAACTGTCTGGGACAGGAAATTTATAGCTTCAAAGATTTTTAGCACAGATCTGAAGTGCACTTCTGTTTCCAGTAACAAAGGAATATATTTGTAAATAGAATCTATGTATATGTTTCATCCTTGTAAGAAAGGAACACAGCCATTAAGTTGTATCATCCACTAATACCTTTGCTACAATTGCTTCTCCCCTTTCATTCAATTTCCCTTTTTTCATTGAGGTTTTTTAGTATTTGCTCCCTCTGACTACTCACTTTAATATTCTTGATAAATTAAGTATTCACAGAGACCATTTAAATCTTGGTATGAGCTCTTTGGGCTCATTGCCTCTGCTAGTCTTATCCTCAAATAACTAGGCACCAATCTCTGCAACCAGATTCTATGCTTTGGTCATTGGCAATATACACCCATTCAACTCTCAGTTTCAATTATGGTGGCTTTTTGATCCCTGCTTTTTACCTTGTTTATCACCCCTTTTAATATTCCCAAATTTCTAATTCTTCAATTCCACTGTGATTTCCAACCCAATGATTCTTACCACATTTTCAGCATTAATCATGCCTTATGTTTTCAGTTCCTTACTTTCCCATCTTAGATTCCATTGTGCACTATCACTTCTTGGAGGATAATTTTAATTCTGTTGCCTTTCTCTCCCACTCTTGTATTCTTCTGATAAAACTCCAACCCTGGTTAAATATTTCTCTCTGCCATTTTTGTACCTGTGCCCAAACAGTTAAATATAGCTAGAGAAAGTCACATACCACACTGACTGGTTAAATATATGGCACAAATCTTGCCCTGGCCAGTGTGGCTCAATTGGTTGGAGCATCACCCCATAGACCAAAAGGTTTAATTCCTGGTTGGGGTACATGCCTAGGTTGTGGGTTTGACCTCTGGTCGAGGTGTGTCCAAGGGGCAACTTATTGGTATTTCTTTCTCACATTGATATTTCTCTCCCTCTTTCTGTCCCTCCCTTCCCCTCCTTCTAAACATCAATAAGCATGTCTCTGGGTGAGGATAAAATCAAATACATAATTAAACAATAAATAAATATATGACATAAACCTTAAATGAGTCTCAACACTATCTGAAAGTTCTATACCATTTCCCACTTCAATATACCCACTTTCCAAAGTGACCATTTTATTTCTGTCATCAATTGTCCTACATGCTGTCTATCCCTCCCTATCAAAGCATTGTTTCAACTCACAGATAAAATAAACATACAAGAGAATCTCCTTTCACCAAATCTCCCATCACCAAATCTACCAGGCCAGCTACATATGTAGCCATATTCTCTATTCTTTCTGAAACAAAGGGTGAACTCTTTACCAAAGCAAAACCTTTTATCTATGTATTGGATCTCCAAATTTTGCCTAATAAAATATTTGTCCTGTATTTGCCTCTGTATTTTTTTCTTTTTTGAGATAATTACCATCATTAAAAAACAAGTAGGAAAAAAACCAAAAAAGCTCTTAAAACTCACATCATATGAAATAAACAAAACAAAATAAAAATTATCTTTATATAACTTTTATCTCCAGCTACCACTCAATGTTTTCTGTTCTACTTTATAGAAAAATTACCAGAAAATTTTTCTATATAAATCCCAGTGTTCACTTCTTCATCTCCTATGTTCCCTTGAATTCATACCAATGAGGATTTTGTCCCATGATCCCAGTGAAACTGTCTTGTCAAGGTCAGCAATAAGGTGAAAATGACAAAAATCCAACTAACATTTTCATCTTCTTCAAGATCATTTAACCTCATAAGTAACTTATTCCCTTTTGAAATACTTTAAAAATATATATATTTTGTGCTTATAATACCATGCTCCTTGTTATTGTGCTCTTCTCAGTTCTCTTTTGAAATTCTTCTGTTTCTGATGTCAGGGTTGGATTCACCCAAAACTCAGTCTTAGGACTCACTAACTAGGTAATTCAATTATGATTTTGTCTATTATACATACATTTTGACCTGCAAATTTGTGTCTTCACTGGAGAACTCTAGACTGCGAAAATCAATTGCCCACATGACACCTCTACTAGTATGTGTAATAGGAATTTAAAACAAAGTATGATGACAAGGGCATTCATAATTTTCTACCTCTAAATTTGTTCTTGCCATTTCCCCATGTTGGTAAATGTCATCACTAATCACCAGTTTGCTCAGACCAACGTTGACTTCTCTAATTTTATTGGGAACTTTGGTATAACTTCACTATGTCTTCCCAAGGTGACTACTCTTCACCATCTCCACCTTCACTGCTCTTCTCCAAGCCACCATAATATCTTGACTGAGAAGGACAAGAGCCTTCCAAATGTCATTATTTTCATTCTATACATTATTTTTAAAATTTTAAAATTATTTTAATTGATTTTCGGGGTGATATCAGTTAATAAAATTATATAGGTTTCAGCCATGCAGTTCTATAATACATTATCTGTGTATTGTATGTTCACCACCCCAAGTCCTCTTCCAACACCATGTATTCCCCCCCTTTTCTACCTCCCCCACATCTGGTAATGAACATACTGTTGTCTGTGTCTATGAGGTTTATTTTTTTTTTGCTTGATCCCTTCACTCAGCCCTGCAACTCCCCTTCCCAATGGCATCTGTCACTCTTTTCTCTATCTATGCATCTGTTTCTATTTTGTTAGTTTATTTTATTTACTAAATCTAGTAAATAGATTTACTCCACATGAGTAAAATCATATGGCACTTGTCTTACTCTGACTGACTTATTTCACTTAGCATAATACCCTCCAGGTCTATCCATGCTGTCACAAAAGGTAAAATTTCTTTCCTTTTTATGGCTGAGTGGTATTCCATTGTATATATATATACCACAGCTTTAAAAAATTAATTTATTAGGATGATATTTGTTAACAAAACCATACAGGTTTCAAGTGTACACCTCAATAAAACATCATCTGCATACTGCATCGTGCCCCCATCCCTCAAAACAAAGTCTCTTTCCATCTCCATTTTATCCCCCCTTTGTCCAACTCCACCTACCCCACCCCCCTTTCCCTCTGGCTATCACTACACTGCTGTCTGTGTTTATGCATTTTATATGTGTGTGCATGTGTGTATTTTTTGCTTAATCTCTTGACCTTCTTACAACCAGTCTCCCCAAACCCTTCCCCTCTGAGAGCTGTCAGTCTGTTCCATGTACCCATGCCTCTGTTTATATTTTGTCAGTTTATTTTTATTAGATTCCACATATAAGTGAGATCATATAGTGTTTGTCTTTCTCTGACTGGCTTATTTCACTTGGCATAATAATCTGCAGTTCACCCACACTGTCCCAAAGTAAAATCATATGCAGTATGCAGATGAAGGGTAAGATTTCCTTCTTTTTTACAGCCCAGTCATATTCCATTATGTAAATGTACAACAGCTTTTGAATCCACTCATCTACTTATGGGCACTTGGATTGTTTCCAGATCTTGGCTATTGTAAATAACACTGTAATGAACATAGGGGTGCATACATTCTTTCAAATTAGTGTGTGGGATTCTTAGGATATACTCCCAAAAATGGGATCATTGGGTCAAAAGGCAATTAGTTACATTTTTAATATTTTGAGAAAATTCCATACTGTTTTCCAGAGGCATGGATACATGAGCTTCCTGGTGGGACAGGCTGAGTCTTCCCAGTTGGCTGCACCAGTCTGCATTCCCACCAACAGTGAACAAAGGTTCTGTTTTCTCCACATCTGCACCATCACTTGTTTTTTTGTTGATTTACTGATGATGGACATTCTGACAGGTGCTAGGTGATATCTCTCATGGTTTTAATTTGCATCTCTCTGATGATTAATGGCATTAAGCATCTTTTCATATGTGGATTGGCCATCTACACATCCTCTTTGGAGAAGTGTCTGTTCTGGTTCTTTTCCCATTTTTTAAATTGGGTTGTTTGGAGGATTTCTTTGATGTTGAGTTTTATAAGTTTTTAAAATTTGGGGTACTAACACCCTATCAAATGTACCAGCAAATATGTTCTCCAATTCTATGGGTTTGATAATGGAAAAAATACAATTAAATATATTTTTAAATGAAATAAGAAAGCAATGAAACATTTGGGGTTCTGTGTCAAATAGTCCTCAGTTGAAAGCCTGACTGCATGCTTTCCAAGCTGTGTTAACCTGCTGATAGTGAATAATTACACATCAGAAAAAAATGGGACTAATGATATGAGATGTTATAAGGATTAAATTAGGTGATGCATTTTATATGATACTTATTACACATAGCTCATTGATTGCAATTAATACATGGTGGCTATTATTTAGGAACTATACGGATCCTGAGAATTTTGTCTACTCATATAAAATCTCACCTTATTTTTTATTTTAGATTCTTCTGTTATAATTCCAAAAGGCTAATATATGTTTTCTCTTTTCTCTTACTTTGTTCCTTTTATTTTTTAGCTAGATACTGAATCTCTTTTATGTTATTTGTGGTAGAAAGGTTAGCAGGTAATGCAGTTCCAAAATATGAATAGCTTTCAGAATCAATAAATCTGAAGCTTAATATGAAAAAGTAATTAAATTTCAAAAAGTAGGTTATGAAAAGTATAAATTTATATAGAACTCAGACATTTATAATATTATTGCCTTTAATTGCTATTTAATTTCAAGTGTATCTGTCTTTTCACTCTAACAAAAGTGTAAACTTCCTAAAGTCATGACCATTTGATTATCTATATTTCTATTGAAGAGCTTTCTCTATTATTATTAAAGAGTGATTGATCTTATTTTAATCATCTTATTTTAAATTTTCTTATTTTAGTATAGTAGTCAAGTAGTAGATATTATGTAAAATTATTTAAAGAGTATAGCTCTTAGTCTATTAATACAGATCCACTACATACACATATTATAATGTGAAAAATATGAATATTCACAAAGCTTAATGTGTTTTTATTTAAGGAAATGAAGGAAAGAATGCAAATATGCAATGTGTGTTAGATTCAAGTGATTATTTAGAAGTTAGTTATTTCCATCTGGATACTAGAAAGTCTGACTGGTGGAGCAAAATCAGCAAGATGACAGAAGAGGAGGTTCCTGGCTATAGTTTCTCTCACAGAAAGATCAACTAGCAACTATCCACACATAAGAATGCTTTTGTGAAAATCCCAGAGCCTGGGAGTGAGGCTGAAGTGCTAAGAGGCTTCTTCAGTAGGGAAGAGAGACCCCAATATGAACATCCAAGTTCCCCAGCATTAGTAAAACTTCCCACAAGAGCCACTCCTACATCTCATGAAGAACACTGGGAGAATCAGGAAGGCGAAACAGCCTGGGATCAGCTAGAAATAAGGAAGGAATGTGGGGCTCACAGCAACTAGCATGTAGGCCTTGGTGGACTGTGTACCTGATGGCAGTGGTGCCTGATCAGAAGCATAACCAGAGGTTCTCAGTTCTGCCCACCTGTGGAATGTAGCCAGTGGTTTCCTCTAGCCAGTGCACACACATCGGCAGTTCTGCCCAGATTGGGTCTCCAGCCAGCAGTGTGGCCCAGCCATGGAGCTCATCCTATACATAGTCCTACCCAAAGAGGTTGGCAAGCCAGCACCCTCATCCAGCTGCAGAGCATTACCCTGTCCAACCAGGAATCCCAAAGAGCCTTAAAATCCAGCTTACAAACCTGCCTGACTATAGATCCTAACATACAGCTCTGGCTGATGACAGCCTTCAGCCTTGACCAGGCAGCAAGCCCAGTCAGGAAAACCTGCCCAATTCTGGAGTGCAGCCAGTGGCCCACAGGATCTCAAAGCACAGCCTGGTGCCCTGCCTAAATTCAGAGTCCAGCCAGCAGCACCACCTGACTGGGGAATATAGCTAGTGGCCCTGCTTGACCAGAGGTGATTGCAGAGCCCAGCCAATGGCCCCACCCGACCATGAAGACCAGCTGACAGAGCTGCTTGACTGTGGAACTCAACCAGTGGCTCCTTCAGACCTCAGAATGTGGACAGTGACTATACTCAAATAGAGACTCTGGCAGTAAACCCCACCTGCCCAAAGAGGCTACCAGTTGGCCCATCCAGAACTTCAGGCTGAGACAATGGTAATGGTCTTTCCTTGTCAAAAGAAGTCTATAAAGCCTGGAAAAAGAGAATGTTTGCTCAAATGTGCAGATATCAGTGCAAGAATACAAGGATCACAAAGAATCAAAAACATTACACCCATGAAGGAACTAGTAAAAGTCCAACAACTGATGCTCAAGAAATGTAGGTATGTCAAATGTTTGTGAAATAATTCAGAATAATCCCAAATAGAGCTCCATCAAGACATATTAAATTGTCAAAATTCAATCATTGAATTGAACTGATTGAACTGAAATTCAATCATTGAATCATTGAACTCATAGGAAAATGCTGTATAAGCAACTTTAATGGATAAACATTTAACTGGGCAGTAGTTTCAAATGTATCTTCATCCTCAAGTTTTAGGCATTACATCTATTACTGTTGACAAAGAGATACTTTTGAAAGTACCATATTTTACTGTGTATAATGTGCACTTTTTGCACAAATATTTAAGGGGAAAAATAAGGATGCACATTATACGTGGGTGGTACTACTTCCATATCTGTTTAATTCTGGTGGGAATGCTGGTGGGAGGGGGGTGGAGGGTGGAGGGGAATAAAGGGGAGAAAAAATGTTTGTTATACTTTTATATGATACCATTTATTTACATGTTCCCTGCGTATTTTCCTCTCCCATAGTCATTTTGCACCAAGATCAGGCAAATGGAAATTATTCAGTGACACTACTCTAAGAACATCAAAAAGAAATGACTAAAGCTGAAATATCATTCTGCCCACTGCATCTCAGCAACAGGCTGTCTGGCCATCACTGCCAGCAGTTGTAAGGCCAACTGAAGTCTCAGAGGGTTTGGAGAAGCATTTATAAGTGGTAGGATTATATTTGAACCCCTATAGATGAAGTGTTGGGAAAGGTAAATCTCTCATTAATAGCTGAAAGTGATATAGGATATTTTACTTATCTACTATTAGTTTTATTTTTACAAAGGAAACCACATATTTCTTATCAGCATACAGTATATTGGATTATAAACATTATTGACTTTCCACTAACTGATTTTGTGACTCCTGTTGTAAATCGTTGCTTCTAATAATATAAGAAAAAGTAATACTGCTTATTTATTTTGTTCTCCATTTTATGCATAGTACTAGCTACCACAATGTCTGGCACATAGCACATGGATAGATACATAGATGATAAATAGACATATACAGAAAAATAAATATATATTAAATATACTTGAAACTGAATCAAAATGCACACAAATAACGGTTTAAATTAGTACACTTACAGGTTATTATTTCTAATGGGCCCTTGGAGATAATTATCTTCATATAATAATCCCCAAAATTACATTATTTAACTTTATCAGGAAATATACTATGTAGAAACATCATTTATGGTAAGATATTTAAGCTAGTTTATTAAAAATTGTTGGTAACCACAACTTCATATACATAATGTTCTCATGTTCAAATAACACAAAATTAATTTAATAGAAGCTTGTATATGACAATTTGTTCTATAGATATTATTACATCATGTGTAATCATTTAAAAAATAATTGGCATTCTTTAGTAATTTAGTAATTATAAAATAGTTCCTAATGATATGACCTGTTTGAAATACTGAGAATCATTGAACTCATAGGAAAATGCTGTATAAGCAACTTTAGTGGATAAACATTTAACTGGGCAGTAGTTTCTAATGTATTTATCTTCATCCTCAAATTTTAGGCATTATATCCATTACTGTTCACTAAAATGGCATGACCTGAACAACAATATTGTTTTCACCAAAGACAATAGTTACCCTGCACCATGGCAACATGGCTATTAAACCGAGAGAATAATGCTTGTTTTGCCTTGCTTCCAGATATGCTGTGCATGGCAGATTTAGCAGCTCGCTCATTTGAACTACTAAGTTTGATGTGTGGGTACAGATTTTTTCCTGTATTTCACTCATTTGTACCAACTAAATACCAGGTGTGGGTGCTGGTCCTTTCATTTACTTCCTGCATCAAATCCTCACAACAGCTCTAGGAGGGAGCTGGTATTACTTTTCACTCACAGGTGAACAAACAAGGTTTCAAGAATCAAATTACATTTCATTTTCAAAGTGAGTGGTCATGCTGGAGCAGATGTTATTTCAGCTACAAAATGGGTAGGTAGAGAGATAGAGAGATATTATGTAAGTCTAAACAAATGCTATTTTGCTACATTTAATAAGTCTAGAAACATCAACATCACTGTTGCAAATGTTTAAACTCAGTTATTTAATTTGCTTTAAAATAGTCTGCCATTATTATTCATGTCAAAATATAGTGATAACATGGTCTCCTTGCAAATTATTGTTTAGTTCATAAATGATTTCAAATAAAACCATTGTACTTTAATGTACCTTAACTCTTTAAATTCATTGCTTTCCTTTTAAATAAATTACTACTTTCACTACAATGAGTGACAATATGCATTACACCAAAGACACAAAAACAATAGTGCCAAACATTTACATTATACATATTATAATAAAATTATTTAACTTCCCAAATGTCAGGGTTGCTCAGTAATTTTTATTTTCACTTAATTGTGTCTCATTTTCTGTTAAATTCCTAAAATTTCTACCAGAATTTTTAGTTAATCGATTTCTCATAGTTCACATTTTCTCAATTATGAACAAAAAATCAGCACTTTCTTCTCCACTCCCCCTAAACATGTTCCTTCTTCTTCAATTTCCCATCTGAAGTAAATAATGCAAAATGCACCTTCCACTGCACAAGAAAACAACTTTATCCTAAAAGCCAACTATCATTGCCTTTTATTGACTCCATTTTGGATTCTCTTTCCTCAACTCTCTCTTATATGATTCTAGTATAACTTTTAAATTTGGGTTCATACCATGTTTAGGGACTAAATGCAAAAGTCTATAAACTGATATACCAGATTGTAGTTACTCCCTACCACCCATCTAATCTATAAGCCACTACTAGATTTGAATTCCTGAAACATAGGTACATTATTACATTATCCCTTTGCTTAAAAACTTCCAATGTCATGTCTCTTGTCAATAGCATTTTTACAATTAACATAATCTCCAAGTAGATTTTAAATTTCCTTGAATAAATAATTGTATTTCATGTATATTTTTACTTTCAAAAATATAAATTGAACTAGTATGTTAAATAATTATAGGTTTAATGAACAGAAATTAGTGGATAAATAAACAAAGATTGTATATCAACATGATCAAAGTGTTTTTGAATGTGTTAATCATGATTTATTACTAAGTGGTAAAATTAATCCAGATATCACTAGTTAGTATTTTTTAAATTTTATTTATTTTTTTCTCTCTGTACAACATATTTATTTTATTTTTTATTTTAATCATTGTTCAAGTACAGTTTTCTCCCTTTTACTCCCATTCCAGCCCACCCACCCAACCCTCCCCTCTTCCCTCCCATTACCACCCTCCCCCTAGTTTTTGTCCATGTGTCCATTAAATTTGTTCCTGTAAACCCTTCCCATTCTCCCCCTGAAATTCCTTCTTCTCTCCCCTCTGGTCACTATCAGCCTGTCCTCTATTTCAGTATCTTTGGTTATATTTTGCTTGTTTCTTTGTCTTGTTGATTAGGTTCCTGTTAAAGGTGAGATCATATGGTATTTGTCTTTCACTGCCTGGCTTATTTCACTTAGCATAATGCTTTCCAGCTCTATCCATGCTGTTGCAAAGGGTAGGAGCTCCTTCTTTCTTTCTGCTGAATGGAATTCCATTGTATAAATGTACCATAGTTTTTTGATCCATTCATTTACTGATGGACATCTAGGTTTCTTCCAGCACTTAGCTATTGTAAATTGTGCTGCTATGAACATTGGAGTGCATAGGTTCTTTTGGATTGGTGTTTCAGGGTTCTTAGGATATAGTCCCAGCAGTGGAATTGCTGGGTCAAAAGGCAGATCCATTTTTAGTTTTCTGAGGAAGTTTTATACTGCTTTCCATAGTGGTTGTACCAGCCTGCAGTCCCCCCAACAGTGCACTAGGGTCCCCTTTTCTCCACAACCTCTCCAACACTTGTTTGTTGCTTTGTTTATGATGGCCGTTCTGACTGGTGTGAAGTGGTATCTCACTGTGATTTTAATTTGCACCTCTCTGATAGCTAGTGATGTTGAGCATTGTTTCATGTGTCTTTGGATCCTCTGTATGTCCTCCTTGGAGAAGTGTCTGTTCAAGTCCTTTGACCATTTTCTAATTGGGTTGCTTGTCTTCTCAGAGTGCAGTTGTGTAAGTTCTCTATATATTTTGAGATTAAACCCTTGTCTGAGGTGTCATTGACAAATATATTTTCCCATACAGTTGGTTAAATTTTATTTATTTATTTCACTGTTCCACTTTATTTTAAAATTTTATTTATGTATTTTTATTTTACTTTTGTGTATTATTTATTTTAATTTTTAACTTATTTTTTCTTTTTTTCTTGAATTCATTGGGTGTATTGTACTATGTGTTCACCACCCTAAGCCAAGTGTCCTTCCTTCAGCATTTATCCACCCTTTATGCTTTCCTAGTTCTCTGTCCCCAGTTTCCCTCTGGTAATCACCATACTATTATCTATGTCTATGAGTTTTTATTTTTACTTAATCCTTTCACTTTTTCACCTAGCCCCCAAACCCTGGTACCCTCTGACTGTTATTAATTAAGCAAAATAGAATAGAAAAATATCAGAGAGAATCACACTTAGTAAGGAAAAGTATTGTTTTGTAAAATCTGGTTTCAATTGTATATGTGTGTAGTGTGTTTTCTGGGTCATAACACAAAATACACTGTTAAATCAGGTTATGATGAAAAAAATGAGGTTTTATATCTGGCATGACATTGTGAGGAGGTCCACAAACCCACTTGCCATGGAAACTAGTAAAAATTACTTTAAAAGACCACCATTTACCATCTCTGAAAATGGCCCTAAGGGCATACTGCAAATGAACAATGGAAGGACTGAATAGGCATTTTTTAAATCATTTTGTATTGTTATTCTATTACAGTTGTCCCAATTTTTCCCCTTTTCCCTCCTCCCAAAGAAGACATACAAAGGCTAACTGATCCATGAAAACATCCTCAACATTCCCTGAATCATTGATTCTCAGGGAAATGCAAATCAAAACAACAGCAAGATATCATCTCACACCTGTTAGATTGACTTTCATAAAGAAGACAAGAGATAATTGTTGGTGAAGATGTGGAGAAAAAGGAAACCTTATATAGTACGAGTGACAATGCAAACTGCTGTAGCCACTATGAGAAACAGTATGGAGATTCCTCAAAAAATTACAAATAGAACTACCATATGATCTAACAGTCCCAACTTTGGGTATATTTCTAAAGGAACTGAAAGCAGTACCTTGAAGACTCATCCACAGTCTACACTCCTATTTTCACTGCAGCATTATTTGCAATAAACAAGCCATGGAAACAGCTTAAGTGTCCTTTCACGTGTGAATTGATAAAGAAAATGTGTGTATATATATAATAGTAATATAATATAATGGAATTTTATTTAGCCATTAAAAAAGGAAAATTTGCCATTTGTGACCACATAGATGTGTTATGGTGGAATGAGCGGCCAGAGGGGAGAGAAAGGCAGGGCCCTTACCATTGCAATCTAATTAAGAACTTAGTATAGGAGGCTAAAAGCAAAAGAAGTCATGTCTCACCCATTAACTCAGCAATTCTGAGTCTGGTCTCATAAGACTGCCTTCAGCGTTTCTGAATAACACATTCTGAATAACACAAAAGTAAACTATGACAGTGCAGCAGAGGGAGCCCTTGAAAGTCTGTGTATCATCTCCACAAGCTGGGAAATGGAAAGCCTTGAGACTGTATTCATCCCACAGCCTGAAAGTGGGAAAAAGAAAGGGTCTACAATGTCCAAAGAAAAGGCCCATAAACAATTTTGGTTAACTGCCTGCTTCTGATCACATACGTGAAATGAACAATTGAAGCCTGGAGCAAGGTAAGCATTCCCACTAACTGACCCCCACACATACCTACCTTTGGGTAGTCCTGTCTCCCCAGGAAAGCTGGCACCACATTTACCCGACAATCAAAATGTAAGTCCCTCACCCCCATCCTGACAACTATGTAAGTCTTCAGAACAAAGGACTCTCTCTCAGCTCTTTTTGCTACATGGCGTGAGGCCCTGGCCACCTGGCCTTGGCTACCCTACTTTTGCCACCTGTACTCTAACTACCTTTGCTTTGCTTTCCCATTAGAACTTATTGTTAATAAATTGGTTGCATGCTATGAGGCTCTCTGGCCTGTATTTCTTTACTGAGTTGATGAGAAGAACTGAGTTTCTGGGAGTTTCTCCCATAACAGATGGACCCTGAGCACATTATGCTAAGTAAAATACATTAGACAAAGAAAGACAAATATGGTATCATCTTACTTAATATGAAGAACCTCTAAAAGCCAAACTGATAGAAACAGAGTAGTATGGTAGCTGTCAGGGGCTGGGAGGTAGAGTAAATGGGGAGAAGGGTACATACTTCCAGTTATGAGTATATTCTGACCTAATGTTTAGCATGGTGGCTATAGTTAACAATATTGTTTTATGTACTTGAAAATTGCCAAGACACTAGATCTTAAATATTCTTACCCCTTGAAAAAAATAGTAATTGTGTGAAGTTACAGAGATGTTTACTAATCTTATTGTGGTAAGAATTTCACAATATATACACGTATCCAATCATCACTTTGTACATTTTAAACTTATACAATGTTATATTTCAATTAAAACAACAGTGAGATATTACTATTATTTATTGAAATGACCAAGGTCCAGGACATTGACAACAGCAAATGCTGGCCAGGATGGTGGGCAAAGGAACTCTTACTCATTGCTGGTGAGAATGTAAAATGGCACAGCCACTTTGGAGGACAGTTGGCAGTTTCTTACAAAACTAAACATAGTCTTACTATGTAATCCACCAGCATGCTCCTTGGTATTTACCCAAAGGAGTTGAAAACTTATGTCCATACAAAACCCTGCAAGTTTATAATAGCTTTATTCATAATTGCCAAAACTTCAAGCAACCAAGATGTTCATCAGTAGGTGAATAGATAAATAAACATTGAGAGAATGAATTATTGGTAAACACTAAAAAGAAATGAGCTATCAAGCCAAGAAAAGACATGAAAGAAGCCAAGTGCATATTATAGGTAAAAGAAGCCAATCTGAAAAGAATGAATGTTTTATGATTCCATCTATACGGCAAAACTAAGGAAAGAGTAAAAAGATCAATGTTTGCCAGAGTTTAGGAGGGAGGGATGGATAACTAGGCAGAACACAGAGATGTTTTTTTTAAAGCAGTGAAACTATCCTGTACTATATACTAAAATTATGGATACATGTCATTTTATATTTGTCCAAACCCACAGAATGTACAACACCAACAGTGAATGCTAATGTAAACTATGGACTTCTGGTGATAATGTGTGTCAGTGTTGATTCAGTAATTGTAACAAAGGTACCACCCTGGTGCAGGATGTTGATAGTGGGGAGGTTGTGCATGTGTGAGGGCGGGGGATATATGGGAAATTTCTGTATCTTCTATTAAATATTGCTGTGAACTCTAAAAACTGAGGTTTGTATGAGAAATAATTAAAAAAAAATGAAATTCCCTGACAACTTAATATTGGTTCTAGTCTCTGAAGATTCACATGCAAGTCCATATCACTCTTGTTTTGATCCAAATTCATTATTTTATTCTATATTCCCTTTAATATAGTAAACTTTACTCATAAGTCATTATTTGTCATTGTCTGGATATAATCTGGTGTTCCTTGTTTACTTCGCCCATAGTGTTCTCTGCATTCCTTTATTTTAGAGCCAAGAAATTCTTATTAACCATTTTCAATTCAGCTTGAATATTTTCTTTCATGTGAAGCATTGGCTGACTGTATCATGATGAAATCCTTGTCTTTCACTCTTCCAGATTTTAGTTTCAAATTATATACATCTATATTAAGGCAAAGATATTCATTGCATTATAACTGCTAGCTTATATGCCTATTTTTCCCACCCTACTGTTTCTTTTGTTTAACCAGCTTTGTTTACCAATGTTTAACACTATTAATCACATACTAAATGTTCTGAATGCATGCTTGAATACGAATACATTTAAACATCCCTATTGAATATTTATTGATATTTTTGAACTACCTGTGTGCATTTACAATCTCATTCTGTCGTTATGAAAACACTAATTTCAGATATTAGTCTTATTCTCATTTTACAAGTGAGGAAACTGCATCACTGATAGTAAAAGTTGCTTTCCCAAAGCCATATTTCTTGACAGAGCCAGGAGTCCACACTGAGTCCCAATAATTATCTTCTATAACACTATCTAGGTGATGATGATAATTCACACACATATATATTTTTTTAATTCTAGCAAAACTGAGCATCCTGTTTATCTCTTCTGAGCTTTGTTCAATCTTTGCTTATGATAAAATAAACACCACTCCATACCTCCATGTCTCAACTGACTGATCCCCAAACCATATTTTCAAATCTATATCCAATTAATTGTAGTTTTGGAAATTTTATTTCTGCTGTTTAAAATTTTTTAACTTTTCTTCATATGGCTTGTTTTCTCATGTATTTGCAATTTTTATTTGTGATTTCTTGTTCATTGGGCTATAACTGTGGGGATACTAGGTAATCCTTGTTGAAGGTATATCTAGTTAGAAGGATTTGCTATCAACAATGTAAACCTGATTCAGGTTTATGGTACTATCTTGGTTTGGAGACTTCTTAAATCATACAGATATTGTACATTCAAACACCCAAATAACATGAGGTTTTGCATGTGGTTATAAATTCTCAGTTTTCCTAATCATATTATTTTCTGGCATATAGACTTGATCTACCCTTTCACTGAAAGTGTAGCCCCCTTCAAGGCACTTGGCTTTAAATTACAGCCTCAGGCTTTGGCTCCTTACCATGTCAACACTTGCTTCTCATTGCCACACATTAGAATCTGCTCATGAGATCAACCAATACCCTTCAAGATATCCTTAGCATCTGCCCTAGCTCACCTCTCTTTTTCCCCCTAATGTCTACTTTTGTTTTTATTTCCATCATTGCCTATGAGATTCTTTTATGTGTTTATTTAAAGTGTTCATCTCTGCATTTATTACATTATTTTAATCATGAATTGAAAGATGCTTAGATGAAATGTTTTATAATTTCTCCAGGATATCTAGTCTAGGATATTGCTGGAAAAGCAGTAAGTGTATTTTAAACCCAATTTTTGTGACACAGGTATAAGGAAAAGAACTACTGTTTAGCACATACTTGAATTGTTCTACAATATGCATTTCTTCATCCTGAGAACTAAAATGATTCTAAGAAGTAAAGTAGGTTTTCTGTGATCATACTACTTGTGAGAGGCAGAGCAGAGATTTTAACCGAGGTCTATGTGACTCTTAAGTCAGAGGTTATTACAACATACAGGGGATTATCAACCTAAGATCAAGTGTTAGGATGTATGGTACCCAACTGGTACTCTTGCTTCACAAATGCCATGCCAGTAACATGGATGTAAATTTTTAGAGGTTGCTGTAGTGCTCTCCTTGCCCCTTATTCTGACATCTGTTCACTCTGGTGAATTACTAAATGAAAGAATCAACCAAGCTAGACATATTACAGTTTTATCTAAATAATAAAAATACAATATTTTAAAATAATTATAAAAAACACACAGAAACTTTCTTTGTTGCTTATATCGTGCTCAGTGTGTTTAAGAGTCCACTTAATTAGGAGGCTATATTAAAGAAATCACACAAATTCTATTGCAGTTGTATCAGGATCAATGTCATCTTTAAGTTGTCACTTCCCATTTCTGTTATACAGTTTTTTCTTTAAACTTTTTTGCATGCCTTCCAGCTGAATAGTTCTAGGCCTATAATAAGATGTATGCAATCTCCTTTTGATTTTTTACATGTTGGTTATTTATAAGCTTTGGTTCAATAGTTTTATTTAGTGTACTTTTCCAAGTGGAATTGAACTCCACTTGACTACATATACTTTGTTATTCTTAATGTAGTAGCTAAGTAACTGTTCAGAGAAAATCAACAGTGAAAACCCTCAGCTTTACTAGGTTGATCAAATGCAACTCTGGTCCCTATTTAACTCAATGACCTGATATCATCCTTTGTTTTTGCTAATTTATATTTCCTTTACTGTTTGTGAGTGATTATTATTTCAGATGATTTTCTCTATTGTTCATTTTTACTTGCTAGCCTGCTAATTAAAAAAATGAAGATACAGAGAATAAGTAGCATAGATGGTATGTAGGAAATAGATGGGGGGAGGGCAAGAATAGCATGGGAAATATAGGCGCTAAAGAACTTATGACAAATGGACATAAACTAAAGGGGGAAATGTGGGTGGTAGAGGGTGTGCAGGGTGGAGGGGAGTGATGGGGGAAATGGGACAACTTAAATAGCATAATCAATACAATATATTAAAAAATAACAAAACCTCAATAAAGCTATTTCGAAAATAAAAAAACATGAAGGCTCAAAATTGTGAGTTATTAATTCAAATGTGAGGTGTTGACTACCTGAACAACCCAGGCAAAAGGAAGATGCTTTTGGCCTGATTTTAATAGTGTTAGGATATACTGAAATTTTGAGAATTGTTGCTATTTTTAATATTTGCACAGCTTGAATTTTTAAATGATTTTTATACATTTAGCGTTGGGAATAATTTCTCATGCTTGTGTTTAAGGATGTTATCAAATATATATATGTATCAACACCACATGTAAGTGTAAATGTGATAATGGAGAAAGTAGGAGTGATTTTCTTCATGATTGATTAACCCATTTTGCTACTCTCTGGCACATTTCCTCACGAACTATTTGAGATGACAAGATATGAAAATAAAAAGCACCGGTCAATTGTTTTCATATTCTCCATATTGATAAAAACATTCAAAAACAATGCATTGCATATGCACTTACTTAAAGGCAAATACTATAAAAATCTATATAAACTCTAATGGATGGTATCATTAATAATGTTTTGCTGGAAAAAAATAATGCCCAATTTTTCTTTAATGGGATTATGCTGTAACAACAACAATAATAACTTTCAAATTAGCCATACTATTACAACAAGAGTGGGAAGAAGTCACTTTCTAATTCCATTTAGCTTTCTCCTCTGAGAAAAAAATTATGTGTAAGGTCAGTCCAGAAAAAGTCCAACCATTGTTTACTATGACAAGAAGGGTTTGGGTGACATCGATGTAACCTTGCAAACAAGAAGAGTGGACTGGAATGCACATGTGTGAACAATGACCACTTCAGTGTACTAGTCAGTGGGGGCGGTAAACACTGTTGTGTGAGTATGTGTATTGTGAGGCCATCGAATTCAAAATGACTGAGCAAGTAGAGCAATATATCTGCATCAAATTTTGTGTTAAGCTTCACTGAACACTCTTCCATGGAAACTATTCATATGATTCAGAAGTCTGTAGCTAGGCACGACTGGTGATTGGCAGCTTCATCACAACAACATGCCAAGTCATGCATCATGTCTTGTGCAGAAATTCTGGTGAAACACCAAATCACCCAGGTGACTCAGACCCCTACAGCCCAGATTTGGCACCCTGCAACTTCTGGCTTTACCCAAAACTAAAATCACCTTTCAAAGAGAAGAAAGTTCAGACCACCAATGAGTTCAGGAAAATACAATGGGGCTACTAATGGTGATTGGGAGAACTGTGTGAGGTCCCAAGGTGCCTACTTTGAAAGGGACTGAGGTGTCATTGTCCTATGTAAAATGTTTCTTTTTCCTTGTATCTTCTTCAATAAATGTCTCTGTTTTTTCTTTTGTTTACTGTTAGAATAATTAATGTGTTTCTTTTTTATTGTTGTTCAAGTACAGTTGTCTTCATTTTCACCCCACCATGTCCCTCATCCCAGCCATCCCTATCTCCCATCCTCGACCCTACCCCCTTTGGCTTTGTCCATGTGTCCTTTATACGTGTTCCTTGATGGCCCTTCTCCTATTATCCCTCCCCCCTTCCTCTCTGGTTACTGTCAGTTTGTTCTTTATTTTGATATCTCTGGTTGTATTTTGCTTGCTTGTTTATTTTGTTGATAATTCATATTACATGACTGGATACTTTCTGGAAAAAATATATGAAGGCTACAGTTAATTATCCATGGGGAGGGTTCCCTTAACTTTTCAATGTATATGTACCAAGTAATATTAGAATTTCTTATGACTTTATTTTTAACAGAAATTTGAATAAAAATCACAATATGACTTTCCTTAAAACTCCAAATAAAATTAATGCTTGTATGACTGAATAAAACAAATCTTACAAAGTGGATTGGTAACCAAATTTATGTCATCTAACTTAACTATCTGTTGTTGCCTTTTTTGGTAATAAACTGAGCTCTGTAATAAATTAAAGACACATCAAGAAATAGTATACAAAATCTATGGCTAATGTGAGGTATAACTCATATATAATGCTTTGAAAATATTATCTGTTAAATTGCATGTTTCAAATGTCATAAAAATATTTCACTAACATTTTTAACAAGGAATACCTCTTATTTTTATAGAGAACCATACACATTTTAAGAAATTTGAACCCTGACTGATGTGGCTCAGTGGATTAAGTGCTGGCCTGCAAACCAAAGGGTCGCTGGTTTGATTCCCAGTCAGGGCACATGCCTGGGTTGTGGGCCAGGCCTCCAGTGGGGGTGCATGAGAGGCAACCACACATTGATGTTTCTCTCCCTCACTTTCTCCCTCCCTTCCCCTCTCTCTAAAAATAAATAAATAAAATCTTTAAAAATAAATTTTAATTTGGTCCTACATGAAAATTTTCAAGCATATAGAAAAACTGAAACAATTATGTGGGGAATATACATATGCCTATCACATAGATTCTATAATCAACATTTAGTATAGCTGCTCATCACATTAATCTCTCCACCAATCCATCTTATTTTTAAAATGGTTTTAAAGTATGTTGTAGAGAGCAGAAATGTTGACCTCTGTCATTATTAAATTTTAATCCCTTGTACTCTTCTAGAAAGGTAAAGTCTCCATTACTTGCACAAGGTATGCAGTTGTATCCAATGGGGAATCAAGAGTTTTGTATTCTAGACCAGGGTTCAGCAACCCACATCCCATGTGCTAACTCTGGCTCATTACCTGTGTCAATAGAAAACAAATTTCTATTGGCATTTAGCCATGCCCATTTATTTCCCTATTGTTTATGGCTGCTCTTACACTGCAGTGGCAGAGACCATGTAACCCACAAAGTCTTAATATTTACTATCTGTCTCTTTTACAAAGAAAGTTGGCTGACACCTATTTCTTCCTGAATTCTGTCTCCCAGTGCTTCCATGATCTATATTAAATATTTTTACCAAATTAGAATTTGGTTTTCCTCATGTGCAAAGCATAGAGTTGAACTTACTGATCTGAGACTCTATCTCTATTCCTCTTATTTTTTTCAGTGCATCATCTCTGTATTTCTTCTTCTTTTCTCCTCATTAATGAGATTCAAACTTCATTTGCCCTATTTCATATTTATGTTAAGAGTTGCTTCTTATCCTCTAATTAATAATTTAACAAAGATCCTGGCATGCAAACTGAATTTCAAGTTTAATTAAAATATTCTCCCAAACTTCAGATCAGCTTATATCTTTGATAAACAAGGACTCCCTGTATAACTGGATCTGTAGATCCTCTCAATTTAATGCTAAAATTCTGTCATGTTCACGATAAAATGTATTGTAAGTATCTCCAAATTAACTCATGTGCAATTATGGAGAAAAGTGAGAATGTTTAGATAACCATACCCATAAATCATCTCTCCCAATTAGCATGTTTCTAGTAGAATGCCTGTTAGTATTTAATATCAACTTTTATACAATAAACATACTTCCCAATGTAACCTTTTTTCTCCAATTTTTGTATTTATACCCCCAACTCTTAGAGAAGGTATGCTAAAGACACTTCACTGAATTTCAATGAAAAGGAATTTTCCCCTAGATATCTATGGTATTAAGAGTGGAATCACAATCTCATACTCAGTGTGAGCCATTTTCTGTCATCGTTAATTTGTTATGAGAGCATTTCCACAGAATCTATCATATTTAGATGTTGTTTTCGTTTAACCTAACAAGATTGTAGAGGAGGAAGCAAAGGGAGAGATAAAGAAATTACAATGCAAGAGAATAAGCTCTTATTTATATATCAACCATTCACCATACTAACCATATTATTTGACAATCTAAAAAAAATCAGGATTTAGCAGAGCAACATGATATGTATCTATCTATCCATCTATCTATGGTTTCAATACATTTTATAAAATTGGGAGTTTGGGTTAGATGTGCAACATATTATATTTTATTCATTTAAAATAACCGGAGGGCAGTCACGTTGGCCTATATCTCCCACTGATTACAACTAACATCTCTGGACAGAGAAGGCAACCATCTGAGGAATCTGAAATGTAAACAAGTGCAGGCAGATTGAAGACAGAAATCAAAGCCTGAATAATAACCCATAGTGAGAATCAATGTTATGATTTTGTTTCCTTTTGTCTTCTGGCCTTCACACAAATTCTGAAATAGCAAAAATCACCTGTTTTTAGTCAAAGAACAAGTAAAGCAGCTCCCTGCACATCGAAGAGTAGGAGGAAAATGTCTTTTTTTCCTCCCTTTTTTTTCTTTCAGCACTGTCTCGAGGACAGCCAGTTATAAAAGTGCATGGGGACGGTGGCTGCAATATAAGTACTTAAAAGCACAAAGACGGCCTGTCTCTTTGGCCAGAGGAAATAGTAAAATGAGCTCATGTTGTCTAAAGAATGTTAAGAAAATCCTTGTTACTTTTTCTTTACCTTTTCTTTCACCACTTTGTCTTGAAGATTTGAAATCTTCAGTATGAAATCCTAGAATTCTAAGAGGGCTTCATTTTCCAGCCAGAGGCATCACTAAAAAGGGCTTGGAGAATTGTAATGTGTGGGAGAAATATGGGAGAGAAGAGATTTGAAGAAAAGCATCTCTTAAACCTGTGTATGAAGCAACATAAAATTCCAGGCTGAGTCTTCAGCTGTTAATGAGCATTACAGACCCAAAGAAGTGTGCCAAAGACTTAAGAAATTTACTATGTAAACAACTGCCTAAGTACCAGACTGGCCTCTGAGTAGCATGTGGTAGTCAGACCCAAACAGCATAAAAGAGCTTAAAAAACTTAATTGACATCAGAGCCACCACACAGACAGTGAGACAGAAGTTGCATTCTGAAACTAACTGGGTTGATTTCCAAGTAAAAGAAACATACAAAATCAACAGTCTCCAAATGATATTAACAGACACAGAGTTTCATAGAGCAATATTAAAAATATCCAAGATACAGTCCAAACTTACTCAGCATACAAAGAAGTTGGGAAATCTGATTAAATTTAAAGAAAAAGACCATCAATTGCCAGCCCTCAGATGATACAGATGGTGGGATTATTAGACAAATACTTAAAGTCATCTATTATAAACATATTCAATTGAGGCTGTGGTGAACATACTTAGAAATGAAAAGAGATACATTATCAGCAGAAAAATTAAAACACAAAAACAAGTCAATGGACATTATAGAACTAAAAAATACAATGTCTGAAATTTAAGAGAAATAATCATTGAATGAGTTAATGGCAAATTGTAGATAAAGATGACAGGGGGAAAAGTGTGAATTTAAAAACAGAGTAATATAAATTATACAAAGTGAAAAATGAACAAATGCTGGGGAAAAAACAGAACTCAAGGCCCTATGTAACAGTAAAATAATTCTGAATGTTTTTCTGTTAATATTTTCATGAAGAACACTTGGTTTGGGGGAAAGCATTATTGTTAATTAAACCAATTAAACTAGACTTCTAAATGACTTCTACCCTTTCAAATAATCTCTTTATAAAACATTTACAAGACTGCCATGAAATACTATTCTTTAAAAATCTTCACCTAAGCCCTGGCTGGCGTAGCTCAGTGGATTGAGCGCGGGCTGGGAACCAAAGTGTCCCAGGTTCGATTCCCTGCCAGGGTACATGCCTGGGTTGCAGGCCATAACCCCCAGCAACCACACATTGATGTTTCTCTCTCTCTCTCTCTCTCTCTCTCTCTCTCTCTCTCTCTCTGTCTCTCCCTCCCATCCCTCTCTAAAAATAAATAAAAAAACTTCACCTAAAATAGCAATTCTTCCTCACATTTCACAATTTATCCATTGGTTAAAGAATATTCATGGAGTACATTCTATAGGCTGCTAAAATTCATATGATCTTGTATTACATATAGGTAGATATAGCTTGAAAAACATGCAATCATCTGTCATTATAGGAAGAACTTTTTGTTAATTTACAAGTGAAAGGAACATGGACAAATAACGTGATTCCCCAAAACTGATAATGCTCAAACTTAAACAGAATTTGGCAGCAGGAGTATAAAAAATATTGAAGTTTCATGTAAATAGCTGGATTATATAACCATTTAAATAGATAATTCTTATAATTGGGGTGGCTTTCATACAAATATATGAGGTCAAATACTTATTTAAATAATTTATTTATGAGGGAACGAGCACAATGTTGAGACTAAAAGAGAAATTGAAGAGTTATGTAGAAGTAATATAATAAAGGAATGTATAAAATTGCTAGATTCTATACAAAACTGGTTATTGATTTACAAGGTTATAAACTATAACTTCAGGGCTAGTTTTTTCCAATTATTTACACTTATAAATGAAAATCAATAATTTAACATGTAACATCATCATGTCTTTTTAAAAAGACTTTATTTCTAGAGAGAGGGGAAGGGAAGGAGAAAGAAAGGGAGAGAAATATTGAATGTTTGTTTTGCATGCCCCCAAGTAGGCATGTGCCCTGACCTTGAATCAGCAACCCTTTGTTCTCCATCATGTCTGGAAACAATTAGTCAAACAAATTTCCCCTCTGAAATAATCTTGAAGTAAACCTGTGACTTCTATTATATTGAAAGCACATTGCACTTTTCCCCAAATTTGTTCTTTTCTTCCCCCTAATTTTGTATACTCCATACACACACACACACACAGACACCACAAAAAATGTATGGCAGTTGCAAAGCTTTAAAGTATCAGTTGAAAGAAGTAGATACATGAAGTTACTTAATTTATTGGAAAATATGGTGTTTACAAATACAAAACCAGTATGTGGTAGTCAGAATTCTAATATAGACTCCGAAAATCTCCTTCTCCCCCATGTACATAGACTTTCTATAATCTGTTCCCTTTGAGTGTTAGCAGACCTATAAGTAGGATAAGATTTTTCTCCTCAATTAGGTTACTATGCATCAGAAATGTGAAAAGATTTTGTGGTTTTAATCAAATTTCCTAATGAACAGTCTTTATTCATTTATTTATTTTTAAACATTTTTATTGTTGTTCAAGTACAGTTTAAAGCCTTTTCCCCTCCCCACCCCTTCCCACCACCCCAGCCCTTCCGACCTCCCTCCCCTGTTTCTACCCCACCTTGTTATTGTCCATGTGTCCTTTATACTTGTTCCTACAAACCATTTACCCTTTTCCCCTATAATCCCCTCCCCTCTCCTCTCTGGTCACTCCCTGCCTGTTCCCAATTTCAGTGCCTTGGTTATATTTTGCCTGCTTGTTCATTTCATTGATTAGATTTCTGTTAAAGGTGAGATCATATGGTATTTGTCTTTCACTGCCTGGCTTATTTCACTTAGCATAATGCTCTCTAGTCCCATCCATGCTGTCACAAAGGGTAGGGGCTCCTTTTTTCTTTCTGCTGCATAGTATTCCATTGTGTAAATGTACCACAGTTTTTTTATCCATTCATTTACTGATGGGCACTTAGGTTGCTTCCAGCACTTGCTTCCAGCACTATTGTAAATTGTGCTACTATGAACGCTGGGGTGCATAGGTTCTTTTGGATTGGTGTTTCAGGGTTCTCAAGACATAATCCTAGCAGTGGAATTGCCGGGTCAAAAGGCACATCCATTTTTAGTTTTCTGAGAAAATTCCATACTGTTTTCCATAGTGGTTGCACCAGTCTGCAATTCCACCAACAATGCACTACGGTTCCCTTTTCTCTTCAATCTCTCCAATATTTGTTCTTCGTTGCTTTGTTTATGATGGTCATTCAGACCTGTCTGAGGTGGTATCTCATTGTGGTTTTAATTTGCATTTCTCTGATAGCTAGTAATACTGAGCATCTTTTTATATGTCTCTGGATCCTCTGTATGTCCTCCTTGGAGAAGTAGCTGTTCAAGTCCTTTGCCCATTTTTTAATTGGGTTGCTTGTCTTCTTAAGAGTGGAGTCATGTGAGTTCTTTATATATTTTGGAGATTAAACCCTTGTCTGGTTTATGGTGTCATTGGCAAATATGTTTTCCCATACAGTTGGTTCTCTTTTTATTTTAATACTGTTTTCTTTAGCCATGCAGAAGTTTTTTTTTTTTATTTTGACGAGATCCCTTTTGTTTATTCTTTCCTTTATGACCTCTGCTCTAGAGGACATATCAATTTTCCTGCCTATGTTCTCCTCTAGGATTTTAATGGTATAATGACTTATATTTAAATCTTTTATCCACCTTGAATTTATTTTTGTGTAAGGTGTAAATTGGTCTCAAGTTTCATTTTTTTGCATGTAGCTGTCCAGTTCTCCCAACACCATTTCTTGAAGAGGTTATTTTTACTCCATTTATCCTGCTGCCCGCTTTGTCAAATGTTAATTCACCATAGCAACTTGGGTTTATTTCTGGATTCTCTGTTCTGTTCCATTGGCCTATGTGTCTATTCTTATGCCAGTACCAGGCTGTTTTTGATTACAGTGGCTTTGTAACACAGTTTTATATCAGGTACTGTGATCCCTCCTACTTTGCTCTTCTTTCTCAAAATTGCAGGAGCTATTCAAGGTTGTTTCTGGTTCCATAGAAATTTTTGATGTGTTTATTCTATGTCTATGAAATATGCCATTGCTACTTTAATAGGTATTGCATTGAACCTATAAATTGCTCTGGGTAGTATGGACATTTTTATGATGTTAATTCTTCCAATCCATGAACACAGTATGTGTTTCCATTTGCTTGTATCTTCCTTAATTTCTTTTTGATCTTGGTTATGTCCTTCCATTTGTTCTAGGCTGTCTTTGTTGTTGTTCTTCTAGTTCTTGTAGTTGTAAGGTTACATTGTTTATTCAAAATATTTCTATTTTTTAGGTAGTCCTGTATCACTATGAACTTCCCTCTGAGGACTACCTTCACTGTGTCCCGTAAGTTTTGGGTTGTTGTGAGTTCATTCTCATTTGTTTCCAGAAAAATTTTGATATCTTTCTTGATCTAATTCTTCACCCATTCACTGTTTAATAGCATGCTATTCAATCTCCATGATTTTGAGTGTTTTGGGTTTTTTCCCTTGGGGTTGATTTCCAGTTTCAGTCCCTTGTGATCCAAGAAAATGCTTGGTATGATTTCAATTTCCTTGAATTTGTTGAGGCTTGTTTTGTGACCTATTATGTGGTCTATCTTTGATAATTCCATGTGCACTTGAAAAGAATGTATATTTTGCTTCTTTGGGATGAAAGGCTCTATATACATCAGTTAAGTCTATTTCATCTAGGGCGGTGTTCAATGCCACAATATCTTTGCCGATATTTTGTTTGGAAGATCTGTCCATTTTTGACAGTGGGGTGTTGAAATCCCCTGCTATAATTGTGTTGCTGTCAATATCTTTCTTGAAGTGCTAGAAGATTATGTATTTGGGTGCTCCTGTGTTGGGTGCATATATATTTTCAATGTTTATGTCTCTTGATGGATTCTTCCCTTGAGTATTATAAAGTGACCTTCTGGATATCTTTTTATGGCTCTTTTTTTGAAGTCTATTTTGTCTGATATGACTATTGCTACCCTGGATTTTTTTTCCTGCCTGTTTGCTTGGAAAATTTGTTTCCAGCCCTTCACTTTCAGTTTGTGTAGGTCTTTTGTTCTGAGGTGGGTCTCTTGTAGGAACATATGTGTGGGTCACACTCTCTCATCCATTCAGCTATTCTATGTTTTTTGATTGGAGCATGAAATCTGTTTACATTTAAAGTTATTATTGATAGGTACTTATTCATTGCCCTTTTTTCGTACCTGTGCTCCTCTCTCTCAGTCTTTTCTTTCCTTTTCTTAAAGCAGTCCCTTTAGCATCTCTTGCAGAGATGGTTTTGTGGAGGTGTATTTTTTTAGACTTCTTTTGTCTGAGAAGCTCCTTATTTGGCCTTCTATCTTGATTGAGAGCCTTGCTGGGTAAAGTAGCCTTGGTTGCAGGCCTTTGTTTCTCATTACTTGGAATATTTCTTGCCATTCTCTTCTGGCTTGGAGCATTTCCATTGAGAAGTCAGCTGCTAGTCTTATCAGGGCTCCCTTGTATGTTACTTCCTGTTTCTCCTGTGCTGCTTTTAAGATTCTTTCTTTGTCGTGGAATGTTGCCATTTTCATTATCATGTGTCTTAAATTTGGCCTCTTTGTGTTCTTCTTGATTGGGACTCTGTGTGTTTCCTCCACTGCTGTTGGGGTGGAACTGGCTGCCTCAGGGCTGCAGGATCACGTGTGCACTGTCCCTGGGGCCTAGGATGTGAGCTCCCAGCTTGGCAGGGGTAGGTCCTCAGGGGCAGGGGTAGTTGCAGCAGAAAATTCCCCAAACAACCACTGAGTGCCTCTTTTTTATTTTTCTTTTTGGAAAATTCTTCATATTCAAACCTGCTGCTCTAAATAAGTGCCTGGCCTCTCACACAGCTCTACTCTCCAACCATACTGGGGACTGACCAAGTCGGGGTCCATCATGGCCCAACTCTTCCCAGCCGGTGTCCACAGTCTCAGTGGGTGCACACTGCCCCTGTGTGTTTGCCACTTTGTCCTTATTCCCCCCACCCCGTGACTTCAGGTATCCAGGTCCCTCCTGGTGCTGCTCAAACCTCGTTTGGCAAGGGAGGGAGCTGTTGACCTAGCTGTCTCCCAAGAATCCTGTGGCAGACCCGGCAGGCTCCAGGCCTGGGGCTGCAGCCACCCTGGTCCCCGCACTGATCCCAGGGATCTTATTGTTCTGAAGCACTCTCCTTACTGTCTGATTTTTTCAATGTCCACTACAGTTTTTGGTCTCCTATCTTCATATATGCTGGGATACTGTTGTCTGTTCACTCTGTTCCTCAGAAGGTCAGCTAAGTGTTTCACCTGTTTGCAGAGGGAAGTGGACACTGCTCCCACCTATCTCGCCACCATCTTCCCTCTCTATTTATTTATTTTCATTCATTTTTTACTGTTGTTCAAGTATAGTTGTCTCCATTTTCCCCCCATCGCTCCTGCTACCTCAGAAATCCCTACCCCCCACCCTTGATCCTACCCCCTTTGGTTTTGTCCATGTGCCATTTATACATGTTTCTAAAAACCCTTCCCCCTTTTTTCTCCATTGTCTCCTTCTACCTCCCCTCTGGTTACTGACAGTTTATTCTTAATTTCAATGCTTCTGGTTATATTTTGCTTGCTTGTTTGTTTTGTTGATTAGCTTCCACTTATAGGCGAGATCATATGGTATTTGTCTTTCACCACCTGGCTTATTTCACTTAACATAATGCTCTCCAGTTCTATACATGCAGTCGCAAAGGGTAGAAGCTCCTTCTTTCTGTTGGGTAATATTCCATTGTGTAAATGTACCATGGTTTTTTGATGCATTCATTTACTGATGAACATTTAGGTTGTTTCCAACACTTGGTTATTGTGAATTGTGCTGCTATGAACATTGGGGTGCATAGGTTATTTTGAATTTGTGTTTCAGGGTTCCAAAGTGGCTGCACCAGTCTGCATTCTCACCAACAGTGCACTAAGGTTCCCTTTTCTCCACAACCTCACCAGCACTTGTTGTTTGTTGATTTATTTATGATGGCCATTCTGACCTGTGTGGAGTGGTATCTCATTGTGGTTTTAATTTTCATCTTTCTGATGGCTAGTGATGCTGAGCATCTTTTCTTTTTTTGAAAAAGATTTTATTGCTATTCAAGTACAGTTGTCTGCATATGTCTCTGTGCCCTCTGTATGAAGTCTTTGACATAATCAAAAGTGAGATTATAAAGGATGAACTGGATTTAATCAGGGGAAACCTTCTAAAGAGGATCAAGTCTTTCCTGAAGAGAGGAGATGAGAGCAAAAGAGACTCAAAATGGGATTTTTTAAAGATATATTTGATGGATTATGCTGTTACAGCTTTCCATTTTTCCCCTTTATCCATCCTCCTTTCTGCACCCTCCAACTCTACAGCATTCTCCCCACTTTAGTTTAGGTCCATGGGTTATACCTATAACTCTTTGACTTCTCTGTTTCCTATACCATTCTTAACCTGTCCTTGTCTATTTTATGCCTACTAATTATGCTTCTTATTCTCTGTACCTTATCCCCCTTCTCCCCTTCCCTCTATTCACTGAAAACCCTTCATGTGATCTCCACTTCTCTGGTTCTGTTCCTGTTCTAGTTATTTGCTTATTTTTATTTGTTTGTTTGTTTGTTTTTAGGTTCAGTTATTGATATTTGTGAGTTTGTTGTAATTTTACTGTTCATAGTTTTTTTATCTTCTTCTATTACTTAGATAAGCCCTTTTACCATTTCATATAATAAGGGCTTGGTAGTGATGAATTCCTTTAACTTTACCTTATCTGGAAAACACTTAATCTGCCCTTCCAATCTAAATGATAGCTTTGCTGGATAGAATAATCTTGGATGAAAGTCCTTGCCTTTCATGACTTCAAATACATGCTTCCAGTCACTTCTCACCTGTAAGGTTTCTTTTGAGAAATCAGCTGATAGTCTTATGAGAACTCCTTTGTAGGTAACTCTCTCTTTTCCTCTTGCTGCTTTTAAGATTCTCTATTTATCTTTAATCTTGAGTAACTTGATAATGATGTGCCTTGGTACGTTCCTCCTTGGGTCCAATTTCTTTGGGACTTTCTGTGCTTCTGGGACTTCACCAGACTGGGGAAGATTTCCTTCAATATTTGTTCAAATAAGTTTTCAATTTCTTGCTCTTCCTCTTCTTCTTCTGACACCCCTATGATTCAGATGTTGAAGTACTTAAAGTTGTCCCAGAGGTTCTTAAGCCTCTCCTCCTTTTTTTTTCTTTTTTTTTTAAATTCTTGTTCCTTTATTCTGTTCCAGTTGGATGTTTATTTCTTCCTTTTGTTCCAAATTGTTGATTTGAGTCCTTGTTTCCTTCCCTTCACTGTTGGTTCTCTGTATGTTTTGCTTTGCTTCACTTTGTGTAGCCTTCATTTCTTCCTTCTTTTTGCAAGTGAGATGAATAATTTCTATGAGCATCCTGATTACTAGTGTTTTGAACTCTGTATCAGATAGGTTGGCTATCTTTTCATCACTTAGCTCCTTATCTGGAGTTTTGATCTGTTCTTTCATTTGAGCCATATTTCTTTGTCTCGGAACACCTGTTATGTTGTAAGGGGGCGGGACCTTAGGTATTCACCAGGGTGAGGCAAGCCTCTTTGCTGCATTGTGGTGCTATTTGTGGGGGGGGGGCTCAGAGAGGGAACAATGCTGTTCACTTGTTCCACTCTAGCCCCACTTTCCAAAGAACTTTTGTGTAAAAGTGGGAGTTTTGCCTGATGTGCCAACTCTTGCAGTAGTTTATAGCTAGCTTTGAAACTTTAGTTTCCAGTCCCACCAGCCCTGCCTCCCCTGCATGGTCTACCACCTTGCGGCACATCCTTTCTGATCGGCTGGCCATCTCATGTCTCTGCCCTTCCTACTGGTCTAGATGAATGTTTCTTTAAATCCTTGGTTGTTGGGGTTTCATGCAGTTTGATTTTCTGCCACTTCTGGTTGTTTATTATTTTTAGATTGGTTATTATCCTTCTTTTGGTTGTGCAAAGAAGTGAATCATTTCTACTTACTCCTCCATCTTGGCCAGAACTCTCAAAATGAGAGATATTCTTTTGCTGCTAGAATATACCTTTAGAGTTGTCTGGAGTAGGGCTGACCTGGCCCAGAATTTACACACCAACACTGACCTGATATTTGATGTAGCTAAATCTGGAAAGCAATACAGCCTTGGAGGAAGTGGCTCTCTTTAATTGAGGCAATTCCTTAGGAGACTGACAAAGGCATTCTTTTCAGAGCTCTTTCAGTAGCTAGGACAAGTCCTTCATTGAAGGGGTAACTGGGTGCACATCACAAAGTTTTCCATGACAGTACTATTGAGACATAAGCTACTACTAGTTTTATGTCAGTAACTTTCTGAATGTATTCATCTTCCCCCCAAATGTAGTTTATTTTTTTAAAAAGCTTTATATTAGGCTAGGAACTGTATTCCACCACTTACATGCCTATATGCATTTCTGAAATGTGGATCAGAGAGTATGCTTGAAAACAACAAAATTTTATTAGAATTTTAGAGATAGTGCTTATCTTGAGACAATGAAACTGCCATGCCAGAGATCAACGATTCACCATTTTTAGATTCTATCTTTTTAATTCGCTAAGTTCTGGTATCCAGGGTAAAAAATGTAATCATGGAACTAATTATTAGCTCTCACTGTAGGATTCAGAGGAAAAAAGATGTACACGAACTCATTCAGAGATTGTAGTTATATATGCCTTTGACATGTTTGTATCAAATGTTTAAAATTATCGTTCTTTATACTACCACATATAACTTTGCTTCTACTCATTATTAGTGGAAATAATCAACTAAGAAAAGCTATTGTTAAATGGGGTTAATTTGCAGTGAAATTGGTTATGCAAAATGCTGTAAATGCATACTGACTTGGTGCATAGCAGCTGAAAAGCAATTAATCCATAGAATTTCATGTGAATGTTTACACTTTAAAGGATCTCAGAATTGCCTGGCAGTTTTTCCAACTTTGATTCTTCTTCTGTCTATTAAAATATATCAGAAATGACCTTATTATTGCTGTCACTTTTGATAATCCTTCAGAAAGTTTTAACTACAAGTATTTCATGCAATTTGTTTTTTAAATAATTAGAAAATAAAATTATTGATCTGAATTCAAGCACACAATGCACCTCCTATTATGTTCTTACTTTTAAAAAATTGGCCTGAAATAGTAACTTCAAATCCCTTATTCTCTATAATCATTTTACCACTCATTGATTTTTTTATTATACATATGTTTTCATTAAAAATTTTTAAACTAACAAGTAAAATAGAAGCCAAAATTACCAAGCAAATAAACAACCACACTCATATATTCTAGCAGAACTGAAATGGCATCTTTTTATCTTGTTTATTTTTATTTATTTAACCCATTTTATAACTCTCTGACAGGGACTATCAATATAGGGCTGGCATTTCAGTCCCTTGACACATCCTGTTTATTGTCTGTGGCAGCAATGTCATTGCTATGCAAAAGCTTACTCAATTATGACCCCCAGAGCACCCTATACCCCTTCTGTCCTTTTTTCATGTTTCATCTGCTTATTACCCACATTCATTTCAGTGTTTTGCAGGAAAATTCTAAGTATATTTCAGGATTATTTTCATTTATTTTTTATCAATGCTATACTAAATCCACACTGAAATCTGATTTCATGATTTTTCAGTAACGCCTTTATCTCTCAGGTGATAGTATCTGCTTTCTTAACAGGGTAGGGCATATCCTTTTGATATTAATCAGTATTCTAGAAAGGAAATGCAGCCACACATTCTAAATGTGATATGCAGAAGAATGTTACTTTGTTATCATCATTAAACTAACCATTGCAAGAGGCTGTTTCTTGTTTCCAAATGATACTCCTCATAAAAATCTTATTCACTCAACTCCCAATGTCCTTGTGATCACTCTCATGTATTTTGTTTCAGACATAGAAAACAGCTTTGGTCTCTGTTTTATAGACTAGCTGTTTCCAGTAGAGTTATCTCTGACATAGAAAACACTTCCAAAAACTCCAGTCATTTCAATCTTTTGTCTAAACATGCAGGTGATATCAAGGAGTAGATATAAAAAGAACATTGAATAGTAAGTTAAGTGTGCTGTATTTTATTAACTGTGTGATTTTCAGAAGATATTTAACTTCTCTGGTTTTAGCCCTTCATCTATAATACAGAGTGTCTGTCACAGATTGAAGTTTAAATGAAAAAGAAATCCATTGTGCTTTGTAAACTCTAAGTCACTTTAGAAGTATAACCAATTATAATTGCATTATGTCCAAATCTTTATTTTGCTCTTCAGGGCCTTCTAAAACTTAACCTTACAATTTTCGTTCAGCATCATTTACCACTGCTCCTCCTTCAGGCTCAGTCTCTGTAGACAGCAGACATGGTTCTTCCTTTTCCTTTCCAAAATCACCTTAGTAGTTGATTTTTTTAAATATATGATCTTTATTATATTTTTCATTACCATTTAGTCCCCTTATACCCTCTTACCCCCATCAATCACCTCACTGTTGTACATGCCCATGAGTCCTTTTTCCTTGGCTCTTCCAACTCCTAAATCTCTTCCCCACCCCCACATAGCTGCCATCCTGCTCTCCATCTATGAGTCTGTCTCTGTTTTGCTTGTGAGTTCGGTTTGTTCATTGAATTCCCCACATGAGTGAAATCACATGGTATTTGTTTTTCTCTAACTGGTTTATTTCACTTAGCATCATGTTCTCTAGGACCATCCACACTGTTGCAAAGACTAAAATTTTCTTCTTTTTTACTGCCAAGTAGGACTCTATTGTGTAAATGTCCCATCATTGTTTTATCCACTCACCTATTGAAGGACTCTTTGTTCATGTCTCTCCTTTTTTCAACTGACTTTTTCTCTAATTTCCCCTCTGCTTGTCAAAGCTTACTCATTTCAGTGATAAAACCTCTTTTGAATAATCTCATTTCGAAGCTTGGATGCAAATCATTTTTATCTTCATTGACATTGCATTCACTATACACTTAATAATCATGTATGGTAATATTTATATTGTTCAAAACACTACATATAACTTCACTTTCAGAATTGACATTCAGAATCTTATTGTGACACATTTACACACACACACACAAATGAAACTGATTATGTTGTAGTCCTAACTTATTTTTGAAGTTGCCAAGTGCCTACTTCGCTTAAATTTGCTTATAAAAATTATGAAAACAACTGGTTTAAATTCTAAAGCATTAGCCTGAAACAGAGAAAAAGATCTAAAGGCACAATTCTTATAGTCCTTATTCTATATGAGCAATATTCAACCTTTTTCATCTCATAGCACACAAACTAATTACTAAATATATTTTTTGCCAATCTGAAAAAAGAAGTATAATTCTGATTCATTCAAAACTGGATGGCTATTGTTGTGTTGACTGTTATCACTTTTTTAAATTTGAGAATCTAAGCAGGGGTATTCAATCTCTTGGTGTCTCTGGGCCACACTGGAAGAATGGTTGTCTTGGGTCACACATTAAATACACAAACACTAATGAAAACTTATGAGCAAAAAACAGGCCTGTACATAATTTTCATGATAACTACCACCACAGATAAGCAAAAAAGTCCTCACATGTGGCCTGCAGGCTGTGGGTTGGACATTTCTGAAAAGAAAAGAAGTCAGTGCTCCTGACTAAACAGTCAGATATTGCATGTTTTAAAAATTCTTGCAGCATTCTGGTTTAAAGTCGCTGTCTTATATATATTTGTAGTTTGAGGGATAAAATAAAAAATAACATTAGTTCCAAAGCAGAATATGATAACCAACATGGAGGGAGTTACAAATTGTCTTTGATAGTTGGGGGAGAAATGAAACAGGCTTCCTAGAGGAGATAAAACATGAATTAAACATTGAAGGATAAGAGATTGATTTAAAAAAGGACACATTTGAGACAGAAGGAACAGCATGCACAGAAGCAGGAAAATTACAGGGTGATTATGTCAAAATGTGACTATTTCCAGTTGGGTATCTGTATGAGAGAGTAAGTAGTAGGAAACAATTTAATTCAATTGCAGTCATATTATACAAAAGCTCAACTGGCAGCCTATAATGTACATATTTTATTTTTGGAGGTGTTGGCCATTGGGAGATATAAAAGGTGTTTGGACAGAGAGCAATTGAAGCAACTTGTGCATTAGGGAATTTTAATATGGCTTTGGCATGAGCTTATTATCAATGTAAGAAAGAAACATTGAAATAAGATAGGGCTTTCATCTTACAGGTCATTAGAGGCAATAGATAATGAGGCATCCAGCAGAGGAGGGGTAGTGGTGAATGAGTGCCTAGTTTTCTAAGCTCCTGTACCATACTTCAGTACAACCACAGTATGAAATGAGCCCAGTGCTCTGCCTCAATGGTTCAGGCTATTCTCTGACAATGACCCTTTTCAACCAACTGCCAGCCACTTCCACACTTACATGTGCAAAGAATTCAAATAGCAACTCTGGTATGGATTCTCTGGTGCCTTTTTTTCCTTCTGCCAGGCCTCTCCCTTTCCATGCTGCCCTTCAAATGGTCTCTTCTGACTGTCATCTTGATATTCTTTGTGGATGTCCATTAGATTTCTTCTTCTGACAGCATCATCTTTCCTTCATGTTACACTGAGGTCTACTCCCAGCACACATACGTCCTTTTAGGAGAAGAAATGATACACAAAGGAGAAGCATCTTAACTTCTCACCATATGCTGGGATGATATGACAATTGGAGATGTAATTAAGAATTATGGATGAAAAATACTTGTTAAACCAAATAACATCAGTCATACCTGTACTTAGTCTCTGTACCCTAAAATATTTGTTGTGTTGCTTAAGTAACTTTTTGATAGAGATACTGCCTAGAGAAAAGGATGAATGGTGATTATTTAATTACGTATATGAGCATTTTAAAGAAAGATGATGAAGCTTTAACATCCTTGACTATAAGAGAAAAAAGGTGGAAACTGAGACCAAATGATTGAAACAAAGGAAATTCTAGCCTTAATCCAGTGGACTAGAAGGTGCACCCTCAGGGGACATGCTCTCTGTATTTGACATCATTTTCATTTAACAGGACTTTTTGTAGTGGATTTATATATGGGTCTAGAGAGAAAAGAGTCTGAAAGTAAACTGGAGACAAAGAATCAGTTATAAACCATTTAAAGACCCATAGCAAAGTAGAAAATCTCCTGGAAATAAAGTGTTGACATGAAAAAGCACAGCACTATGCTGAACACAAAAACAATCATTCACAGAAGTAAAGAGTTCTGAGGATCATGTACAGTTATGGCTGCTTTTCTGTTCTCTGTGACTTGTGTACATTCATTTGCTCAAAAATTATTCTTGACAATTATTATGTGTCCAGCATGACACAAGGTGTATAGTGCTGGTGTACAGAACCAATTGAATCAAAGTCCTGGCCTATCAACTTGCAGTCTGCCCTGCAAGTAGAATATGATTATCTCTGCTAATAAATGTATGACCTGATGCAAACCATTGCAATGACCAATTCCAAAAGAGGTTTTACAGTTCTCTTCTTATTTATTCAAATCATGACCTCTGGAATCCTAATGTGAGAGAATCATTTACTTTCTGTGCTATATCAAGTCTTGCTTCTAACTTGGTGAGACCTTGTGAACTTGTCTGTTAAGTGACATTTCTAACTCTCAAGGCATGGATGTGGAGAGCAATAAATTCTGTTTGTTTTTTTTATCAGCATTGAAGGTCTTTGCATTTTGATCTGACACTAATGAATCTTTTGATGCATATACAAGGAAGCCATTATTATATAGACATGTGATGATCAATCAATTTTCAGTCATGTGGCATTGAGAGCATGGGATGTTATGGTAGGTTAATTCATTGTGATGTATATCTTTTAAAGGTGATTTTATTACATGGGTACATTGCATTTTCAAGGTATTTATCAAACAATGAATAAATAGTCACACACTATTGCTACATATTCAATATACATTTTTTTTTTACTTTTCCTTTTTGTTGTAACATGTGATGGTCATTCTTTTTTGTAATTTTATTTTAATCATTGTTCAAGAACAGTTTTCTCCCACTTACTCCCATTCCAGCCAACCCACCCAAACCTCCCCTCTTCCCCCCCATTAAGCCCCACCCCTAGTGTTTGTCCATGTGACCTCCAAATTTGTTCCTGTAAACCCTACCCATTCCCTCCTGAAATTCCCTCTTCTCTCCCCTCTGGTCACTGTCAGTCTGTCCCCTATTTCAGTGTCTTTGGTTATATTTTGCTTGTTTGTTTGTTTTGTTATTTAGGTTCCTGTTAAAGGTGAGATCATATGGTATTTGTCTTTCACTGCCTGGCTTGTTAAGCTTAGCATAATGCTTTCCAGCTCCATCCATGCTCTTGCAAAGGGCAGGAGCTCCTTCTTTCTTTCTGCTGCATAGAATTCCATTGTGTAAATGTACCATAGTCTTTTGATCCATTCATTTACTGATGGGCATCTAGGTTGCTTCCAACACTTGGATGTTGTAAATTGTGCTGCTATGAACATCGGGGTGCAAAAGTTCTTTTGGATTGGTGTTTCAGTGTTCTTAGGATATAGTCCCAGCAGTGGAATTGCAGGGTAAAAAGGCAGATCCATTTGTAGTTTTCTGAGGAAGCTCCATACTGCTTTCCATAGTGGTTGTACCAGCCTGCAGTCCCACCAACAGTGCACTTGGGACCCCTTTTCTCCACAACCTCTCCAACACTTGTTTTTTGCTTTGTTTATGATGGCCATTCTGACTGGTGTGAAGTGGTATCTCATTGTGGTTTTAATTTGCACCTCTCTGATAGCTAGCGATATTGAACATCGTTTCATGTGTCTTTGGATTTTCTGTATGTCCTCCTTGGACAAGTGCCTGTTCAAGTCCTCTGCCCATTTTTTAATTGGATTCCTTGTCTTCTTAAACTGTAGTCATGTAAGTTCTTTATATATTTTGGAGATTAAACCCTTGTCTGAGGTATCACTGGCAAATATGTTTTCCCATACAGTTGGTTCTCTTTTAATTTTGATACTGTTTTCTTTAGCTGTGCAAAAGCTTTTTATTTTGATGGGGTCCCATTTGTTTATTATGTCCTTTATGTCCCTTGCTCTAGGAGACATGTCAGTAAAAAAGTTTCTGCATGAAATATCTGAGATTTTCCTACCTACGTTCTCTTCTAGGACTTTAACGGTGTCACGCTTTATATTTAAGTCTTTTATCCACCTTGAATTTATTTTTGTATATTGTGTAAGTTGGTGCTTGAGTTTCATTTTTTTGCACGTAGCTGTCCAGTTCTCCCAACACCATTTGTTGAAGAGGCTATTTTCATTCCATTTTATGTTGCTGCTTCCTTTGTCAAATATTAATTGACTGTATAGACTTGGGTTTATTTCTGGGCTCTCTGTTCTGTTCCATTGGTCCATGTGCCTATTTTTATGCCAATACCAGGCTGTTTTGTTTACAGTGGCCTTGTAGTATAGTTTAGTGTCAGGTATTGTGATCCCACCTACTTTACTCTTCTTTCTCAAAATTGCAGCAGCTATTCGGGGTCGTTTATGGTTCCATACAAATTGTTGAAGTGTTTGTTCTATGTCTGTGAAATAAGCCATTGGTACTTTAATAGGTATTGCATTGAATGTATAAATTGCTTTTGGTAGTGTAGACATTTTGATGATACTAATTCTTCCAATCCATGAACACGGTATATGTTTCCATTTGTTTGTGTCTTCCTTGATTTCTCTCCTCAGTGTTATGTAGTTTAATGAATAGAGGTCTTTTACCTCTTTGGTTAGGTTTATTCCTAGGTATTTTATTTTTCTTTTTGCTATTTCGAATGGTTTTTTTTTCCTTGATTTTTTCTTCTGCTGTTTCATTGTTGGTGTACAGAAATGCCTTTGATTTCTGGATATTGACTTTGTATCCCGCTGTTTTGCCAAATTCATTTATTAGGTCAAGCAGTTTTTTGGTGGAGTCTATAGGATTTTCTATGTACACTATCATGTCATCTGCAAACAGTGACAGTTTTCTTTCCTCCTTTCCGATTTGGATGCCTTTTATTCCTTTTTCCTGTCTGATTGCTGTGGCTAAAACTTCCAGTACTATATTGAATAGAAGTGGTGAAAGTGGACATCCTTGTCTTGTTCCTGTTCTTAGTGGAAAAGATTTTAATTTTTGCCCATTGAGTATAATGTTGGCTGTAGGTTTCTCATATAGGGCCTTTATTATGTTGAGGAATGCTCCCTCTATTCCCACTTTGCTGAGTGTTTTTATCATAAATGGGTGCTGTACCTTATCAAGTGCTTTTTCTGCATCTATTGATATGATCATGTGGTTTTTGTCTTTGCTTTTGTTTATGTGATGTATTACATTTATTGATTTGCGAATATTGTACCATCCTTGCATACCTGGAATGAATCCCACTTGGTCATGGTGTATGATCTTCTTAATGTACTGTTGGATGCAGTTTGCCAGTATCTTGTTGAGGATTTTAGCGTCAATGTTCATCAGCGATATTGGCCTGAAGTTTTCTTTCTTTGTTGTGTCTTTATCTGGTTTTGGGATTAGGATGATGTTGGCCTCATAAAAAGAGTTTGGGAATCTTCCATTTTTTTGGATTTTTTGAAATAGTCTGTGAAGGATAGGTGTTAATTCTTCCTTAAATGCTTTGTAGAATTCTCCTGTGAAACCATCTGGTCCAGGGCTTTTGTGTGTTGGGAGTTTTTTGATTACTGCTTCAATTTCTTTTGCTGTTATTGGTTTGTTCAGGCTTTCTGCTTCTTTTTTATTGAGTTTTGGAAGATTATGTTTTTCTAGAAATTTGTCCATTTCATCTAGGTTTTCAAATTTTTTTGGCAAACAGTTCTTCGTAGTAATTTCTTACAATCCTTTGTATTTCTGTGGTATGTGTTGTAATCTCTCCTCTTTCATGTCTGATTGTGTTTATTTGGGTTTTCTCTTTTTTTCTTGATGAGTCTGCTTAAAGGCTTGTCCATTTTGTTTATCTTTTCAAAGAGCCAGCTCTTGGATTCATTGATCTTTAGAATTGTGCTTTTAGTCTCTATGTCATTTAATTCTGCTCTGATCTTGGTTATTCCCTTCCTTCTGCTTGCTCTGGGTTGTCTTTGTTGTTGTTCCTCAAGTTCTTGTAGACGTAGGGTTAGGTTGTTTGTTTGGAATGTTTCTAACCTTTTTAGGTGTGCCTGTATCGCTATGAACTTCCCTCTCAGGACTGCCTTGGCTGTGTCCCATAAGTTTTGGGTTGTTGTGAGTTCGTTTTCATTTGTTTCCAAAACCTTTTGATTTCTTCCCTAATATCATTCTTGACCCATTCATTATTTAATAGCATGTTATTTAATCTCCATGAATTTCAGTGTTTTGGGTTTTTTTCCTTGGGGTTGGATTCTAGTTTCAGTCCCTTGTGATCCGAGAAAATGCTTGGTATGATTTCAATTTTTTTGAAATTGTTGAGGCTTGTTTTGTGTCCTATCATGTGGTCAATCTTTGAAAATGTTCCATGTACATTTGAAAAAAATGTGTATTTAGCTTCTTTTGGATGGAGAGCTCTGTATATATCAGTAAAGCCTATTTCATCTAGGGTATTGTACAATGCCACAATATCTTTGTTGATATTTTGTTTGGAAGATCTGTCCATTTTTGATAGTGGGGTGTTAAAATCCCCCACAATAATTCTGTTGCCGTCAATACCTTTCTTGAAGTCCTCTAAGATTTTCTTTATGTATTTGGGTGCTCCTATGTTGGGTGCATATATATTTACAATATTTATGTCTTCTTGGTGGATTCTTCCCTTGAGTATTATGAAATGACCTTCTGGATCTCTCTTTATGGCCCTTTTTTGGAAGTCTATTTTGTCAGATATGAGTATTGCTACCCCGGCTTTTTTTTCCTGTCCATTTGCTTGGAAAATTTGTTTCCAGCCCTTCACTTTCAGCGTATGCAGATATTTTATCCTGAGGTGTGTCTCTTGTAGACAGCGTATGTGTGGGTCATGTTTTCTTATCCAGTCAGCTATCCTATGTCTTTTGATTGGAGCATTTAATCCATTTACATTTAAGGTTATTATTGATAGGTACTTATTCATTGCCTTTTATGTACGTGTGTTCCTCTCTCACTCTCTCTTTTCCTTTCTTACTTTAAAGCAGTCCCTTTAGCATCTCTTGCAGAGCTGGTTTAGTGGATGTGTATTCTTTTAGACTTCTTTTGTCTGAGAAGCTTCTTATTTGGCCTTCTACCTTTATTGAGAGCCTTGCTGGGTAAAGTAGTCATGGTTGCAGGCCTCTGGTTCTCATTACTTGGATTATTTCTTGCCATTCTCTTCTGGCGTGGAGTGTTTCCATTGAGAAGTCAGCTGTTCGCCTTATTGGGGCTCCCTTGTATGTTACTTCCTGTTTCTCCCTTGCTGCCTTTAATATTCTCTCTTTGTCTTGAAATTTTGCCATTTAATTATGATGTGTCTTGAGGTGGGTCTCTTTGGGTTCCTCTTGATTGGGACTCTCTGTGTTTCCTGGAATTGTGTGACTTTTTCTCTCATCAAATTACGGAAGTTTTCCATCATTACTTTTTCAAATAGGTTTTCTATCCCTTGTTCTTCTTCTTCTCCTTCTGGTATCCCTATTATGTGGATATTATTATGTTTCATATTGTCTTGCATTTCTCTTAATCCCTCTTCATTCTTTCTGATCCTCTTTTCCTTTTCTTGCTCTTTCTGGGTGTTTTCTTCTACTTTGTCCTCTAGCTCGCTGATCCGATCTTCTGCTTCATCAATCCTGCTTTTCATTCCTTCTACTGTGTTCTTCAGTTCAGAAATTGTATTCTTCATTTCCTCTTGGCCCTTGTTGAGAGTTTCTATTTCTTTTTTCATGTTGATGTAGTTTTCAGTGAGTTCATTGTAGCTTCCCTGTAGTTTCTGGTAGCTCATTGTGAGCTCATTGAGCTTCCTGACAATCATTGCTTTGAACTCAATATCTGATCGTTGAATTGCCTCTATTTCATTTAGCATTCTTTCTGAGGCTTCATGTGAGGGTCATTCTTGAAACCCCGAACAATCCACTGAAATGACTGATGTGGGGAGATTTAGCCAAGTTCAATGGAAGTAACATCTGGCAGTAAAAGACTGAAGTAAATCAATACCATCATTTCAAAAAAGGTGGAAACTTCTTTTGGATTTGAAAGATGATTCTGGATTATTATATTCACTGACAGGCATTTGAAGTGCAAGTTATTCTAGTTAATATTTATTCTGAAATGCCATTCCCAAGTTCTATCCATTATTAGAACCATGCAGGAAATAACAGTCAATCTTTATTTGTTTTAGAATATTTGGGATTTATATTTTTGCTAGTTTAATAGTGTGACTTTATCTGTCTGAAGTGGTCCCCAATGTAGCTAGATATAAAGAAATATCTGACTCCTCAGGACTTATTGACTTATGTCACATGGCATCAAAGCTGTCAAGAAGACATAAAGGGCAAGGTCTCTGCTCTTCTATAATGTACATATTATTTTAATACTGGAAAATATTTAAAATTAAATCAAGACTTTAAAATATTCTTTTGGCAGTCTTTCTTTTTTATTTCTATGGAAACATTGTTCATAATGTCTGTCTTTAAATAAATATAGTCCTACTTCCTCTGAAAACCTATGGAGCAACACAAAATCAATAAAGCCTTGAAGATTCTTTAAATAACACCAGTCTTTGTCATATTTTATTTAATTCTAAGTATCGAAAGGTGTTGAAAAAAGGTTCAGGGAGAGAAAACTTGCATTGTATACTCTCCACTATTTCCAAGTCCAGCATTTATGAATATCAATGGCTCATAAAAACAAAAGGCATCAAATCAATCCAGAGACTAGAGCAGTTAGATGGGGGGTAGGAGAGTAACCAGAGAAAAAGTCTAACAATGTTCACAAGTTTCTTCCTTATTTCTAGAGAACAAGAAACATGCTATATGGTGTTGGTGTTCATAGCTTAATACTGAAAAGGGAGTTTGAAATAGCATTAAAAATTTTTACTTGCAGTTTCTTACTGGAGAATCATAATTTGTTTATTAGTATATGAACTTCCTGCACAATGAAATACAAGAGTTTGTAGGAATCTAAATGTTTGACAGGAAGATCATAGTATTCCTTAAAAATAGATAGGCTGATTTGGAGTTTGATTGTAGATTCTGTGAATGTTGGTCAATTCATTCATGTTTGTGCCCTTACATAGTGAACAAATGTTAAGTACTGCTACAAGCTAAGTTCTGTACTCAACCTTGAGATATAAAAACAAATGCATTCTGATCAGACCTTTCCTGCAAATGCTCCCCACCAGGTAGGTAAGAAAGGTGTAAGCAGATAATTTCCAGACCATATGAAAAGTGCAGTGATTGAGACTTTGTTGTGTAAATGGAGGTGGAGACCTGCCTGGAGAGTGAGAAAAAGGTTACATTTAAACAAAATATCATTGGATTTGGAGTGCTCAATGTGTAGAATGGGAGTTTGCGATCTCACACTTGTGTGTCCAGAAATCAGTAAGCAATGGTTAGAGCTCAGACTAAATGGGTTGAGGCATCACAGGAAATATGGGAACAAGAGTGGGTGGGAACAGAGTAGCCTGAGGTAATTCACATTCTAAGCTCATGATCTACATGGAATAAAGGACTAAAAAGATGGATTCAAATTTGGATGCAATGTTTTGGTACATGTAGGAAATTTATATTAAAATGGCCAGTTGGCAAATTAATATAGTCATATGGAACTTAGAACATGGGTTTGATTCTGGTATAACTTTGGTGACTTACAGCTGAGTTGTTATGAGTCAAAAGCAAAGCTAAGCATGATAATGCTATAGAAAGTTAATAAAAAGCAGTGGTTATCAAACTCTAGTATGCATTAGAATTATTTGAGTTGATTGTTAGAAATGCAGAGTTAGAAGATTCACTCCCCTCCATTCTGTGTCAGTATATTTGGTGCTAGATACAACAATCTACTTTAACAATGTTCCAGGTAATTCAAAAGTTCACAGGTAAGACAAAATATTGACTAAGACAAGAAGGGCATAGATACAACTCTGAAAAACAGAAATATTTAAAGAGCAGTGAATGGAAAGAAGACGTAGTGTTGTAAACTGACAAGAAACTAATTAGAATGAGAATTATCTAAACTCTGCTCCTGATGTGAGGATACGTGAGTCAAGTCAAAGTCCTAATCCCAATGAACCAACCACAGCAAATCATATAGATCCTGAACACACTGGACAATGTGGAGAATTTACCTTCTGGAAGGGAAAAGTTAATTGGAGATTGTAAAGAGTCTGGAGAAAGTTTGGATTACCTAAACTTCCAGTTAATAGTTTATTGAAAATTACTTGCAGTAAGAAAAAAAACATTTATATAGGGTCTTTCTTCTAACCAAAGTCAATATTGTAAGAGTTGTTTGTGGTAACTTCACTTAGTCTTTTTCTTTAAAAAATGTCATTTTGCCCCCCTCTTTTAAATCCTCACCAAAGCATATGTTTTATTGATTTGAAGGACACACACACACACACACACACACACATACACAGGCAGACAGAGAGATAGAGAAAGGCATCACTGTGAGAAAGAATCATTGATGGTTGCCTCCAGTATGTGCCACAACCAGGGTCAAACCTTCAACCTTTTTTTTTTTTTAGTGTAGGGTATGATGCACCAGACGATGCTCCAACCTACCAAGTCACCCACCAGGATGCCCTTATTTTTGAATTATACTTTCACTGGGTATGCAATTCTCAGTTCATAATTGTTTTTCTCTCATCACTTTGAAGCTTTTAACCCACTTTCTGTCCCTTCTTGTTGACAAGGAGAAATAGTTTGCCAAATTGCTGTTAACATTTAGATTAGAAGACTTTGCTTTATTTTAACTTTAATTTTTTTCTTCTATCTCCAATTTCCTGAAATTTTCTCTAGTATATATATTTGCTATAGATCTATTATGTTGTTATTATTTTATTGTTTTACTTGGTACTGAAAGTTCATTATTAATTTGAATATTTATGTCTTTCTTTAATGCCAGACAATTGTCAACAAATATCTTACCAGATATTCACTTTCTGCCATTGCCTATATGCTGGAACATGTTTTTAAAGACATTAAAGAAATTTAAGTGTAAAGGACCTTCAATAAACCTTGTGGGAATTTTAAGTGCTCCTACATGTCTTTTATTTCTTTTTATCTTTTTACTGTGTGGTAGGTGAAGTGTTCAGTGTCATCAATCAGTAATAATCTTGTTGGTGGTGTTTATAGTTTATCCTATTAAATTTATTTTTATTACATTTTTGCTTCCCATAATGCAGTTTGATTCTTTTTCATATGGACTTTGTTTTATGTATGCAACTTCTTGTTTAATATTTTTGTTCTTTTTATGCATGTTATGCCCTCATGCTTTTGAATATCCCAACTTTGCCTATTTTTTTAAAGATTTTATTTATTTATTTTTAGAGAGGGAAGGAAGGGAGAAAGAGAGAGAGAAACATCAATGTACGGTTGCTGAGGGCCATGGCCTGCAACCCAGGTATGTGGCCTGACTGGGAATCGAACCTGCGACACTTTGGTTCACAGCCCGCACTCAATCCACTGAGCTACACCAGCCAGGGACAACTTTGCTTATTTTAAAACATTTATCTAACTATTCTATGACATTTACATCTTCAAAAAATAACTTTTCTGATTTTCATTTTTTTTCATTCTTCCTTAGCATTACATTTCTTCATGAATTTAAGAGTCATGGATCACAGGCTTATCTAAGGGGAACATATTTTTTGCTTTGCATTGGTTTGTCTTTCTTTCTCTAGACATCCTCCTCCCAGAAAATTTATGAGGCTACTTCTGCCAATGCCCTAGAGCCATTGATTAAGAAACAGCTCTCATTTTTAAGATTTTGGCTACCTCCCATGGTAGGGATGTGACGGATACACAGAACTGGCAGGGAGCCTCAGGCTACCCTGTCCTGAGGCTATGTCCTGTCCTCAGGCTTACATAGCCTTGCAGCTTCATATAAGTTGTAGCCCCAGGCAGTAGTTGTCAGGTTTTATTCACCCTTCTTTTATTGACTCAGAGTCCCTGGATTGAAATCATAAGTCCAACTCAGTGTCTCCATTTCACATGGAAGTCTTTTAGTCCTGCTTTTCCAAAAGGAGGTAAACTTATATCTCCCACTGGCTGCTTTGTAATGTGGATCTTCAGCCTCATTTACAATTCCAACTTTCTGTTCTGTCTTTGCTTTCTGAACGTGTTCTATTCTCTCTCTGCTCTCTGAACATGTTATAGAAGTTTCTTTGATTCTTAATTTTTATTATTTTTCTATCTTTGCCAGGTTTGTAGAGCAAAAGGGGATAGATACATCAAAAAGGAACATAATGGAAGAAGAAGAAGATGGTGGTGTAGTAGGTAGAAGTCACACTAACCTCCCCTAAGTCCTGAACTGGAATTACAACTGAATTATAGAACAATCAACGTGAATAACCAGGTGAAGACTAGAACAAAAGTCTTGCAAACAATGATTTATAGAAGAAGCCACATCGAGTCTGGTAGAAAGGGTGAAGATACAAAAATGGCTGGCCTTGTACCCACTTGTGGTAGGGGAGAATCCAGGGGAATATCTCAGTTGCAAAGGTACCCCTGAAGAATGTGGGGCTTTAACTGCAAGCCAGACTCCTCAGCCCAAAGCAACAGAGCCAAGAAGAGGTGCCCACATAACATATGGCTATAAAAATCAGTGCAGATTCTGTACAGCAGGGAGAAACCAGAGTTTGCTAGAAACCAGGTGCCAAATTTAGGGGCCACTGTACAAAATCTCCTTCACAGCCACTCACTCTGGGATCTGGCAGAGGGAGGCATCTTGGAGGGGACTAGACTCTTGCGGGAACAGACTGGGCTGTGTGGCTCTGGGAAAAGAACTGAAGGGACAGCCACCAGGGGCCCTGTGCTTATAACAGTGGAAAATTGGAACCCACCCCACCATTGGTGACATTGTTTCTTAATATGTAGCTTGAAGATAAACAACATGTCTGTATAACAATCCTAGAAACTAACTTCAAAAGATACAGACTCCAATCTTTAGTCATTCTAGCTCTGAGAGATTTGCTGACCTTCAACCATAAAACCAGGATAATGAAAAAGAGGATGATGCACACCAGATCATTGTTTGACCAGTTTCAAGATCCTTATTGTAATGAACTGTGCTGGTCTGCAAAGAGAACTTTGCAACCCCCCCTCTTGATCTCTTTGTTCAGCTTTCCCTCTCCCTCCCTATAAAAACCTCCACTGGCACTGAGATATGAAGATGGGCTTTGGACAAGAAGGCCCCATCTTCTCAGAATGCTGGCATCTATATAAACCACTTTCTCATCAGCACCTGTCTAATGAGTATGGTTTTTGTTGCAGCAGGCAGCCATACTTGCATTTGGTTACAGTTTTTGGCAATTCTGCCAGGATAAGGTTGATCCCGGTAAGGACAATGAGGGACTGGGTGAGGGTCCCACTTGCTTGTGGCAGCTGACGCCTAGCTACTGAGAGTTCTTTATCTTGAGGTCTCTACCTGCTCTCCCTCTCAAGGCATTTGCCACCTAAAACATTTAGCTGGTGAAAGGAAACAGCTCCTTGGGGAGTGGACATACTCTAAGACTGGATAAGTCCCTGGTGTGCATGACCAGAAAGCCCTCTGTCCTGCCATTTGGGTTATTTCAGCCACTCTAGGATTCCATAGGAAATCATTTACTTGGTACTGCTTGACGAGAGGCAAGGCTTTGTAACAAGAAAAATCCCAGTTCCCCAACATGGGATTTGCTTAGAGTATCTTTTCTGGTTTGGTTGCACAGATTTCTGCATACTAAATGCTTTCTCTATTGTTTGTGTGTTGTGGAGTGTTCTTATCTTTGCGTTTTCACCCAGTTCTTCTGTGGGAGGAATCAGTTTCTCTTTGAGAGCTCTCATCTCTCTGAAATGAAACAGTTCTCTCCTATGTCTGAAATGAAACTTTAGTTACAGTTGTTCTTTGCTTGCTTTCTTGCTTTTTGAGGACTTGGTTTGATCTTTGTTGTTTGTACACACCAGTGATCCTCTGTCTCTGCTGTTTGGGCTTTGTGCCATTTGGACCTCATCAGAGTAGTCATTTGTGGTACTGGTTGATGTGAGGTAAGATTCTAAGGTTAGTATCCCAGTACCTCCTTTTAGAGAATGTAGTTTGAGGGTAATCCTCTATTTGAACTTTTTCTTTCCTTTAGATTTTGTTTTTGTTTCTGCTTTTTTAAACTTTTTATTGTTGTTCAAGTACAGTTGTCTCCATTTCCGCCCCCCCCCACTCCCCCACTCCCCAGACAGCCCCACTCCCTACTCTTGGTCTTAACCCCATTGGTTTTGTCCATGTGTCCTTTATATATATTCCTGAAAACTCTTCCCCCTCCCCCCTATTATCCCCTCCCACCTCCCCTCTGGTTACTGTCAGTTTGTTCTTAATTTCCATGTCTCCAGTTATATTTTGCTTGCTTGTTTGTTTTGTTAATTAGGTTTCCCTTATAGGTGAGATCATATGGTATTTGTCTTTCACCACTTGGCTAATTTTCACAGATACATCCTCTAAAGCAAGTGACATAAAGGAAAGAATAAACAAATGGGATCTCATCAAAATAAAAAGCTTCTGCACAGCTGAAGAAAACAGCATTAAAATGAAAACAGAACCAACCATATGGGAAAACGTATTTGCCAATGATACCTTGGACAAGGGTTTGATCTCCAAAATATGTAAAGAACTTACATGACTCTACTCTAGCAAGATAAAAAAAACACAATTGAAAAAAGGGCTAAGGGCCTGAACAAGCACTTCTCCAAAAAGTACATACAGAGAGCCCAGAGACATATGAAAAGATGCTCAATATCACTAGCCATCAGAGAGATGCAAATTAAAACCACAGTGAGATACCAGTTCACACCAGTCAGAATGGCCATTGTAAACAAATCAACAAACACCAAGTGTTGGACAAGATATGGAGAAAAGGGAACTCTAGTGCACTGTTGGTGGGAATGTTTTTGTTTCTGTTTTTAAATGAGTGGGTTGGTTTCAATCCCATCAGAGAGTCCATTAGGTCATATTTTAAGCTAATTAGAATTGTTTTGCCAAAGGTCTGATAAATGGGATAAGATGTCTTATATGCAAGCTTCCATGTTGTTACACCATAAGGATTCTACTCAGAAAGGATCTAAATTAATGGTTCAAAGAGGAGGAAAAGATGTCACTCTCTTTCCAGACAGTAAAACTCAGGAAGAAAATAAAAAATTTTTAAATTGAGTCTTTTAAACACCCTAAATCCTCCTCCTGGAGGCACAAGAGCTGCTTTGGTCCCAGGAACAATGGGGAAATTAGTAACAGCCCAAACCCTATGCAGACTGTGGGAGTCTAATATCTCCCATGCCTCTTCTCTACCCTCCATAAAAGTTGTCAAGAAAACTAGATAATGAAACAGCTCACTTTTGAGCACACTAAAGGAATACAGTAATCATCAAGAATCCAAATGGGTAATTGAAATGTACATCTTTTAAAGTAATTAAGGTAAAATATGTTTGTTTTTGCCTGGGTTTAGAAAAAGATTCATGTTATCTCTTATGACTCTTCAAAAAGTAAATGTATTTGCCGATGGAAAATAACTATTTCTCGAAGTTATAAAATGTGGGGCCTGTGTTGTTGCATGGCCAGGTAGCTTGGCCACTAATGCAGAGGCCAGTTGAGGTGCTTCAGCTGGTGCTTAGCATGGTGGTGGGGTGGCAGGGTACTTATGACATTTTGGGCTGCCATTCAGCTGCGTTACTATGGTCTGGGGACCATACTCTTTCACTAGTGGCAGCTGGACTAATGCCCATGGTGGGTGGGGTTTTTTGTGGCATGCAGCTGTGCTACTGTGGCTGGGGAGAGGAGCAAGGAGCTTGAGGCTGCCACTGAGTCGGGGGGCTCTTAGGGCTGCCTCTTGGTACTACTATTTCCACAGTGGGCAGGGAGGGGATGGTCCCTTCCCCAGAGCCACACAACTCTCTGATTTTTCTTTGGTTTCTCTTCAAGATCCCTTCAAGACAGTTAATATAGCAGGCTCCAGCACCAGACCACTCCACAAGACCATAGTGGACCTGCTGAGCTGCAACCAGAAACATATTGCCCCCATGCCTACTGGAAGAGCCCAGATCCACAATTGCAATAGTAGCCCTACCAAGTGCCTCCCAAAATGCCCTGCCTGAATCCATAGTAGCCCTGCCAAGCCCCTCATCCTCCCACAACCATAGTACTCTGCCAAATCATAGTACAAGGCACTATACCTCCTGTAGCAATAGTATCTCTTATAATATCAAGGCAGTTCAAAGCACTCCAATTTTGGATGCATGAGGTACCTGCATTTACCACCAGCGTAGACCCACAGAGCTGGTAACATGAAGTATCTTGTCCCCCACAGCCATAGTAGTGCTACCCACTGACAATTCAAAGTGGCCCCCCACTATCATAATAGCCCTGCCTAGCACTTCCCAAAAGGCCCAGCTGCCCAACATAGCCTTAAGTAGCCCCATCTCCCACCACCTGAGTCCTCCCCCACAAAAGTAGCACTGCTTGTGTTCCCCCTGTGTATCCTTTTCAGTGAAATGTCTTTCAGTGTATTTTAATATTTTTTAATCAGATTCTTTTTTGGTTGTTGTTTTTTATTGTTGAGTTTGAGAGTTTTAATATATGAGGTCTGTCTGGAAAAAGTCCAGTCATTTGTTAGTAGAAAACAGTTTGTGCTACATCAATGTAAACTGGTAGTCAAGGAGAGTGGACTGGTATCTGCATGTGTGAATAATGACAACTTCACTGTACTAGTCAGTGGGGGGAGTAGATGATGTTGAGTGCGCATGTGTACTATGTGGCCACCACATTCAAAATGACTGAGTGAGTAAAGCAACGAACCTGCATCAGATTTTGTGTGAAGTTTGAATATTCCTCCACAGAAACTATTTGTATGATTCAAAGGCCACAGCTATGGGTGACTGGCAATTATCAGCTTCATCACAACAAGGCACCCACTCATGCATGATGTGCTATGCAGAGGTTTTTGCAAAGTATCAAATCACCCAGGTGGCTCAGCCTCCCTAAAGCCCAGATTTGGTGCCCTGTGACTTCTGCCTCTTCCCAAACTAAAATCACCTTAGAGAGGGAAGAGATTGTAGACCATAGATGAATTTCAGGAAAATATGACAGGGCAGTTGACGGTGATTGGGAGAACTGTGTGACATCCCAAGGTGCCTACTTTGAAGAGGTCTAAGGTGTCATCATCCTATGTACAATGTTTCTTGTACCTTCTTCAATAAATGTCTCTATTTTTCATAAAATATGGCTGGATACATTCTGGAAAGACCTCATATTGTAAATAGTTATTGTCTGTGCAGATATATGGTTTTGTTACAATTATTTTCTTTCAGTGTGTAGTTTGTATTTTCATCCCCATAATTTATTATTTCACACAACAAATGTTTCTAAATTTGATGAAGTCTAAGTTATCAGTATTTTCTTTAATGGATTTCCTTAATGGATTGTATAGACCATGCCAATTCTTAGCACGCTTTGCCTGGCTTTAGATCTCAAAGATTTTCTCCCTTGTTTTTTTTTTCTAAAAGTTTCATAGTTTTAGCTTTCATATTTAAATCTATGATCTATTTTGCATTATTTTTTGTGCCTGGTATAAGATTTAGGATGAAGTTTATTTTATGTATTTGCCACTGGATGTGCAATTGTTCTAGCATGATTTGTTAAAAAGGTATTTTTCCCCATTTAATTGCTTTTGCTTTTTTGTTAAAAACCAGTTGTGCATCCAGCACCTCCCATATTCTCTGTGCAATAGCTCCGAGCAATTGTGTTTAAATCATTGCTATGAACTTTGCAAAAATATGCTAGCTGTAGTGACATTCAAAAATGACAATTTCATTTTTGCTGATCATAAATTTACTCACCAAAGTAAAATAGCTAAATGCTTTGATTAAATGAAACTTAGAATCCAGTGTAATATCCATAATTCTGTAAAAAAAAGACTTTTGCCTCAATATTTATTTTCCTCTTCAATAGTAATTGCATTTCTTCTGCAGTGACTTCTTATATGGAAATAAATGACAGAAGGGTGTCTTATTGCTGAGACAGTTAATTGCTAATTAAATTTTAATTCTTTTTTAAATAATTCTGAATAAATCTACTGACCCATAAAAAATTCATTGTAAAGGAGTCCTATTCATTTCCTGTCTCTACCACTTCTGTAGACTTGAAACAACTTCTGTATTCTACTTTGTTTCAACCATTGTGATGCTGAGAGTAGCACCAGGCTTGTAATACCATGTTTTAGTTTGAAGAAGTGACACATGTAATAATACCTCAAGGCTGCATTAGAAGAAACAGACACTTCTCAGAAGAAAGATGATATTCAAGAAGGTCATCTGGTGTAAAAATTAACCCCGAGAAACAAGAATTTGCTCCATTTCGAAGATCAGAAAGTCAGTGCTGAAAAAGCATTCTGAGGTTTCCAAAGACAAACAAAACATGTGACTCCAGCTTCATTCCTGGAGAACCAGCATCCTGTGTTATGTTGTATCTGGGACTACTGCTCACAGTGGACCGTGCCAAACTTTAGCAAAACCAAAATGCTACCCTTGAACAGATGTTGTGGTGGATGGAATCTCCTCGGGGTCAAGAGCAGTTTTCTATTTGGTATACCTTTGTATGATAGTCCATTTCAGGTAGAAAATAGTTCCTTCCAGTGTATGGTTCAGAAACAAGGCCTGTACCTTCCTTCTGGGTCTGCATATACTTATTTGAAACAATGATAGAGTATATGTGGAAAATAAAACTTATCTGAAACAAATTTGAAATAAGACATTTATTTTTCTAAATCTCAGAAAAAATGATGAATATTTTATTAAGCAGAGTTTTTCCAATAACGGATAAATCTAGTGGTTACTTAAATGATTGCTCTTAAGAAGTTGTGTTATAATGGCAACAAGAGATATGTATACAGATTGTTCATTGTTTTTAAATTGTTAAGTTGTATGTTTAAGAATTGAAAATTGTGAGTTATATGAATATTAAATGTAACATGTGGGTCATGAAATGTTGCCACTTCTGTGTGGCATTTTATAATAAAAAGAGATGATCCAAAATTTACATTTAAGCATCACTTGGTCCTGGGCAGAGCACTGAAAATATATTGCCCATGTAGAACTGCCAGAAATATGACCTGGTGACTCAGAAAAGCTTTCATTCTCTGGGAACAAGTTGGCACACTCTGAAATCAGCCTGTCAAGAAGTGTCAATTCACCAGGCCATTTTGACAATTTTGGATACATGGTGTTCTTACTTCTACTTTAAAAGATACATTTTTAGTGAGTAAACAGATCTTAAGTGAAAAGCTTGGTGAATTTTCACATCCATGAAATTGGCATTGACATCAGGATACAGAACAGAGGTAGCACTCTGGGAAGCTCCTTTGTGCCCTCTCCTAGTTAATACTCTCCCAAATTTTTGGATAATTTTTTAACTTGATGTAAAAAGAATTAAACAGTTTGCCTTCTTTTGTATTTGACTTTCTTTTGCTCAATATTTTGTATGTGAGTTTCACCCATGTATTTGCATATATCAATAGTTTATTCTTTTTATTTCTAAATTATATCCTATTGTCTGAATATATCCCATTGTCTGAATATATCACATGCATTTATCCAATCACCTCTCAATGGACATTTGTGTTCCTAGGTTTTGGATGGGAAGATCATTTTTGTGTGTGCATTTTTTGTACTTGTACACATTTCTGTTGTGTATATAGCTAGGAGTAGGATTAATGGGCCCTAGAATATTTGTTCTTTAGTTTTACCAGTTTCTACTAAACAGTTGTCCAAAGTGCTTTTACCAAATTATCTCCAACCAACAATGTCCAAGAGTTCCAATTACTCTACATCCTTGCCAGCATTTGGCATTGCCAGTCCTTTTAATTTTAACTATGCTGGTGGTTGTATAGTAATATCTCATTGACATTTGCCCATGTATTTCCTGATGACTAATAATGTTGAACACCTTTGCATATATTAACGGTCTTTGTTGGATGCAAATATTTTAATATAAGAAGTATCATAAGGTAGATGTTTTAATTTTTCTTCATAGATAGATAAAAACAACTTTTAATTTGCAAAATTCTCTCAAACCACTTATTATTATCTCATTAATAAATTTGAAGAAAATAAAACAGATCCATGGTTTTAAAAGCTACATATCAGTGGTAAGAGAATACTGCAGCTGCCAAGCTTTATCTCAGGTAGAACTTCTCTGACCTTTTGGTTTTTATTCTGTGCTAAGCATGGAAAGTCCAGACTCTAATGCTTGTCACAAATAATTAGAGAAGCATATCATCACACTAAATAAATCAGTTATGTCTCAAGATAATTTTCAGAGCAGTATAAGGATTTGGAGTTTGGATAAAACTTCATAAAATGTGTTGAGTGGCATATTATTTGACACACATAGGTATTTTATACTTTTCTGTTTCTGAGTATTGGGTCATAACTGCAATGAATTACTCAACACATATGAATATGTATATATAATACAGAGAACAGGGTGCATGCTACTATAAATGAACATTCATTTAAAAACCTTTTGACCATTCATTAAACTCCACAATTTTTTTCAGGCACACAAATGACACATTTCTGAAAGCAAGAGACAGAGTCTCAGACTCATGAGCTAAATGACGTAGGTGCTCCATACTCTGGCATGAACATGAGTCAGGTGGTTGTGTTTGCATACTTATAGCAATTAACCACAATCACACTGGGAATTTGACTAAAAATGCAGCCACCTCCACCCCATTAGGAAGTCTGAATCTTCCTGGGCCACCGACCACTTGACATTTGTGATACAATTGTGTCACAATTACTGGTTACATGTGTAGAAAAAAAGTAGAGGCAGTTATGTGCTTTCTGTAGACTGAATGTTTGTATCATCCCCAAATTCACATGTTAAAACCTCAATCCCCAATATGATGGTATTTTGATGCAGGGCCTGTGGAAAATGATTAGGCCATGAATGAGAGTAGAATCTTCATGAATGGATTAGTGTACTTATAAAAGAGAATCCTGGGAGATCCCTTATCCTTCTACTATTTGAGAACATAGTGATAAGATGGCTATCTTTATGACCTGAGAAGTGGGCTCTCATCAGGTCCTGAATCTACTGGAGTCTTGATCTCCAGAACTGTGAGAAATAAATGTTTAAGTCATCCAGTGTATAGTATTCTGTTATAGCACCCCACAATGACTAAGAGAGTGTTTCTGCCTGTTAGTCTCAAAATAAAAGGTCAAAGTGAGAGGCAATAACATTCATTTGAGAACCAAAAGACATGCTATTCAGGAGGCACTGATTCAGGTAGAAACACAAATAGTGTTCCAATTAGGTGATGATGACATGGAGTATTGATGAGAAAGAGAAGCATCAATAGAAGGAAGGCATTTCTATAGGCATGGATAAGTTAACATAGTGATGCTATTTCTAAAGAATGTTTTAAATTTTTGGTCAGGTAGTCAGTATCTGCTTTCCTGCTATTTTTGGAAACAGTCATTTGGGATATAGTATTGCTTTAGGCCCATTTCAAAGGTTACTTTTTCCTGTTTTAACATTCTATAGTTTTGAGGAGAAAGTTGCACAAGGTTTTTCCTCTAGGATGGCAGCTGTGACTCCGTTTTAAAGTGGCTCTGTTTATATTATTACTTTATTTTTAAATACATATTATTTTTCAATTAAACTTGACAAACAATATGATACTAGCTTCATGTGTACAACTCAGTGATTAGGCATTGTATAACTTACTAAGTGATCGCCCCAATAAATCTAGTACCCATGTAACACTATACATAGTTATTAGAATATTCTTTATTGTATTCCCTAGGCTGTATTTTACATCCTCATGACTATTCTGTAACTATCAATTTGTACTTCATAATCCTCTCACCATGTTCACTCTTCTTCCCAGTCTTCCTCTCATTTGGCAACCATTAAAACACTCTCTGTATCTATAAGTTTGTTTCTGTTCTGCTTGTTTATTTTAGTTTTTAGATTCCACATATATGTGAAATTATCATGGCATTTGTCTTCCTCTGTCTGACTTATTTCACTCAGTACAATACTCTCTAGGTCCATTCATGTTGTTTAAGGTGGAAAAATGAATTCTCTTTTAATGACTGAGTCATATTCCATTGTAATGTACCACTTTGTCTTTATCCATTCATTTATTGATGGATGCTTAGATTGCTTCCATATCTTGGCTATTGTAAGTAATGCCTCAATGAACATGTAGATGTATATATCTTTTCAAATTACTGTTTTGTGTTTCTTCAGATAAATACCCAGAAGGGGAATTGCTGGGTCTTTCTTTGTCTCTTGAGATATAGCCTTTGTTTTAAAGTCTTTTTGTCTGATAAAAGTATTGCTACCCCAGCTTTTTGTTTGTTTGTTTGTTTGTTTGTTTTGATTTTCATGAAATATCTTTTTCCATCCCTTAACTTTCAGGCTGTGTGTATCTTTTGATCTGAAGTGAGTCTCTTGTAGACAGTATATGTAAAGGTCTTGTTTTGTTATCATTAAGCCACCATATATCTTTTGATTGGAGTATTTAATCCACTTGCATTTAATATAATTTTAATAGATATTTAACTATTGGTGTTTTATTAGTCATGTTTTTTATCTTTCTTATTTTTCTTCTTCAAGAAGACCCTTAACATTTCTTATAATGTAGTTTGGTGTTGATGAACTCCTTTAGCTTTTTCTTATCTGGAAAGCTCTTTATCTGTCTTTTAAGTCTAAATGATAACTTGTATGGGTAGAATAATCTTGGTTTTAGTTCCTTGCTTTTCATTGCTTTTTGAATATTTCTTGCCAATCCCTTCTGACCTGCAAAGTTTCTGTTGAGAAATCAGTTGACAGTTTTATGGGAGCTCCCTTATAGATAATTAAGCACTTTAATCTTGCTGCTTTTAAGATTCTTGCTTTGTCTCTAACCTTTGGCATTTTAATTATGATATGTCTTGGCGTGGACCTGTTTGGATTCATTTGTTTGTAACTCTCTGTGATTCTTGGACTTGCATGTCTTTTTCCTTCAGCATGTTAGGGAAGTTTGTTATCATTATTTTTAAAAAATAGGTTTTCAATTTCTTGCTCTCTCTCTCTTCTTCTGGAACCCCCTCCCCCCTATGATGTGAATGTTGGTGTACTTGACGTTGTCCCAGAGGCTCTTTACACCATCTTCATTTTTTAATTCTTTTTTTTCTTTTTGCTCTTCTGATTGGGTGTTCTCTGTTTCCTCATCTTCCACATCACTGATTTGCTCCTCTGTTTCATCTATTCCATTGTTTATTCTCTGTAATGCATTCTTCATTTCAGTTAATGTATTCTTCATTTCTAACTCGTTCTTTGTTATGTTTCCATATCCATTTTTATGTTTCCTAGCTCTACGTTGAAATTCTTACTAAGTTCTCATTAAGTTCACCTACTCTTCCAAGTTCATCGAGCATTCTTATAACCAGTATTTTGAACTCTACTTCTGGTAGATTGCTTGCCTACATTTTATTTAGTTCATTTTCCGGAATTTTGTTCAGTTCTTTCATTTGGGGCATGTTTCTTTGTTTCAACATTTTCTCCTCTCCCCTGTGTTTGTGTCTGTGTATTAGGTAGAGATGCTATGTGCCCTGTTCTTGGTAGAATTGTCTAATTTAGTAGGTGTCCTGTAGGGTCCAGTAGCACAGCTTCACCCATCACCCCCCCCGTGTGGGTATGTATACCCTCCTATTGTACTAAAGTGGGGTTCTGATACCCACTGAGTCTGCCCCTTGAGTGTATTGCTTGTGGAGGTGGTTAGGTGGTGCTTTGACATGGTATGAATCTGTCCCCTATGTGTGCTTGCTCTGGACCTCCTGGGAGGTGTAGTCTAAGGTCAGCCACCACCTGTATCCTGACTGGGACCACCTGGCATATGCTACAAAACAATCTGCTGATGACTGCTACTTGTTCTGGGCTTAGAGCTACCAGAGAGTGGACATGCTGGGAACCCAGGTAGGCTGCTGCTAGCATAGGGCCTTGGACCATTAGCTAGAGGTGTAGGGCACACAGAAGCCGGATGCTGCTTGTTTGACAGATTTTAGATAAGGTGAAGGCATGAGCCAAGACAGGACATTTGTATGGAAAAGCCACTGGTACAGGCTTGGGTAGAATGGGGTCTCAGAGAATCACCAGGGAAGAGACAACAATGTGACCTAGGTGATGGAGACTCAGATACGGTGCTCATCTGCTGGTTCTTTGTGGGGAAGACTCAGTAAAGAAATAATGGCCTCTGTCAACACCTCTGTCTAGGAAAAAGTTGCCCCTCCAGCCCTCATCTTGATGCCAGATAATTCAGTTCCTCCCCATATGTCCCTGGGGCCCTTCAAGCTGCTGCCCTACCACTGTAGCAGTTTTGAATGATGACTCTTCTGTAGTTTAGTAGTGATTCTCATGTGATTGTGAGTGGATTCAAGTACTCTGTTTACCTATGGTCATCTTATCTGGAACCTGTTTATTTTATTTTTTACATGCCTTGAACCAGGTAAGTTGGTTTTGATTGAAGAAATTAATGATGACAATTGACAATGTAAATTCTGAAATTAGACTTAAGTATGAATCTGGATGAATCACTTAATAACCATCTGAGCCTCAATTTCTCTCAATGTAACATGGAAGCTGGTAAACCACTATCTTCCACCTTTTTTAGAGTTGTAAAGATACTGTACATTAGCTAAAAGTACAAAATTAAAAATACTAGAATAATAATACAAGGCAGTACTCTCATTAGACATTATAAATTTCTAAGAATCCTTGTCTCCCAGAGAAAGAATGCATAAAAAATAATGTGGTATGTTAAGAACTTGTCAGTGGAATGTTGTTGGGGCTTGATGGATTTATGAGATTTCCTTATGCTTTTTTGTCCACTTTTGTGCACTTTCAAATTTCATTAAGATATAAAGTTAAAAACAAAGATGTTTGTTAAATGTAAAATAGTACAGAAATATAAGAAGGAAATGCTACAATGTAGTGGTTCTCAAAGAGTGGTCCCTAAGACCAGCAGCATCAGCAGCTACATGGGATCTAGCATGAAATGATTCTTAGTTCCCACCCCAGAGCAACTGAATCAGAAACTCTGGGGGTGGAACCCAGCAATTTGCATTTTTCATGACCTCTATGTGATTCTGATGTGCAATCAAGGCATGAGAAACATTGATGTAATGAAATTGATATTGTTCCCAGAGTTAAGAGATAAGAACTTTAGTTCAATTTATTGATTTTACAACCTTGGGCAGACTCCTCTTCTCCAAACAAAGTCTGGTTCTTCTTGTCTCCTGGTACCTTTCTAGTTTGAGGATGACTCTGATACATACAACTTAGGTGAAAAAATGTGGTTTCCAAGAAACTGCTCTCCAGACCTTGAAAATCATATGACTCAGTTGACTATGCAAGCTGTTGGCAATTACTGGTAAACCACTTGTGTCTTGAATAATGGGTTCTTTGTGTACAGCTAGAAGAGAGTTCATTTTCATTTCCAAATACAGTTCTAAACTATGTACATCATTTCATAAAAATAGAATATTTCTCATTGAATAGAAAGGGTTTCTCATTGTAAAAGGCATTGATGTTTGGATTTTACCATTAAGCCTAGATGACATGGATCGATATACTTGAGACTTTTAAAATTTTATGTTATATTTGATACAGAGTGGAGACATATTTCTATAGCTGAAATATATTTGAGAAATTTAAACTTAAGCTCTTAGTTATAATGATATACTGATAAAATCTTAGTATACATTTGGAAAGTGTTTTCAAGTGAGTTTTATCTACCAGAGATTATCAGGATTTTGTACAACTCTGCCACATTCCTCTATTCCACAAAAAGTTGTTAAAAATTCCTAGTGTCAGGAAACGTTGGCCACTCTGAGTTATCTTTAGGGAAGGCAGAGAGTACATGAACTGAGGGGCAGAGGTTAAAAACGATTCCTGTGATATTCCCACCATCAATCACCAGGATCTTTGTGGAGCTGGGTATTTGAAAATATTAGCTAAGTAATGAGGAACATAATGCATGTTGGACTGAGAAGGGTGTAAGCAGAGGCCACATTTGGAAGCAGAATGAGTAGTCAGAAGCTCATTTTCTTCTTAGACATGATCACAATCCAAAGAGACAAGCCAGAGCTTCTTTTGCTGCCTTCCCATGTGACTCCTCAGAGGCTTATAGCACTTCTTGAAACTAGAAACCACAAGAGGGGCTCTTGGAATTAGAGTCTCTTAATTTCAATCATTATTAAAGAGCAGTTTAATGGGGGAAATGTAAAGTGTCATGCTCCTGGGCCCCCAGGATTCAGAGAATGCAATATCTAGGGCTGAGAAAAAGGGTCAGTCCTCAGTAACAATCCAAAGGAAGGAAATCACATTGCATGGGGGTCTATTATCTGCAGATTTAAATAACAGAGGGCTTGAGGAGCAACAGGGCAGTGAGTCATCTGGGTTGTTTTTTTTTATCATTTCCACATATTTGACACAGGATGCTCCAAAAGTCTCCAACCCAGAACTGCCAACATCACAGGAAAAATAAAAACCTGCCTTCCCTAGCTGAAGGCCCAGAAAGTGGGTAACCTAAAAATAGAAACCTTTTTGGCAATAGCAACTCCACTTTAGCCAAAAAAACAAGTAAGACAATGGAAAAAGCTGTATCCCTCTCTCCCAGTTGCAGTGTGGCCAAGCCACAAGCTGATCCCCCTCTCTGTTGCTCTCCCCTGAACCACAGAAGCAGGTGGCTGCCCTGATTCTCTTGCCCAGTGCTACTGGCAGGGTTGATGGGGGAGTGAGTCATCTGTTCTCTGCCCGGTATATACAGGCAGTGTACTTAGTCTCCTGCAGGAGTAGTTTTGATGAAGTTGAATGAAGATCTAATGATATTTCATTTCTCATCAGCCATAAGCAGTTGGTATTATGACTCGCCCTCCCACCCAGGACTGTCATTGGCATCACACAGTGAAAAGACTCCATATCCTTTTAAAGGAAACAAGATTTAATGAGGTGGTAAGAGGTAGAGCTTCTTAGCACTAGGCTTGTATCAGTGGAGCACCTCAGGGAGCAGAGTCTTAATCCCAACTCACCAGCAATGAAGTAGAATGAGAGAAGAGCTGGGGCTGTTTGAGCCTCTGTTTTCTTCTCTTCCTGTAGTGACAGTGGGGAGCTGAGCTTCTACCCTCGCCCTTCCTATAGCAACAATATATTCTATATCAGCCCTCCACTTCCCCCTTCCTCAGCTTCAGAGGAGTCTAGTGAGGGGATGAGCTTACACATTCACTCAGAATCAAGGCCATGAATGTCAGTGTCACACATTTGCTGAAAAGATATCAGCTGAGGGAAGGGCTAACTGAACTTTTGCCTCAACTGTCTGCATTGAGGAGGTGTAATAGCTCTGCTCCATTTATGAAGGGGTGATGTTAGTACAGTTCAGTGAGAAACTGCATGTAACACCTACCAAGATCTCATGCTACACCTCAAGAGGTGTAAAAAAACTTCCATCTAAAAGTTGTACCTTATACAAAAACTAGTTCAAAGTGGTCATGGGTTTAAATGTAAAGTCTGAAACTATAAAACCTTTATTCACAAAGTAAACATAGGACAAAATCTTTGGGATAAGAGTTAGGTAAACAATTGTTGATATCCAAAGCACAATCTATAAAAGGAAAGATGATAATTTGGGCCTCACTAAAGTTATAAAACTGTGATCTGCTAAAGACCCTCTGAAGAAGATGAAAAAAAGCTTAAATATTGAGAAAAACTATTTCTAAGGGACATATGTAACAAAATGGTCATCTCTGGAACACATGAAGAACTCTTAAAACTGAACTGAAAAATAAAGAAAATAATCCAATTAAAACTAGGGATAATATCTAAACAGATACTTAACCAAAAAATATCAGATGGCAAAGGAGCACAAGAAAGATGTTTCACATTATTAGTTATTAAGGAAATGCAATTTAAAACCACATTGAGAAAGCACTATATATATACTATTTTTTAATTTTAGAAATTCATATATATATATATATATATATATATATATATCAAGTAATACTTAAAAATAGTGGCAACACTAAGTGCTGGCAAGGATAAGGAGCAAGTACAATTCTCAAATTTTGCTAGTAGGAATGTAAAATTGTACAGACACTTTGGGCAACAATTGGACAGTTTATTATAAAACTACACATGGAACTACCATATTGCCCTGCAGTTGAAATCTTGGTTGTTCATCCCAAAGAAATGAAGAATTACATTTATAGAAAAGTCTGTACAAAACCATTTATAGCAGCCTTACTTAAAATAATTGAAAATGGAAAAAATCCAGATGTCCTTCAACTACTAAACTGTGGTATTTGCACATCACTGAACACTTCTCTGCAATAAAAAGGAATCATCTATTGATATAGGCAAAACCCTGCATAGCTTTCCAGATAATTATGTGGAGTGAAAGTACCAATCTCAAAAGATTACATACTGTATAATTCTATTTATATAACACTCTTGAAATGACAAAATTATAGATAGAGATGGATTACAGATTAGTGGTTGCCAAGGGTTTGCAATGTTGGGGTGGGGAGAGGTTGGGAGTGATGGAACTTTTCTATATCTTTACTGTGATGGTGCATATGCAAATTTACATATGTGATAAAATTTCATAGAACCACACACACACAAATGAAGACAAGTAACACTGGGGAAATCTTGGGGAGGAGGAGTGAATATAAGGCAGTATTTCAAGAGAACACAATTTTATATTCATGGTCCGAACTATTCAAAGGATGAATCTGGTACCAGGGCAATTAACATCAACTGGGAGTTTGTGAGCAATGTAGACACTTTGGCCCTACTAAAGACCTACTAAATCAGAATCTTCCAAATCCCTGAGTAAATCATACACACATTCACATTTGAGAAGCACTGATTCCTACTTTATAACAGGAGTTAAAAGTACAAGTGTAAGTCTATGAGTGCTCTGTGAGTAAAGGTATCATGCCTGTCTTCTGCATTACTATGCCTTCTGCCACACAATGCCTGGCACATAGTAGATTCTCAATAAGTAGTTTCTGAATGAATAGATGAATGAATCTATCCCTATTCCAGTTCCCATGTGTCTCCTCACATTTTCCTAGGTTTGGAAAAAAATCTGTGTTTAGTGACAGGACAACTGTTCTTGAAAGTCTTACATTTATATTTGTTAAGTCTTTTTGGCTTAACAAATATGTGACTATAGATATTGTGCAAGGTATGAGGGATACAGCTTTAATGTATATTCTTTAAGATTACCATCTAATAGGGAAGGCAGATATGAAAATAAATATTAATATTTGCTGTAGTAGTGTTATCATCTTCCTCTTGTCTAATAATAACTTCCAGATACCTCTTACCTCCAGAACTCTACTATGTACTTACAAATTAGGATGCCTGGGTGTGGAATAAGGCTTAATAGGCTGAGAACAACAGAACTGTACTACTCACTAGTTATTAAGAGTTTGGCAAGTTATTTTGTTTTGTGATCTTCATCAGCAGCAGCAGCAAAACAAGGATGAGATTATCTTCAGAGAATATTGAAATTATATATTTGGAAATACTACATCAAGTGAAAAGTAAAAGACTCTAAAACGTAAGTGACATTTGTTATAATATAAGAATATTCTGGGATTAAGTTCATAATACTTGGAGGTAAAAATGGCATTGCTGTTTCTGTGAACCTGATATAATAAAATTCTCTTTTCAGTCTTTTTAAACCTATTATTTATTCATAGGTAAATTGGCCATGCATGCTACTTTAAGGTTTATAATTTGTAGGGGTTTTTTTTTGAAATATACATTTTCTGTAATAGAATTAATGATTTTCATTTTCTTTAGCAACAATTTCCAGCTACTTCTCCATGTAGAACTCTATTCTGTATTCCCAAATTAAGACACCTGGATGCGTGATATATAAATAGTATTTTAAATAGTTAACTTTGCCAAAGGAACTTTTAAAATGTTGGAGATGTAAACATCTCTGGGCATGAATAGCATTTAATGGTCTGATGCGGACCACATGCAGTTTAAGTGGCTTCATTACCAGACCTGCCTGTTGCTAGCTGAGTTAATATTGAGTTAATTGTTTCTGATATTTCAACTTAGCCTCTAAGGGCTCTTGAAATGTTTTGAACAAAGATCAAGATTCTTGCATGTAGATCATTTTCAGCTAGGTATGAGCTTTCAACTTGCAGTGAACTTGACTACATAAATCAATTACAGAAGAAGTAGAAGGAAATATGTGAAGTAAAATATTGACTTACAAGGTATTTGCAAATTACCTTGAATGTAATATTATTTGGGATCTACTTGTCTCTGAGATCCTCAACAATTGGGCAAAACTATTCAAATATTGTTCAGTTGATTCCTTCCTTAATTTGGTAATAATGACTAGAAACTTCTAGTTCAAAGTCATAAGTATATTCATAAGGACAAACCTGTATTGATCATGAAATTAGAAAAAAGTCACTGCTTACCTTAAGTATGACAGTGTAGGTCTAGAATAAAAATATAAACACCACTGGAATAAATGAAAAGTTCCCCAAAATGCATCTGGTTTTGTATGTGGGAAATGTTACATATGGACTTATCTTCAGTTACTGTGCTTTGGTTTATTGTGCTTCTATTGCATTTTTCCTTTTTTAAAATTGAAGGTTTGTGGCAACGTTTCTCTGAGCAAGTCCATGGGAATGATTTTTCCAACAGCATTTGTTAACTTTGTGTCTGTGTATCATATTTTGGTAATTTTTGCAATGTTTCACACTTTTTCATTTTTATTATATTTGTTACAGAGATTTGTGATCAGTGATCTTCGATGTTCTTAGTGTAATTGCTTTGAGATGCCACAAATCGTACTCATATAAGATGGAGAACCTAATCGGTAAATGCTGTGTGTGTTCTGATAGCCATTCCTCCATCTTTCTCCCTCACCTTGGGCCCCTGTATTCCCTGAGACACAGTATTGGTTAGGCCAATTAATAATTCTACATGTTCAAGTGAAAGGAAGAGTCACACAACTTTCACTTTAAACCAAAACTAGAAATGATTAAGCTTAGTAAGGAAGGCATGTTGAAAGTTGTGATATGCTGAGATCTGGGCCTCTTGCACTACATAGTTCACCAGAATGTGAATGCAATGGCAAAGTTCTTAAAGGAAATTAGAAACACTACTCCAGTGAACACACAAATGAAAAGAAAGAAAACAGCTTCATTGATGATATGGAGAAAGTATTAATGGTCTGGATAGAAGATCAAACCAGTTACAACATTCCCTTAAGTGAAAGTGCAATCTAGAACAAAACCCTAAATCTTTTCAATTCTGTGAAGGCTGAGAGAGGTGAGAGAGCTACAGAAGAAAAGTTTGAAGCTAGGAAAGATTAGTTTATGAAGTTTACTGTATTTTGGTGTGTATAACACACACTTTTTGCCCAAATTTTTTGAGGGAAAAATAAGGATGCACATTATACATGGGTACAATTATTGCATTCCATGGACATAATGGTGGGTATAATAACCCCATGTATAACGTGCACAAAAATGTGGGTGCGCATTATACACTGGGCAGCTGTTGATATAGAAGCTGCAGCAAGTTATTCAGAAGATATAGCTAAGGTAATTAATGAAGGCAGCTACAATAAACAACAGATTCCCCATGTCAATGAAACAGCCTTGTATTGGAAAAAGATGCCATCCAGGACTTTCATAGCTATGAGGAGAAGTCAATGCCTGGCTTCAAAGCTTCAAAGGACAGGCTAGCTCTCTTGTTAGGGCTAATGTAGGTAGTGACTTTAAATTAAATTCAATGCTTATTTACAATTACAGAAATCATAGGGCTCTTTGGAATTGTACTAAATCAACTTTGCCTGTGCTCTATAAATGCAACAACAAAGCCTGGGTGACAGCACACCTTTTTACAACATGGTTTCTGAATATTTTAAACCCATTATTGAAAGTTACTGCTCAGAAAAAAATTCCTTTCAAAATATTATTGCTCAAAATATTACACCTGGTTACTCAAGAGCTCTAATGGAGATGTACAATAAGATTAATATTGTTTCCATGCCTGCTAGCACAACATCAATTCTGCAGCCAATGTGTCAAGGAATAATTTAGACTTTCAAGTCTTATTTGAGAAATACATGTTTAAGGCAGTAGCCTCCATAGATAGTGATTATTTGATAAATCTGGACAGAGTAGGTGAAAAACTTTCTGGAAAGGGTTGAGCATTCTGGATGCCATTAATTTGTGTATTGGTATTTATACAAGGCAGTACACACAAGACTTAATCAAACAATTGTTCAGCATTCCCACTATACAACTATTTTTGATACTAAGATCATACAGAAATTTCTCTGTGGTGAGGAAACTCATACATAGAAAACTAATGCAACAAATAATATATTTAGTTATATTCTTATAATACATACAACAGTAAGAAAAAAACATTTGTGATTCATGGTAAGAGGTCAAAATATCAACATTAATAGGAATTTGGAAGAAGTTGATTCCACCCCTCATGGATGAATTTGAGGAGTTCAGGACTTCTTGGAGGAAGTAACTGCAGATTTGGTGGAAATAACAAGACAACTAGAATTGGCAGTAGAGCCAGATGTGACTGAATTGATACAATCTCATGACAAAACTTTAACAGATGAGGATTTGCTTCTTATGGATGAGCAAAGAAAGTGGTTTCTTCAGATGGAATCCACTCCTGGTGAAGATGTTGTAAAGGTTGTTGAAATGACAACATAAAATTTAGATTATTACATAAACTTAGTTGATAAAGCAGCAGCATGGGTTGAGAGAACTGCCTCTGATTTTGAAAGAAATTCTACTGTGGGTAAAATGTTATTAAATAGCATCACACACTACAGAGAAATTGTTTGTGAAAGAGTGAGTCAATCCATGGGGCAAATTTTATTGTCATATTTCAAGAAATTTCCACAGCCATCTGCACTTTCAAAAACCACCACCCTGATCAGTCAGCAGCCATTAACATTGAAACGAGACAGTCCACCAGCAGAAGGATATGAGTAACTGAAGGCTTGGATGGTGGTTAGCATTTTTTAGCAATAAAGTATTTTTAAATTATAGTATGTACATTGTGTTTTTTATATAATGCTGTTGCACACTTAATAAACTACTGTATAGTGTGAACATAAGTATTTTATGTGCAAAAATTCATATGACTCACTTTACTGTGGCGGTCTGGAACAGAACCAGCAATATTTCCAAGGTTTGCCTGTATACTGCCCACAGCACTTGATTGCTGTTAGGAAATAGCATTCCTAAATCAAGTTCAAGGAAAATGCCAGAGCCCTTTGTTTTCCCAGACATTAGTAGTGTGAGCTTGACAATTACTGTCAGCTAGTCAGAACAGTTTGTGTTCTATGCTCTTTAGGCATTTCTGAGTTATGAATAATAATTCCATTAATCATGGACTTGAAACAAGTAAATTATCCAGGGGCACATTGCATAAAAGAGCCTTCCAGGAAGCCCCCTGTAACTCAGTGTTAGCCTCCCAATTTGCAGCTCTCTCCAGGTTACTTTCAAGAAGTCAAGAGTCAATGGCTTGTCTTCTAGCACTGAAAAGTGGACATTAATAAATGCTTTTGCAAATGAAGCTACAGTCTTTGAAAGCAATGGTTCTTTCTCCCTCTCTCTCTTTCTTTTTTCTCTTTACTAGTTTTAATTGTTTTATTCTTGCTTATTCTATTACAATTGTTCCAATTTCTACCCTTTTCCCCCTCCATCCCATCCCACCTGCCACCCCACAGTCAATTCCCACACTGTTGCCCGTGTCCGTGGGTCATGCATACATGTTCTTTGACTATTCTCTTCCCTTCTCTTTCTTTCCTCCCCCCCACCCTTCCTTTCTTCCTTCCTTCCTTCCTTCTTTCCTTCCTTCCTTCCTCCCTTCCTTCCTTCCTTCCTTCCTTCCTTCCTTCCTTCCTTCCCTCTTTCCTTCCTTGTTTTTCTGTGTTTAATGTCAGCCCCATGAATTGCCAGACTCTTACCCTGTGGAGGACCACAGATGATGCTACAAATTGACATTGATCATTTGCAAAGGACTGTTCCATCATTGGCAACTGCTAAGGCTTCCTGACATTTATGTTTCTTCCCAGCTATGAGCTGGACCTCATATATTATATGTTCTTATCATGAAAGCAAACTTCCTCCAATCATAAAATTATCCTTAGTCTATTGACAAAATTAAAGTCACTATTAAATTTACACAGAGGTGTCTCCCAATCCTCATCTTTTGTAAACAATCTCTATAACCTTCCTCCTTTTCCCTTCCTTTCCTCCTTCTTCCCTCTGTTCCTTCCTTCCTAAATTTGTTCTGACAAATGCCTTACTCCCATCCATAATATGCAATACATCTTGCTCCCAACCTTGCTCTCTGGTGTTCTGGGAAGAAGGTTACCTTACTGGAGATGTCACTAGAGTGGCAGGTGTCAGAAAATGGTTCTTGAGCCAATTCTTTAATATAACATTTCTTCTTCTCAGAATTTTTGTATTTACATTGTCTGTTACCATTGGGTGGGATTTTATTCTTTCTTTCAGAAAGAAGAAAATAGACAAAACATATTGCTTTCAAAACCAGACTCAGAAGTACCAACAATAGAATAGCAATTGATACAGAGTCTGTCCATATGGATATGAAGAGAAGGGAGGAAGGTACAACATTGTGGTATCGGTCATTCTATTAAATACAACATTTACTGGTACCTTCCTTGACAAAATGTGCCCTGCTAAGCTCTACTGTGTGTGTGTGTGTGTGTGTGTGTGTGTGTGTGTGTGTAGATGAGAAGATATAAATATGAATAAAAGATAGTCTTCTTTGTCAGAGAATCTGCACTTTATATGATCATAGATCAGCTGAAAAGTGGCACAAAATTGAGTCAGCTCCCACATTTCAGTTCCATGTTTACTAAATTGACTCTTCTTAATAGCTGAATATCCTGGGTATCCACATGTTGTTTGGCTGTATGGAAGTGGTTGATGAGTATCTAATGAGACCTCATAAAACACTTATTAAACTTATAAAATTAATAGACAAGCTGGGGATGTAGAACTTTAATGTGCAATCAGGTATGGGTTCCAGGGATATGTTGGCTTAGGTATCCTCTCAAAAAAGAATTTACTGTTCAGCTTTAAGGAATGAAGTTAGTTGACAACCTCCCACTGCATTGCCTCCAGGATCTCCCTCAGCTTCCCAGAAGATGCCATGCTTTTGCTAGACAGCCCGTACAATCGATGACTGTGTGATTACTATATCCTGGTCATTCCTGCTCAGTGTAGGGGGTCTAACAAACAATCCTTATTCCCCAGCTCCTTACTGAGGTTGCTGAAACTGTGTCAGATCCACATAGTGGACACAGGTTGTCTCGGCCTAACACAGCTCTCTTTCTCCTTTTATCTTTCTCAGGCATTATCCCACAATAACCTTCTTGTGCTTATAACTCTGTCTCTACACCTGCTTCCCAAAGGACCCTAATAACCCACTGTGTCTGCTTATCTATACCTATAACTGATCCAAAGAAAAATATAAATGATTTTAAATCAAGTCCAAAAATAATAAAATGTCTACACATTTCTCTACCCTTAATAAATTTTCTTTCCCCAGGAAAAGAAGTTTTGTTTCTTTGGGGAGGTCACTAAGCCATTGTAAATATCTTTTGGGAGAGTTTCAACTAGCAGTCTTGTAATAAAGGAGGTTTTGTAGAGACAGATCCATGTGCAAGTAGTCAAGGAGTACATTATCCCTTGGGAAGTTAAAAAATAGTTATACAATCAATGAAAAGTTTGTATAGTTGCATTATCAGCATAGGTCCAGTAATTTTAAATAATGTCAATAATAGAAGAGTTTTCCTTGTCAAGGTGGCACACTCCCCTCTCCCTCACCTCTGGCCTTGAACTATTTAAATTATAAATGTGAAATGGTCTTCATTTTAACTGCTTTCAACCATGAAATCTCAAATGTTCCCTTTCATAAAGTATTGCTCAAATCCATTACTTTTGGATATTGAAATTTTTATAGTTCTGTTTGAAACTCTAATATCACATTTATTATTATAAAGCTCTTATGGTTAATGCTGGGCTTGTGTCTGAAGAGGACTGGAGTGACAGAAGTGAGCTGCTTCCTTTCTCATACCTTTTGCCCTCAATGTAGCTCTTTTGTGGTCTGTGTGTGTATATGTATGTGTGTTGGTGGGGTCTGGGTCTGCGATATTCTCACTACCTTGCTCTTACACATATAGCTCCTCTAGGTTTGGAAACAGGGATACAGAAATATAGAGATACTTGTATGTAACTGCTGTGTTTTTGAGCCCTATGTCTTACTTTTATTTGGTCCAATTCTGTCTGCTGTTATTCGGATGTATGTGATGTGAGTGATATTCAGATGAGGATCAGCTTTACCCAGGATCACTGAGGATGCCTACAGAGAAGGAATGTAGTGTCTCCCTTCTGGCCTCCTGACCTTATTCCATACCTCTGGTCTTTTCTCTGGGTTGAGTGTTCCAGTGCTTTGCCAGTCAGTTTCTATGGCTCCGAGAGGAGCTCTAGGGATTCCTAAGCCACTGACTTGGAAAACAAAATGAAACTATAAAAGACAATTGAGTCTTAACAGACAAACTAGAAAAGATTTATTAGAAAACAGATTAGCAGGAGATCAAAAAGGAAATATACTTCAAGCCACATGCTCTTATTACTACCATGATAGGATGTAAAATAATTGGTTTTCCACCAAGAGTAAAAAGAATACCCATTTATTGTTGAGGATCCTCACATCACAAATAAATACACCCACTCATCAGTACTTGGTGAGGCCTGGTGAGGTAGTAAAATGGTGCAATTAAGCTCATAGTCTCCAGAGCCAACACACGCCTTATTAGATTTATTTCTCTGAGAAAATTAATAATTCTCTCTGTGCCTCAGCTATCTCACAAATAAATGAGACTAATAACATAAATTTTCCACAGACAATCTTGAGATGTATGAGTCTAGAGATTATACTATGAATGATCCTTAGTGGTCAGCAATTACTTCTGGAATTTTCAGCAAACTTTCTTGCCCTAACTGGTATGGCTCACTGGGTTGGGCATTGCCTCACAAAACAAAGGATCACCAATTCAATTCCTAATCAGGGCACATGCCTGGGTGGCAGGCCAGATTCCTGAGAGGTAACCGATTGATGTTTCTCTCGTACATCAATGTTTCTCTCTTTCTCTTTCTTCCTGCCTTCCCCTCCCTCTAAAAATAAATAAATAAAACCTTAGAAAACCTTTCTTGGCAAAAATTATAAAGACAGATTGATCTAATAAATCATGATTTTATTGCCTGGCATTATAATAAAACTACAAATTATGGCCTTTTCATGCTAAAATTGAATACAGATGCAATACAAGTAATTCAAGTTTTAGTCCTAGAGCCCCTATACAAAATGATGCAATATAACTTCTCCCAGTCTTACTCCTCAAGGCCAACACTTGGGGAATGCACATGTATTCAAACATTCGACTGATCAGATTATGGACTCCCCAAGAAGCCAATGATGATTCAGCATCACCAGGGTCCTTTAATTGCATGGGGTCCTGGGTTCTATAAGTTGTACAGTGTTTTAGATGGGGAGTGGAAACCAGACTGAAATCAGAAAACCTGTCTAAATAATCATTTCTGAAAAGCTTCATAAAGTTTCTGAGAGAAAGGGACCCGAATTTCCAAGACAACAGACATTTATTGTCATTTCTTTTCTTATTTCAAATAAATATTCAATATCCTGCTATACTTTGTGTTTTTCCTTAAAGGAGCACCCCCAAATTGTATAAACTTCAGATCCCATGATATCTGGAGCTGCCATTACTACTGACCTCTTAGCCTTTGCTCTAACTTCTATTTGTTTTCAGACCCTTTATCTGCCCTACCCATCCTATTTAATTTCTGTTGGGCCCCCAACTTCTAATTAGTGGCAGGAAGGTTAATATTCCTAAAGTATTTTCTTTTACATGAATCAATGTGAATTGATGTAAACTGAAATTGTAGATTTTATCTTCAGTGAAAATAAATGCTAGTCAATGTTAAAACTGCATTATCTATTATTTTTGTCACTTCTATTCAAAATAATATTTGAAGTTCTATACAGAACAATTGTGGGAGAGAAAGAAATAAAACCAATTCAAATAAAATTAGGAAGAGGTAAAAGTACCTCTCTTCATAGATGACAGGATCTTATATGCACAAAATCGTAATGATTGCACATATACACAGTTAGAACTAATAAATGAATTCAGCAAAGCTTCAGGTCACAATATCAAAACTAGTTTTTGACACAAAATTAGTATTTTCTACACCAATAGCAAACAATCCCAAAAACAAATTGAGAAAAAAATTCCATTTCCAATAGCATCAAAAAATAAAATGTCTATGAGTAAACTTAACTGAGGACGCTGGAGAGTTAGACACTGAAAACTAAAAATAATTGATGAGAGAAATTAAATAAGACAGAAATATATATCCTGTATTCCTGAATTGGAAGACTTAATATTGTTAAGATGTTAATACTACTAAAGCAATCTACAGATTCAATGTAATCTCTATCAAAATTTCAATGACGATTTTTGAAAGAATAGAAAAACCCATTCTAAATTTCATATGGAACCTCAAGGGACACAGAATAGCCAAAATAATCTTTAAAAAGAACAAAGTTGAGAGACTCAAACTTACTGTTTTCAAAACACTACAAAGCGACAGTCAGTAAAGTAGTGCAGTACTCTCATAAAGACAGATATATACACTGATAGAATAGAATAGAGAGCCTAGAAATAAACCCTTACATGTACATTCAAATGATTTCCTCAAGGTTCCAGACCACTCAACAGGAAAAGGAGAGCTTTCAGCAAATAGTATTGGGAAAACTGGAAATTCACATGCCAAAAAAAAAAAAAATGAAGATGGACCCTTACCTTAGACACACAAAAAATTAATTCAAAATGGAGCAAAGACTTAAACATAAGAGCTAACACTATAATATCATTATAAGAAAAAGTGGAGAATACGTTTCAAGACAATGGATTAGGTAATGATTCTTTGATATGACACCAAAAGCATAGGCCACAAAAAGTGAATTGGAATTTATCAAAACTAAAAAATGCTATGCATCAGAGAATATTATCATCTGAGTGAAAATGCAATCCACAGAGTGGGAGAAAATATTCACAAACCATATATCAGATAAATGGAGTAACATCCAGAAAACATAGCTCCTACAACTTAGCAAGAAAAACCCTAAGCAACTGAATTAAACATGGACAAAGGGCTTGAATAAGCATTTCTTCAGAGAAGAGTTACAGATATTCATAATCAGTAAGCATGAGAAAAAGTGCACATCACTAATCGTTAGAGGAATGTACATTAGCTCTACAATGAGGTGCCACTTCCCACCCATTAAGATTTGCATTGTAAAAAAAGAAAAAGAAATTAAAAAAAAACAATATTGGCAAGGATGTGGAGAAATTGATATCCTTATGCATTACTGGTAGGAAAGTAAAACTGTGCAGTCACTGTAGAAAATAGAATGACAGTCCCTCAAAATATTAAACATAGAATCATTGTATAATGCAATAGCTCCACGTCTAGGTATACATCCAAAATAATTGAAAGCAGGACTGAAACAGATATTTGTATATCTATGTTCATATCAGCATGTATTAACAATAGCCAAAAGGTGAAAAAAACCCAATTGTGCATCAGCAGATGGACTGATAAACAAAATGAGGTTCATACACAGAGTGGAATATTATTCAGCCTCAAAAAGAAATAAAATTCTGGCACACACTAGCACATAGATGAACACTGAAGACATTATGCTCAGTGAATAAGCTAGTCACTAAAAAGCAAATATGTATGATTCCACTTATATGAGATACGTAGAATAATGAAATCTATAGAGACAGAAAGTAGAATTGTGGTTGCCAAAGTCTGTGGGGAGAAATGAATGGGGAGTCACTGTTTAATGGATACAGAGTTTCAGTTTGGAAAGATGAAAAATGTTCTTGAGATAGTGGTAATGGTTGTACAAAAATGTGAATGTACTTAGTGCTTTGAACTGTATACTTAAAAATGGTTAATATAATAAATTTTATTAGACCTGTTTTGTAATAAACATAGAATTAACTTATAAAAACTGCACTATATACAAATTAATGCTTAATTTTTAAACACAAGTGATCTAGGTCTCTAAGGTCATACATAGCATATATGCATCAATTGTAGCCTTTCTTGCTGATTTCAAAATTATGCCATGAACTAGTTGTAATCACACAATTCTCATTAAGTTTTCAAGAGTTAAGTTTCCCTTTGCAACTTAATACTTGTGATTATACAAACCCATTGACAGTTGTAAAGCTAATTTTTGTGTATAGTCAGAAGACAGTCCATGCATGGCAAGGCAAACATGTTCCTGCCAAGTGCAAAGGTATATACGAGGTCTGTCCAAAAAAAGTCCAACCACTGTTAATACAACAAGAGCAGTCTTCATGACATTGATGTCAAGGAGAGTGGACTGGAATGTGCATGCATAAACAATGACTACTTCACTGTATTAGTCCGTGAGGGTGGTAGACACTGTTGAATGAGCATGTGTACTGTGTGGCCATCTCATTCAAAATGACTGGGTGAGTAGAGCAACAAATCTGCATCAAATTTTGCATGAAGCTTGAACATTCTTGGAAAAAACTATTCATACGATTCAGAAGGCCACAGCTATGGGCAACTGGTGGTTGGCAGCTTCAGTGTGACAACGTGACCGTTTATGCATCATGTCTCCTGTAGAGTGTTTTGGCAAAACATCAAATCACCCAGGTGACTCAGCCCACCTACAGCCCAGATTTGATGCCCTGTGACTTCTGTTTTTTTCTGAAACTAAAATCATCTTTGAAAGGCAAGAAATTTCAGACCATCCATGAGATTCAGGAAAATATGACAGGGCAGCTGATGGCTACTTGGAGAACTGTAGTGAGGAACCAAGGTACCTGCTTTGAATGGGAGCGAGGTGTCATTGTCCTATGTACAATGCTTCTTGCATCTTGTATCTTCTTCAATAAATGTCTCTGTTTTTCATATTACATGGCTAGATACTTTCTGGACAGACCTTCATATATAGCATTGTGTGTTGTATGTTCAGAGTCCTGTAGGATAATTGCTGTTTGTAACTTATTTCCAACATTGTCCTAATCAGTCTTAGAACCATGAATGTTCCTGTATGAAGTTAAGGTAGTTAACTTTTCAAATTCAGAGTCAGAGGACTGGTATGAGAAGAAATGGGAACCAGCCACTAAGATCCTCCAGTGTGAATGGTGCAGTGAAAGTAGAGTTTGGCTGATTTTCACTTTCAGAGAAAAGGCACTATCCAGCAATGCTGCATAGGCAAAAACTAGGCCGTCACATTTCTTCCTTTTCTTGAAAGTGTTCCAGAAAAATATTTATTTTCAGACTGTAATGCTGATTCTTCAGTTTCTAACAAGACTCAGCTGAATCTTTTTAAGGGAGGAATAAGTAAACATTGTCAGCCATGTTTCAGTAGCCTAGCTCAGAGACCACAAAGGTCCACATATATATTCCCATACACATAGGAATATGTACCGTATTTTTTGGACTATAAGAAGTACTCTTTTAACACATTTTTTTGTTTCAAATTTTTTTCCTACTTTCCTCCTCTAAAACCTAGGTGTGTCTTATGGTGTAGACCCCAGATGCACCTAGGTTTTAGAGGAGGAAAGTAGGGGAAAACATTTTGAAGCAAAAAATGTGGTGAAAGAGTGCATCTTATAGTCTGAAAAATACAGTATATTCTACTTATGTTAAGCAAACATTGGAAATATGCTGATTTTTTCATTCTTAGAACACTGACTCAGGTGTGCCACAGACACCTTTACACTGTTTTTGGAACATATACTCTAAAATATCAACTAACTAGAATACTCTAACCAAAGGGACAGGTTTTCACTGATAAGCTAGGAACTATGCTGGCATGATTATAGCAACTTTCATCCTTTCCTTGATGGGGAATAGAACAAGGAATAGTGTGTTTCTCTCTACTCCTTTTGATTACATAGCTGTTGACACTGACTGATTTCTCAAGTTAGTCAGCCTAAAATGCCTCAAATTCTGTGCCCCGATAAAAGAATGGGGATAATTTAGCTATTGAAACATGTAAGAATATTTGTTATTATTATTATTAATCATTAACATCATGTATTATACATATAAAATCACACAAACATATTTAAAGGAAAATGAAGTGGATAATACAATTTCTAGTCAAATGCATTTGTGTGATTAGAAAAAGATCTCTTTCAGGCTGTGTGCCAAACTGAGATCTTCCCATGTGTCTCACTTTTGGACATGGCTTGTAGGGGCAATGACTACCTACTACATATTCTTCTCTTCACAGAAATCTAAATTTTCCCAAAAGTCAGGTGGAAATGCATAATGCCTCTGAAGACATAGGTTTGGAACTGGCAACTTGTCCCTTTCGCCCATTTTCTATTGGACAAAGCAAGCCACCTGATCAAGTTCAAGTTTCAAGGAGGAGCTAGTAAAAATTCTCAGTCATATTCCAGTAGCCTAGCTCAGAGGCAACTAATGTCTTCATATATATTCATGTATATGGATGGGAGATAAATATTTGCTGAACAATAATATAATTTGTCATAGTAATACTCATGATACTCTATTTCTTTTATTGTATCAAATGTATGTGGTAATTCCAATATGTGTGATGTTTAGGAATCTGACTGCATTGTAATGTTTTTATCAATATTCACATATGGTACTTTGCTTGTGTGCACATGTGTATGAATGTGTTATTGTCCAGGTGTGTCCAACCCACAGCCCACAGGCCACACAAGGCTCAGGATGACCACAAATGCAGCTCAATACAAAAATCATTTTTTGGATTATAAGATGCACTTTCCCCCCACCCAAATTTGGGATGAATAATGGTTGTTACTGCTGCTGTTGAGTTCTGTTTACATTTACATTTGGTGAAATATTATGTTATTTATGTTATTGAATATTTTACATTTTTGGCATCAAATTTTTTTCCCTATTTTTCTCCTCTAAAACCTAAGTGCATTTTATGGTCCAAAAAATATGGTACTTAAAAGCTTTATTTTGACCATCAGTTTTCATTAGCATTTCTGTACTTAATGTGTGGCCCAAGACAACTCTTCTTCTTCCATTGTGGCCCAAGATGTCAAAATGTTGGACACCTATTGAACTGGAGTAATTTTTGGACCTCAAAGTACAATCTTCCAGAGACAATTTCCTTAAATTCTGCTAAGTAACTGATGGTATATGCAGCCCCAGAGACCGTGAGAATCAGATATCCCATACTTTTTGAAGGAAGAGGCAGTTTGTCAGGGAAGACATAGCAGAGAAATTAACAATGAAGTTAAATAGTCTTCAGAGAAAACATCTGTATGGGATGTGACTCTTTTCCCATTTGGGGTCAAACATTCTTAGAAAACCTTTTACAAATAAACTGGTTAGAGAGTAGTGGGAAGGAATTTGGAGTCATAACTAAAGTCTAAATAAGTCTTTAAACTACCAGGATATGTTAGACTAGAAAGGTTAACCACTGTAATGACCATTCCCCAATTGTTTTTTGCTTGATGTACCTTAAACATAGCTCTGGCTTATGTGACAGTACAACATGGGTATTGGGTATGTGGCCTTCAATTGAATGACATATGGAGCAGGCTCCTCCTTCTCACAGCACAGCTAGCACTTAGGAAGGAACTCAAGGCCTCCTGCTGGCTTTTCTTTTTCTGTCTGCCAGAAGAAAGTGGAGGGATGTACAAGAGATATTTTGTTGTGTTGGACCTGGAAGTTCTGTTTATAATATCCATTCACATGGCCCATCTGCTGCAGGGGATGTGGGAGAAGGGGCATGTGAATAAAAGGAAATAGGTTTAGTAAACAATCAGCCAGCATCTCTGATGCATGGCGTTCTAAGCAAAACTGGTTGAATCTCAAAATTTTCTGTGATTAAATAACCATAGGGTGACTTTGATTAACAGCTGCATATAAATTGTAAAATAACAGGTTATAATGTTGTTTATAACCGTTTATCATGACCCATGGTGGTATGTGATAGTCATAGCTGATTGTGACAGTGGAAGGATAGAGAGTATTTTATCCTTACATTCCTATGCCCTTCTCAACTGTCAATCTCCAAATAACAAGAGAAACCAAAAGAAACCTGTACCGGCAAAGTTATTACTGTATCAATAAACAAGAATGACATGGAACTGTTGAAAGCACCAGGTTTTTAATGGTGACACTGTGAAGTAAGGGTAGTGTGCTGTCAAATGTGGCTCTGTGGGTCCTACTTATGATGAGTTACCTTGGCAGGGAGGTGGAAGTTTGGGAACAGTCTCCCCATATTTCTGTGCATGGGTGTTAGTTAGTCTGATTTCACTGTGAGCTGTCTGGCATCTGCTTCCAGTGGTGGTATATCCAGAATCCCTCAATTTTTGTTTGTATTTCAATTCCAGACATGTGGTATTTCCCACAGAATACAACATTCCAGTAAGTGCTCTCCAACCATATACTAAGAGTGGGATGATGCTGATGATACTGGGAGGAAGGGTGGATAGTCTTGCAGTGTTGGGATGGGAACTCATACAAATGCTGGCATTATTATTAGAATCATGTGACTTTATTTGTATGCCTAGCATGTAATGAGGGCTTTTTTCTGTTCCAGTTAACATTAGAAAAAAAACAATATTGCTGCCCATTATGTGGAGAAGGAAATGGATCATCATGAAATATACCCCAATTTTATGCCTAGAATGATGTAGCTGTGCACTTCTACAGTTTGTATGTCTTCTTGGCAGGGTGGTGATTCCCTAATAATTTCTGAGTCCTCTGAAGTGTTACATATACATCTGTAAGGGCCTGACTTTCTTTTCCTCAGAGAGAAACTGACCTTGAACATTGTCATCAGCTAACAAAGTAATGATCCCATTTCTTATTGAAACAAGCTATCTGTTTGCTTCAGAAATGTTTTTTAAAGAATACAGAGGAAAAATTTTAAATAAAAATGCTCTGAATCAAGAAGGCTTGGTTTACAAGTAGCATGTTTTTTTTTTTCTGCACGTTAGTGTCATTGCTTTATGTCAGCCCTTCCTTTTTTGATTGTCTCACAGGCTACCAGAGCCAAGTGATGGAGGAATGATGAACCAATGGTCTTTTGGAACAAATCTGGCCAAGGTCAGTTTTTATTTGTATATCCCAGTTTTAGAAGTAGTAGAATCTTCTACTTATTTTTTCCATAGCTATCAATGTGACTGAATAAGGGCTTGTTGCACAGGGGGTCCTTCTACTCTGACACACACATCCTCAGTTGCATGTTCTGCAATCTAGATCAGGCTTATAAATTCTTGACTTTGAGACATAAGGATCTCTATTTCTATAGAATCAAACTTCTCAATTCATCAGACTACTCACATCTCCATAGATGTTTGAGAGACTGCACTGATTTATTATAATGAACCATTCCTTGTGTCCAACCTTGAGACTCATTAACATTATTAGATATTGTAGATTGTGTAGAATTAGAAATCATGTTGTAGAATTTGAGTTCTAGACATCATGCATTGAATTTTGGAAGTATTCCTAACACAGAGATGCACAGAGAGGGGAACTAGATGGTGTCTTAACCAAGCAAGGGAGATCCAGATCTCCAATTTTCAGAATGAGATGGTAATGGATATTGCATTAAAATAACAGAGTTGCTCCCCACAGCTTGAGCTCTGGGCCTTCATTGGTAAAATAAGCTGTTTTTAAGAAGGAAAACAAGTTTTACCACAAATCCCAGGACTATAAGAACAAAAGGACATTGGGATTGTTACCTATGAAAAAAGCCACCAGATTTACTATGTAAACAATTCTAGTTTACAGTAAAACAAGAATGCAGGAATTGTATTCCAAGTTCTCTCTTTTCCATGCCATCATGGAGATTAGTCTCAATAATTGAATCTGCCCCAAGTGAGGGCCAAGTGAGAGGAAGTCCTGTGCAGGATTCATAAGAGAAAATTGACTGAGCCTTTGCTGGTGTGGATCAGTGGATTGGGTGCTGGTCTAAGAACTAGAAGGTTGCAGGTTTGATTCCCAGTCAGGGCACTTGCCTAGGTTGTGGGCCAGGTCCTCAGTTGGGGATGTATGAGAGGCAACCGATCAATCTTGCACATCTTTTTCTCCCTCTCTTTGTCCTTCCCTTCCCCTCTTTCTAAAAATAAATAAAAACTTTAAATTAAAAAAAGTAAGTGAGAAAAAAGTGATTGAGTGGGCCTGCATGAATGAACTCAAGGAACTAATCAGTCCCCAGAGAAGAGCCAGTGAAAGAAAGTCCTCCACTGGATTCCTAAGAGGAGTGTACAGGGAGTGGACAGCAAATGTGAGCTCCAGGAATCACAGATGAGAAAAGGCATGGTGAGAGGGCATCCACTGCAGGATTCCTAAGCTTCAGGAATAGGAAGATGCTTGCATATGTGTTCTTTGGGGAAAAGTTCAAGAAAAGGCTAACTGAATAGTATCTTAATCTAGATTCTTGAGATGTAAGGATGGCATGTATCCTGTATGTGTTCCCTTTGGGAAACAACCCCAAGAGAAGGTCAAGTGAAAGATCTAGTTTGGGTTCTCAGAGGAAAGGGCAAGAAGAGGAGCAAATATGAGGGCAGAAGTTCTCTGGAACATCTACTATCACCTGATAAGAATTTTTTCAGATGCCACATAGGAAAATGAGGTCCAAAATAGCTTTCTTATTGAAAAGTTAGTTTGCAGGTCAAACACCATTTAGATTCTTAGAAGTTTAGTTGATACTACATGCACCACAAAAACAACTTGTTGGTGCCACAGTCCCTTACAAGTCTTTTCTTTGTCTATCTTTTTTTAATTGTTGTTCAGTTACACTTGTCTCCATTTTCCCCCATTACTCACCCCTGCCCTACCCACCCCACATCCCTCATTCAATCCCCATCCCCTGTTGTCTTTGTCCATGGGTCCTTTATACGTGTTCCTTGACGACCCTTCCCTTATTTCCTCTGTTATCTCTCCCCCAGCTCACTTTGGTCACTGTCAGTTTGTTGTTTATTTCCATTTGTCTATCTTTCTTCTGTCTTTGTGCAATGTTACCTTTATATCAGAATGCTCTGATTTATGCATATGTTTGCTTATAATTTTCAAAAATTACTTTCTGTGACACTCCTTAGTTTCTGTTGCTTTAGAAATTTGTCAGATATATAAAATATATTGTAAAGGTCATCCTCTGTGTTTTTAATGCATTTCCAATAAGATCTCTAGATTTCAAAACTGACTGACACAGGTGTAACTACATACTGTCTGTGTGGTTTGGAGGACAGTTTTCAATGTCACTAAGCCCCTATTGGTAAACTAAAGATAATCCTTGCACTGTTATGATGGATACAAACATTATGTAAAGAATTCCAGTGCACAATAAATGCTAAATAACTGTTAGCAATGATGATGATAATGATGATGATGGTAATGATAATTACTGTGAGGGGAGGCTGATGTCACATCATAAAGGGCCTGGGAGTTCAGACTAAAAGGTTTTAAGCAGCTATAATGTGCAGTTAGATATTAGAGATGGAAACAGATAGAGTCACTCTGATATTTGAAGTTCAGGATAAGATAGCTTCATGAACACCATGAGGAATCAGAAAGATGAATCATGGCCTGGCCAATGAATGTCATGGGTGTTGTCAGTTCACTGGGGCCATTGCATATTATAGATTATAATCAAGAAACAGTGGGGTCCGGGGCTTTCATAATCAACTGATTGTCATTGGATCTCACTCCTAATAATTTCCACTAAAGTTCACCACAAATATATGTTTACAATGTATAATTCATAACAGCCAAAAACAGTAGGAATTTAATGACTCAGAATAGGTACATAACTGTAGTTGTATCATATTACTCAAACAAAGAATTTAAGAGGATACCCTGTCTTTCCAGCCACTTTCATCTGAGGGGGTACCACTCTGTCAGTAATCTAGTCCTTTATCAATAATGGTTCTACCTTGATAATTATCTGTCAGTCCAATACAGAGATATTCTTCAGCCTTCCTAGTCACTGGAAAATAAAGGTCTTTTTGTGTGTGTGTGGGCTAAAACCATTTGATTTTGGTTTTTGTTTAAAAAGATTCTGTCTATTAGACTTAACTTATACACCTCTAACCTGTCTTCTCCTTTGGCTTAGGCATGTCAGTCTCTGGTTGGCTCCCATCTCTATGCCCAGATATCCTTCTGAATATCCTCCTAACTAACCTCATCACTCTCTTTCCAGTCAACTGGTTAGAGATTCCATAAAAGCTCCATCTTGACCCCTATTTCAATTCTCTGCAATCTCCTATTCTATGGCCCAATTCTAGCCCTCTATCCAGTCTTCTATGCAGAGATTCCTGGCATCTCATTTGGGACATCACCCTGATCGCTATCCTTCCTTCAGCATTTCTATTACAAAGTTTCTTTTCTAAGATAGCATAGTATAGTAATGTAAGATTAACATGCACATCTCAGAATGTATAATCCCATAGTACATTCCACAATGAAATGGAGAGAGGCTGGTGCACAAGGAAGAGGAGATTGAGATTGCTACAGTTTATGTGGAATCTACACATCAACCATCATGCCTAGATACTGTTTCACACAGCTGAGACTGGGTGTTAATCAAGAGGAACCTCCAGGAGGTTGTGAAGTATGCTTTATTGAGAAATTACAAAAGTACTTGTAGTATATATGTAACTTATAGTAGAATGGCATTTAGAGGTTCGGGAGTCAGATATCAGTAGTATTCTTGGAGGAGAATGACAATGATTCACCAATGTTTTGGAATTTGATATATAGCACTCAGAATCAGTTTCTATCAGGTGTTTGTGTGTGTGTGTGTTTATGGATTTTTACCTCTAAAGATTGGACAAAAGGACTTTTAAGGAAATCATTGACAGTCTCAACATCATCCATACCATCCTCTCTCCATTTCTTTCAGTCTCTGTCCTGCAGCTGGGTTAGTAAGTGAATAAATTCTCTTACCATTTATCTTTAGTCAAACGAGGCAACCAAAATGAAATGTGATACTTGAAGTCTTCCTTAAGAGAAAGAAAATGACAAATTGGTGGGAAAAAACACTTTCCAAGGGCAAGCTGCAAAAGAGTTTGCATTAATAAGTTATGTGTTTCTGTTCATTATGCTGACTTCTGCAAAGCCACACTTGATGTCAGTCTGCTCTCTGTGTTTGTCTGCAGCTGGGAAAAGAATTAGACAAGATTATCTGCAAAGATGTTCATGTAGTAACTGCCATTGAGCTCTTTGCTTTTGGTGTTTATTGCAAGACTGAGATAAAAAGGCTTCACAATGGGAATAAATGATGTCTAGTTGCTTTAGGTCCACTCAGCCCCAGGACCAACATGACCCCATTCTTGTGGTGTTTAATGATTTCTGGACCCTTACTATCAAAAAATTTGCCTCAACCAGCAGTTGTCATGGTGACCATCTAAATTTACTCCAGGCACACTTCAAGACATGACACAGTATACACACAGTCTCTTCTCCCACATATGTATCTCCTTGAACGAGTCCAGCTTTTCCTTTAAGCCATGTGCTAAAAACTAAAAAATGACCTCCATTCACACATTTATCATGCTTGGGTCACTCAAACTATAACATCTCTTGAAATATAGTTTTTCTCACTTATTAAAAGGAACAAATCTTGAGACCTGATTTCAGATTGCATCTCTGGCTTATTGTGTGGTACCTTTTGTTGTGACGTAATTTCCTTTTGCGATAGAATATAAGCTATAATTTTTAAAAATTCTCTTCATTATAAAACACTATTCACCCTTGTTTGGGAAGGAACACAGGATGATTTCTTATGATGAGAGTGGACAGGGAGAGCAGTTGCCTCCATGACACTGTCTTGTCTACTAGTAGTACTCTCTACCATCTTTTTAAAAGTTTCTTTCCAATTACAGTTTAAATTCAATATTATTTTATTAGTTTCAGGTATATACCATGGTGGTTAGATCAAGTGTTCCCCTGGTATTCCCAGTGCTCCGTTGGCACCATACATAGTTATTACAATATTATTGACTATACTCTTATGCTGTACTTTACATCCCTGTGCTTATTTTGTAACTACCAATCTGAATTTTTCCATCCCTTTACCTTTTTCACCCAGTCCCCCAAACTCTCTCTCCTCTGACAACCATCAATCTGTTCTCTGTATCTGTGAGTCTGTTTCTGTTTTGTTTGTTTATATTGTTCTTTACATTTCACATATAAATAAGTAAAATCATAGGGCATTAGCCTTTCTCTGACTGACTTATTTCACTCAGTATAATACCCTCTAGGTCCATCCACACTGTTGCAAATAGAAAGATTTTGTTCTTTTTCATGGACAATAAATGTTCCATCATATATATATATATATATATATATATATATATATATATATTTATTTTTTGAGAGCGGAGAAGGAGTGAGATAAAGAGGGAGAGAAATATTGATCAGTTGCCTCTAGTACATGCCCCTACCAATCACTGAACCCACAACCTAGCCATGTGCCCTGACCAGGAATTGAACCAATGACCTTTTGTTTTGTGGGGTGATGCCCAACTAACTGAGGTACACCAGTTAGGGTATGTGTATGAATTCTTTTAAACAAGTATTTGACAGGGTATTCCACTGCTCAATGTCTATTACAATGAAAAGTGAACAAAGTATGTGAGAAACTGAGTCATATACCTCACTGCTTTTATAAAGAGAGTTGGTCAAAAGTAGGATTTGTGCTCCAGCCCCAAACTACTAAGAGGGCACATTGAGAATCAGGAAGTTTAGGAGTAAAGCTGTCTCTTTTCTTGCTTGATCTTCCCTAGTTAATTTTATTTTATGTCATTTTATTTACTCTTTCAGTTTCCACTAATTTCCTAACTGTCTTAATCAGTGGCCATCAGCTATCCCTTAGTTTTGGGTATGCTTTCCCATTGATACCTGGATCAATGGGTTTGGTCTTTGACTCACTACTCACCTTCTTCCTTGACATAACATATGAACTCATTGGCTGACTGACTATCCACCAGGCTTCTGGCCTCTTCCTTCAACCTATCTCTGGTTCACATGTGTATCTGGACCATGGAAGATACAGCTTTCCTTTCTAGTACCTCTCACTGAGTCACATCTTACCTTTTCAACCTAAGCCATTCTCAGTAAAGGTCACAACAAAATTAACTGCTCTTAGTATCCTAGTTTTTTCTAACCCTTTCTTCCCTCATTCTTGTTCTCCTAATCACTAGCTGTGTATTTACAGAAGTTTTAAAAAGTCAAAGAAATCATGAAATGAAAACATACATCCCTGAAGTACTGTGGATGCCTATAAATGGGAGAGGCTTCTCTTCCCTAAAGTTAGAAGAAAAGGATTAAACTTGACTAAATTTATATAACTTAAATTAATTTTAGATGTAATTTGTCAATAACACTATGCTATTCAAATTGAGAAGTTCATCAAAGACTAGTCAAATCCCCTTTCACCATATATATTATGTGACTTCTAGAAGATTGATAAGAAACTGAGTTAAATTTGGATGTGTAAATCATGAGATGTTATAGCTAAATGTTACAGATACATTATCTAATTTTGTTTCATTTATTCTCCCTTGTTTTTTCTTTGGAGAATGTTGGCTTAAAAGGCAAAATGGAGTTATTGTTTGAGACTTAAAATAATTTCTTTGAGAACAAATAGGAGAATGTATAATGGACATGATAGATATAAACATATGTAACAGTTACTTCCCCAAGTTATGCACATGAACGGGAAATACAGATGTGTTTAATGCACTTAACCTATTGAACATCTTGGAGTAGCTTAGCTAACTTTAACTGTGCTCAAAACATAATATCCAAAAACACTGGCAACACAGTACACTGAGCAGGGGTGTCCAACCTGTGGCCTGCAGGCCACACATAGCCCAGGATGCCTATGAATGTGGCCTGAATCAAAATCATAAATTTATTTAAAACATTATGAGATATTTTTATGATTGCATGTCACAATGTATTTAATGTGTGGCCCAAGACAACTCTTCTTCTTCCATTGTGACCCAGAGACGCCAAAAGTTTGGATACCCCTGCTTATCAGTTGAGGGGGACCTATAGCTTGCTGCCACTGTCCTGCATCATGGGAGAGTATCATACTGGATGTTGATATCCCAGAAAAGATCAAAAATAAAAATTCAAGTACAGTTGTTAATGAACACATATTGCTTTCACATCATCATAAAGCTGAAAAACTGTGAAGTCCAACCATTGCAACTCAGGGATCATCTTTACATTCAAATATGGTTTAGATAAATTGAAAATCACAGACCCATAATACAGAAATTGAAGATGCTAACATATCATTTATTTATGAGAATAATATTACAGACAGGACTATCATAGTCCTAAATATGGCCCTTGCTATAGAAAAACACTGGGGCCAGATGGACTACATACAAATTTAATATAACACTTTAATGTCTTTTTTGGTTATCTGTTGCTATATAACCAACCACTCTAAAACTCAATAATTTAAAAAACAAATATTTTAATATTTCTCACAGTTCACTGATTGATTGGAGCTCAGTGAGCAGGACAGTTCTTTTCCCTGCCTCACTTGAGAATTCTTGTGCTGTTTCTGTAAGACTGAGGCTCAGAACATTCTAAGATGTTTCACTCATAGGTTTGGTTCCTGGAAGGCTGAGCTTAGCTGAGAAACCAGAATGAATGGGTTTCTCTGTGTGTGTGTCTCTGTCTCTCTCTTTCTCCCAGGGCCTCTACCTCACATGTCTTCTCCATGCTCTGTCCAGCATGACTCCTGCACAGGGTGTCCACAAGCACAAAAAAAGAAGTTTCCAGTAGCTTTTTAAAAAATATATTTTATTTATTTATTTTTTTAGAGACAGGAAGGGAGGGAGAAAGAGAGAGAGAGAGAGAAGCATCAATGTGCGGTTGCTGGGGGCTGTGGCCTGCAACCCAGGCATGTGCCCTGACTGGGAATCAAACCTACAATGCGTTGGTTCGCAGCCTGCACTCAACCCACTGAGCTATGCCAGCCAGGGTAGTTTCCAGTAGCTTTTAAGCCTTAGAAATAATCTGGAATAGCACTACTTCTGCTGTATTCTATTTGTTGAAGCAAGAAACTGTCCCAGCCCTGATTCAAAGGGAGAATACTGCCATGGTTGTGAAATCATAGGAGACAGCCAGTATCTCCAGCTACCTCAATATGCTTGTTTAATCTCTGGGGACTGGCAATGCTGACTCATTTATATTCTCTCCTTTGGAGAGCTCATCTACGTCCACAACTTATATATCACTTCACGGGGTTGAATCTCAGTTCTTTAACCAGACTTCCTCCCCAGTGATATATTACCAACTCCCTGTTATGAATAGCTAACTCTAATTGAATAACAATCATGTGCTAAGTACTTCACATAAATTATTTCTAGTTCATTGACAGCACTGTATTTTAAAAATAAGAAAAGTGAGTCTCAGAGAAGCTCAATTTATACAAGTCATATGGCTAGCAAGAAACAGAACTGTAATTGAAATCCAGGTCTGTGTTTGTATTTTTCCAAGGTTCCACATTGTTTGGTTTCTCTCCCTTTTCCTTTCCCTTTTCTTTTCCTTCCTTCCTTCTTCTAGGACAAAATATGAATCCACCTCTTTTACTTAATTTTCAGACAAAATAGTGGTAGAATATTCTCCCTGGCCAACATATCTTTTTTTATTTCTTAACCAAGACATGGAGGTTTGCTCTGAGGTCTGACTGCCATGTGTTATTATAACTTGCTTTTTTGGAAGAATAAGAACATCCCTGTTTCCAAGAAAAGGGCATTTTGTGTATCTGGCTATTGCTGAACAGGAGTTTTCCCTCACAGGATAAAGCAAATCTTGACTAACCTCTTTTGTTCCCTCTATTGTGTATGTGTGTGCATTCAGGAAGTGAATTTCAGAGCTGTTATCCCTTATTGACTTTATTTCTGGGAGTTCACATTATTTAAAACCACGAGGTACTTTTTCCTGTAGTTCTTTTATTAGACATAAAGACCTTTGATCAAAAATATTCCAGGAGGCAATACATTGATAATTCATTTCCCAGGCAGTGGGGAGCAAGTCACGATGAAGAGATCAGCCTTAGACTGCAAAGCCTGTCTCTTGGGAAACAATTTTCCCTGAAAATATCTCATATCTGTGGACATTTTGTGAGCTAAGGCACTGTATTTTTTCTGAATTGTTTCTTCAAGGATGTTTGTGTAGTTACAAACCTTGGAAGATAGATATAGTGTCTCTCATTAGATCAAAAAGGAGGCTCATTCACTTTCCACTATGGTAAAGACAATGTTTTCATTTGGATCAAAGAGAGTAATGCTTACTGTTCATTATGAAAAGACTCAGGTCCATTAAGTTCAGGGTTGCTCTTCTAAAGAGCAACCCATTGTATGTGCAGACATCTATCTGGGCAAATAGGTCTTGTTGTTGTAGAACTTGGGGTAAAGAGAACTGACACGAATGTGCTAGTGATTATGCTACTTATTATATATATACGTATATATATATATATATATATATATATGCAGAAAAATACTTGCTTAGATTCTAAAGTCTTAATTTCTGTAATTGGTCACAATGTAGTAGTGGTATTTATAACTTTATTCTTCCTTACTTAGTATTTACTTTGCTCTCAGCTTGATCATAGCTGTTTAACCTTCATTCCTAAAGGTTGGAATCCTTGGAGTTCTTCCTGCATTGGGTTGCTATACCTTCCATCAACTTTTTACCATCAGACACAGAATTGTAAAGAAGTTTTTTAGAGAATCAGTTGAATTTCATACTTTATACATATCCATCTTAACCCAGCTGTATAGCAGCTGCTCCATTTCCTCTTAATAATCAGAATCAATTAACAAAACCAAGTAATATTTTGGTACTTTGACGAGAATCCTGTATCTTAAATAGGACAGCTGGTGATTTCAGCTTTCACTTTATTGGAAGAATTCTTATAACCCTAGTGGAAGTATTCATTTTTAGAGGATGGTGGCTAACACTCTCCACCAGGAAAGCACAAAACTAGTGTGGATGGAACCCAAATTTTCATTCATGTATTATCAGTGGCAATATTTACAGGGGGCACATCTACCTCTTGGTATATTAGCTTTTGTATTCTGGCTATGAAAAAATGGCATCATATAGTAGGCATTGGTTCGAGAGAACATACTGGGTCTTTAAGTACAGATATCCAAACTCACAATGTGTTGTCAATCAATGGTACCACATTGAGCCTTCAATAAGTTCTTCCACAGTTTGGCTGTTTTCTGTGTGCTGTGGGACATGGTAAAAATCAGTGAATAAATAGGACAAAATTCCTGTGCTTTCTTTGCTGTGAAATAGATTTTACAATATGTGTGTGTGAATACCATGTTGATAAATGAAGGATTTTGTAAGTCCACTAATGATAGTAATGGTAGAAGGACAAATCACTGTTCCCTAAATGGTGTAAGGAATTATGCATGATCAACTTTCCACCTGGTAGTCATTGTCTTTTCCCTCACACTGTACTATGTTGGAGTCTTGGCATTTCTCTCTGCTGTTGGTAGGTTGGACACTCAGGAGTGGGAGTAAATAATCAGTAGAAAATTTGAGAAATAATGACTTACCTAAGGTAAATAGAATGACAGGGAATGCCTTTTATTCTCATACTTGAGTCTTTTCAGTATTGCTTATATCATTTAGACAAAGCTCTGTCTCCATCAAATGCAAAAATCTGTGAGAAAAATGTTTGCATCTTCTTTCTTATTCACAGCTCACTGCTACCCCAGGAAGGAATCTAGCAGAGAAAATCTCCCTTACAATTATACAAGCAGATCATTCTATCCCAGTTCAAATAGTTGGATCATATACTGTCTTTTGGCTTTCCCACACTGAAAACCAGAAACATGTTTCTTAATAGAAAATTTGAAACATGTCTCAAAATAGACACATTTCAATGGGTACAATACTGGTATTGCAAAAATAATTGTAATAATAACAATATCGAGCAATTCAGTGGCACTTTAACTGCTGTAAATTCTTTATACACAGTGACTAATTTAATCCTCAGAATACTCTGAGGAGGTAGGTACTAAGTTACTTTCATTTTACAAGCAGGAAAACCAAAGTCTGGTGGTTAAGTCGCTTGTTAAAGGTCACACAGCTACAATTTGGTAGAGTTAGCTTCTAACCTAGGTGTTTTGGTTTCAAAGAGCATGCTCCTATTCTCTAAACTATCTGTCCCACACTCAGTCCACAATGGCACTTTTTTACTTACCTCATTTAGAACTTTCATAATGAAGTAGTCTGCCTCCCACTTTGCTGTTCAGTCCCTCTAAAAGAAAAATCAGTACTGAGTCTGAACACTGGCATTTTCAGAGGAGGTTGAATTAAACCATCTTTTATATTTTATACTAATTTATATCTTAAAACAATTATTTTTTACTTTAGATGTTGTTATCTTATTATTTTGATCATCACCATGGTTTCCAAGAAAACCTCTGATATTATTGTGTAAGTATTCAAGTTTCTTATCATTTCATCAGATATAGTCTCAAATAGAATTGCTAATTATATGCTCGAAGTCCCTGATTCATCTAAAGATTTGTTTTCTACTTAAAAAAATTAAGCATTGTGGTATTTTAATGGCATATTGAATATTCTATTTTACATTCTTCACCAGTCTGAGCTTGGGTATCTAAACAGCTTCATGACAATTAAACCAACAAAAACAAAATAAAGACATTTCAACATCATTAATGTCATAAGTGAGCCCTGGTTTGTTTGAATTTTGGTGTTAAGAGTTTATTCAACTTGGAATATTAACTTAGTAGAATAGTTGATAGAATGGAAACCAAATAAATGTTTACTGATATATAGGATGGCTTTTGTCTTCTTATTGCTATTTTGCAGTCATTTAGTGTTTCAACTGGATTTTTGGGAAGTTGAGAGAAGTAAGAAAGTCACAAGAAATGTACTGCCACATTTAGCAGTAGACTCCATTCCTGCCTAAGGCCATTTGTGAACAATGTAAAGACCATGCCAGAAATATTAATTGAGAATGTTAGTCTCAAATTGCCTATAGCATCCTGCATCAATGGATGGCCAGAAGGAAAACAGTATTGCCAATGTAGCTGCATCTATATATGAAGAGCAAAATCTAAATGATACTTCCATCATGCATGGAATTGAATTACCCTCAGGTGCTTTGGCAAACCCATAAACACAGATAAAAGACTCCCATTCCTTCCTAAAACAAGCGATGAGCTGTATCCCTCTTTTCAGATTAAAAGCTATATTAGTTCCTTAATACTAATAAAACAGTCACACTCAACAAGCCATCTGCAAACATGTGTTTTCAAAAAAAATTAGCACTGAATATTGGAGATAGTCTCACTTGACAATGACATAAAAAAAATCGTATCATTGCTGTAAAAGAGGGAAATAGGGCTGATGTGTGAAATGAACAGAGCATACCATCTTCACAATCAAGTCCTTGAAGGACAGATGTCCTCAGGATTAAAACCTGATGAAGAGTTAAATGTTAAATACCCACTGAATTATTCATTTGACCTAGGTTGCATCTTTGATCTGCATAACTGAAACACAACTTTCTATTTTCTCATTTTGTCTATTTCTTTTCTCAACTCTCTTTTTTGTCTCTTAGTCTATCTAACTTTATTCCACTTTTTACATCTATAAAATTATCCTCTCTCCTCACTTTTTTCCACCTAAATCTTCCAGTGTAAGGATGATAAATACCATCATAGACACTAATATCATCCACTTTAGTGTGGTCATCACTCAATAAATAATTCTGCACCATCTAGAATTTCTGCTGATATATTTCTAATTCTAGTCCACCTCCATAACATATTTTATTTACCACTGCTACCAAGCCATCATTTATTTAAAATTTTTACGGTTTATATTCAGTATTATAAACAGTTTAATTACAGTTTATATTCAATATTATTTTGTATTAGTTTCAGGTGTACAACATAGTGATTAGACACTCATATACCTGCCAAGACACCATTTATTGGTAAAGAAAATCACAAAATGGAATAGTTCCAAATCAAAGACATGCTCTCTAACCTCAACTAAGTCATCATTGCTAGTCAATTAAAAAATACATACTGGCTATTGTGTGATATTATGTTCCTTCCATTGGTTTTACAACACTTCTAACTTCACTAGTATCTTTATAATGAAAGATACTAGGTACATATACACTGTTTTCCTATGTCCAATCGTATGCCACATCTAGACTTTTCTACCATGTAAATACTCTTAAATTTATGTGCTTCTTTTATGTTTCTTTTTCTTTTCCTATGCTATTGTGTTAGCAATGGCTCTCATAATTTCTATCTGAAGTTCCACACATTCTAACACTCATTCTTCATCCTTCCATCATCCTTTCCTTTCCCTGTTGAAGCATGTGCTTTCTAAAATAAAAATATGCTCATGTGATTTCATACTTAAAAATCTTTCCATGGCACCTCATGACATTTGAAATAAATGTATTCCCTGAGAATGACTTACATGACCTTTCATGAGCTGGCCTCTGCTAACCTCAGGCTTGTTTTTTTATGATCCCTCTTCCCTCTGGTCCAGCTCCACCCAGCACCATATAGTTCCTTGAACACTGCAGATCTTGCAGTTGCACTTGCTGCTGCCTCTGCACAGATGCCTAAAACCATAGAGAAACTCAGAAAACCTACTCATTTATTACATGAGAAAAATGAATGATCCTTATCTTAGACCCCCAAGGTAACTGGAAACATGGGAACACAAAGAATAAATAGTCTAGGTGGGAAGATGGATAAATAAATGTCTCTTTGCTTTCTTACCTAGGAACTGAGAACAAGTGTTCTATTCTCAACTTAGATATAGACTCTTCTTAGAAGTCTTCATGGATTTTCTCCATGTTCAATTATGACTTGGAGCCTCCTGCTCAGGGCTTTGCCTCACTCTCTGCCATTATCCTGACAAGTGGGGGCTATGGGTACTATAGCAATCTGTTCATTTTACCTGTCTTTCCAGCTAGGCCATCATTCCTTATGTGTCTATGATTCCAGTTACCATGGAGGAATAGACTAAGTATTATTCATTTTGCAAAAGTAATAAATAAGTCCACTCTTTAATTTTCTTTGTAGTTATTCTATGCCATTTGTGTTTGGAGAACAACATTTTTTTTTTTTGCAAGAAGTGGTAACAGACATCAGCTGGTCCACTTCTTCATATTTTGCAGTGGGAACATACACAAGGGGGTTAACAACGTATGCCCCAAACTGCAGGGACATAAACTCCAGTATTTTCACCTGATGCCAGCTCCACTACATGAGGAGCACTGATATTCTGAAACTGCTCCATTAATCGCAAAAGCAACAGGTACAGCTTTCCTTTTCCAATATTTCTTCTAGAACTTGTGCATAGGACTTGACCTGTCTGGTGTGGATGAGAACAGGATTTATCAAATATTCTTTTATGCAAATTAAATATGATTATATGTTAAAAATCCTTACCTTTGAGATTGGCACATAGTAGGCACTTGGTAGATATTCTTTTACACGTACTTTCAAGTTTCTGACTCTGAATAATGTAATGAATAAGCATTGTTAATACTGATGATGATCGATAAATGTGAATGTGTTTAATATGCACTTTACATACTGTGATTTATCCCTATTCTCTTGCCCCAATTCCCCCACATGCCCTTACATAAACTTTTGCTCTATAAGAACCACTCTATTTTTAGTTCTTTCAGATCTCCATAAATTCATACAATACCATGGTTTTGTAAAAATCATCCCCTCTGTCAAAAATCATTTATCTTCATCTTCCTAATTACCTCAGACTTCCACACAGTTCAAACTTTACTTCCTCTGTGAAAAATTATCTAAATGTCCTTCCCCCAAGGATTTAGTTACTGCATACATTTCCATTTTCCCAGTGTATTCTCTTTTTTTTCAAATTTTAAAATTGAATTTATTGAGATGACATTGGTTAACACAATTATATAGGTTTCAGGTGCACAATTCCATAACACATCATCTGTATATCATATTGTGTGTTCACCACCCAAAGTCAATTCTCTTGTCATCAGTTATCCCTTTTCCCTCCTCTTACCTTGCCCCACACTCTTTCCCTCTGATAATCACCAATACTGTTGTTTGAGTCTATGAGCTTTTTTGTTCTTAGTCCCTTCATTCTTTTCACCCAGCCCCAATGACTCTGCCCTCTGACAGCTGTCAGTCTGTTCTCTGTATCTAAGAGTCTGTTTCTATTTCGTTTGTTAGCTTTTTTTGTTCATTAGAGTCCACATATAGGTGAAATCATATGCTATTTGTCTTTCTCTGACTAGCTTATTCACTTAGCATAATAATCTCCAGGTCCATCCATGCTGATATAACAGGTAAGATTTCCTTCTTTTTGACAACCAAGTAGTATTCCATTGTGTAAAAGTACCATGATTTTTTAGTCACTCATCTACTAATAGACACTTGGGCTGCTTTCAAATCTTGGCTATAAAAATCTCAGACATTTCTTGTAGCAATATTTTTTCTGATGTATCCCTTGGGCAAGAGAAACAAAAGAAAAAATAAACATATGGCATTAGATCAAACTAAAACGTTTTTGCACAACAAAGGAAACCATCAACAAAATGCAAAGACAACCTATGGATGTGAGAACATATTTGCCAATGATACACCTGATAAGGGGTTAATATCCAAAATTTATAAAGAACTTATAAAACTCAGCATGAAAAAGTAAACAATGCAATTAAAAAATAAGCAAATGACCTGAATAGACATTTCTCCAAAGAGGATATACAGATAACAAATAAACACATAAAAAGATGCTCAATGTCATTAATCATCAGAGAAGTGCAAATTAAAACCACAATGAGATATCACCTCACACCAGTCAGAATGGCTATCATCAATAAATCTACAAACAGCAAGTGCTGGTAAGGATGTGGAGAAAAGAGAACCCTAAGGCACTGTTGGTGGGAATGCAGATTGGTACAGCCACTATAGAAAAGAGTTTAGAGTTTTCAAAAAAATTAAAAATGGAACTGCCCTATGATAGTGTGATTCCACTTCTTCAAATATATCTGAAGAAACTTGAAATACTGATTCAAAAGAACATAAGCACCCTTATGTTCATTCCACGATTATTTTCCTGTACATTCTATGATCATTTGGCTGAGACATAACATCTCACTTGTCCATCCTTATCTCCTATACCTATAATGGTTTTAAGTGCCCAATAGTTAGGTTTTCTAAAGAATTGTCATTGATTAATCTCTGCCTTTCAATGTCAATACCTGATTGTAGAGTGAATAAAATCATGATCTAAATACATGTGATATAGAAATCATGTAATGTCTGAAAAATTCATGGAATTCACTAGCAATTTAAAGGTCAAGAAATGCAAACTAATTTGAGTCATTCTATATGCAATGATGTTCAGTGAGCGGAAGTGATGATTATATCAATCAGAGTTAAAATAATATCAGTTTATAGCCATAATTTAATCCTCAGAAGAAGCTTATGAGGGAGGGACTATTTTATCCCCATATTAGAGATAAAGGAACTGACACTCAAAGTCACACTGTTAGTAAATGATTGAACTAAAGTTTAAACAGACTTTTTAAAATTTCAGGAACAACTATAGAGGACCCATGAGCAAAACCAAGGGATGGGTGGAACCAGGGGAGGGAGGGAGGGATGGAAATCTGGGGTGGGGAAGTGGTGGGGGGAAAAGACAGGCAACTGTACTTGACCAACAATAAAATGAAAAATGAAAAATATTAAAAATAAAATTCTAGAATAATGTTTTAAAATATTGTGCTAGCTCCTAAAGGAACTGTCTCCAAAAATGGCAAAGGGGCATTATGTGAAATGAACAGAGACACCAACTTCAGCTTAAAAATATTTTGATAAATTGAGAAGAGTTATTCTGGTGGATCATTTAACATAGGTAAGCATCCCATTCTACTTAAGGATACAAGTTTAACAGTAACACATGACTCTTTCATAATTTGCTCACTTGTATCATTCAGAATTTTGCTGAAATAAATATAAGCAACATTCTGTCCACAATGTTCCGTCCACACTATTTAGTTCTAAGTGTTTTCCTCCTATGATGAATTTCTGTGTCAGGACCTGGACTGGACTGTTAACCACAGGTTGTTTGCCCTCTCTTGGGGCAGTGTTCCTCTTATGCCTGCAAATGCTGTGCCACATGAAATGAGATCACATGCAATGAGGGTGACTTGTTCTTGTCAGCAGTGATGAATGTAATACCTATTGCTTAAACTTGCACATCTGAAAATAGAAACTGGCTTGAACAACCTATTGAAATCCCTATTTATAGTTAAATATGTTGCCAGGAACTTGCTAAAGCCATTTTTCTGTTTGTTTTCTCTAATCTCTGTACAGCTATATACCATTCACCTAATGTGTTCACTGACATAGCTAAAACCAGGGAATGAAATAACCAACATATGAGCCCAGCAATACATCCATCTGTTTGAAGTCACACTCTCCAAAGTGTCAGCTTTGACAGAATGTTCTCCGCAGGGTTCTTGTGAACCTCAGCAGCTAGTGCATTGATGAAGGATATTGAGTAAATCTTCCTTACTGAATGGAAAAGCCCAATAGTTTCCTAATGTCCATTAACCATATGGCTTTGATATCACTTTTGATTTTCTGTGCTCTTAGCCAGAAAGCTCACACTAACCAGGTAATACCACCTCTTTCCATTCTAGAAATATATGACATAAAGTTATACTGCTTTTCAGCTTTGGATGGTTATTAGTGGAGGAAATCAAATCAAAGAATGAAAATGTCATGATTTCAAGCTTTCTATTCTATTCTTGTTCTTGCCATTGGAAAATAATAATGGATCACTTTTGTTTGGACATGTTATGTAAGTGGTTTCCCATAAAATCTGTTCTCTTAACCAACATTAAGGAGAAGTAACAATATGCTAGAAAACCACTGGAGTAATAATATAACCAGCAAAGGAGTAGTTCATTCCTGGGAAATGCATCCACAGGAAGCGATGTAGAGTCCATCATAATTTTGGGTTAAAGAGACATAACCCAAGAGGCCAAAGCAAAAGATCAAAGAGGCCAAAACAGCCAAAGTCCATAAGATGATTACTAAAGAGGACAGTGCTATACAGAGAGAGACTTCTGGAGATCTACAGAGAGTTCCCCTTTCATTAATCAAGTGAATACTAATCAGAAAACACATGTGAAGAAACTCCTTAAGACCAAAGAGAGAATTGAGTAAAGCAGGGGTGTCAAACTCATTTTCACTGGGGGCCACATCAGCCTCACAGTTGCTTTCAAAAGGGCCGAATATAATTTTAGGACTGTATAAATGTAACTGCTCCTTAACAGTTAAGCAAGAGCTCGGCGCTGCTGCCTGGTAGAAACAAGGTGCTGGGCTGGATAAAACAAGGTGGCGGGGGGGGGGGGGCGGATTCTGCCCATGGACCTTGTGCTTGCCACCTGTGGCCTAAAGTTATTACAGGAAGCAATCCCTGGGGCTCACACAGGACTAGGAAGAATTCCCATGCTCACCATCCATTATGGAAAACTTCATAATTTATGGAGCACAGAGTATTCAAAAGTGTCTTACTCCAGTTGTGGTTTAAAATTAGCCATAGACTAAACACTTATTTTGTATATCTCAACAAAACTTAAAATCAAGGCCTAAAGAGATTTTTTGAAAGTAACTTAACTATATCTAGGATAAAAGATAAAAAATATTTTAGGAATACAAACATACAAGCATATCTAATGCCTAAGCAGGTACATTTTTCAGTTTTTGCATACATGCAATAAAAAATTACCAGGCAAGCAAAGAAGGCAGAAAATACATCCACAATGAGAAGAAAAATTGTTAAATTGCTCACCTGATACAGACCCAGGAATGAAACAGATGATATAATTAGTGGACAGGGCATTATAACAATTGCTATACTCACATTCTATATATCCAAGAAGCCAAAAGGGAGATTGAACATCTTAAGGAGAGACATAGGAGACTGTAAAAGTTTGAAACTGAACATCTAGATATAAAGGTGAATATGTAACAGATGAAAAACAAACTGAATGGGAATAACAGTATATTAGACATTGTACAAGAAACTATTAGTGAACTTCATGACATAACAATGAAAAGTATCCAAAATGAAACACAGCAAAAAAAAAAGACTGAAAAATAATTAACAAAATATCAGTGACCAATAAAACAGATTTAACAAGGTAAATTTTTGTAAATATAGTGAAGAATTTAAACCCACATTTGCAAGAAGCTAAAAAATACTTAGAAGGATGTTTGTAACATGAAATGTCTAACTTTTGAAAGCATAAATATTTCAAATCAATGACTCATATTCCAACTTAAAAACTAGAAAATAGAGAGAAAATAAATTCTGTAATTAGAAGAAACAAAAGCCCTAAGATCAGAGTAAAAATAAACAAAATGTACAAGAGAAAACAGAAAATCAATGAAAGTGAACACCACCATGCATTCAACAATCATTCAAAATAGTAACAAATAATTCTTCATGCCAATAAATTTGACAGTTTACATGACAATGGGTGAATTCCATAAAAGATACAAGCTATCAAATATAACTCAAAAAACTACAATCCAACTAGCATGCTATTAAACAAATAAATTTTAATTAAAAATCCTTCCTACCAATTGGATCGCAGGAGCAGATATGCTCAGTGGTGAATTTTTCAGCAATGTTTTAGGAATAAAGTATACCAATTCTAAATGAATTCTTTCAGAAAAAAAGAAGATAACTGAGTACATAAGAAGTCATCCTGTGAGGTCTGCATTACTCATACCAAAACCAAAGACATTACACATAAACAAAATCACAAGCCAATATCCCTCAAATATTTCAGAAATCAAATACACCAAAAACTGAAAATGATAATACATCACAAAAGTTTTGTGTTCATCCTAGAACTTCCAGGAAGATTCAAAATTCAAGAATTAATCAATGTAGTTGATTATATTTATAGACTGAAAATAAAAATACTATTATTTCAATAGATGAGGAAAAAAAACCCAACATCTATTCCTGGTGAAAACTTACAGAAAACTAGGAAAAGAAGGTGCGATGGACTAAATAATTGTGTTTCCCAACATTCAAATGTTGAAATGCCAACACTCAATATGATAATATTAGGCAGTGGGGATTTTGGGGAGTCAATTGGGTCATGAGGATGAAACTCCCATGAATGGGATTAATGCCCTTAAAAGAAGAACTCAGAGAGCTTTCTCATTTTCGTTGTGCTATGTGAGGATACAGTAAGAAGTTACCAATCTCCAACCTGAGCTCTTACCAGGACCTCATGTTGTTGTTATGATCTCAGACTACCAGCCTCCAGAGCTGTGAGAATTAAACTTCTCTTGTTTATAAGCCACCCAATCTATGATACTTAGTAGCTTGAACTGAGACAAAGGAAATCTCCTCAATCTAATAAAGATAAGCTACAAAAAAACAAAACAAAACAATAAAAATCTACAGCAAACAAAACACTTAAACATGGGAAGAATGTCTACATTCACCAATTCTAAGCAACATTGTACTATAGGTTCTAGCCAATGCAGTGAAGCATGAAAAGGACATAAAGAGGCGTTCAGATGGCAAAAGAAATAAGTGTTAATAGCATATTTTGAATACAAGTCATTTATCACATACATATTTGGTCAATATTTTCTTCCAGTTTGCAACTTTTTATTTACTTCAAAGTGTCTTTTATGGAGCATAACTTTTTAATTTTAAGTAGTCCAACTAATTTTTTGTTTCATGGATCATGCTTATGATAGTGAATCTGAAAATTTATTGTTAAACCCAAGGTCACATAGATTTTTTTCTATGGTATCCCATAGAACTATTATAGTTTTTCATTTTACATTAATTTTATGATCTATTTTGAGCTTATTTTTATGAAAGTTATAAGGCTATTATATAGATTCATTTATCCATATAGATATCTGGTTGTTCTAGCACCATTTGTGGAAAGACTATCTTTTTTCATATAAATTACCTTTGCAAGTTCATCAGGACCTGGAGAGTATTATGCTAAGTGAACTAAGTCAGTCAGAGAAAGACAAGTACTCTATGATTTCACTTATATGTGGAATATAATGAACAAAATATACTAACAAGCAAAATGAGGACAGACTTATATATAGAAGGTTAAAAACTGCTTGGAGCTAGGGGCTGGGTTAGAGGAGTGGAGGGATAGAGTGAAAAAGAAAAACTGATGGACAGAGACAACAGTATGGTGATTGTATGGGCAGAGGTAGGGATGAGATGACGGAGGGTATGGGGGTATAAATGATGATGGAAAGAGAATTGACTTGGGGTGGTAAACATACAACACAGTGTACAGATGATGTATTGTAAAATTGTGAACCTTAAACCTGTATAAGTTTGTTAACCAGTATCACCCTAATAAATTCAATTAAAGAAAAACAATGAACTGTATTTGTATATCTGTTTATGAGCTTTTAAAAAGTAGTTTATTTATTTGTTTTTAGAGAGGGGTGAGGGAGGGAGGGGAGGGAGAGAAACATCAATATGTGGTTGCCTCTTGAGTGCCCCCCACTGGGGACCTGGTCCACCACCCAGGTGTGTGCCTTGACTGGGAACCCAACTGGAGATGACCCTTTTGATTTCAGGGCCACTCTCAATCCACTGAGTTACACCTGCCAGGGCTATTTATGATCTTTTTATTCTGGTTTGTCACTTTGCTCGGAGAAAGAAATGGCCAGATGTGCAATTATATGTAGTAAGTCCTCAACATTGTAGATAGGCTCTTGGAAACTTTGATTTTAAGCAAAATGATATGTAATAAAACCAGGGTTACCATAGGCTAATTGGTATAAACAGGAGTTATGTTCCCAGGGCATACTTCTGGTCAGAAACACATCACCAAACTTCTAAATAAAGGCTCAAACTGCTTATAATATTAAACATTAAAATAAATGTGAACTATACATGCATTTAAGAAAGATGAATAAAGATAAGAGAATCTTTTTTCGATCGGCTTATTCCTGTTCAAGTTCACGGATGGCCAGAACTTATCACACTGCTCAGAGTGTTGGGCAGGTACCCACACTGGAGAGGATTTCCTTCCATCTCAGGGCACACTCACCCCCAACATCACCCACACACTTACTCAGATTAAACAATTGAGACATGTCATTTATTTCATGTGCACATCTTTGCAATGTAGGAGAAAACCTGAGTACCAGAAAGACATGGGGAGAATGTACAAACTCCATAAAGACAGGGGCCCTGGCCAGGAATTTTTTTCTTATCAACATTATAACAAAACATCGAACAAAATGTTATTTGATAACCTGCTTTACTGGTTAATGGACTGTGGCCAATGGCTTAGCTGGGACTTGGAAGAAACATGTTTGGAAAATTGGTGACAAATTTGAAGAAGTATGTGGATCTCACTGAATGCACAAAATAACATGAAGATATCTGTGTCCCATGTGAATGCTTACCAAAGGATGATGTGAGTAGAGAATGTTTTTTAATAATCAAGTTGATAGGAGTAAGTGGGTACTGTTGGCCTTTTTCCCAGGCCATACTTGTCATCTCCAAGTGGGCTGATGAGCACAGTGGCCATGATGGCAGGGATGGTGGTTATAGATGTGCTCATCAGCATTGACTTCCACTCCCCAAGTCCAACCTGGGTATAGCCATTGGTGAGTTTCCAATCTGCTAACAGCAGAAACCAATACTGAGTCCAAGATATGGCACCATTCCCCAGGGTGATCAGCCAGCTACCTGGTAGTAGGTTGATTACATTGGACTACTTACATCCTAGAAGGGATGACACTTTGTTCTTTCTGGAATAGACACTCTACATAAAAAATATATCTTCCCTACTTGCAATGCATCTGCCAAATCTACTATTAGTGGACTCACAGAATGCCTTACCCACTCTCATGATATTCCATACAACATTGCTTCTGATCAAGGAATTCCCTTCACAGCAGATGTGTGGCAATAGTCCCATGCTCATGGAATTCACTGGCATTGCCATGTTCCCTACTATTCTGAAGCATCTGTCTACATAGAATCGTGAAGTGGCCTTTTGAAAACTCTGTTACAGCGCCAGCTAAGTGACTATACTTTGCAGCACTGGGGTAAGCTTCTCTAGAAGGCTGTTCATGCTCTGTCTGAATCAGTGTCCAATATATGGTACTGCTTCTCCAATAACCAGAATTCATGGGTCCAAGAGTCAAGGGGTGGAAATGAGAGTGGCATCATTCTCTATTACCCCTAATAACACACTAGCAAAATTTTTGCTTACTGTCACCATAACTTGACACCCTAATAACCTAGAGGTCTTACTTCTAGAGAAAGGAATGCATTCATCAGGAGACACAACAATTATTCCACTGAACTGGAAGTTAAGACTGTCAAGACTGTCACCCAGTTACTTTGGGCTCCTCAGGCCTCTGACTTAATAAGCAGAGAAGGGAGTCATGGTTTTGGCTAGGGTGACTGATTCTGAAGGGGAAGTTGGGCTACTACTCCACAAAGAATGTAAGGAAGAATATGTCTGGAACACAACACATCCCTTAGGGTGTCTCTTAGTCTCACCATGCTTTATGATTAAGGTCAATAGAATATTACAATAACCCAATGCAGGCAGGGCTACTAATGGCTGTAACCCTTCAGAAGTGAAGATTAAATTAGCCCACAAGGTAAAGAACTGTGACCAGTTGAGGTGCTTGCTGAGGGTAAAGGGAATAGATAAGGAGAAGTGGAAGAAGGTAATTACAAATACCAGCTATGACAATATGACCAGTTACAGAAATAAGAACAGTAATTATTATGCTTTTAATCCTATTTTGCTATAAATACATTTGTGTGTATGCCTTCTTTCCTCTCTATCCCTTTATCATGAAAGAAAAGATGTATTGAGTTTATATCATACCATTTCAGTATTGCTAAATTTATATCAGCATACTTAAGTTACAAGGTATAAAGGAGAAATATAAAACACTACTCAAGGATGTTACCTCTTCTTTTTGGGAAAGGGTTAGCTTTATGCAAGGTAGTTAGGTGGAATTATGATCTTATTATTGTTTTTCTATGAGATTAAGTATATTTCAAGAAGACTCAAACGGGTGCCAAATTGAAAAAGGTTGAACTTGTGATAAGTAATCTTCTGTGTCACCTTCAAGGCACCACACATCACCCAGATTAAACATTATTTCTGGGTGTATCCTTAAGGGTGTTTCTGGATGAGATCAGTATTTGAAACAGTGGACTCAGTTGATTTCCCTCCCCAGTGTGGGTGGAAATCCTTCAGTACATTGAACACCTGAATGGAACACAAAACAAAGGAAGAAAGAATTCACCCTTTTTACTTCTTGCATGCCAGCTTGAGCTGGAACTTCACCTTCTCTTGTCCTTGGGCTGAGATTTAATCAATTAGCTACCCTGATTCTCATACCTTCTGACTTGGATTGAAATTATGTCACCAATGGTGGCAGAGTTTAAAGGTACTAAAACACATTTATCTCATTCTATTCCTGATGATTCAATTAATGCAGTACTTACCAGGCAACTATATTCTCTGACCAATAATTGAAAGATTTGTTTTCTATCAGTCTATAAAGGAATACAAATTTTACTCTGAAATAACTTTAGGAAACTCTAAGGATGGTAAAGAAGCAATTGTGGCTCAATGTTTTCTAAATTGAAGATTCCCCATTCCTAGAGTCATTACTTGCCTACTTAATTGTGTCTAAAACATGTATAAATGGATACAAAACTTTCCATTCCAGAGTTAGAAAGAATTCTGTCTTGGGAGAGCTAACGCAGATAATTTTTAAGTAATTGAAGTCAGGGTATTTCCTGAGTGTGGGTCTAAATAAGGGTAAACTAGAAAAAAATACTACGCTTGAATGAGATGATCATGAATTGTCAAGGATATGGAAAGTTAGGTGATGGATTACTGCACAAATTTATCTTCTTTTGCAATTTTGCCTGAAACTGCCTGCTTACCAGAGGGTGCTGGAGACACTTCTGAGGAAGATTAAATGCATAATCATGGGAAAACCACCTACAGAATTTGGCCTCTCTAAGCACCAATCCAGACCTGAAAGACATGAGTGGCAATGGTGATGAGTGGAAAGGAAGGGGTATGTTAGCAAAACCTGGCAAATGTCAACATTGGGAATGTTGTCCTCTTTGATTCTCTAATACAAGTCCGTATTTCTTTTTTGTTCTTGCCTATCCCCTTTTTCTGAATATGTTGCTCCCAACATCTCAATTGGAGTCATTCATAGGTTACCTCCAAAGCTTAAGAAATGTTGGTTGCTAGCGATCCTGCCTTTTTCTGAGTATATATTGATGAGTAAGGTAGAATAGTGATTCAGGGAGTAAAGAGGCAAGAGACAAGAAAATGGTTCATCTGGTCCCTCGAAATACCTGGGGTTTTTTTGCATAATGAATACATAATGCATCTAACAAGATGTAACCTCCATATTACCAGAAGGCCAAAAAAGGCAGAACTTTCCCCTCCTAAATGTATTTTAAACTACATACTCATTTTATGAGATCTTTTTACCTTCAAAGTCACAATTCATATTAATTGAAAAATAATTTAATCTATAAATAGTGTGTATATGATTTACTGTGGACCTGGTAACCCAGAGATAGGTTCCTCTCCATTTATGGGGTTTAAAATTTCCTCAGTGGAAGTCTGTTTTGGTTTGGTGTCACAAAGTAGCAGAACTCGAGACAAGTATTTTATTTAGAAGTTGATCTGGAGAAACATTTTAGGCGATAGGGATGTGAGACAAGGAAGGGAGGAAGCCATTAACAGTTCTTCAATAAGGTAGAAACTGCTTCGAAAAGTTGGAGTTTAGTCCCATGAGGGACATTTGTCCTGCCTATCTTTGGTTGAGAGCGGTTTCTTGGTGTACTAACTCCCTTGCAAACCAAACTGCCCACCGCAGAGACTGAGGTAGCTCCAAAACAGAGAGCCTTCTGAAGAGATTAACAAATGTTTGTAGTAAGCAGCCTTTGGCATGTTGAGGTGACTGCCAAGGGTAAATGATAGGGCACCAACAGCATCAATTAAGGGGGCTAAACCCAAGATGAGCTAAAGCACAAAAAATCCCATTTCCTACTCAGAACAATCTAGATGCCATGACAGAAATCTCTGAAGGCCTATTTTCTGCAAGGGCATTCAGTGTGCCTATAGGGTTTCTCTGTGGCAATATCACACAGAATGGAGATGAAGGCTGGTTACAATCTTGTGCAAAAATTATTGGCATTTCTGCACTGTACAACAGACACATACCTATTTAGGAAATTTACTGCTTGTTAAGTTTTCCTCTGACATCTAATAGACTCACTGGGAATTTCCAATGTGTGACAATTCCTGAGCTGCATGCTTAGTGCGCAGTAGAGGGTTGTTATTCTGTATCATGGTCCACTGCTTAACTCAATATGCCAATAGCCAGAAGCATGGTTTTCTCCCCCACTGGTTCTCCCAGATGAAAAACTTTCCTGACATTATTGTTATCGTGTTTGTAGGTTGATTTTCCATCAGTGTTGCAACTTTGGGGAAAATAGGTTTTTAGCTTTTTTCCCAAGGAAATGAAATCTCAGTAGTGATATTAGAAAGTTTAGTTCCAACAAAACACTGCATTCTTATTGATGGAAATCAGGTATCTAACACATATGTAAATATAACTTCTCCGCAGTTTGAAGACTTGTCTTCTTAAAAATTCATAGACATTTTTACACAGGTTCTCTAATATTTTGGCTATTGAAACACAAATTTTATTGTGGTATTGCTTTATAAACAGAGAATGGTTAATTGTGTTATGACTATCAATTGTAAATCTTATGGAAGTTGATCCTGAGAGACACTTTTAAGAGACTGAGAATTGACACTAGAGATATTTTGCTCATTTATATTAATTTTGAAATTTTTGAACTGCATCCCTCAGTGTGGCCTGTGAAATTGATTCAGATTTAATAATATCCCAATAGTCTTTTTCTCATACAAATTTCATATTTTACTGTCAAAATATTGAAGTACATATTTTCAACCTGTTTATGAATTGTGCTGCTTGTCTCTTGTGTTAGATACAATTAATCAGTATGTTGGCTGTAATTGATCTTGTAGATACTCTTCATCAAGTTGAGAAAACTGGGCTCTATTCTTAGTTTTCTAAGACTTTTTAATCTAAATGGGCGTTGAATTTTATCACATTTTGTCGGCATCACAAAAATCATGTGATTTTTCTCATTTTCCCTATTAAGATGGTGGTTTATATTGATTGGTTTTTGAATGTTTATATAGCCTTGCACTCCTACAATACTCTAAAATATTTTTATACATTGCAAAATTGTTATTTGTTAATAATATTTTTCATCTATATTCACAATAAATGCTGATCTATATTTTTCCTTTTTTGTTTTTATCTGTTTTTGATATTAGGGTAGTACTGGCTTAAAGTGAGTTTAAAGTATTATCAACTATTTTTTTTATCTGGTGGAGATAGGGTATAATTGGTGCAAATTCTTCTTTAAACATTTGGTTATGTTCCTCAGTGAAACCATCTTGATCTGGAGACATTTTTGTTGAGGAAGTTTTTAAAATTAGCAATTGAATTACCTTAATAGTTATAAGCCTATTCAAATTATCTATTTCAGATTCAGTGTGGTATGTTAGTTTGTACATTTTGACTAATTGGTCCCTATCATAAATTGTCAAATTTATGTGTATAGAGTTGTTTGTTGTATTCTATTATTATCTTTTTGGTGTTTGCAAGGTCTGTAGTGACTGCTCATCTTTCATTATCTATATTAGTGATATGTATCTTCTCTATATTTTTCTTTTTTATTAATTTTTAGTTTATTGCTGTGAGAATACTTAACATGAGATCTACCCTCCTAACAATGTTTAATTGCATAATAAAGTATTGTTGACTATAAGTACAATATTGTACAGCAAATTCTAGAGCTAATTCAACTTACTTAACTTAAGCGTTATGCCTGTTGATTAATAACTACCCATTTCTCCTCCCTTAGCCTCTGGTAACCACCATTCTTGTATTTGATTTTGTGAATTTGATTATTTTACATAACTCATATAGGTAGGGTCATGCAGTACTTTCTTTCTGTGTCAGGTTTATTTCATTTAGGATAATGTCCTCAATGTCCATCATATTGCCACATATTACAGAATTCCCTTCTTTTTAAAGTCTGGATAATATTCTGTTACATGTATAGTAGTACTAAGACTTGTGTGGTTGGAGCACATAGGCAAATGAAAGGCTGTTAAAAATTTAAGGGATATTGATAGGGAATAGATCTGTATTAAGCATAGCAGGCAATTTAAATTTTATTCTAAGTTATGTCATGCTCTAATAAATCTTTAGTAAGGCTCTATTTGTCCATTTGATAATTGTACTTGGGTGGAGCAAAACCAGAAAATGAGAGCTTCAAGCTATTGTTGATGGCTTGGACTGGGGTGGCAATAGTGGATTTGGGAGAAAGATGTGGTTTGCTTCCATTCATATATATATATGTTTGATTTTATAGATTGGCTTTGAGAGAAAAGTATAGTCAAAGATTTCCCTATATCTTTTTGGTCTGAATAACTTGAAGAATAGAAATCCATTTATGGAGATGGTGAATGTGGTATGAGGAATAGGTTTGAAATATAAATAGAAAATTTGGTTTTGAGAGTCAAAAGAAAACTATTGTGATGTGGTATATGTGTTTAGAGTTTAATGGCAATCACAAGATATTGATTCTCCTCACACATCCTTCACACAAAACAAAGCCAAAAAATCTAAAGATGTGTGTGTGTGTGTGTATGTGTGGCTAGGGGGAACACCCCAAAATGAAATTTATTTATAAAAATTGTGCATTTGTTCTTACAAGTTTAAATTGCAGTCACCTTCAAAGTACTCTCCATTAGATGCAATACATGTATCAAGAAGTGATTTTCCACTACTCAGAACAATTTTTAAACTCATCAATATTGATGCCTCTTAGTGCTTCTGCCACTTTGTGTTTCACCTCTTCCACATCAGCAAAATGTTTCCCTTTGAGGAGTTTTTTCAACTGGAAAACCAAAAAATAGTCACTCTGGGAGAGATCAGGTGACTAGGGAGGGTGTGGCATGGGGGCCATGCTGTTTTTGGTCAAAGCTGATGAACACTCTGCATGGTGTGGTCATGTGCACTTGTAAATCAACCATCATGAGATGGGCAAATGCATTGAGTTTTCAGAAAAAAATCACTGAAGCTGAGTGCAGCCTGTCACAATAATGCCAGCTGGTACACTGATAAAGATGTGTTCCTAGAACACCCACCTAACTGGGGGAAGCATGTGCTAGAAGGGTCCCACCCTCCAGAGTATTTTTTTGCACACACACACACACGCACACACACACAGTGCCTAGCAGAAGTAATGCCTGCTTGAGTGTGTTTGATAGGGTAATAATATGAGTGTAATAATATATAGTTTTAGTTTGAACATTTCACCTAAAATGGAATATGGTGTGTGCTTGAGTGTGATATTGTTATGTTACAGAATTACACATTTATGTGTTTGTGATAAAAGATTTTGTAATAAGGAGGGATGTTATTTGTGCCGGATCCTATATATTCAAGGATAAGTAAAACTAAACACAGTGTATACCTTCAGCATTATTAGAAGACAGATAATACCATGTGCTACAATTTACTTCCAAGTAGAATAATAAAATAAATTCTAACAGAACTTCCATTGCTAGGTACTGCAAGTTGATGGTGTAGGTGTTAGGGAGGACATATTTAAGGAACTCTATGGAAAAATTGTAGAAGGGCACATAGAGCTTAGATAAAACATAGATGAAATCACTACAAAGAGTGGAAGTTTAATACCAAATGACAAAATACTAAACACTGATAGGGCTTTGACATTTTATAAAATTGGTTACTGGGAAGAGGTAGATATCAAATGAGATCAGAAGTGAAGCTTCAGAAACACATTGCTTCAGAGGAAAATTAGATATACAGAAAAAGATTGTTATCCCTTGAAGACATGGTAGTTAATTAACCATATCATAGAAAATTTAGGAGAGAAAATTCATAATCACCCAGTCCAATACAAACTCATTGTTATTTATTCTTATATTAATTTCTCAGAAGGCAATTCTGGTTCTGCTATCTGCTAACTATTTGACCTAGGAAGAATATCTTAAACATTATGAGACAAAATAAACCTCAACTCTTAATGTTTGCTAATAATTATTATTTTATAAGTTTTTAGTTGAATATTTCTTCTTAGTTTTTATCTTTGAGGATTAAATAAAGTATGTAAATAGTTTGGTACTCAGGTACTTGTTAAGAATGTTTGTCTGATTTCCTTCTTTTTTTGTGTGTTTGTCCCCTAACCTGCTACCCCACAGATGCTACTATCCTTCAGTGAGCATTTTTAGAGGTACATTTAAAACATTTAATTATGGAAAATAATATATAGCCAATAGGAAGCGAGTACTGATATATGAAAGCTAAAACTCTCCTTGTTTTGGAGAGTCTCCTCAACCTTGGCTTCCCCAAATGACAATCTTTTCAAGGCCTTTTACCTCTCTGCACTGTAAGTACTAAGTACTCAGGGTATCTCTATGCCTCCTAGAGTCAAAACCTCATCTGAAGTTCAAGGGTCTGTCTTTTGTACTACACTGGACTCAGAGTCACCATCCCACACACTTATTTAGATACACAAGTATCTTTTAGCCCTAGCTCTGTGTTCAATATCCTCACACCTCTGAAAGCTATCCCAGCTCTGTCCCTTACTAGCTGTGTGAACTTCAGTGCTTTGATTTTCTCATTTCTAACATGTGGATGATAAAACACATAATTTCAAAATTTTTAGAATTCAATGAGATAATGAACAAAAGTTCTCCACACTATAGCTGGAAAATACTGTCTACATACAGGATTACCACCTCAGTCCTCAGGAGAAAGTAAGAGGAAAATCTTAATTGCCTTATCTCATTCCTCACCAATTTTTTCTTTTGCACTTACCACTATTTGGCCCATTTCTGTCTTTCCTAGTTTTTATTTAGAACTTTATTTTCTGCAGAGTCTTTGGCCCATTCTCTATTTGTCAGTCTCTGTAATCATTACTTGTATTACACCCTTAGTGACACCACATATGTGTGCAAAACTTTGATGTGAATGAATTTTACCTTCTGTTATACCAAAAATGTTTACAGATCACATTGTAAGGTTGCCACAAACTATTCCTGATACGAGATGTCTTTGAGGAGAAGGTCAGCCAAGGTTCCCTCATTTTTGCAGCTTCATTCTGGTAGATACTCATAATCCTCAGGGCTCACATACTTCCTGTTCTGCATCCTGCCCCAGTTTACTGACAGTCCTCTGTGTTGAGTTCCATCGTCACTGGATTTTTCTTCATGATCTTAATATGGGGATTTAATCTAAACTAACATGCTTAAAAGTGATGCTATTAAAAGTTTTTTAACCCTCACTTGAGAACAAACTCATTGATTTTAGAGAGAGAAGAAGGGAGAAGAGAGATGGAGAGAAACATTGATGTGAGAGAAACATGGATTGGTTGCTTCTTGTATGCACCCCCAAATGGGATCTAACCCACAATCTAGGCATGTGCCTTCAACAGGAATTGAACTGGTGATCTTCTGGTTTAGGGGATGATGCACCAATCCACTGAGTCACACCCGTCAGGGCAAGAGTAATGCCAGTTAATGAACATTTCATTCAGCAAACATTTGTTGGATGCCTAATGGCAAGGTCTATATTAACTCCTCTGTGTACTATTTATTCATTCTCAAAAAGAATTCTAGAAAACAGACCATAACTTAAAGGGTATTAGTTCAAAAATTAGTGATAGGGCAGATGGTAGACTTCTGAAAATCATTTTTAAACCTCATTGATAGACACTATTCTGCACGGGATTTGTCAACCCTTGACACCATGTTCTGAGCTGACATACATTATGACCATGATCAAAGACATTCATAGGAAGAAAAGGAAATCATAATTTCTAAAGTAAAAAAATGTCATGTCAATCAAAAACAAATAGGATATCCAAAACATTCAATTGGCATTTGCTTAAACTAAAATGTGTGCCAAGTATATTGAAATTAAGAACAAAATGACAGTGACCAGAGGGGCGGGGGAAGGTGGAAGGGTTTTCAGGAACAAGAATAAAGGACACATGGACAAGACCAAGGTGGGGTGGGATCAGGGGAGGGAGGTGGGGATGACTGGGGTGAAGGGAGTAGTGAAGGGGGGAAATGCAGACAACTGCATCTGAACAATAAAAAATAAAATAAAATAAAATAAGATAAGATAAAATAAAATAAAACAAAATAAAATGTATACCAAGTATAGAACAAAAGGGAGTTGTTGCCAGTGGGGTTATTAATTATGCTTGAGGTATTAATTTAAGATATTAACTTGTTAGTAGTCAAGTATCCATCTTAGAAATGTCTCCCCTGCATAGTCATGGTGGCATATAACACTGCAGGCTAAACTAATTTCATTGTCATTTGGGGTTCTAAAATCCTCCATACATTAAAGATTCTATCTGAACTTCCAACTTTATAGAAGAGCTAATGAACCAGAAGCTTTTCTTATAATAGTGAACACCCCATAAATGGCACATTCACTCCACAAGTTCCATTGTTAATAGGATAAAATCACTCTGGGCAAATAAAACCAATAGCACTTTCTTCTAATTGATATTCAAGAGCCACCTACTTCTTCTGTGAGATAAGACTACAATAAATTAGTGTAGTTTTAAGTTTGTGTGTGATGCTGTGCTGAGACTAAGAGATTTGTTCAGACTTTTAGAGTTTGTCCTTGCTAGTTAAACTCTATTAACTTTCTATCTACCTAACTTCTGAGCATTAACCCAAGGATGTGTAGGAATTTCTGAGTATGCAAAAGTCAGGTTCCATTTCCCTTAGACCTAAAAAAAAAAGAGTTTTTAAGTGGCCATGAAAAGGTATCCACCTTCATCATGATGAACCACAATATAGATATTTTGAAATAACACTGTGGCAGTTCCTTCCCAAAGTGAGTGGTGACAATGGATTTAGTTCACATGTCCTCAAACCAGAACCTCTAAGACTTGCCTGTGGACAAGTTAGCCTGTAAAATGATTAATTTATTTATATAAAATCGGTATTTCGCACTTGAAGTTTCCTCAGAGTTAACTGAAGCCAGAAATATTCTTCTCAAAATTGTCCCATGAATCAATTGCCTAAGACATTGTCCTCATCTGTAAATTAGAGATGATAATCAGAATCCTTTGTAGAGATATAGTGAAGATAGGAAGCAAAGGATGCAGAGTGCTCAGCCACAGGTTGGTTCATAGTAGGATCTCACAATGACTGTTTACATTAGTGTAATTCTGTATTTAAAACAATTACCAAACTTTTATCAATTCAGATTGTCTTTGTGCTTCCAACATTGTTTTAAGACAGGTGAAACGATAGAGATAATAGCACAGAATTTTGCAGAATGCTACTCTCAGTTCTAGTTCCAGTTCTAGGTGATTAATCACAGAGATGCTGATAAAAATGACAACGCATTTTAGAACTTTAATTCCATCCTCTCTAAAACAAGGTTGACAAGTAGCTACATCACACAGATGCTGAAATGACCAAGCAGGATAATTTATACAGAGTTATTTTGCATATGCATGCACCCACATTTATGTATTATTGGGATTTTAGGACTTAGCTTTTGGTGAATGAAAAATTAATACTATGTTGCAATGTCTCTCAGAGGATTGAAAACTCATTCACACTATATTTATCTCTAAAATCTAATAGCAGTTTTTAAGTGTTTAGCTCTTAATTTCAAAACCATCAAATCAGCAAAACTGCCAAAAGTGCAGTGCAGAGAGCTGACACATAGCTTTCCCTTACCTTCTCTCTCTCTATATATCTTCTCTCTATAACTCATCCAGATTGCATTCTGTCTTTGTAGTTAGCCAGCATACACATGTTTCTCACTGCTAATGTCTTTCACTTTCATGTACATGATGACTATAAGGGATGCCAAGTGCTCTGACCATGTCTTAAAGAAAGGTTAAAAAAAATGTTTCATATTTTAAATTGACCAATGTAGAATTTAACTTGGAAATGTTCATTTAGCTTTTTTAATTCTCATCTAATTTTTATTTTATTTTATTTTTATTGTTTTATTGTTGTTAAAGTACAGTTGTCTCCATTTTTCCACCACCACTTTCCTCTACCCTACCCACCTCCCACCCTCAGTCCTTCTTCCCCCTCTTTGGCTTTGTCCACAGGTCCTTTATAGCTTTTCCTTGATGATTCTTCCACTTCTTTCCCCTGTTATCCTCTTCCCTCTCCTCTCTGGTTACTGTCAGTTTGGTTCTTTATTTCATTTAGTGTTAAATATCCAAAAGTGAGAGCTACCAAAAAAATGTCATGTAATTTATTTTTCAAATATATGCCTTCAGTATATTTCCCAATGGCCCACAATAGAAAATATTGTCATAACCATACTCTTACAGAAACAAAAGCTTATTAGATAAAAGGCATTTAAGAGCTTTAAAGAAAATCATTTTTCAAATTATCTTTAAACCAGTTTACTGTGCTTTTTTTGATTTAAATAGTAGGAAGCATTCTACTGATTTTGAGATTATTTTGATGTACTATTTTTAACACTAATTTTAAAATTCACACTCATCACTTTTTGTGGTAACTGGTGATATTAAAAATCTGTAAAATTGGAGGCCATTTTCTTGTGTATGTTCCCTGAGTCTGATACTTCTTTTTAAATTATATTTCATTGATTATGCTCTTACATTTGTCCCCCACTCCTTCAGACAATCTCCACACCTTTTTTCATGTCCATGTGTCATGCTGTAAGTTCTTTGGCTACTCCATTCCCTATACTGCAGTTTACATTCCCATGGCTATTCTGTAATTATCTATTTGTACTTCCTAATCCCCTCACTTCTTCACCCATTTCCCCACACCCCTTCTGATATGACAACCATCAAAATTATCTCCATGTCCATGATTCTGTTTCTATTCTTGCTTGCTTAGTTTGTTTTTTCCATTCAGTTGTTGATAGACATGCATTTATTGCCATTTTATTGTTCATAGTTTTGATATTCTTCTTTTTCTTAAATTAGTCCCTTTAACATTCATATAATAATGGTTTGGTGATGATTAACTCCTTTAGTTTTTTCTTGTGTAGAAAGCTCTTTATCTGCCCCTCAATTCTAAATGTTAGCTTTGCTGGGTAGAGCAATCTTGGTTGTAGGTCCCTGTTTTCATAACTTTGAATATTTCTTGACAATCCCTTCTAGCCTGCAAAGTTTCTTTTTTATTTTTAAATATTTTATATATTTATTTTTATAGAGAGGGGAAGGGAGGGAGAAAGAGGAAACATCAATATGAGGTTGCCTTTCACACACCCCCAGCTGGGGACCTGGCCTGCAACCCAGGCATGTACTCTAACTGGGAACCAAACCAGCAACCATTTGGTTCATAGGCCAGTGCTCAATCCACTGAGCCACACTAGCTAGGGCAAGCCTGCAAAGTTTGTTTTGAGAAATCAGCTGACAGTCTTATGGAAATTCTCCTGTAGATAAATAACTTTTCTTTTTCTCTTGGTGTTTTTAAGATTCTCTCTTTATTTTTATGTGTCTTGGAGTGGGCCTCTTTGCATTCATCTTGCTCGGGACTCTCTGTGCTTCCTGGACTTGCCTATCAATTTTCTTCAGAAATGCTATTAAATGGCAGAAGGAGGAAGCATGTTTCACACCACAGTTTTGCCCTATAGTTGTTACAAATCTTTTTCCTGTATCTCAGCTCTTTTACTCCTTTACCTTAACCCACAAAAAGGGCCATGGGGAATGTGAATACAATAACATGACCTGGAGAGTTACTGAGCCAAGACCAGTATGTGTTCACATGTGTCAATGGATACATTCTCCTTTTCCTCTGTCACTTCTTGTCTCTCAGTTCTTGACATTTGGTTGGCTTCTACTCCTTCATCTCCTTTTAAAAAATTTCAACACTAGGATCAATAGCCCAGTATTTTCTTCATTGGGCTGCCTATTGTACATCTATGCACATTCTTGTACAATATAGAAATAATATACCTTGTCTTGTAGCACAGTTTACAATAGCCAAGTGCTGGAAGCAACCCAATTGCCCATCAGCAAATTAATGGATCAAAAAACTATGGTACATTTGTACAATGGAATACTACAGAGCAGAGAGAAAGAAGGAGCTCCTATGCTTCACAAAAGCAAGGATGGAACTGGAGACTATTATGCTCAGAGAAATGAGCCAGGTGGTGAAAGACAAATGCCATATGATCTCACCTGTAAGTGGAACCTAGTCAACAAAACCAGCAAACAAAATATAAGTAGAGACATGGAAATTAAGAACAAACTGACAGTAACCAGAGGGGAAGTAGGAAGGGATAATGGGGGGAGGAAGGACTTTCAGAAACATGTATAAAGGACATGTGGACAAAACCAAAGGTGAGTAGGATCAAAGATGGGAAGTGGGGATGGCTGGGGGTGGGGTGGTGGGAAAATGGAGACAACTGTACTTGAATAACAATAAAAAATGTGAAAAAAATATATCCTGCCTCACAGAAGCATTGACAAGATTAAATGAGAAGAAGCTTAGCTCAACACTTAGTACATAAGCTCAATAAATTATAGGTATTGTGACAGATTAGCTACTCATATTACTACCTTGTCCAATAAACCAGTAATTAAAATGCAAGTATCTTCCCTCTGCACATTATCTAGATTGCACTGACTTCCAAGTCAGTGAGTAAAGACACATGTTTCTCATCAATAATGTCTTTCACTTTCCCACTCATAACAACTATAAAGGATGCTGATGGTTTTGAATTTTATATTGAATTTAACTTTATATCTTCTTTTCAAAATTTTTTTCATTAATTTTAGAGAGACAGAGGAGGTGGAGAGAGAGAGAAACATCGATTTGTTGTTCCACTTATTTATGTATTATTTGGTTGCTTCTTGTATGTGTCTGACTGGGGATCAAGTGTGCAACCTTGGCATATCAGGATGACAGTCTAACTGAACTACCTGGCCACAATCCTTCCCCCGCTTTTTTAACTTCCCTCTACTAAGTCTCCCTGACTGTGGGCTTCACTGCATTATGTCTTTAAGGTTTATCACTGTCTCAGACAATTAATTTAGGCTATCTTGATATCTAATTCTCAGTTTCCTGCCTGCTTCATCATGTGGTCCTTTATTCAGTCTGAGTTTGAACATCTACAACCAATTTTATGCCATGATCTTATATGATTTTTTTTTGTAAAATGATTTTTCCATTAAACAAATCCATGCAATAAGTTAATTTACAAGTTGTTATGATACATCATTATAAATTGCTAAGTCTGACACCTCAGTTGGTAAAAATAAAAATGTCCTCTCTCTTTTATCACTTTGAATTTTTTCCAAATATGTTTTTAAAATTTGGAACTTTTCACTGAACTATGGAATACAAACAAAACTATTCACCATTTATAAATGCATAGTGAAAAGAATTTCACAATCTGAACACACCCTTGTGGCTTTATTGCCTATTTAACACTTGAATGCAAAAACACAAGTCCTTAACTCCAGCATTCATCCTTCTCCTCACTCATATTCAGAATCTGTGAGCATTTCCTATGAAAATTTAGAGTATCCACAGGGTGGTGCATTAATGGGCCAAAAATGAAGTCTTGAGATAAAGAGCTGCTATGTGTTTCCACAAGCTTGGATATAAAATCTCACTTTCTTTTAAAAAATATATTTATTTATCTTAAAAATTAATTTTAATTATAAATGACACATGGTATTATATAATGTTATGAGTTCAACATAGTGATTTAACATTTATATACTTTACAAAGTGATCACCACAATAAGCCTAATAATCATGTGTCACTGTACATAGTTATTATGATGTAGAATCTCACTTTCTAAACTAGAATAATAACAATAAATTATAGGCTTTATTATTTGTATAAGAATAAAATGCATGAAAGGAATGGCATAATGACCACAAAGGAAGAAGTGGAAGTATACTAGTACTGGGTTCTCCTACCATGTATAAAATGGTAGTAATGGGTGTAGAATAAAGACGTAAAGCAATAAAACAAGTGGAAAAAAGAAGGACCTCTTCAGGGTGTTTTTATTTTATTTTTTAAAGTTATTTATTTATTTTTAGAGAAAGGAGAAAGGAGGGAGAAAAACATCAATGTGCGAGAGAAATATTGATTGGTTGCCTCCCATAGTCCCCCAGCCGGGGACATGGCCTGAATCCCAGACATGTGCCCTGACTGAGAATCGAACTGCTGACCTTTTGGTCCATCAGATGATGCCTAACCCACTGAACCACACCAGTCAGGGTAAGTGTTTCTATTTTAAATCTTCAAGCATGTCTATCTAAAATCATTGCTTTGGGAAATCAAATTTGGATGTAAAGACTCAAGAATCTCATAAAAGTCTACCCCCAAAACTAAAGATAATATTTAGTTCTGCCTTCTTTTCCTCTTTTGGATCCTATTACTCGTTTCTCCTGAGTATTTCACTAGTTAGACCAACCCTTTTACTGCACATCATAAAAAAAAGTAAAAATTGCGACAAGTTTTGGTGTGGGCCCAGGAGAATAACTGCCTATCAATTGTCAGGACAGACCTAACATGCAGGTGACTTTGGAAATGCTATGATTTAGCAACCTATAGGAAAAACAACCTTAGAGTAGTTGAGCTGTCTTTGATCTTATAATATCAAATGCCTGCCATTGAGAGAGAGAGAGAGAGAGAGAGAGAGAGAGAGAGAAAGAGAGAGAGAGAGAGAGAGAGACCTGGCATTTGTACTTAAACTAAAAGGATGGGAGGATTAATAATGAGGCCAAAGTTGTGAGTAGGCTCTACAGAGGAGCCATGATTTTATAAAGATCAACACTAGAATCCACTAGCAGAATTGGCAGAGCTCAATAGCATAGAAAAATAAACTAAAAAATAAAAGAAGACTGTGTCTTATAGTGTGCTTGTAGAAGTTTAGCAATTAAATGATGTGTTATTTTAAATCATCTTCATGCAGTTTCTATGATAGGTGATACATTCATACCATTCTGAACACAATTAACTTAAAATACAAAAAATGATATGGGCACCTTTTAGAAAATGGTAATTCTACATCTGGGGGGAAATTGCTCCTTTTTTTTGTTGTATCTATTATTTTAATTTACTCTGAGTTTGGACTAAATTTATGGCACTTGAAATGATATAAAATGACTCTATGACAGTGGAAATATTTTCTTGTCAACTTGATGAGCAGTGAGAAAAATACCTTGCCTTGGTGGATTAAATGATTAGACTAAGTCCTATAAGAAATAGTCTTTATAAGAAGCCAAGTTCTGAATTCCTTAGATATTTTCTAATGTTTTTAAATTTCTTATGTGGTGCTGTAAGTAAAAATGTATTAAAATAAAAATTCTATTTCGAACTTAATGCAGCTAGGTATCTTCTCCAATTTCTTTCTTTAGTGTCATAATTTTTCAAGTATAATCTTTTTATATCCTTGGTTAGATTTATTCCTAGGTATTTTATTCTTTTTGAAGCAATTGTGTATGAGATAGTTTTCTTAATTTCCCTTCCTCATTATTAGCTCATTATTGGCATATAAAAATGCAACTGTTTTCTGGATATTAATTTTGTATCTTGCTACTTTGCTGAATTCATTAATCAGATCTAGTAGTTTCTTGGTTGAATCTTTGGAGTTCTCTATGTATAATATCATGTCATCTGCAAATAAAAAGTTTTATTTCTTCCTTTCCAATGTGAATGATTTTTATTTCTTCTTCTTGTCTGATTGCTGTGGCTAGGAATTCCAGTACTATGTTGAATATGAGAGGTGAAAACACACAATTAATTCTTAGGGGGAATGCTTATAGTTTTTACCCATGGAGTATGATGCTGGCAGTGAGTTTGACACACATGGGCTTTATTATGTTTAGGTATGTTTCCTCTAATCCCACTCTGCTGAGAGTTTTTATCATAAATATGTGCTTAATTTTATCAAAATTTTTTCTGCACTGGTTGATGTTTTGCAGTTTTTATCCTTTATTTTGTTTATGATTGCGGCATTATTTATAATCACCAAGAGATGGAACCAGCCCAAGTGCCCATCAATAGATGAGTGTATAAAACAACTATGGGGCATTTACATATATAGAATTCTACTTGGCCATAAAAAAAGAAGGAAATTTTACCCTGTGCAACAGTATGGATGGACCTGCAGAACATTATGCTAAGTGAAATAAGCCAGTCAGAGAAAGACAAATACCATATGCATTCACTCACATGTGAAATCTAATGCACAAACTTAACTAACAAGCAAAATAGAGACAGAATCATAGATGGAGAGCAGATGACTACCTAGTGTGGGGGAAGCTTAGGAGGTGGAGGGATTGAGCAAACAAGAAAAAGGACTCATGAATTGGGCCAAGATGGAGGTGTAGGTAGAAACCCTTCACCTTCTTACACAACCAAAATCAGGATAACAACCAATTTAAAAGCAATAAACAACCAGAAGTGCCAGAATAGCAATCTGCATGGAACTCAGAGAACCGAAGAATTAAAGAAAAATTCACCCAGAGTGGTGTCCTGTGGCAAAGAAATATGGCCCAAATGAAAAAACAGATCAAAACTCCAGAAAAAAAGCTAAGAGACAAAGAGATAGACAACCTATCTGATACAGAGTTCAAAACACTGGTAATCAGGATGCTCACAAAATTGATTGAGCTCTGATACAAAATGAAAGAAGAAATGAGGGCTACACAAAATAAAATAAAGCAAAATATACAGGGAATCAACAGTGAAGGGGAGGAAACTGGAGCTCAAATCAATGATTTAGGAAAAAAAAGGAAGAAACAAACATCTGACTGGAACAGAATAAAGAAACAAGAACTTTAAAAAAAATGAGGAGAGGCTTAGGAACCTCTAGGACAATATTAAATGCTCCAACATCAGAATCATAGGAGTCCCAGAAGGAGAAGAGGAAGACCCAGACAATGAAAACTTATTTGAACAAATAATTAAGGAAAACTTCCCCAATCTGGCAAGGGAAATAGACTTCTAGAGAGTCCAGGAAACTCAGAGGGTCCCAAAGAAATTGGACCCAAGGACGAACACACCAAGGCACATCATAATTACTTTACCCAAGATTAAAGATAAAGAATCTTAAAAGCATGAAGAGGAAAGGAGAAAGTTACCTACAAAGGAGTTCCCATAAGGCTATCAGATGATTTTTCAAAAGAAACCTTATAGGCAAGAAGAGGCTGGGAAGTCATTAAAGGCAAGAACCTACATCCAAGATTACTCTGTCCAGCAAAGCTATCATTTAGAATGGAAGGGCAGATAAAGTTCTTTCCAGATAAGGTCAAGTTAAAGGAGTTGATCATCATCTGGCTCTTATTACATGAAATGTTAAAGGGACTTATCTAAGAAATTCAAGAAGATAAAAATTATGAACAGTAAAAGGACAACAAACTCACAACTATCAACAACTGAATCAAAAAAAAAACAACAACTAAGCAAACAACCAGAACAGGGGCAAAATAACAGAAATGGAGATCACACGGAGGGTTATCAGTGGGGATGGGGAGGGGGGAGAATGGGGGGAAGAGGGGCAGGGAATAAGAAGCATAATTGGTAGGTATAAAATAGACAGGGGGAGGTTAAGAATTGTATAGGAAATAGAGATGCCAAATACCTTATATGTACAACCCATGGACATGAACTAAGATGGGGGAATGCTGGAGGTTTGGGGGGTGCAGGGCCAAGGGGATGAAAGGGGAGAAAAAAATGGGACAACTATAATAGCATAATCCATAAAATATACTTGAAAAAAGGACTCATGGACATGGACAACAGTATGGTGATTACTGGGGGGAAAGGGTATAAGGGGACTAAATGGTAGTGGAAAAAATACAATAAAGATTAAATTAAGAAAAAGTTAATGCAGATAGGAAGACTAGAATTCATTTTGTAAAATATCAAGTCCTAGTTTGTATTGTTATAAATTGTTTCCCCTTTCCCCAAACCATTTAAATAATTTGTATGTTAAACTCACATTATTCATGCTCAACCATCCACCACCATCACCACAAACTTGCCCAGAACTTTTGGATATCTAGTGAGTAGCTATTTCTAGGAGTAAAATGTACTTCTTGGGTATATTTGTGGCTTAGTTTTCTGTATTTGGAAAAGGTTCATCTTTAGAGAGAGGAAAGAATGAGGGCAACTCAGAAGGAAAATTAAATCTCTGACAAAAACTGAAGAGAGATTTTGAGCTGTTCAAGAATTTGTATTCCAGTCATTTCTGAGGCTTTATATGCCTTAGAAGCCAGAGAAACAAAGAAAAAAAAGAAAGAATTTATTTGGAATGTATCTTGGGATGGATATTATATTACATAATATCATACAAAATGTTTGGTGGTATTAATGAAAACAGTATTAGCAGAACTGAAATTAAACTAAGTTCTTTCTCTTAAGAAAATAGCCAATGCAAAAATTCAACTTTCTTTTCAAGTTCAATGTGTATTTACTAAACTTATCACCTATACTTGTAAAAGTGTTTCTCTAGTAAATATATTTTCTAATCAGATTTGTTTGTCAGTGGTAAATATGAAAATATATTATGTGCATGGGATATCTATGTGTGTACTATATATACATATGTGTATATATATTTGTTATATATGATAATTAGGCAGAAATTACTGTTTTAGACTGATGACAAGCTCTTTCAAGGAACTAAGTTTTCAATAAGATGAAGGAATCATTACTTTTTAAAGTGGGAATTGTTTTGAAGTAGGTACCTACAATAGCTGCAGGCCTTGATTTACAGCAGGAAAAAGAGAACTCTCTCTATATATGAGAGATATGCTTTACAACTTAGGAAATTTTCCCAGACATATATACTCGTTTGATTCCTTTAACATTATATGAAGGCTGTAACAAATATATGCAACCAATGTCACAAGGTTACTGTTGTAAAGAAACATTTTATCACAGCTACAGGTTCTGTGGGTCAGAACTTTGGGAAAGACACAATAAGCAATTCTTGCTTCTTTTCTATAATGTCTGGGGACTCAGTCGGGAAACTTGAAGGCTGAGGGTGAGTTGATGGCAGGTGCTGTTATTATGTGGGGCTCATTCATCTTGGCTGGCAGAACTTGAAGACTAAAGCTGCCAAAAGAAAAAAAACATCTATAAATGTCCTCCCTTGTGACTTAGAATCCTTACAGCATGACAGTTTCAGAGTAATCGGACTTCTTACATGGTGGCTCAAAAACTCAAGAGGTAGTGCTCTAGTGAAAAAGGCAGAAGGTGCACTGCCTTTTATTTATTTATTTATTTAATTTTTGAACTATGGAAAATGATCACTGTTATTTCTTATTGTTGTTCAAATAGAGTTGTCTCCATTTTCACCCCAGTAACGAGAGAAGAGGGGGGAAAGGGATAATGGGGGATAATAAGGGAGGGGCCATCCAGCACTGCCTTTTATGATTGAGCCTTAAAAGCCAAGCAGCATTATTTCCATCCCATTCTATTCATTACAAATGAGTCATAAAACCATAAATAGGAGATGAATTAGAGTCTATGTATTGAAAAGGAAGTGACTGTTTTCTAGAAGGACTTGTAGAGTACAGGGTATTGTTGCAGCCATCTTTAGAAAATACAGTATGTCACAGAAGATAAAGGTACAAAGAGACTGAATTTATTTGCTGACCCAGAACAGTAATTAGTAAAACCACCACCAGGTAATTGACTGGAAGAGAACATTTGTGATCTACAAATCATTGTTCAAAGTTTACAGCAAAATAAATGAGAGGAAATGGTATTACAGACACAAAAAAGAAGTGTAGACTTCAACAAAATAACAATAGTTTAAACCTTCAAAATTCAAAACTTAATTTTTATACCTATTTTTCTTTTGAGTACTCTCCTTTGTTCCCACTCTACATTAAATTCCAATATCCTGGTTGTTCTGAGCTATTTTCAACATTCTGAAAATATCTTAATCTGATGCAATATTAGGGAAGATTTTCCATTGCCACACTCATAAAATGAGATTTGCATTGTACAATTTAATGATATCTGGTGGGACTACTTCACCAAAGGCATACATTTCCCTGAGGGTTTTCATCAGTGTCGAGTCAATTTTTGTCTGGCATGATGCTTACTTCTCAGCATGCTGGATCTTGGAGGTTTTCCCCTGCAGCAGCTAAGTGTCATCAACGGGGACATACATCTTAAACAAGAGCTCTCTCCCATGATGGTATTCATGATCCCCAGAGGAAAATGAACCTTCACTTGAGGTGCAATTGGAGAAGGACAACAAGGAATTCCCAGCTCAGTAGCTGAAGCAGACAGCTTCCTGTTCTCAGAGTAGCAGGTGGCCTCACCATGGGATTTATGACTGGATATTTCCCAGGTGCCTGGATGATGTGATCAGCAATGCCCTGACATCTCAGGAAAGGAAGGGATCAATGGCAAAAGGCCATGTCACAGCCTTCTAAGTCACAGAAGCAAATGTGTTTCCTGCCTTGTTTATAAAATCAGAAGCCATTAAGATATATGTCATTAAATCCATATTCAGGTTACTTCAGCCTTCATACAGAGAGGACCTACAGTGTTCTCACCACCAGTGAATGCTTAACTAAGCATTTTTTAATTTTAATTGTTCAAGTACATTTGTCTGTCTTTTACTCCCATCCCAGCCCACTCCCCAGCCTTCCACACCTCCCTCCCATTTCCACACCCCCTAATTTTTGTCCATGTGTCCTTTATACTTGTTCCTGTAAATCCTTCCCCCTTTCCCCTGAAATTCCCTCCCCCTCCTCTCTGGTTACTGCCTAAACAACAAAACAGACAAACAAGCAAAATATAACCAAAGGCACTGAAATAGAGAACAGGCTGACCTAACTAAGTATTAAAGTGAAGAAAAGATTGTCCAAATGGCTCTCTTTATGTTCTTTTGGATGACTTCCTACTATGGTCCTTTTGCCCTATACTTAGAATTGCCAACCACATCTGTTTTCCCCAGGTCACAGCTGTTCAGTTCAGGCTGCCAATATTTTTCTAAGCCTTAATAAATCCGGCAAAGCTATCGATCTTTGACCTAGACTGATGTGCTATAGCTACCGAAAGGATAAAGACTAATAAGCATACAAAGAGCTTAACCTTTTACAAAAGTCAGATGCATTGAAACATAGTAGATAAATCACACATTTGAGAATCAGTCGGCACTTTGTGACTGTCTGACTTTTCTGAATTTTTAAAAATATTTTTTATTTTAATTGTTGTTGCAGTACAATTTTCTATCTTTTACTCCCATCCCAGCCCACCCACCCAGCCCTCCCCATCTCCCTCCCATTTCCACCCCCCCTAGTTTTTGTCCATGTGTCTTTATACTTGTTCCTGTAAACCCTTCCCCTTTTCCCCTGAAATTCCCTCCCTTCTCCTCTCTGGTCATTGCCAGCCTGTTCTCTATTTCAGTGTCTTTGGTTATATTTTGCTTGTTTCTTTGTTTTGTTCTTTAGGTTCCTGTTAAAGGTGAGATTATATGGTATTTGACTTTTCTGAATTCTTCAGGCTTTCTGAATTTTAGCTTCACCTGTTCAAAATCAGTTGTAAATGTACCACAAAGAATTGTCATAGACTTTAAATATAGAAAATATTTAAACAAATGTAACATGGTCTTAAAATTATGTATGCACTACTTACTCAGTTTGTAAAAATTGGTAATTCCTTGTTCCCACTCCCAGTATGTCTGGGACAGGGCCCAGGAAACTGTATTTAACAAGCTCCCTGGACAATTCCAATCTTGGAGTAACACCATAAGTAGGACACATCACTCAGTGGAGATGGGAATGAAAAACAACAATAATACATTTAACAAGAACAGAGAAACCAAGCACAAGCAGATATCCTTTAGGAGCTTTAAAAAGTAATATAAGAGTAATCATGCAGTTATGAATGAGCATGATAGGTACTGGGCATGCTCACATGCTTTTTCTTTATAATTATAAGAGATGCTTCGCCAAAAAGCAAAATATATAAACTACTTTTCTAGAAGTAAAACCTGGACTCAACTTAGGTAAACATAGCTTCTTCCTGGGCATTAAGGGTCCCTCTGCACTTTGTATTACATCAGATTGTGGTTTCTTTGCTAATAGAATTTTGCAAATCTCTATCCCATGGTGCCAGCTGTTGATGAAAGGTCAGACTCCCTTCAGGTAGTGACTTCAATGGCTTTGATTAACCACCTCGCATACACAGACATGCACAGACATTTATTTGCTCAGCTGTCAGCCAACACTAAGGCTATATTTGTAGTTACCATACACTCCCTGGGTAGTTCAGAATGCCCAGCTCTCTTCTCTTCCTCAACTAGCTTAGCAAACTTGTGTTGTATTCAGGTCACAGTCTTTTATTTCTGGCTTATAATGATGAAAGGAGTGTTACTTCCTAGGGAAAAAGAAAGAGACATCTAATGGTACATATAGTCAGAACTAGATTGGTCGTTGAGACTCACTAAATGCAAAGTGTGTGTAATAATTTAATATAGGCTCATGTCTTGCTCCATAGTATGTTCTTTACCTGTATTTTATAAATTTTGACTGTAACAGTATGAGGTTGCTATGTTCACTTTGATTTTACAGATGAACCTGGCTTAGAATGCTAAGTTCCAAATGAATGCAATGAATTATTTTTGAGGTTATCACTTTGTTCATTGTCTGGACTGTGATAATGGTTTCACAGATATACACATGTGTCAAAACTTACTAATCTGAATGTTTTAAAACATGCTTTTTATTTTATGACAATCGTTCTTTATTAGAGCTGTAAAAAACAAACACAATGCTACATATGTTCACCACAGCACAGACACAACACAGTACTTCTATCTCCTCTCTGAAATGTGTGTTCTTACTCACCAAGCTGGGCAGCACAGTGGTGGGGGAAGAAGGTACCACCTCACTGTAATGAAAGGAGGTGGAGTGAAAAGGAAGATACATAGGCATTTTGGTTTTCCTTAGACTATTAGCACCTCCCCCTGATGTGTGAACCAAGTTGAGAAAATGAAGCCCAAATGGTGGTATTTGGATTCCAAGTTGCCCAGGTTGATCTGTTCTGTCATTTGTTTCTGGGGATAGAGGTGCTGGCAGCATTGGCAAGTTCGCCCCCAATGAGATGTCTCATTTCACCCAATGAGAGAAGCCTTCTAAACAAGAAAATCTGTGCGACTGCCACAGATCACCCCTCTGGTATGGAGGCAGCTGTTAGTTAGAGGACAGTGTGGTGGCTATTGCCCTTGGGCTAGAGAAATGGGCAAACGCAAAGCAGCTGAGATGTAAGCTCTGTTCGGGCTCAGGCTGCAAAAGTCTTCTCACAGTTCTAAACCGGTAGCATGTGCACCAGACACTCAATAATTATTTTGGAAATAAATGTTGGAACAGTTCACCAATTCTTAAAAAATGGAAATCCAAGTGCCTCTTTTTACCATTAGATTTATCATTTAAAGTTACAACACAATAGGTATGGTACAATATTTATTTTGGAAAAAGGTAGAAATGAACATCTGAAATAAAGTGTGGAAATGATTTAAAGATTTCAATTACCTACGCTTGCCCGATGAACTGAAGTCATAGCACTTACATCACAATCAGCTTTTCTGTGTAACTGCATTTTGCAGTAAACCCCTGGCTTTTATTAGAGACAGATTTATCTGCATTAGCAAACAAAATAACATCACATTAACTTTTAGCTTGCTCTGCTTGTTTTCCCACAAAACTCAGCTCATCATAACTTCTCTAAAGATATAACATTTCTATTTCTGTAAATATTGGTAGTTATAGATCAATATTTTATTGAGGAATACTGGAAGTTTTAAACACTCTAGCTACATTATATATTTATAGGACATGAATCAAGTAAATAGTGAAAATGTGACAATATCATTTCAAAAGTTATAAGAAAATTGTATTTTCTACTATCCCACTTAAAACTGTTAGCTTAAATTAAAAGAGGAATCATTTTATTCCTTAATGATGGAGACTTACAAATATTTAAGATGCTATTTCTTTTCAGCAGTTGGCCCAAGTTTTTCCTTGTCAATTCTGTGGGTCACACCGTGTCTGTTTGATGGGTAATGTGAATTCACTGGGTTTGGAGATTTGAAGGTGTTAACTTTCCAAACCTCTCTCTTAGTAGACAAATTCAATCGGTATAAAGAACACAACGAGGTGTGGAATTATGTTGCATTTTGCACCAAAGTAATTTATTCCTAGAAACACCTGAAGATGAGCAAATACCTTTCTGAGACATAAGAACATATACTCTCTATTGTAGGCTAAGATTAATTTAACATGACCAATAAAGTTTCAAAATCATATTGGGAAAGTGTGCCTCTTTAGATGTCTTGGGTGTAATGCTTACAATGTTATGAGGGAATAGAGGATACTATGCAGAAAGTAACAAAAAGGGACAGAAATCAAGGATGTCATGTTGAAGAACATATTGCCATGAAATTATTGACCCACCCTTCTTCCAGTCTATCCTTGGGAGATTTTGCCATTTCATGGGTTCTTTTGTTTTAAAAATGCTCTTTTGGCACATTTTGACTTTTGATTGTAAAGCAAACAAATAAAAAGAGCAAGCTAATTGGATTGTAAAAATCTATGAAATTGCCTCTATAATTCCTTTGAAGAAAATCTTAAACTCTGTTTTCTTTGTTTCTTGTCTCTGTTGAATAATAACATTAGGCTTCTTTATTTTTTTCTCTTTGCCAATTTCCTGCAGTGAGATTCTTTCCAACTTAATCCTCTCATCTGAAATTAGCAGTGGATAACATCTTGATTCTCTCTCTCCTTCTCTATGTTTTGCATAAGCAAAATTATGTGATTAGCAATACATATTTAATAATCCATTTGGGAAAATGAGGTGTGTGAAAGAATTTGTTTCATTGTCCTGCCTGGCTTCCCTATATATTGATCCTCCTACATCCTACCAAAGGGGGAAAATTAGGACAAAGATCATTCACTTTTGATATGGAAGGGGCTAGATTGTATATACTGTGGAATGTAGTTTAGGTCTTACGTAGACCATATTAGCAGAAATGAGAAGCCATTAGAATGAGGAGGGGGGAGGGAAAGGAAGGGCAATTAGAACCCACTTCAAAAGCATTGAGAATGAACTAGGGTGCTCTGAGTGTGTTCAACATAGCAGCCTAGGGATTGGAGTCACCAAGAGGTCAATGAAGATGTGTAATAGGAAGCAGATTCACATGGCATGAGATACTGGTTGGAGAACTAGCTAGAAAAGAGGACAGTACAGCTGAAGATGACAAGTTGACAACCACAACTGGGTCTGTGAAAATGCACAGACAGCTTGCCACAGCCCAGGTGACTTTCCCACAGGCCACAGCAGCTTTCCCATGGGCCAAGACCGTTTTTTCTCAGGCCATAACAGCTTCATCACAGGCCATTGCAGCTTCCCCACAGGCCATGACAGCTTCTCCACAGGCCATGACAGCTTCTCCACAGGCCAAGGATGCTACTCCACAGGCTAAAGCAACTTCCTCACAGGCCATGACAGCCAAGGCAGCTTCCCCCCAGGCCATGGCACAGAGATTCAAGGAGGTCATTTCAGCTCGAACCTTTTGGGGCATGACTTAAAGCCTAATCTTAGATCCAAACTAGTTTCCACAGTTCTGTGTTTTCCTCTGGAATTACTTCTATTGCATTGGAATACAATCATACTTGACAAAGGGAGCGATTAAGCCAGCATTCTAACCTCTTGCTGGACGGCTGATTTCATTTCTCACCACTTATTTCAGTTGGCAGGTCCAACAAACAACCATGGTAAAGAGGCCAGCCTGTGAAATTCATGAGGGAGACTTCTGGGTTTGCCCCTTCACCTTTCAGCCTGCGAGCGAATCATGCCTGTCTAGACAGAAGAGTGCCACCTCCCACTTTTTTGTAGGCTGTGTCTGCTACACTGAAGAAATCAGCCACAGTTCTCTGGTCGTGGTGACATGAGCCCCACTTATGGCATCAGAACATGTTGGGGGAGGGTTTGCATCCTGCCCCAGAGAGAATCCTCAAAATGACATCTGTCCACCTCTTGCTCTGGTGTCCTTATTTCACCCAATTATCCCAAGCGTGGGTCTCTGGTTCACTCTCTACAAACTAGAATCCTTGCTTTTGTTCCCACCCAGTATTTTTCACAGCATTTTAATAAAGTTTTGGTTAGCACACAGCTTAGGAATTCATAACATCATTAATATTTGAAAGTGTGTCTCTTTAAGATCCTAAATCTTTTTATTTGGCTTTCACTTCCTAAAGTATAACATTAAGTCTGGTAAAATAAGAGTCACACCAAGTATGAAAATATTAAATATAAGATATATGTGAGATAGAATTTATGCATATATATTTCTTATTAGGTATATAAGATAAGCATACATGTGAGACATATATATATATATGAGATATATTTGTGTGATATATTTAGTATGTATATAAAATATAAATATATAGTAGATATATATGTGAAATATGTTTAGCATATATGTATGTAAATAGATGTAAGAATCACATTAAGTATGAAAAAACTAATTTAGTACAAATATAAATATTAATGTATGAAATTAATAATAATTTAGCCTGTTAAAATGAGAACCACTTCAGATATAAAATATTAATTGTAAGATCTGTATGAGGTATAATATGCATATGTATCTTATAACCTTTAAAAGATACGCAGACATATGGTATATATATTACAAAACATAAAATAAGATATATGTATAAGATGTATATATATGTGATATAGTTAGTATATGAGGTCTGTCTGGTAAAAGTCTAGCCATTGTTAATATAATAAGAATGGTTTGCACAACATTCATGTAACCTGGCAGCCAAGGAGAGTAGACCAGAATGCGCATGTGTGAACAATGATGACTTCACTGTACTAGTCAGTGGGGGCGGTAGATGCCATTGAGTGAGCAAGTGTACTGTGTGGCCACTGCATTCAAAATAACTGAACGAGTACAGCAGTGAACCTGCATCAAATTTTGCCCAAAACTTGAATATTCCTCCACAGAAACTATTGGGATGCTTCAGAAGGCTTTTGGAGATGATGCAATGAGTGCAATGAAAGTAAAAGTATGGCACAAATGCTTCAAAGATAGTTGAGAACCTGTTGAAAGTGATCCACATTCTGGAAGACCTGCAACAAACAGAACACCTGAGAATGTTGAACATGTATGGGTTGTGATCAGTAAAAATCAGAGAACTGTGTGAGGTCCCAAGGTGCTTACTTTGTAGGGAACTGCAGCGTCATTGTCCTGTGTGTGATGTTTCCTGTATCTTGTTCAATAAATATCTCCATTTTTCATATTATGTGGCTGGATACTTTTTGGGAGGCTTCGTACTTTAAACCAGCTAGATATGTATCAAAGAGAATCAGAAAAGAAGATGGCTAGGAGGAGTCCTAGTGTTGGAAGAAACCTGAAAGACTGGCCTCAGAAGTACCTCTGCAAAGAGACAGAATGTAATGGGATCAGACTGCAGAGCAATTTATGCCTCAGGGCAGTACTGAAACCAATAGCTAAATCAACCAGTGATAAGTGAAACCTAACAGATGCATGAGAATCCAACTGAAGCTTAGAGAGATCAGGAAAAAAAAACACAGAGCCCTGCTGAAGCCACTGCCATCCAGGGTGAGTGTGTGCATGTCCAAGTCTGTGCCTTCTAAAGAGTTACATCATACTGTACATCCAGCTGGGGAAACAGACTTCACTAAAATAGCCCAGCCAACCACTACAGAAATAAGCAAGCAGACAACAATGAGCTGGGTTGAGGGGGAGGTGGCAGCAGGAAGATTAGTGTCCAGGGTTACTAAATATATTATCTAAAATTTTAGTATTCACAAGATAAAAAATATGACTCATGAGGAAAAAACTCACATCAAATATTGTAATTAATGTTAAATGACTGAACATCTTTCCCTTAAGATCAGAAGCACGACAAGGATGTACACTTTCACCACTTCCATTAAACCTTGTATTGCCTCTACCTAGGACAATTAGGCAAGGAAATTAAATAAAAGGCATCCAGGCTGTAAAGAAAGAAGTAAAACTATATTTCTTAGCAAATAACATGATCTTATGTATTGAAACTCATAGAGAATCCACTAAAACAAACAAGCTACAAGAACTAATAAATAGCCAGCTTTCAGGGTACATGATGAATATACAAAATCTATTTTGTTTCTATATGCTAGCAAAGAAAAATTGGAATATTTAATTAAGAAAAGAATTCCACTTATAATAGCATGTAAATATATAATGCTTATGCCCTGGCTGGTGTGGCTTAGTGGATTGAGTGCTGGCCTGTGTACCAAAGAGTCACCAGTTCAATTCCCAGTCAGGGCACATACCTGGGTTGTGGGCCAGGTCTCCAGTTGGTGGCACTCAAGGGGTACCCACACACTGATGTTTCTCTCCTTCTCTTCTCCTTGCCTTCTCCTCTCTAAAAAAAAATAAATGAATCTTTAAAAATAAATAAAAATATAACATTTAGAATAAACTTAAGAAAATAAGTATAACATTGATACTGTGAAAATTACAAAATACTGTTTTCAAGTGAAATTAAAGGTTTAATGAATGGAAAGATTTCTCATGTTCATGGATCACAAGGGTTTGCAGGAACAATTATAAAGGACACATGGACAATAATGGGGGGGTGGGAATGGGAGGAAGGTGGGGAAGGCTGGAGTGTTGGGCTGGGGTGGGGGGAAAAGGCAAAAAACTGTACTTGAACAACAATAAAATAGTTGCAGATAAATGTTCAAACTTGTTTGGGGATATATAATTCAGAACATTTGGAGACCACTGATCCAGAGCATATAGTTTACAAACTATGAATGGTTCTCTATCACAAGGAATAAACACTATTGATCAAGAAAAAACAGATTAAGTACATTGCTAAGATGGCAATTTTCTATGGTTTGGTCTAGAGTCAATCCAATCCCTGTCAGAATCCCAGTTGTTTTTCATTTTCTTTTTGCAGAAATTGACACACTGATAATAAAACTCATATGGGATTTCAAAAGAGATACAAAGTAGCCAAAATTATCTTGAAAAAGAAAAAAACAAAGTTGGAGGATTTATACTTCCCAATCACAAAACTTACTATAAAGCCTCCTGGCATAAGATTAGACATATAGATGAATGAAATAAACGTGATAATGCAGAAACAAATGTATACATTTATGGTGAATTAATTTTTGACAATAATGCCAAAACAATTCAATAGGAAAAGAACAGTCTTTTAAACAAATGTTGCTGGGACAACTTGATATCAACATACAAAACAATGAAGTTGTACCTCCTTTCTTAAACCATACAAAAAATTAACTCAAAATGGGTGGTAGACCTAAATTTTAGAGCTAAAATTATAATAATCTTATAAGAAAATATGACAGTAACCTTGGTTGGGGTAAGCAAAGTCTTTTTAGGTATGATACTAAACACACAAGCAACAGAAAATAAGTAAATTGGACATCATCAAAATTCAAACCTTTTGTACTTCAAAGGACACCATAAAGAAAGTGAAAAGGCAGCCTCAAATGGCAGAAAATATTTGCAATTCATAATTCTGGTATGGTTCTTATATGAAGAACACATAAAGAACTTTTACAAGTGAACAATAAGGGACAAATAAACTAGTTAGATTGGTGTAAGGAATTTTATTATTCATGGAGCAGCCAGTAGTTGCAAAAAATGATTGACATAATCTCTTTTACATTCTTAAGGATAACTTTGGTTGTAGTGTGGATAATTAACTGCACAGCAGCAAAAATGGAAGTAGTGAGGCCATTTCAGAGGTTATGGTATTAAAATTAGGGAAGATGAAGGTAGCTTGGACTAAAAGTGATAGCTATGGAGGTGCTACAAAGTCATCAGATTGAAGATGTATGTGAATATAAAACTAACATGTTGCTGAACAGTTAAGATTGAAATTTTCCTGATGCATTTCTTAGTATTAGTCACCTGCATAATTACTAAGTGTTCCTGTGAGTGTGTGTGTGTATTTATGAAACCTCTTTTGTAATGTTACATAGACAGACTTTGTTAAGTAATACTAGGGCACTGCTTGTATAGAATAATTGATAACACCCCAGGATACCAGGTAGACTACTCTAAAGAAGGAGAAACTATTCCTAAAATAGCACCTTGCACCTTTGTAATAGAACTAAAGATTACCTAGGCAACCAACTTTCCAAGAGTGGCTCAAACAATTAGATTTTGGAAACAAATCTGAGCTTTGCCACTTGCTTGCTTTGTTATCTTGGCTAGGTTATTACATTTCCAAATATAAAGGTGACTTCTATAAAATATATAAAATGATAAATCTGTAGGTTTGCTGAGAGAATCATGTTTTGGTATATTTAAGAAGCCTATTATTATATTGGTGTGCATAGGTTCTTTTGAATTGATGTTTCAGGATTCTTAGGGTATAATCCCATCAGTGGGATTGCTAGATCAAAAGGCAGTTTCATTTTTAGTTTTTTGAGAAAATTCCATACTGCTTTCCACAGTGGCTGCACCAGTCTGCATTCCCACCAACAGTACACTAGGGTTCTCTTGTCTCCACATTCTCACCAACACTTGCTGTTTGTTGATTTATTGATGATGGCCAATCTGACAAGTGTGAGATGGTATCTCTTTGTGGTTTTAATTTGCATCTCTCTGATGGTGAGTGATGTTGAACATCTTCTCATATGTCTCTGGGCCCTCTCTATGTCCTCCTTGGAGAAGTGCCTCTTCAGGTCCTTTGCCCATTTTTTAATTGGATCGTTTGCCCTCCTGGTGTGCAGTCATATGAGTTTTATATGTATTTTGGAGATTAAACTTTTGTCTAAGGTATCATTGGCAAAGTTGTTTTCCCATATGGTTGGATCTCTTATCATTTTGATGATGTTTTCTTTAGCTGTACAGAAGCTTTTTATTTTGATGAAGTCCCATTTATTTATTTATTTTTTTTACTTTATATCCCTTGCACTAGGAGATATATTGGTGAAAATATTGCTGCATGGGATATTTGAAATTTTTCGGCCTATGTTTTCCTCTAGAACTTTAATGGTGTCACAACTTATATTTAAGTCTTTTATCCATGTTGAGTTCATTTTCATGAATGATGTAAATTGGTGGTCTACACCCCAATGCTCGTAACACATTAGTTACAATAGTCAAGTGCTGAATACAGCCTATGTGCCCATTAGTAAATGAGTGGATCAAAAAACTATGGTACATTTACACAATAGAATACTATATGGGCAGAAAGAAAGAAGGAACTCCTTTCCTTCATGACAGCATGGATGGAGCTGGAGTGTATTATACTAAACAAAATAAACCAGGTGGCAAAAGGTGAACACCATATGATCTCACATATAAATGGAACCTAATGAACAAAACAAACAAACAAATGAGCAAAATAGAGACAGTAACACAGAAATAAGGAACAACTGACTGTGACCAGAGAGGAGAGAGAATGGAGATAATTGGGGAAAGAAGAAGGATCTAGTCAAGGAATATGTATAAAGGACTCATGGACAAAGACAACACGGTGGGGATTGACTGTGGGAGGAAGGGGTGGGCAGGGCAGGGGAGAGCAACAGGGGAAAATTGGGACAACTATAATAAAAAACTATAAAAATTAAATGTCAACACAGCATTCAATGCATTTTTACCTATAAATATAAGTAAAAATTATGATTGTATGTAAGAGAGAGCAGTATGAAGTAGTTATACTTTCTGACATTGTAGGTAGAGTATAAATATAAAAAATAGTAAAGAAATGAACAGAGTTTAAATAAAATAGAATAAGTTCATAGATTACTTTTTAGCTATTAACTATGAATAAAAATGTTATTTCATATTAAATGATGGGCAGCAGGTAATTTTATAATGCAGATACTAAAGACATAATGCAGAACTAAAGACAATAACTAAAAATGCATGGAATAAAGAAATTATTTTAAAAGTAGTAATTTGAGGGGTAGGGGGAAGTAGAAGAGGGCTTGGGGGTTAAAAGGTGATGGAAGGAGACTTGACTTGGGGTGGTGAACACACAGTAAAATATATGGGTGATGTATTATAGAATTGTACACCTGAAGCATATATAATTTTATTAACCAATTTAACCCCAATAAATTAAATTTTAAAAATAAACATATATAGCTATAATTTAATGACATCAATTAGAGTAAAAGATATACACTTTTTATACCCCCCAAAAATCCAAAATGTGTGTGTGAGAGAAAAAGAGATAAACACATGGACAGAAACAGAGAATAACATAAATGGCATAGTACAAACTGTATGTATGCATGTGTATATAATTTAAAAATGTGAAAAATAGGCTTGAAGTGCCTAATTAAAGGAGAAAAATGTTTCACTTACAAAGTAAAATGTAACATTATGATGTATAAAGGAGACAGCTAATAATTTTTTGAATGCAGGCATGGATATACATGTAAATGTAAATAAAAAGAAACCAAAGGTCCTAAACATGTTATCTAAGAATGTAGAAGTCAAACAAAACATTAAAATGAACTGATAAGAATACTTTATAATGCTAAGGTGACATTCTAAGTGAATATAAAACAGGCATTAATATTTATGGACCTAATAACTCAGCAGAATTGAATTCATGAAAAACTGAAAATATCAAGAGAAATAAGAGAAAAACTGAGTGTGAATAAGACATTTTAGCATGTCTTTCAAAAACAAAATCAGGTAAACCAAAAAATTGTATGTTCACAGTAGCCTTCATCAACATAATGAACTAAGTATAACTATCTATTTTATTAACTTAAATATTAAATTTTGTTATTCAGGAGTGAATCTTATTTCCAATTGCACACAGAAATTTCACAAAAATTAACCACTGTTTACTGAGGTCACAAACATACAGTACATACACACCCTATTCATATTATTACAAACAGCATTCTTAATCCACATTATGATAAAACCAGAAAATTCCTACCAGTATGCCTACTGTAAGGGTGCATAAATTAAGTTTTTTAAAAAAAATGATAAAAGAAGAAATCTTTAAGCATCACAAAGGTCAAAGGTGAATGATGAGCAAAAATATGGGTAAATGCAATGCATCTTTCTTCACTTCTTGAGTTTTCTAAATTATGTTTGAGAGTGAAATCAAAAGTTGTGACACTTTGTTATGTGGTTTGAAATGCATGTGGAGGAAATTTTGATGATATGTTATAAATGGGGGAGCATAAGGGGTTTAAGGGACGTAAGGCTTCTATACCCTACTAAAACTGGTAAAATGGTAACACGAGTAAACTATGATTAACTATACACAGTAATTTGGTTTCTAGAGCAATGACTAAAGAATCTACATAAAGATAACCTATAGAAAGGCAGGAAAAGGAAACAAATATAAAATGGAATAACAAAGAAATTTTATAATAAAAGAATAAAATGCTACATTTATGCTTTTGATATAAATAATTACATTAAATGTAAATTATCTAAACACACCAATTAAATACAATAAATTGCTACAATGATTTTAAAAATGACTCAATTATATGCTGATTACAAGAAACTTACTTCAAAGATAGGTTGATACAGACAGATGGAAACTAGAAGGACAGAAGGAAGGAAGAAATGATTTTATTAATGTCAGATAAAAAACATTTCAGAGAAAAGAAAATAGCCAGAGACAGAGAGTACATTAAATAATGTCAAAAGGATCAATCCATTAAAAAAAGGCATCTAAAATGTGTATGTGCCAAACTACAGAACTTCAAAAAACATGTGTAGTGACCATGGATAAAAAAGAAAGGAGAAATAGAAAAATACATAAGTGTAGTTTGAGACTTCAACATCACTTTCTTATTCTTCGCTTGAACAAGTAGACAGAAACACAAGTCTATAGAACTCACCAATGTCATAAACAACAGTAAATAACCAATATTTACAGAATAAATTATCTAACAAGACCAGAATACAGATTTATTACAAGTGTCTGTAAAACATATATCAAAGTAGACTATATTCTGGGCCATACAACAAAGGTTAACAATTTTAAAAGAATAGAAGTTATACAGATAGTGTTCTCTTGCCTAAATGGAATCAAAAGAAAAGTAATTAAAAGATAATAATAAAATCTCTAAACACCTGGAAACTAAAACTAAATAACATATTTTTAAGCAATCAATGAGTTAAAGAGAAAACTCTAAGTGAAATTAAAATATATATATATATATTAAACTATAGTTGTTTTATCTAATCATCTACTGATGATTGGGCTGCTTCCATATCTTGGTGATTGCAAATAATGTTGCAATGAACATAGGATACTTATGTTCCTTTGAATTAGTGTTTTGGGTTTCTTCAGATATATTCTCAGAAGTGAAATTGATGAGTCAAATGGTGCAGTGGAATTCTACTCAGCCATAAAACAGAAGAAAAATTTACCCTTTGTGACAGCATGGGTGGAGTTGGAGAACATTATGCTAAGTGAAATATAAGCCAGTCAGAGAAAGACAAATACCATATGATTTCACTTATATGTGGAATCTAATGAACAGACTGAACTAATAAGCAAAATAGGGGCAGATTCATAGATAGGGAGCAAGCTGTGAGCTTGGGGGGTGACTAGGGGGTATAGGAATCAAGCAAAAAATAAAAAGGACTCATGGACATGGACAGCAGTATGATGACTGTGGCGGATATAAGGGAATAAATGATAATTGAAAAAATACAATATAATAAAATAAAATATTAAACTAAATAAAAATAAAATACACCAATAAAATTTGTGGAATACAGCTAAAACAAGGATGAGACATAATTTGATAACACAAAATACATACATTAGAAAAAAGGAAAAATTTTAGATCAGTAATCTAAGCTCCTACTTAAAGAATGTAGAAAAGGAAGAATGGTATAAGCCCAACACAAACAGAAGGAAATAATTGAGATAAAAGAAGAAATCAGTGAAATTAACAAAAATAGAGATCATCCATGAAGTAAAGTTCTGGTTCTTTGAAAATATTAATACAATTGATATGTCTCTAGTAAGAATAACAAGGAAAAAAATGAAAAGAGACACAAATTACCAATATCAGGAATAAAACAATAGCAATCAGTAATGACTGCAGGCACCTAAAAGATAATAAGGGGATAAATGAACAAGTCTATGCACATAATTTTTACTATTTCATTGGAATTAACCAATTCTTCAGTATAGGATCTGTCCTCTGGAGACCATGAGACCTTGGAGGATGCCAAAAACATGTGTTATGAAGAGATCTGCACATAAATTGCATTAGCATCAGTATTAATCCCCGTTTCCCTAATTAGCTCTGAAAATCATTGCTGAAATCTATATGTCTGTGTCTTATCTTCTTTTCAAGGAATTTTATAGTCCAGTTGTGACAGCAATAGGCATATTCAATTCAAAAGAAAAGTATACAAATTTAAGATAGACTTAAATAGTAAAAAAGAAAAGAAAAAAGGCAGTAATGCACTATGAATGCATCCTTGAACAATAAAATGCAACATATAGTCCCAAAAATCAGAGACCAGTACTCTACAAAGAATTAGAGAGTTACCTGACTGGCATGGGGACATGCATTGCCTAGCAATCTTCAGTGATTTGCATTGTCAGCAGGCTCTGTCTTACTAAGGCATAAACAGATGTTTGTACTATTCTTTAAAACATTTCTTTGTTTGGCTTCCAAAGCTGGTACTCAGTTCCTTACTTTCAGCCTTCATAGTGTCCTTCTGATCTTGACCAGATTGATGCCTCATTTTGACCAAAAAAAAAAATATATATATATATATATATATATATATAATTTGTTTTCAACAAATATCACAAATCTGAGCTATCTCTGAGGACACTCAATAAAACTACTACAAATCACATGCCTCTATTTAAATTTTCCTTTTCTCATAGCCTCATTTTCACAAATAATATGTGCCTCACTCATAAACCATATAAAGGGCAGTAATTTTTCTTCATAGTTTAACATTGGTGCCTCTTGGTTTTTACATTCTCTAAAACAGCAGTCCTCAAACTTTTTGGCACCATTTTCATGAAAGACAATTTTTCCACAGACCAGAGGTGGGGAGATGGTTCTGGGATCATTCAGGTGCATTACATTCAAGCTCACCTCCTGCTGTTAGGTACCGGTTACGAACAGCCCTGAACTGGTACCAGTCCATGGCCTGGAGTCTGGAGACCCCTGCTCCCAAAGGTCATCTACAGAATACTTTCTAAGGAAGACTATAGCTAAAAATAAAACACTCAAGTGCTTCCATCACTTAAAGTGAAGTCACATCTTTCTTTTTTAAAATACCATCACTTGTTCTTCTTTGTTGGGTCAAAAAAAAAAAAAAGGACAGTCAGCTGTATCCTTAAGTACCTGAGTTATCAAAGTCCTCTTCAGAGAAAAAACATTTGTTTCCCTGCCTCAGCATGCACGCTAAAGCCTGTGGCCAACATAACTGTGTCCCTTTCATGCTTTCTGCTCATACTATTGTCTTATAAAGGCTGTGTAAAAGTTAAGAGCAAAAAGACTCTTAGAATTCTTGGCACACACTGTACCACTCTTTCCAGATGTTTATTCTCAGAAATGGCTTTTAAATTCTAAATTCTGCCCCATGAAAACCATTGAGATTTCATTGTGACAGTACAGGCCAGCTAACCAGTGTAGTTACAGCAAGGCTTGTTGCTGGCCTTTGTGACATGTAATATTCATGTCTGTCAAACATGTGCTCAGTCCCTCTATCCACACTCACACTGGACACCTTAAAAGATTAAAAAGTAAATGTCCACGTGTCAAGTTCCGTAGAGGCATATTTCTCAGGTATCTAGTTTCAGATATCAAGTTTCTTAACTATGTAATTGAAGTTTTCTGAAACTGTGAAATTCAGTCTTAGTCATAAACATGTCTTATTTCACTAGAAACTTGGCAGAAATTTCAACTATAAATGAGTAAATGAAAGTCATAAAGATGAGAGCACATGTAGTGGAAAGGGACACCTATGTGTTTATGCTGAAACTAAAGAAGTGTTTTCATATTTTATGAATACTTAAATAATTTTCATAGCTTGCTAAGATTTTTCTTGCTTAGGTCACTGATAATGGTAGGGAGAAAATACCTCAAACAAGAACAAATCAGGGCTCTTACACATGTGCTTTTGACTTCTACTATTTAGGAAACTGAAGGTATACTGGGATTCAGACTGAGTTATTTGCTATCTCAACTAAATGGGATATGGCTACTTTTTCACTACAGTTTGAGTTATAAAGATCTATCATAAGATAGAATGAATTACAACTTGACAACTCTATTGAAAATGGGCCTGTTTTAACTGCTTTGGTTTGAGCTCCCCTGCCAAACATATACTCCTTTAAAAGAATAGCCATCATCAGGCTATGTATCATTTTTTAAATTTATCATTTTTGGACTCAGATTTGCTGATCTTTGATCACAAATTTCATTGCTTTTAGAGACTCTACATCTGACTCTTAAATTTGAATAATGTGCCCAGGAGTTCACAAAAACAAAACAAAAGAAAAAAAACAAAAGAAAAGAAAACCCCAAATTAGAACACTACCATTTGTGTGTCTTCCCTGTCTTGTTTGTCTAAGTGTCTCCATTTTTGAAAGCACATGATCTGTTCCATATCCCAACCTCTGAAATCTCATGTCACATTTAAGAAATATCATCCTATGCCCTTCCAAAGTCTCAGGGATCACTGTTCCTCATTGCCTGATGTTCAATACCTTAAGAAATTTGTTCATGTATTTTGGCCAGTGTTTTCTAGTTCATTCATGTAGGAGGATAAATCCAGTCCATTAATAGATCTTGGAGAGAGGCAGAAATCCTGCCAACTTTTATTATCATCCTTTTCCCATCTCATCAAGAGTAGGATTGACTTGATCAGATTTTTAATGTTCTTTGGTGATTACCCCTCTGTTCTGTAGCTCTTAATCTCTGCCCTGGCTTTGCCAGAAGAGTAACTAGATTTCTTTGGCCTGTTCTCACCTTAAGCTGTCATCCCATGGGGGTTGACATTATCTCTCACAATGGAAACTATAGAAAATGTTAACATCTGAGAACTTGCTCTTTAAAATGTTTATCGGGCCATAAGTTTCCTATTTGACAATGAGATCTAGGGCTACACTCTTACCAGCAATAAAATATATTTAGGTTTTCAGCTTTGAAAAACAAATAATAGATTTTTTCTTCTGTGTTTTAGATTGAGAGAATGTTAGTATAGAAAATACTTCACTCAAAATGATTTTGTTATTTCTTACCAAAGGAAGGAAACTATTGATTATAAATTCCAGTTTAATACAGTTTTCAAATATGGGAACACAGTTCTCCAAAATACAAATATTCCATTTGGAAAATGGAAAGAAGGCAGACCACTTCAGATTGGTAGGTGGCAGGTTTAATAAGCAAGATAACTTATTTACAATGCTTGTCTTAGGTGGTTGCAAGACTGCATACCTCTACTCACCTGCCAGGATCTTAAAGTTTGTATAGAGGCCTTAATGAAGTTTAGTCACTTGCACCACTTATGCCATCCATATGGTCTCAATACCTTCCTCTCTCAAGGCCTTGTCCTTTAAACAGTTCCTAATGTGGAACTGGTGGGCAGAATGTACCTTCCAAGCACAGGCAGGGGCATTAGGAGCCCTTAGATACTAGCCCTGGTCCAGCTCTTGGGTTAACTGGTGGTCGTGTACTCTCAATGACCTCCTCTAATGATGCTACTGAACTCCACTAAAAAATGTTTAAAAGGATACATTTTATGTTGTGTATATTTTACCAAAGTGAAAAAATTAAAGATCTTATACTTTTTAAAAAAATATTTTTATTTATTTATTTTTTAGAGAGGGAAGGGAGGGAGAAAGAGAGAGAGAGAGAGAGAAACATCAATGTGCGGTTGCTGGGGGCCGTGGCCTGCAACCCAAGCATGTGCCCTGACTGGGAATCAAACCTGGGATGCTTTGGTTCGCAGCCCGCGCTCAATCCACTGAGCTACGCCAGCCAGGGCAAGACCTTATATCTTTTACAAGCTGGCAAAGTATATATTGTTTAAAATTAATCATAGTATGATTTGGGGTGGGGAGGTTCAAATGACCAATATTCTCTGTTAATATTCATTAAATGTCACATGATAAATGGATCACCTAAAAGAATGCAGGAATAGGACTTGTCCTTTTTTCCCTGTAATACTTGTATAACTTGCTGTTCTCATTGAGCAACCAGATCTCCATTGTTTGGGGGAACACTTTTAGCCTTGAACTACCCATATGCTGTTCCAAATAAAGTAATTGCCCCTGGGAAGAGTGTTGGAGCTCTATATTCTTACACTTTGCCTCCCTGAGCAAAACTATCACTGATCCAGAGCTGGAGGCACAAAATGTGGTCCAGTTTTCTTGGGGTGATACCTCTGCTTCACAAGCAGGGTACTAGGTTGAGGTATGGTCCTCTGATCCTCTGGCCTTTGTGTTTTAATTCTTCAAGCCAATGAGTAAGTTGGGGTGCTGGTAATTGGAACCCCAGTACTGTGCCCTGCCAAGGCTGGAGTGAAGATCTTCCCTAGAAGTGGGGCTGGGTGGAAGGAGATATCCCCAGGTCTTTCTGCCTAGAGCTTCTACAACACTAAGCTGCTGAGATTGAGAAATGTTAGTTGTCTGTCTCTCAGGAGGAGATATTGTCCTGAACAGGGACCTGGAAGGAGAGAGAAGCCTGTCTTCCATCATACTTAGCTGGGAGGGGGATGTACGGAGGGACTGTTTCAAACACCACACTTTCACTGTACCTATTAAGATTTGGTAGTTTTTTCTTGAAAATATATATTTTTAATTTGATGCATCCCTTTAGAACAGTTTTCAGAGATTTTAAATGGGTTCATCAGTTATGTATACATATAAAGGGTCTGACAGAAGTAATGTCTGCTTGAATGTGGTTGGTAACATAATAACATGGGTATAATAATTTATAGTTTTAATTAAAACATTTCACCTAAAATGTCCAATGATATGCTTGAGTATGCTTGAGTGTGATATTCTTATTTTACAGAATTACATGCTTATGATTTTGTAATAAAATACTTTGTAATAAAAAGGGGTATTATTTGTGCTGGACTCTGTATGTATGCGTGTGTGTGTGTGTGTGTGTGTGTGTGTACATATCCCCACCAGTTACGGTTCTTTCACTGGAGAACAGATCCACAAAGTTCCTCTTCTCATCATATTTAAATACTTAATAAATTAATCTTTAAATTTGTGTTTTGTGTGAACCTCAGTGGCTCAATGGAGGATGTTACAGGGCTTGAAGCCTTGACTAAGATTACCTTATCTCTTGTCACCTCCTGGCTTTTCTGGGAGAGCATCACTCCTACTCTTGGTGTTCTGTGCCCCACAAACCCTCTCCCTTCCCACAGCTAACCAGCAAACACTGTTGCCTTCCACCCTGTGGAAGATGGACCTGAACAGAGGCACACAGAAGGTTGGGGACAAGTGTTTGTTCCCCATGTCATTGTGGAACAGAGTATGACAATGTTTATCTATGTCCCAGGCTGGCAGTGTCACAGCTCATTTAAAGTCAAGTTGGAGGGGACAAGCCCTTTCTGCACCCTTAATTCAAGTAAGAACTCAGTATGTCCCAGCATGGATGGTGAAATCCCTTTGGGATTGTTCATCTGCAACCCATGGGAAGCAAGATGTCAAGCATGACTTCCCTACTCTCAAAAGTCTCATTGGTTTGGATGCTGGTGGCAGATGGAGCAGGCAGCCACTAGGCCATGTATGTTCCCAGACTCAGGCCTGGCTCCAGGCATTCATGAGGGTTTATGCTGGCCTTGTCAATATTCCCTTACAGGAAGAAGTGACATTAAGTGGAAGGAAAAGGAAAAAAATACCACTATGGCAATTTGAGAGACAGACCATGGAGGGAAACACTTTTATATTTTAATACTATTAACAGAACTTTTTTCCAATTTTATTTTTCTTGACCTAGAGGCCCCACACTTTCATTTTACAATGGATGCTGCAAATTGTGTTGTTGTGCCTGTCTTTAGACCTTGGCATAGGTTGTTCCCTCTGCTTAGATCTGCACTTTCCTCCCTTCCCCATTCACCATGTGTTCACTCCTCTTCATTCTTAGGTCTTGGATTTCAAATCACTTCTGAGAATTTTTCTTTCCAGTTTGGATTAAGTACAGACAAATGCTCCAATACAGTCTTTCCTTCCTAGATATCTCTACCTGCATTCAAGAATTTATTTGCTCACTTATATCCCATCAAAACTCTTAAGGGCAGAGAGTGTTTTCCTGTTTATCATTGTATCTCCACGTTCTCATACTGTGCTAAGCATCACAGGTTTAATACATTGTCACTTAATAATGATTAAATAGACAAAGAAGATTGTCAGATGTGATGTTTGGGCTGATTTTTGAAAGAAGACAAAGAGATGATAGGAGATTTGGTGTGAAGAATGTGCAAAGGCGTAGAACAGGTATGTCGTAGTCAGTGTATCCAGGAACAGCCAACTGTTCTGTGGGATTGAAAAGCAAAACAGAAGTTGATGTGCACAGAGATACCTTTTGCATGGTGTTAGTAGCATCGGACCCCCCAAAATAGAATTGGATCCCGCATGAAAGGTAATGTGGAGCCACTGGCAGGACTTATGATGTGAAATTAGTACATCTTAGGGAGGTCACTCTGAGACTAATGAGAGAAACGCTGGCTACTGCAGCCACTTGGGGGAGAAAAATGAGGGCCTCGGGGCACTGGAGGTACTGAAGACACTGGCTGCCTTTTGTAACACAACTTCTATGGGCAAACACAATGTGAGTTAAAACAACTAAATTAGAAGTGGGATTTGGGACATAATGTATTTGTAAATTAGAGTCATTCTATATTTGGATGTTTAGTTGAATACTAGGATTTGCATTGTAAATAATATAAACATGCAAGAGTTAAAAGAATACTACTACTACTACTACTACTACTAATAATAATAATAATGCCACATGCAACGACTCAGCAAAAAGGGGTTTAGAAAGTACCCTCTACCTCAGTCCTCAGCTTCTCTCTCTCTCTCTGGATTGATGCCTATATAAAGGAAATCACATGCATGTCTCAGTTTTTTTTTTCCTGTTTGGTGCCCATATTCATGGGGGAATAGAAATATTTTCATGTGCTTTCTTTGCAGTGGGATTATCCCCTGTGTTCTGAAAACATTTGACCACTGTATTGAGCCAAGTAACCTATATAAATCCATAGACTTATCTTACTGAACTATACCATCACCACCACCACTGTTGTAGATAAGCAAGTGTGTGTATACACATGCACATGCATGCACGCACATCACTTGCTTCAGCAACAATGACTATATTCAGTCTTTCAATTTGCTAAGGTTTCTGAAACCTCTGAGTCTCTGCCCATGATGTTCCACCTGATAGAATTTTTTCCCTCTTCTGCCCATATGTTCATCTTTCTGGCTAATCCTCACCCATTCCTTTAAAATCAGCTCGCTTGATGCCAACTCTTTCTCAAGAGCATCTTCACAGCCCTCAAGCTGGTCTCAAGAGATGCTCCTTTGTAGTTTCACCATACAGCACTGAAAGGACTGACATCCTTCCACACATCCTCCTCTCTGTCTAAGCACCTTGAAAGTCAGAGCTGCTCAGTGCCTTTTCAGCTGTTCAGCATTCTCATGCTGAAGAATGAGAGGCTATGACCAAAGGTTAAGGAAAACTCTCAAAGTGTTCTTGGAATGAAGGAATAGAAGGTCCACAAGAAGAAAAAATATGTAAAATAAATAATGTGCTTGGGATAACCTACTATATTTCTATGCCCTTATCAGGAAAAATAGACTTGATTACACAAGTAAAATCACTACTTGCTAGAATCGATGGGCCAGATACAGTTTTATTCCCCAGAATTGAGTGTTAAATCTTGTTGTAAGGAAAGGAAGGGGCAGCCTTATCTGCTGGTCATATTTATTGACAGGTATTTGCAGGGATATTCTTATGACTTATTATTGATCAGATGCTTCTTTTGAGCAAGCAGTACTCACCCTAAGAGGCCACTAATATCCTGTGAGTTCAAAGCTGAAGGTAGGTTCACATATCCAAGATTAAGAAGGAAATGAGCTTTCTCTGTTCCTCCATATTGTATGCTCATTATACTCACAAATGATTCATTTTTCACAACCACCTGTGGAAAATCAATGGTGAAGTAATAGAATCTCTCTGTTAAAGCCATATCCACATGTGATTGTCAGGGAGAAAAGCAGTGCAGGATAATTTACTTAGAGGAGGGAGAATTGAAAATCATAGAACACTCTTCAGATTCAGCCTATATGGCATTATTTCCTCCAGCACAAACACCTTGAGGCTGTTTCTACCATGCAGAAACCAGTCTATCAAACTGGCCCTTTATGACCTGGTTGAAATACCTGTCATGCAGAGGTCACATTTTATTGCACAGTATTGTCATTCAGATACCTCAGCACACTGTGCTGCTCACCATTGTAGATTGTCCCTTTTTGGGCAAAAAAAAAAAACCAAAATGATATTTCTGATTTTTTTCTTTCCCACCATCAAGATTCCCCTGTCATTCCACTGCATTCTCCAGGGATTTTTTCTTATCGCTTTTGAGTTCGCAGATAATATGTTTTTGGAAAGAGACCTGTAAATCTTCACATTTCACTTTAGCATCAAACTGATGTTACATAGCAAGAGAAAAATCTACATTATATCATATGAAGGGAAATTAAAATGAGTGCTTCATGCAACCTTCTATAAAATGGATTTATCCTCCCTGTGGGGAACAAGTTAACCAAATAGACCTGAATAGGTGCTTAAATGGAAAACATCACAAGCAGTACTCAACCATGTATTGGATGCGGGATTGGAGGAGGTGAAAACTGCTGAATCTAAGTAGCAATTTCCAACCAAGGACTTACAGGTGAATGATCTTTCAAAGAAAAATGATTACACATAGATAGAGAACTAGGTATTTAACTCCAAACAAGGCTGCCTTAAACTTTCTCCTTGAAGTGGAATAATATCTGGGTGAAAAATGATTTTGAGAAATACTCCCATGGGATAATATTAAAATCCTTCTGAAACTTCTGTGACAACTAAATATAGTCTCAGTGGATTTGGGGAACTTACCCCAAGTCTGTTTTTATCTCACAAAATACGTGTTTTAGCATTCATATCATAACCCAAAGTTCAGTGTTTTGCCCTTAAACTAAGGAAAATAACCATTACCTTCAGATGTTACACACAGAAAAGGCACATTGCCCTTCTCTTAAAGCGGCTACAGGCATACCTGTTCTATCCCTGTTTTATTGCACTTCACGGGTATTGTGTTTAAAAACAACAACAACAAACAAACTGAATGTTTCTGGCAATACTGTCTCAAGCAAGCCTAGAAGTGCCATTTTCCAGCAGTGTTTTCTCACTTCATGTCTCTGTATTTCTCATAATAAGTCCATTTTGTTCATTATTATTATATTTTTATGGTGAGCTGTTACTGTTGTAAATGGTTCATGGTGCACAAATCAGCACTTATATAAGATGGTAAACTTAATAAAAGTGTATGTTCTCTCTGTTCCACTGATAATCCATTCCCCCATTTCTCTCCTTCCACTAGATGACTCATATTCCCTGAGACACAACTATTTTGCAATCAGACCAGTTAATAACCCTACAATGGTCTCTAAGTGTCAAAGTGAAAGGAAGAGCCACATGTCTCACATTTTAAATAAAAAGCTAGAAATGATTAAAGTTCATGAGGAAGGCATGTGGAAAGCCAAGATAGGTGGAAAGCTAGGCTTATTGTAACAAATAGTTAGCTAAGTTGAAAAGCCAAGGAAAAGTCCTTGAGACAAATGAAAAGTGCCACTTCAGTGAACACACAAATGATAATAAATCAAAACAGCTTCACTGATGGTATGGAGAAAATTTGGGGGGTCTGGATAGAAGATCAAGCCAGTTACAACATTCCTTTAAGCCAAAGCCTAACCTAGAACAAGACCCTAAATCTTTTCAATGCTACAAAGGTGGAGAGAGGTGGCGATGCTTCAGAAGAAAGGTTTGAAGTTGTCAGAGGTTGGTTTATGAGGTTTAAGGAAAAAAATCCATTTCTATAACAAAAGTGCAAAGTGAAAGAGCAAGTGCTGATATAGAAGCTTACAGCAAGTTATCCAGAAGGTCAAGCTAAAGTAATTAATGAAGGTGGCTGCATTAAACAACATATTTACCACGTCAATGAAGCAGCATTCTTTTGGAAGAAGATACCATAAAGGACTTTCATAGCTATGAGGAGAAGTCAATGCCTGGCTTCAAAGCTTCAAAGGACAGGATGGCTTTCTTGTTAGGGACTAAAGCAGCTTGTGACTTTAAGTTGAAGCCAATGCTCACTTACCATTCCAAAAACCCTGGAATCCTTTAGAATTATGCTAAATAGACTGTGTCTATTCTATATAAATAGAACAACAAAGTCTGGAGTGACCACGTATCTCTTTACAACATGGTTAACTGAATGTTTTAAGCCCACTGTTAAGATCTACTACTTAGAAAAACAGTTTCTTTCAAAATATTACTGCACATTGACAATATACCTGGGCATCCAAGAGCTCTGATGAAGTCATACAATGAGAATAATGTAGTTTTCATGCCTGCCAAACACAACATTCATTCTGAAGCCCTTGGATCAGGGGATGATTTTAGCTTTAAAGTCTTATTATTTAAGAAAGATATTTTATATGACCATAGCTGCCAGAGACAGTAACTCCTCTGATGGATCTGGAAAAAGTAAATGAAAAACTTCTGGAAAAAATTCACCATTGTATATGCCATTAAGAACATTTATGATTCATAAAAAGAGGTCAACATATCAACATTAATAGTAGTTTGGAAGAAGTTGATTTCATCTCTCACACATGACTTTGAAGGATTTAAGGCTTCAGTGGAGGAAGTAACTACAGATGTGATTTAATTAAATTGTAATCTCATGATAAAATTTTAATAGATGATGAGTTGCTTCTTATGGATGAGCAAAGAAAGTAGTTTCTAAGATAGAAATTATTCCTGGTGAAGATGTTGTGGAGATTGTTGAAGTGAAAACAAAAGATTTAGTATATTACATAAACTTAGTTGATAAAACAGTGATAGGGTTGTAGAGAACTGATTCCAATTTTGAAAAACATTCTACTGTGGGTAAAATGCTATCAAACAGCCTCCCATGCTATAGAGAAATTGAAAGGAAAAGTCAGTTGATGTTGATGTTGTCAGTTGATGTCAGTTGATTCATTGTCTCATTTTAGAAAATTACCACAGCCACCCCAGCCTTCAGCAACCACCACCCTGATCAGTCAACAGCCATCAACTTCGAGTCAGGACACTCCATCTGCAAAAAGATTATGACTCACTGAAGGCTCAAATGATGGTTAGTATTTTTTAACAATGAAGTATTTTTGCACTTGATCTTAGCCAAAAGATCACAACAATAAAGTATTTTTAAACTAAGGTATATACTCTTTTTAGACATAATGATATGCATACAAATAGACCACAGTGTAGTATAAATATCACTTTTATATGCACTGGGGAACCAAAAATTTCCTGTGACTCACTTTATTGTGCTATTCACTTTATTGTGGTGGTCTGGAACTGAACGTGCAATATCCCCAAGGTACGCTTGTAGTCCAGGCATTAGTAAAGTTGTGTACCGCTACATAGGAGCCAAACATTCTGCCAAACATTAATAAACCTGCCAGCCTTTGCAAGACTATAAGTATATAAAACTTTTTCCAGCAAGCATTCTGGATGCAATTTAAGTTACTGCAGGATTTGGATTTTTTCCCTTATCTCATATGGGATATGTGCTGTGGCAAAATCCTACAGTCTCCTTCCAGTCCACTGGCTCCCCACTCTTAGCAAGCTCAAATAACTTCTCTGGAAAAAGCTTAAGTTTTCCTTAAGCCTAAACAGCCATCCAAGAGAGTCATCAGGAAAAGGTTAACATGAGAATGTTGACCTTTGAAGAGCTTTCTAAAGTCCCATACCTTACTCTGTCACCTGTTCTAAGTGTTCATGGTTAAAACTGGTAAGTCCACATATTTTTGCCAATCTGAGTTAAAAAGATGGTCTGTGTGGCTACAAGTCCTGACAAGATGCCAGAAATGTCACTCTTCCTTGGAAGGTTACTTGTTACTTAACAAGACTGCCTAACTGTCATGCTTCCAACAGCCTCAATAATTTAGATTATCATGGTTATTATTTCAGCTCCTGTGATAAAGTTGATAGCATGAATCCCAAAGGGAATTTGATCCAGTCCTCTGTTTTCAGAACAAAAAGTTATGTTAGCTTTAATTAATAGAGAGATTGAGATCATTTAGCCAAAGCAGATGACATGATAATTAGAATTAAAAGTCTCATTTTTTGTCATATTATTGCATGCCAGGCACTTTGAGGTACTTGATATTATATATCTCCCATTTTAAATAAGGAGACTGAGGTTTAGGAAAAGTACATTACTTCTCCATGGTCACATAAACTGAAAACTGGAAGTTCAGATCATAAATTCAGGCAGGCAGGCATCAAAGTTGCCTCCATATATACATTGTTTATTTTGTTCAGCAGCCCCAATCCCTACCCTCACCATCTGGAGAGATCACCTTTAATCTTCAGGAATGATTTTCTTTCCTCTTTCACTGCAACAATGTGCTTTTAATGGGGGCTTCCGATCACTATTGTGCACCTTTCTAGACACAAAGATGTGGACTGTGCTAGGAAGTCAGAGACCTTCTCTGGGATTTGGGCTCTGCTCAGCACTATTCTGATGGTGAAGCTGTAAGTGCAAGGCCGTTGGAGCCAAGCTAAAGAACTTGTGGAAGACGCTGGTTTACAGAAGATAAAGAAGACCACTGTAGAAAAACAGTCTGGCAAACACACCCACAGTTCCCACTGTCTCTGTGGCCTGGATGCACCACTGCCCACTTTCCCTTTAGTCCCTGGAGTTGGTCAAGTACCCTTCAAGCCTAATTTTTTTCAAGTTGAATTTCTAGTATAGTCCCTCCCTAGGATATTTAAGTGAAAAAACTATGGATTTTTTTATTGTTTTGTTTTAATCTAATTATAGTGTTTGGCATTAGAAATTCCAAATAAAAACATGAAAAATAAAATAAAATGAAAAGTTGCCCAGAATACTGACCCCTGCCTCTTCTTTCTTGAATGAATATTCTTGGTAAAGTCATATGTTAAATACACTAATAATCTGAGCAAAACAATTACTTCTAAATTGAAATGGGAAAGTAGACTTTACAAAGGAAGATCAGAATTACATTTTTTATTCTTTCAGCAGGTCTTCATAGAAGATAAGGGAAGTTTTCAAGATAGCTTTCAAGAAAGCAGAAGAAGTAATTGGTTAAAGCAGGGCTGTAAAACTCATTTTCACCAGATGCCACATCAGCTTCATGGTTGCTTTCAAAGGGACAAATGTAACTTTAGGACTGTATACCTGTAACTGCTCCTTAACTGTTTAGTGAGAGCTCCGTGCTGCCGCCTGGTAGAAACAAGATGCTGAGCCAGATATTCCTTTCCCCAATTTAGCAAATAAGGTGCTAGCTAACACATAGTAGTAATCCTATTGTGATATATAAATGTATCATATTAACACATAGTACTGATTAAACCTATACAATGTTACATGCCAATTATATCTCAATTAAAAACATATTAGAAAAAAGAAAACTGTGACCTGGCCAGTGGCTTTGTTGGTTGGAGCATTGTCCCATAAACTGAAAGATCATGGGGTTGATGTCCAGTCAATGCACATACCTAGGTTATAGTTTCAGTCCCCATTCAGGGTGCACGCAAGGAGCAACTAACCAATGTTTTGCTCTCACATTCCTGTTTTTATCCCCTTCTCTAACTCTCAATCAATGACTATGTCCTTAGGTGAGGAGGAAAAAATAAAATAAAATAATAAAATAAAATAAAATAAAATAAAGGAGAAAAGGAAAGCTGAAAGACAGCCTTTGAAAGAATGGCCTATGTGTGTCTTTCTAGTCAATAAAGGGAATGGGTGGCAACAAGGCAATAGAAGTTCATGGCTCATGGGTTTAACAAAGTACTTCAAATTGTTCAGTATTAGGAACTGTAGTAAAAAAATAAGAAAGCAAAAAATGGAAGTTAATTTATTTAACTGAAGTGATTCATTAACATAAATTTTCTTGATTCACATCATAGGAAATGAAGAAGTCAAAAATAATGAAACATTAAATAACATAATAAAACAATACACATAAAGCATCATTTTCAGAAGTACCAAAGCTATGGAAAAGGAGGGATATTTAACTTAAAGTTTATTTAAATTTGGTAGGTGAACCACTAAAAAAATGGGTTTCTGCGAGTTTCTATATGGGATCATAATTCTGTTTCCTGTACTAATCCTGGATGCCCATTAGGAAAGCTTTGATTAAAGCATTATTATGAAACTCCAGCTTTCTTTGACCAAAAGAAACCTCTGTACAGACTGAACAGTAATTTTCCAAATTCAGTCATATGTAAAGCTATAGCACATTAACTCCTCCCAGGATAACTCCATGCTAGACCCTATGAAACTCGGCAAAACCTGTACATGGTCTCATTGCCTCCTCACTCACATCTCATTCACCTTTTGACTGGTTCACCATGACAGGAGCAGTTTTATCTCTTCCAAGACTCAAGATTCAGCTTTGGTATATTCTCTGCTTGTTGCAAGTCATGGGGACAATTTCTAAGGCAAATTGTATTGGCAAATTCTCTTCAACTACCTACATGTAATTTATTATTTATGTTGCTGTCTCTTTTGTTATTGTTGCAGTTTTAGCACTTCCTATAAGATGAAGGAAAACCTTGATTGGCATTGGCCAGATATTTTCATTAGATATTACTTTTGTTCTAAACACCTCATGTAAAGTTGCTAGATTTAGGAAATATTAAATTCATTTCTCATGTGTTAGAAAGATGATTAAATAAGTAATAGATAATTCTGGGACAGAATTTTAAAAATCAGCACTATGTGAATTGTTTATAATTTACTACTTTCTTGCTTATCACTCAAAAAGAACTAGTGGCCCCTAAATTACCCCCATTGCCTGGAACCTCTCCCCTTTCAATCTGTTAAATTAAATTTCATCAAGTAAAAATCATTACTAAAAGTAAAAAATAAATAAAAGTTTAAAATGTTCCCTAAATCAAAATTTCTAATAAACCCACCATATACAAGCAAGTAAGTTTATATGGAAAAATGAAAAATCAACACTTGGTTGCTGTGAGGATATAGCTGAAGTATAACAAACACTGAGTTAGTAATAACAATTCAGAGCAGCCAATTTTGAAAAACTTATGATATTCCACATATATCATATTTTTTAACACACACTTATTAACAAAACCTGTTTCCTAGCTCTCATGTCATTACTTTTAATGACCACCACAGTCAAGCATTTCCTATGCCTGCACTACAGCAGGATGTGAAGTGCCAGTAATTTCCTAAACTGTAATAATTTCAGAGCACTGCATGGAGAGTAATGAGGGGCTTCATTCAGTGTCGTGGTGACTGCTTGCCTCTCTTGGATTGTACAGAAACCTAAGCTACAGAAATTATATGGAATGTAGTGAAAAAGTGACCTGCATTGGGAGGACTCTGAAACAGGTCTGTCATTACCATAATGGAGGAACACAGTAAAAATCATTTAATCCCTTTCAGCCTCTTCTACCTTGTCATTTTCAGAAGATGGAAATATAAAGGGAAGAGAAGTAAATAACAAGGTAATGGAGAGAGAAAGAAAAAAACTGTAAATTTGACTGAATAATGCCCCACCCCCCGCAAAATGTCAAGATCAAATCCCTGGAACCTGTACATGTTAACTTCACTTGGCAAAATCAGCGGTGCAAATATGATTAAATTTAGTATTTTGAGATGGACATATTATCTTGGATTGTCCAGGCAAGCCCAAATGTAATCACAAGTGACCATGGAGAACAGACCAAAGTAATGACCAAAAAATTCCAACAGCCACCAAAAGCCAGAAGAAACAAGAAACAGTTTCTCCTCTAGTGCCTTTGGAAAGATCACAGCTCTGTAGACACCTCAATTTTGGCCCAGGGAAGTTGATTTTGGACTTCTTGTCTCCAGAACTGTGAAAAAATAAATTTGTATTGGACTAAGTTACACAGTTTGTAGTAATTTGTTACAGTAGCAATAGGAAGCTAATACAACAAGGAAGGTATAAAAATGTGTAAATATTAGTATTATTTATGTATTATTTGCTTGATGAGGATGCCATAACAAAGTACCATAGACTGGTGGCTTATACAATAAAAATTTATTTTCTCTTGCTTGCTGAGGCTAGAAGTCAAAGATCGAGTTGTCAGCAGATTTGGTTTCTTCAGAGGGCTCGCTCTTTGCCTTGCAGATGGCCACTTTCTTGCTGTGTCCTCACATGATCATTCCTTTGTGCACGTAGTTCCCTGGAATCTCTCTTTGTGTCCAAATTTCCTCTTTTTATAAAAATGCCACTCAGATTGAATTAGAGCCTACACTAAGGACCTCATTTCAACTCAATCACCACTTTAAGGGGCCTATCACCAGACACAGTCACATTCTAAGACACTAAGGTTAGGACTTCAACATAATGGATTTTGGCAAGACACAGTTTAGCTATTAACAACATGCAAAAGTCATATATATTTTTCTGTTTCTTTCAATATCTCCATGAATAAAAACAAGATATGTTCTATCCATTCATGCAGCAAACATGTATTAAGCACTTACTTTATGCCAAGTGGCATGCTTTGTGTGGAAATAATATGATAAACATGACATCATACTTCCACTCAAAGTTTTCAAAGCATAGTTAGAATAATAGGTAAGATGATCAATGCAACAGAGTGATGTGTTCTAAGTGCAATTATCACTTGGCAGAGGATTCAGCTGTGTCTGAGGTTTGATGACAGTGGAGAATAAACACTATTAAAAAGAGAATTATTAAGCTAAATCAAGAAGAGGATTAAGATTTCACCCATGGAAGAGTTAAGGAATGGTGATCCTCTGAGAAAGAACAGGTGCCAAATATGGAAAATCAGAACATGCAGAACTTTAAGCAGTTCAATAAAAGCTAGATTCTTGTATTCAGAAGAGATATATAGTAAGAGATGAAGTGGAAGTCTGTAATCTGAGCTATTTGAGTTTCCTTGCAAGTAATTATTGACAAGTGAAAATATTAGCAAGGAACTGATATGATTAGATTTTTTTCTTAACTAGATAGTATGGAAGATGAAGCAGGAAAAAGAAGAACTGAAAAGAAGTAAGATGAATGCAGTAAAAAAGTAAAGAGGCCAAGGGAGAAATGATCAGGGCTTCCATTAGGGCAGATTCAGCAAGATTTAAGTAACAGAATGGATGTGAGAAATGCAAAGAAACATAATTGACTGAATTTAGAACCTGATATAGAATAAGGAGAAGGAGGTGAACAGAATGAATTCAACTTTCCTTGGATGATAATATCCTCAATTATAATAGGAAACATTGTCTTGGAGCAAAATTTTGATGTAACTAAACAACTCAAATATAGGCATGTTGAGTTTAATGAACTTATAGACTATGTAAGGGGATGTGTCAGCCAGGAGCCATATCTGATAGAGATTTACATTTAAGAGTCATTGACATATAAATGGCAATCAATACATTGTTGTACACAAAGCCTGTGGATTAGAAGTTGCAGTATAAGAATGAATGGAGCATATTCCAAGGAATTCCAGGGAAATCGACTCTTCAGATATAAATAGTGTAAACTCAAAAGCAATTGGAGGAGCTGGAAAAGAACTGGAGTGAAAATGATACTAAACAATCAAGTTCAGTAATGTTCCAGAAGGGGATGGGTTCTGGAGTCAAATGCAGAGTAAAGTCAGGAAATATGACAGCTGGGTTCACTGGATTGAGAATTAGGATACCACTGATAATATTGGTAAGAGCAGTATCAATGGAGTGATAAGGGTAAAAATAATTACAGTGAGAATAAAAAATAGGAAAAGATTCATTTTTACATCTAGCTTTTAAAGGTTTTTGTTATAAACTAATCCATAGATACAATATATTATAAAACATTTATGCATTACATCATAGTTATAAAAAAGTAAACTTAAAATCCCTTTTTTATGCTTTTGTCTACATTTTCTTCAGATGTAACCAATGTCAACAAATTTGTGAGTAACTTTCTATTTTATTTATTGTATCTTCGTTTTAATATGTGTATTAAGCATATATTTATTTTTAAAGAAAAACACACTATCAAAAATCCATATAAATGATTGACAGACTTTGCCTTATTAAAATAGACATTTGTATGAAAAAATAACTCAAAGTTTGAAGATAAAAGACTAGAAGACAACATTTTTATTGTACTCAAAACACAGGGATGCATATCCAGAATATACAATACTTACAAATTACATGGAAAAGTTAAACAATCCAATAGAAAGATCACAAAAAATATAAATATGAAATTCAAAAAAATCAAATACACGTTAGATTACCATATGAAATATATTTTAACCTCATTGATTATCAGGGAAATTCAAAATCAAAGAAGAGTGAAATATTTTTTCACCTTTAAGATTTACAATAACGTTGTGCCCTGGCTGGTGTGGCTCAATGGACTGAGCACCAGCTTGTGAACTGAAAGGTTGCTGGTTTGATTCCCAGTGAGGGTACTTGGCTGGATTATAGACCAGGTCCCCAGTAGGGAGCATATGAGAGGCAATTATTTGATGTTTCTCTCCTTTTCTTTCTTTCTTCCTTCCCCTCTCTCTAAAAATAAAATAAATGAAATCTTTACACAAAAGATGTACGATAATGTAAAACTTTTATTATCAATTATTGATGAGGCTGTAAGGAAAAGGGTACTCTCATATATTGTTATTGGGAAATTTTTAAAACACAATTTTTGCAATATCTATCAAAATGTTAAACTCACATATATTTTGACTCAGCAATTTATCCTTCGAAAAATACACACATATACAAAGACATAAGTACTAGGATGTTCACTGCTGCATTATTTGTAATGACAAAAAAGAAAAAGAAAAGAGTATCTAGATGTCTATCAAAAACAAAAATGTTACACACATGCACATGACTAATTCCACTGGTATTAAAATGATAAGGAAATATTGTTAACAATTCTATGCCCATAAATTTCAAAACTTAGATGAAAGAGACCCATTCCCTGAAAGTCACAAAGTACCAAAAGCTACTCAAGGGTAATAGGTAACCTGAATAGTCCCAAATCTATTAAAGAAATTTTATATGTAATATAAACCCATGCAATTTGAGTAGTTTCACTGTAGAATCATTACCAAAATTCAAGGGAGAAATAAGACCATTTTTCTACAACCTTTTCCAGGAAACAAGAGAACACTTCCAAACTCATTTTATGAAGTTGTCAGTACCTTAATAACCAAACCAAACAATTGTATTGAAACAAAATGCAACTATATACCAGTATCTCTTATTTATATAGATGCAAAAACCCATAAGAAAATATCATCAAATTGAACCTATCAATATAAAAAGATGGAAATATCTCACAACCAAGCAGTGTTCATCATAAGGATTCAAGACTGTATTAAAATAAATAAATAAATAAATAAATAATCCAGTATATTAACACACTAAACTAAAAATACAATCATATTAATACATATGGGAAATCATTTGACAAAATTCCATATCCATCCTGATAAAAGTGTTCAAAAAGTAGAACAGAAAACAGTTTTTTTAGCTTAACTGAAGGATTCTATAAAAACAAAGAAGCAAACAAACAAATAAAACCCTACAGCTAGCATTATATAACTATAATGCAATTGAATGTTTTCACCTTAAGATTAAAAATAAGTCATTGCCTTCTCTGACCACTGCTATGTAATATTTATTCAAAGTACTCTCCAGAATAGTAAGGTAAGAAAAATAAATATAAGATGTGCAGATTGGGAAAGAAGAAATAAAACTTTCCTATCCTTAAATAACATGATTGTCCCTGTAGAAACCCCCCCAAAGAACTCCTATAACTAGTAAGTGAGTTTAACAAGGCCACATGATATGAGGTCAATAGACAAGAGTAAATTGTATTTCTATAAACCAGCATATAATAATTGGAAATTGATATTTGAAAAAATGATAATACTATTTATACTTGCACCCTTAAAGTGAAGCACTTGGGTACAAATCTAACAAAATATGTGCAGAATCTATATGTGAAAAACTCCTGATTAAAAACATCCAAAATTTAACTAAAAATAATTGTACACACATTATTTATATATGTTACATATATGTAATATATAAAGTATACCTGAATCTATAAAGATATAATACATAAATTTTGAATAGATAGATAAATAAATAAATAGGAACAATATGAATCTTCTTTACAGAACATTTTCAAATAATTTGTGTAGATACTTCCCAGGAAATGTATCTAAATTCTAACTACCCTTGAGTGTGGGCTGGACTTAGTGACGTGATTCCAACGAAAAGGGAAAGGATGGGAGTTAGGGTAACTTTGCAGTGGAGAAAACTGGCAAATGCTTATTTGGTCCAAGACCAAAGTTAAAATCTCCAATGATAAGTCATTTTGACAGTATGCACACATTTATGTAATGTCATTGGAATGCTATTTCACTTCTTTGGTATTTTTTACAAAAACCCATACCAGTCTAATTATGAGAAATCATCACATAAAGTCAAACTGAGGAACAATCTACTACTGCTCCTCAAAACTGTCAAGGTTATGGAAAATGAGAAAAATCTCAGAAACTGTCATAGTCAGGAGGAGACTGAGACTAAAGGTAATGTATCCCGGATTAGATCCTGGGATAGAAAAATATTTCATTAGTAGAAAACTAATGAAATATCTAATTTAGTTATTATTAATATGCCAGTGTTGATTTCTTAGTTTTGACAAATGTATCATTGTTTTTTAAGATCTTAACAATAGGAGAAACTAGGTTGTGGGGTATATAGAAACACTCTGCAATAAGTCTAAAATTATTTAAAAATAAAGCTTTTTGCTAAGTGAAATAAACCAGTCAGAGAAAAACAAATACCATGTGATTTCACTCATATGTGGAATGTAATGAACAAACGAAACTAATAAGCAAAATAGAGACAGACTCATGGGTGGAGAGCAGGCTGACAGCTCTGGGTGGGGGGACAGTAGTTGGGAGTAAAGAATTCTGGAAAAAAAAGAACTCATGGACATGGACAACAGTGTGGTAATGATTAGGGAAGGTGGTAGACAGAGGTGGGAGAGGGTATGAGGGGGATAAATGGTAATGGAAAAAATACAATAAAATAAAATAAAAAACAAAAAAGCAAAATAAAGCTTTATTTAAAAAATTCTAACTTTCAAACCTAAAAATAGTCCCTAAGATATTTTAGCGTGCACACGCGCATGCACACACACACACACACACACCATATACACATGCTATACACACAGAGATACATGGATTGCTGGGCCCCAGGAGGCTGCCCTAATAATTATTCTGACAGGGCATTTTTCCTAATGGTTTTCATCTGCCTCATCTGGCAGTACAGGGCTTAGAGTTCATCACACAAAATTTTGGCCTCTTGTCTACATATTCATAGGATTCATACAAGGAGCCAGGAAGTCATGGTTTGGGCGGATACTGAGGTTCACCCTACTGCTGGACATGGTGCTATACATCTGTTTCTTGTTTCACCTGTAAAGTAATTAAACTCTGTACAAACCCTGGGGTAACAGAGGTTTTGAGGGCCAAACTTTCTGGCCATCTGTGTTGTCTGAGAATTATTGAGAGACAGATTGTGGTTGGAAAACATGCCCCATTCTCCAAACAGGCATTTATCAATCAGCAAATTTAGTGATTTCAAACTCTCCACTGAGCAAACATCACAGCTAATTTTCCATGGTTGGTAGACATTTTTTGTTTCCAGCACAGGCTCAAAAATACTTTGGGAAATGTTTTTACATGCCATCCTGCCAAATCCCCCAATAGACAAGTATGTTCTCTTCTTACTCACTCCCAAACTATGTTTCAAAGCCAGGACCAGAAGACAGACTGCAGCCTCCAAAGAAAGAAAAGTTCAACTACTGAAGATGCTCTCCGCAGATTATTATGCTAAGTAAAAAACACTCAGGGAAAGACAAATACCATATGATCTCATTTATAGGTAGAATCTAATGAACAAAGAAACTGATGAACCAAATAGAAACAGAAGCATGGATATATGGAACAGACTGACAGCTGACGGGGGTGGGTGGATGAAAGAAAGATGGTGAAGGGATTAGCCAAATAACATACATGCATAACCTATAGACACAGACAATAGAGTGGTGGTGGCTAGAGGCAAGGGGGAGCAGGAGCTGTGAGGAGTGGGGGGACAAAAGGGAAAAAAATGGAGACATCTGTAATAGTGTCAACAATAAAAATAAAGTTAAAAAAAAAGAACCTTAAGACCTAAGCCAACTTGCTCATGGATATTTATTAAGTTCTCTTAATTTTATGTTTTACTTCTCTAAGTAGTTTTATGCATTTAATTACATTTTCAATGATACTTGACATATAATATTATATTACATCTGCTGTGCACCATAGTGATTATACATTTATATACCATATGAAGTGACACTACACTAAGTTGAGTACCCATCTGGCACCATACATAATTGTGATAATACTATTGACTATATTCCTTATCCTGTACTGTATTTCTTTGTGAAATATATACAACCAGATGAGCCAAAGATATGATGTCAGTAAGGATTAAAAAGTGCCCACAGCTTCACTTCCTGATGATAATAAAAGCAGGTTGTAGATCAAATCCTAGTATATATTCACTTATTAATTACTCATTATCAAGTGTCCATAAAGCAGTTCATGCAACTTGGAAGTGGCACCCGATAATTGCATTTTTAACAAGATGCTGAAGCCCACAAAAGTGTGAAGAACACTGCCTCAAGTCGTGCATCTCTCAGAGCTGACACCAGCCTAGCTGCCTCCCAGATGGCCTAGGGGTGCTGAGAGAAACCAGGACAGAGCTGCTGGAAGGAGGCCCAGGGAAGGTCCTATTTGAGGCAGATTGGATGTCCATTACACCTGCTGTTTGTTTATTTTAAAAAGCATAGAAATTATCTGTGGAACCTACCTCAGACACCTTGAATTTGCATACATGCTGTGGGAAAGTCATATAAATTTTTCAAACGCTCTGTGGTTGATTCTAATGCACAGTCATGTTTGTGAATCAGTGACATTGAGCTAGCCAGAAGCCCCTTTCTCTTTCTCCTGCTCCAGTTCTAAAGCTTCCAGAGTTGCTGTTAATGAGTGCTCTGTTCCCAGGCAAGTCATTTTTCATATCAGAATTTCAGTTTTCTCACAAGATAATACTTTAAGTATATATACAATTATACCAACACTAGTCATTCAATTAGTTATAAGTCTTTGCCATAAGTGTGGCAGGAGACCATATTTTCATTAAAACCAAAGCTTTCCTTTCTCCCATTTTTTTTTATAATTTGGGATCCTTCACCCACTGAGTCATTGATATCAGTTGATTCAGAGGAAGGCTAACCCACTTGAAAATAAAGAAGTTAAGTGAGTTTGGGGCTAGATCTTTTAAACTGATAAAACATGCAAGATTTATGAAAACCTGGCATTTCAGGAAACTCAGCCTTCAAAGACGTAGGCCTAGGTATCATGTTATATGTATTCTACTTAAAAAGTTGTATAACGATGTAAGAATAGTTTCCTGGTCTGTCCTCATAAAGAACCCATGTCTTTGCTTTAGGAAAAGAAAGATAATTGGCAGAAGTGATCAGCGATGTTGCATTGTGGATTACATGTTCACAGCCTGTTTCCTAGGACTTGTTGTGTGATAGAAATCCAGAAAAGTTTAGTTGGATTCAAGCACACAACGGAGTTAGTGTAAGGTTCTTGGTGAAGTCCCACAGCTACTTTGGCACATGAATTTAGAGTAGTAAGTTGTGAGTGCATATACTCAATGTGGTGGTTGGAAGAAAATTCAGTAGTGGTTTACACTCTTCAGAGAAACATAAAAATAGCTGTAAGTTTACTGGAGATTTGTAGGGTATGGGTTCTTTCTTAAAATAAAGAAAAATGAAGACACATATTGATCTGTAATAAAGTGGGCATGGACATTTGAGCCACAGAAAGAGTGGACAGATGTCAACCAATAATACCATTTAGGATTATTAATTTCACCCACAGAAAGTGTTTAGTTGGTTCCAGTATTCAGTTATGTATGTTACATATATATCCCCATGTGCTAGCTTATTTATAAACCATCCGGGAACATAGATTACCTCCAGGACAAATAGGAAGGGACACAGGAAATTCCTGAACTAAAAGACTGCCACACTAAAAATGGTTGAGTCTCAAACAAGAATTTACCTTCAATCTGAATGATTAAATTTTTCACTACTAAGGTGAAATAAAAGCTCAAGAGCTAATTTTAGTTAAGTTACAGAGGCAAAAAAGATAGGGATACACTTGTTTTTTTGTGGTTGGTGACTATAGTAGATAAATGTTTGTTTACCTAGAACAATTTTGTTTTCCTGGTGAAAAAAATTTTTCACTTCTTATCAAATGTCTCTACCCTTTGATGAATATGTCAATTAAGTCTGTCCAGAACTTAGTACCCCCAATAGTGACTATTTTATGCAACACAGCTCATACAGTATAATTGAATTTTTTGTTTTTAACTCCTCTTATCTCCTACATACTTTAAAATGCAAATGTGTAAAAAATAATTATACATCAATGTTAATGTGCATACAATGTATAAAGATGTAATTTGTGACAAAAATAACAAAGGTGAGAGGAGTTGTTTAGGAACAGGGTTTATGTATGCTACTGAAGCTAAGTTAGTATTAATTCAAACTGTATGGTTATAAATTTAATATTTTAATTACAATTCTTATGTAGCCCCTAAGAAGATATTTTATGAATATGCACACAAGGAAAAGAGAAAAAAAAACAAAGCAATACATTTCAAGAATTAAACACAAAAGAAAGAAGAACTTAAAGAAATGAGGGGAAAAGGGGTAAGAAATTCAAGAAAAAAACCAGCAAAATAGCACAAGTAAATTCTTCCTCATTGGGCCCTGGCTGGTGTGGCTTAGTGGATTGAGTGCTAGGCCAGAGAACCAAAGGGTTGCCGGCTCAATTGCCATTAAGGGCACAAGCTCAGCAATTTCTGGATTGTTTCTCAGTATTATTTAGGAAAGAAATTCTGGATTTTCATTTTTACCATCTATTTTCCTCTGGGATACATATATTGTGAATATTTGTCACATTAAGGTTTGTGTTGAGTTCACAGCCTCTTTCTGCTCATGATGACCTCTGCTGAAGTGCCTCTGACTTTGCCATCAACCCCATCTATTGTCTGCTCTCTGACCTGATCTCTGATACCAGATCTATAAGAGATGTAAGTCATCTACCTTACCTACAACACTGAATCCCTTCAAATCCACTGAACTTTCCTCAAACTATCTCTTTTCTGGGACACTGGACATCTCTGGGTTGTCAAAATCTACCTCATTCTCAGACATCCAACAATTATACTGAAAGAAATTTGGGGATGCAAGCAACTTGAAACAGTAAGAATTTCTTTCCAGTTACACCTTCTCTATGATCATTTCCATGTGAGCCTGCACATGGTGGCATTGTAAGGGAGGAAGAAGCTTTCTTCTACTCCTCAAAGTTTTTCCAACTGGTCTAATAATTAAATTGACATTAGACAGATAACAAGAGAAAGTGACCAAATTTAATTACCTACATATGTCTGGGAACCCCACATACATTAGTGAGTCAGTGACCCCACATAAATAAGAAGTTCTAAGACAGAAAAGGACAATGTGTTTGACATGACATTCTGAGCTAAGTATCACCTTGGGACTTCAGAGCATAGGAAGGAAGGCCATTACATAACAATAAGAAGAGCAGATGTTCAGTAATCAGAAGTTTTTAGCGCTCTATATATAGGTCAAAAAAACCTAAAGGTTATGTCTAATAATCTCTTATTCTGGGAAAGGTCCCTAATTCAAATTTTTCTAAGTAGTTAATGGGAACAGCAGTTTCTCTTCTGTCCTGGTTGCCTTAAGCTCAAAACAATGTAGTTGCCACAGAGGCACATCTTGGTATAACTTGTTATGAACCTCTACTCTAAAATGCTGTATTTGTTTAATTTTGATTTCTGGTTAGGGCGGGATAAATTATTTAGATGAACTCCCCCACTAAAGGTAAATCAAAAACTGGATAAAATTTATGAAACATCACTTTAAAAACATAGAAGATCAGGTAAGATGATGGAGAAATTCTAGGTCAAGTTTGTACTATAAAGGGAGAACCCAGGGAGCTCAGCAGGGAGCAGAAAAATTAGTTTCACCTCACTGCTCCTTCAACCCTGAGAGTCTTGAGCTTCCTTTATTTTGGGAGTTAGATTCTCTGGCTTGAGTAGGAGTGAGGGAAAGAAAGAATGAGGATATAGAAGTGAAGAGTTAAGGCCTGCTGAAGGAAGGGTGTCTGTGATCCATAAAGTCTACATCTTTAGTATCAGAGAAAACCAGAACTACACTTATTCACCAGAGGATACAGGAAAGTGATCTCCATGCTGAGCAGAGTGAGAAAAAAAAAAGAGAAAGAAAAAAATCAGTTATGTATGACCATAAACAGCCTTACTGTAGATTTGCTAAAGCAAAAAACATTACCAATGATAGAGTTACCATATTTTTTGAACTATAAGATACACTCTCCCCCAAATTTGGGAGGAATAATGGTTGTTAATGCTGCTGTTGAGTTCTGTTTACATTTACATTGGTGAAATATTATGTTATTTGTGTTATTAAATATTTTACTACATTTTTTTGCTTCAATTTTTTTCTGTTTTCCTCCTCTAAAACCTGGATGAATCTTATGGCCTGAAAAACATGGTAGTTCATAAAGATAAATGATTAATTTCATCAGGAAGATAATAATAGAGCTTCAATGAATGCACATGTATGCATGCACACACACAGAGGGAAAAATACACAAAATTACAATGAGAAGTGAATGAACCCTATAGTCATTGTGAGAGATTTTAATATGCTCCTCTTTTGGTAACAATCACACAAAAAATCAATCAGGATATAGATTTGAATACTATTGACAAATATGGCGTAATAGTTATGTGTCTATATGTGTAAATCGCTTCACCCAACAAAAGCACTATACACATTGTTTGTATTAACACACAGAATATTTGCCAATATTGACCATAATGTTGATGTACTTAATTGTTGTAGTAATAAGGGGAGCAGAGTTTGCTACCCCAAAATATGCCTCTTTGGGATATAAGGGAAGCATCTGTAGAGCTTATCTAAATTTTATGGGGAAAGATTTTTTTTGTAGTAATCTATTCCCTGAGTACAAGCTTGGGAGGAGGTGGATCTCTTTAACCATTGTTTTTTTTCTTAGAGCACAGGCTTCAGGTAAAATTCAGCATTGTCAAAAACAAAAACAAAACAAACTGAAAGACTGCAAGAATTTTTTTCTCTTTACCTCCCCAATGAGCTACTCAAAGGCTGACAGAGAAGCTGACTGGTTTATGAGCGAGACCAAGAAGAAATGTGAACCTCCAGTTCTTGCTAGCATTGCTTCCACTTTGCTGAGACTGCAACCTCCCCTCTAACAGGAAAGGAGAGCCCATAGTGCAGATTTAGGTTCCTTGATATATGTCCAGTAAAAATTAGGGAATATGATGGGTGATGAAAGCTGGGGCTGTCCACGGTAAAGGATAGAAGAGAGCAAATTTGGAGTCTTGGAGCTCAAGGGTCAGAGAGTACATAGGTATGATACATAGAGAACAGGTGTGCGCGCACGCGCAAGTGTGTGTGTGTGTGTGTGTGTGTGTGTGACAACTCTGTGCTCAGTGACAGTGCTTCATGCACTGTTTACTGTGTGCCTAGTACCTGCAGGGCACTTCATGTATATGTTTGCTTTTTACTCCCTCAAGAATCTTATTTTTAAAAGTATCATTTTACAGATGAGTTCACTGAGGGCCAAAGAGGTTATGTAACTTGTGGGAGTTTAGGCAGCTAGGGTTCAAACTTCTGTGCTGTGGCCGATGGTTGCAGCAGTGAAGCAGTGTAAATGTATAAATTAGCGTTTGGCTTACCCTTCAAAAAGTAAGGTGATTATTTGATGTGTTTTGATTTTCACATTCATTTTGCACAATAATGAGTATTGTGTTTTCCAAAAATATGTTAGAACTTATAAAGTGTTTTCCTAAACCTATATTTAGGGGGAAAACTAAGAAAGAAATCAGCCTCTAAAACAAGTGATCAAAGCTTAATGTTTTCAGTAATTTAGCTTTCATTTGCTGAAGTATGTAACTGAAATGCTATATTTTTACCTCTGTTATGTTTGTTAGACTGTGTTTTATCTTGAATTATAGTTTATACATGTGACACTTGTGGAGGAAAAGATTTTCCTCTACCCTTTTAAGTTCTTTTGGCTGGTTTAATAATTAAATTGGCACAAGATACATTAACAGGAGAAAAAAATACTTTAATTGGTACCTACGGAGGTGTCATAGATATGGGACCTAAGAAGTGAATAAAGCAGGCAGCTTTTGCACTTTTTAGATGAAGAAACAATAAATGTATGAGGAATTCCCAGAACAAAGAAAGTTAGCCCTCGGTAATTAATTAGCCTTCTCTAAGCAGAGTCTAAGCAGAGTTTTTTTTACATGGTCTTCTCAGCCCTGAATTCCCTGTCTCTGGCAATAAGGATGCATATTTCCCTCCTGGTTCAGGGATAATACCTTTTATATGGGTGACAGTTCTTGCCTTCAGAGGGGATGTAAGGGGATCATAGTGCCTTTTTTTTTGCACCTGCTGCTTTTCAAGTAAATTTAATTCAAAATAATGCCAAATTAGTATCATTTGGGGTGACCTGCTCTGCATCCCATCACAATTAAACCCTGGCTTTCTTCAGTACTGAGAATGAGAGGAAATACCAAGTCCACCAGCTGAGTTTCTCTTTACCTTTCTGTTCTCAAGGCTAACTAATTACTAATTTGACACCGTACACTTATTTTATTTTATTTTTCCATTATAGTTGACATGCAATATTATTTTATATTAGTTTCAGATGTACAGCATTGTGGGCAGGCAATCATATAGTTCACAAAGTTATTCCCCTGGAAATTCAAGCCTAATGCCTTCTGTCTTAATGCCATTAATTGGGATAATCCTTACACTCAAAATCTCAGATGCTAGCTGGAGAGTAAACTCAATTCTGAGCCCTGGTATGTCAGACTTTGTTTTCCCATAAAAGAAGTAATAATTATTCTACTTTCATTATTCTATAAATCTTAAGGCAGTTGTCAAATGGTCAAAGAGAGAATAAGTAATGAAAGTACTCATCTTACTAGCCAGAGTGAATATTGGTTTTGTATTTACCATTCATTATAGAAGAAAGAATCTCTGTTTTATTTACAGATGTATATGTTATGAGTCACAAAGTTATTCTTGCAAAAGTGGTTTTGAAAGAAAAATTTAAAACTAAAAGGCTTTCTGGGTTAGGATAGAAGATGGAGGCCGAATAGGTGGAGCTGAGCCCACTTGCTCATGCCCCCAGCATGGATTTTCAGCTGATCTTCCTTCAAGTGACCTGAACAATCAACAGAATCTTAGCTGATATGAATTTTTGGAGCCAAGGAATACAGAGAGGGCTTGCACCATCTGGAAAGAGATTTTATATCTTGAAGGGGAAGTACCCTGTGTGAGATACCTGCAGCAGAGGAGAGAGCAAAGGAGAGAAAACACAGCTTAGTAGCTCCTGCCCCTCCTGGAGTGGGGGTTGCCAATCCTTCACAGGGAAACCCCAACCCTAATCAGGAGAGACTTGGGAGGCTATCCAGAGTCTGGGATATTCAAGCTGGTCACACACAGCAAGCAGCACGTCCATAGCTACAGTGCCAACCGGGAGAGTCCAAGAGAGAAATTCTAGCTCCTAAGACTGTCAGAGACACTGGTAGGCTGTGGTCAGATCTAATTGAGAAAGACTGTTTGCCCCTTGGGCAAGTGCAATGCACAAAGAGCTGGGCAGTGGCTCAGAGCTGCAGTGTGGGTGCTACATTGGGACTTTTTAAAAGAGAAGAGAAGAGGTGCAGCTGAGCAGTGAACCCATGCACATGTGCAGCTGCCTTGCCAACAAAGAGGCCAGATTCAAAGTGTGATTTGTACCTGCTGAACCCAGCTGGCCAGGGAGAGTGGAAGGCTGGTGAGCAGGGAGGTATGCTCAGGATAGAGGATGTGGGTCTGAGTCTCCTGTGAGAACAGTGAGCTGGGAGCTGGATGGGAAGGAGCTGAGCACCTGAGATTCCTTGAAGACAGGCAGGACCACCCAAACCTTGGAATACAAACCTCTGGGAGGGGAAGACATGTTCATCCCCCACCTGCAGGATAGCAAACTCCTCTGAACAGTAAGGCCAGGCTCAAGAAACCCCTGTTAGGTGCATATGCACAGAAGAAAGAGAATTTCCAAAGGCCTTTGAAATTTTATCAGACACTATGCTGGCTTTTCCTTGAGCCGTATTCCACTGAAAAACAGCAGAGCAGAGATATTAGAAAATGGTGCAGCAAGAGGTACTTAGGGCCCTGCAGAGACTTCGCCCTCACATGGAGCTTCCAACAGCACCAAGTAGGAGAAAGCTGACCCTTTCACACAGACTGGCATCTCACATGAAACACACAACTAATTAATCAGAAACTATACATTACTGGACATAATCTGGGACAAATCAAGATGTATGGTACAGAGGCAAGGGAACACACTCAGCATCTTCCCTGAAGACCGAAGAGAGCCTCATTGGGGTTGATCCAGGAATCACACCCTCCTAATCACACGAGAGGCCCCCTTTGGAGGCAAGCGGGAGTGGTACATGCAGTGCTGTTGGACATTAGATGAACTACCCCCGGGCCTTGTGCTGATAAAAAGCCAGCAGGGCAGAACAGTGAGGACCAGCAAAACCTGAAGGAGACAGCCATAGACTATGGATCAGTTGTAGCCTTAAACAGGCTGCATAAAGCTAGACTGGGATACCAGCTGACATCAGGGATGGAGACTGAAGGAGAAGACAGTAGGCCAACAAACACTAGATTCTGTTCAGATGAATTCTGCCTCATTCTTTTTAATTATTTATGCTACTTTTCTTCTTGCATAGCTTTTAATATTGATTTTGCCTTCAATTTTGTTCCCATTATTTCACTTTTATATTTTATTTTATTATATATTTTTATTTTTATTATTTTATTGCTTTTATTTTATTTTAGTTTTAATTGCAATCTCATATTTTACTCTTCCCTTCTCTTACTCCATTTTGCCTTTCTCGTCCTTTATTTTTAAAGATTTTTATTTATTTATTTTTAGAGAGAGTTGAAGGGAAGGAGAAAAAGAGGGAGAGAAACATCAATGTGTGGTTGCCTCTCACACATCCCCTACTAAGGACCCGCAACCCAGGCATGTGTCCTGACTGGGAATAGAATCGGTGATCCTTTGGTTCGCAGGCCAGTGCTCAGTTCACTGAGCCCCACCAACCAGGGCTATCTTTCTCTTTCTTATTTTCATTGCAAATTTTATTTTTTTCCCTTTCTACACCTTGTTTTTATACTTGACTCTTACTATTTCACCTTTGTCCATCTTCTCAAAACCATCATTCTTTCTATTACTCATCTCACATTCTTTTTCTCTTATAATATCCTTATTGTCACTCTACCTTTAGTAATATTTGCTCAGTTGTCATTGATATTGGGGTAGTTGTTGCATTTCTACAATTTTATCCCAAGTTGTTCACTATTTTTTATATTTTAAAATTTAAATCTCATATTTTACTGTTCCCTGTCCTACTCCATTTCACCTTTCTCCTGCCCAGTCTTACTTTCATTTTAATGTTTATTTTCTCCCTTTCTTTGCCTGGTTTCTAACCTTTGTGCTTATTATTTCTCTTCCTTCTACTCTCTCAAAACCATTTTTTTTCCTTTTCCTTAGACATCTCACATTTTTCTTCTTCTTTTTCTTATAATATTATTATTCTCTTTTCACCTTTATTATTCTTGCTCCTTTGTCATGCATATCACTGCAGTGGTTGTTTTTCTTCAAGTTAGTTCTTATTTTTTCATGCTTTTTCTCCAAACCTAATATTGTACTCTTGTTTTTCATACACTAGTTTGCCATAACCCCTCCCTATTTTATTTACATCATGTTATTTTCTCCTTTTCTTCACCTTCTTTCTATTCCTTGCTCTTATGATTTCTCTTCCCCTTACTTTCTCAAAATAATTTTTCTTTCTTAGTCAGCTCATATTTTTTCATTTTGTACAATATTCTTCTTATTATTATCCTGCCACCTTTATTAATCTCAGCTCATTTATTGATATCATTGTAGTGATTGGGGGTATTTTTACTAGTGTGGGTTTGTTTGCTGGGTTGTTTTGTTTTGTTCTGGAAGCTCCTGCATAATGATATTCAAGACATAGTGAGGGTTGTAACTCTCAGTCAGCCAGCCAGAGGGGAGACCCCAGCAATGAAAGACCCCAAAACAACCAAAACCCAATTACAACAAAAGAGCCCATATAAACAGTATAAATGGCATCCTTGGAGTACCCATGTCAGGATATTGAGGAGACTGCACCACTGAGTCCCACAGGACTTCTACTACAGAAAGCCACCCACAAGGACATGAAGTCAAAACAGATTTATCTGATAATCAGAAACAAACAAAAAGAGCCACCTAAAATGAGAAGATGAAGAAACCCTCAATCAAAAGGAAAGGAGGAATCCCCAGAAAGTATGCTAAGTGAAACTGAGGCAAAGAAGTTATCAGACATAGAGTTCAAAGTAATTACTATAAGGATGCTAAAGGAACACAGTGAGAACTACAAAGAATTTAGTGGGAAGTATAGGAGACTATTCTTCATGGTGTGGGCCCAGACAAGACCCACGCCCATGGGTATGTTCTCCTGTGGGGAATCAGGCCTGCATTGTACCTAGATTACTATGAAACTTGCTTTTTGCTAAAACTCCATCACCCTGAATTGAGGCAGCAAATGTTTACTGCATATCTTCAAAGTAACTTCCTAAAGTCTGAGCTAAACCTTCCAAGGATGAGTGTAACCACTTCAACCACTTTTCCCTTTGTATTTGCAAATATCCTTCTTCTGTGATGTGATTAGCAGCATTGGCTCCTTCGTTTTCTGTAAAAAGTAACCACCTAAAGTGAACCTATGCATAGTAAATGAGGACTACCATGTAATGTGCCCAGAAAAACAATAAAAGCTTGTCAAGGCAAGGGTTGGGGCTCTCTCCCTTTGAGAGAGAGGCTGAGATGCTCTGAGGTTTTTTCTCCTCTTGAGAGAGAAGCTGTGTCATCCCTTTTCCTCCACAGGACTCAGTGGTCTACATGAATTTGCTGTGTCTCATCCGCAATGTAACGGACCCCATGAGCCAGGATACACATCAGGGAAGTACATCAGGATGAAAAAAGACATAAAAATTATGAACAAGAACCAGGAGGAAGTGAAGAATACAATAAATGAAGTATACACTAGAAGGAATTAAAAGCAGGCTAGATGAAGCAGATGCTCAAATCAGTGGGTTGGAAGACAAGTTAGAAAAAAAAGAACCAGTGAGAGAAACAAAACAAAACAAAACCAAAAAAGACTAAGAAAGAAGAAATATAGTATAAGGGAGCTGTAGAGCAACATAAAATGTAACAGTATTCACATCATAGGGATTCCAGAAAGAGGAGAATAGGAGCAAGGGGTAGAAAACCTGTTTGAAAAAATAATGACAGGAAACTTCCTTAACTTGGTGAGGGAAAAATGTACACATATTAAGAAAGCACAGAGGCCCCAATCAAGATGAACTGAAAGAGGTCCACTCTAAGGCAAATCATAATTAAAATGGCAAAATTCAAAAACAAAGAGAGACTCTTAAAGGCAGCAAGGGAGAAACAGCTAGTAACATATAAAGGAGCTCTGAGAAGACTATCCACTGATTTCTCAACAGAAACACTACAAGCCAGAGGGGAATGACATGAAATAATACAAGTAATGAAAAATGGAGACTACAACCAAGACTACTCTACCCAGAAAGGCTCTCAATTAAAATGAAAGACAAAATAAGGAGCTTCCAAGTCCAAAAAAGAAAGGCTAAAAAAGTACATCTCCGCAAACCAACATTGCAAGAGATGCTAAAGGGACTAATTCAGTAAGATGAAGAGAGAGAGAAAGAGAGAGGGGGCCACAAAGGGAAAACATGGTAATCCAGATCAAGAAATACATTTAAAAGATCATACACCATGATTGAGGGAGATTTATCTCAGAGATGCAAGGATGGTACAATATTTGAAAATCAATGAAATTAATACACCACATAACCAAAATGAAAGACAAAAACTACATGATCAGATCCATAGATGCTGAACAAGTATTTGATAAAATTCAGTACCCAGCTGTGGTTGATGTGGCTTTGTGGATTTAGTGCTGGCCTGCAAACCAGAGGGCTACTGGTTGAATTCCCAGACAGGGCACATGCCTGGGTTGCAGGCTAGGCCCCCAGTAGGGGGTGTGCCAGAGGCAACCACATATTGATGTTTCTCTCCCTCTCTCCCTCCCTTCCACTCTCTCTAAAAACAAATAAATAAAATCTTTTAACAATTCAGCACCCATTTATGATAAAAACATTTAGCAAAGAGGGAATTGAGGGAGCATACCCCCACATAATAAGAACCATATATGAGAAACCTACTGCCAATATCATACTCAATGGGCAAAACTAAAAGCTTTTCCCTTAATATCAGGAACAAGACAAAGGTGACAGTTTTCACAACTCTTATTCAATATAGTACTGGAAATTCTATTGAATTTCCACACAGATCAGATAAGAAAAAAGAAATAAAAGGCATCCAAATTGGGAAACAAGAAATAAAACAGTAATTTCTTGCAGATGACATGATAATATACATAGAAAACCCTAGAGTCTCTGCCAAAAAAACTGCACAACCTAATAAGTGAATTTGGCAATGTAGGAAGATACAAAGTCAATATTCAGAAAACAATGGCAAATTCTACACCAACAAAGAACTACCAAAAGTAGAAACCAGGAAAAAGTGTCATTCACTATGGCAATAAAAAAAATAAAGTACCTGGGAATAAATTTAACCAAGGAAGTAAGAGACTTGTACTCATAAAACTATAAAACCAGAACAAAGAAATTGAGGAAGATACAAATAAATGGAAACATACACCCTGTTCATGGATTGGAAGAATTAACATCATTAAAATGTACATATTACTCAAAACAATCTATAGATTCAACACAATCCCTATTAAAATACCAATGGCATATTTCACTAATCTGGAACAAATACTTGAAAATTTATATGGAACCAAAAAAAGACCTGGGATAACCTAAGTAATATTAAGAAAGAAGAATAGGATTGGAGGGGTCACAATATGCAATATAAAGCTCTTATACAAAGCCCCTGTAATGAAAACAGCCTGGTACTAGCATAACAACAGACACATGGATCAATGGAACAGAATAGAGAGCCCAGAAATTCATGTCTCTATGATTTATTAATACTTGACAAAGGGGGCACAAGCATAAAATGAAGTAAAAATAGTCTCTTCAATAAATGATACTGGGAGAACAAGACTAGGACATAAAAAAAAAATGAAACTAGACCACCAACTTAAACCATACACCAGATTAAACTCAAAATGTATAAAAGACTTAAATATAAGTTGTGATACTATAAAAATACTAGCAGAAAGCACAGGCAGTAAAATTTTAGTATCCCACATAGCAATATTTTTGCCAATATATCTCCTAGGTCAAGGGAAATAAAGAGAAAAAATAAACAAATGGGTAGGATTTCACCAAATTAAGAAAGCTTTTTCACAGCTAAAGAAACCATCATCAAAATGAAAAAGAAACCAACCATATGGGAAAACATATTTGCCAATGATAAAGTTAACAATGATTTAATTTCCACAATATATAAAGAACTCATATGACTCACCAGGAAAATAAGCAAACTAGTGAAATAATGGGCAAAGAACCTGAATAGACACTTCTCCAAAGAGGACATAGAAATGGCCCATAAACATATGAAAAATGCCACCAAAGAGATCCAAAGTAAAAACATAATAATATATCACTCCACACTTGTCAGAATAGCTATAATTAATACACCAAAAAACAATAAGTGCTGGCAATGATGTGGAGAAAAGGGAACCCCTGTTCATTGTTGGTGGGAATGCAGATGGGTGCAGCCACTGTGGAAAACAGTATGGAGTTTCCTCAGAAAATTAAAAGTGGAACTGCCTTTTGACCCAAGGATTCTACTGCTGGTAATATGCCCTAAGAATACCAAAACACCAATTCAAAAGAACTTTTGCACCCTTATGTTCATAGCAGCACAATTTACAATAGCTAAGTTCTGGAAACAGACTAAATATTCATCAGTAGATGAATGGATCAAAAAACTGTGGTACACTTACACAATGGAATACTACACAGCAGAAAGAAGGAAAGAACTTCTACAGTTTGCAACATCATGGATGTAACTGGAGATTATTATGCTAAGTGAAATAAGCCAGTCTGTGAAAGACAAATACTATATGATCTCATCTATAAGAGGAATTTAATAAACAAAATAAACTAATAAGCAAAATATAACCAGAGACACAGAAGCATGGAACAGACTGACAGTGGCCATAGGGGAGGAGGATAATGGTGGAAAGAAGGGGAAAGGACTAGTGAAAGAACATGTATAAATGACCCATGGACATGGACAGCAGTGTGGGGATTAACAGTGGGAGCAGAAGTTGGGCTAGAGAGAGGAGGAGAAAAGGGGGAAAACTGGGACAATTGTAATAGAATAACAATAAAAAATAAAGCTGTGCTAGATGTGTATGTTAAAATAGTAAAAAAATAAATCAAAAGCTTTCTGACAGATAAATAAACCAATTTCACATTATAGTAGATGTGTTACCACTTTTAGCAAGGACAAACATGGATATTGAGCTAAATACCTAAATACCAGAAGGCTAGTATGTGCTTTATAATTTTGGTGAACAAATTCAATTTCCTGTAATAAATACTCTAACAGATAACATTTTCTATTAAAAAAACATGTACAACAAGCTCCAAGTAATTATAGCCTTGAAGTTAAGAATTATATTGCACTAAACATAAAAATGAAACCCTGAGAGTGCAAAAAGAATGCTACAAATGAATTTCTTTCATTTGCAACAAACAAACCCCAAAATCAAGTTTACAACAACAAGATAAAGACTATGTATAGATTTAGTTACATCAGTGCACATCTAATTCTCTTTATACCTTGTGCCTTTATGGTAATTGATTCATAAATACCTTCCTAACTCTTCTATTATCTTTTCAATAAGGATTAGTGAAGTGCCTCTGTATCCTGGATCCCCAAGAGCACTTGTATGAAAAACAATGATTTTCCCTAAATTTTTCTCATTAAACACTATTAAAATATTTTCCTTATGGTTTTATTTTAACCAAAGTAAATCAGAATGTTTGGTGCTTAAAGATTTCCAATTCCACATTATGTTCTAGGTATTATACTTAAGCATCTTACAAGTCTTAGCTTATTTTACCTTCCCAAAACCAAATGAGATAGATATTCTATTTTTTCTTTCATAGATAAGGTCTCTGAGGACTAGAATGGAATTGCTGAACTAGCTTGTGCCAGAGCAGGAATTAGAACGCAGACACCTTGCCTCCAAAGTCCTCCATCTGAGATCTAAGATAGAGGGGAAGGTGGCCTAACACCATGAAGTCTAATAGAAACTGAAGTCCAATTTGTCAAAGAGCATTTATTGCACAATGAATCCTCATAGTATGGTCTCAGCAGATACTTGTTGAATAATGTAACAATATCAGCTATATGCATCCTATCAAAATGCAACTCTAGCCAACTTTTAGATTATCTGGTAGATATCTATGGGTGAAATTGGTCTTGCTGATTTGTTGAGTTGACTTATAAACTAGGAAACTGATGGCATCAGATCATTGAGTAGTCTGTTTGTTTCTTTGTTTTTTGGTTTGTTTGTTTGTTTTTTTCAGGAGATATCTAGACTGATTTTTTTACAGACAAAAAGAAAAAATCCTGGATTGAGACGGGGGACTCTTACCACATAATAACTCATTTGGATTAGATGAACCCTTGGCAATTGATACAAGTTATAAAATCCTTGAATGATACTGATCTTTCCAGGATAATAATGAGGTTCCTTTATTTTAAATGATTATGTTTCTGACAAACTCCACCATAGCATTTCTGTGCATTATACCCCATTTTTATTAAATTTAATATAATACCAGAGTAATGGTTGTGTCAAGATAAAATAATATTCCATTTAAGAACAAAACTCTCTCATTTATTTAAGGGAAAAGATAATAATTTGGGGATGAAAATTGAATTATACTCTAATTTATAGTATATCCATGCCTTTGGAAGTTAATAGCTCGAAGGCTGTGCAGAAAACAAGAATTCTACCTGTTGGAAGGACAGGAGTATTAACTGATTTTTAATGCCTTTCCAAACATTTATTTTATGATTATATTTAAAGAAAAGTGAGTTAGTTATATAGGGGTACCAACGAAGATCTGGGTAAGAAACATGAGGCTTGGAGTCAGGAAACTAATATTTTAATCCCAGGTTTTTTATAACAGCTGTGAAGTCTGGAGGAAATTATTGTACTATTTAAACTCACTTTCTTATATTCAATATTAAGACACTTACATATAGCATTTCTAAGATGACATTCAGCTATAAAATTCTACAACTTTAAAACATTTGGATCTCATTGCATTCACATGTTTTTGGATCACTTTACTCCTGAGTTTATGATTTTCAATTTTTGTATCAATAATAAAAAGGAAACATTGTAATAAATAGTAGTATTTCATAATTTTATATACCTATGCAGCTGTTCTGTGCATAGAATTCCAGTGTGTATATACAGAAACATAAAAAGTATGAAACAAATAGTATATAAAATGCATTTATACAAAAAAAATAACTCATAATGTATGCAACCTGGGAGGTTTATTTGGGAATAGATACTAATAGTCTAGGAAAGAAAGTACCTGATATAAACAAAGAATACCTCTTCTTTGCTCCTGAAAGAAAATACATATGATTGAGTGTTTTCATCAAAATTATTGGAGGTATAACAAAATATATGTATGTCTCAAATAATACCCAACACAGCCATTTGAAATTATAACAGGGATAAAGCAGTTTGAGATTTCTGAAAAATCTCACAAATCAGAGCACGCATACCTATGAATGCCAATTTTCAGAATAATCCCCCAATTCTTGCCATTACGATGTACTGGCATTTGCAAAGTCTCCTTTGTTTACCTTGAGTACTTTGAAGACATCATGTAAACAATATTATGAGATAGTGAACAGCACTTTCTTGTCCTTTCATATGAAGTACAGTATCCTTTGAATGCGTTCTTCACATGAATTTGTATATGTCTCAACTCCATTAGGGGCCAAGTAAGAGTCAGCTCTGGCTATAGAAATACATACTTAAAAATAATATTTCAAAATATACTCCATCAACTAATTTGTTTTGATTAGGAAAACCACATTTCTACCTACTCAATTCTGAATGGAATATCCTGTCACTCCATCTTGTCTGTTTGGCAAATTTCTCTTTATTCTTCCATGTGAGATCAAGTGCTAGCCTTATAGGAAGTCTCCCAAATTCTCTCAGGATGAATTGCCTTCTTTCATCCCATAGCATTTTTTTGTACCTAGCTCCTTTAGAGCCCTCATATGCTGCACTATAGTTAGTATTTTACTTACTCAGTGTTTCATTGCTTAGAATTTGATCAAGTGATGGATAATCCAAGTATATTCATGGAGAGTGTCAGGGTATAAGGGTGTAATAAAACACCACTGCAATAAATTGGAATTAGATTGCTAGTTAATTCAGGCTTGCCCAAAACTACTTGCCCAAATGATGGGATATAAACTAGCATACACTGAACCCCAGAGTGAAGTTTACAAATGAAATGATAAAAGGAAAAATGAAACAAGGGGCATGAGGGGAAAGCAGGGAGGTAGGACAAAAAGAAAAAAAGGAAAGAAGGAAGGGGAAAAAAGAGAAAATTTTGTTAGTTTGAAGTTCTTATATTTAGTGTCATTCACATGTGATTTCATGGTGTAGCTGCATGATTTCTTACCATCCATAATGCTGGTTAGTGAGTAGATGAGTGCAGTCGATAGCTACAACCACTGAAATTCTGAAATCAAGTAATGCAAAAATGAAGTGAATTTTTTTCTGGGAATGAGTGATTTATTTTCTTACCATATTTAAAGTATTGTAATGTGTTTTAAGGTGTCAATAAGATTGAAAACTAGAAATAAAAATGGAGAAATAGAAATCAGAAAGCCTATATAAAATTCAGAATTATATTGTTGAATTGAAATCATGAATTGAAAATCAGAGGGGAAATGTTTATACTTTGATCCATACTTTGCAAGTATATCTATGTAAGATAATTTTATCCTTAGTGAAAATAATGAATGCTACCCAGTTGTATCAAGAATACAAAATAACTCCAAATAAATAAAATTATATGCATGCAAGATCAAGCCTCTCATTTTAAATATAAAGATATGAGAATAAAAGTTTGTAGCCAAAAAATGGTTTCACCCATTTCTAATGAAATGATGTTAATATTTGAAGTCTATAAGGTGTCCACTTTTCTCAATCCTGCTCTGCTCTTGCTAGAGTAGGACATACCTTTATTATTTTTGCCCTCAGGACCCAGAAAAGATAAATATGTAATAATTTTTTGAGAGAATGAATTGCCATTGTCTTAAATGTTCTCATTTCAAACAGTAGGCCGAGACTCATTATCTCATTGCCATCGCTATGGCCATTATCATCAACTTCAAATTAATTACATTCAGTCTTCTGTAGATAAATGATTGTGGTTGCTGACATAGTAAAATTTGAAGAACATTGTGAAAGCCCTTTCTACCAAAAATAATTCCTTGATTCTATTAGCCAGTATAAAAAATGATAGTTCCTTCAAACTTGCTTTGTATGGGTCTGAAAATACTTTCAGTCCTAGAACGTAGGTGACCTGTTCTTTTTTATGAAAACTTCTTTGCAGAATATATGCAATATTTCATAGATTCAGTGGAGCATAGAATTGGTATGGGATAAATGTTTTTATGATAACAGATCAGAAAAACTAAAAAAACAGCACAATTTTGCAATTTATATATTTAGGACAAGTAAAACACTTTATGAAGGTGTAAGCATTGATTTGTAAAAAAGAGATAGATATTTCAAAATAATCCTGTCATCAATCTTTCTCACATCAGTCAGTTCCTTCTATTCCATTGTCACAAACACCATTTTGCCATCCTACTTAGTAGTCTGAGTGAGTCATTTCCCTGCAATGACTTTTGGGTTAACTTTTATATTTTCTAGCCTCATATTGAGACAAAGGTCTTGCTGCATTTCTATCAGTGTTTCCTCTATGATATGTGTATTTTTCTAGCAAAGCTGGCAATAAAGATTTGGAGAGGCAATCTCATAACTCCTCTGATTAACAATGTTTCCCCCAGGTTTCATTCATGTCTTTTTGTATTACGTTAGTCTTTGATGTGAATTTTGACATGTACAACAAATTACTCTGTCTTCCTTTCTTGAATTGGGCTGCTCCCTTTCTGCAAACAAACTTTCAGATGTTGGCTTTGTTGCCAATTATTGTTGACACTAATGCTGTCATTCACACTGACCATAGTCATTGGTGATATCTCCAAGATTTATCAACAATGGGTGGCAATGCCAATTCAGTGGAAAGAAAATGGTATTAATACCTTAGTGGACAAAGGAGTTTGTTTTCACTCAGAAGGTAATTAACATTAATACCTTTCAGTAACATAAAAAGTATTGTGAATTATCAGTTTATGCAGAGGTAGTAATCTGCTTTGTCACATCAAATTTCAATAATAGAATTAGAATTTGTCTTACAATTGAATCTTGTTGGGTTCATTGCAGCACTTCAGATAACAGATGTGGCCACAAGGGTTCCCTCAAAGTTAAACTGTCCACACAAATTGTTCAGGCCTCTCAGGTGGCTGGATGTGATGTCAGGAACCTTAACAGCAAAGCACATTCCAGACAAAAAGCCTTTGCTGTTTTGGACCTAAACTAAGAGCTGAGGTGGACGCCAAAGCTTATGCATAGAGATGGCAGAGTCAGGGGACCACCTCCGTCACCATTGCTGCTTCTGATGTCACTGAAGTGGCAATGACCTGGTTATGGGGCCTGGGTAGCATTTTAGTTGTGTCACTCCCGTGCCATTGAGTAGGTCATTTATATCTCTTAGGACATCAAATTCATCATCTGTGAAACATGACCTAAAAGCCTGCCTTTTTACATGAGAATTGTGAAGAATAAATACTTATGCAAACATTTTGCAAAAAATGAAGCATTATAAAAACATAGCTCATGATTACCCAGTCTCACTTTCCTCCCCCATTCAATATGTGCTGAGCATGTGTGCCTTTGCACCTTCCCTTTTGTCTCTCAGACCACTGACAACCCCTCCTCCCGCCCTAGCTCTGCCCCCTGCCACCCCCACTCCATGCCCTGATATGTCTGACTCATCCTTCAAGATGCTGGTTAAAGAGCACATTTGCTTTTCCTACCCACCCATGCTGGTCTCTCCAGACAGTTGACTATCCTGCTTTTGTGCTAAGACTCTACTAAGTGTATACCTAGCATTTTATGTTTTATCCCAATTGAGTTTGGTGCTTTCTTGTATTTGTAAGGTCTTTGCTCTCAAAAGACAGCAGCATATTTAGTTTTGGTATTTTCAATGCTGAGCAGAGGATGCTGAGAGATTGGAGAAGTTTGATGGAGTAGTGGGAGAAGAGGCCTGTAGGTATGGTCCACATTATTTCATTATTACAGGTTCCATGCAGGGATTGTGGGGGTGGCAGGGGAGGTTTAAGCTGTGCTTTGTGCATTACAACATTCATGCCTGTCCACCCAATCTAATGAACTAAGCACATGAGCTACCAGAGCCCTGATTGCAAGAATGACTTGGAAAATTTCTTGTAGATCATCTTTTTAAAGTAAGCCTCAGTCAAGTTAGGTAAAGTTAAGCCTTTATCTGTTAGAAGGGAAATAATTCTAATTCCAGTGTAGAATTAGATAGTAGGCTGCTGTGTCCAAAGGGCAGTCCTTTATGAACTCATGTATGAGCTTGGAAAAAATATGAGTACATTCTCAAAGAGCTAGATTCACTAAAATCTTTTTATGAAATAAAAGCAGAATGCAGTGGTACTTTTGTGTTCCCTGACTTGCCCTCCTCCTGCCCTACCTAACAGTGTCTAGCACAGAAGGGAAGGGGAATGGTCTTTTTTTTATTATTATTATTTATTTAGTCCTTTTGATAGATTTTTTTAAAGATTTTATTTATTTATTTTTTTAGAGAGGGGAGGGAGGGAGAGAGAGAGAGAGAGAGAGAGAGAGAGAGAGAGAGAGAGAGAGGGAGGGAGAGAAACATCAATGTGCGGTTGCTGGGGGTTATGGCCTGCAACCCAGGAATGTACCCTGACTGGGAATCGAACCTGGGACACTTTGCTTCCCAGCCCGCGCTCAATCCACTGAGCTACGCCAGCCAGGGCTGGGAATGGTCTTTAAATCCTTTTCAGAATAGAGATTTGGCATCTCAAGGACAGTGATAACCAGCAGAAGCAGCATGGGCTCTGATCATAGCAATAGTGCCCAAAAGAAGTGGCAAAAATACCAGCAGTGGAGGCAGGAATCATGCAAGAGCAGTGCCCACCCCAACCTCAGTAGGAGCCTCACCTGAGGGCAGGTGAGGACAGAATGACAGTTAAATGGCCAAGGACCCTATTTCTAAGCAGCCACCTGTTGGCTCTCAAATTTCCTCTTCCTTTTCATTTCCCATAGGCACACTGCTCCCTATTGCAGATATCACTTTTATCCCACAATCTGAGCGACTTCTTCTATCCTTCAAGGCTGCCATTTAAGTTCATTTTTGTTTGATTCCTCCCTCTGCCAGAAAGACACTTGGAGAGGCCCTTCCACCCCTTTACAAGTCTGCCCTCTTGCTTCTAGACCCAACTTGAGTGACTTACAAGTGAAGTTCTAGGAGACACCAGGTTTGTAGGTGGCATATGCTCCATCTTCTGAGCCAGGGGCTAAGAATGTGGGTTCTGGAAACCAGAGTGTCCAGGTTGCAGTGGGAGCTTCACAGGTTATCTGCTCTTTGAACAAAGTAATTTCTTGAAATTTCAATTACTGAATCTGTAAAATGAACCCAAGGATCATACCTACCCCACAGTCTGTTGGATGAATTAACTGAGTTAAAGCAGAAAGCAGTTAACATCATAAGCAGCACATTTGAAGTGCTCAAGAATAGTTAGCCTTGCTTGTTATTCACTTACTGACCCCGTTTTCTGACTCCACATTTAACATTCTGATAGACTGTGAACTCACAGTGAAGGAATGGGATTCTGTATTCCTTTCATCTGTACACCCCCATTACTTAACATGATGTAGGCCTGGCTTATAACAGACATGCAATAAATGCCTGTTAGGATGTGTATATGATTGAATAATTAATTGCATATAGAATATGGTAGTAATAGGGAGACCTTTTATATTTGTGAAGTAGGTGCTGCCTCCAGGGATGATAAACCAGGCGGAGGGTAGTTGAAGGAAAGCAACTCAGAAGAGTGAATTCTGACCTCATATTCTTAGTTCATTTGGAGGTCATCTGCAGTGTGACTTCTTGTGATCAATGGAATCTGACCAGATAAGAATTTGCTGTCTTACATTTGTTCATATCCAATTTCAATTGGTTGCTTATCCTTTTAATCTGTTCTTTTTAATTTTAATGTAATTTTATTATTATTCTCTGATAATAATATTAATAATATTTTTTATTTTAATCATTGTTCAAGTACAGTTTTCTCCCTTTTATTCCCATTCCAGCCCACCCACCCAACCCTCCCCACCACCCTCCCCCTAGTTTTTGTCCATGTGTCCTTTAAATTTGTTCCTGTAAACCCTACCCATTTTCCCCTGAAATTCCCTCTTCTCTCCCCTCTGGTCACTGTCAGTCTGTCCTCTGTTTCTGTGTCTTTGGTTAATATTAATAATATTTGACAGTAGTTTAACATTAAATCTTCCTTCAGTGCTTGTATATTTTGTTTCCCATCACACCTTATTAGTGTCCAGTAGTGATCAGCATGTGCATCCAATGTTCCCTTACTCTCTCTTTTTTTTTAATGATATGACTTAAAAATCTAAACAGTGGCTCATTTCCTAGAAGGAAAATATAAAAAGAACTGTAAGGCATGCATATGCTTCAGAGAAAGAAGGTTTTTAAAATATATATATACAAGCTATACATCCTTTTAAAAGGATAGATAGGAAGATTCTTTTATTTGGATAACACAATAAATATTGGTGTCAATGGTTGCTTAGAGACCTCCCTGAACTTCACATCTCTTTGTTTTGTTCTGTTCCTCTGGTGCTTTGTAATCTTTCTTTACATGAAGAGGAAATATTGATATTTCCATTCAGACAAAGGTAGGTATTATAAGTGCTAAGCTATGGGAAACATAGCTTAAGTCACTTTGGAGCCCCTCACCTGTGAAGAGGGAAAATAATGCCATTTCCTTTTATTTATGGAAATTTTATACAATTTTCTCTTTTAATTCTTTTCTGTATCAATTATAGATAGGACTCAAATATTGCAAGGACTCATATACAGTTCCTGCTAAAGTTATAAATAAATTCATGTTTGTGCCTAAATTTATTTGGGGTGATCAGTTAGTGATCAGTTCAGTCAATTAGACATTAGCTCTATGATCATATTTGATAAATATATTAAATCCTTCTTGTGATAGAATGTCTACTTTGAGCAAGTATCTGAATATGTACAGAAAGGATACTTAGTATAAATTCTTTATACTAATATTCTTGAAATATCATAGGTACATTTAGTCTCTCCCATGAAACAATTTGAAACTTTAGCTAGATTTTTTTTTCTTTTGGGCTAATGTATCTTTAGGACTTGATATGATTGGTTATACATAAAAACACTTTGCAATTTACAATTTATTGCTAGTTTTTGCAAACTTTTAGTTTGATACACTGTATTTATCTTTGTCAATAACTCAAATACCAAAATATGTATTTCTTTTGGGTAACCTGGTATTAAAAATCTGAAATTCTAGCTGACACATATTTTTCTTTTCTTCCTCTTCTTTTCCAATTCCTTACACTTTAGCAACAGCCTTTTTTTTTTTTTTTTTTTGCATTTCACACTCTTTTGCTCAGAGAATTTCCATTTAGGAAACATTATTTTATAAATGGATATGGCAATTTTAATACCCAGTGTCTCTTTTTTCTGCATAGTTTCACTTCTTAGATTCCATTACTATCTTGAATATATATATATTACTTTTCTCTTGCTAAAACCCATGTTTTCAATAAATGAATATCTTATATAGAGCAAGTTTTAAATCATAAGAATGTCTGTAGTTCACTTTTCAGATGAGATTAATTGGCAATGAAGAGCCCATATGTCTAATTACCCAATAAGGCTAATTGGGCTAATTACCATTTTTATTTCCTGGGGAAAGAAAATTAGAGTCAGCTCCTAGATTCTCAAACTTTGATGAGTCACTTGCATTTTCAGAAGTGTCTGCATTGCCAACTTTGCTGAGCAACCTTCTCCAAATTGTGGTATTTTTAAAAAAATGTAATGTTATTTTTTAAGCAGCTTCATTAAAGTATAATTGACATAACATAAACTTGATATATTTAAACTGTACAATTTGATAAGTTTTGACATATAGTTGTGAAAACACCACCACAGTCAAGATAAAGAACATATCCATGACCCCTAAAAGTTTTCTCAATTTATTCTTCCATTCCTCATTCTTGTTCCCTTTTGTAATCTCCCAGTCCACTTCTGTTGTCAGGTAACCACTGAACTTTCTGTCAGTATATAATAGTATGCAATTCCAGGTTACATAAATAGAATCACACAGTGTAAAGTCTTTTTTGTCTGGCTATCTTCACTCATCACTATTATTTTGAGATTTACCCATGTTGTGGCATGCATCAATAATGTATTCATTTTATTGTCAAGTTGTATTTCATTGCATAGATATAGGACAATTTGTTTATTTCTTCACCTATTGATGGAGGTGATGGATTTTTTATCTTGATTGTTATGATGTTTCCATAGGTATATGAATATTGCCAAACTCACCTCATTTATACATTAAATATGTATAGTTTTTTAAATGTTATTTAGTTATTTATTTTTAGAGAGAGGGGAAGGGAGGGAGAAAGAGAGGGAGAGAAGCATTTATGTGTGGTTGTCTGTCATGGGCTCCCTACTGGGAACCTGGCCCACAACCCACGCGTGTGCTCTGACTGGGAATCAAAGCAGTGACCCTTTGGTTCATAGGCTGGTGCTCAATCCACTGAGCCACATCAGCCAGGGCTAAGTTTGTATAGTTTTTAAAATGTCAGTTATACTGCAGTAAAGCTGATAAAAAACAGTAAAATAGACAGAGCATAGGATATATGGGAACTGTCTTTGCAATTTTTAAAAATGAATCCAAAACTATTTTAAAAACATTCATTTTATTGTTGAGTAGTGTTCCATTGTATAGATATGCAACAATTTGTTTATTCCTTCATCTGTTGATGACCCTGCAATTTTTTTCAATTTGGAGGCTATTATAAACAAAGTTGTTATAAATGTTTATGTACCAGTGTTTATAGGTATATATAATTTTATTCCTTTTGGGTAAATATCTAGGAGTGGAGCAGATATGATAATCTGTTTAATTTTTAACTGTTAAACTATTTTCCAAGGATTGTGTCATTATACCTCCACCAGCAGTACATTAAAGCTATAGTTCATTTCTGATAATTATTTACTCCCTACCTTCCACTTTCAATCCTCACCTGCTGTTGTCTTTGTCTACTCTTTTACTATTGTGAAAGCACCTTCTTTTTTCCTTATAATATTCTTTGCTCTGAAATCCCATCTAATATTAATATCACTACTCAAATTTCATTTTAACTAATTTTACCATCATATAAATTTCTTCATCTTTTGCTTTAACTTATTTATAGGTTCAGAGTCAAAGTACGTTTCTGGTAAGCAGCATGTACTTGCATCTCGTTTTTATATCTAAATTGACAATTTTAATATTTAATTTAACTGCTTAGATCATTTATATTTTCCCACTTTTTAATAATTAAAAATAATTACATATGCATATTTAGGTTTTTAATTTGTTAAATATTGCAAAATTAGAATATAACATCAAAAACAGGAAATTGATATTGATAAAATATTTGTGTGTAATTCTATGTCAATGTATAACATCTGTAGAACTTTGTAACCACCACCATAATCAAGATACAGAATATTTCATCATGGCAAAAATCTTTGGGATGCTGTTGCTTTATAACTGCACCTAACACACAAAATCCTTAAACACTACTGATCTGTTCTCTATCTCCATAATTTTTCCATTTTGTGAATATTATAATAAGTGGAGTCATACTGTATGAGGCCTTTTGAGACTAGCTTTTCACATGCAGAATAATGCCCTTGAGATACATCCAAACTGTTGTGCATTGAAAGTCCACTTCTTTTAATAGTTGAGTAGCATTTGATGTCATGGATATACCACAGTTTGCTTAACCCCTCACCTATTGAGAAATATTTTGGCTGTTTTGAATTTATGATTATTACAAATAAATCTTCTATGAACAATATATACCATTTTTGTGTAGACATGTTTTAATTTATCTGGGATAAATACCCAAGGCTATAATTGCTGTGTTGTATGAGTTGTATGTTTAGATTTCAAAGGCTGGGCCAGTGACTAATTTAGCTTTCCATTCTCTTTAGTAGAGGAAGGCAAGGGGGGTTGCAAATAGCTTTTGGGTAGCCAATCCATAATACCTGCAATGTGTGCTTACCTATTAGATAGTAAGTTCAAAGCATCCTGGATAAATGGAAACAACTAACCAAACTTGATTATTTTCATAATTGATAGTAGGTTTGGCTGAAAAAATCAAATTAGGTTTTTTTGGCACCTGAAAAAATACACTGTTAAAGGACTAATGCCTTTGGGAGAATTATACAACAAAAATCTTTAGAATGTGCTATGTGATCTTGGCCAGGAAACGATTCTTATAGTATTTTGCTTCCCTTGTGAGACAGAAATGAGAGAAGATTTTCTGGCTCAATACCTAATTTCTTTCAGACTTTATACTAAGGCAATTTGTACCACAAGAAAGTGTATATTTTTGTTTCTTTTTTAAAATTTTTTAAAGCTTTTATTTATTTAATTTTTTAGAGAGGGAAGGGAGGGAGGGAGAGAGAGAGAGAGAGAGAGAGAGAGAGAGAGAGAGAGAGAGAGATCAATGCCTGGCCACTGGGGGCCATGGCCTGCAACCCAGGAATGTACCCTGGCTGGGAATCGAAATATTTTTGTTTCTTAAATAATGTAAGGTGCAGACCAAGTCCTGTAATGTCACTCATTTCAATGAAGCAAAGATAGTGCATTTGAAATTTGGCGGTCAGCTTAGACTTTCTGTCTTAGATAGAATAAGATTTTGTAAAATGAATTCATGTTTTCAAAACATGGGTACATTAGGAAGAAAAATCTGTATTAAATGGCATTCTTTTCTTTAGAGGTGTAATAAAAATAATGAACTCAAAGAACAGTTTTCTGAAGCCCTATACCTTATTCCACCTTCCTCCAAAGAACTGTTCCTTTTTTCTTTTAATTTTCCTTCTGACTGTATTGGGATGTAATGTGTTGGACTTGCCTCTGTCATCATGTTATATGATGTCACACAATATAAAGTCTTCCTGAGTTGTACTTCCTTTTAGATATGTCAAACCTGTGGCATTTATTTCTTCTTTGTCAGTTATGACTTCAAGAACAAGTGGGCCTATCTACAAAGGACACCTCACAAAAAATAATACACAGAAGACTGAAAGTTAAGAGATGAAAAAATATTCCATGAAAGTGGAAATGAAAAAAAGCTGGGGGAGCAATACATATTATCAGACAAAATAGACTTCAGAACAAAGGCTATAACAAGAGACAAAGAAGGTAACTACTTAACACTAAAGGGATCATAGAAGCACCTAAATATATAATTATTACCTGGCCAGTTAGCTCAGTTGGTTAGAACATTGTCCTGATATATCAGTTTGCAGATTCAATCCCTGGTCAGAGCACATATAAGAATCAATCAATGAATGCACCAATAAGCGAACAACAAATCTCTCTCCCTCTCTCTCTCCCCCCTTCCCACTCTTTCTCTCTCCCAATCTCTCTCTACAAATCAATATAAATAAATAAATAAATAAATAAATAAATAAATAAATAAATCTAGTGGACATTAAGGGAGAGATAACAGCAATACAATCATATCAGGGGATTTTAATAGCCTATTCACGTCAGTAGAAAGCTCTTTCAGACAAAAAATTAACAATGCAACAGTGACCTTAAACAACACACAGGATCTGATAGATTTACTGGATATTTACAGAACATTTTATACCAAAGCAGCAGAATATAAATTCTTCTCAGGTGCACATGGAATAATCTCAAAGACAGACCATATTTTAGAACACAAAATAAGTCTCAAAAAATTTTAAAAAATTGAAAGCATATCAAGCATTTCTCTGACCACAATGGTAAGAAACCAGATGTTAATTACAATTTTAAGAAAACTGGAAAACATTCACACATGGAAGCTAACTAACATCTTATTAAACAATGAATGGGTTAACAATCAGATGAAGTAAGAAATCAATCAGAAGCTACATGGAGATAAATGAAAATGAATGCACAACAACACAAAATCTATGAGATACAGAGAAAGCAGTCCCGAGAAAGAAGTGTATAGCATTACAGGTCTACCTCAAGAAACAAGAAAAATCTCAAATAAATAATATAACCATATACGTAAAAGAATTAGAAACAGAACAATAAGCCAAGCTCAGAGCAAGTACAAGGAAGAAAATAATAAAGATTAGAGTGAAAATAAATGACATAGAGACTGAAAAAAAAAAAAACAGTACAAAAGGTCAAGAAATCCAAGAGCTTGTTCTTTGAAAAGACAAACAAGATTGACAAAACCTTAATGGTACTCACCAAGATAAAAAGAGAGAGGACCTGAATAAATAAAATCAGAAATGAAAAAGGAGAAGTAACAACTTAAACCAAGGAAATACAAAGGATTGTAAGAACATACTATGAACAACTATATGCCAACTAACTGGACAATCTGAACAAAATGGATAAATTTCTCGAAACATAAAGCCTTCCAAAACTGAATCAGGAAGAATCAGAAAATCTGAAAAGACCAATTACAACTAATAAAATCAAAGCAGTAATCAAAAGAATCCCAGCAAAACAAAAGGTGTGGACCAGATGGCTTCAGAGGTGAATTTTAATAACCATTCAAAAATCTAACACCTATCTCTCTCAAACTATTCCAAAAAATATCAAGAGGAACAAAGACTTCCAAACTCATTTCATGAGACCAGCATTATTTTAATTCCAAAACCAAATAAATACACAACAAAGAAAGAAAATTACAAGCCAATATCCCTGATGAACTTAGATGCTAAAATCCTCAACAAAATATTAGCAAACCAGATCCAGCAATACTTTAAAAAGATCATACACCATAATCAAGTGGGACTTATCCCACTGATACCAAATTGATACAATATTGACAAATCCATAAATGTGATACCTCACATTTTGTGTAACAAAATGAAAGATAAAAACCACATGAACAACAATAAAAAATTAATTATAAAAAATCACATGATTATACCAATAGGTGCACAAAAATCATTTTATATAATCCAGCACATATTTATGATAAAAACTCTCAGCCAAGTGGGAACAGAGTGATCATACCTCAACATAATAAATGCCATATGACAAACCCACAGTGAACATCATACTCAATGGGAAAAAACTAAAATATTTTCCTAAGTTTAGGAACAAGATAGGGATGTCCACATTCACCACTCTTATTCAACATGGCACCAGAAGTCCAACCCACAGCAATCAGACAAGAAGAAGAAATAAAAGGCATCCAATTTAAAAAAAAAGGAAATAAAACTGTCATTGTTTGCAGATGACAAGATATTACATATAGAAAACCCTAAAGACTCCATCAAAACATTACTAAATCTAATACATGAATTTGGCAATGTAGCAGCATAAAAATTAATATTAAAAATCAGTGGAAATTTTATACAACAATAATGAAATATCAGAAAGAGAAAATAAGAAAACAATCCCACTTTCTACTGCAACCAAAAATATAAGATACTAGGAATTAATTTAACTAGGGAGGTAAGAGACTTATACTCAGAAAACTATAGGACATAAAAAGAAGAAATTGAGGAAGATACAAATAAATGGAAATATTGTGTTCATGGATAGAAAGAATAAATGTCATTAAAATACCAATACTATCCAAAACAATCTATAGATTTCATTCAATTCCTATTAAAATACCAATGACATATTACACACAAATCTAGTACAAATATTCCAAAAATGTATATGGAACCAAAGCCAAGTCTGAATAGCCTCAGAAATCTTGAGAAAGAAGAACAAAATTGGAGAGATCACAATTCCTGATATCAAACTGCACCATAAGGCAACTGTAATCAAAACAGTCTGGTACTGGCATAAGAACAGACAGAAAGATCAATAAAACAGAATAGAGAGCCCAGAAATAAACCCACAGTTTTATGGTCAATTAATATTTGACAAAGAAAACAAGGGCACACAGTGGAGCAAAGACAGTCTCTTCAATGAGTGGTGTTGGGAAAATTGGACTAGTACTTACAAAAAAAATTAAACTAGACCACCAACCTACACCATACACCAGAATAAACTCAAAATGGATAAAAGACTTAAATATAAGCCACAATACCACAAAAATCCTAGAGAAAAACACAGGCAGTAAAATTTCAGATATCTCACATAATAATATTTTTGTTGCTATATATCCTAGGGCAAAGCAAACAAGGGAAAAAATAAACAAATGGGACTATATCAGATTAAAATGCTTCTGCACAACTAAATAAACTAACATCAAAATGAAAAGAGAATGCACTATATGGGGGAACACATTTGTCAGTGATACATCAGATAAAGGTTTCATCACCAAAATATATAAAGAACTCAAACAACTCAACACCAGGAAGACAAACAATCCAATAAAAAAAAATGGGCCAAGGACCTGAATAGACCCTTCTCCAAGGAGGACACAGATATGGCAAATAGACGTATGAAACAATGTTCAACATCACTAGCCATCAGAGAGATGCAAATTAAAACCATAATATGATATCACCTCACACCTGCTAAAATGGCTATCATTAAGAAATCGACAAACAAGTGCTGGGGAGGATGTGAAGAAAAGGGAATCCTTGTGAACTGTTGGGAATGCAGACTGGTGCAGTCACCATGGAAAGCATTATGGAGATAACTCAAAAATTAAAATAGAACTGCTTTTTGTCCCAGGGATCCCATGTCTGAAAATATATGCTAAGAAACCCAAAACACTGATTTTAAAAAATACATGCACCCCATTTGTTCATTGCAACATTATTTACAATAGCCAAAATTTGGAGACACCCTCTGGGCCTACCAGTAGAAGAGTGAATAAGAACTATGGTATATTTACACAGTGTAATACTACTTGACCCTAAAAAGAAGGAAATCTTACCTTTTGCAACAGCATGGATGGACATGGAGATTGTTATGCTAACTGAAATAAGCCAGTCAGAGAAAGACAAATACCATACGATCTCACTTATATGTGGAATCTAATGAACAAAATAAACTGAAGAACAAAACAGAAACTGAGGCAAAGATACATAGAACAGACTGACAGCTGTCATGGGAATGGGAGTTGGAGGGGTCTAGATGAAAGAAGGTGAAGGAATTAAGCAAAAAAACGTATATGTCTAACACATTATCACAGACAACTGTGTAGTGATAGCCAGGGCAGAAGGAGGGTGGATGTAAGTAGAGGTTGACAAAAGGGGACAAATGGGACTAATGCAGACTTTGCTTTGGGTGATGGGCACACGATGCTGTATGCAGATAATGATTGTTGAGTTGTACCCTTGAAACCTGTATGGTTTTGTGAACCAAATGTCACACCAATAAATTCAATTAAGAAAAAGCAAATAGGCCTATATATCCAAGACACATGTGTATGTTATACCTCCTCACATACATATACACTGACACATGTATGGAGAGTCAGTTGGTACAAAACACTTGATATAGTGTTTTCATAAATTGATTTTTCTAATATGTTTGATAAATCTAATGTTTCACCATCTTTGAAACCAAGACATCAAATAAAGTGTGAAGAGGAGACAGCCCTTTCTAACAGTAGAATTCTAATTAACAATTGGTTAAAGAAAGGTGTAAATAGAAAATATTCATTAGGTAAATCCCAGAAATTACTACTGAATGTTAAAATTCATAGGAGAAATTCTGACAAGAAGCAGGAGTATTTTCCTAGTTTCCAAATATCTCTGCATAAAATACACATGAATAAAAAGGGAGTATAAAAAGGGTGACTTCACAGTAAAGGAAACTGCTGGGCACCACCTTAGCCAACAGATCAATGTTAGCATTACCAGCAATGAGACATACTGTCTACCTGTACCTCCTCATGGTAACATGCACTGAGAAAGGACAGCCTCCCCTCTGGACCTCTGGATTCTGGGCTTCCTCACTTCTACTGAGATGACCTCTAAGCTTCTACAACTTACAGATCTACATAGTATCAAAGCTATTTCTCCAGGAAATTCTAGGTGCATTCTTTATTTAGAAGACCAAATTAGTATAATGGGCAATATAAAAGAACAAAAAACAGTGTAGAACCTCCACAAGTTCAGAGATTGCCCATGGATGCATAAATATGAGCATGTAAACCAATGACCAATATAACAAAGTTCTGACGTGGGTAGAAGCAGTATTGCCAGCACTGTTGAGCTGGGCCTAGACAAAATGAGCTCTGGTTAGTATATTTAGAATCTTGCTTCTCTCACATCCTCAGAGAAGACATAAATCTTCAGATAAGAGCCATTAAAGCACAAGACATCATGTGTAAAAGGAAGAAAAGCCGACAGTCCTGCCTGTCCACATTCCTGCTCAATTCTAACTCTGATACTGTACTAAATATTTTCCCCATATATTTCCATTCAATCATTTTGTCCCCCAAATTGTCCTTCTGTGATCTCTCTCCCCTTCTCAACCATCATTTCTATTTATTTGCTTCCAATATATTTATAAAAATGTCATATAAGGGAGACTATACATATGTGGGGGCAGGAGTTGTATGGGAAATCTCTGTGCCTTCCACTCAATTTTGCTACTAACCTACAACTGCTCTAAATATAAAATATAATAAAATTAGCATAATTTATTAGGTATATTGATATATATGTGCTCTTATAATTTCTATATCATTTAGACACAAACATTATAATTATCATTAGAATTGTTCATTATGAAAAGGGTGTGTGTGTGTAATCTATTCTCTTATGAGAAAGAAGTAACAGGCCCCAAATAGTATCATTTGTGCTAAGCACCATATCAGTGGACCAAAGCTCAATACCTAACTTATTTGTGGTTTCAACTTTCCCCAGGAATGTACTGGTAATCTTAACCTGTCAGTCTGGAATTTTCTGGACAATATCAATGAGGTAATCCTCCTCACAGATTATATTGTCCTCCAAAGGAAAGTGACTTTACCTGAAATAATCCTTTTTGTTTGTTTATGACTTCTTTGTTCCACTTTCTCTTTATGTAACATTTTAATTTAATCTTTATTATATTTTTACATCACCTTTTATCCCTCTATACTCCCTCCCCCCAGCAATCACCACACTGTTGTCCATGTGCCTTTAATATATTATCACTTTCTTTAGCCATTTGGAGCTGCTTTTGTGCTTGCTAGATGGGATGCTTCCCAATTCATGAATCATTGAATAAAAGAAATTAAATCTTTAAAATGTACTGAGTTGAATTTCTGTTATTTAACAGGTTTATAAAAATTAAATTACCAACTGTGTTTGAGAATGATTTAAATATTTTCTTGACTGAAGGACAGAGTAGAAGTAGGGAGAATCCTTGAAGTACCTTCTAACCTTGCACCTTCTTCCCTTTCAATGCATTTTGGCAAGACACCACCTTGCCCTTACACAATGGGAGTGAATATTGGTATTGCTTATCACTGATTAGTAGACTGTTTCTTGAGATCCTGCATATCAATTACTGCATATCAATTACCTTTTACTGATAGTATTAGAAAACCAAGGATGAAAGAAAGTCATTCAGATGTCTAGACAGTAAGTTACAGAGGTTAGGAACCCTAGGAGAATGTGAATTAAAGATTAGCAAAGAGAATAAATATAGGATGCAAAGAAAGTCATCAGTTTGCCCTTGAAGGAAGGAGATAATATAAAAATACAAAACAAGTACCATAACTGGCTAAATTTAATTTTGTCATTTTTCCTCTTAGAGGATTTGGTTTGTATCCTAGTTAAATCTTTGTCCTGCTGTATCAAAAATTTTAAATAAATTCTAGTGAGTGTGCAGTGCTTTACATTGTACAAATGGTTCTCTGTCACACTGTCTGTTTCTCACAATAATTCTGAGAGGTAGGTTTGGGAAATCCTCTCACTTCATGGATGAGAAACTGGGTGTCAGTAAGAGCTGGGTTTGTCCAGGTTAACAGGGCCTGGTGTACAGTGAACCCAGTGCCCCTCCCACTCTTCCTCCTCCAAGGTCCATACTCTTCCCACAGCACCACTCAACTCCTCAAGAACGAAGTGGGGAAACAAGCTGGCAGTCATCTGACAGGGTTTTGATCCATCATCTCTTTAAATTCCTCAACTACCAAGAAACCCAAAAGGGAATGATAGGCCATTTCTCATATAAGCTAAGAAAATACAACCTGGAAAAGTGGTCGCTTGGAGTAACATTAAGAATCAACTGGGGGAAAGTCTTGTCAAGTCCAAGGCCTCTTTTCTGTCATGAAGGTTTCAGGGAGAGAAGCCTTGTCTTTCTTCCTGCACCCACACCTCTATGTTCCTACTCAGCACCCGTTGTGGGTGCCGTTGCCATTTCAGGGAGTCAAGGGGGCTGGCAGATGTGATATTCTTCCCCCAGCTGCTTGTTATTTTTCAAACTTAATTTATGTGGTAAGTAGGTGTTGTAGAATGGTTCTTAGATACATTTTTTTCCCAGATATTCTCCAGGAAATACACGATGTGATTCAGAAAGTTTAATAGATTGTTTTCATGAAGTGGCCACATCTTCGATGGGTGACCAATATTTGCTGCATCCTGAGAGATAGGAGAAAACAATGCAAGAATGACAAAGGAACCACCCAAATTTCCTGTCAGAGGCTTTCTCTCATCAGTCAATACCCACCTACAGATACAATTCAATTTATAGCATTAAAATGGGTCATTATCCTGTTTGGCATATTGTTATTGAAAACATTACTCAAACTGTGAGGCCTTCCTTTAGTTTTTAGTATGGTATTTCCATACCTCCTTCCCTTGAGGAAAGCGTCAATGTCTGATTATTTCCTCTAAACCAGCACACCTCTATCCAGTGGAGACTCCTTCATACACAGGCTTTCCCAGAACCAGAACTGCTCACAGCCCGCCTTCTGCCTGGAACCCTGAGATGCCCAGAGTTTCCCTGAACCAGTCACAACTCACAGAACTTTCAACAAACTAGTTACAAACTGTGCCCATGAGAAGCCACCAGGCCAAGCAGAATGATTACGGGTGGAAAGTATCTGAAAGCTGCATGACCACAATAGGAAACATAATGATAGCAAGGAGAAGACAGAAGAATGACATTCTGTCACCCCACATTCCAATGCCTCAGTGATATACCCTTTCTGGGTTGCTGAGGCCCCATTTCATTTCACTTCATTTCATTTTGTTCATTTCATTTCATGCATGTATATGGCATTATTTTGGAATTAGAGTTTCTCATTTCTCCCTTTAAAGTCCCAACCTGAGTTACCACCATTCCCAGGGGTTGCATGTCAATAAAGTGAGACTAAGTCATTTTAACTGCTATTTCCAAAGCTACCACAAATTGCTTTGGAATTTCCCTGCTAGGTCTTGGTTAGTGAAGACATTCTGAATGCATCTGTTGAATCTCATTGTAATATGGAGACAATTCATTATATTTGAGTGGAAAATTTCTTATAGTAGCTAGAGAGACAGTTTATAAAAGTGCAAGGATTTTACTGTTTTTATTTTTGACCGATTCATTTGAGTGAAGTCAGTAGCTTAAGACAAGATTGTTTACATAAATAGATTGGCACTGGTTTTCCTAGGACAGGGTCTTTACTTACCTGGGGCTCTGAGAGCTTTACTTTGGTTAATTTATAAGGTAATGAATATTCAATTAACTACAGACTTCAAGGGAGCCATAGCAACTATTTATTTAGTTTACTCTTTCCTATTATAGGAATTCATTACTATTATAGGAATTCATCACTATATTCATATATAATGATTCATATTACTATAATAGGTATGTGATAATTCTATATTGATTTTTATGTTTATAATTTAATTTTATTTCTTTGTTTAATTGATGTTCAGGTACAGTTGTCTACATTTTCCCCCATCACTCTCCCCTGCCCCACCCACCTTTACCTCCCACCCTTGATCTTACCTGCCTTTGGCTTTGTCCATGTGTCATTTGTATATATTTCTTGATGACACTTCCTCCATTGATTTTTAAGTATTTGTTTTATGAGGAAGCACCTTTGCATTCAAAGTTAATTTTTAGTTGTTTTCTGTGTTACTTAAATTACTTTCAGATTTCATTTCTATCACATCTCATCACAAAAAATATACATATGAAAAATAAGCATATGAAAAGACGCTCAACATTGTACTTCATTAGGGAATTGCAAATTAAAACAATGTGATGCCACTATGCACCTATTACAATGGCTAAAATCCAAAACACAGACAACACCAACTGTTGTCAAGGATGTAAAGCAACAAGAACTCTCATTCATTGCTGGTGGGAATGTAAATTGATACAGCCATTTCGGGAGAGAGTTTTGCAGTTTCTTACAAAACTAAAAATACTCTCACTATAGGATCCAGCAGTCACACTCCTTGGTATTTATCCAAATGAGTTGAAAACACATGTCCACACAAAAATTTGCACACAGATGTTTATAGCAGCTTTATTTATAATTGCCAAAATTTGTAAATAAAGTTGTCAGTGGATAAATGGTTAAATGAGCTGGTACAAACAGAGAATGGAATTTTTTCATTGCTAAAAGAAATAAGCTATCAAGCCATGAAAATATATGTAGGAAACTTAAATGAATATTACTAAGTGAAAGAAGCCAATTTTAAAAGGCTACATATTGTACAATTCCAACTACATAGCACTGTGGAAAAGGCAAAGGTATGGAGACAGTAAAAAGATCAGTAACTGCCAGGGGTTTCATGGGAGGGAGGGAAGAATCAGTAAAAGGTAGGGGATTTTCAGAGCAGTGAAACTATACTGTCTGATGCTGTCATGGTGGATATATGTCATTATACATTTGTCTAAATTCACAGAATTTATAATACCAAGAGTGAATCTTAATGTAAACTGTGGACTCTGGGTGATAATAAGGAATCAATGTTGGCTCATTGACTATGACTCGGGTGTTATGTGTTGGTAATGGAGGAGGCTATGGGGAGGGAATGGGGAGGGTATATATGGCAATTCTGTGTACTTTCCATGCAACTTTGGTGTGAACCTAAACCTCCACTAAAAATTATACATATATATATGTGAATTATATATATTTATATATATAATAAGATAAACATTGCACTTGGAAGGATTTCATAAAGCATGCACCTGTATTACTTTCTTATGGGCATGATTTCATATATCCTTTGGGTCTAACATCATGTCCTAAATTTTTTAAACACTGCTTAGCTAATGCTTATATTGATAGTTGACTCCAAAGATGACCATGTTTTTTGACTTCAATCAAATGTGTAGGTCAGAAATCATGAATCCAATACACACACACACACACACACACACAAATGAATTTTATGGGGAAAAGTTTACTAGTGAAATGGAAGTAAACAGGTTTAGTTTGGGAATTCTTAGCTCATTTAAATATGTTCATTTCCTTCACAACTCTCTAAAGTGAGATGTAGTATGCAGTGTTTTTAAGCATATTTGAGCAACAAACTTCTTTATCAAGGAGCTTCTCATATGTCAAGTGGTCAAAAAATAAACTTGAGAAAATTAAGTCAGGATAAAGAGATCAACTGCCCTGGAACTGGATGGTCACACAACTCTCTCATTTCTAACACTCATAGAATTTGCACTTGTAAGGTTATAGATTATACCCACATCGTTTAATCCAATGACCATAACTCAGTTTCCTTCTTTCCTTTTGTAGCATTTGACACTATTTATCACCTCTTTCTTGAAACTTAAGTTGACAATCAGGTCATAGCACAATCTTATTTTATCGTATTACCTCATTTGTGCTGCTTCTGTTACTTTGTATGTAATTCCTTCACCTTTCAATGTTGAGGTCTTAGAACTCAGATATAAGATCTGTTCTTTCCTCTATCTATGTTTATCTCTTGCAAATCTCATTCAATTTAACCTATTTATTTATTTGTTAGTTTTTTAAAAGCATACCAATTTTCTTTAATTTGTTCACATGTACACAGAAACCTTAAGAAGTGACCAGAACAGGAAGCGTTTATACAGTTTAGATAGAGACTTTCACTGTGTTTCCTGTCAGTTGCAGGATTTTCAGGTTTAGGATATTCCATTGTCTATTCTAATTTTCTAAATGTTTTATCATGAATAAGTGTTGATTTTTGTTAACTGTTCTTTTAAACACAAAATCCAAAAATCAAATAATTTTAAAGATGTATTCTTTTACTTCTTTTCATAAAATTCCTCTTTATTAAAAATAAAAGAGAATTGATACATTTGTGAAGAATGGAGAGACAGAGATTGGTTCACTTAATCTAAATTTAAATGCCCATCTATATTTGAAGATCCTCAAATGTGCATATAATTTCACTGTAGTCATCTTACAGCAAGTCAACAATAGATTAAGAATTAATAACTCAGTTTATACATTACAAAATTCTGTGTTGCACCGTCTTTTAAAATAAATGTTGCAAATTGTATTTCCCATTACATACTATCTGTGATGGTTAATTTCACATGTCAACTTGGAGGGTAGTTTTGGATGAGATTAGCATTTAAATAGGTGAACTCTGAGTAAGCAGATTGCACACAAAATGTGATGAGTCTCATCCATTTAGTTGAAGGCCTGAATAGTAGAAGACATCTGGATTCCCTGAGTAAGAGATAATTCTCCAGCAGACTGCATTCATACTTCATCTGTACCATTGACTCTTTTGAGTCTAAAGCTGGCCACCCCACAGTGCAGATTTGGACTTGCCAATCCCTATATTCACATGAGCCATTTCCTTATACTAAATTTCATTCTATGAATATATAGATACTATTGGTTCTGTTTCTCTGGAGAACCATGACTAATACACCATCTGAAGATTCAAAACAGATCAACCCACAAAAAAGATGGAAGTTTAAATTTATTTAATATTTTTTACTTAATTTTCAAAGCTCGGGTTATGTGCTTTGAGGTAAGCTATCTTCTGTGTAGCTGTGAGACCCCAGGCATATACATCAAAGACAAAGCATAAACTTTTTATTCCACTGAAAACAGGCTCCACCCTCTTGGGTGTAAAAATATGTGCAGTAACTATCACTGAGAGGAAGAAAAGATGCAAATTATCAACAGCGAATATGCTTATTGAAAAAAGAGTCCTTTGCATGGTATGATATATAAGTAAGAAGAGAGTCATTTTTAACCCATTTTGAGAAATTTAATTTTGATAAGAAAGTGTATTACTGACTGGGAATCTCTGATTTTTGGTCTTGACAGAGAAAGTAAGAAAAGAAAAAGGCAGGAAAATCTCTGATATTCCACGAAGCAGTATTTCCACCAATATGTCCCCTACAGCAAGGGACATAAAGGAAAGAATAAACAAATGGGATCTCATCAAAATACAAAGCTTCTGCATGGTTAAAGAAAACAACATTAAAATGAAAAGAGGTGGTGGCTGGTGTGGCTCAGTAGATTGAGCATTGGACTGCAAAGAAAGGGGTCACTGGTTCAATTCGCAGTCAGGGCACATGGCTGGGTTGCAGGACCAGTCCCCAATGGGGGGTGCACTAGAGGCAATCACACATTGATATTTTTCTCTTTCTCCCTACGTTCCCCTCTCTCTAAAAATAAAGGAATAAAACCTTTAAAACATTAAAAGAGAACCAAACATGTGGGAAAACATATTTGCCAATGATACCTCAGAGATACCTCAGACAAGGGTTTGCTCTCCAAATTATATAAAGAACTCACAGGACTCCACTCCAGGAAGATAAACAACCCAATTAAAAAATGGGCAAAGGACTTGACCAGACAGTTCTCCAAGAAGGACATACAGAGGGTCCAGAGACGTATGAAAAGATGCTCAGTGTCACTAGCCATTAGAGAGATGCAAATTAAAACCACAGTCAGATACCACTTCACACCAGTGAGAATGGCCATCATAAACAAAGCAACAAATAACAAGTGTTGGAGAGGATGTGGAGAAAAGGGAACCCTAGTGCACTGTTGGGAATGCAGAATGGTGCAGCCAGTGTGGAAAACAATACAGAATTTCCTCAGAAAACTAAAAATGGATCTGTCCTTTGACCCAGCAATTCCACTGCTAGTATTATACCCTAAGAACCCTGAAATACTAATTCAAAAGAACCTGTGCACCCCAATGTTCATAGCAGCACAATTTACAATAGCCAAGTGCTAGAAGCTACCTAAGCACCCATAGGTAAATGAATGGACCAAAAAGCTATGATACATTTACACAATGGAATGCTATGCAACAGAAAGAGAGAAGGAGCCCCTACCTTTTGGGACAACATGGATGGAACTGGAAAGCATTATGCTAAGTGAAATAAGCCAGGCGGTGAAAGACAAATACCAGATGATCTCACCTTCAACTGGAACCTAATCAGCAAAACAAACAGGCAAAGAAAATATAACCAGAGACAGTGAAATTAAAAACAAACTGAAAGTAACCAGAGGGGAAGTGAAAGGGGAAAATGGGTGGAAAAGGGAGAAGGGTTTTCAGGAACATGTTTAAAGGACACATGGACAAAACCAACAGGGGCTATGATCAAGGGTAGAAGGTGAGGTTGGCTGAGGTGGGGGGAGTGGTGCAGGGACAATAAAGACAACTATACTTAAGTAACAATAAAAAAAGGAAGAAACAAAAATGTGCAGGTATATCTATTTTGGAACAAAAAGAAAACTTAGTTACTGTTTCTTAGGAGTATTTTCTGGTTTTAGTAGTGACAAGCAACAGAATTTTTATACCCCCAAATATGCCATTTTTTGGCATATTGATTACTTTGTGCTGGCTATTTTCAAGAAGCAAAAGACTCAAGAAGAGCCTTTGCCCTCCCCTTACCTGCCCAAAGAGAATTGAGGTAGAAAAACCTGCTTAAAGGAAGGAAGATCACTTTAGAATAATATAAACTAAGTTTGACATACAGGCAGGAACCTAGCTTGGTCTGTTTGTTGGACTTCCCTCACCACTGCCTGCCTCATTGTTTCTGGGTGGCCTGTCAAGTATTTGTGTACCAAATGTTTGCTCTGTGTCATCTACCTGTGCATTCCCTATTTCCCCTTCAAAGTTAAAACCACTACTTCCCTCTTTTCTCTTTAGCTGAAGATGGCATATAAACCTCAAATGCTCAATTTGTCTTCTTGCTCTATATTCTTATCCCCGTATGTGCATAAGTAGTAAATTTGGTTATTTTCTCCTATTAACCTGTTTCCTGTGAATTTGATTATTAGACAAGTCAGAAGAACTTAAATAGGTAAAAGGAAAATTATTTTTTGTCCCCTATAGTATGTAATGTTCACTTCTGGGCATATTTGGATTATCAAATATGATTTGTGGAAGCACACTATAAATACTAGACAACAGCAAGAAAACATAGCTATTATCAGACTCTTACTATGTGATAGGCTCTTTTTTAAACACTCTTATGCATTATTCACTAACTCATACCACCTTTAGATGGTAACATTATTTGCCCTTTAAAAATGGTCACAGTTACTAAATTTATTAATGATCATTTGTTAATTCCACTGATAATTCATTTGAGGAGATAGATTAAAAGTAGTTAGATGAGTTGTCTAATCATGTGTGGCTGGTTAATAATAAAGTTCAGATAAAATTCTGGCTAATAACTTTAATATTGCTACTTTTTAGGTAATTCATGGTAAATCATTACTGCACTATTTATTTTACATTATAGCAGCTTTTCTCAAACAAGGTTTCTTGACAGAATTAGGCCTCACTGCCCTAAAACATCCATTGCATGTGATGGATAAAATTATCTTTTATATATCTAGAATGGTATGGTATCATCTTTGGGAGAACTGATAAACTAGTAACTGAAATAATTTTCTGTAGGACTTAATTCCCTTAAGCAATCCTGGTTGAGAAAGGTTGTTTGATGATAGTTCTGAAATTTTGATACATAAAAGTAACACCTGAGAATCTTGCTAAAACTAGGACTCTTAGGCTACGCTTCTAAGATTCTGACTTACTAAGTTTGCTATATTTTAAAAATTGTCCCAGGTCATTAAAAGTGAACCACTGTGGATTTATTTCATTTTTATATTATTTATTTATTTATTGGCTTAAACAACAGAAATTTATTTAATCACATTTCTGGAAGCTGGAAGTCCTGGATCAAGGAATTGGCAGGTTTGGTTTCTTCTGAGATCTCTCTTTTTGGGTTGCAGGTAGCCTCCTTCTTGTGTCCTTACATGGTCTGTCTTCTATATGCTCACATCCCTGGGGTCTCTCTGTGTGTCTAAATTTCCTCTTTTTATAGATACACCAGTCAGATTGGATTAGGGCCCATCTTAAAGGACTCATCACCTCTTTAAAGGCCCTGTCTCCAAATACAGTCATTTTATAAGGTGCTGGGGGTCAGGACTTCAACATATTAATTTGGGGAGGGGGACACAATTAAGCTCATACCATCTGGCTAACTCCAGTTTGTCCTTTATACCTCAGTTTCAATGTCATTTCTTCAGAAAAGCCCTGTTATTGCCCTGGCTGGCGTAGCTCAGTGCATTGAGTGTGGGCTGCAAACCAAAGTGTCGCAGGTTCAATTCCCAGTCAGGGCACATGCCTGGGTTGCAGGCCACGGCCCCCAGCAACCACACATTGATGTTTCTCTCTCTCTCTCTCTCTTTCCCCCTCTCTTCCCTCTCTAAAAATAAATAAATAAAATCTTTAAAAAAACAAAGAAAAGCCCTGTTATCTTTGAACTATGCAGATCACCCTATTATTACATTTCATAACCTTTATAATAATTGCAATTAGGGCTATTGTTATCTGTGACAGTCCCTCCCTTCATCTCCATTCACAATCTACACTCTAAGCTCTGTGAGGGCAATGGCCAAGTCTGTTCACCACTGAGTACCAGCATCTATCACCTTGCTTGGAAACAGTAGGAACCAAAGTGTATGCAGTGTTGGATTAATGAATAACTTCCAGAGAAGGAAGAGGGGCTGGAAGTCAAATCAATGCCAATGGCCAATGATTTAGTCAATCACAACTATGTAAATAAACCTCCATAAAAATGCACAAGGACAGGGTTAGGAGAGTTTCCAGGTTGGTGAACAGGTAGAAGGTTTGGAAGAATGATATGCCTTGAGAGGGTGTGGAAGCTCAGCCCTCCTCTCCACATACCTTGCCCTATACATCTTTTCCACCTTAATGTTCAGCTGTATCTTTTATCATACATATCCTTTTTAAAATTTTATTTTAATTGTTGTTCAAGTGCAGTTTTCTGTCTTTTACTCCCCTACATATCCTTTTATAACAAACCGATAAACAGTAAGTAAACAGTTTTCTTGAGTTCTGTGGGCCTCTCTAACAAATTAATCAAATCCAAGGAAGGGGGATCACGGGAAACTCAAATATATAGCAGTTGGGTCAAGAAGCATAAATGATGCCCTAGATTTGTGATTGACATCTGAAAAGGGCATATCAATTTTGTAGGACTGAACCCTTAACCCATGGGATCTGACTCTATCTCCAGGTAGATGGTGCTAAAATTGAGTTGAATTGTAGGACACCCAGCTGGTGTTGCTGATAATTGCCTGTTGTGAGGGAAAAAAGAAACACTTTTGGTGACCAGAAGTATCAGAAATGTTCTTTATGAGTGTGGGAGTAATGTGAAAGCAAAAGAGAAAGACACATAGAAGGAAAGAAGTGGAGTTTTCCATAACATTCAGTTGATGGTAACAGTGAGTTTTTCTAACTTATAATTAAGCACATCCATCACCTCACATAATTGCCATTTTTGTATATGTGGTGAGAACACTTAAGATCTATTCTCTCAGCAAATTTCAAGTATGCAATCTAGTATTATTAACTGTGTTCACCTCGTTCTACATTAGATGTCTAGAACTTATTCATCTTTTAACTGGAAATTTGTACCCTTTGACCAACATCTCTCCATATCCCCCAACCTCCAGTCCCTGGTAACCACTATACTATGCTCTGGTGCTATGACTTTGACATTTTTACTTTCCACATATATAAGTGAAATCATATACTATTTGTCTTTCTGTGCCTGTCTTATTTTGCAAGCTACTGTTCTAAGTGTTTTTTCCACATTTTTATTGTTGTCCAAGTACAGTTGTCTCCACCTATATTAAAGTGAATTTTCAGGAGGTAAGATGGCAGTGTGGTAGGAGGGAGCAGATTCCACTTCTCCCTACACACGGGAGAAAAACCTAGCTGATCTACGGAGGAACAGAGCAAACATCCAACAGTACCACAGCATATATGAAAATAGGAGATCAAAAATTGCAGCGGACATTGAAAAACTAGACAGTAAGGAGAGTGCTTCAGGACAATAAGGGCCCAGCGATCAGAGTGGAGCCTGCAGTCCCCAGCTCAGCTCTCGCAGGATCTAACACAGAGCTATTGGGAGAGGGCTGGGTCAACCACTCCCTCCCAGCCAAACAAGGATTGAGTAGGACTGGGGGATACCTGGTTGCTTGAAGGCGCATAGAGGGGAGTGAGGACTGAGCGGCAAACACATAGGGGCTATGAGCACCCACCCATAGCCCTGGGAAGAGTGCATGCCTGAGTCCATGTGACCAAGGGCAGCCTGGCCGAGCACCCACACCCCCAACACAGGGAAAGTGTGTTTTGTGGAAGACCCAGAGCCCACAACTATAATAGGGTGCAGCCAAGAGGGGGGACCCCAAATAGGGATTTGGAATGGGGTTCAGAACTCAAGGTGTTCAGGAAATATTAGGATGTCCTCACTACCCTCCGCCACAGGTGTGAGTTGGAGGAAGGGACAAATGGAGCAGGGCCATTGAGAGCTGTTTTTTCATAGCAATAGCTTTACAGCTAACCTCTGGTGTGGTCATTTAACATATCTATAGCCTTTAACTGGTTACATAGATATGTTAAATAGCTGGGGCCATGCTCTGAGCCAGGGGAATGGAAGTAACTTCCCCACCAAGATGTAATTGGGAGGAAGGTCCCCTGAGTTACAGCGCCTGCGTGGGAGCTTGAAGAAGATTGACTCCATGACCTGGGGCCATGCCTGTCCAGACTCACGATGGCAGCCCAGTAAAGCTGGAAGGATATGAGTGCTGGAAGGTGTAACTGATTGTAGGAGGAGTCAGAAATGAGGCTGCAGAGGAAGACTGGCACGGGGATTTAAACCCAGCTGTGACAGCCATTGAGGGAAAAACCACATGTCTTTAGCATAGTGGGGACTCCCTTGGCCATTGTGCAGAGAACCACATGGTTTTGGCTGAGTGGGGGCTCTTGCAGCCAGTGTGCAGAGAGGACCACACAGCTGGAGCAGTGGAGAGAGAACCTCCTGGCCTTGCCAGAGTGGGGACCCCCACAACATTAGTAGGGGGAACCACCACCCGGCTTTAGCAGAGATCCTGGTGATACAGCTGATGGTGCCAGGAACTGAGGAGGTCTACCAGCTGAGATGGATTACTGGAAAGAACTGGGGGCTGCCTGAGTCACGGACTTCTATTTCTTTTCCTGAGATATGGTACCCCAGACTGGACAAAGGGGGAAGGAAGGACTGTGTCTGTTTGTGGGTGTTTTAAGGGACTTTGGGATTTTGATGAAGATATTAGGTCACTACTTTAAGTCTGTATAACATTAAATAAACATTTCCTTTCCTTTTCACAAATCTCTGGCATTGAGAGACATCTTTCCTATAGGTGGCGGACATAATGAACCTGTGGGTTCCTTTCAGTAATAGTATATCATCTCAGGCTCCCACCAGGCCCCCTTTGTTCTGTAACACAACCATAAACCCAGGGAGGGCACGTGCGCTCTGCAGGAGACCTGGGGCTCACACCCATTAACCTCTCTGGGGAGAGCGCTCTGGGGAGTGCGCTCTTGGGAGGGCCCGGATCCCACATCCAGGGCCCTGTGGAGAGGCATCAGGCTGGCTCTGGGGAGAGTAAACTCAAGGCTGACTGAGTGCTGAGCAGGAAGGGAGGAAAGCTAAACCAATTGCCCCTCAACGTGCTGCAGCCAGCAAGACCAGAAAAACCAGTTTGGCTAGCTTGAAACCAAGAGGTTTTTTTGTTTGTTTGTTTGTTTGTTTGATTTTGTTTTTTTTAAGTAATTTCTTATTTTTTAAATTTTTATCATTTTTATATCTCTCAATTCCTTTTGCTTCTCTTTCCTTCTTTCTAGTTTTATTCCTTCTTCCTTTCTTTCCAATTTTATCTCTTCTTCCTTCCTCCTTTTGCTTTTTTTCTTTTTTGTTTTTAAATACCCACGAGTGACACAAAAAACCCTGAAACTGTGAAAATACCAGAGTTGGACACAAACGGGGGGCATCCCAACAGCTGAGACAGTGGGAAAAATTTCACTTTACTATTACAGAGAACCTGCAAGTTATTGCATATTATATATATATATATATATATATATATATATATAAATTATTTTTCCATTATTCTTACATCTTTTATTTTAATAGTATTTTTGTATTCCTCATCTTTCTGTATAGTCTTCTTTGCTTGGCTGGTTATATTGTATCATTTGGCAGGTTTCTCCTGTAATCTCATTCATAGTGTATTGCTAATTTACTCTCCTTCACTTCATTTGTATTCCACTAATACACTGCTCAAGGTCCTATACTCCCTATTCTTGTTATCTAGATCTCATAGATTGTATCAAATGATTGTTGCTCTAATATTACTGTAAATAATAGCTGTTAAAAAGAAGAAAAAAGGAAAGGAAAATTAAAAAGGAAAAAAAGAAAAGAGGGAGGGACAGAAAATTATTACTATTAGAAATAATGGTCACATAGCCCCAAGGTATGTAACAAAATATATAGCTGCATTTATACAAATTCTCAAATTAGTACTAATTTCCCATAGGAGCTTTCTGGAAAGGATTCTGATGAATTGTCTTGTCAGTGGTTCTTAAACCTGGCTGAATTTTAGGGTCACCCCAGAGTTTATACTGACAGCTGAGCCCTGCCTCAAAGTATTTACATCAGAATTCTGGGATTGAGGACCAGGTATTGGCAGTTTTCAGAGGTCCCCAGGTAACTCTACTGTGCAGTCAGGTTTCAGAACCCAGATTTATAAAACTTCCCAGAAATGTTTGCTGCATTTCATTTTCTTACTTTTTCGTGGGTGTTCATCTTATCTGACATAATTACCCCCTCAGAAATTAATAGTTTGGATATTATTTAAGTCTATTTTCTGTGATATGTCATTTCAGAAGGTCTTGTTCATCTTCATGTTCTTGTTTCAAAGGCTCTCTGATTTTTTACTAATCATCTGTTTCAGAACAAGAATTTCCTATGCTCTATCCTGTGGCAGAGTCACATGTTGGCACTACAAAGCAGTGAGCTGAAGGGTAATAAATATGCACAGAGAAAGAAACTAAGTCATTTTCATCAGGATTCCAAAACATTAACTAAATCCCTCTTTTGCTTCTGATGCATGGAAAGAGGCTGTCTTGTCAAGTTCATGAGAGAATCATAATCAAGCCTGCAGTTTGAGAATATAAAGATCTAAAGAGTAGAATTCTCCCCCATACATTATAATTTGTCTTTTACCACATGAGGACTACTTTGATTCCACTTTGCTAAATGGAGGCCTGCAGAAAAATGGAAAGCGGGCACATAGTTCTGGAAGCAGGCACATAGTATTTCTGACACTGTTAAGTGGATATGTTACATGTGAAGCTCTTAGTCTGGGGTATTGGTGAGTTGCCAGATTAAAATTTTCTTCAATTATAAACAAAGTATTCATTGACTGAATTTGAAATATAAGAAAAATAATTCTGATCCTCACAAATACACATCTCAATTCCAAAGTGAATTTTTCACAAATACTAGATGATATAATTGTATATCTTTATATGGATTTTTTTCTTCAGAAATGTTGCCTTTTTCCTTATATTAGTTATTTAAATTATGATTAAATGATCAAAATTATGTAAAGACATTGACTGGATGTAATGACATTTATAAGAGTACCTTACAGACAGCTTTCCAACTCCATCAGAATTAATGCTCCAATTTTATTTTATTTTTTTAAAGATTTTATTTACTTATTTTTTAGAGAGAGGGGAAGGGAAGGAGAAAGAGAGGGAGGGAAACATCTATGTGTGGTTGCCTGTGGTGTGCCCCCTACTGAGGATCTGGCCTGCTACCCAGGTATGTGTCCTGACTGGGAATCAAACTGACAACCCTTTAGTTCGCAGGCTGGCACTCAATCCACTGAGCCACACCAGCGAGGGCTAATGCTCCAGTTTTAAAAACCCATTTTATCACCATAAAACAACATTCTTAGGTAGTGTAATCTAATTCAACATAATTATGTATGTATGTTAATTCCCAAAGTGTAACATAAATAGATAAATACATCTATGATAAAAAATATTGTTTCTTTCCTCAGAAACATAATATTGTAAGACCTAATGACTATAGTCAAATGCATATTCTTAGACTGAGATTCTTTGTGTATACAATGTCTTCTGAAATGGTTGTGCTGTTTGTCTGAGTTAATTATAGCTACCATATTCTTGGATGACATAATTCTTTGAAAAAACTAAACTTACATGCAAAATAGAGACAGACTCAGAGAAAGAAGACTGACAGATGCCATGGTGGGGCTAGGAGGAGAGGTGGAAGGATTGAGCAGAGAAGAAAAAAAGAAAACACTCATGGACATAACACTGTGGTGATTGCCTGAGGGAGGTCTATAGAGAAGGGTATAGTGGATATAAATGGTGATGGACAGAGAAGGAGTGGTGAACACACAATACAATGTACAGATGATGTGTTGTAGAATTGTGTACCTGAAAGCTGTAAACTTTTGTTAACCAGTGTCACCCAATAAATTCAATAAAAAGAGAAAAATAGTGAACCACTGAACACATTATTCCTTTGATAAATTTTATATTAAATTCTAGACTCTGATAGCTGGAGACTGGACTTTTCCCTGCAAGAATATCCAAAGAGGTGATTAAAATTCGTGTAGAGAATGTGAGAAGCTTTTGTTGTGTAGGGATGCCCAATGTACAACATCAATGATTCCTTCCACTAAATACTAACTGTGCCTTCCGATCTTACTGCAGCAAAAATGTCATTCAACATTTCCCAAACACCTTCTCCAGGTGACATTCCTGACATTGGAAGTCATTTGGAAGTCCTTGATATAGCTTTCCTTTTCTTTCCAATGAAGAGGCTCCAGTCAACTCAAGGTCAAATTAAGTATAAAATTTGAACAAGAAAATATCTCAAAAGCTACAGGCCACTTTAAATATAGCAAACTCTTCAACATGCAGGTTTCTCTTTCTCTCATGTTGTCTTTACTTGTCTTAAGTTCCTCTTGCACCATCCTAAATTCAGTGACATTTCTAACTTATGTTCCTTCTTGCCCATTACACTTCTATTCACTCATGAGTCTCAATCTTTTCTTGACCTATGTTCAAGTCCAAGGTATCACCACCACCTTTTTTCCTTTTTTTTTTCTTTTTGCTGTGTAGCTTGGACATATTACTTAACCTCTTAAATCTCAGTTTATTCACATACAGAGATAATAGCAGCACTTAACTCATAGGCTTGTTCTGAATATAAACATGGCAAAAAAAGCTCTTAAGAGTACAACTCAAAAAATAGGGAAAACAAATTCATTTTTCCAGTCTAGGCAGATGAAGCAGGCAACTGAGAGATGGATCCCTAGTACATAGATATACAGGAAAAGATAAATAAGAAATTATCAGACCAGAAAATTATCAGAACACAAAAAGGCAGTTGTGTATTTGTTAATGGAATGCATCAGTTTGACTTAAACAACAAAAGTAATAGATTTGCCAATAGGACTTTAATGGCTCATGTTCATTAGCCAAAATGGTGTCTTCTCTGGATAAAGCTTGGATAATCATTGCCAAAATGTGTCTCAACTTGCTTTACTCATCCATTATTGACCTGCTTCATCTCTAATTAGCACATATTTTCTTTATTACGTGTCTTTGAATAATACTCAGAAAACCATTATTATTTCCCTTATTTTCAAGAAGTACTCTCTCTGCTTCTCTACTATAGAGGCTACAGGTATCATTGCCTAGCTTTTACAGGAGCAAACGGGTTTAACACCTTAATACCAAACTTCATCCCTTTATTCTTTCAACTAACTTGTGTTAATCTTCTGACAATTTTGGATGATGCTGTTGTTATTGGTCTGGAACGACCATTTGAAAACCACTATTTTTGATCTGAGGGTAGGATGGTAAATGATGAGAGTTTCATTATTTAAGAACCTTTCAGGTACAATCATAGTACCTATGATTATTAATCTGTGTTATAAGAGAATCAGTATGGATATTTCTGTATGAAACAGGAGCACATAGCAAAGTACCTTAGCCAGTTGAGAAATAGGGGAGTTAGCAAAATGTCCTCTGAAGAGTTGGCTTTGTGTAGAGATCTGAACATTAAGCAAGCTGGTCAAGTAAGAGTAAAAAATTGATGTGAGGTCATGACAGAGACCTGAGTAGTGAGCCTGATATTGGGGAAGGGTAAAAACCTTTAGAATGACATAATGTCACACATAATGCAATGAATAGGGTAAAGGCACATATTTAAGAAGGACTGATTGATGTAGCACATTAAATCAAGTTCAACAAGAATTAGGTATGAACAGGTGAAAGAAAAATCTAGAGTTTAAGTACAAAATCAAATGAGAGTTGCCAGGACTTTAAAAGGAAAAAGGTGACCACATAACAAGCCAATAAAGTGGGTCCAGGTGAATTTATGTGACTGGTATTTGCTAAGACATATTTAGATATTTGCTCAACACATTTAGGTTTCCACCTCCCAAAATGATATTTTATAGGGTAACTCCATACTGCTTTCCATGGTGGCTGTACCTATCTGCCCTCCCACCAACAGTACAAAAGGGTTACACTTTCTCCACATCTTTGCCAGCACTTGTTTGTTGGTTTGTTTACGATGGCCATTCTGACTGGTGTAAGAAGATATCTCACTGTGGTTTTAATTTGCATCTATCTGATAATTACTGACTTTAAGCATCTTTCCATATGTCTATTGGCCACGTGTATGTCCTCTTTGGAAAAGTGTCCATTCAGACCTTTGCTTATTTTTAATTGGATTGTTTGGGGGGGGGTTGTGTTGAGTTTTATTAAAAGTGGAACTGCCTTATGACCCAGTGATTCCACTTCTGGTAATTTATCTGAAGAAACAAAAACACTAATTCAAAATAAAATAAGCACCCCTATGTTCATTACAGTGTTATTTACAATGGCCAAGGTTTGGAAGTGCCCCAAATACCCATCAATGAATGAGTGGAGAAAACAACTATGGGACATTTACATAATGGATTACTATTTGGCTGTACAAAAAGAAGAAAATTTTGCCCTTTGTGACAGCATGGATGGACCTGGAAAACATTGTGTTAAGTGAAATAAGCCAGTCAGAGAAAGACAAATATCATATGCTCTCATCCATATATAGAATCTAATGAACAAACTGAACTAACAAACAAAATAGTAACTGATTCATAGATAGAGAGCAGGCTGACAGCTCTAGCAGGGGAGTTAGGGGATGGAGAGAGCAAACAAAAAAGAAAAAAGACTCATAGTCAGGGACAGCAGTGTGGTGATTTCATGGGGTGAGGGGGTGGGTGGTGGTAGAAGACGTCATATGGGGGATAGATGGTGATTGAAAAAATACAATAAGAAATGTTTCACTTACAAAAAATAAATGAAAAATAAAATATACAAAATTACATTTTAAGCTTTGAATATCTGATAACTTCAACTGGGAATGTTTGCCTCATGGTACCTCTTGGGGGTGGAGGGACAAAACCAGGACAAAAATCCAAACATACCAATTTTTGATATTCTGTTAGTTGGCCTCTTGAAGACCTGACAAATGTAAAATTCTACCTTGTTGTAGCAAGCACAAGGAACTTTGGGCTTCTATTTAGACAGTTTGGATTAAACAGGGGGCTTCTGAAAAAGAAAAACATGGTTTCATATGTTATAGATTAGACTGTATGCGAAACCTAAATAACAAAAATAAACCATCCTCTACAGTATACCACTACCCCTGGGTATTAAACAGGAGCTGTAATTGTACTGAAACATGAGTCAAAACTGAAATGGACCACAATAATTTGCTGAACTCTGGAAATTCTTTTGAACTGTGTACTAAATCTGCAAGTTAAAAAGCAAAAGCCAACCATTTACTTGACCCTGTTTAAACTAGATTTGAACTTGTATTTTGTCTATACTTATTTAATTGTATAAAACAATTTTTCCAAACTTAATTTAAAAAGAGCTGATACATATTGTACTTGAGCCCCTAGTTTATAAATATATTTTTTAAACAATGTAAATCTGTAGTAGATATAAGATAACACAGGTAACAACTACTGATGTTTAGGATCTTTCCTGGAAAGTAATTTCTACCTCTGAATGGCCTTTGGAGAGAATGCAAGGCACTCTCTCCAAAGTGTCCCATGCCAGGGAAGGTTTATGGTTCACTGTATAAACAGACCCTCTTTAATCAACTGATGGGCTTTGAATAAATGGCCACACAGAAACAATCAGATGAATAACTTGCAGTCTCTTTTCATGGAGACTTCTTTTCCTTTCATATATAACTGCTATCAGTTTTCATTAGGCTATACATTTCTCATCGTTCCTAGTCCTTTATTTCCTGAGGCAGTTTCCCATCTTCTTTCTGGTGGGTACAGCTTTTTATCACACCCCAGGATTAGTCCAGAGTGATGGCCACAGGATAACATGTAGTAATGATGAAAGGAAACAGAAGTGAGAGAAATGGGCCAGTCTTCTATTTTGCTGGTATAGAGACTGCCAACAGACTCACTAGTATCTCCCTGCTTTCCACTCCAATTTCTTACCCCAAATACTCTTCTCAGAATGTTTTCTCTGCCCTTACCATTCAATGCCAGGAACTAACTAATCCAGCTGTTTTTCTAAATGTATTTCAGTATTTTCATTCCCCAAAACACACCAATAACATCCAAGTTTTTACATTGTCCTCTTCAAATTTACATTTTGGAGGAAGGGATAAAAAAAAGGAGGGAGTGATGGAGGGAAGAATGGAAGATGGAAATTTAGGAAGGAAGGAAAGGGTGTTTTGAAGGAAGTAGTCTTTTTATTGTGATGTTTCATTGTAGCTAAAAGTATAAACCTTCAGAAAAACCCCCACATGTTACATTATTTGTTTAGATTTAAGAAGAGAGAACATTTATAAGATAATATTCTATTTATAGAGGCCCAATGATAGGAAGGAAAGCTTGGGTAATCTACAACAACCGATGTCTAAAGAAAACAGAACAGAAGGTCGTTCATTGGAAATGCTTGGCAAAATAAAAGAAACAAGGTATTTAGGAAGCCAGTTAGAAGAGAAAGGGAATAGGTTTAAACAGATTAAGCCCAACTTCTATGCTATTGATTCTCATGAAACTTTAATATGTGTAGAATTCACTTAAAAATCTTCTTAAAAGGCAGATTCAAATTCAGTAAATCTGGGATGGAGACTGAGATTCTTCATTTCTAACAAGCCCCCTGATGATACTCATCTTGATAGTGTGTGGGCCTCACTTTGAGTAACAAGGCTTTAAACCTTCTTATCCTTAACCACTTGTAAATCCTTACCTTTGTAGATGATGTAGATATACCTGGATTTCCAAGATGGAATCCAAAACCATTTTTCCAAATATAATATTCACAAAGTGTTAGGATTTTTGATATTGTACTTTGGGTACAATAGGGTGGTAAATAAGCTTTCGTAGAATGACCTGGGTTCTAAGTTATATTATAAAAGCACATTGGAAAGAAATCCATCTTTGATTGGATCATCATATTTTTAGCATCTGAGTGTGGAGAAATTAGTGCAGAATTTTGAGACCATTAAGCCCAATCTCATCATATAATTTTGATATTTTCATTGAGCCTATTCTGGGGGACAATTATCCATGTTGCCTGATACATTTATGTTAAAATGTGTCAAAATATTACTAAGAACTTTCAAATCAGGGAGTTTAAGTCAAGGATAGGCTATTAAGAAAACAACACATAAAGAGGAAGTAAAACTGCCAACTGCCACCCTTTTGCCAAAAACCACATATTGATGGCTGATGTGTTCATTTCTTGATTTGTTTGGTTTCTTTCTTAATTTTAAAAGATGAACATTTCTGTAAGTGCTGACCTTTTCAGGAAGAGTGTAATTAATACCTACCACCCTTCAGGAACAGAATGCTGAGTCCTCACTGATCAAAGTGTACTCAAACAGGAGTTTTTATGGGAGTGAATGCCTCCATTAGATATTAGGAGTCGGTAGGAATAATATTTGAAGCTGTTATTCAGTGGTGTACCCATTTGTGTTATGACTGGATTTTAGTCTGACTCTACATAGCCATTAAGAGATTGTATCAGTGGTAAACAAAGGAATTACAAGTCTGGTAGACATGATGTGTGCATAGAATATAAAGGCTGAGAATTACTGGTATGAAGTATACAAATAATTGTCTGAAATTTCTTGTTATAAGAGTATTATTTTCTACTGCAAATTCTACAACTATTTATTTACTTTGATAATGTATTTTTATTTTCAACAGATTCTTTTAGCAACAATGAGCTAATGAAGAAAATTCATGCTTAATGAATAACAAAGTGCTGAACTTTTGTTTCTAAGGAAAATTGCATGAACTTGTAATTTGTACCATATGCTTGTCAAAATTGACCATCAACCATTGGGTTGTTGCATTTTTTAAAAATTATTCGTTTATTTTTAGAGAGAGGAGAAGGTGGGGGAGAAAGAGAGGGAGAGAAACATCAATGTGCAAGATAATGCATAGATCAATTGCCTCTCTCATGACCCCTACTGGGGGACCTGGCCCACAGTCCAGGCATGTGGCCTGACTGGGAATGGAACCAACAACCTTTTGGTTCACAGGTCAGTGCTCAATCCACTAAGCCACACTAGCCAGGGCAAGTCCTTATAGTTTTTTACTCATTTGTGTGTGTGTATTTAGTTCTAAGCAATTTTGTCTCATGTGGAGGCTCACGTATCCGACACAGACAAGATACAACACAGTTCCATTGCTCCGAGGATTCTTTGTGTTGCCTTTTTACTTTTATAACCAAGCTTATCATCCCTCCCCCACTGTCCCCAATCCCTAACAACCATTAATCTCTTTTCCATTACTAAAACTTAACCATTTAAAAAGTATTATGCAAATGGAATTATACAGTATGTATTCTTTTCAGACTGGCCTTTTTCATTCAACATAATCCTCTGAAGATTCATCCAACTTATTGTATTTATCAAAAGTTTACTTGTCCTCTTATTTTACTAAGAATTGATAGTACAGATATTGAATATGAAAAACTTTGCAGGAAGGATTTTGAATACAATTTTTGTTAGTTCATCAGAAGTTGAGGGGGGCTTCAGCATGATAAACAATTTTGTTGCCATTAAGAAATAGTTCCACATGGATAAAACCAAACTGGGGTAGAATCAAGGGTAGGAAGTGGGGATGGCTGGGGTCAGAGGGAGTGGTGGGAAGAAAATGGAGCTAATTGTACTTAAACAAAAAAAAATACGAGAAAAAAGTTTACTTTATTTTTTAACTGAGAATTATTCCATGGTGTGGATTTGCTACAATGTGTGTAACCATTCACTCATTAACTTCTGTATGAACATAAATTTTCATTTCTCTAGGATAAATGTCCAAATGTGCAGTTGCTGGGTCCTATGGTAGCTGCATGCTTAGTCTTTTGGTGTTGTTGTTCTTAAGAAACTGTTAAAATGTTTTCCAAAATAAGCTTGCTTATTTTGGCAAAAAACCTTGCTAACATTTTGATAGGAATTGCATTAAAATGATCGATTTGGGGAGAATTAACATCTTTACTATGGGAGCCTTTCCTTTATTTGGGTTTTCTTTAATTTCTTTCATCAGCACTTAGTAATTTTCAGTATGCATATCTTGTACATATTCTGTTAACTCCATACTCAATATTTCATTTTTGGAGTGATTTTAAATGATGTTGTATTTTTAATTTTGGTTTATGCAACTCATTGTTAGTATATACAAATATAACTGATTTCTCTGTAGTATCGTGTGACCTTGTTGAACATACATATAATCTTAGAATTTATTTTATAGATTCCTTGGGATATTCACCATATAAAATTAGGTTATTTGGAAATAGGGATAATTTTCTTTCTTTCTTTTCAATGCATAAGCCTTTTACATCTTTTTATTGCCTTATTTGTTTAATAGCAAATTATGACAGCAGACATCCTTGCCTTATTCCCAATCTTAGGGCTAGAAAGTTTTCAATATTTCACCCTTAGGTATAAAGTTAGCTGTAAGTTTCCCCTAAATGTTTTTTCTTAAGTTAATATAGTAAGTTATCTCTATTTGTAACTTCCTGAGAGTTTTTTGAATTATACATTAATTTTTTTTCTCTCTCCCCCCCTTCCTGCCTTTTCCCTCAACTTCCCTCCTACTCTCTCCCCTCTCCCTTCCTCACTCCTTTCATTCTTGCTCTTAAATGCTTTTTCTGCATCAATTGATAAGATCATGAAATTACATATTTATTAGCCTATTGATATTCTTTTTTAAAATATATTTTTAAAGATTTTATTTATTTATTTTTAGAGAGGGAAGGGAGAGAGAAAGGGAGAGAAAGATCAATGTGTGGCTACCTCTCATGCGGCCCCCACTGGGGACCTGGCCTGCAACTCAGGCACGTGCCTTGACTGGGAATTGAACTGGTGACCCTTTAGTTCACAGCCCACGCTCAATCCTCTGAGCTACACCAGCCAGGGCTAGACTGCAGTTATTTTGCACTGTGTTTTACAGGTTTTGGTTTGAGGGTAATACTATCCTGTGTTAAGAAGTCTTCACTTTTCAATTATCTGGAAGAAATAATATAAAGTTTGTGTTAATTATGCTTTAAAAGTTTAGAAAATTTCTTCAGTGAAGCCATCTGGACCTGGAAATTTCTTCTTCAGGAGCCTTTAAATTGCAAATTCAAATTTTTTAGTGGTTACAGGATTTGCTGATTTCTGTTTAGCTTAATCAGTTGCCAAAAGGGAGGTGTTGAATTCTTACCTATAAATGTGGATTTGTTTAATTCTTCTCTCATCTATCATTTTTGCTTCATGTGTTTTGAGACTTTCTGGCACATACAGATTTAGAATTATTATGTTTTGCTTTCTGATGGGATACTTGCATTTTTTAAGGATTTTATCTTGATTTATCACTTTTGAGTGAATTTTTTCTTAGTTGTCCTGTTTATTGCAATATATATGTGACTTCCCACACTCTATTAATATCAACATTTTACCATTTTTGCATGAAGCATGCAAACCTCATTTTCACTTGGGTATCTTTATCTCTCTTACTTTTAAAAATCAGTGAGTATCAGATGTTGTTATAATTTTATTTTATTCATCAAGTATGATTTATAAATGCCACGAGGACAAAGATAATCTATTGGATGTACTTACATTTCTTCTCTTTTCATTTTTCCCATTCTGCTAAATGCTTCAATTTCCTTATTTTATTATTTTTATGTTAATTTTTTAAATTTAGACATTAAGAATAAATCTAACGACAATAGCTTCTTTTAGTTTTCCTTAGTCTGAGAAAGTCTCACAGTCCACTTCATTCCTAGAAAGAGTTTCACCTGCTCTAGAATTCAGGATTGACACTTATTTTCTGAAAAGATGACATGCTGTTAGAAGACATCTTGGAGAGGGCTTGACCACTTGTTGATCCAAGAGCTGAAATCAGGCAGTAGTAGCCTCCATATACCCTCCTCTCTCCTTGAAATGTGCATTCCACTTGCCTTCCTCTCATTAGAGTCTCTCCCAAGGACACTGCCTTGAAAGAATAAGGTACTGTTGAGATCATCTGTACTGGATATGTGACTAAACCCCGTTGAAGCATCTATATAAACCTTAAGATGCTAGTGGACAGATATAGAGAACTGTTTGTCTTGTCGTCACCCAAGACAAGGCTGTAAGCTTCCTCATTTATGAAACCTGCCACCTGACAATCTTGACTGGCAGACTCTTCCTTTGGTCTCTCCTTGCTCTCCATATATGGGGGCCAATTTGTAAACTCACAACTGGTGAGCCAGCCAGGAGATGGAAGAAATGGGCCTTGGAAAGAGGCATCTGTGGGGGAGATCACAAGTTGGCCATCCATCTCTAGGTGGAGAGGGGTGGCACATATGGGTACAAGGATGCTCCAAAAACACCAGCTGGTCTAATGCACTGGTTTAAGGAGCTCTATCTAGTTCACTGCAGCAAGAAATAGAATGAAATGTGAGCTGGCCTCTATTGTGGACAGCTTGGCTGGCCATAAATGCCCAACTAGAGGTGGAAGCCTGAGTCAGAAAGTTTGAAGAAGAACTGAGGTTAGAGAAACATGTGCAGTTGTCCATTGCTCTGCCAGCTTTAGAGCTGGCAGACAAGGTGTGATTGCAGGATGATAAGTTGTAGAGACCTTAGCGTGCAGTTTTGCAAATGGGTGACACAGGTGGCCTTGAATTAAGGTCCAAGCAGTTGTGACAAAGTCTGATTGGAACACTAAGAAGTGAAATCCCTGGGAAAGTGAGGAGAGCGAAGAGGAGGATGTGGTGATTAAAAGTGAAACAAAGAAAACACCCTGTACTATTCAACCCCTAATTAATACAAAATAAAGCAAAATCAAATAATCACCACAGTCAGTGGGGAAGGCCCAAAGTCAGGAAATGTTCACAATGAGAGAATAATCTCCTTTTGTGCTTATCGATGTAACTGCCAAATTCCATCAGAAGTCCAGGGGAAGTGTCCAGGCATAGTTAGTGTGATTGTGGGATGGGTGGTGATGGTGGTAGCGGGGCAATCAGTGACATTTCTCTATCCAGGCAGGAGACAGAGAAAGTGAGCAACATCACCACACATCCCGCCATCTGCCAGTGTGTGCTTGGTGCTCAAAGCAATCATTCCTTATAGATTGGATTACATTAGCCTGCAGGGAGGCTTGGCCAATGAGGAGGATCTCCCTGGGCATGTGGGCTTCTGGAAAACTATAGAGGAGGTACAACAAAGTTTTAGGGAGTTGGAAATGAGACATGCCATATACACTCCTTTCTTTGAAGGCCCTTATCAGGCCACATTCACTGCAGGAGTAAAGCCAAGATACTCCAGACCACATCTAGTACCTAGTATGGGACTCCGATGTCCATGCTGACCCAAGTCATGGCATAAGACATTTATGATATTGGGCAATCCATTGCTGATCTAGGGGAGAATGAAAAATCCCAGGAACAGGTAAGGGCTATGAGAAAGACTGCAAATGGGAGGAAAGATAGCAGTTCCAACTTATGCCTGGTTGGAACTTCCATCTAGTCAGATGAATCTAGTCAGGGCAATCCATCCACTAAGACTACATTTGCTAGTTGGGCCAACATTGATACCATCTGGTTGGACATAAGAATGAACTACAGCAGTCAGTGGGCTGAACTCAGAGCAAATTGGCTGTTGATCACTCATTTGATCACCAGCCAATCTGCTCTGGTCCCTAACCTTTTGCACTGACAGTTGGGCTGTTCTAAAGGGACTAATGCTATGCCTTGGATGATTGAAAGCTGAGGGGTAAATGATCATGGGTAAGCCCTTGTGCTCCCTGGCTACCTTGTTCATGTCTCTGGATAGTAGAGAGGGGAGTTTCAGACCTAAGAGGACAAGCAGGCTTCCTGAGCCATGATGCTTGTGTTAGTAAGATCCCCTTTTCTGGTGAATATTGACAATGAAATCTCTGGGTAAAAAAGGGGACTCATGAACCCAATAAAGGAGAAGAAGGCTTCCTATAACAACTTGTTAGTGCCCCTCTACTAAAACCCTTTGTCAGTGCTGCCATTTTCATATGCTGTTTTTGGTAGGACTTGTGTGAGAATGCCCATTCTCACACACCCTTGCTAACCTAAGATAGCAAGATACCTTCACTCGCTATCTTAGGTTAGGGGGTCAGGAAATGCTGGGCCTCAGTACCCTCTTTCTGTTGGGTGGAAGGGTCATAAAACACTATGGAATTATGTTATTCTTTTATTTCTGTATTCTGGAACCAGTTTTCCCTTCATTTTCCCTCTTTAAGATGTTTTGGGGTTTTTTTGGTTTTGTTTTGGTTTTCTCTTGTGTAAGTGCCAGAGGTTATAGTTGTATATAGTGGGGAGAAACAGGAAGACATGAAGCCATCTTATTTGGACCAGAAATCTGGTTAGTCAAAATAGTTATTTTTAAGGTTACTTAGTTTGGGGATAACTTTTCAGAAAAGAATTCATGACTTCAATATTCTCTTACCTTGAAACATTAACAATTCTTTGTCTTGTGCTCATAATGTCCCTCTCTTCCTTTTTCATAACTCTATCCTAATGAAATATAATACATACTCCTCCAATATATATATATGACATCCACTCTAGTTGTAACTTGATAAAAAGATATAAACTTATGTAATCTCATTGGTTACTTCTTTCATTCCCAATTGCATTGCTAAGATTCACTGATATTCTTGCATGTAGTTTCTGTCCATATTTTAACCATTATATAATATTCCTTTATATGAATGTCACTTTTATTTATTAATTCCCCTTTTGATATTTCTTTTTAGATTTTTGCTGTTACTAAAAAAAGAGCTACAGTGAAAATTTCTGTGTATATCTCCCTGTGTAATATGTGCAGGAGTATCTTCTGGTATATCACTCCTAGAGAAATGGCCAGATTATAAGCTATATGAATGTTCATCTTCTCAAGACACTGTCAACTGTTTTTCAGTCTATAATAATTTATACTTCTTCCTACAACATCTAAGAAATCATGGCAATCCAGATCTTCTCCAACACTTAGTATTATCCAGTCGGTATTGTTAGATTTCTTACTTTCACCAATAAAATGGGGACAAAATGACATCTTATCGTGGCACTGATTTGCATTTCCCTGGTACGAATGTGGCTTAATCTTTCACAGATTTTCCTCCTTTATGTTTTCTCTTCTGCGAAAGGCCTGTTCATGCCTTTATATCTTCTATTGGGTTATTTGTCCATTTTTTTCAAATAACTGAAATTTAGATACAAAATTCAAAGGCATTTGAAAGAAAGAGGACAGCTGTTAAGGTCAAAAAGACCTCAACTTCAAAGAACAAATAGCCTCCTGAGCTTTAGTGGCTGATTGGCCATTTGATGTTAAGCTGACCTATGATATAAGGAATGATTCCAAACTAACTTCCACTTATTTTTGACAAGAATTCCCAGTTATTGGTTTCTATCTGGGTCCAAATCTTTGACTTCTGCTGAGTGTTAAGAAAAGAGGACAAACATGACTTGAAATCATTGTGCCAGTGAAGTGGAGAGGAAGGTCCAAGGCTGGGCAAAACTGGGATACAGGCTACTTGCTAGATGTGTTTGATCAGTCTGTATTTCTGGGTTTTGCACCCCTTCAGTTACTCAGTGTCCATGTGACTCTGCATGCCCTTCCAAGAGTTGCACAATGCTACATTGTCCAGGCTTTCCCTCAGGGGGCACTGGCTCGGGCTCCAATAATTCTCCTGTTCTTTCTTTTTGCACTTCCTCCCCTAGTCCCATAACCATCAGAACACCCTCCTACTCTAGTGGGAAATAATAAAAATGCAAAATTTTGAAGTCTACTCCTTTACTAAACACAGTTCTAAAAGTTTTACCCTAATTTATACATTTTATCGTCCAAACCAATTTTTGAGGTCCCAATTTACTGTTACTATCACAAATCATAGTCTGTTTTTTAGACTCAAAGATGTTAAGTAACTAGCCCAAAATTGCATAACTAATAAGTAAAATACTTGGTATTCAGCAAATGCACACAATTTTAATTATAATTTACAAACTTAATGTAACCACCTTACTAACTAGAGTCCATTCCCTAGCCAAGCACCCATCTAGGATGTCTGAACAATCCTGGAGTACCTTGCCCTCCTCTCACAGAGATGTGACATAACCCTCTGGCTTCCATATCAGAATACATCATAAGCCAAACATCACTGACAGAAATTACCTAGAGGGAGTGTGTTTTACTTTAGAAGAAAGCCCACTGTTAAGTTTCACTTATAATCAGAATTAACTCACAAAGCAAGGGTTTATGTATCTCCTGGAAAAGCCCATGTTATATTACAGAATTTACCATTTCAGAATCAACTGAACTATTAGATTCATTTTATTAAAACATGAGAAATAAATGTTTCACATATGAAGGCCCCACATAGAAGGACCCCAGCACTATGTATATATAACTTTCGAGGAACTCTGCATGTCAGTCTAAGATGTTCATTTGTGTCTATCTGCTCACATCTTTTACTCATGCAAAGGGCCTCCTTATATCCTTTCCTGCTCCATAATTATCATAGATCCTCAGTGCTGAAACTGGGGGCTCTGGCACATCAGGAGAAGAGAGTCAACATGGATTTCTTTGCTACATGTCATTTTCCTTTTTTTGCAGGGGTGTCCATCTCATTTTCACCAGGGGCCACATCAGCCTCACGGTTGCCTTCAAAGAGCCAAATGTAATTTTAGGACTGTACAAATGTAATTACTTCTTAACTGGGGGCAAGGACCTCAGTGCTGCCACCCGCCAGGTAGAAACAAGGTGCTGGGTTGGATAAAACAAGGTGGAGGGCTGCATTCAGCCTGCGAGCCTTGTGTTTGCCACTTGTGCTTTACTGCATATAATTCCATCATTACTAGAAACTCAGCCTTGTCAAGTGTATGAACAAAAAGCAAGGAAAATCTCATCTTTTTTTTTTTTTTTTTACTATTTAACAGTTACTTCTGTGAATCACACCTATTTCTAAGCCAAACTTTTTTTTTAAAGTATTTTGGAGAGATTTAGAAATCTAAACTGTAGGAGGAGCAAAGTCTGCATCCTAAGATTCACAAAGATTTCAACTGAAACATTATCATTCATTTTAAAAATCAAGATATAGGAGTTCTGGCTAAGATGGAAGCCTAGGTAGAAACCCTTCACTTCCTCACACAAGCAAAAGGAGGATAACAGCCAATCTAAAAGTAATAAACAAACAGAAGTGCCATAAAATCAAACTGCATGGAACTCTGGCAACCAAGGAATTAAAGAAACAACCAACCAGACCAACCAGACAGGTAAGACTGCCTAACAGAGAGAACCTGAGGCAAAGTGGCGGACCATGCAGGCAGGGCTGGCTGAATGGGAAACTGAGACTCAGAGCTGACTTTGGACTATGGGTGGGGGTTGCCATAGTGGGAGAAACTCCCAGTCTCACACGTTCATTGGAAAGTGGGGCTAGAGCCAAGCAAGTGAGCTGCATTGTCCCTCCTCTGACCCCTCACCCACAGACAGGACCACAGCACAGCAAAGAGGGTTTTCCAGCCCTGGTAAATACCTAAGGCTCCACCCCCTTACAACTTAACAGGTGTGCTGAGACAAAGAAATATGGCCCAAATGAAAGAACAGAGCAAAACGCCAGAAAAAGAGATAAGCAATGATAAGATAGCTAACCTATCAGATGGAGAGTTCAAAGCCCTGGTAATCAAAATACTCACAGAACTGATTGAGCTTGGTCAAAAAATGAAAGAACAAATGAAAGATACCCCAAGTGAAATAAAGAAAAATATTCAGGGAACCAACAGTGACAGGAAGGAAACCAGGACTCAAATCAATGATTTGGATCAAAAGGAAGAAATAAACATCTAACTGGAACAGAATGAAAAAACAAGAATTCAAAAGAAATGAAGAGAGGCTTAGGGACCTCTGGGGAAACTTTAAACATTCACATATCTGAATTATAGGGGTGTCAGAAGGAAAAGAACAACAACAAGAAATTGAAGACTTATTTGAAAAAAAATGAAGGAAAACTCCCCCAATCTGGCAAAGGAAATAGACTTCCAAGAAGTCCAGGAAGCCCAGAGAGTCCCAAAGAAGTTGGACCCAAAGAGGAACACACCAAGGCACATCATTAAGTTACCCAAGATTAAAGATAAAGAGAGAATCTTAAAAGCAGCAAGAGGAAAGGAGAGCATTACCTACAAAGGAGTGCCTATAAGATGGTCAGCTGATTTCTCAAAAGAAACCTTATGGGCAAGAAGTGGCAGGAAAGAAGTATTTGAAGTCATGAAAGGCAAGGGCCTACATCCAAGATTACTTAATCCAGCAAAGCTACCATTTAGAATGGAAGGGTAGATAAAGTGCTTCCCAGATAAGGTCAAGTTAAGGGAGTTCATCATCACCCAGCCCTTATTATATGAAATATTAAAGGGAATTGTCTAAGAAATTGAAGAAGATAAAAAACTAGGAACATTCAAATGACAACAAACTCACAGCTATCAACAATTGAACCTAAAAATATATAAACAATGAAAACAAAAACTAAGCAAACAACTAAAACAGGAATGGAATCAGGGAAATGGACATCAGATGGAGGATTTTCAGTGGGGAGGAATAGGGAGAAAAGGTACAAGGAATAAGAAGCATAATTGGTAGGCATAAAATAGATGGGGAGTGTTCAAGAATAGTATAGGAAACAGAGAATTCAAAGAACTTTATGTACAACCCAAGGACATGAACTAGGGGTAGGGAATACTGGATTGTTGGGGTGTGCAGGGTGGAGGGTGATAAAGAGGGAAACACTGGGAAAACTGTAATAGCATAATAAAATATACTTTAAAAAGTAAAATTTTTAGAAAAGTGAAAAAAAGGAAAAAATTGAGATACAATTCCCATACTATGAAATTCAATATTTCAATGTGTACAATTTAATGATGTTTCATATATTCTTAAAGTTGTACGACCATTACCAGTATCTAAATAGAGAATATTTTTTAAAGATTTTATTTATTTATTTTTAGAGAGGGAAGGGGGGGAGGAGATAGAGAGAGAGAAATATCAATGTGCGGTTGCTGGGGGTCATGGCCTGCAACCCAAGCATGTACCCTGACTGGGAATCAAACCTGCGATACTTCGGTTCACAGCCTGAGCTCAATCCACTGAGCTATACCAGCCAGGGTAAATAGAGAATATTTTTTATCATCCCAAATTAGCAGTCACTTCCTATTCAGTCTGTGAGCCCCCAACCCTGTGTGACCTGATCTACATTCCGTCTCTACTGATATGTCTGCTATAGACATTTCATAGAAACAGAATCATACATTATGTGTTCTTTTATGACTAGCTTCTTTCACTTAGAATAATATTTTCAAGGCCCATTTTATGTTGTATCATGTGTCAGCATTTCATTTATTTTTATGGCTGAATAGCATTTCATTTTGACACTATCACACCATCACATTTTGTTTATCAGTTCATTAGTTGCTGGACATTTGGGTCGTTTCTACTTTTTGGCTATTATGAACATTCTGTTATGAACATTCTTATACACAATGTTCAGTGAATATTTGTTTTTCATTCTTTTCAGTACAGACGTGGCAATGGTATGGTTGAGTTATAATGGTAACTCTATGTTTAACTATATGAGGAAGTATCAAACATTTTCACAGTGAATGTATCATTTTATGTTCCTACCGAAATGTTTGAGGGATCTAATTTCTGCATATCCTCATGAACACGGTAGTTTCTATTTTTATTATTATAGCCATCTTAGTATGTATGGCATGTAATCTAATTGTAGTTTTGATTTTCATTTCCCTAATGACTGAAAATATTGGTCATTTCTTTCATTTGCTAATTGGTCATTTGTCTATCTTATCTGATAAAATGTTTATTCTGGTAATTTGTCTATTTTTATACTGGGTTGCCTTTTTTGTTATTGAGCTCTTACTGAGTAATAGCTCTTCATATATTTGTGATAGTAGATCCTGATCAGATGTGCATCTGAAGTGAATAACTTGTAGGCACCATATAGTTGGGTCTTTTTTAAAATTTGTTTTGCCATTCTTTGTCTTTTGATTGGATCATTCCATCCACTTACATTTAGAGGAATTATTGATAGCTAATGCCATCTTATTTATTGTTTTCTCTGATTTACAGTTTCCTTTTTCTTTTCTTCCTCTCTTATTGCCTTCCTTTGTGAACTGGTCACTTTCTATAGTAGTATGTTTTGATTTCCTTCTCTTTTTCTTACATGAATATACTGTAGGTTTTTTTGTTTCGGTTACAGTGAAGTTTATGTGAAACATAGACATAACAGCATATTTTATGCTGATAACAATTTAAACTCAATTGTGTACAAAACTCTGCCATTTTATTCTTTTCTTTTATGTTTTAGTGTCACAATTGCATTTTTTATATTGTGTATCCACTAAGAAATTAATGTAGTTAGAACTATTTTTAATACTTTTGATCTTTAATCTTCATACTAGAGTTAAGTAAATACTTAATGCACCATCTTATTACAGTATTAGATTATTATGAATCTGAGTATATACTTATCTTTACCAGTGTATATTTGTATATTTTATGTCTTCATGTTACTAATTAGAGTCCTTTTATTTCTGCTTGAATAATTCCATTTAGCTTTTCTCATAAAACAGGTCTAATGGTGATGAGATCCTTCAGCTTTTGTTTATTAGTGAAATTCTTTACCTCACCACTATTTCTGAAGAACAACCTGTTGGGTAAAGTATTCTTGGTGGGCTTTCTTTCTTCCTTTCTTTTCTTTTCTTTTCTTTTCTTTTCTTTTCTTTTCTTTCCTTTCCTTTCCTTTCCTTTCCTTTCCTTTTCTCTTCTTTTTCCTCCCTCCCTCCCTTCCTTCCTTCCTTTCTTCTCCAACATTTTGAATATAGCATTCCATTATTTTCTAGCCTGAAAAGCCTCTACTAAGAAATCCTCTGATAGCATTATGGGGTGTCCTTGCATGACAGAAGTTTTGTTCTCTGCTGTTGTATGATTTCTCTCATTGGAGAGAGCTGGGGAGTGGGCTGGAAAGGGGGTAAAAGGCATAAAACTGTACTTGAACAACTAAAATAAAAATAAAATTTCTAATTCTCTTTTTTTAAATTTTAGACAGTTTTATTATAATGTGACTTGGAGAAAACTGACGTTGGATTGAAATTTTTAGATGACCCATCAACTTTATGAACTTAGATGTCCAAATGTCTCTTTAGGTTTGGAAAGTTCTCAACCATTATTTCTTTAAATAAGCTTCCTACTCCTTTCTCCCTCTCTTCCCCTGGTACTCCAATGAAACATGTCATTTTCCTTAATGATGGCTCATTATTCCCACAGACTTTCTTCACTCTTTTTTATTCTATTTTCTTTGTACTCCTCTCATTACATAATTTCAATAGTTCTTTATTTTAACTGATTCTTTCTTCTGTTTAATGAAATTTCATATTGAAGCTGTCTATTGAATTCTTCAGTTCAGTCATTGCATTCTTCAATTCAAATTTCTGGGGTTTTTTATGTTTTCTATTTCTTTATTGAACTTCTTTTGTTCTTTTATTGTTTCCCTAATGTTAATTTGTCTGTCTTTCTTTTCTTTTAGCTCTCTGTGCATCTTCAAATAATTTTTTTTGAATTCTTTGCCAGGAAATTTCTGATCCTCATTTCTTTTGGGTCAGGTACTGGAGATTTCCTGTTTTCATTTGGTAGATTCATGTTTCCCTGATGCTTCATGTTCTCTATAGCCTACCGTGGGTGTCTGCACATTGGAAGAAACAATCGCCTATTCTAGCCTTTATTGATTGACTTTGGTAAAGAAAGACTTTCACCTGTGGGTGGAGACATACTGGACCATGCTGTGACCCTGGTTCTAGTGGTACAGGATACAAAATACAGGGATGTGTGGTAACATCAGGTAGGAGAAAGATGGGAGTAAGCTAGTGTCTATTCATCCCAGGCCACTGGGGTCCACAGCAACAACTTTTTGGTCCTTGGAAAGCATTGCAAATTGTCTGCAGTGGCTGCAAGGGATATTCTGGTCCCCAGCAGTATCTCCAGATCCAGTGGCTAGGGACCAGTGCAGGCAGCAGTGGTAGCTGAAGATAGTGGTGTCCACACACTGTCCAACTGTTGTAACCCTGGTTGTCAGCATATTCTTCCGTGGCTTCACAGTCCCCCCTTGGGCATGTGTACTGGTAGTGGGTATTGGGCTGGTGGTGAGCAACTGTAGAAACTAGCCCTGAGTACGTGCATTTGAGTGAGGATCAGTTATGTGGGTGAAAGCTGACATCTTGTGTTAGCACAGCCACAGAGGCCTGGGCTTGCTGTTAATGCTCTTCTGGGGCTGGATGGGGAGTGGGAGGAAGGGGGAGACACTCAGGTGGCTGTCATCATCAAACAAGAATACCAGTGGGGCAAAACCTGGAGAAATCTTAGTGGGTGCATGATGACTGAGCTATTAGTTTCTTCAATGGCAAAATCTGTTTGATTTGTTTGTAGAGCTGGTCACTATGAACTACAATTGCTTCTGCTGTGGGGCTGCTATTTGTACTTCTTGTTTCCTTCCTTTTTTCTGTCTCTATATGTCTCAGCTTTACCAATCTAAGTGGGGTGAAACCAAAGTGGAACTTCTGTGCAGTGCCCCAAAGGCTGGAAAAGGTTTCTCACTCTACTCTTCTTTTCTTTAAGGGGATTTATTTCTAGCTGGAAAGTTTCCTCTTCAAGTTGAGCCATGATAACTTAGGGGATGAGATGATGCAGACAGAATAAGGATGTCTTCCTTCTTTTCCTGTGCACTTATTCTCAGGATTTTTGTTCTACTATGTTGCTGAAGTTTCTTCAGTGGACTTCACATCATTCCAACACCTGGTTTTGTTTGTGAATAGCTATCTAATTGTTGATCTTTGAGGGGGTTGAGAAGATAAGAGGTGAAGGCTAATGTCTACTACATTGCCATCTTAGTGACATCCATAGATTGTTTTTACTTAGTTTTGCCCATTTGATCTATCTTGCACCAAGAATAGTGTGTTAAAAACTCTATTGATCATTCCAGTAATTATTTTTCTCTTTATGCTTCTTTTGCATCTTTTAAATGTTTTGCTTAATATGGTAGTTGCTCTATTAACTAGTGACAGATATAATAATTTCATCTTAATTATGATTGTGTCTTTTAACAGTAAAATGAACTTATTTTTCACATTTAATAAATTTTGCTTTAAATTCTTCTTTGCCTGATAACAGTATCACTTCTCCAACTTTCTTGCTTATTCACCATCTTCCTGGAAAATTTTTAATATCCATCCTTCTATTTTTTGTTTTCCTAAATAATTTTATTTTTGTATGTCCCTGCATATAGCATATGCATTTTTCTTGCTTTGCAAGTCAAATTAAAAATTGTTTTTATTTAATAGGTGGACTAAGCCTATTCATATTTATTGACAAGATTGCTCTATTTGGTCTTAACTCTGTTATGTTTTATTATGTGTATTACTCTACATTATGTGTTTCTTTGTCACTTTAAGTTTTAAAATTTCTTTTGGTAATTAAGTGTTTTGTGGTTACCTTTGCATTTATACCTTTTTTACTGTCTTTATTCATCCATTCTTTTTTATTTAACTCAATTCTTTACTATCTAATTTGTTGCTTTTAAATCATACCCTTTAACCTTACAGCTAGTGCTATTAAACAAGCAATGAGCTTATCCTATTTTTTCTTTCATTTCCTCTCTGAAATATCCCAATTTATTTACATTGTTTGTACTTTGCCAGATCACATAGTGTATAACATGTATATGTATTATACAAAATGTTATTCTATCATTGTCTCCACCATTGCTTTATTTTTATATTATCAAGTAAATTATGGAATGTTCTACACTAAGTATTTGGCCATAACCATCTCATTTGGATGAAATTTATCTTGTAGTAGACTTCATTAAAAAGATCATGAATTCTCTGAGCTGTTAAATGTTTAAAAATGTTTTTCTGTGGCATTGATATTAAAAAGTTTTTGGTTGGATAGAAAATCCTTGGTTCATGTTTTTAGTCTTTGAATGTTTAAAAATGCAACTTTGTTGTTACATTGCTTTGTATGTTTTTTTGAGAAGTGTGAAATTATTCTAATTTTTATCTTTTGTTTATTCTAGAGAGAGAGGAAGAAAGGGAGAAAGAGAGGGAGAGAAACATCAATGCTACAGGTAAACATTGATTGGTTCCTTCTGGTATGTGCCCTGACTGGGGACCAACTTGCAGCCCTGGCATGTGCCCTGACTGCAAATTGAACCCAGAACCATTCAGTTCGTGGAACAACACCCAACCAACTGAGCCACACCAGCCAGGGCATGATATTACTCTAATTCTCTTGCTTTGGAAAATCACTTGATCTTTTTGACTGGATATACTAAGAATAGTTTCCTTTGTCTCAAAAGTAAGTTTAATAATTTAAATATTAAATTGAAGTTCATCATTAAGGTCATTTGTTTCTGGTAACCAATGAGCTCTTGTAACACAAAACTTTAGGTCTTTGATTTTTTCCAGGAAAGTTTTCTCTGATTAAATTGTAAGTACTAAGTTCATTCTATCACTTTCTTTATAATCTGTGGGGACTCCAATTATATACTACGTCAAACATTTTTGCCTGTTTCCCATTTCAGCCACTTTCTCTCTGAGCATTTTCTCTGTCTCATTTTCATTCTTTGGATATGTTTTGATTCTTTCCAGTTGTCCTTTTACATTCTACTCTATTCTATTCTATTCTATTCTTCCTTGTGCAGCCTGTAATTTAGTTTTCATTCCTAACATGATTTTGCCTTCTCTTCTAAATATTAATAATGTCATCAGGCTCATTGAGTGTCTTTTTCTTTTGTATATTTCTGCTTTTGATTTTTTAATTTCTTCTTCAAAGTTTGTGTTTATATGTTTGTATACGTATTTGTGCATGTATATACATATATTCAAAGACTTGTTTGAGAGTGTTTATTTCATTTTGGAATGCAGCATTATGATTTCTGGTTTTTCATCAGATATTTGAGAATTTTTCCCCAGCTAATTTGATTGTTTTGTTTTATTTCTATAGCAGTCTTGATTAGATGAAGAATGTGAATTCAAATATCCATGGACAGTGTTGGTAATTTAAAATGTTTTATGAAATTCTTAGTTCAAGTGCATACTTTTCTGCAGTGCAGCAAAACATGATTTCATTTCTGAGTAATATTTTCTTTCTATTTTAAAGGTAAGAGATGTGAATACAGGGTTTGAGTGTCCTTAGTTTATTTTCATTTCATTTATGTTTTCTCTTTAAAGATCATAAATATTTTATTTTTATTTTTCCTTTTACTATGCAATTTCCATAGGCAACTCTCTCTTTTAACCCTTTTCTCCTCTCCTTCTATTCAAAAATTATCTTTCCAGGATTGCCTGCTTGAATCATATTTACATTTTTAAATCTCTATCCTTTACTTAGTCTTCTGACTGACCTAACTTACGCTTTTTTGCCTAGTTTTTTTTTTCTCATTAAGGTGAAGTTTCTCTTTCTGGAGGTGGTTTTATTTCCCTTCTTATTTTTTCACAGTTTTGTCAAATTGTCCCTGTTGTCTAACAACACTTGTAGCCAACACTGAGATTCATTGTTTCATTTTTTGCAGGTAATTTAAAATTTGAGCATTCTACACAGTTCAGTTATGTCAAACACAAAACATGTGTGTGATTTTACTTGTTCTTCTGGTTTTTGTTTACTATTTTATAGGATACATTGGGGGTTTTAGAGTTAAGCTGATACTACCCAGAATTATCCATTTTACATTTTAATTACTTTTTAATAAAATAAAAATTTATAAGATAGTGAATAAAGCATAATTTAAGGGCTCAGTAGTTTTTTAAAAATCACTACAGAGATCAAGGTATAGAACACCACCAGAATCCTAGAATCCTCATTTTTCTCTCCTCCCAATTCCTAATATCTTCAACCAAAAGGCAAACACTATCACCATTTATGTAAGAATATATAAATTGTGCTTTTTTAAAACATTATATCATTTAAGTAATGTTGTAGGCATCATTATGTACCTGGTTTATTTCTCACAAAATTATATAGTGAGATTCGCCTTTGAAGCTGGTACATAGTAGTATTTTAATTCTTCACTGATGTATATGTATCTCAGTATGAATTCAATTCTCAGTTTGGATCCTTGATCCTTTGTAGATCCTTGTTAATATTAGTTTTATTCAATTTGTGTGTATGTGAAGGTAGATATTAAAGTGCAAAGATTAATGATCTCATCAAGGCAATCATGTATGTCAGTGATTAAACAGGACTAGAATTCAATTTTTAAGTCCTTCTTGAGATAATATTTTACCAGTGCATGATGATTTATGAAATAAAAAATGATTACTTATTTAATTTTCTCCCAAAAGTTATCATATAGAGGCTGTTATTCACCTTTAAGTATTTCTCAAAAAGTGAGTATCTTTGTTTCTATTTATACAGTGACTTTTGCTATAGACTTGTCTTGTTTTACACTGACCTTTTAAAACATTTACCCCTTCATTTATTTATAGTTATTTAATATCACATTTTATTTATCCATTAATCTGTGAAAGAACATTTAGGTTATTTCCATATCATGGCTACTGTGAATAATGTTGCAATGAGCATGGGAGTGGAGATATTTCTTTTTTATTATTATTTTATTACAGTTGTCCCAATTTTCCCCCTTTGCCCTCTTCTGCCCATCCCCTCCCCTGTTCCCACAGTTAATTCCCACACTGTTGTCTATGTCCATGGGTCATTCATACATGATCTTTGAGTGGAGTTATTTCAAGACAGTTATTTCATTTCCTTTGAATATATATCCAGAATTGGGGTTACCAGATCATATGGTAGCTGTTTTTTATTTTTTGTGGAGTTGACATACTGTTTTCCATAATGGGTAAACTAATTTACCTTATACATGCTTTCCACCAAGCATGTATAAGAGTTCTATTTTTTCCACACCTTGACCAATATTTGTTATTTCTTGTATCGATAATAGCTGGTGATTATGAACAATAGTTGATCATTGTAGTTTTGATTTGTATTTTATTCATAATTAGTGAAGATGGCCATCATTTCATGTACCTTTTGGCCATTTGTGCATTTTCTTTGGAAATATGTCTAATCAAGGCTTTTCCCCATCTTTTAATCTGTGTATTTTTTGCTATTGAGTTATATTAGTTCTTTGTATAATTTGGATATTAATCCCTTATCATATATACAGTGTACAGATATTTTCTCCCTTTCTATAAGTTGACTATTCATTTTTTGACTACTTTCTCAAAATAGCCCTCATACACTTGGGCTCCACTTGGGTTTTACAATGTCCTACCTAGATCCAAAAGCTCTCACAGAGGTGCTTTTGCCTGTAGGTGGCTGCCAAATTATTGTTGCTATGGGGGGGACACAGATGGGGAAACTCCTATTTCACTATCAAGGTGATACCACTTTCTGATAACTCTCTCAATATTAGACAGTAGTATTTTGTCAGTGCTAAAATTTCAGAGTGGGTTATTTTGTGTGTGTGGTTATATAAGAGAATGGCTTTGTGTTTAGGAGATATGTGTTTAAATACTTATGCTTGAGGTGTTATGATTCCTCTCAAATGTTTCAGCCAAAAAAAATAATAAATATCAGAAATACTTAAAATGAGAATGTGTCACATACTTTCATATTTTTCTGAAGCATATCCATGTGGCAAAACCTATTAACATAATACTGTGTGTTTACACACATATATGTGTATATTTGCATACATACAGGGACAGAGAAAGGCAGAATTTAAGCAAGATACAACAATTTAGGTAAAAGATACATGGGTGTTTATTATTTTTCATGTGTTTGACATTTTTCAAAATGAAAAGCTGCGGGAAATTTTTATTCTTTCTGTTATTTTGTATATATGAATTCTGTTTTTTGGTAAAAACTTTCCAGCTATTATTATTATTATTATTATTATTATTATTACTACTATTACTATTTTGTTTTCTTCAAGAAGGCTAGTGTGTCAAGGGCTCCTTGGGCCACATTTCCCACTGAGTACTTCCTTTCCTTTGTTCATTAGCATTTTGAATATATCCCATTGCTTATATTTCTACTTCTTTTACTCCTCCATGTTCTTCCTCAATCTCCTCAAGTCAAAGGGAAATAGTCGATAAATCTCACTTTATATGAAGTTTTATTCATTTTTTCATTGGCTGAGAACTTTCTATTAACCTGCCTTAATTATGACCACCATGATGTTCTAAATTTTAATCCCATATGTTGATCAATTCATTGAACAAATAGCTATGTGCTCAATGTGCTTCAGGTACTGTTCTAGGGGTTCATGCCTTACTCCTTATTCATTCCCATATATAAGGTCCTTTAATATAATATAATAACCTCCATGTCTTAAAATTTCTTTCTTGCCTTACCCAAACTACAGAATCTACAATATAGGGATTTCTACCATGCAAATTACTCCTTTATTTTTTAGTTTTCTTGTTGTCTTTAGAAGACAACCTGGGTTTGGATCAAAGACGGCGTCAGAGTAGGAAGAAGCAGATTCGGCTTCCCTCTGCTCAGGGGAGAAAATCCTGACCGATCTATGGAGTAGAGAAGCAAGCAACCAACATACTTCAGCATAGGTGAAAATAGGGGACCAAGGATTGTGGCAGAACAGAAAAAGCGGACCCTAAGAAGGGTGCTGCAACAAGGTAGGGTCCCAGGGACCAGCGTGTGGTCTGGGGGCTGCAGCCCCAGGCCCAGGGCTCGCTGCTGGTTTTGCCACAGAGCCCTTGGGAGAGAGCCGGGACAACTGCTCCCTCCCCAGCCAAACAAGGTCTGAGCGGCACTGGGAGGAATCCAGGTGCTAGCAAACACACAAGAACTGTGAGCACCTCTGGAGGCTGTGGACATCAGAGGGGCTGGGTCGCGCAGCGGGCCCTGATCCCCATAGTCACTGGTCTGGCTGGAGAGTTTGGTGGCAGGAGAAGCCAGGCCACTGTGTGGAGCAGCAGGCTTGAACAGGAGGAATTTCTCAAGAGGAAGGGGTGAATAGACAGACACTGTTTGGGGAATTCTCCAAAAGTGATCAATCGCTCCAGCCTTCCTGCCACCCAGCCAAGGGCACATAGTCACCAGCGCATGCGGACAGCATCCCCGCACCCCAGTTCACAGCAGTAACCCTGGGGAAAGGCCTGATTCCCACACCCAGGGCCCAGGGCTGAGGAGCCACGTAAGCTTCCCAGACAGCCGCTGACCAAGGAAGAAAAGCCATACCAATCACCCCTTATCTGCCGCAGCCAGCAAGAGCAGAAAAAATGGTTTGGCCACTTTGAAACCAAGATACTGTTTAATTTGATTCTATTTTTTAACAATTTTAAATTTTTTAATTTTTATGGTTCTTATTCTCTTTTGATTTCTTTTTCTCTGTTTCCTGATTTCTTCTTCTATTCCTTCCTCCTTTCTTTCCTCCAATTTTATCTCTTCTTCTTCCTTTGCCTGCCTTTTTTATTTTTATTTTTTTTAAATACCTACAAGTGAGACGAAATCCTGGATCTGTGAAAAGACCAAAGTTGAACCCAAAGAAGGGGCATCACAACAGCTGGGACAGTGAGACAAATTTCACTCTGCTATTACAGAGAACCGGCAAGTTATTGCATATTTGTATTATTATTATTTTTCCAATATTCTCACATCTTTTTTTAATAGCATTTTTGTATCCCTCTTCTTTTTGTATAGTCTGCGTTGCTAGGCTGGATATATTGTATGACCTGACAGCTTTCCCCTGATATCTCTTTCACAGTGTATTGCTAATCCACTGTCCTTTAACTCACCTGTATCCCATTAGCACACCACTCAAGGTTCTGTACTCCCTATTCTTGTTGCCTAGATCTCATAGATTCTGTCATATGATTGTTGACCTAATATTATTGTAAATAATTGCTGTTCCATGCAATTGTCATTACTTCACAACACCCCTCCCAGAACTTAGCCCATTTCAAAGTTTCCTGAACTCTAATACTGTAGTGGTTAACTATATTCTCTCAAACACTACACCTATTTACTATCTTTTACTCTCACCTTACCTTAGATTCTGACCTCCCACAACCTCACTGCTTTATAGATCCAACTCACAATCCTTCCTTCCCCAACAAGAGTCTTATCTTCTTTCCATCCTTTTTAAAAATCAGCTAGCAGGGTGGAAGATCACGGTCAACACTATACATAGTCAAAGGATCTCCTATCTCTTCTCTACTGGCTGCTACAGTAAATATCATAGAATACTATTTTGCTGTCTTAAACCATTTAGCCTCTCCCTCCAACTGATCACAAAAAAGAGTAGGTGGAAGCAGTGAACACCAGGATACCAACTGGAAGAGGAAACCCAGCAACAAAGGAACCATTAACAGATAACAACAGAAGACGGTGAAGGAAGGAGTGGTAACCACACAAACCTCAATCCAGCACCTATCTGGAAATACAACTAAACAGTAGAGACAGTACCCAATACAAACAACTGAATAAGAGCAAGACAGAATTCTTAAAACCTTTTACACACAGAAGAACCAGCTTCAACACAACCTGCCCTCACCAGCACATCAAAATACAAGAGGTGGTGGACAGAGTGACCCTCATTTAACCAGCTGGTGGGAAGGAACAACCAAAGAAAGACCCAACAACAATCAAAACCCAAAGGCAAACACAAAGCCAACTTAAATGACAGCCCAAGACCGGTGAGCTTGGGAGATCAAAGAAACTGCACCACTGAAACTCATTGCTATTCTACTACAGAAGTTGACGCCACAAACCCAGGAAGCCACAACAGATCAATTTAAGAAGGTGAGGCTAACAAGAAGTATCTCACTAACAATGGGAAGACAAAGAAACAATCCCCAAATGAAAGGAAAGGAGGAAGCCTCAGAAAGAATGCTAAATGAAATACAGGCAATTCAACTATCAGATATTGAATTCAAAGCAATGATCATCAGGAAGCTGAATGAGCTCACAATGAGCTACCAGAAACTACAGGGAAGCTACAATGAACTCACTGAAAACTACATCAACATGAAAAAGGAAATAGAAACTATCAACAAGGGACAGGAGGAAATGAAGAATACAATTTCTGAACTGAAGAACACAGTAGAAGAAATGAAAAGCAGGACTGATGAAGCAGAAGATCAGATCAGCAAGATACAGGACAAAGGAGAAGAAAACACCCAGAAAAAGCAAGAAAAAGAAAAGAGGCTCAGAAAGAATGAAGAGGGATTAAGAGAAATGCAAGACAATATGAAACAGAATAATATCTGTATAATAGGGATACCAGAAGGAGAAGAAGAGTAAGGGATAGAAAACCTATTTGAAAAAGTAATGATGGAAAACTTCCCTAATTTGATGAGAAAAAAAGTCACACAAATCCAGGAAACACAGGGAGTCCCAATCAAGAGGAACCCAAAAGGGCCCACCTCAAGAAACATCATAATTAAAATGGCAAAATTTCAAGAAAAAGAGAGAATATTAAAGGCAGCAAGGGAAACACAGGAAGTAACATACAAGGGAGCCCCAATAAGGCTAACAGCTGACTTCTCAATGGAAACACTCTACGCCAGAAGAGAATGGCAAGAAATATTCCAAGTAATGAGAACCAGAGGTCTGCAACCAAGGCTACTTTAACCAGCAAGGCTCTCAATCAAGATAACAGGCCAAATAAGAAGCTTCCCAGACAAAAGAAGTCTAAAAGAATACACCTCCACCAAACCAGCTCTGCAAGAGATGCTAAAGGGACTGCTTTAAGGAAAGAAAGGAAAAGAGAGAGAGAGGAACACACATACATAAAAGGCAATGAATAAGTACCTATCAATAATAACCTTAAATGTAAATGGATTAAATGCTCCAATCAAAAGACACAGAATAGCTGATTGGATGAGAAAACATGACCCACACATATGCTGCCTACAAGAGACCCACCTCAGGATAAAAGACCTGCACAGGCTGAAAGTGAAGGGCTAGAAACAATTTTTCCAAGCAAATGGACAGGAAAAAAAAGCTGGGGTAGCAATACTCATATCTGACAAAATAGACTTCCAAAAAAGGGCCATAAAGAGAGACCCAGAAGGTCATTTCATAATACTCAAGGGAAGAATCCACCAAGAAAACATAAACATTGTAAATATATATATATATATACCCAACATAGGAGCACCAAAAAACATAAAGAAAATCTTAGAGGACTTCAAGAAAGATATTGACAGCAACACAATTATAGTGGGGGATTTTAACACCCCACTATCAACAATGGAGAGATCTTCCAAACAAAATATCAACAAATATATTGTGGCATTGAACAATACCCTTGATGAAATGGGCTTTACTGATATATATAGAGCCTCCATACCAAAGAAGCTAAATACACATTCTTTTCAAATGTACACAGAACATTTTCAAAGATAGACCACATGATAGGACACAAAACAAGCCTCAACAATTTCAGAAAAATTGAAATCATACCAAGCATTTTCTCAGACCACAAGGGATTGAAGCTAGAAACCAACCCCAAGGAAACAAAACTCCAAACACTCAAAATCATGGCGATTAAATAGCATGCTATTAAACAATGAATGAGTCAAGAATGATATTAGGGAAGAAATCAAAAGGTTTCTGGAAACAAATGAAAACGAACTCACAACAACCCAAAACTTATGGGACACAGTGAAAACAGTCCTGAGAGGGAAGTTCATAGCGATACAGGCCCACCTAAAAAAGTTACAAACATTTCAAACAAACAACCTAACCCTACGTCTACAAGAACTTGAGGAACAACAACAAAGACAGCCCAGAGCAAGCAGAAGGAAGGAAATAACCAAGATCAGAGCAGAATTAAATGACATAGAGACTAAAAGCACAATTCTAAGGATCAATGAATCCAGGAGCTGGTTCTTTGAAAAGATAAATAAAATCGACAAACATTTAAGCAGACTCATCAAGAAAAAAAGAGAAAAGACCCAAATAAACACAATCAGAAATGAAGGAGGAGAGATTGCAACAGATACCACAGAAATACAAAGCATTGTAAGAAATTACTGCGAAGAACTGTATGCCAAGAAATTTGAAAACCTAGGTGAAATGGACAAATTTCTGGAAAAATATAGTCTTCCAAAACTCAATGAAAAAGAAGCAGAAAGCCTGAACAAGCCAATAACAGCAAAAGAAATCGAAGCAGTAATCAATAAACTCCCAACACACAAAAGCCCTGGACATGATGGTTTCACAGGAGAATTCTACAAAGCATTTAAGGAAGAACTAACACCTATCCTTCACAGACTATTTCAAAAAATCCAAAAAGATGGAAGACTCCCAAAGTCTTTATGAGGCCAACATCATCCTAATTCCAAAACCAGATAAAGACACAACAAAGAAAGGAAACTTCAGGCCAATATTGCTGATGAACACTGACACTAAAATCCTCAATAAAATACTAGCCACCGCATCCAACAACACATTAAAAAGATCATACACCATGATCAAGTGGGATTCATTCCAGGGATGCAAGGATGGTACAATATTAGCAAGTCAGTAAATGTAATACATCACATAAACAAAAACAAAGACAAAAATACATGATCATATCAATAGATGCAGAAAAAAACATTTAATAAGGTACAGCACCCATTTATGACAAAAATACTCAGCAAAGTGGGAACAGAGGGAGTATTCCTCAACATAATAAAGGCCATATATGAGAGACCTACAGCCAACATCATACTCAATGGGCAAAAGTTAAAATCTTTTCCACTAAGATCAGGACCAAGACAAGGATGTCCGCTTTCACCACTTCCATTCAATATAGTACTGGAAGTTTTAGCCACAGCAATCAGACAAGAAAAAGAAATAAAAGGCATCCAAATTGGAAAGGAGGAAACAAAACTGTCACTGTTTGCAGATGACATGATAGTGTACATAGAAAATCCTATAGACTCCACCAAAAAACTGCTTGACCTAATAAATGAATTTGGCAAAACTGCAGGATACAAAGTCAATATTCAGAAATCGAAGGCATTTCTGTACACCAACAATGAAATGGCAGAAGCAGAAATCAAGAACAACATCCCATTCGATATAGCAAAAAGAAAAATAAAATACCTAGGAATAAACCTAACCAAAGAGGTAAAAGACCTGTATTCATTAAACTACATAATACTGAGGAAAGAAATCAAGGAAGACACAAACAAATGGAAACATATACCGTGGTTTGTGTTTCCATGGTATACCTGGAATACCGTGTTCATGGATTGGAAGAATTAATATCATCAACATGTCCATACTACCAAAAGCAATTTACACATTCAATGCAATACCTATTAAATTACCAATGGCTTAATTCATAGACATAGAACAAACACTTCCAAAATTTATATGGAACCATAAATGACCCCAAATAGCTGCTGCAATTTTGAGAAAGAAGAGTAAAGTAGGAGGGATCACAATACCTGACACTAAACTATACTACAAGTCTACTGTAATCAAAACAGCCTGGTACTGGCATAAAAATAGGCACATGGACCAATGGAACAGAACAGAGAGCCCAGAAATAAACCCAAGTCTATACAGCCAATTAATATTTGACAAAGGAAGCAGCAACATAAAATGGAATGAAAATAGCCTCTTCAAGAAATGGTGCTGGGAGAACTGGACAGCTACGTGCAAAAAAATGAAACTCGAGCACCAACTTACACCTTATACAAAAATAAATTCAAGGTGGATAAAGGACTTAAATATAAACCGTGACACCATTAAAGTCCTAGAAGAGAACGTAGGTAGGAAAATCTCAGATATTTCATGCAGAAACTTTTTTACTGACTTGTCTCCTAGAGCAAGGGACATAAAGGACATAATAAACAAATGGGACCTCATCAAAATAAAAAGCTTTTGCACAGCTAAAGAAAACAGTATCAAAATAAAAAGAGAACCAACTGTATGGGAAAAGATATTTGCCAATCATACCTCAGACAAGGGTTTAATCTCCAAAATGTATAAAGAACTTACAGAACTCCACTCTAAGAAGACAAGGAATCCAATTAAAAAATGGGCAAAGGACTTGAACAGACACTTCTCCAAGGAGGACATACAGAAGATCCAAAGACAGATGAAATGATGTTCAATATTGCTAGCTATCAGAGAAATGCAAATTAAAACCACATTGAGATACCACTTCCCACCAGTCAGAATAGCCATCATAAACAAAGCAACAAACAACAAGTATTGGAGAGGTTGTGGAGAAAAGTGGACCCTCGTTCACTGCTGGTGGGACTGCAGACTGGTACAACCACTATGGAAAGCAGTATGGAACTTCCTCAGAAAACTAAAAATGGACCTGCCTTTTGACCCAGCAATTCCACTGCTGGGACTATATCCTAAGAACACTAAAACACCAATCCAAAAGAACCTATGCACCCCGATGTTCACAGCAGGACAATTTACAATAGCTAAGTGCTGGAAGAAACCTAGATGCCCATCAGTAAATGAATGGATCAAAAAACTATGGTACATTTACACAATGGAATTCTATGCAGCAGAAAGAAAGAAGGAGCTCCTGCCCTTTGCAACAGCTTGGATGGAGCTGGAAAGCATTATGCTAAGTGAAATAAGCCAGGCAGTGAAAGACAAATACCATATGATCTCACCTTTAACAGGAACCTAAACAACAAAACAAAGAAACAAGCAAAAGATAACCAAAGTCACTGAAACAGAGGACAGACTGACAGTGCCCAGAGGGGAGAGAAGAAGGAATTTCAGGGGAGAATGGGTAGGGTTTACAGGAACAAATTTAAAGGACACATGGACAAAAACTAGGGGAAGGATGGTAATGGGAGGGAAGTGGGGAGGGTTGGGTGGGTGGGCTGGAATGGGAGTAAAAGGGAGAAAACTGTACTTGAACAAAGATTTAAAAAAAGAAGAAGAAGACATCCTAACATATAAGTTCAATGAAAATGAATAAGTGAATGAATGAAAATGCAAATAAATTACCTGCAAGTGTTTGCCAATTAAAGTGTTAGAGATTCAACCAAAATAATACAATAGTGGTTAGCTTTAGCACAAAACATACTTATTGGAAGAACATGGTCTAGGCAAAAATATTGAAACAATTGTACCAAACTTGGACTCAGAAGGAAAATCTAGGCAGCTGTGGGAGCTAGGAAACAGGAACAATATCTTTAAGGGTGAACACAAACTCTCCACTTTCTATCTTTCTTTTCCTCTAGTCAAGTTTTGAATCATAGGGACAAAGTTCTGATTGACCTGTCTTAGGTCATCTGTTATCACGTGGCCAGAGAAAGTCAAGGCATTATGACTGTATGCAAGAGGAACTTTAGGAGAGCCCAGGATTCTGCTTTGCGTTAAAATAGACAAGCTTTAACCAGTGGAAGTGAAAATAGATGCTGTTATTATTTTCTATTGCTACTGTAAAATATTATTACAAACTTAGTGGCTCAAAACAAACAGATATTATCTTACATCTCTGTAGTTAAAAGTTTAACAAGGATCTCATTGGATTGAAATAAAGATATCTTGGGTGGATTACTTTCTGGAGATTTAGGGGAGAATCTATTTGCCGTTTCCAGTTTCTAGACATTGTCCATATTCCTTAGCTCATGATCTCTTTCCTTCAGTTTCAAAGGCAACAAAGCCTGCCAAGTCTTTCTCACATCACATAACTCTGACCTTTCCTTCTGCCTCCTTCTTCCAGTTTTAAGGGCTTTTGTGATTCCATTGGGCTCACCAAAATAATGTCCCTATTTTACAGTCAGCTGATTGACAATCTTAATTCCATCTTTATTTTACTTAACTCATAGTCTCTTCAGTCATCAGTGAATCTTGAGAAATAAGAACTCTTGTAAAAGATAATGCATTTTGATCAGTAGGTGAAAAGATAGGTGATCTGTTGACACAGTGCTGAGGTACAGCCCAAATAGAGGGGATTTGGGGGGCATCGCGGAAGCTTGGTACTGCAAGGCACTAGAGCAAAATTTGCACATATCTGCCTAAGCTTATTCTGTGTATAATATTTTTATATATCATAAAAGCTGAATGCACTGTGTCTGCAAAAATAGTTAGCTCTTGGTGAAATCTTTATATCATTCATTTTAATGAATGCTATAGAAGAATATAGTGTTCCAATTTTTAGTGAAATACCCCATCACCAAAAACATATCTTGCATCATCTACTGGATGTTAATAAATAATTCAGGAAAGTTCTTAGAGATCAGAATATAATATCCATGATGAAGCTAGGGAAATTCTATAACATATGTGAGTCTATGGTTACTTCTCAGAATCTTTTGCTTTTGGTTTTCACCTTTATGGCCTATTCATTGCCTATGGGAATATTTTAACTACCCCATATTGATCTAAAATTCTTCTTCTGAAGAATTCTCAAAATATTACTGATTATATTTGGTAACAAAGGTAAATATGGTTTCATGCATTTTTAGAGTTGCTTTGAAATAATTTATCCAAACTTTTCACATGAGCAAATAGAGGCCCTCAGAGTTTAAATTACTTGATCAAAGTCATCCAAATGTACTGCATCAAGGGTAATAAAGGAATTCATCTCTTGTTTAATACTTTAATGTATATGGTGCATTAGTATACTACCTAAGATATTTCAAGTTCCTTTACACACATGCACTCACACACACATATCCACAAATTAGAAACAAAGGAACCTGGAAAACAAAGATGTGTCTGTATAATTGGAACCATTTATTTAAAATAATATAGTTATAATTATCCTTTGTGTGTGTGCATGTGCATGAGTACACTGAGTATACATATAGCTATGAAAGAAGACAGTACTAATAGAAGATACATTAAATTATAGGATAAAATCATTCCCAAAACTATATGGTTAGTGCTAAAGACTGACAGATCAAGAGGAAAGTATAGATATAGTTTACCTTAATTTTATCAGAAATCCTGACAAAATCTCATGATTACTTCAGGAATGATATGGAAAATATGCTGACAGGAAGAACAATACACCCAGTTAACCTAAAGAGTGACTGAGCAGCAGGATTGAGAAGTGTTCACCCTGGTGCATTCACCAGTACTAGATATCCTTGAAATAGTTGTCAAAAGACAGATTGCAGAATAGTTTCAAGAGCAACCCCCAGGGAAGACATTTGGGACACAGTGGTGTCAATAACTATGAAGAATACAAGATTTTATACTTCTTGCAAGCTGACAAGTTAGTCTGCCACATTGTCACACATGCTGGCAGAAGATAAACTAATTCTGGACTAGAGACACAGCCCACTAAGTAGCATGAACCTCCTGATCACAATGGTTCCCTTTGTTCCCCAAGTCCCACTGGATTGATGTGGAATGGCCACAGTAGAGGCTGCACACACATTAGGCCTGTGTCACAGCTGAGGAACTTTTACATAGTCTTTTACAGAGAACTGCCAGCAAGCCTACCTAACCTTTGCCCCAAGGGAGGGGCAAAGTCATGGATAACTAACAAATCTGGCTACTGACCAAGAGATGAGACATTATGTCTGTCATCCAAGGCTGTTTGCTTATACAAACATCTTTGAAATGGGAGTCTAGGGCAAAATTTCTTAGTGCTTCTATTCAAATGACATGCAGAAATGTGAGAGCTCCATGGAAAATTGCTTTCCAACAGGTGGCTGTGCCATCAGTCACTCACAAGTGAGCACAGTTTGCTCCAAATGAATTCCCCCTAAATGTTTACCTTTTAAATTTTGCTGGGCCAGAGAATGGTATATGACTGCTAGTGTTCTCTTTCAGGGTCAATTATTTTAAAATGATACAGCTTAAATCCTACACATTACTTCACAAGCCCTCAAAAAATCCCTCACAGAACTTTAAATGTACATGCTCCTCATTTCTACACATTCCTCATTTTGCACTGATAAAAACAAGTAAGAAAACACAAAGAATTTTACTGTATAATCATACTTCAAATATGGAGCTGAGAGGGTCACATGGAGTTGCATATCTGGCAATATGCTGGAAGAAGGAGGAAAATTAACCTGATTCAGTGCATTAAGGGTCTAGAGTGATGGGTTCTCAGTCCACAAGGTCAAATACTGTATTTTTCAGACTATAAGACACACCCCCAACCCTGCCACTGCCAAATTTGGGAGGAAAGATGGTTGTTAATGCTGTTGTTGAGTTCCATTTACATTTACATTGGTGACATATTATTTATGTCATTAAATATTTTACCACATTTTTTTACTTCAAAAATTTTGTCCTATTTTCCTCCTCTAAATCCTAGGTGGGTCTTGTGGTCCAAAAAAACATGGTAATTATCCCATCTGCCACTGTCACTATTTACTGGATTGCACCTTGGGTTTACTAGTTAGAGCTTTTGTCTTGGTTTATATTCTGTGTAGGAAGGTAGTAGAGGCAGCAGCATAATGGACAAAAAGCCCCCTCAAAATACCAGGGAATATGCCCCCACTACTGTCATCAACAACCAGGCAAGCCCTGGTATAACATACAACAAATTTGGAGTTGGAGGACACTCAGAGTTGGAAATAAGTATGCCCCCCTTAAGACAGTAATTTATTAAACATCTCCTACCTATTTTCTGATTTCTAGTTCAAGGGTTAGAATTCATAATTATTTGCCTCTGCCTTAGGAGCAATTAGCATATTTAAGACCCTTTCACTCTCCTTCTTACATAGAGAATTCACACACAAAAAAGTGGTAAAAAGGGCCACTTTGTTTCTGATAGTATTTGTCCTTCTTAAAACTCTGTGCATATTGCCTGCCCAGTGTGGCTCAGTGTGTTGGAACATTGCCCCATAACTAAAAGGTTGCAGGTTCGATTCCTGGTCAGGGCACATATCTAGGTTGGGGGTTAGATCCCCATTCTGGGCACGGATGTACGGACCCAACTGGTGGACTCACACAGTCCTCAGCCCAGGTGGGTAAGACCCTTTAGTCTGGGTGCATAGAGGAGGCAACCAACGGATGCTTCTCTCTGACATTGATGTTTCTCCTCGCCCTTCTCTCTTTAAAAGCAATGAAAAAAAATGTCCTTGGGTGAGGATAAAATTTTTTAAAAAAACCTCTGTGCACATCATTATAAAGTACTAACAAACGTGAGGTTATTTTATTTTTACCTTTAGCAGAGTATAACATCAAGCAAGGATTAAGTTCAAAGTCACTATCATCAGCAAGGGCATGCTTAACATTTTCCATGTAGCTTAAAGGACAGACAGGGATACTGACTGCTTTGTTACCAAGGTAGAAATCACATTCTGAATAGAGATACTTTGGATCTGTTTATAGCATTCTTTCATTTAAATTAGCTCTTATGTTTTGGATCCAAGCTAGGTAATTTCTAATGTGGCCAATTTCTGGAAGATTTTAAATAGCAAGTAGTGTGTTTAAGTTTGCTTTTTTTTCTTAACTGGTGTATGCCTTGACTTCATATTTGTACATGCTGCTTTCCAAAGGACAAGACCTTTTTTTTAAAAAAGATGAATGATCCTCATAATCAATCCATTAATCTTGCTTAAAACCTGTATTATATATGAAAACGGAATATATATCTCAATTACCAAAGAAAGACTAGAGCTGAACATTCATTGAACTTCAAGTTATGATCATGCTGAATTTATATGAATTCTTAGAAGTCTGCATCCCATAGCACCTGAAAGTATTTGTCTTTGCAAATAACTACTTCCTCTGTTCATGCTTCACGTTATCACTGTGTGATAACACAGAAATGGAGAAAATTGGGTACAGTTATGTTCTCAATTTTTTTTTTTGCCAAATAACAAACTCAGGAATACATTATTGAACTGAAACAGATTTCCTGTATGGTTCTGAGCAACTCCTCAAGTGTTTATTGCCCACATCTACCAGCATAAACTTAGCTATCAAATTAGATTTAGATCATTAGGCTGGGATTTAGCAATATTTTGTTGCCAACCTTAGATCTAAACACACTGTGTAGTTGGGAATATTGATGAATTTTTGTGTGAAAAAGTAGGGAAGGCTATACCCCAAAGGCACAGAGCAGCAATTAATGGACTCCTCAAAGTCTGTGTGAGAAATCCTGCTTTATAACTACTCAAAATTTATAACTACTCAATGTCAACCTACTTTTTGAAAGATATATAGTATGCTAAATCCAAATTAAGCTTTGAAATGAAATGGCAAAAACATATTTAAAATATTTTGTGTGAAAGAAGATTTTGCTTATTTTATCTCTTCTGTTTTTTGTTTTAACACATAACTTCAATAGATGAATTACTTTCAACTGAGATAGGGATTTACTTTGTTTAACTGAAATCAGTGCTAATGGCCCATATTAGCTGTTTTTTGTGTCAATTGACAAGTCTACAACTCATGATATCTGCCCTATAGTATTTCTTTTCTAAAAATTTATCTGATATCACTTCAGTTAAGGTCGGGGTGGGGGAGACTTGGAATGCCAAGTCTTACGCATTTTTATCTCAATTAATCCTTTCAGAAAATGTTTTAGGGACATTTTGTTGTTTTTCAAGAGGTTGGTAAATTGTCCAATATCACATAGTCTTTACATGTAAGAATCTGGATTCTCTCCTGGGTTCAGTGGTCTGTAAAAGCTTGTTCTCTCTCCCCTTTCCCCATATGCCAAGCTGACTTCGTTCCTCTTATTATCTGAGCTGCCTCTTGGCTCACTATGTTCAGCCATGGTTTTCTGCTGAGGAAAGACACTCAGAGAGGTTTTCAAAAAAGATATTTTCAAACCACATTTTTTGTGTTTTTCTTTTTAAAAACTTAACATACTTTAATCCATTTTTCACCATATCTCTTTTCCACTAATTATGTATTTTTAAATTTTAAATTTCAATGCCCCAACTGATAAAAATGAAAAAGATTGTCATTAGATTTTATTCAAATATCAAAAATTTCAAAGTAAATACACTTGATTTAAATTGTGCACTTTTATTAAATACTAAAATGCTACAATAATGATGAAGTTACCCAGCTTGATTTCAACAACAGCAACAACAACAACAACAAAAATCAGCGGATTCTAATCCGCTGGATCAGAATCTGTGTGAAATGGACCTAAGATGCTCCAAAATTAACAGGTGCTCCTGAGTGATTTTATTGGGAAGTTTAGGAAACATAGCTATAGCTAGTGCCTGAAACTCCACCATATGAGCAGCAGATCTCAAACATTCATTTGCACAAAATGACCTAATTCTGCAGTATGTGAACTTAATCCATTTAGTTTGACAAATCTTCTCAAAGGTTGGGAAATATTCATGCCAAAAATGTTAATGTTCCTGTACCCACCCTCATAGAGTTTAAGTTAATGGGCCTGCCATGGAGCCAGCCCATATACCTTTGTTTTGACTAGTATGTTAAGGGATTCTGATGGAGGAAATCTTTGGAAGGCACTTGAGAAATATTGGTTCAGTTAGAATTTTTTCCTCTTGAAAATAAACACATTTCACTCATACATTGGAAACAAGGAAGGATTTGAAAATTGGGTTGAATTCCAGATTATAAATACATTAGACTATAAACTCTGAGAGGACAGGAGTTTGTTTGGGGGGGGTTGTGTTTTCCCCCTCTTTTGTTCAGTGATGTATGCCCAGCACTTAGCAGAGTGGCTTTTACATAGTAGACACACACAATTTGTTAACCCTTTTAACCAAATAATAAAAATAATGTTTTAGGCTTTAATAAAGAATAAAAAGTGTTTGTTTGAGCAATGGAGAGACTGCAGTCTGGGGCATAGATTGAGGGAGCAAGCTAAACTGTGCTCCAGAGGGGACAAAGAAAGGCAGGGTTTATAAAGGGCACAAACAAACCGGCCGTTCTCATTTTGGTCCTCCCTGTCAATGAAGGACTTGGCTAGGTCTGCAGGGATTGGTGAGCCCCGCCCTGAAAATGGAGGAGGCTGGATTTTGAAGCCGATTGGCTCCTTTCAAGGTGAAGGATGCAGATGGTCTGCTCACTATGATGAGGAGGAGGAAGTCAAGCCCATGCATGTTCATGCAGCAATCGTTGATCCAGAATATTGGTGGATGGCTTTGAGCTGACTTTAGGAATAGGTCAGAAAGTTACCATGAGTTCCAAGATCTGAAACGAGAGGTGCATAAGTTCCACTTCCTCAGTGGCCTCCCAACTGTCTTCTAAGTGCGTCTCTTAGTGATGTTTATTCCATTTTATTTTTTCTATGATCAACTTAATGAGTGAACTCAGGGTACAAAGACTTCATGTCTCTTACTCTTGCTCCTCCATTTTAATGGCTTATCGTAACCAGAAGGAATGTGCAATTGAATTTGCAAACAGAGAGCAGGGTGGTAGTGACAGGACTGGAGAGGAAAACTCTAAAATGCATGAGAACTTCAGCAAGGAGAAGATAGGGTGAACAAAGAAAAGCCAGGGGGTGTCGGGCATCCCCTGGGAGGAATATGGACCTTGGACTCGTGCCCAGAGTGGTGGCACGCATGCGCATCGTGGAGCTGCGAGGTGGGCCTACCTTGGGTTGATGACTGGAGCTCTCCGAAAGTGTGGAGGGAATCGCCAGCACAAAGTGCGCAGGGCCAGATACTGCGCATGGCCTCACACTGCGCATATCTGTGCCGTACATCCCCGCCCTCCCCCCACCCCCCCCCCGCCACCTCGCCCAATGAGCCAGCACGTCACTTGTACCACCTGACTTTCCAGAACCGCAGCTGCCATCTTGCTTGCATCAAAGTACCTCGCCGGGTGACTGGTGACCGTCTGGGAGCTGGGAGCCGGGAGCCAGGAGCCAGGACCGTGAGTCAGAACCATAAGTCTGGAGCAGGGAGCCCTGAGTCCAGAGCTGGGAGCCCTGACTCAGCAGCTAGAAGCCATGAATCCGGAGCTGAGAGCCATGAGTCTGGAGCCCGAAGGTGGTGACTGGGCAGGAAGCATTGCCTTAGCTTCAGCGTCCCTGCGGGTGGCAGTAGTCTGCACCAACAACCTAAATCGGAGCATGGAAGCCCACCATCTCCTCAGCAAAAAGGGATTCATTGTCCGGTCCTTTGGAACAGGGAGTTTTGTGAGGCTTCCAGGATCAACAGCTGACCAGTCCAGTATTTATGATTTCAACACCACGTATGATGAAATCCACAAAGATCTTGTTCAGAAAGATGAAAAGTTCTATGCCAATAGTGGCATTTTGTGCATGTTGGAGAGAAATATGGAGATCAAACCAAGGCCTGAAAGGTTCCAGAACTGCAGAGCTGTATTTGACCTGATCCTCACCTGTGAGGAGAAGGTATACGACCAGGTGGTGGAAGAGCTGAATTCTAGAGAGCAGGTGACCTTACACCTAGTGCATGTGATCAATGTGAACATCCAGGACAGCTTCGAAGAGGCCAGCCTGGGGGCGTTCCTGTTCTCCGAGCTCTGCCAGTGCATTCAGCTCTTGGATGACGTGGACAATGAGATCGAGGAAGTGCTACTGGAGTTTGAGGAGATGAGCGGCCAGACCTTCCTGCACACTGCCTGCTTCTACTGATGGGCCGCTCCTGCCTCCTGAAGCCGCATTCTTGAACTTCCTCGTGTAAATACGTTTTCCTTCCTGACACATGTGTTTACTTTGAGGGCTTCTATTGGTGGACAGGAGCAGAACCCAAATGAATGTTATAGATGAGTTGAGAAGATACATGTAAATGGAGATTAACAGCAATCAAATTTTTATCCCATTTTTACTTATGAGTGGGATATTTTTATGAAGTTTTGTTCTTTAACCAAAAATAAAATAAATGGTTTCTAAGTACATTTTCCTCCAACATGTCTGTGTTTTTCATTGTGCATTGTTCCCCTCCTCCCTACCTGGCTGGCATATACAAATACCTGAATAAAGTAACAGGGTTGTACCTATTAGGAAAGAACCTGTAATTGTCCAATAAACACATGCTGCTGGGGAGGAAAAAAGCCAAAAAGAATAGGGCCTACAGAAGTATCTAAGTGCAGTCTTGGACACATGCTATTGGCTTCAGAGGCTTTGGTTAGCCATTGTGATGAGAGATGACACTTAGAGCGGCAGCATGAGAATCCAGAGGGCAAGGTGTGAAGTGGAAAGAATACTGGAAGTGAAATTGTAACTGTCCCCTTTCTTATTTTCTGAGTTTTCCCTATGCGTGTTGAGTTGTATAATTTCATTTCGTGTCAACAGGTGGGTGAGACCACGGCACCAAATGAGTTGGGTTTGCTACTGGACCTCAGTTCTTTTCAGCCTTGTATGAAATTGTGTCCCTTTGTTTAGTGCCTGAGTGTTCACTTGCTCCTATGTTGGGGTAAGAGGAACTCTTGAGTGTTAATGACCTCACAGTTGAGAAGAGACCAGCCTGTGCTGTGTACCTCTATACCTTCTCCACGGGCTCCTGCCAGCAAAGAATGACTGCAGGGGGTTAGAATTGTCCCTTGAAGAGACAGGTCTGTTCCTGCCTTAGCTCTGGATGTGGGAATATTAGGGGGACAGTATAATGGCCCCTCCCAGCTGTTTCTAGATCTCGGTTGGTATTCTTTGAGAGCTGCATATTTTCCCGTGGCACATATTGAGGATGTAATGATGAGATCTGGGTCTAACAAATGGAATGCATAGCAGTGTGTGTGTTGTAATTCACAGGAGATACGTTTTCCCCTGATTATTAAGTGTCATGTGAAAGATGAGGGGTAAAAAATGGAATGGGATATAGTCAAAGAATCATGTTCATGTAGCTCTATTTTGGTGTTTTCTGATTGTGTTGGTGCTAAGAAAAAATGCACAGGCGTTGTTCTTATGGATTTTCCACAACAGAGGCTACTAGGATTGCACTTGGAATATGTAGGATACCAGAAATTTTCCCTTTGTTCTACACAGATCTACACTGTGTGTGTGGCTCTCTAGGGCATAAAAAAAGACTTGCCACAGCTTAGTCTAGTATTTCCTTTTTTACCTATGACAGGAGAGTTTTGAGGAAAATGGCTTTGTTGGTGACCTAGGAAACACAAGTAGCTCTACTTTTCTAAAACCAAGATGTGGTCCAACACATTTCATTTTTAATAGCTACCTTGGAGAAACTGCTTACTGTAGAACAATCATACCATTTTTAGAGCACTGCATTGTTTACCAGGCATCTTCAAAGGTGTTTTGAGCCCCACAATGAATTTGAAAGGCTAGATTTACTTTTCCACTTTTTATAATACAAAATCGAGGCCCAGATTTTAAAGAAATTTGCAGTGATGGGCAAAGCAGACAACAAATAGAAATTTTACTCTAAATCATATACTTTTCTACCAATAGCAGCTTATGACTCTCACAATGAATGAAGAATAAAGCCCTGAATTTTGAGGAAAATGTTTGGATGGAATGTGTCAGAGTCTTGCTCACGCTGACATTTGGATGTCAAGATAAATCAGGCAAGCACTTGGGTTGTTTGACTTAAAGTAGTGGATCCCAAGATGTAGTTCCTGTGCCAACAACCACATCAACATCACTGTGGAGCTTGTTAGAAACACTGACTCTCGGTCCCCAACCCAGACCCCAACCCAGACCTGCTGGATCAGAAACTCTGGGGAGGAGCCAAGACTGTGTGTTGTAAACCAGTCCTGCAGGTGACCCTGATGCTTGCTACTGTTTGAGAAAGACTGACTTAAAGGTTCAGTCTCACAAATTTCCTCTCCCATATCCCTATCCCACAATTCAGCCTTTAGTTTGAAAACCTTTTTTGGTACATAATTAACATTATAACAGGAAGGTTTTATCTGTAACAGTGATGAAGAAGTACAAATGCACTAAGAGTTTCAAAGAGTGAGGAAGTTGGAGGAAAAAATACTGGTTAAGAGCATAAAGTTATTCTGGAAGGCTGTTGGGAACCTCAGGTCATGGAACTTCAGAATTGAAAAGATACAATAAGAAAGAAAATGAAGAAAAGGCTGAATTTACATTTGCTAAATGTACACATTCCAATTGTGTCTAAGATTAGTTCTATCACAATCAGTTACTTTTCCTGAAATGCTATTGTCATTTTAAAGTGATCATTCCAGCCCATTATTTCAACTAATCACTTGAAGTCATCCACTAAGTTTAAAGACAAAAGCAAACATACTAAGTGACTCTCGGTAGAAATCATCTTTACCAAGACAGGGGGCATCCCTACTTTAAGTCTAGAAAGGACCTGGGTAATGGCAGAAGTAAAAGGTGTTTGTCCTAGGGAATGTGCCTGGGTGACCTCCTAAGAAGCCCACAAATGTAGCCCTTGGGGGCATTCTGTGGGTTTGGGGGGTGGCTAATAACAGAGTACAAAGTAATGGCAAGAGCTGATTGCTCCTCAGAAACCACAACTTGCACTGAGTGAACCCTCTTCCTGGGTATTTTCCAGTCCTTGGTTGGTTTCATGAGTATTTGCCACACAGTTTAATAGAAATGACAAAGATACTTTTTTGTATATGCAAATAAAAGAGAAACACTGTGTTCCTCCATAGGAGTGAAAGCCCTTTTCCTGTTGTTCACTTTGCCCACATTTGGGCCAGGATAGGAGACTCGCTTCCACAGAACTTGTCAAGATGCCAGGAAGTAGCCCTAGTCTTGAATCTTAGAAAGAGAAATAGTGTGTCCTTTGCCAGACCTTTTGAGTTTCTAATGCTAAATGGAGACACAAAAGTAAATTTCATCTGATTGTATAGACATTTTCATTTTATATGTCCAAGAGAAAATTGTAAAAGCCCTTGTTTATAGTGGTTATTAATTTCTTGCAGATATGTGCACAAAGATTTGGAGAATAATTTTCCTCAGGTCAAATTCCCTTAGTTTCAGAAGCAGGTGTAGCTCTTTCTAGAGCAGGAGAGCCAAACTCAAGATACTGTCATTTGGGACCTTCCTGCTCTGTTGATCTTGGCCACAGGTATGTATTTGTGATCATGCATCTCACACAAAGCCCTCCAGTGTCAGCCCATCTTTTCAGATTCATTGTTTGACATTGTTTGAAAGTCATTTTCCAACAGGCCATACTTATTTTTAGCAATTTTCTTGAGCTATCATTGACATAAAAATTATGTATATTTGAGATGTACACTTGATATTTTGATATACATATACATTATTAAATGGTCACCACAGTCAAGTTAGTTAACATATCCATTACCTGTACATAGTTGCCATTGGGCTGTGTGTGTTAAGAAGACTTAAGAGCTACCCTCCCAGAAAATTACAAGTATACAAAAGAGTACTGCTAACTACTGTTAGCCATTTCACCACCATTTCTGTACATTAGATCTCTAGAACAAGTTGTCAAACTATTTCTCAATCACCTATTTTTTATTAAAGGTTTTATTTATTTTTCTAGAGTGAGGGGAATGGAAGGAGAAAGAGAGGGAGAGAAACATCAATGTGTGTTTGCCACTTGCGAGCCTTGAACTGGCGACCTGGCCCACAACTCAGGCGTGTGCCCCTGACTGGAAATGGAGCCGGTGACCCTTTGGTTCACAGGCTGGCACTCAATCCACTGAGCCACACCAGCCAGGGCTCAATCACTTTTTTTAAAAAAAACTGATTTGGATATTGGTCCTCGGAGAAAATAATCTTAGATTTAAATGAGCAACAACAATAAAACCTCTGCTCCATTGTACCTCATACCAGTCACCTATGACATTATCTAGGACTCCCACCATCCACTCTGCTCATCCTGTCTTTTGTACTTGGATCTTCTGTTTATTTTCCACTTTAACTCCTCCACCATCCTTGATGGTGTAAACATCCTTATAAGCAATGTCTCCAGTCTCCAGTGCTCCAGCCTCCTATTGACTTTAAAGGACAGGCAGGCAGTGACTGATATGACCCCTTCCTGACCCCGGGGTCACTAGGGACCAAACGCCAGTGTAGAGAGGGAGTAATGCTTATGTAAATGCAGCCTAAAACTACATGACTTGTTTGTTCATTTATTATTTTTTTTATCTTGGAGTTGTCCTGACCCCTGGCTGATTGATAATGAGGATGTTTTTCCTCAGTGAGATTCCAGAAAATCAACTCTTGCACCCAACAGTGGGCCACATTGCTCTGTAGCCTTACAAGCAACTGGGCTTTGCTGTGAATCACATGGCAGGGGCAGGTTGTTGACACAGGTGTTCTATCCAGGTTTTCTTATTCTGTTTCAGCCAGAATTCACCTCCCCACTCCTTTAAGGAAAGGGATTGAGAGTTGTTTGTAATTGCTTTCATAACAGAATGGATCCCTGAAAATGATTTAACTCCCTAGTTTGGTTTTTACAGCCTGTGATTACAAAAGTTGTCACCAAAGCCAGCTGTTGGACAGCAATTAGCATGGGACTTTGGAGACAACAGGATGAAAGAGGAAATGGGTTTAGAGTGCACTGTGGTAAGGTGGTGTCCAATCTGTCAAAGTAACCTAAAGTCTTATGCTAGCTCCTAATTCAACACTTGTAGGGGCCAGGCATAAATTACATATTTTAATTTTCCACCTATAAGATGTGTGACATTGATTAGTCTATCTGTCAATGGTTAAATTGGAAGTAGAGAGAGGATAGATAGCTTGCCTGAAATGGTGGGGTTGAGACTCCAATGCAGGAATGCTTAAGCCCCAAACTGAGGGTTTTCACCACCCTATCCTCTTTCTGTACTTGATGCTACTCCTACACCAAGCTTCCTTCCTGAACTCCCAAATCCCCAAGATTGAGAAATAATCTACACCTGCCCATTTTTACATTTCTTGCACTGCTTCACTTGATCTATATATAGTAGGTGCTCAATATTTGATTGTAAAATAAATGAATAGATACATTTTTATAAAACAGGTCTGCATGAGGTCCTGATATTTGCAGGAGGCTCATTCACAAAATGAAAAACTATATAAAAGCAAAACCTTTTTCCTTCTTGGTCAATAATGTTTTAACAGGTACAATGAAAAGAGAAATATTTAATTCAGGGAGGGGTGGCAGTATGTTTTGGTTTGTGAGGAGGATATCACAGCTGAACAACAGACTCAAGTGTTGCAGCCCTCCCTGCATCTGCTGCCTTACAGTGATGTCATCATGGGCAGAGGGCACCTCCCTACCCCTCAACTTTCAGATTGACCAGCAGACTTGCTGTGTCCTATAGCACATGGGCAGAAGTGACTGACAGGCAGTTCCAAATCTAGACCCTACATGACCATGTGCATTTTTCTCACCCTCTTGAACCTCAAGCATTACTGTAAGAAGAGTTTTGGCTAGTTGCTGCACTTTCAACCTGGTCCCTCAATGAGACATACAGAGTAAGGTGCATCAGCCCAGCCTATATTGTCTTATTCTTATTTGAGTCACCCCATGCAATTGCAGATTCAATGAAATAAAAAATTTATGTTAAAGATGCTGAATATTGTGGCATAGCTAATGAATACAGCAGATGTTCCTATTGTTTCCAGAGTTAATTGCCAGAGGCTCTAATTCAACAATATGCTATATAACAACAGATAATGATTTGCTCACTAGCTTCCAACCTTTAAATTTTTAAAGAGAGTTGAACATCAGAAATGGCCCAGGACTGAGAAGCTAACATAGTCAACCAATTGAGCAGCTAGACATTCCCCAGTCTGACAAGAAGAACAGCCTCCATGGGCTAAATTCTTAATGTAGAAATTACATGGGTTTTAGCAAGTTAGATGCGGGTGTACATAACCACCATAAGAAAATTTCTATTACTGCCTGAAATTTACTTTAAAATATTTAAAATATGGTTTGTGTTATATGTGTGTATGTGTTAGATTTCAATCTCTACCCTAGAGGTCATTCATGAACATTTGAAACACCTAATCAAGAGTATACACTACTGAGTCTAGTTTATTTAGCATTTCAGACTAAGTATTCAGAAATTTGGCTCTGCTGGTGCCCTTCCACTATCTTTATCGCTGATTAGCACCAGATGGTTTGTTAATCAGTACAATGTAAAGAATGATTTTAGTTGCTGACTTGAACATATTCAGCATATGTTGATTGGCTAGAAATATTGTCTATATTTCTGTCTTTGCATGAATTGGAATAAGAAATGTAAAGAAGCCAAGGCCCTGTACCTTTTAGACTGGTGCCCCAGATTCATGATTAGCTCTGGTTCTTGTATGTAGTCACTTTTGGAGAATTCTGAATAGTATCATGCCGGTCTTGCATAGAAATTTCAAATAAAATGTTTACTGAAATGGCTAAAAGAACAATAGTATAACTACTTTCTCATAAATAAGGTATGTGTAGAACACCCTTGTAATACATTTGTCCCTGTCCAAAATGTCCACTAAGTCATTTGGACCAGAACAAAAAGGTCCTTGGTATTTGGTCCTGTCAAAAACTAATAATGAATTACAATAAAATAACAAATAAAATTTTAACAAAGTTAAATGTTTGTATTTCTTTTAAAAATATGGACTAAATATATCTGTGGATGCTTTGGACAGGACCAAATATAATCTTAAGGACCTTTTGGCGTGGACCAAATCTCTCCATGGCTGCTTTGGACAAAACCAAATGTCTGTTAATCCAGAATACTATCTATGAATTATAACTTAACATTGGTGATAAGATCCTGGGAGAAAACACCTAGAGACCTTTTTCTGTCACTAACTGTTGGAGATTACCAATATCTACCAAGACAACCTAATATTTGGGTGTATCCAAATTGCCTTAGTTCAGTTACAACTGCTTCTTTAAAAGACTGAGGTAAAAGTTGACCATAAATGAAATGAATAAGTAAAGGGTGGAATACTTATTTAATGAAATTCTATTCAGCAACATAAAAATATTGCTATATATAACAAAAAGGGTAAATTTCATAAACATTATGTTTAGCTGTATATACATTTCTGAAGCAGACGCTGGCCCACAGTGTCCGTGGTGTTATGGCTGAGATAAGATAAATTCACATGGACTACTGAGTCCTGTGGAAGAAAAGGGACAGCATGGCTACTTTCTCAAGGGGAGAGCACCTTAGAGGGGCCTGGCCATTCTTTCTAGAGGAGAGCATCCCAACCCTTGCCTTGACAAGCTTTTATTGGCTTTCTAATAGCATATATCGAAAAAGGTTTTCATTCATTATACTTAGGTTTGCTTTAGGTAATTACTTTTTACTGATAGCAACAGAAGGGATGTTACAGATTACTTTCTACAGATTAACAAGGAAAAATGTTGCAAATGCAATGGAATGATAAGAGTAACTGGTCTGGTTACACTTCAATCCTTGGGAGAATTAACACAGACTTCAGGAAGTTACTTTAAAGACATGTAGTAAGCATTTGCTGCCTGAACTCAGGGTGAGGGAGTTTTGGCAAGAGCAAATCACAAAGCAGCCTAGGTATAATACAGGCCTGATTTCCCATGGGAGAACTTCAAAGGTGTGGTCCTGTGTGCGGTCTCACTCCCCACTGATTTTCCACGTGGGTGCTGAGCTACATTTTCACACCTTTCGAAGAGGTTCCCTACACATTTAATATTTTACTGTATATATATATATATATATATATATATATATATATATATATATATATATTCTACCTCAAGTAAAAATAACTAAAGATAAGAAAAATGCCAAGAAAAATTAGTAGATTTATCACATGCTGTGAATTATCCTACCTATTCAGAATTCTGATTCTTGTCTGAAAATTTTCCTCCTTTTCAATCAAATTCTAATTACAGGCTGCCACTTTCTAATTTTTTTCCATTTATTTTGAGGCTACCAGGAACTTGATATATTCATCTACTAGGACAAATAATTGCACTACAAGAAAGACCACTCATTTGTGCAAAGCCAAGAGTGCTATTCAATAGACTATGCAATGTATATGTGAAGACCTCCTGATGAAATTTTGGAGGGACAGATGGCACCAATAAGAAGTTAAAACTTTTCCTACTTACAACACATTCTAGTATGAAATTTTCTTACAGTTTCAGTTTTCGGGTTGTTTAAAATACAGATTCCTTCAATATTGATTATGTAAATTCAGTCTTTTACCCACCTTGAATTTATTTTTGTGTATGGTGTAAGTTGGTGATTGAGTTTCATCTGTACAGCTCTCCCAATACCATTTGTTGCAGAGGCTATTTTTGCTCCATTTTATGCTGATTCCCCCTTTGTCAAATATTATGTAAATTCACTATTTAAAATGAGTAGCATTTTTGTTGATATATATTTCAAGTAGGTGAGGATTAAATGTAAAATTTTACATGTTTTAGAAAGCTTATTTTATACTTTAAACTTTAAAGTATGCTTTTAATTTGTATAAAAACAAGTTGTAATAAGTAAATGAATAAATAAATAACTTATGAACTACAATTTTAATTCTATTTCATAATTTTAACCCCTTGATCTACTTTTTCCAGGCTTAACTTTTATTTTTCTTATAACCTTTCTGTTATAGCCTACAGTTACATGAACTTCAGAACTCTTAAGTTTCTTCTTTCAGCATCTGTCTCATGAGTATTTTAAGACAGGCTCCCAGAGTGGCAACCTAGGTCAGAGAAAAGTGAATATTGTGTAAAGGTTAATATTGCATGCTTTGGCCTTTGTCAATCAGAATATTACCTCTCCAAAGCTTAAGGGATAAAATGTATCTGGAAAAACTAGTACAGAACAGAAAAAATAGATGAATAATTTGTCTAGGGTGAAAAAATGTTTCTAGACTTTAAAATAATTTACTCTAAAGAAGACAGGCTGGAATCAGAATTCTCAGGTTTGGTTTCATTTGAATAAGATTCTTCAATGCATGTTTTAAAATCTCATCAATTGTAAAAGTTATTTTTTTAATTTTTTATTTTGAAACAATTTTAGGCAGTTGCACAAATAGTACACAGAATGATCAAACATCCTTTACCCAGTTTCCCCCAGTGATAACACCCATGCAACTGCAGTGTGATTTTCAAAAGTAAGAAATTAACATTGGTATAACATAACTAAATAAAGTACACATCTTGTTCATATTTCACCACTCTTTCCAGTAATGTACTTCGCTATGTTTCAGGATCTAATGTAGGATTCTTATCATGTTTCTCAAGCCTTTTCCAATCTGTGGTAGTTCCTCAGTCTTTGTCTTTTACAACACTGACACATAAAAATAATCATAACAGTGTTAGTGTGTAACACTCACTCAACATTTATTTTGTGCCAAATTGTTCCTGGGACCTCTTTCTGATTGATTCCTCTGTCCTTTTGATATGTTTCCAATCCATTTTTATAGCACTTCCCATCCCTCTCATACCCTTACCCCAAGAATCTCTACGCTTGACTTGTATTTTCCCTTCCCCAACCCCAGACCAGCCATTTCTTCAAGGAGTCCACATTCCTGTTATCAAAGAATTGCAACATAGAAACAATGACTTGGGATCTAGTTGTGCTCTTTGCTACGAAGTTGTCACTGCTTCTATGCTTTCTCAGTGGGTAGACCTAGGTGATTATGTTTGCATAGAAACCCATATATACACACATATCTGTATTAATTTCCATATCTCTATCTATCTATCTATCTATCTACCTACCTATCTATCCATCATCTATCTATCTATCCATCTATATTATCTATCTACCTATACATGAGTTCAAAATGATACCTTTACCTCTAATCCAGCAACACATGATTCATTCTAGCATCATTGCCCCTTTCTCTGACTGAGAAATCAACTCCAATTGTCTGCGACACATTTACTTGTTTGTTCAAATCTGATATACATATAGAATCTTTTCAGAATTGCAACCTACATACTTAAATTTAAAACTACAGGACATTGCTTGTGTACCAGTTTTGTTGGTGTTTAGTCTTACAGTATCCAGTCCAAACAATGTTTTCTAAACTTCCATGCTACCCTATCTCATTTATTATGGTCATATCACTCATTTGCAATACAGAGAGAGTCATTTCATAATGTGCACTCCATTTTGATTTCCCATAATGTCCTAGTTATTTTTAATGTATATATGAAAATTCACCCTTCACACTACATAGTTCTATGAGTTTAGACAAATGATTAGAATTGTGGATTCATAATACCTAACAGTTCCATCACCTCAAAATTTCACTTAATGTGTTCTTTTGTAGTCAAACACTTTTCCTGCCCACAAAACTGGCGACTATTTACCTGTTTTCAGCACTCATAGCTTTTCTTTCCCAACATATTATGTACTTATAAGTGAAAAAATACATTATATAACACTTTAGGTATGTCTTTTTACATTACTTTTTTCTTCATTAAGCTACCTGCCCATTATATTTCATAGAACATATATCCTCCTGCCTATATTTTAGAATAAAGAGTCAAATTCTTTAATTATTTTTTGTTTCTTATAGTAAAACATCTTCAGACAAATACTAGTTTTCAAAATTTTCTACATATTGTTTCTTTTCCCTTAAGCTGCAGTATCTTTTGTACTCAATAAATTTTGTTGGTTTTATATTTGTTTTTATTTTATTTTGTTTTATTTCTTAACCTTGAATCAGTAGAGAAACATTCATTCCCTGATTTTCTCAATCGAGATGAAAAGCTTTGGGTCACTGATTCCATACTTGAGCAATTTCAGTTCCTGATACCTAAACCTAAATATCAGTTTGAGATGCCTGCCAACCTGGGTCAATGTGGGAATGTCCAGACATGGGATATTTGGTGAGAGAAATCAGACGCTTAGTGATATTATGGTTGAGAGAAGGTGAATATTTTTCTGCTTTGGTTTCAAGTCTTACACATCTACAAGTGATTGATATGTAATTTGCAATTCATTTTTTGAAAAGTGAAGTATTTGAAATATTATATTCTGTAATACTCCTTTCCCAAAGCTTTGCCTATGTGTTTCCCTATGAGTTTATGCATGAATGTGAATGCACATCTATGTGTGTGCAGGTGTGGGTATGGGCATATGGGGCAGTGGGCTCCTGGACTCCCATAGCCTGCTTCTCTTGTCCTCTTACTAACTCCAGGCCTCAGTCAAGAGTGGGCACAGGGCAATTGGACAGCATACTGAGCCTCCTTGTCTATTTAAATCACCCAGAAATAGCAGTAAATTCAACAACTTATTTGGGTCCAGACTTTCCTTTCAACATTGCAAACTTTTTGCTTATAATATATTACAATCTTATGAGACCATTGTTGTATCTGTGGTCCATCATTGATCAAAATGTCATTATGTGATGTATAACTGTATTTAATGATCTTTATTTCTTGTTACAGCTTTTGACTTTAAGTCTATTTTGCCTGACATAAATACAGCTGCCTCTACTCTCCTTTTGTTTCTATTTACATGGAATATCTTTTCCCATACCTTCACTTTCAGCCTATAAGTGTCTTCAAAGCTTAAGTGAGTCTTTCATAGGCAACATATAACTGAATCCTTTTTCTGTTTTAATCCAGTCAGTCACTGTCTATCTTTTAAAGGGATAATTTAAACTATTTAAATTTATAGGAATTATTGATAGGTAAATCATTAGCAATGCCTTTTTGATAATTGATTTTTATTTTTTTGTAGTTCCTTTGTTCTTTTCCTCCTCTCTTGCTCTTTCTTTGTGAATTTATGTGTTTTGTAGTGGTATCCTTCAATTCTTTTCTCTTCATTATTTATGTCTTTATTATAGGTGTTTGCTTTATGATTATAATGAGACTTCCTTAGTACGTCTTATAGTTATGGCAGTGTACCTTAAACCAATAACTTCATTTGCATGAAATGGTTCTATGTATTTACCTTCCTCACACACATTTTATTGTTGTCAAAATTTACATCTTTTTATATTGTGTAATCATCAAAGAAATAGTATATTTACAGTTATTTTTTAACACTTTTTTCTTCTAACTTATATGCTAGAGTTCAGTGTGATTTAAACACCACCATTGCAGTATTACAGTATTTTAAATTTGACTATGTACTTACCTTTATCAGTGAATTTTATAACTTAATATGTTTTATGTTACTGATTAGCATCCTTTCATTTTAGCTTAAACAACTCCCTTTAGAATTTCTTATGAGGCATGTCTAGTGGTGATAATTTCCTCAGATTTTTTTTTTTTTGGAGGGGGTCTGGGGAAGTCTTTATTTCTCCTGCATTTCTGAAAGACAACTTTGCTTGGTAAAGTATTCTTAGTTAGTAGTTTCTTTCTCCTTTAAGCAGTTCAAATATATCTTCTCACTCTCTCCTGGCCTTCAAGGCTTCTGCTGAAAAATCTGCTGATATCCTAGTTGGTGTTCCTTTGTATGTGGTGAATCTTTTCTTTCTTGCTGCTTTCAAAATTATCTTTTTGTCTTTGACTTTTAAGAGTTTAATTATAATGTCTTGGTGAAGACTTCTTTGGGTTGAGTCATGGATAGTCATATCACTTCCCAGATTTGGGACATTTTTAACCATTATTTTTGTAACTAAATTTTCTGTTCTTTTATCTGTCCCTTGTCCTTCTGGGACTTCTCTAATGCAAATATGTTGTGTTGCTTTATGGTGCCTCATAATTCACAAAGGCTTTCTTCATTCATTTTCAATTATATTTCTTTTTTCTCCTCCAACTGGATAATATCAAGAGATCTGTCTATAATTTCACAGATATATTCTTCCACTTGATTAAGGCTGCTGTTAAAGCATTCTATTTAATTTTTTGTTTCATTAATTTTAGTCTTTAGGTACAGAATTTCTTTTTGGTTCTTTCTTAATGATTTTCATTACTTTGTTGAACTCTTGTTTTATTCATGCATTGTTTGACTGAGTTCAAACAATGAGTTTTCTCTGTTTTCTTGATTCTTGCTGAGTTTACTTAAAATAATTATTTTGAATATATTTTAAAGATTTTATTTATTTTTAGAGAGAGGATAAAGGAGGGAGAAGGAGAGAGAAAGAAATATCTATGTGCAACATTAATTGGTTACCTCTTGCATGTCCCCAACTGGGGACATAGCCTGCCACCAAGGCATGTACCCTGACTGGGAATCGAACCAACAACCTTTTTGTTTGTGGGAGGACACCCTACCCAGTGAGCCACACTGGTCAGGGCTTGAATAATTGTTTAGATAACTCACTGATCTCCATTTCTTGGAGGTCTGTTTCTGGAAAATTATTGTGTTCTTTTGGAGGTGTCATATTTCCTTGCTTTTTCATGTTTCTAAAGGCTTTCATGTTAATGCCTGTGCATTTGAGGGAGCAGTCACCTCTTTAGACCTTCCCAGAATGACTGCAGTTGAGAAAGACTTACCCCCAAAGGTGCCTACAAGGGCACCAGATTGTTGTCTGGTTTATGGGAGGGCACAGTGGTGAAGTCTCCATGCAGCTCCATCAGCTGAAGTTAGTATCAATAATAACCGTGGTTTTTTTGAGGCCAATACTTTAGAGATTCTGTAGGTGACCAAGATATGCTGAGAGTCAGAGCAGTTGTGAGTTCAGGGACATGAAAAACTATCACAACACCTGGGTTCTGGGGCACAGGTACACTTGTTGTAGCAGTGGCACTGATGTCTGAGGTGCCAGCCTGTGCAAGTCTCCTGTAGATATCTCCACAGTGACTCAGGCCCTAGAATGGTGGTCACGTGGGTGGGGGTTGAGGACAGAGTGTTGACACTGGTCCTGGGATAACAGGGTTCAGAATAGCATGGGCTCAGGTCGCAGGTTGTAGTAGCAGCACATCTTGTACATGATGAGTCTAAGTCCTGCCTCTGGCCTCAGAGTACATTCACAGAATAGCAACAGTTCAGTTCCAGTGATGTTGGGGTATTTTCATCATTTTGTAGTTATTTATTTATCCTTTCTTTGGGGAAGACAAGCATTGGGACATCTTGTGCCTCCATTTTGCTTACATCACCTTAATTGAATTTTTTACTGTAACATTGTGATTAAATCTAGAATAGGTAACAGATGAAAGAAGGAGGGGGAAAAAAGGACTATGATTGGTTCTAGATTTGCTTTTCTTGTGGCAGGGTAACACAGATAAGTTATTCTGGTCACTGTAGCTTGTAATCTTGGAATTAGGTTAATACCATCTTAGGGTTATCTCTCTTCTGGCTAACAAACAAACAACAAAAAAGATATGTTTCTGAATTCACACCCCTTGCAGATGCAGTTAATGAAATTAGATTTTGATCTCATCTCATTGTGCTCTCTGATCTTTGCCTCAAGATGCTGTTGCCAGTTTGGGGCTCTAGATACATTTCACAAGTATTTTAATGGGAAAAGGTGTTGCATATCAACCATCATCAGAATGGGGTCCTATAGTTTAGGGCTTTGTCAGAACCCTGCTGATTTTTTCCAAGCCACCTTCAGTCTTTATATGGTTGGGGCATTTACTGAGAGCTAGTTGGCCTCATGTACAGTTCACAAAGTGAGAGGTGATCACTAAAGCAGAGGCTGGGACTTGTCTCCAAAGTCAGTATAGATGTGGTATGAATATCATAGCTGACACTTATGGGTATATAGCTAGTAAGGGCTCTGATAAGGTCAAATCATCCTGGGAGAGCTCATAAACCTTGACCAAGGGAATAAAGACCAACTTATGGCCACACTAGCTACAGTGGTAAATTATAGTCAGATGCATGGAGGGCACTGCATATCAGAGATCAGTACTGGCTTCGGTCATAAGGACCTTATCCTTTCTGCTTTGCAAGGATTCAATATTAAGGAAAAGAGCCAGGGGCAGGAGGGCAGGAGGATCTGGGACTGAAAGAGTTTTACCAAATGAGAGTACACAAAAGGACTTTATAAGTTATTTAAGTCAGATAAGTTTAAAGCACATTAAATATACACATATGAGCATAATTGTTTTCAAGTGCCTTTAGTTATAGCACCTCTGACTGAAATATCACTGGAAGTTTTAGTTTCTACAAAAATAATATGTACACATTTGGTACTCAGTAAATAATTTCTAAAAGATTTACTAATTAAGATTAGTTCTGTTTTTGAAAATGACAAAGCTGAGTTTGAATTGCAGTTTTTACTGTCACATGGGTAAACATGGTGGAAATTCCCCATGCTCTCCCTTTCATTATATAAATAATAAAAGCCTTTGAAAGGAAGAAAAGTCTCTATTCTTCTGTATGACTTCACTATTAAAGGAGCATTGTCCCAATGTGAAGGATATGTCCTTAGAATACAGGAAAAGTGGGAGCAACACAAAGCAGATAAAACACGTAAGCTCAGTTTTCAAAGAGCCTGATTTTAGGCAGATACATTTAAAGCACATTAAACTTAATGTTCTTAGTGTGGGCAGCCATGTGGAGTTCCCATCTTCAGTGAGGGAAGAGTGCAAAGGCATCCAACAGTACACCATGCACTTATATTGGCTGCAGACCTATGAATAAATTAGGCTCATGAGCTTGGCTGTCTTTGTATAAAACAACTTTCAAGGAAATGTTGACAAAAGGTGCAGTAACACTTCTTTTCCCTCACACAATTACCAGAGGGGAAATCAAGTTTTAGCCAGAAGCTGACAGCTGTAATGTATATTGTTTGTTAAACAAGCAATCAATTATCAGAAATTTTTATAGGGAGAATCCAAGAATATGTCAGAAAATTTCATTAATTGAGATTAATCATGATGTATCTTTCCAAGAAATTTGAAAGTAGAGATTGGGTTTTATTATGTCCGGAAAATGTATTATTTTTATGTATGAACTTAAGATGGCTGAACTCTTAAAGCAGGTCCTTTTCTTCCTGTAGGAAGCTAAAGATCCTTTGATAGAATTTTCAAACAGAACAGATCTTGCATTGCAATTCTATACAGTAACTGATTGCTATAACTCTTGGATGCTCAGGCATTTCACTATTAGATTCTAATTTGTTACCCTATAAATCACTTCAAGGTAGACATATTTAATAAGAAAAAGTAATAATTCTGTCAGATATCTGTCAGGATTTTGCTATGTGATCCTTATAGTCTCCTGCATGTTGAGCATCACCACTACATTGTCAAAGACAACACCATTAAATGAAGGGGAAGATGTGATATCCAGGGTAAAACTGCTGATCAGATACAATCTCCTGAGTTTGATACCTTAAATAGTATACATCAAAGGACACTTGTAAGTTTAATAAATTGCACAACATTAAATGAATTGGGGGGCTTTTTTAAACTAATCCTGAAAGACAATTTTACATGACTTACAACAAATGAAAGCAAGGCTGTGCAAGAAGAATGTACTGCTGGAAAACTGTCAAAACAATAGATTTTAATCAAATTAATGTAGTTTTAAAAACCTACCTCTGTGACAAAACTCGGTTTATTTAAAGTAGAAATGTACAAATCATCTTAAGACTTTTGCCAAGTAAAAATAAATAAGTTTCTCTGTTAGACAAATGGACACATTTTCAGGGTGCAGATGCTTCTTTTAGAAACCTTCCCTGAATCAAGATTTCAAAGAATGTACAGGAGGATGAAAAATCTGTGTATGTTTTTGTAGACTTTAGGATGTCAAAAATTTTCAGAGACCATAGGCATTTATTTCATCACACCATATTATCATAAAGTTCAAAAAATGAACAAGTTTATTTTATTTTCATATGAATGCTCTTTCAACAAAAACATATTGAACATTTATTATATATAAGACACTGTACTGGATACATGAGATAAGCAAATATTGATGAGTCACTGTCAATGCCATTAAATACCTTACAATATAAGAATCAGTTCTTTGAAAGAGCTCCTCTATTCACACAAGCATATAACCAGCTTAAACTTTCTGGAATAAAAACTAATTTTTTTGTATTCCAAAATTCTGTGCTGATTTTTTTATCCTTACCCAAGTACATGATCATTACTTTTAGAGAGAGGGGAAGGGAAGGAAAAAGAGAGCGAGAGAAACATCAGTGTGAGAGAGAAACATCTATTGGTTGCCTCAGCACACATCCCAACCAGGATCTAATGTACAACCCAGACTTGTGCCCTGACCAGTAATCAAACTTGTGACTTTTTACTTTGTGGGATGACACCCAACCAACGGAGCCACACTGGTCAGGGTTTTATGCTGATTTTATGCTGTTTTATACCTGGAGAGACCTTGCCTATATTCTATTATCTGTGGGTTCAATTTCTTCCATGACTATTGCAGCCTCATGGTATGAAGAATCTACCATTTCTGCTCCTTGCAATTTTATCCTGACCAGAGCTGACCCTGGCCTTATAGCACCCATCCCCAGCACAAAGCCAATATATATTTTACTATCATTTTAAACTATCTTTGTTCTTTTAAGTCCTAACTCAAGTTTATCATGAATTTTTCCTAAATTTCATTAAAGAAAGTTATATAAAGAACTCTTCAACAGTCCAAATAGCATATGGTGGAGTGACCAAACTTTGGGTGATGTTGTCCTTTCTTCTCTGTTGGTACTTAAAACTCATCGTGAAGGGAGATAAACTAAACAAGTATCATGTTTCTATAGAGTGGAAAGAAGAGTCACTCAGCCCTAATGTTCAAAGAAAAACGAACTGATTTAGAAACAAACGATGAGCCTATCATGCTTCTAGTTAACCAAAAAAACATCTCTCCAAAGGACCTTCTTGCAGAAGATAGAGCATACTTTGTCCATATGCTGAATTTCTCTGTCATGCTTTCAAGTCTCATCCACACCCACTCCCAATTTCCTGAGATCTTCAAGTTAGTAGAAGGGATGTCTTATCACTCCAGTGTCAGGGGAAAACATAACACATAACAGTATAAATGCTTTTGTGTAGAAAGTTTATGTGCTTTTCATATATATGTTGAAGAATTGGTTAACCTCACATAAAAAATATGAAATAATTTCCTTTTATTGTTTAATTATACTTTGGTTGTAAGTACATGTTTGCTGCTATTGTTTTACTGAACTTCATCTTATCTCTTATTTGTCATGCTCTCCTGTGCATAGAACCTGTTCATGAGTCACGCTTTGCCCCTATTTCCACTTTATGACTTAATATTATTTACATGATACTGAAAACTCCACCTTCTGTAACTCCTCACCCCATACTCTGACTTCTTTCTACACAGACTCCCTGGATACTGCTGCTGCTTTGCATTTATCTAGACCTTTCATTTTTATGAATTTGAAATTACACTAATTCTGTCCTGATTGGAGTATCTCTCAAAATTCATACACTCAGGGCAATATATAGCATAATATCTTTCAAGTTTTATGTTTGCGTCTCCATCTATCATTAAAGTGATATCGCTATATCATTTATATCACAGTGTGCTTCAAACTGGATGATTGTGTCCATTTCATTTATTTTAACTTCTGAAGTCTCAGTATTCTGACTCAGAGCACATTGCCATTTATAAAATCACAACAATATATATGCTTCAGGAAAATAAAGGACAAAGACTGAAAAAAAGCAATTTGTTAGTGTCCTTTATTCTCTTCCTATTTTCAATGCCTAAAAAAATCCAAATATTTCCTATATTATATGTCAGCTTTCACCCACAGGAACACACTTCATTTTAAAATTGTCAATTTCTTGCAGGGATTAGAAATTATGGACTAATGGTGAATCCAAATGTAATTATTATCTTACATTTGAAACAACAGGACAGGAGATGTCTGTGTGATTTCTCTACTTTGCTAAGGATAAAGAACATGTTCCCAAGAGAATAAAAAAAGGACATTGGTCCATCCACATATAACCCTGACCCATAGTCTTTGCAGCAACCAATGTGGAAAACCAAACCATAACTTCTGTGGCAGTTAGTCCAGAATGGTCAGAACTTGGCCAATCACTAGAAGCTTTCTTATAATTTTCACCTGCTTCCAACTAAGGGCCAAACAGAGAAAGTTAAATATGCTCCCCAAACAAAAACATGAGATGTCTCATTCCCCACTGGCCCGCCTTCAGCTTCCCCCATGCCAATAACTTCCAATCAGAACACTCTTGAAACCTTTCTTTTTGTGAACTGTGAAGCTGTTGAACTCTCTTACCTGCTTTTGTGTCTTTGCACATGATGATGCCTGACCTCCTTGCTATAGCAAGGTCTGAATAAATAGCCTCAGTTTATTCTCATTGGGGCGGTCCTCACTTACTTCCACAACATACTATTGTCAACAGATTTTAGGATTAATTTGGGATTTTCTGAAAGATTCCTTTTACACTATTTATTCAGGTCAGGTCTAAGCACCATGTTTTTTTTAAAGGAGTTCTTGTACTGCACAGGGTTATTGCATCCTCACTTGTAACATTTGCCACTTCATAATGTAAACTCCTTGATGGCAAGACATGTCAATCATGTCTTTGTATCTCCAATGTCATTATCAACAATGCTTCAAACATATTAAATGCTCTTGGACTGGACCTTGGGAGCATAAGATTCAGACCATGAAACCAGATTGTATCACCAGGCTACTTGATATTTCTATGCTCCTCAAAGAAGGTATTAATGAATAATGCAATGCTACATTGGCAGTAATGTAGCCTAACCAACTCTCTTGGTTTATCTGGGCCTTTTCTGGTTTTAGAACTGAGAGACCCATGTCCTGGGAAATTCTCCAGTTCTGAGCAAATGGGGCACTAGGTTACCCTAGTTTAGAGGAGTAAATAAAATAATGTGGGTAGCACATTGTCTAGCATATTTTATATGTCAAGGAAAGGTTGTATCTTTCTGTTCCTTTTCAGTAAATATTTACTGAAAAGGTGAGATGAAGTGACAATTTTAGAATTAAGCTGGTATCTCCATCATTATGCAGTATTGAAGCCAAAATTGCCCCAAAGTTAAATAGGCAAGGAAATCTTTACTTAGGCTATTGCAATAAGGGAACTGAACTCAAACTTCCTGCAATAAAAGGTGGGAGAACTTTTAAACACTGGGGCAAGCTAGTAGAAAATTACTGGAGGATGTTAGGGCATAGGTTAATCAATGGGATGTGTGTAACACACCTGAGTTTCCCCTGACTTTGAAAATGTTCTTCTCTATAATTAGGTCCTCTGTGTTTGCTAATTGACCCCCCATGGAAGTTAGGCCCCTACCTTCCCACAAAGATGGGGAGGTGGGGTGCTGTCATTCTATCATTTTTGGTGTTTACATTTCAAAAGGACACTTCTCAGGTCCTCAAGCAAGATACTTTGGGGGTTGTAAAACTGGAGTGAGGCTGAGAGATTTATATATATTTCAAAGGAGCAGGGAAATAATCTATAATTTCTAGTTTTCTCAGGCAAACACTCTAAGAAAAGGAGGTCAGGGGCCAATAGTTAGGAAGAAACCTGTCTGAAGCATAGTCAAGCTGAAGGGAATGTTAAGGCCTTCAGTGGTATGACTTCTTTCCTTCATTGCCCTTATTTTCTTTTTTTCTTGAAAAGAGCCCAAATACCACTCCTTCCCCTTTGTCTTGCTAAAATTGGAACATGATTTAGCTGCAGCCAACACTTACATAAAAGGAGTCTTCCAAGAGTTTAGTAAGTATCACATAATGAAGACAAAATATTTAAGAACTGCTATTCATGTGCATAACACACTGAAGATTTAACAGCATTTACAAGGTTTGACAAGCTTAGGAAATACTCCAAAATTTCTAGCTTGAATCACTGTCTTCTAAGCTTTATTTTTAGAGGAACTTTTAAAGCATTTCAATAAAACCTCTGAGTACTTTGGCCAGCCTTCCATCAGCCACACGGTAATGGATCTTCAGACAGTCCAGGTGCCCATGTAGGCAAGAGAAGAGAAATGCAAAGAATGTGGCCCAGCAAAGGACTTGAACAGACACTTCTCTAAGGAGGACATACAGAGGATACAGAGACACATGAAACGATGTTCAATATCGCGAGCTATCAGAGAGATTCAAATTAAAACCACAATGAGATACCACCTGACACCCATCAGAATGGCCATCATAACCAAATCAACAAACAAGTGTTGGAGAGGTTGTGGAGAAAAAGGGACCCTAGTGCACTGTTGGTGGGAATACAGACTGGTGCAACCACTATGAAAAAAAGTATGTAATTTCCTCATGAAACTAAAAATGGATCTGCCTTTTGACCCAGCAATTCCACTGCTAGGATTATATCCTAAGAACCCTGAAACACCAATCCAAAAGAACCTATGCACCCCAATGTTCATAGCAGCACAGTTTATAATAGCCAAGTGCTAGAAGCAACTCAGGTGCCCATCAGTAAATGAATGGGTCAAAAAGTTAAGGTACATTTACACAATCAAATTCTATGCAGGAGAAAGAAAGAAGGAGCTCCTACCCTTTGTAACAGCATTGATGGAACCGGAAAGCATTATGCTAAGTGAAATAAGCCAGGCAGTGAAAGACAAATACCATATGATCTCACCTTTAACAGGAACCTAATCAACAAAACAAACAAACAAGCAAAATATAACCAAAGACAGTGAAACTGAGAACAGGCTGACAGTGACCAGAGAGGAAAGGGGAGGGAATTTCAGGGGAAAAGGGTGAAGGGTTTTCAGGAACAAGTATAAAGGACACATGGATGATAACAAGGGGGCGGGGGGTGTGAAAATGGGAGGGAGGTAGGGAGGGCTGGGGAGATGGGCTTGGGTGGGGGGAAAAGGCAGAAAACTGTACTTGAACAACAATTAAAATAAAATATATATACAAATTTTAAAAAAGAAAAATAAAAAAGAATGTGGGCCAAAAACTAAGGCTGGGTTTCTGTGTCACCAGCCAGATGTTTAGCATCTGGAAACAAGGTTACTGGATTTCTTCCAAAAAGGCTTTTTTTTTTTTTGCTCTTGTGTCAAGGAAGTTCCTGCTGCAAATTATTAACAGTGGCTAAATGTTACATTTCTGGAACTGTTTATATTTAACAAGTCTGGTTGCAGATTTTAGAGCTCAATTTGTCTTACCTCATTTACATTTTGTCATTTTCAGTATATCTTTTTTTGTCAAGAACAAATCGATAGGCTCATGGAAGAATGGATGAAATGTTAGTTTAAAAATGAATAGATTTGCTTAACTTGAATCAACCAAACAGAAGCTGATATAGAAGAAGTTCCACACTGCAAGCTTGTGCCCTGAAGGTACATGGCACAGGCTAAAGATGACACTGGAGGCACAAGGGCCCATATGCAAACCCACCCTTTTGGCAGAGGCACTTGTTTGCACTGACTTTGAATAGTCAGATGAGCCAAGTCTGACTTCAAAGCTTTGAGAGTGGCTCAAATCAGAGGTAATGATATTCCCATTTAAAAAGCCTCGAGGAGGAATGATTTAGTAGTGTCCTTATTAGAACCAAGTCATGACTGCTGAAGATTTTTTTGAGATATTTGAGATATTTGACAAGGAAACTTTAAACAACACAGAAATTAGTAACTCAAGTTTTCTCTATGATGGATATTGTTCATTTTCGATTTATAATAAGTCATAGTGCCTTGATATCTGCAATACAATGAGATCTTCAAAATGTGCCTTTGATATCATACAAATGTTGATAAGAATAATCACAGTAATAATAATAAATTTGGGGGGCTATAAATATATAAGCACCTTAGTAGGTATTAATATTCATTATTATCTTTAATCCTATAAACAATAATAAAATGACTGACTGAACTTAAAAAATAAAGAAAATACCAAGTACTGGTGAAATGTGGAACAGTCAGGACCCAGTTTGACTGTGGATGTGAGTGTAAATTTGTGTAATCTCTTTGGAAAATTTCTCAGCAGAATCTACTAAAATGGACCATAAACATATCCTATGACCCAGCCAGTCTACTTCTAAGTATATACTTAGCAGAAGCATACACATTTGTTAATAAAAATGGAATATAAGAATATTCATAGCAGTGTTATGGTTAAAAGTATAACACCAAAATCAACCCCAATCCTCACTAATAGGAGGGTGTAACAGAAAGTCTGACTCCATTTTTTGATGTTTGATTATGGACAGCGCTTATGACTCACCTCTCTTTCTCCTAGTTCTGCCCCACAACTGATAACGTTGATAAGAAGACCTGGGTTTTCCCTTCTTTGGCATAGGCAAGAGATTCAAACCATGCAAAACCCTTCTCCATGGAACTGTTATCCAGGCCCTACTCCTTAGCCAAAATAAACACCTAGGTAACTCCTCTTTCCTGACCTCAAGTCATTTCAGAACTGCTTGAGAGACTTTTTCTGCTCTCCCCTGAAACCTCAGTTACATAACTAATAAACCTTTTCATATCCTGTTGGTGTCTGTGAATGTGGTGCCCTCATTCTCAGACATCTGAATTAAAATTTCTGTGGGGATTTATCTGCTTCTGCAGGTTATAAAAATGAGCAAACCAGCATACTACCTTGTCCTTTTTCTTTTAATTTTTTCTTTCCCTTTCTCTTCTTTTGTTTCCTTTTCAGACATGCAAGGGGCAACTGATTGATGTTTCTCTCACACATCAATGTTTCTCTCCCTCTCTCTCCCTCCCTTCCTCTGTCTCTAAGAATTAACTAATAGATAGATAGATAGATAGATAGATTTAAAAATTTAAAATAACTAGAACCAGAGAGAATTGTTTTTGTCATTTTTATGGTGGATTGCAACCCTCAATTGGCAATACATCAATTCCATTAATAAACGACTGCTTAAAGGCTAAAATATCTGAAAAATATGAAATTATATTAACAGTAAGAAGTATATTTCCACTTTCCTAAATTTATGCTGGTTTTTCCATATTTATTTTCTGAAAGAAGATTATGGTAATAATATGTTTGGTCTCAATATGTAGTAGTGGTATGCATTTCTTATAAGTTTTTGTAAATAAAGTAGAAAAAAGGAAGCTTTAGGTTTTATAAGGAACATGGATAATATAATGCATAGCTGGGGCCTTAGGTTTTATAAATTAGAGCAAGATATTATATTAGTTCTGGTAAATTGAGAAATATACTGTCTTCTCAGAAAAAAATTGCAGAGCCAAGGTTTTTCATCTATTTCTTCATATTTTCAGTAAACACTCATGGTCTGACTGATCTCATATGTCAAATAAAGAAAATAGAAATAAAACTATATGGAGCACTTCAATCTGTTCTTCTACTGACTGAATTTTTTAAGTAATTTCCTTTCCATGAAAAGGGAGTTATTTTATCTCAAGAAAGGACATTGCATTCTCTATTACCTTGAGTTTGTATCAGTCCCAGTGTGGGTGAACCTTAGGAGTTCTTGCTTCTTGTGTGTGTTTGTGTTCAGAGGTGAGGGGGAAGGTGAAGGAGGGACTCTCTCTGGATAGACAACAAAGAGAGAGATTCTACTGTTTGCTGATGCACTTAGAATCTCCAAGGGTCAGGTGGTAATTTCACCCTGTGAATCATGGCCACGAACTACTGCTGCTGCATGTGGTGAAGGCAGCCTTGATTTCATTTACAGAAAAATACACTTTTCCACTCTTTATACCTTAGAAGTCAATACATTTGTGTTAGAAAATTTAGTATCACACATTTTCTGAGGAAACACATGCATAACCATATATGTACATATACACAGAATACAATTGCAGTGTGTAAGTTAATGAGTATGTATGTGGATGAACTTTGCATCTACTCTGACTTAATCCAATTGTATTTAGCTCTTTAAAAAGAAAGGCACCCCTGGGCCCCCTGATGCCCCACATCAGCTCCTGGAATACTCATCTTCCTCTAATGATAGGTTCACAGAATGATGTTAATAACGATCACAAGAAAAGTAAAGTGTACTTAAAAATAGATTTGAAAAGTGCAGGGCTAAATTCAAAGAAAGTGAAGATCACAGGATCATATTTATAGAATCATAAGAATATCACTAGTATGAATAACAACCCACGACTTCAATCATAATGTGTTAGACCTGGTATCACCTTTAAAACCTGAAAAGAGTTCATTGAACCTCAGAACACTCTTCCCTTCCCTTGTTTCAGGCTTTTACTTTGTTTCCTCTAGATAGAAAGAAATAATATTGCCACAAATGAAAGGAAATTTGAAAGACTGAACATATCACTGCAAGAGATAATACTTCTCTTTCTAAAACTGTGAAAATATGTGCAAACTGTAGAGGTATGTGCAAGCAGATGCACAAAAATGACATTTTGTTGGAATTTGGGGGTGTGATGTTATATAGTGTGGTTATGCATGACATGGGTCTGAACAATAGTTCAAATTGATATTAAATAAAGTAAATAAAACATAGTCACTGAATTTTGTCAGCTGGAGTTTATGGAGTATATGAATTAAGAGTTTTATAGTCAGCATTTTGCTTCTGGTAGCTGTAGGAGAATAGTCTTGTGTGGAGATGTACTGGATGTAGAACTTGACAATTTTTGTCAGACAAGGCAATCCAAAATCAAGGCAATGTAAAATGATAATGCTGAAGACAATGCTTTAGTCCTCTCCATATCTCAGGAAAAAGTTCTTAGCAGTTGCCACCTGCCACAATGAGGTTAGACTTGCATTTGCTAAGTTTCCATCATATATATATATTCCATTCCTACATTAATTATGTGTCAATATATAGATTGTTCCTTGGGTTGCTTGATTGTGATGGTGATCATATTTATAATTGAGCTTAGCCAGCAATAAATAGTATGTAAAGGGCACAAAACTTTCAACTTCTGATCATAATATTCAATATTTATAATAAAATTAGAAAACGAAAAAGTAGTCAAAAGCAGAGACCCAGCTATTTAAAAACTAAAGTATAAAAGGTTGAACTCTCCATCTCTGCAAACTTTGAACTTGGTAATTCAGTGCACTACATCAACATTGTCAAAATCCAAGTGAACCAATTAGTTTTCAAGTTAAATTCAAACCTAATTGTTTCTAGAAAGTGACGTAGTGTTCTTTGGGTGTTTTTAAATTGTGCCTTATAAACCTTTTATATAAAACCATTAAAGGGTATTTTATTTTTTAAGATTTTTTATTTTATTTTTAATTTTAATTGAATTTATTAAAGGGACATTGATTCACAAAACTATACAGGTTTCAAGTGTAAAACTCAACAAACACTATCTACACACTGCACTGAGCACCCATTGCCCCAAACAAAGTTTTTTTCCATCCCTATTCCCCCTCTACTTTGCCTGCTTCCGCATACCCCTACCCCTTTACCTCTAGTTATGATCACACTGCTGTTTTTGTCTACGTTATCTATATATATTTTTGTTAATCCCTTAATGTTCTTCCATCCAGTCCTCCAAGCCTACTTTCCTGATGACAGTTGTCAATCTCTTTCATATATCCATACTTCTGTTTATATTTTGTCAGTTTATTTTGTTCATTAGATACCACATATAAGTGAAAACATATGGTATCTGTCTTTCTCTGACTGGCTTATTCCACTTAGAATAATACTCTCCAGGTCCATCCATGCTGTTACAAAAGGTAAAACTTCTGCCCTGGCTGCTGTAGCTCAGTGGATTGAGCATAGGCTGTGAATCAAAGGGTCACCAGTTTGATTCCCAGTCAGGTCACATGCCTGGGCTGCAGGCCAGGTCCCGAGTGGGGTCCACGCAAGAGGCAACCACGCATTGATGTTTCTTTCCCTCTCTTTCTCCTTTCCTTCCCCTCTCTCTAAAAATAAATAAATAAAACCTTAAAAAAGGTAAGACTTCTACTTTTTATGACTGAATAGTATTTCATTGTGTAAATGTACCACAGAATTTTTTTATTCACTCATCTACTGATTGGCACTTGGGCTGCTTCCCAATCTTAACTATTGTAAATAATACTGCAATGAACATAAGGGTTCACATATTCTTTTGAATTGGTGTTTTGGGATTCTTAGGATATATTCCCAGAAGTGGGATCTCTGGGTCAAAAGGCAGTTCTATTTTTATTTTTGAGGTAACTCCATACTGTTTTCCACATTGGCTGCACCAGTCTGCATTCCCACTAACAGTATAAAAGGATTCCCTTTTCTCCACAACCTTTCCAGCACTTGATGTTGGTATATTTATGATAGCCATTCTGACAGGTGTGAGATGATATCTCATTGTGGCTTTAATTTGTTTTTTGTTTGTTTGTTTTTTATCCTATATTTTATTTTTTCACAGTTTATTGCTATTCAAATATAGTTGTCTCCATTTCCCTCCCTCCACTCCCCACCACCCCAACCATCCCCACTTCCTACCCTTGATCCCACCCCACTTTGGTTTTGTCCATCTGTCCTTCAAACATGTTGCTGAAAACCCTTGCCCCGTTTCCCCCCATTTTCCCCTCCCATCTCCCCTCTGCTTACTGTCAGTTTGTTCTTAATTTCAATGTCTCTGGTTATATGTTGCTTGCTTGTTTGTTTTGTTGATTAGGTTCCACTTATAGGTAAGATCATATGGTATTTGTCTTTCACCACCTGACTTATTTCACTTAGCATAATGCTCTCCAGTTCCATCCATGCTGTCACAAAGGGAAGGAGCTCCTTCTTTCTTCTGAATTGCATTCCATTGTATAAATATACCACAGTTTTTTCATCTACTCATGTACTGATGGGCACTTAGGCTGTTTCCAGCACTTGGCTATTGTAAATTGTGCTGCTATAAACATTGGGATGCATAGGTTCTTTTGAATTGGTGTTTCAGGGTTCTTAGGATATAATCCTAGCAGTGGAATTGCTAGGTCAAAAGGCAGGTTCAATTTTCGTTTTATGAGGAAATTACATACTTTATTCCACAGTGGCCGCACCAGTCCTCATTCCCACCAACAGTGCACTAGGGTTCCCTTTTCTCCAGAATCTCACCAGCACTTGTTGTTTGTTGATTTGGTTATGATAGCCATTCTGATGGGTGTGAAGTGGTATCTCATTGTGGTTTTAATTTGCATCTCTCTGATGATTAGTGACATTAAGCACTTTCACACACTTACAAAAAAGGATAATAATTTGATAGTAAGGCATGGGGAAGCTGTGTCTCTCAATTTGGAAAATGAAACTTTGGTAGTCATATCAAGTTTTAATTTTTATTTTATTAAAAAATACATTATTGTTTTAGTTTGCTAGACCTGCCATAACAAAATACTTATAGACTTGGTTTCTTAAAAAACAAAACTCATTTTTCACACATCTGGAGACAAAGTTCTTGGAGTTGGAAGGTTTGCTTTTTTCTAAGGCTTCTGTCCTTGACTCACAGATGCGTGCTTTCTCTATGTGTCTTCATATAGTGTTTCCTCTGTGCATAAGCACCTCTAGTGTCTCTCTGCATGTCTAAATTTCTTCTTATAGGGACATCAATCAGATTGGATTAGGGCCCACTCTACTGGGCTCACTCTTCCTTAATTGCTTCTTTAAAGGACCCCTATAACTGTTCCAAATACAGTTACATTCTGTGGTACTGGGGGATTAGAGCTTCAGTATGTGTGTGATTTTGAAGGAGGGGCACAGTTTATCCCATAACAGTCAAGTTCAATGAAAATTATTCAAAATAGAATGTTATAGAATAAAAAGTAAAAATCTGTCTCTAATCTTCCCTGACACAGTTCCTAGTGTTAAAATCAGTAAACAAATCTTAAATATTTGTGTAAGAGTTTAACTAGCTGCTCATTAAACCTTTCTTCTTCTTGGGCAAAAGCCAACACTAGATTTCCCAGTCTCCCCTACAGTTAAATGAGGCCATGTGACTTCAGTTTGACTAATAAAATGCTACACTTTTAGGCCAGACCCATAAAAATTTCCTTGTGTGTGCTTACTTGCTCCTCCTCCTATAGTTTAATTAAAATCATGATGCCGAAGATGGCAGAGTCACATTTTGAAGGACCCTGAACCCCTGCTTAAAATATTGGCACTTGTTCAGAATAAAAAAAAAAACATGTTTTGAATTCTGTAAGAGCAACAAATGAACTTCAATTGCCTTAAGCCACTGAGATTTGGAGACTTATCTGTTACAACAGCTAGCATTATCTTCACTAAAAGTATAGAAATATTCTAAATTTACACATATGTATGTATCTGTGCCCCATCATGCTGCACACTCATTTTTGCAACTTACTATTTAAAGACAGAAACCAAAGTCACTTTCTATATAGTTACACAAAGATATGCCTCCTTTTTTAATGTAGCAAAATTTAGGCATTTATCATTTTAAACATTTAAAGGTATAAATTCAGTAGCATTAGATACATTCACAATGTGCCCAACCATCACCATTATCTTGTTCCAGAAAATATTTATCACTCTGAAAGGAAATACCATGCCCACTAAGCAGCAGTCACTCCCCATCATCATCTCCCTTCAGACCTTGAAAACCAGCAATTTGCTTTCTGCCTCTAGTGATTTACTTATTATGAATATTTTATGGAAATTTAATCACAAAATACCTGTTTTTGTGCATGTCTGGATTCATTCATTTTACAAAATGTTTTCAAGGTGCATCATGTCATAGCATGTGTCGGTACTTAATTTTTTTAATAGCTGAATAATGCTCCATTGTATGGATATGCCACACGTTGTTTATCCACTCATTCACTGATGCCCTTTTGGGCTGCTTGTGCATTTTGGCTATTGTGAAGAGTGCTGTCGTCTTGGTGGCTAGTGACCAAAGAATTGTTTTCTTTGAGGGAAACCTGTACACCATATCCACAGATTCTAGCCCAGTGTGTCAATCTTAAAAAGAAAAGATGACTTTGAGCTTTTAAGCTTGTATAATTGAGAAAATTGTAACTCTATGTTTCATAGAAATAGAGATGGAAAAGCTTGTTTGAAAGGAAAGATTCTAAATTTAATTTTTAATATGTTTTCTTTAAGGAAATATATAAAAATGTATCTATTTGATTTTAAGCCCTTAAATTTCAAGGGCTAATTGAAATTGACAAAGTTCAACACATGCTTTTCTATATTCAGTCCCCTCCAAATGCATGAATTTCATTGTGAAGAAGTGACATGAACCATTGCCTAATTTTGGGCAGAACTTTTTGTTTTTCTGCAGATGCTATAATATTGAAGGAACTTGAAATGCTTTTCAGGATGGATTCTTAACAATTGCAGTGCTCATGGGGTTGCAGTGAGGAACTGAAAATTTTTAAAAGGACAAAATAAAGGTGATTTCACTTCTTGTGCTATATAAAAGTTAACAAATTGCAAAAGAAATCATAATAGACTTGCAGTTTTTAGAGGTGCATTTTTCTTTGCCATAAACCCAAATCCCTAATTTCTGCTGTTATTTTATGATAACTGTTAACATGAATGCCTGTGTCTATTCTAATCACACAGAGCCACACATTTAATAACACAGCTTCAGAGCTGTGTCTGTCCCCGCTGAATTTGTAAGGATGCTATTCTTATACTCTGAGTTTGAAGCTTCATTATTCCTTAATTACTTATTAGAACTGCATATACCACCCAAATGGAGATTTTTTTAAAAGATTTTATTTATTTTATTTTTAGGGAGGGAACGGAGGGGGAGAGAGAGAGAGAGAGAGAGACATCAATGTGCGGTTGCTGGGGGTTATGGCCTGCAACCCAGGCATGTACCCTGGCTGGGAATCGAACCTGGGACACTTTGGTTCCCAGCCCGCGCTCAATCCACTGAGCTACGCCAGCCAGGGCTCACCCAAATGGAGATTTTTAAATGCAAATATGAGCATGTATGTGAGGGAGGCTATAATCATTTCTTGTATCCTGTCTCATTCCATTGAAAAGCATCATGTCCTTGTGTTGTTGTACCAGGCGTATAACTTGTTCATTACTGTATGTATGCATGTATGTATATATATAATATATGTGTGTGTGTGTGTGTATCTATATATATCTCCATATATATATGGAGAGAGAGAGAGAGAGAGATTTGTAAGATAGTTTGCCCTCAACATCCGGCCATCAACAGTGAACTAAAATTGCCTTAGGGTCTAATTTCTTACTACTCTCCATCCTGGATGAAGTGACATAAATAACTGATTATACTGTAATGACTGATTGTCTGTAAGGAGCGTTTCTTTTGTTCATATTAAAATTAACTACATATTCTATAACCTAACCAAAGACTTGTATAGTTTCCTCTTTTTACTGTTAAATTAAATAGAAAAATACTTTTTGGAAGATCCATTTTAGCACAGGATTGATTCCATGTATTTCTCCCTATGATTAGAGCAACACTGCCTGCTACCTGCCCAATCTGTCACTGGCTACCACAGGGGGAATTTCAGGTGACACTAATGAATCTTGTAAATACAGGGGCACTGATCAGGCATACAGCTATGTGGTGAAGCATCTTGGAGATGGTTAACACAGAAGCCATTATGTCTGAGGGGAAAAGACATAAAAGCTGCTACTAGAGTTAAACATAGGGCTTTTTTGTTTCTTGGTTTTTTATGTTTTTAGCTTTGATTTCTTTATCTATTTATTGGGAGTGCTTTTGATCCACTGCATTTAAATATCTAATTTAATGAGTATTAACATTAGGAAGAATAAAGCACACATCTAACTGTACTAATTTTGCCACCATACAGTTGAGAAAGAATGACTGCTACAAACATTCAGTGGTTATTAGTGGTAAGAAATAGCCCAAGGTGCGCAAGTATTTCCCAGATGTTTGGTGATCTTAAGACTGAGCAGGAAATGTTTTGAATCATATGCAATTCTGATGTATTTCTCAAACACTCAAGTTGCTCTCTGGATTCATACCAAGGCTATCATCTACCTTTAGCATCACCATAAAAATGACAACCAGGTGGATTTAGTCACTTGGATTTATGGGCAAAATCTGTGTATGGCTCAGAGAAAGAAGTAACCTAGGGAGTACTTTTCCTAAGCACTCCTAATGACGTTTTCCATTTGATCTTCAGAAGTGGAAAGGGCCTAGGATCCTATCTCCCTTGTTTGTGGGAAATGGGAAAGGAATTCCAACATTGTTACTGTTAAACCCAAACCTTCATGATTCTTGGTTCTCCTATTGTGTAAATTACTGTAACCTCAACCTCCAGAGTCTGAATTATTTCTGTCAATTTGGTGTCTTAGTTTTGGTACAAATGCAAAAGAAACTTCAAAATAGAATTGCAGGTTTTTACTTCTAGAAGTATTTTTCTGGAATAGTATTAAGATACTTACTTTGGATCGACTGACAAAATCTATACTTCAAGTTGATGAAAAAGAGCTGCATCATGGGAATGATCAAACTAACTCTTTGCTATGGGAAATGCAAGATGCTAGCAGGATTTTCCTCTCCTGCTGTGTGTCATCTTCTTATTTTGTCCAATACTTTCTGTGACAAGTGATGCTGACTATAGAACGGCTGATTGGAATGAATGGTACAGCCTGTGGTAATAAAGACAGAACAACTGGCCCCTTCAGGGGCAAAATCTGTGTTATTTTATTACAGAAGAAACTCCCCAAGAAGAAACTTGGTTCTTCTCACTGATGGCAGTAAAGAATTACAGGCCAGCAAGCCTACTAGCATGCAAGCAAAGTTTATTAACGCTAAGTTCTAATGGAAAAGCAAAGAAAATTTTGCTGGAGCAGGGGTGGCAAAATTAGTGTGGCCAGGGCCAGGTGGCCAAAAGAGAGGCCAAAGTCCCACTCTTTTGGCCAGAGGCTGGCTGGCCAGGGCTCCTCTACCATGTGTGGCAAAAAGAGTAGAGAGACCAAGAGAAGAGTGTGAGTCCTTTGTTCTGGGGACTTATATAGTTGGGGTCAGGGTGAAGAAGTTACACTTTGATTGTTGGGTAAAAATGGTGCCAGATTCCCCTGAGGAGATGTGACTACCCAAATGTAGGTATGTGTGAAGGTTTCTTAGCCCAAATCCTTATCTTGTTCCAGACTCTATTTGTTCATTTTGCATACATGATATGAGGCAGGCAGTTAACCAAAGTTGTTTTATGGGTTTTTTTTTTCCTTTGGACACTGTGGACTCCCCTCTCCTTCTCCCTTCCAGGTCTTAGGATGAATACACAATCTCAAGTTTTCCCTTTTCCCAGCTAGTGGAGATAATACACACAGACTTTCAAGGGCTACTCCCCTCCTACACTATCATAGTTTCACTTGCTGTTTGGGAAGTCTGGAACTTTATCAAACGAGGCTCAGGATTACTGGATGAACATGTGAGTTTTGCTTTCAGTCTCCTGTACTAACTTCTTTGTTAGATTGTAAAGGTGAGGGTCCTGCCTTTATTTCCCCTCTGGTCATCTATTCTAATGTAACAATTTTACTTATTAGTAGACACAGTGAGCCAGTCAGAGACAGTGCCACATGCTTTGTTAACATCCTTGCATGGGGACAAAACAGAGAAGGGGGGGAGGACAATTCCAGAAATAAGGAATCAACTATACTTACAGGTAAAGATATCATTTGACATTATCTCATCTTCTAAGAAACATTGGATACTGCATTTATTTTAGACTTCCAGAGGTACTGCTATTTCTTTGATTTCTTTGATCTAAGAACTTATCTTTTGTGGAAAAAGAATCATTCTTTTTCAATTGTACAAAAACTCTTTTTATTCAAGCTGATATATAAAGAAATTGCATGCAGAATTCAAACAAAAATATCCATATAAATAATGCCAGTTAAAGTTATTAGTTACTAGTTCATGCTTTCTTCTCTTTTTATTTATTCCCACTCTGTTGTAAGCAAAGTCACTATTTGGTGCTTCTTTAATTTATGGTTGGTTTGCATATAAAGGAAACACACCAATCTTCTTTGCAATTGTTTCTCTGAAGACTGTGCTCCTTGAAAAGAGGGAAAAGAGATAATAATTTTGAAAGCAGCAAAAGGAGATGCAGGAAGTAAGTTGAGGTTGATTTGGTGTTTGAGTAGTGGATCTTATTAATTGCTTCTTTTTGCAAATAGGGAGGTGGATCCTAAAGCTTTTATCAAATTTTATGTATTCTAAGTGCTAGACACAGTGAAGTTATACAACATCAGGAAGCCATGCTGACTTGGACTTCTGGATCAAAAAACAGAAGTATTCTTCTGGGAAATTCATAGTGTTGTGTTGGAAGCAGCTATGGGGTAAGGTATAAAGATTCCAATATTGACACAGATTGAATTTACAGGCAACCCTGTAGGATGGGGAATGGAAGTTAGACTTAATTTGAGGTCTAAGAAAATAGAGACATTGTTCATCAGATTTTGTGGTATAAGAATTATATGTGTTTTATAAGTTTACCTAAATCTTTAAGTGGTTAGAATACACACACACACACACACACACACACACATACATACACACACACACACAGTTAACTGTGTGGGTGATTATTTTATTTTATTTTTTAGCAAAATTGCCTTTGATTGTTTGTGTCATAAACTTAACCAGGGGGGTAAAGACCTGTATTCAGAAAACTACAGAACAATGAAGAAAGACATTAAGGAAGATACAAATAAATTGAAGTATATGGATTGGAAGAGTTAACACCATTAAAATGTGGGTGATTATTTAACATTATCTTCCAAATGCAAAATATTTCATCTCCTCAGAAAAATAACTGTTTAGAGTAAATTGCATTGGCCTACTCATATAACATATCAATGCATGGATATAATAACCCATAAGTTTATATTGGAAAACTTAGAATTTATATTGCTTTTTCCTTCTACCCACAAAGTATTAATCATTCTAATCTACACAAGTTCTGAGTTAATTGTTTATATTGATATTAGCAGAGATTGAATATAAAATTATCCATCCTCTTATTCTATTTTGATTTCTAGAAAAGTATGAGATGAAAAATGAACCAATGTTTTGTACACTTCTTTAAAATACACTTGAATTCACTCTAGAAAACTCATTAGAGCTAGTTGCCTTAAAAAATAATTCAAAGCCCAGCTGTCAGAATTTCTATAATTAGCAATTATAACATTTTGAGTACTTGGTAACCCATATACTAAAAATGCTATCTGAGTGAAAGTTGTCCCAACATTTCTTATTTTCATTTGTAAGATTGTACAATTACATTTGTAAAATGTAAGATTTTTCAGAAAACTAAATTTTCTACAGATTCTGCTATGTGACTCTGAAGAGTGCCCATTGAGACCATTTCCAATTTTTCACTCTTATAAATAATGCTCTGTTCATTTCTATTTTTATTTTTGAATAGATTCTTGAAACTCAAATAACTGAATCACAGGTTAGTATATTTTTAAGACATTTGATGTATACTAGCAAATTGTTTCTATCAGTCTCTTATCTTACCACTACAGTGCAAAAAAATGTCATTCTCATTGTACTCTCATCAGTATTAACATTAGCATTTTAAAAATTATTTAATTTAATAGAAAAAACTAGAACTTCATTGATATTTAATATACATGTCTTTGATTAACAGCAAGATTGAATTGTTTTCTTATTTATTAGTCATTGCATATTATTTTAGATTACTTTCCTGTTTTTAGCCTTATTCAAGTTGAGGGATTTACTGCTTCTTACAGTTTTATAAAACTATTCATGTTTATATATTTTTATAAATATATACAGTAAAAGTTCGCTATACTTCTGCAGGAAGTGTACAGTTTGTTCACTGCAGGCACTGCAAGGCACTGCAGGAAGTGCCTTGTTTGTTCATTATATTTTAGTATTCTCCATGATATTTTAACATTTATTATGTTCCTTTTTCATATTAAAATGAATAATACAGTTTGTGGGTAACTTGGTGTGACTGGAGGAAAGCAGGGGAAATTTTCAGATGAAAAAGAAGATAGAAAATTTAATATAGAGGGAAAGGCAAACAGAATTTGAATGTATTTGAGGAAGTGGTAGAGGTGAGTCCTACTGAAACAAAATGAGCTAAAAGGGGAGGTAGGCCAATTGGCCAAATAGCAATTTTCTGCAAGACATTTAACAAAATATCCACTTTTCCCAATTTACTATTCTCAAAATGGAATTCTTCATTAAAATTTGATGTATTTTTTTCCCAAATGAGGTACTTTTATCCTCTTTTCAAGATTTCCGAAAATGTTGAATTTATCAGTCTTTTCATAGCAGCTTTTAAAGTGGTATTCATGCTGTCAAAATCCAAGGGTCATAGTTATTTTAGTGTGCTTATGAATGCAATGAATAGTCAGAAGAATATATTTCATAGTAAATATAAAAACAGAATGTCATCTGGGAACTTTTCAGTTTGCACTATCTCATTTTTCCATTTTTTGATTACACATGAATAATACATAACACATCACACAAAATCAACTACCTCAATATCTTGTAAAACTAAAATACTGCACCTATTAAACAATAAATTCCCAGATCCCTTCTTCCAAGCCCTGGCAATCACTATTTACATTCTTTTTTTTTAATCTCTCCTTTACTCCCACACTCCAGTCTCAGTTTCTTCTCATTACTGAGTTCGATTTGTTTGTTTGTTTGTTTTTTAGATTCCACACATAAGTGGTATCATACAATATTTGTCTTTCTTTGTCTGGTTACTTAAGTTAGCATAATGTCCTCTACGTTTATCCACATTGTCACAAATGGCAGAATTTCCTTTTTATGGCTTACTAATATTCCATTGAGTATATACAACCTATCTTCTTTATTCATTCGTAAGTCAATGGACATTTAGGTTGTTTCATTACCTTGGCTGTCATGAATAATGCTGCAGTGAATGTGGGAGTGTAGCTGTCTCTTCCAGACAGTGATTTCATGTGCTTTGGATATATTCCCAGAAGTGGGATTACTGGATCACAAGGTAACTCTATTTTGAATGTTTTGAAGAATCTCCATAATGTCTTCCATAGTGGCTGTAGTAATTTACATTCTCGCCAATACTTCTCATTGTTTGTTTTATTGGTGGTAGCCATTCTAACAGATGTGAGATGATCTTTAATCATAGTTTTGATTGCATTTCCCTGATGGTTAAAGAAGTTTAGCACTTGTTGACCATTTGCATGTCTCTGGAAAAATATCTATTCAGGTTCTTTGCCAGTTTTTTATTCAGATTATTTAGTTTTTGTTTGTTTTGTTTTGTTCCTTGCTATTGAAATTAATTTTACAAATCTTCTATAGCTGCCATCAATTCAGCTTTATCAGTAATAAGGCTGTACTTTGATTAATTTCCTTTTGATTTTTTTTGGAGGGGGTGGGTGGGAGGGTTATCATCTCTCAACTGTTTTCTAATTTGAGTGTAGGGAATAGGGATTCTATTCATTATCTACTTAATATTCCAACTTCTTGGATCTTTGGCTGGAAATCTTGAGCTAATATTTGGGGAAGAAAATATGGCACTTCTGGTACAGTCTGGCAGGAGGCATCAAGCTGCAATGCTTTTATATGTCATGCGGTATTTTGACCTTAGCAAGTTGTGGCTCTTATATTGCAGTAGGTTTTTAACTGGATCAGGCAGGCTAGGCCTCAGTAAGCATAAAAAATAAGGAACTCTGGCTGCCCTTATCTTGACCCTCACTGGCTTAGCTTTTAACCAAGCAGGGTCTGCTGACACAAGGATTAAATGATCAAAGGAGAAAGCCATTTAGTCCTAGTTAAGTTCTATATCAAACTGTAACAAAACAAACTGAACTGGACATTTTGAGCTTTCTAAGTATTTGTGCATTGGGTAAAATGGAAAAGAAAGGAAAATTTTTGCTGTTTCTCAGGCTAACATACATGCTGCTTTTTAAAAATTTTTGAGATATAATTGACATGTAAGTGTGTAAACTATAGATGTCAACATGTTAATTAAATACATCAATATATTGGAATATGTGAGTTTTAGCTAACATCTCCATCATGTCACATGATTATCATTTGGGGTGTTTTTTTTTTGGTGGTGAAAACATTTAAGACTGAGGCCTTAGTAATTTTAAGTATATAATGCAGCATTGTTAACTACAATCACAATGCTGTGCATTAGATGTAGAATTATTTTGAGGGGAAAAACAATCCAATCTTTTGAAATGAAATGGCTTTTCTATAAGCTCAAGTCTTAATGCCTCACCACATCATCTCAACATAGACCTGGATTTATTAATGACATAAATTTGGGCAGAGGCTTTAGTACTCAAAGACCCAGACTGTGTTTTCACTGAGAATAAGATGGTAAGTTTTGTTAATGACCAACTCAAAAGAAGAAGAGATTTAAAATAAGGACAGGATGCTATTTTTTTTTGTTAAAGTAAAGAAACATCTGAATGAAATTGGAATACCAAAAAATGTAGAGGACAAAGGTACATGTTCCTAGAATACTCTGTCTTAGATAATCAAATTTATTGAAGTAGTCAAGGGACATCCAGAGTAGTTGGACATCTATACTTCAGACTTATTACCTTCACAGGTAAAGTAATAAAATGAAAGAAAAATAAAGGAATAAGGATTGATTAAGCTGATAGAGACACTAACTTAAGAATTTAGACTCAGGCAAGGCAGGTATAAAAGGTAAAAGAAAATGTTTTCATTTCCAATTGTCCTTTAAGAGGGAAGCCCAAGCAGTGGGCCTTTATAATATTTATAAAATAGAAGACCTTGAGTACACATTGTTGCTAAATGCCAAATGAGCAAAATTTATAAATAAGATTTTTGTCAGTGACAAAATGAACCTCTGAGAGGTAAGAACAAATCTGAAATGTCATTTTAAAACTACTTGTTACTATAAAATTGTAATTAAAATTTAGTAGTTTTTAAGCATGATGAACTTCAGTAGAGCTCTAGCAATCACTGTACTGTTCATTTGTGATGCTACATACTTATTCTCGACTAGCATTTCTGGAGGTGCATCTCATATTTTCTTCTTTTTCACTTTCTGTTTATTGCATATTATGTGTGGTACATAATTTTGGAGTTTTTCTTGAGGAAACGTGGGGTGGCAAACTGAATGTTCTGCTTTTACTTCATCTTTATAAGACAAAAAAAAAACTTTGAAAATGGGACTTCTAACTGGTAGGATCCATGGCCCAATTGATATTAAACAAATACAACTAAAGATATTCATAAAGCTTATTTCTTTATGACTGTTAAGTCTGCCAAACAATGTAACATAATCTCTGTTATTCTGCCTGGAATTGATTATTTAAATTTAAATACACATTTGTTGGCTCAAACTAGATGTAGAGTCCTCTACAGTTTTGTAACTAATGCTCCCTTAATATTCAGAATGGCAATCTATTTCCCGTTTCAACTATTTGAAAACATTTAACTGTTTTGGTGTGCCATTTATTACCATCATTAAATTCACTCTTGCAAAAGTATATATGAACTTATGCACTAACTGGATGACAGAATTACAATACATAAAACACTTAAGATGTTTGCTTTGAGTTAACTTGTTATGGGAAACTATCTTTGAAAGCACTTATTTAAATGTTAAAATTAAATCTGGATGATGCCTAGTGTGTATTGCTGATTGTTACACTGCTGAGAATAAAGTAAGCAGGTAATCTCTTGATCAAATACAACTCAAGTATGCCAGAGACAACGATGAAGTAGACATTTACCATTTCAGCTTTTCAAATTCTGAGACCAAATCTGAAACCAAATTGCAATTTCTAGCCAACTCCTGAGGTCTATGTGAATCAAATTAGGAGATGACATCTAAAACTACAGACACATTCTGCATAGCACGGTAATTATGGAATAAACACTGAAAGATTGTATTTTCTATAACATGCATTTTTGCTCAATATTATGTTTCTAAATTTCCTCTGTCCTTTACAGTATTTCACTAATCATGTAACAATCTGTCCTTCAATTAATGGACACATGGATATTATGACTGTATATTTTTCTTTTCCTAGAAATGCTGCTTTGAATGCCTTTGTTCAAGTCTCTTTGTAAACATGTGTGTCTCTGGGGTATATACCTAGGAGTGCAACTTTTGTTTTATAAAAACAAAAGATAATATAATATTATCTCAGATAATATAAAAATCATTTTCTAAAATTACAGTAAAATTTTCCTATCTGTAGAAGAGGCTAGGAAGGATATCCAATACTTATTTCTCAATCTGCCTTTCAGCTCAGTGGCTGAGTTCTGACTGATAGAATGCAGGCAAAGGTGGTATGCAATCTTGAAAGAAAAGTGTATGCCCTCTTCATTGTCATTCTTTTCTTTTGTAGGATGAAAATTAGATGGCTGGAAAGGGAGGAATCCTAGATTGTGAGGGAATGACCATGCATCCAGGATGATGGAAATAAACAAACAAAAAAGGAGCCTGGGCTCCAGATGTTAGAATTCCATATTAGTGATAAGATTTTCATGTTAATGTGAGAGAGAAATAGCCACCATTCAAGTTAGGTCACTGATGGTTCAGGTTTTCTGACATTCTCATTAGAATCTAATGATAACTAACATGCATCCTCAACAGCAAATCATAAGCATCCCCACAAGCTTTTATTCTTGTCTCCTCTTGCATGTATCATATTTTCTCTATTTTTGAGCACTTGATGAGTGTAAAATGGTCCTGAATTGTGGTTGTAATTTTTATTTCATTATTATTAATGAAATTAAGCATCTCTTCATATGTAACAGAGTGCCCATCTATAAAATAACCGTGCTTCACTTATGACTATTTTTTTCTAATGAATAGTTTCTGTTGTCATTGTTTCTTAAGACTTTGAAAATATATAGCTAGCCTCATCAACAAAACGAACAAGCAAGCAAAATATAACCAAAGACAATGAAATTGAGAACAGGCTGACAGTGACCAGAGGGGAAAGGGTAGGGGATTATAGGGGAAAAGGGTGAAGGGTTTGTAGGAACAATTATAAAGAACACATGAACAATAGCAAGGGGGGTGGAAAAAGGGGAGGGAGGTGGGGAGGGATGAGGGAAAAAGGCAGAAAACTGTTCTTGAACAGCAATAAAAAATGTTTAAAATGTTTTAAAAAGAAAGGAACAAGATGCAAGATAGGTACAATTTTATATTTGAATTGACATAAAGTCTAATATACCTTTATAGATAGATGATATATACAAGATATATAAAGTGTTCTGATATTACTATACATAAGATATATAAGTATAAATATATAAGTGAATATACAAAACAATATGAATAAGCACATATAGAAAATATGTTTTAATAGTAAAAAATATATATAGTCTTGACAGTAGTATCTGTTGGTTATACACTTTGCAACTATCCAACCTAGTTTATGAATTATATTTTTATTTCTTAATGATGAACAGAACTTAAGGTAAAGTAATTATATTTATTAATCTTTACATTTTGATTTATTTTTTATGTCTTAATATACCATGATGACCTAAATAATATTTCAAATGTATCTTTTAAATATTTTAAACTGTGTTTCTCTTATTTTAATCTTTAGTGCACCTCAAATCAACTTTTTGTGTGTATAGTATGAGATAAGGGTTTAATTTATTTTTATCTCATATGAGTTCCCTACTATCGCAACAACATTTTTCAAGAGTTGTTTTTGTCCTCATGAATAAAGTGCAATTTGTCATAAATCAACTGAATGACACAAATATACATACATACATACACACGTACATGCATATACATATATATTCATTGTATGTATACATATGTGTGTATATATACATACATTGTTTAGTTACCTGCCAGTGTCTCAACTTCAACTCTTGACAGCCCTATAAATGAGTGATAACCACAATATCTTGTCCTCAACAACCCTGCTCAGCTCCTGTACTCATGCTTATGGATTCTTTTATGGAATCAGTTCATTTCATATTTGGACCCTCTTTTCCCTGCTGCCTTCTACTTTTCCCAGCATTATTGTCTTTTCCAAAGAATCCTACCTTCTCATGATGTGCCCAAAGTAGGACAGATTCAGGTTTGTCATTTTTGCAACCAGTAATATTTCAGGTTTAATTTGCTTTTGCTTTAGGACCCATTTATTGGTCTTTCTGGTGGTCCAGAGTATCCATAGAGTTCTCCTCCAATATCCAGTTTTTCCTATAGACTTTCTTTACTGTGTATATGTATGTAGTAATTGTGAATACAAGGGTGTGGATGATCTTAGCGTTGGTCTCCAATGATGACATTTCTTTATTGTTGATGATCTTTCCTAATTTTTCCATTGTCCTTTCAAGTCTCATCCTTGATTTCCTGGCCAACATTACATAATTCTTATACTAACATTACATAATTTTAATTAATAAAGCTTTAGATCAAGTCCTGGTTTAAGTAAGGTAGGCTAAGTCTCCCACTTTCTTCATAAACATTTTCCCTTTAATCACATTCCTAAGAATCTAAGATCACATGTTCACAAATATAAAATAATATGCAAAAACATGTAATTTTGTTAGAGATCACCCAATTTATCTCCATATTACTTATTCCATTTTAAACTTTCAAAGACAATATGTGAGAGATTGTTGATCCACTGGTTTGTGTTTCCTTTGAAAATACTGAAAATTTCTTTGTCACAGAATAAAATAAAACAAAAGAAAAATTGCAATAACCATTTTGAAGCATAATAACTTGGCAACTGGATTCTTAGAGAACCAAGAGAAGTAAAAACATACAGCAACAAGAATATATGTCACGAGATGCTCCTAACAGCTCTAATAATTTTGGAAGAACTTAGGAACAATTCAAATATTTATCAATATTTTCTATATTTATTTAATGCACTCCTTAAAATATATAAAAGTATTTTAACTTTTGATGGTCACAACAACACAGAAGGGTCTCAAAAACAGAATGTTGATCAAAGAAATCAGAGGCAAAGAAATCAAAGAAGCATACTGTATGCTTCCTTTTACATGGATTTCTAGAACAGGAAAATATAAGTGATGATGACAAATAAGAACAGAGTTTGCCTCTGTCTAGATTAGGAGACTTCTTAGAATTGTGAAGAAGAGAAATTTCTGGAATGATAGAAATGTTCATTAACTTAATTGGGATAGTGGGTTTTTTTTTCAATTCATACATTAAGTTAGAAACTGAAAAATGCAACACATTTGTAGGAAGTACAATGAGGTCCTTTGTGCTGTGAGAAATGTGTTTATCTCAGCTCAGCAACTGGACAGGGTCAGGGGTTCCTGCAGACCAGGGGAAGCTGCTTCCCCACCTCAGGTCCCCACCAGCCAGGGTTTTCCAGGGTTTTCCAGCAGAGCCACCTCCTGAGACGAGAACCCCATGATTACAGGGTGGCTGAGATGGAGCACCACAGTAGAGGCAGGCCTCTAACCCAAGGGTTGTGTGTGCAATCTGAAGACTAGAGATGTGTCTTTTGCTTTTAGAAAATTCCCAGGTGGCAGCTGGTGCTTATTAGTGGGTGAACCTGACTTAAATGTCTGAATCCCTAAGAAAAGTCTCAGGGACTAGTGGCCACCCAGAGGTCCCGTGAGGGGCAGGCCTGAATTACAGAAAGTAGCTGACTTACAATGTGGCCCCAAGTTGATAAATAGCATAGCCCTGAACCAGCCACACAGCACTGTGCAGAGGGCAGGCAGAAGCCAAAAGGCTTTGGCCAAGGCACCAGGAGCCTCCTCCTGCTCCCTTGGTACACCAGAGGGTGAGCAAGGGATGAGCCAGAAACTCTAATACTAAGTGTCAGTGTGGCCACTGGGAGGAGCTGACCCCTCCCCAGCAGATGATATTCTAAATGAGGGTATATATTTGTCAAACCTTATGGAACTGTATAGTTATAAAAGATTGAATGATTTGCATGAAAATTGCACCGTGATTTTAAACATTTATATTACATATATAAAATTATTTATTTGTAATAACAAAGTTTGAAAATGTCTTGGGGCAACATCATGAGTTTGGCTTATGTTGAGAAATGATTCTCCACAGATCTCTCTCACTTCTACATATTTTATGACCCAGGTACTAACTATCTTTTGGTTCAGACTATCTTTTAATATGATTTCTAATAAATTCTCCTTTGACCCCATCTAGTCCAACTAAGCTTCTGATCTAGTGGGCTTATGACTTTAAACAGAAAAATTCTTATGGGGATGGAAAAATGGTTACTTTGATAACGTTTTTTATAAATATAAATGCTTAATAGGAATATCAGGTTAGTTTACAGTTGTTTATATAACACTTTTAGAGGAAAAAGTGATGGAGTCTGCTTCTCTGGTTCAAGGTTTCAACTGGTGAAAATGAGTGAAAGATATATTTGTTAATCCATAACTACCTACAATAATTATAAAAACAAAAATGAATGGAAAATCCTCTTGGACAAATCCTTTGGACATAAAAGATTACAGCGAAAAGCATTTAAACAATATACTTATTGTTCTGTCTTAAGTATAGATCTTTGTACACATTTAATCTTTAATTTCTTTTTTGTTTGTTTTTCTTAAATTTTATTTATTCATTTTTAGAGAACAGGGAAGGGAGGGAAAAGAGAGGGAGAGAAACATCTATGTGTGAGAGATAACATCAATCAGTTGCCTCTCACATGCCCCTAACCCAGGACCTGGCCTGAAACCCAGGCTTGTTCCTTGACTAGTAATCGAACCAGTAACCCTTCAGTTATCAGGATGACACCTAACCCACCAGTCAGGGCTCTAATTTCTATTTAAATGCCAATTGTATCCATTATATGTATATATTATATACCTAGCATATGTTATATAATATAAACATACATGTTTAATAATAATGAAAATGATACCTATGATTTATCCAGTATTATTTATATATACACACAAATATTATATGAATCCTTACAATAACCTTGTCATTCTCCTCTTTATATCTGGCATTTGATGCAACTGAACCTCAGCATTCTTAGAATCTCACAGCTAGTGTGAGACTCAAGGTTTTCATTGAGGTAAATTTAAATTCCAAATCTGCATTTTTTATCACTTATACTGCTTCTCTAACAGTATGAATAAGAGTGTTAAATATGAACTACTTATAAATAAGTTGATATATCTCTTAACTCACTATTGACAACTGCTTCCAAAATTCCTTTTGCATTTATATATTACTTTTCAGCATAAGAAATGCAAAACTGTTTTGCTATAACTCAAGTCTCCATATCCATACCTCTCTGTCATTATCAGCTTTTTTTTTTTCAGCATGAAAATTGAATTGCTAAATAATTGCCTGCCTAGCTCATAATCTCACCTAAATTCAATTTTGTTGATAGACTGGTATATATTGGTAAGAATTTTCAAGTCCACAGCTTCTTCTTTACACAACTGGCTGTCTCATAGTTGGTAAAAATCAGGTACTAAACAATGGTAGCCAAAGTTCTGTTATACTTCGTTCTTCAGAAAATATATAATGAGAAATCAATGGGAAGAAAAAAAACAGGTCTGGAGTGGATTGATAATAATGGGATGATTTACCATGGACTCAAACTCCGGTGCCCTTCACTTGCTCTGATTTCTCTCAAAGCTCTGCCTGGATTATGATAAATTTACGTAAAACTTCTTGAAGAGTCCCTTGCCCCCAATTATATAAGTTTTATGTTCTACAAAATCTAGATTCTCTCTGAGGAAATTTGGATGTGATGTGGATATTTCTAGCTCAAATGCAAGATCAATACTCAGTCAAAGAAAGATAATGGGAAGAAGGCAAATACAGACTAGGAAAAAATAACAGATTTTTTAAGAATGGAAAGTTTGAGAATAATCAAGGATCATTGAGAAGAGATTGAGAAAAAATACAATTAACATGGGATTAGAGACCAAAGGAATATTTGTTTACTCCTGTACATAGAAGCATGCATCAACAATAAAATGTTCACATCAATCACCCACACGATATATATGATTTTTAAATTATTATAGGGAATATTGTATAAAACTTTCATTGGAAAATTTTTACCTTTCTATAATTCTTAGAAATCTACAAAGAATCTAAAACTCAGTTGCACATTGAGGACACATCATAGGTAAATAACAAAATAGAAGAGGCTGAGTAATCATAAAAAATAGCTTTCATCAGAGATCCAGAGCCTTCATATCTCCCCCCATTGATGAACAAAGTCTTGATTCACCTCAATTCTTAAATGCACTTTCTTTCCCTAGCGCATGTACTCAAAGAAATAGTTTTATTTGTTATAATTTTTACTGATATTGGAATAACTGAAAATAAAAAGCAACAAAATAACTTCTTTTTGATGAAATATAGTGTTGTATTGTTCTGATTTACAGTAATGCTTTGTCTCTGTTGCTTTTCTGTGATCTTTGCTCATTCTATGCACATTATATCTCGGCTTTGCTGTCTTTTTCTGGTTTTGCCAACCTCTGAAGGAAAAGCCACAGATAGAAATGCACGCAACTGTAATTAATAAAATTTAACACAATTATAAAAGTTTTGGGTAGCAAAGCAATGGCATGTTCCATTTTTCTCAACTGAAAATTTGCATGGAACCCAAAACTCTTGATTATTGAAGTAAACAGTCATGTTTTAAAACAAGAAAGAGAAAGATTAGACTGGAGAGAGGTCCATAAATTAGGACGGACTTAACAGAAAATAAGAGTCACAAAGTACCTTTATCTTTTGAAGAGATATAAAGTGTTTGAAAGAGCAGAGAGAATTTATGACCACACCAGGGGGAAAACTAATTTCACTCAGAAAGTTACAGAAAGTTATTTGAACAAATTAATAAGGAAGAGAAATAGGATAAATATTATCTAAATAATTCTAAGTCAACCTATGAAATAATTAATTTAAAATTTTTGGTTATTTTTGAAGACACTTAATCAAGGTGGCCTTATGCATTTCAGGCCTTTTACCTAATATCTGTGATGGTTTCCTCTGTATATGTGTGTGTGTGTGTGTGTGTGTGTGTGAGAGAGAGAGAGGAAAGTGACTGAAATGTGTAAAATAGAAAAAAGGGTTTTTTCAGCTTTATTGAGATGTAATTGACATATAACTTTGTATAAGTTTAAGGTACATATGTGTTGATTTGATACACATGTTGCAAAATGATTACCACCATAGCATTCACTAAAACCTCAATCATGTCATATAATTAGCATTTATGTTTGTGGTAAGAACATTTAAGATACGCTCTCTTAGCATCTGTCACATTAACAATACAATATTGTGAACTATAATCACCATGTTAGACATTAACTCCCAGAACATAATCATTTTTAACTGGTAGTTTGTACACTTTGACCAACATTTCCTTGTTTTCCCCACTCCCAAACTTCTGGTAACCACAATTCAATGAGTTCAGCTTATTAGTTTCCACACATACAGTATTTGTGAATCTCTTATTTAACTTTGCATAGTGCATTCAAGGTTCATCAATGTTGTTGCAAATGGCAGGATTTTTTTCTTCCTCACTGCTGAATAATATTCCACTGTGTATATATAGCACATATTCTTTATTCATTCATGCACTGACAGACATTTAGGTGGTTTCAATATCTTGGCTGTTATAAATAATACTGTTATGAACATAGGAGTGCAGACATTTTTTTCATGATAGTGATTTCATTTCTTTTATGTATATCCTGAGAATTGGGATTACTGGATCATATGGCAGTTCTATTTTTAATTATTTGAGGAACTTCCATTTTGTTTTCCACAGTGGCTGCACCAATTTACATTTCTACCACAAGTTGACAATGGTTTGCTTTTCCCCATATCCCCACCAACACTTGGTATCTTTTGTTGTTTTTTTTTTTCTTTTTTGTAATAGCAATTCTAACAGGTTTGAGATTATCTCATTGTGGCTTTGATTTTATTCCTGATGATCAGTAATGAAGAGCATTTTTTCAGGTATCTGTTTTTTTAATCATATGTCTTCTTTCAAAAAATGTTTGTTCAGAAACAAAGAAAACAATTCTTTTTACAACAACATTAAATATTTTTAAGAATAAATGTAACTAAAGTGTTGAGAGATATCTATACTCTGGAAACTACAAGTCACTGACAAAGAAATCCAAGAAGACACAAAAAATGGAAGGATACTCCATGTTTGTGGATCAGAAAAATTAACATTGTTAAGATGTCCATACTACCCAAAGCTATCTACAGATTCAATGCCACCCAATCAAAATTCCAATGACATTTTTCACAGAAGTAGGAAATACTATCCTAAAATTTGTATGGAGTCATAATAGACCTTGTATAGGCAAAGTAATCCTCAGAAAGAAGAACAAAGCTAGAAGCATCATACTTTCTGATTTCAAACTATACTACAAAGCTATACTAACCCAGAAAGTATAGTACTGGCTGTTGGTATAAGTCCCAATCTGAATTCAAAAGCCCAAGAATCAGTTAATTCAAAGCAATAGTTCACTCTTCCTGTGTTTCTGTCCTTTTTTTCCATAATGGCACTTGTATTAGTTATCTGGTGCTGCATAATAACTTGTCATAAATATAACAGCTTAAAAGAACATACATATTTTTATTGTTTTTAATCTGTATTTATTTATTTATTTATTTATTTTTAGGGAAGAGAAGGGAGGGAGAAAGAGAAGGACAGAAACCTCAATGTCTGGTTGCCTCTTATATGCCCCCTACTGGGGACCTGGCCCACAACCCAGGCATGTGCCCTGACTGGGATTCGAACTCAAGACCCTTTGATTCTCAGGCTAGTGCTCAATCTACTAAGCCACACCAGCCAGGACTTAACAACCTTACTTTTGTTTACTCTGTTTTTCCTGGTAACCTCCCCAACTGACCCTCCACCTCCATGGTCTTTAGCCAAAGATGGCATTTAAGGTAATGGCTTCAGTCATTATGACCAGTCACTCTGTTTCTCTGGGTGTCTCCCATGTATTCAAGAGGTTGGGGGGGTAGAAAAATAATTGTCCTTATACTTTTCCACATTCTTCTGGCTAGTCTTGTGGACAAAAAAAAGGGGCCACATAATAAACCGGAGAAGCTCAGGGGAGACCTACATGGTAAACCTTACAAATTCAGAGATTGACAGTACCCACACATGATGGTCTAAACATTAAAAATCCTAATTAAAAGCAGATCTTGGTGGAGAGTTATATCCAAGGCCTATAGCTTCTTTGACAAAGATCACTATGATGCAAAAATGCATCATAGGCAAAATTAAAAGGAAAAGAAAAGTAAGTCAAAGCTCAACTTTGAAATACTGTGGTCGTTCTTTCTCTCAGCTATTAGAGCACTTTGTTCTCTTATTGACAGAGATAAAGAAGCATGAGCAAAGGCTCTGTGCAGTCCCTTCCAACCTCCCCATTTGCTCCATCCAAGAAAACATCAGAAGTCAAGCAAGCCCAAGTAAAGGTATAAAAATAAACCTGAATAAACTCTAAACTACAACAAAAAGAAAGTATTCACAGCTGTTGGTGCTTCTTGTTGTTTTGTTTTTGTAAATTATTAGTGACCCTGCAGGAAACAATTATGATGATGGGAAAATGCTGATGACAGGTAACCAGGCCTCCTCTCCTTCCCCCCCCATGCTCTTGTAGAACTTGTGGATATCATTTACACTGAGCACATTTCATTTGAATTCTTTATTGATAGATAGATCTGTTTCCTCTTAATTTAAACATTTTAAGTTACTTCAGAAGAGAGACACTGTGTCCTATTTTTTGTGTCTGGTTCCCAGGAAATTTCATAGAATATGGAAATATCTAATAAATGTTTGCTCAATGAGTAAAGGAACAGATGTTTTCCAACATTTTTACTAGTACTTTTTGCAAGTATTTTTCTTTTTCTTTTCTCCATAAAAAAATGGCAATTATACTGATAGCAACACAGTCTGGGGAAGTTAGTTCTAGCTTTGGTCACAAACAACTTTTAAAATGGCTTCCAGAAGCAGTTATTTGAAAATATACATTACTGTATAAATACAAGTTTTACGCTGGGTTTAAGTGATTTTTTAAAAAAATGTCCCTTATTTTGGGTCTAAGTTTCATTTCATTAGAGGTCCTTCAACAAGACAAATACTCCTTCCTGGATCCTCATGTTTCACACTGTATTACTAGATAAGATAAAAATAGGATGCAATATATCTAGCACCACTGAAATCTCAAATATGTGTTCTATTGAGTTGCTCAGTACATTAAATTGCCCTAATAAATATCCACTTATTTCACTCTTGCCTCTTTTGGAAACTGTGATTTTTCTGAATATCAATACAGCGTACCCAATATCCTCATGACACTGCCAGGGTTTTAGGACATGGAAGTAACAATTCATACCACCATCTTCTATTTTTGTCTCTATTTTTATGGTTTTCACAAATTTAAATCCCTTTTCATTAAACAAAAGGCTACCTTTGTTTTCCTTTCTGTAATCTGCTGAACACCTCGTGTTATATGAAATAAATGATCTAGTATCTCTAAAAATTACCATAACCAGTATTTAAACACACTCCAATGACAGCAGAGCACACTGAAGTTGTTTTGTTGTTGTTGTTTTGTATAGTTTTGTTTTTTCTACTGGAAGAAAAACAGCAATATCCACACTAAATTTAAAATTATCTACTTTTAGTTCTCTGTAGTACAAGTAAGTTCTATCTTTAAATTCCATTAAATATTAAAAGTCATCAGTCATTTGATTTTTTAGCACAAGCAGAAGAGGCTTAACTTCTTCTTAAAACTGCAACAAAATATGTATATGTTTGCATATATATCCAGACACATATTTAAGCACACAAGCAATAGGCACTATTAGCAGCATGGAGTTTGGAGGTGACTGGCACAGTGTGTAGCTAGCTAATTAGTTTGCTGAGAATTGTTTTCCAAGCTAGGAGGTGAGGAGGAGAATGAAGAAGACATCATGATTTGCCATTCTGTATAGTTTGAACAAAACATTCATGGAGTGCTTCTCAATAAAGAAAATAATCAGTAAAGGAAAGAAGCAAATAAATACAGTAATAATCTACAGTGATGTGCATTTTTGCCTTGGCGATATTTTGTGCTCATTCATTTCAGTCCAATGACTTTGGCTTTCATGCTTGTTCATTCAGCCCTCATGAAGACTTATTGTCTGGTATTGATGATAACTATGTAGTATCTCTGACTAACAGTCTCTAGGGATATCTCCTTGACAGAGGTGATGAGAAAAAGCAGGGAGACTACTCAGGATGTAGTGGAGGGACTACAAAAGGTGAGTTTGAGCACAAAGTAGGAAAAGAGGGAGAGCAGTAAGAAAAACCTGTCTCAGAATATTAATGCTTGATGGGTTTATTTTTTTTTTGACATATGAAACATCCAAATCTGTAGAGAATTTTTATTTGAGCCAAACTGACATCAGTTTTGGGGTAGCAAGACTTCATATGCTCCTGGGAATGATGGTTTTGCAGTTTCTTACATATATTTGGAATGAAGGAGGTAATGTATTTAGTTTGTGGGAACGCAAACTGGTGCAGCCACTGTGGAAAGTAGTATGAAGTTACCTTAAAAAAATTGAAAATGGAACTGCCTTATAAACCAGCAATTTCACTTCTTTTAAAAAATAGCTAACTTTTCTAAAATGAAATGTCATTACAGAAGTTCACTTTTAAAAAACCATTGAACAAAATATGACTGGCTATCAAATGTATTAAATCCAGGAGTGACAGACCCATAAGGAAAGCACTCTCACATCCGTACCTAAGGTAGAAACTTAGATTATTGAATTTAAATTTTTCTTCTTTTCCAATGTATGCATTCAATGCTATAAATTTAATTCTGAAGCACTATTTTTGCTGCATCCTACAAATTTTAATAAGTTGTGTTTTCATTTCTGTTTAGTTCAAAATAGTTTTAATTTTTTCTTTCAGATTTCTTCTTTGACCCATACATATGTTATTACAAGTATGTTTTTATTCTCAGTCTGTTTTGGATTTTCCAATTATCTTCCTGTTATCAATTTCTAGTTTAATTTCACTGTGGTCTGATAGTAGATTTTGTATTTTTTCTATTCTTTAAAAAATTTGAAGGTTTACATTATGGCCCAGAATGTGGTCTATCTTGGTGAATAGTCAAAGTAAGCTTTAGAAGAATGTGAATTCTGCTGTTCTGGGATGAAGTAGTCTGTATATGTTATTATATCCAGTTGATTGATGGTGTTTTTGAGTTCAGCTATGTCCTTACTTATTTTCTGCCTGCTGAATCTGTCCATTTATGAGACAGGTGTTGAAGTCTCAGAGTATGAGAGTAGATTCACCGATTTCTCTTTGCAGTTGCATTTGTCTTTGCTTTCTATAGTTTGACACAGTGTCATTAGGCATATACACGTTTTGTCTTACTGGAGAATTGACTCCTCTTAAGCATAATGATGCAATGCTCTTCTTTATTCCTGATAACAGTCCTTGCCTTGAAGTCTACTATGTCTGAAATTAACATAGCTATTTCTACTTTCTTTTGATTAGTTTTAGCATGATATATTTTTCTCCATTTATCTTTAATTCATATGTGACTTTATATTTAGTGGGTTTCTTGTAGACAAAATATAGTTGAATCTTATTTTTTATCTAGTCTGACATGTCTGTCTTTTAATTGGTGCATTTAGACCATTGATATTCAAACCAACTTGATATAATTGGATTAATGTCCACATACCCGCCATATTCATTATTGTTTTCTATTTGTTACCTTGTTCTTTGTTCCTATTTTAATTTTATACTCCCTTTGTGCCTTTTGTGATATCAATTGAACATTTTATATGATTCTATTTTTCTCTACTTTCTTAGCATACCTGCTTACTCCTTTTTTTGTTTTAGTGGTTCAAGCATTCATTCTGATTGGTCAGAATTAAGCACCTATCAGTTATTAAATATTTTCAATAGTACTGTTGTGTGGATCTAACCACCCAAAGATATTTAGCCAAATGATTCAATTACATTTGTTGATGCTTTTTCTAAATAATGCTACTACTATTACTATTACTAAAGTTACTCCAACCTATGAATGTTGGTATATTTCTTACTATAATCCTATGAGATATATATTATTATTATCATCTTACACATGAGAAATCTGAGACTCAGAAGGGATAAATCATTTGCCTAAAGTCACATGGCTTCTTGGTGTCAAGATAAAGACACCAACTCAAGTGACTTTCATATGTGTTAATATTACTGAATTATCCAGTTTTTCCAGCCAGGGAATGAGAAAAAGACAGAGAGACAAAGGGAGAAATACAATCACTTTCATAAGTCAAATTAATATGGATTAAAATAAGGATGACATATTGTTTGTGAGTGTAATGTACTTAACCTAGTAGTTAGAATGAAAATAGTAATGCAATGTAGTGCAATCCGTTTAGAGAACAATTCAAAAATGTACATGAGATCTGTCTAAAAAAGTCCAGCCATTTTTAATATAACAAGAATGGTTTGCACAACATCAGTGTAACCTGGCAGCCAAGGAGAGTGGACTGGAATGTGCATAGGTGAACAATGATGACTTCACAGTACTAGTCAATAGGGGCAGTAGACATTGTTATCATGTGTACTGTGTGGCTGTCACATTCAAAATGACTGAGAGAGGACAGCAATGAACCTGCATCCAATTTTGCATTGAGCTTGAACATTCCTCTGCAGAAACTATTCAGATGATTCAGAAGGCTGAAGCTATGGGCAACTGGTGATCGGCAGCTTCATCACAACAAAGGTGCCTGCTCACGCGTCACATATTGTACAAAGTTTTTTGCCAAAATGCCAATCACCCAGGTGACTCAGCCCTCTGCAGCCAAGATTTGGTGCCTTGTGGTTTCTGGCTTTTTCCAAAACTAAAATCACCTTTGAAAGGGAAGAGATTTCAGACCATTGATGAGATTCATGAAAATATGACAAGGCAGCTGATGGTGACTGGGAGAACGGTGTGAGGTCCCAAGGTGCCTACTTTGAAGGGGACTGAGGCATCATTGTCCTATGTACAATGTTTCTTGTGTCTTCAACAAATGCCTCTATCTTTCATATTACACTCTAGGATATGTTCTGTACAGACCTCATACCAAATATATTGAAATATTATTATACTTCATTTAATAGCTGTACTTCTAGGAATGTTTCTGTATAAAACATACATGCATGAAGTTAGTTGAAGTCTGGTTTCTAATAGTAAAAAATAGAAAAATCTAAAAATTTAAAAATGAAGAGGATTTTGACAAATAAAAATGGTATACCTTGATTAAATATTATAAATTCATTTAATGATAATTCTAAAGAATGTTTAAAATGGAAAAAGACTTCTGTTTATAATACTAAGTAAAAAAATAAGACCCGGATACAATATTGCTGCTATGTCCTATAACCATATTTCTGTGAAACAAACAAAAACGACTCTACACACAGATAGGAAAGAAATGCATTCAATGTTATAACTTTACTTTTGTGGTACACTAGAGTCAAGTGTATCAGTTTATTCTCCTTTATACGGTTCTGCATCAAGAAAATTATTCTAATTAATTATTGTCATGTTCATGAGTTCTGTGTACTACTATGCATGACTCTAATGTATCTGTGTTTGAGATACTCATTTGCTTATAATTGAACTTCCAAAACTTAGAGGATTTTAGGGTAATGTTGATCTCTCTGATGTCATTTATCCAAATAGAGAATAATATGCTCAGACAGTTTTGTTTGTATAGTACAAGTTATCCATGGTTCCTATTTGTCAATGACTTTTCCAAATCTTATTTATGCCATGTGAATGTAATTAAATAATATTCCTTAGTAATAAAAATATGTCTTATGGTATATATGTTTATATTTTGTTACATAACTTTTTAAAACATTTTAATTGGTACTAGTGGTCCCTCAATTTAACCAATAGCTTATACTCAGATATTAATGAAACTAAGGATTTATAACTGAATTCTAAATGTAAAATCTTCTGTGTAATTGAGATCTAAGGTTAAAAGTATGAATCCTAGATACACATCCCATGTTGAATAATTGGAAAAAACATTTAAGTTCTCCTTGCCTCAACTTGTTTATAAAATGAAATTTTATCTATCTTGTAAGATTGTGGTAGGAATTTACTGAAATAACACATATATGACACAACACTTAGAACAGTTCCTAGTAATAATAAAAATGTTAGTGTTTGCTGTTACTAGTATTTCCCCTAGTTTTCAGATTTATTCTGTGCTCAAACATCACTGAAGTGTTTATCTGAGCTGTTCTCAGTGCCTCTCTAAATCTTCCACAGTCAGGCTATTTATCTTTTTTATTCTGTTAGAGGTAGCTGAGTAGGGATTCTCAGTTGATTCCTTTTTTCTCAGCACCCACTAGTGATATAGACACTTGGTCATTAGTAAGAAGTTGCAAGGCCTCACTTAACAACAGTTCTCAACCTGAGAGCCACAAGCCATACTGGTCAGCACTGAACAAAATCAGGATATTCAGTTCAAATTTCTGGAACCCCACCTTGGCTAGGGGTTTCCCTCCTGCTATCTTACTTTTTTCTACCTTAAGAATTCTATTTTTCTATTTCCTGTAACATAATGAAAAAAAAGTGAATCTATTAAAAAGACTTTCCCTGACAGTAAATAAAATTAACTATAGCTGGCCTCTATCATGTCAGAAGAAACTCTTTTTCTCATCATTCTTAAAGTGAAAAAACCTTTTCCACATGCTATTTCTCTCTTGAAGACAGTATTTTTTTTCTCTTGCTTTTAACAGTAGGAATCCCAAGTTAGATGTTGTTGGAAACCAATTTCATCTTAGGAGCACTTAGAGAAATCTTAGCCCTTTGTCAAACTTTTCCTGTCCCCTAGATGTCGGGCTCCTTCTCCTGACACTTTGTCCCTGCTTCTCCTGTAAAAGCCCACTCAGCCCAGATTACTTTTTTCCACAAGCCACCACACTATTGCTTCCATACATCATCCTGGTGAATATGAAGATGGCCCTCACAAAGAAATGTGGTGAGAAAAATAGTTTGCTTTTCTCAAACAATATAGTGGTTAAAGAATGGTATAAAAATCTAATGATACCTCCCTGGGAAGTTTACCTAGGCTGCTTAAGGAGATCCAGATATCTGTCATTAAAGACATGAAAAGCATGAATGTACTCATTGAATCAGGTTCAACAAAGCTGTCAAGGTGAGAGGTTAGGGCCTTCTCAGGTATTTCTCAGGCCTGTGCACAGCCCCTCACATGTATGTGTTTCCCTAGATCCCCACAATTATGTCAGCTTTGCAAAGCCCAGCATGGAAATCTCATTCCCCACATTTTCCTTTTAAGGTTTTGGTCAGTCTGTTGTTTGCCCCTAACTAGTATCAGCCCTCTTAAACAGCAGCAATGGCCAATCATTCCCCCCACCCCCTGTTTTTGTTTTTGTTTTTGTTTTTGTTTTTGTTTTTGTTTGGTTGGTTGGTTGATTGGTTGGTGGGTTTTGGTTTTTTTTTTTTCTTACACACGACCTTAGATTAGTCTTTTTAAAATTTTATTGATTATGCTATACCGTTGTCCCACTTTCCCCCGTTTATTCCCCTCTGCACTGCACACCACCTCCCACCCACAGTCCCCCCTTTAGTTCATGTCCATGTGTCATAAGTTCTTTAGCTTCTACATTTCCCATACTATTCTTGCCCTCCCCTTGTCTATTTTCTACCTACCATCTATGCTACTTATTCTCTGTACCTTTTACCCCTCTCTCTCCCTCCCACTCCCCTGTTGATAATCCTCCATGTGATCTCCATTTTTGTGGTCCTGTTCCTGTTCTAATTGTTTGCTTAGTTTGCTTTCATTTTTGTTTTAGGTGTAGTTGTTAAACTGTGAGTTTTCTGTCATTTTACTGTTCATATTTTTTATCTTCTTTTTCTCAGATAAATCCCTTTAATATTTCATATAATAAGGGCTTGGTGATGATGAACTCCTTTAACTTGGCTTTATCTGGGAAGTACTTTATCTACCCTTCCACTAAAAAGGAAAACTTTGCTGGATAGAGCAATCTTGGGTGTAGGTCCTTGCCTTTTGTGACTTGGAATACTTCTTTCCAGCTGCTTCTTGCCTGTAAGGTCTCTTTTGAGAAATCAGCTAATAGTCTTATGGGAACTCCTTTGTAGGTAACTGTCTCCTTTTCTCTTGCTGCTTCTAAGATTCTTTCCTTATTTTTAATCTTGGGTAGCTTAACGATGATGTGTCTTGGTGTGTTCCTCCTTGGGTCCAACTTCTTTGGGACTCTCTGAGCTTCCTGGGCTTCCTGGAAGTCTATTTACCGGATTGGGGAAATTCTTCTTCATTATTTGTTCAAATAAGTTTTCAATTAGTTGCTCTTCCTCTTCTCCTTCTGGTACCCCTATAATTCGGATGTTGGAACATTTAAAGATGTCCTAGATGTTCTTAAGCCTCTCCTCATTTATTTGAATTCTTTTTTCTTCATTCTTTTCTGGTTGAATGTTTCTTTCTTCCTTCTGGTCCACACCACTAATTTGAGTCCCAATTGCCTTCCCATCACTATTGGTTTCCTCTATATTTTTCTTTATTTGACTTAGTATAGCTTTTATTTTTCCATCTAATTTGTGACCAAATTCAACCAGTTCTGTGAGCATTCTGATTACCAGTGTTTTGAACTGTGCATCTGATAGATTGGCTATCTCTTCATCGCTTAGTTGTATTTTTTCTAGAACTTTGATCTGTTCTTTCATTTGAACCATTTTTTTCTCAGTGTGCCTGTTATGTAGTGAGGGGCAGAGCCTTAGGTGTTCACCGGGGCAGGGCAACCCGTGTCACTGCGTTGTGATGCTGTGTGTGTGAGAGGGGTCTGAGAGGGAACAATGGTGCTTGCTCTGCTTTCTGCCAGATTTCAGTCACTTTCCTCACTACCCACAAGCAAAGTGGGCCCTTCTGGTGCTGATTCCTGGGTGGATGGGCTTGTGTGCACTCTAACACCCTGTGGGTCTCTCCAACAAACTCTCCTGTGAAACTGGGAGTTTCTCCACCTGCCACCTCAACCCCCACAGGTGTTTTCAATCAGTGGTTTGAGGTTTTATTTCCCCACACTGGGACCCTGGGTTTCAAGGTCTGTTTCACTCCCCAGTTGTTCCTCCTGGTTTATCTGCATACGAATGTGGGACTGCCCGCTGATGTGGACTATGGCCAGCAGTGTCCACAGCTTTGTGGATGAGACAAGACAAATTCCACAGAGGCTACTGAAGTACTGTGGAGGAAAAGGGATGCGTGGCCACTCTCTCAAGGGGAGAGTGCCTCGACCCTTGCCTTGACAAGCTTTTATTGGCTATCTAATAGTGTACATCAAAGAAGGTTTTTATTCATTATACTTAGGTTTGCTTTAGGTAATTACTTTTTACAGATAGCAAAGGAAAGGATGTTACTGATTACTTCTTACAGATTCACAAGGAAATGTGTTGCAAATGCAAGGGAGTGATAAGAATAATTGGTCTGGTTACACTCCAGTCTTTGGGAGAATTAGCACAGACTTCAGAAAGTTACTTTAAAGATATGCAGTAAGCATTTGCTACTTCAACTCAGGGTGAGGGAGTTTTAGCAAGAGCAAGTCTCAAAGCTGCCTAGGTATAATGCAGGCCTGGTTTCTCACAGGAGAAATGATCCATGGGTTTGGCATGCTAAATGCCACCATGTGCCTATGGGCTTTTCAATAGGGCTGGGCTACATTTGCTATTCCATGTGGATAGATTCCCTATAGCTGGGTCCACCAGCTGCCGCCTTGCTGCGTGTCCTCTCCGCCCCGCTGCCCGTCTCAACCCCTCCTACCAGTCTGGATGAATGTGTCTTCTTTAACTCCTTGGTTGTCAGACTTGCATACAGTTCAATTTTCTGTCATTTCTGGTTGTTTTTTATTTTTAAATTTTTGTTGTCCTTTTTTTGGTTCCACAAGGAGGCATGGTGTGTCTACCTATGCCTCCATCTTGGCCAGAAGTCAGATTAGTCTTTTTATACTGAGTTTCTTTTGAGCTGAGTCAAACTGCAAGTCTTGTAAATAAATGGGCCTTTCCCAGGGATCTACCAGAGAGAAAAAATAAAGGCAGTTCTCTGGGGAGGGGATTTCTGAGAAGCTACAAGTCTTTTCCAGTTCAAGGGCTTGCTAGGTTTGTGGTTTCATAGGTAACATCGTTGTTGAAGCTGCTGGTTGTCAATGTTACTTTGGAGATTTAGAGTGAGGAATGGGGATGTGGAGAACATCATCAGCACAAAACTCCCTGTTCTTTTCCCAGTTCACCTGTTTCTCTGGACCAGATGCTCCTCTGGTAATTATAGGACTTGGCTTAATTTTCAAGGTTCTAAACAAGTTGATCTTGAGAAGTTTGGCCAGTGCTCTTGTGGTTTTAATGACTTTTTGGTCATCCTTGCTCAATTATTGCAGTGCTACCACCCCTCTGCTTGATTTTTCATCTTCTGGTAGTATCACATATTGGTCAAATATGCAAACAAAAGGCAAATAACAAGGGTTCCAGGTAATGCAGTCCACAAAGTCAGTCTTCTGAAGCAATGGGGAATGAATGGAGTATGTCTGGAGGAGCACTCAGGAAATATCTACTATACCATTTTTATAGAAGCTGATATGTAAAACAGATGCCAATTTCTGATTTCATAATCAGAAATACTTTTCACATGCACCAAAATATTTGAAATTGAAATGACTAGGGTATCATCTCTCTATACATGAGAAGCAAAATCATAATCAGCAGGCTGCTTGCTTCCCATGAAATCAGAAAATACAAGTAAATAATAGTGTTGAGTATAGTTTGCCAACAACTTTCATGTTTGAATTAGGAACATGCTTAGCATTAGAGCCATCTTCTCCCTGAAAAATACTTCGATGGGTACTGTCAATAGCTTTTTAAAAGAAATCATTCTCACCCTATCTGTTGTGGCTCAGTTGGTTGGAGCATCTTCCTGTAACTGAAGGGTTGTGAGTTTGGTCCCCAGTTTGGGTATGGGTATGTGCCACCCCCCTGGTCCATACATATACAATCCCTGGTCCGGGCATGTATAGGAGGTGATCAATTGATGCTTCTCTCTCTTATCGATGTTTCTCTTTCTCCTTCTTCCTCTCTCCCTTCCTCTCTCTCTAAAAACAATGAAAAGGATGTCCTTGGGTGAGGATAAAAGCAACAATCATCTTCTTCTTCCTATACTCTCTCAGCTGAATAAACAACATTCTTATCAGCACCATTTTTCAGATACATATTTACTCAGCTAGATTAAAGTCTTACACTAATGGAGATATTCCTCTCTCTTGAAATTTGTTTTCTATCTCTTCAAAAAATTTTTATTCATTGGTTTAATGTGTAAATTCTCAGAAAATTGTTTTCTGTATTTTAAAGTTATTGAGGTAAGGTAATTTCATGTTTGCTTTGAATACTGTGTATATTGTACTGGTTACATGAGTCTTGTGTACTCAAGAAGATCCAAAAATTTACTATGAAGAAGACAAGAATCATAAATGTGCCCATTTAACAACACTGAAGAAAGCTGCCTGGACAAATGAGTCCTTATTAGGATTTTTCCATAGCACAACTGAATAAGGTTGTCCAGGAAAGTTAACACAAAAATTTAACAAAAGGTTCTTTTTATCTATGTTGTAGTTTTCTATGGATCTGTCACTTTAAAAACCTACAGACTATTAAAATATGAAAATGAATTGCTTGATTATAAAAGAAAAGTTATAAAATAATTTGTGTAAGTGCACTTAGGCTAAATTTTGCTATAATGACTTTCAACAGAAAAATCTCAATGGCTTACTACAACAAAGACTGTTTTTCCATTCAGTTTACATATCTATTATGGGGAAGATGTGACTTAGTTCCAGAAGCACTGCTACAGATATCTCTGGTCTCATGGCAGGCAAAAAGGATACAAATAAAAAGCCACATACCATGACCTCTTCTCCTGAGAAGTGACAAATCATATGACCAAAACAAATGATATGGCTAAGCTTAAACCCATTGAACAGAGAAATGTATTTTTCCACTGGGAGAAGAAGACACAGTACAGAGAAACATGGCCAATGTATTTGACAATAAGACAATGTGCCATACTCTATGAGTCACCTACCTTGAAAACCAAAGGTAAGTGTCTTTCAAACTATGATACCTGCTATATACTTCTTATCAGGACTTACATTCATTGATGAATAATATAGGGTATTAATTTTATGTCATAACATTTTTAGACAATTAAGTCAGTATGGACTAACTTATTGAATAATAGGCTTTTCTTAGATCTTAAGTGAATTGATGAAGTACTGCTAAGTCATGTCAAGTGAAAGCATATTCTTTTTCTGTCCTCTCCCACTTAACAAAGAAGAGAAAAAAGTGTTGCTAGGTTACAAGCTGTACACCAAGCCTGTGTTGATTGGTTCAAGCACAGAATGCATGTTTAAATCAGTAAGTAGACTTACAGTAATTCACTGCTATTCTTCACAAAATCTTTATCTTATACTTAGTCAAAACAAGGTATGATCATGAAGATGTAACAAATAATCACCTCTGAATAATAAATTCACTCTGACTAACAAGTGAAAGTGGTTACTAAAGAATGCTGGGTAGCTTACAGAGTCTTGTCAGGCTAAAGAAAGTCTAGAGGCTAACACTCTAAACTAAGAGATACAATTGTGTTTATTAGGAAAATACTGTTGCAGCTATGAAAGCAACCACCACTAGCTATACCAACTAGGAACTTGACTTTACTACTATACTTTCTAGCACCAATGCCATTTCTGTGACAGCAAATCATCCTTTCTTCTGAAAGCTAGATGCCTCTTCTACCAACAAAGACAAATAGAACCAAAGCTCCATACTGGTCCCATTTTCTCACACTTCACAGTTTTGAATCAAGTTCACCCATCGTGTTCCCAGACCATATAATCAAGGTCGCATGCCTGCTCCAGCTGAAAGGAAAGTTTGGGATATGAAATTCTGGTTTTTATGTATGAGATCGGTAAGCTTCACAATGCAGAATTTTTCCCAAATATGGTAAAACTATTATTCATGCAAATAATAAGCAATCATGAAAATGACATATACTTCATACATAGAAGTCACTGACTAAATATACAAGAGAAAACTGAAATCCAAAACTGCAAAAAGGAAGCTAGTATGAAACAAAATGATTGGAACAACAAAACTCTAAAAAGTCTCTCAACAGAAGGAGACAAAGCTTCACCTGAAAACTTTGCTTACCAGATGTATTTAAAATAAAAAAATTGGTTGCATATGTGTAAAAAGGACAATTTGACCTTAAATCTGTCAAACAAAAAATGAATTCAGACTTAGTAAACTGGAAATGCTTTAATCCAAAGGACTATTGCAAAGAGGTTTTTTAAAACAAGGAGAATGTTCTGACAAGCATCTCAATAACTAAACAAAAGAAATTTTTCTTTGATAGTGAGAAGTAAACAAATTGAGTATGGGCAAGAGATATGAAAAAAACATAATCATTAGTAATAGATCAGGGAATATCTTATTCTGAGTCCATCCTATTCTCAGGAGAGGCTATTAAGGAGGGGCTGCACTCTCCCTGAGGCTGAGGATAGGTCAAAGTTCAGAGACCTGGGGAAAGGAGAGAATCTTAACCAACTTTTGATTAACAACCATTTTGTTCTGATTGATAGTTGGGGGTCAGTTAACAGTCCTGCTGATCATTTACAAGACAAAGAATGGGAATTTAGAGGATCTGTGTCTGGTCTTGTTAGAAGTAAACAAGGGAAGGATTTGTGAATCTCAGCTAAGTCATATGGAGAAGTGTGGTTCTTTTCAGTAAGCCCTTGTCTAGAACACAAAATGGTGGAGAGGATTCCTTTAACATTCACTGTTTTTCGAGAACATAGATTCAACATTGTCACATACCTTGCCCTATCCAATAGAGCACAGAAATTATTCTGCCTCTGCCCTCCAGGGCTAGAGATTTATTCTCTAGAGAAGTTAAGCCAGACAGAATACATATTAGAGAGCACCAGGCATACCTGAAGATAGGAGTGAGATGTCATAGTGAAAACAAGGGAATTCATTGAGACCTGTCAATAGAATGCTGACAACCCACCTCTCCCCACCAGTTCCTTTCTGCACGTAATCTAAGAAACTATAATATAGATTATAACTGGCCCAGGAGCAAAGGCCTATAAATGCTTCCATTTGTAGAGGGGTGTGAGAGGAGTGAGAGAAAGAAGGGATAGGGAAGGATATAGAGGAAACTTACTAAAAACAATTCAGGGAGAAGAAAACAATAATATTTTTAGAAAAAACAGGGAAATATTAAGTCCATTAAAGAAGTGATGAATGTCATTATTTTTTTATAAAATACCTTTACAGGCCAATAACAATATATTGGAAATAGAGTCAAAATATCAAAAGGTTAACATATAATATCAAGGAAATACTTCACAAAATAAAAGATAGAGTTGCAAAATAAAATAAAGAAATTTTAGAAAATTAGGGGACTAAAATCAGACTAACATGTTTCAGAGAATTAAAAAGTTGACAGAAAATTATTTTTTAATATATTGTATTGATTATGCTATTACAGTTGTCCCATTTTCCCCCCTTCACTCCCCTCCACCCTGTACACCCTCTCCCACCCATATCCCCCCCTTTAGTCATGTCCATGTGTCATGCTTATAAGTTCTTTAGCTTCTACATTTCCCATACTATTCTTACTCTCCCCCTATCTATTTTCAACCTATATTCTATACTGCTATTCTCTGTACCTTTTCCCCCTCTCTCCTCCTCCCGCTCCCCTGTTGCTAACCCTCCATGTGATCTCCATTTCTGTGGTTCTGTTCCTGTTCTAGTTGTTTGCTTAGTTTCTTTTGATTTTGCTTTAGGTGTGGTTGTTAATAATTGTGAGTTTGCTGTCATTTTACTATACATGGTTTTTCTTTATCTTCTTTTCTTAGATAAGTCCCTTTAACATTTCCTAAAATAAGGGCTTGGTGATGATGGACTCCTTTAACTTGACCTTATCTGAGAAGCACTTTATGTGCCCTTCCATTCTAAATGAGAGCTTTGCTGGATAGAGCAATCTAGGATGTAGGTCCTTGTCTTTCATGACTTAGAATATTTCTTTCCAGCCCCTTCTTGCCTGTAAGGTCTCTTTTGAGAAATCAGCTGACAGTCTGATGGGGACTCCTTTGTAGGTTACTGTCCCCTTATCTCTTGCTGCTTCTAGGATTCTCTCCTTCATTTTTACCTTAGCTAATGTAATTATGATGTGCTTTGGTGTGTTTCTTCTTGGGTCCAGCTTCTTTGGGGCTCTCTGAGCTTCCTGGATTTCCTGGAAGTCTATTTCCTTTGCCAGAATGGGGAAGTTCTCCTTTATTATTTGTTCAAATACGTGTTCAATCTGTTGCTTTCCTCTTCTCCTTCTGGTACCCTTATAATTCAGATGTTGGAATGTTTAAAGATGTCCTAGAGATTCCTAAGCTTCTCCTGGTTTTTTTTGAATTCTTATTTCTTCATTCTTTCCTGCTTGGATGTTTTTTTCTTCCTTCTGGTCCACTCTATTGTTTTGGGTCCCAGTTTCCTTCCCATCACTATTGTTTCTCTGTGCATCTTCTTTCATCTCTTTTATGGTAACCTGCATTTTTTCATGTAATTTGCGCCCACAATCAATCAATTCCATGAGCTTCCTGATCACCAGTGTTTTGAAGTGTGCATCTGATAGATTGGCTATCTCTTGGTCGCTCAAAAGGATGAGTCCTGGGAGATTGAGCTGTTCTTCTGTTGGAGACATCTCTCTCTCTCTCTCCTTTTTTTTTCTGGTCTGGTTGCTCTTGTTACAGTGAGGGGCAGAGCCTTAGGTGTTCACCAGGGCTGGGCACCCCAGTCGCTAGATTGTGATGTTATATGTGGGGGCAGGGGCGGGGGTGGGAGGGAACAATGGCAGTAGTTCTGCTCTCCTGGGGCATCAGTAACCCCCCTGGGATCCTGGGTTCCACGCTGTGCCCTGGTCCACAATGCTGCCTCACTGGGTCTGCCAGCCACTGCTTGCATACTCAAGGTCCACCGCTGCGCTGCAATCTTGCACGTCCTGGAAGGCTTATGCACTTGGTTGCCTAACGCGCCCAGTTCTCCCCAATCTCCCAGTGCTGGACCCTCACCCACTCCTCCTCTCTGTCCCTCCTACTGGTCTGGATGAACGGGTCTACCTCAGCTTCTTGGCTGTCCGACTTCCATTCAGATAAATTCTCTGTCAGTTCTGGGTGTTATTCTACCTCTAAATTGTTGTTGTTCTAATCTTGGTTGTGCGTGGAGGTACGGTGCATCCACCTATGCCTCCATCTTGCTGGAAGTCCCGACAGAAAATTATTTTTAAAAAATTATTCAAGAAAACTTTCCAGAAGTAAAGGACATGAATTCCTTGAATTGAAAGGGCCCGCTCAATGACAAGAAAATTAAAAGTAAACAAACAAACACACAGTTATAAAACACCTGTGATAAAGAGAAAGTCATAAAATATAACACAGGTAGGATTTCAGGGATCAAGGATCAGAATGTGATTAGATGCCTCTTTGGCAACATGAACCTAGAAGACAGTGAAGAAATACCTGTAACATCTTTAAGGACACATTGTTTCCAAGCTAAAATGGTGTACCCAACCAATCATCAAATATGAGAATAGAATACAGGTATTTTAGAATGTGAATGGTCATTCTCTAATGGATAAAGAAAACTATTGGAGGACATATTCTACCAAAAGTCAGAAAGTAAATGATTAAAAATAAAGAATACATTGACAGGGTTCAGAACAGGCCTCCCCAAGATGTGCCCCTTTGGCATGTGAATTATTTTGAGCTGAAGGCAATCAAGACCATGCAGGCTCACAAGAAACTCTTACTTCTCCCTTAATCTTTTTAAAAATTAGGAATCTTACAGTTGGTCTGAAGATTGTGGGTTATTGTTAAGCGGATTAAAATTAGGGACCTTGCCCATAATAAAAGTTATCAACAAAGATAACCTTTTATAACCTATCTATAGGATAAGGCAAAATTCTAATTTCTGAACAAATGTTCTTCTTATGTCCTTCAAGTGACCTTCCTCTCCTCTTAAGTGCCAAGGTAATCCTTAGTTCAGAATGTCATATAGACCTCATTTTTCTTTCTGTCTTTGAGCCTCTCATGTATGTGGGGTTCTCATATGTAAGCATGTAATTAAATTTGGTTGTTTTCTCTTGTTAATTTGTCTCATGTCAATTTAATTATCACACCAGCCAAAGAACCTTGAAGGGTAGTTTCTTCCTCCCCCACAATATTTGGAATGCAGAAAATAGGGATATAATGCAAGTGTATGGTTAGTAGAATTCTGAAGCTGAGGCTGAAGGGAAGTTCCAGAAAGACAGCTCTAAGTAAGCCAAGAGAATATGTAATTATTCCACATTATAGAAGGAGGATGGAATGTTTAAGGAAAGACAAATTCAAAAAAAAGTGAAAGTGAGAGCATACCTGAAGCATTTGATTATTTGATTGGAGGCTTACAGTCTATTGAAAAGACTAGAGATGAGTTAATGGAGAGACAAAGTAAACATGTGATTGAGTTATAATGAGATATATCTTATCATCAAGTTCTAAAGTAAATGCTTTGTAATTTATAGAGGCGAATCATTCTGCCCATGAACCTCTTTGCAAAGAACACGTGACTATTCATTCAATCACTTATTCAGCAAATGCTACTTATGACTTAATACATGTGAAGCATTGCTCTAGGTGCTGTGGATCCAGCAAGGAAACAACAGAGACAAAAATCCATCATTAATTTAATGGAGCTGCCAGTTCGGTGGGAGGAAGAGAGAAAATTAACAAAGTGAATAAGCAAATTCATAATAGATGATGTCAAATGCTAAGAAAAAAAAAAACACACACATCGTTTTGGATTAGAGAGTGCCAAAAGGGTGAAGTAGGAGAGTAGAGGAGTGGGACCTAATGGAGCAGCCATTGATGGATAAGAAAGCCTGCTAGGTTGAAAAAAGAACTCATTGTTTCAGAAGTAGAGCCCACCAATTGCAGAACTATCAATTATGCTGTTCCATGGATGATTCAAGCCACTTGTTCTGAGATCTGAAAAAGCCTAGTCAGTCCTGCAACTGATTGAATGTCAGTCTTTTCATCATTCGAGCCAATCAATAAGTATCAACTATAGGTATTTATTTGATTGTTTTTTAGATAGTCTTTCAGCCCTGGAATTAGATTGAATAATTTTGGTTGAAGCATTAGCTTGAATTGGTCTCAGTTTTGTATAAAGATTTTGCTAATGGAATGTGTAGTCAACAGATTTGAATTTAAACTTCTAGCTATTCTGTTTACTCTTTCAGTGATTTTGGACAAGAGTTGTGGGCTGGGTTCCCCAGGTTGCAGAATCTGACATGGACTTTGGCAGGCAGGATGTTTAGTAGGGAGTGCCTTGGGAATCAACACCTGGGGAAGGAAGGGGAAAGAAGGATGGGATAAAGGGAAAACTCCAGCCTCAGTGTAGACCCAGTGGAGACCCCAACCATTCCCATTGGGTGATTAACACCAGGAAAACCCTTCATAAATGTCCAAAGTTGGGCCAAGATAGAAATTTTTGTACTCATTTTCATTTATTTGTAAGGGGATATATCAAGTACAGAAAATCCACTTGATTGTTTGATAGAACTAAGATTATGTTAGCATATTAACTTATTGACATGGATAGAATTATTCTGAGGCATTCTGAATAACACAAAGGTAGCAAAAATGAGGAAATGACCTTTAAGGGATATTTTCCACCTGGGAATATTATACCAGGCTAAGAAACATAGCTACAGTTAGCATTTAAAGGCTACCCTGAGTGAATTTAGATATTTGAAACTATTTTTAGGCCTTATTGTCTCCCTGACAATGCTTTTATATTTTGAGGTCACAGGAAAATTGGAAACCATCCTGTAAAGCAGTTGCACTTTAACTTGCAGCTTATAAATATACACATTTCTAGATGGAAACGAGGCTTTGTAATCAATGTGCAGTTTTAAAATGGGGCTTTGTTTTTAGAGGAGGATGTGTAGTAACTACCATTAATCATTTAGTCCATCAAATTATAAAAATAAAATAATAGTTTTTATTGTTTATTCCATGACTCTTAAGATCAAATAAGACTAATATTTAAAAGAAATGAAATGCATTCTGTAACTATTGTTCTTGCAGATATAGAAATGACAACTCACTTTACCAAGAATTTCCTAAATTAATTAATTAATCTATATACTGACAATATTCTGAGCATTATGGTGCAATTTACCTTAAATATAAGATGCAGTCTCTGCCTTTTTATTATTATCAAGTTATTGAAGACCTGAAGAATCTGAGAAGGGTATAGTTCAAAACTGATATATGTCTGTCAGGATTTTGTGTTGCAAATTAAAACTGACTTTGGCTTACTTAAGCAGAAAACAAACGTATGGCAAGGATATCTGTCAGCTCACAGGACTGACAGGATGTCTGGAGAACCAGGCTCAGAAAATGAAAACACAGGGATGTTTATATAAGAACAAAATGATACAAGTTTTTTCCACTGCTGGTGAGCCCAACCCCTTGTGCCAGATGCTTCCATAGCTGTACATCTAATTGCTTCTTTCCTTCACCTTCATGACCCTCTAAGAATTCTGATTCCCTAAACACAGAGTTAAGTTGGGTTGGGTTGTTTGCCAAGGTCAGAGAAAGGGATATTCCCCTATTTGGCCTTGTCTTTCACACAGATTAAGATTTGAGAGGATTCCTCTGAACTAAAAAGGAGAATTGGGTGCTGGGAAATTAAAAAAAATGGTAAGTGTACATTTTGAAGTTTTCTGGAATCCAGTGGACAATATGAATAAAAATGGAGTAGCCAGGAAAGGGCCTTGTGGGAAAGGAACAAACTAAGATACATTGGCCCAATGTGAGGCCCTAGGGTCAATGGAGGAGAGGCAAATCTTGGCAGTCCTGCACATATCAGAAGCCCTGCTGGCTGCAATGCAAGGACGACATGTGATCCTCTACAATTTTCTAAGATGCTTTAACTCCCTTACTTCTGCTCTGAGTGGGTATGTGCCCCCAAATCACAATGGGACATTCTTCCCCAGCCTGATCGTAGGCACCTGCAGTTTGTGATCTTCACAGGACAATGAACATCACCTGGGCTAAAGGATGGTTTTTATTTTACAGAGGACAAATCTGATGCTCAGAGAAGGAGAATTACTTACTGAAAACTCACTAAATCAGCAACAGAGATTCAGAACCTGCCAACTTGGCTCCAAGGTTGGTGTTCAGTCTACTAAGTTTATTGTTTCTGTCATATCTTATCTACACCGAAGGCCCTCATTTACACTGCTGTTCAGGTCCTAACTTAGACTGTTGCCTTGGCCTCCTAAACTCTCTGTCCCCTTTGAGTCACCCAAATTCTCTACTGATGTCAGATTTATCTTACAAAACCAGGGCTTAACCTGCAGTGATTTCCCCAATGAATAAGGTTCAGACACCTGAGCCTAATTTCCCAAGCCCTGGCTGCCCCTTGGGCCTTGTCACATGCAACACCCCAACTTTCACACTGAGATTCAAGTACCTATCAAGCTCCTCCCATTGTTTGTAGTCCTATATACGTTACCCTCTCTCTGTAATTCCCTCATCACTTTCTTTCCTTTGAACCCGTTTAAATTTCAAAAACCAATTAAACTATATTTTTCCCAAAGATGTTATTGCTGAGTGTCTCAGATAAGTATTAGCATGGTCTTTGCTGTGGTCCCATAGCGTCCTCACACACACAGCCGCTGCAGTCCCAATTGAGTGTATTTGTTTAAATGTGTCTCTTCCTCTCTATATTGGAAATGCCTGGGATATATATTGTATCCTCATACCCAGGTCAATTTTTTAAAATACCAGACATTCAGTGAGTAATTCTGAATAAGTAATTGAAGCAATCTATCTGTATAGCTTCCAAGAACTTTTATGAGTCCAGGAACATAGACTTGGGAAAGACATTATGTGTTTTAATCCAACACTTTCCTGCACTGATTACAGATTATTTTCACTTTGGAATTCTTACCCAGTTGTAACATCTTTAGGTTTTTACAAATCAAAGAGGAAATGTTTCCACAAATGTGACTTTGTTATCATTGAGAATGAATTCAGTTGTATACATTTTTTATGAAAAGATGATTCCCCAAACTGAATTGATACAGTAATGTATTACGACTCTGAGTCATGTCATGAGAAATAAATTTAAAATGAAACTGTGCTCCTTAAAACTAACTAGTGTAAGAATTTTTTAAAATGTGAATTCTATAGGCTTGGGGCATTGTTTAAATGCTAACCTATCAGTGTTCTTTTTGCTAAACCAAGTTTTATATGGTAACTATTCAAGAGAGCTGTCATTAAGAATGAGACTAGTTTATTTTCCCTCTTTCATTCTTTACTACCTAATACTAAATTAAAGAAATAAGCAAAGGATAAAGAAAGAAAGAAGAGGAGGAACAAAGAGCAGTGGGAAATTACTCTGGCACCTGAGATAATTCAGCATCTCAGTTATTGAGATTTCAGAAGTGTATGAACTTGGGAAATGAAGATTTTACAGGAGACATACTCAGGTTCTGGAAGAGTAGAGGTGAGCTCCTTTTGACTATTGGAGTAACAGTGGCATACAGCACCCCATCAGAATGTGGCAATATAAGACCAAGGCCAGTTACAACACTAGAATAGCATGGAAACCACACTGATGGGTTTGTGAGAGCTCTTACAAGACAGCTGTGCCCCCCTGCTGCCTCTCCCTGGAATGCAAATCAATAGAAAACTACACTTAAGCATTGCACTCTCGCGAATATTAAATATCAAATGCTTCCCCATGCTGGCAGTAAGTGGGACACATTGATTTTTGCCCCTCATTCTACTGGCATCCTGCTAATGAAGCCTGTCTCTGGGGACTTTTACTGTATACGGTGCATGTGAATAGGCACCATGGGAAGAATGCATCCCATCAGAGCCCCAACCCTGTGAGAGCAGTTTGTGGATAAAGAACGTTTGCTCTTAGAACAACAGCCCATGTTAAAGTCTCTGGCTTAGGAAAGTATGATTCCTGCCACAAATGAATGTCTTATCAAAGTGAGTTTGCATCTTGGGAGTCTGCGTGATGTCAGATCCATGTCCATTCCAGAAATAAACTGCTGTGATGGAAGATGAAAAGGATAATCCTCGACAAGGCTGCAAAGTAGAGCACAAAGCACTGATTCTCACAAGTGCTTGCACATCAGAGTCACCAGGGCAGTTTATACAATGAAGTCTGACTGGACCCAACCCCTGGGGACTCTGATTTAATGGTGTGGGCGGTGGACTTAGCATCTGGATTTTTACTGGCCTTCCAAGTGATTCTAGTGAGCAGTCAAGGTTGAACGCTACTGATGTAAAGAATACATGCTCTGGTTCAAGTTCAGAGAAGGCATTCTTCCACTGAGTTGGTCACTGATAATGATTGTATTTGTGTATTTATTTTAAATAAACAGTTTATTGGCTCACTCACACTCACGTTCGCATGCTTGATATGTTAACTCAGCCTCTGGTAGTTATTGTGTGTGTGTGTGCGTGGTGTGGTACGTGTGTGTTTGGGGCAGATGCACATTTGGGAAGGAGTGAGTCACTTAGAGTATTTTGCTTTCTTTATACTTAACTTGCTAATATTTTTATAGAAACCTAAAATGAGCATAGAATTTTTCAGAAAACTGTTGGCAACAGATGGATATCTCTTTACACTATTAGTATAAAACTGAAGTTGATTGTCAGGTTTAAAAATGAGGAGGCTGAGCCCTGGCTGGTGTGGCTCAGTTTGTTCGAGTGTCATCCTATGCACAGAAAGGTCGCTGGTTCAATTCTAGGTCAAGGCACATACCTAAGTTGTGGGTTCAGTCTCTGATCAGGATGCATATGGGAGGCAACCAACTGATCATTCTCTCTCACATTGATGTTTCTAAAATCAGTAAACATATTTTTAAAACTTTTTTTAAAAGAAAAATGAGTAGGCTGTTTATTTAAAATAAATGGTTTAGGGTAGTGTGAAGGGCTTAGTCTACTTCCTGGAATTTACAATCTGGGGGCTCAGCAGACCACAGAGTAAAGTGACTTAGAAGAGCGGAGAGATCATTCCACATATTTCAAATGCTGTCTGGCCTGCTTTTCTCAGAATCAGAATATATGCTGACCTAAATGAAGCCATAAAAGGGTCACAACTGAATCAGATAATTATTCCAAAACCAAATAGATTAGGTTGGGGTGTAGTGGGGAAGGAATGCAGCCTTCTAGCAACACTCCTTACACTGTAGAGATGCGACTGCTTCATTGTGAGCTGTGGGGAAGGATGGGAGTAGAGGTAGAGGGTCCTCCAGGGACACTCCTTAGAACTCCTCAAGCAAATGAAAGATCTTTCTGGATGTCCCTATCTTGCTCATTCCAACTTCTTTCTCCAGGCCTCTCTCATTTAATAATTGGTTTTCTGTGCTTTCACTTTCCCTAGTCTTCCCAACTATCACCTCTGCCTAAGGAAATCAACTTGGCCCCTTAAGACTTACAAATATGGCACTTTTAAAAAATAAATGTAAATGACATTTGATCTGCCCAGTTACTATTAGTTCTGTCCAGAGGGGTAGTGGTGAGGGGTTTCCTTTGGTCCCAAGAATGAGGTTTGGAACAGTAAAAGGCTTCAACCCTGTTTCTTTTTCCTTAAAATGTCTGAAATTATTCATATCTCAACTTGCAGGAGATAATTTTCTTTCGAATATTCCCAACTGGGCCACAAAAGAAATTCTTCTTCCTTATCTGCTTTGACTTTGACTTGACTTCTAACTAAACAGTATCTTCTTATATCAAGAGAGTTTTTCTCCTTACCCTTACTTGGTGATGTTATAAGCTTTCTTTATTAACTATTCATGGAGGGCACCATGCCCAGATTACTTCATTCTGATCCTTAAATCCAATGTGTCTAAGGGAGGCAGAGAAACCTCTGTTTAACCACCACACTACATAATCCACATAGCCCATTATTTCTTACACTGATGAAACATCTATGCATGGTTGCCTTTCGCATGACCCCTACTGGGAACCTGGCCTGCAACCCAGGCATGTGCCCTGACTGGGAATTGAACCAGTGACCCTTTGGTTCTCAGGCCAGCACTCAGTCCACTGAGCCATACCAGCCAGGACAACACCTTTTTCTTTCAAGACACAAAGTGTCTATAGGTCACTATGCAAGCATCTCTCTAAAGGTGACTTGACAACAGTAGTCCCATTAGTGCCATCCTTTCTGGAGTCATTAGACTTCTTTTTTTGTTGTACTCATAACTATTTATTTTTATATCCCTTGAGGACTCATCAGGTTTGAAAATAGAGGAAAAAACATCTAGTGGAAATTCTGAAACAGTCCTGAGATGGCCTTGCAAAAAGAATCTAATGAACATAACAGACAAACAAAATAGAAACAGAAACATGGACACATGGAATAAACTGACAGCAATCAGAAGGGAAGGTAAGACTGGATGAAAGGAGCTGAAGAGATTAGCCAAAGAACATATATACGTGACCCATAGACACAAACAACAGTGTGGTGATAGCAAGAGGGAAGGAGGGGTGGGAGATAGGTGGAGGTGGGCAAAGCCTGGGGGAATGTCAGGGTAACCAGGACATCTGTAATATCATCAATAATAAAAATACAGAAAAAATAATCTCCTTAGTTGGGAAAAATATTACACCAAATAGGTAAATGGACCTATCATATACATTTGATGTTATAATGTTCAAATTTTTCTAGAAGGCTTGATCCATTTGAGGTCTCACTGTTGTTGACTAATAATTCTGGGGAGCGAGAATGCTATTCAGAGACATGCAGAAAAAAACACTGTAGTTTTAGGTCTTGTTATTTTTTTATTCTCTTAATTGTTTTTCTTCTTCTGAGAAAATCTCTGCTTAAAAATAAATTCCCGCATTGAAGAGTAATTCTTGGGGAAAAAATCAGTAAATTCAGAGAATTGGTGGTGTTATCTTGGCACTTGGCCAATCACCCTTATGTTATCTAGACTTACATTGCATGCAGTGATAACCACCAGATGGTCCATTTTCCCATCTGTCCAGAGCCACTCAAGTTACATCCAAATAGAAACATTTGGAGCTTCTTAAGTGTGACATGCCAAAAGATAAAATGTGAAATGCAAGTGCAAAATAGGAAGAATGAAAAGTTCCCTTAAGGGTGAATTTTTTTAAGTCACCAAAAAATAATGAGGTTTGTATGGTAAGTAAACTGCTAGTATCCATTTGGGTTACCAATGAGTAAATATGTACCAATCATCATTCAATTCACTGTGTGCTCCTCAGTTGAATAGTGAATGCCTGTCCCTACCTTACCAGAGTTCCACTCACCCTCACGCACCAATATTGCTCAAATTGTAACCTCAGTCACATCTAGCTTCTGGTCTTGATTAAGAACTGGACCAAGGCTGGTGACATATTAGCTTCATACCCATGTCTGTCAAATATATTACCTTTTAACCCTTGTATCTGATGTGCCAAGGGTAACCCAAGTGGCAGGATCTTTACATTTGAGCTTCCAGGCATGTGGTGGATTTTGCTCTGGTTTCCTATTTTGCTTGCTAGTTTTTTATTTTTATTTTTAATGAGGCTAGTTTGCCTTTTTTGAATTAAGCCTTAATGGACCCTCACTCTAATCTTTCATAGATAGCTGTTCAGTCCCTCTCCTCTTCACCACATGCCTACCTAGGGAAGAGATGCTGAAGCACAAGAAAGGATCCACAGGCCAACCTAGTGTCCTAGGGTCTTCTGTAGCATCCCATAGAGTGACAACCTATAGACCTTTTCCAGCAGTCTTTTGATAGGAGAATTTGAAGAAATAGTGAAGCTGAAGCACTTCACAGGGTGCCAGATGAATGGACAGCCTCTTTATAATCCCACCCTCTGTGTATGAAGCAAGGTGAGGCAGTATACTGGATGGAGGAGTTTCTCCATTGCATACTTCATTTCCCATGTTACGTAATTGTTCAAGTACTCTGCTTACCCACTTGTAAAATGGAGATAATACACCTACATATGGGGTTGGGTGAAGAGTAAATTAGTTAATACATTTAATACTTAAAATAAGTCTGGCATAAAGAAAACAGTCATTATTATTATTATTATTATTATTTTCATTAATTCTATAATTAAAAGATTAAAATACACAAAAATATTAACATTAATTAACTATGGATTAGCAAGTGGTGGGAGTTTATAGGTACATCCTTTACATTTGTTTTTACTCTTCTAGCTTAAGTTTCCAAAATAACATTGATTATATAATTATGGAAAGTTATTTTTTTAGATTTTATTTATTTATTTTAGACAGGGGAAAGGGAGGGAGAAAGAGAAGGAGAGAAACATCAATGTGTGGTTGCCTCTTGCACACCCCCAACTAGGGAACTGACTCACACCCTAGGCATGTGTTCTGACTGAGAGTCGAACTGGGGACTCTTTGGTTCACATGCCTGCCTTCAATCCACTGAGCTACACCAGCCAGGGCCAATCAGTGTTTTTTTTAAGGTACTAACAATTCTGAAGAGTAATTCACTAAAAGATAAGTTTTTCTTAGACCAAAGGAGAGTCAGAGGTATGATAATACCTGAACGATTCTAAATGAATTGTTTTAAAAGTGATTGTTTTAAAAGTATTTAAAATTTGAATAATTTCCACACTGTAGAATCTGCAAAAAAAAAAAAGCACTAAAAATCACAAAATCCAAAGACAGACACCATTCTATTGTCGATGTAACATAATCCCAGGGGTTTCTGTGCACCATCCACACGGAGGTTTCCTGTGGTGGTGACTCAATAGAGGTGGGACTGCCCCCTCAGGACTTTCCAGCCTTATCTCCCATCTCCCAGAATTCTCTCCTGCAGGACTTTACCAGCAGCACTGAGGTAGTCTTCAGGCCAAGGAAGGAAATTCTTTTATGCTGGCCCTTTCTCAGACTTTTTTTGCAATCAATTTTTCCTAATTTCTCTCTCTCTCTCTTCTTTTTTCCTCCCAGTGAAGGCTAAAATAATAATAACCAATGATTAATTATTAGGTAACCGAGCCTTCCTTTCTGGGCATTATTTAAATTGGAAAAATGTTACTACAACACAGCACATACATGTGTGTGCCCATGTGTGTTAATTCATCTCTGGAAATTTTAGAAAAACTACTGGTGTTTTTTTCTTGGGGGGGGGCATGGTTAGAAAGAAAGGGGAAAGGGTTCAGAAAGCTGATGTTGCTGAAATACAATTTTTCCCAGTTCAGATACTTTGAAAATACTATCCTCCACTGTAGTGAATTAAAATCCCACCGTTCAAGTGTTAGACTTTAAAATACTTTTGAAAATATATTGGGAGAAGTATTTGTTGCAGATAAGGCCAGAGGATCTACTATATATGCTACACTATACACACACACACACACATATATATGATACACATGTAATATATATTAATATCTATACTTCCAAAGAAACTCTGGAGAGTGTGTTGCTCACTCTGAAGCCAAAGTCGCAGCTTCTATCTAATAGCAATAAAATGTGTGTAATAAGAATTCATATTTATGAAGAAGAAGAAGGGAAAATGCATTAGCACTATGCTGTTTTGAAAGGTAGAAAAGGCATTTGATCAGATGATTGATTCTCATGTGTCATGAAAAAGCTTTCTTATAAAAAAAGAATCTCAGTATGTTTCTCATAGTAAAATGGCCAATTCTCATTTCCTTCCTAATGAATTATTTACATACATTGCCCAAGGCCATTTATACTCAATTTACTCTTAGGCAATGCTCCAGAAGATGGCGCACTCATTTACAAATCTCCCCTGCTTTCAATATATGCTCTTCATTTACTCTGTAGAAATGTTGGTGTGCTCCACCTCAAAGATGAATGAAGACCCATTTTAATGGGTCTGCTCTTCTAGGGTCATAGGTGAAGTAAACTTTTGCAAGGATGCCTTTATTTTATCAGTGGAAATAAACAGAATAGATAATTCAAGACCAAGCAAGAAAGCCATTGCAATCCGAAGGCACAGCCCAGCCCTTTAGTCAGGATGCTCTGAGTCCTGTTGCCATTTCCTGACTCTCCTCACAGGGGCCTTCTCTCTGACCAGCTGCTCCTGGCCCTAGCACTCCTTGACCTGGCAGATGTTGAAGGGAATTTGGAAGAGGTAGCATTCTTTAAACCAAGGCTTTTGCTTTAAATATCTTGGGAAACCTTCCAAGTGACAAATTGGTTATTATATTTATGCTTCCTCCCTTCCAAAGACATGCATTGACAATACCTTGTTCATTCATATATACAGCAGCAGGCTTTCCCCTCACAAAAAGGCCTGTTTTTGCTCCACACGGTGTGTAACAAGAAAGACGTATCTTGAAAGTTCTGTAAGTGCCTCCAGTTTGCTTTTTGATATAGAGATTACCTGGGAACTTTATTATAACAGTAGTAATAGCTGGTCTCCAGCTAGAGGTCCCAGTGCAACAGGGTAAATACAAGTGAAATGCAGATCAGCTACCTCTCAAAATACATTGTGTTTCCAATGTCATGTTGCTGGCAGAGTTAATTTCTCTACTTACACATCAACTGAAAAAATGTGTTTTTGGCTCCTCAAGTAACTATTTTGAACAAATTTCTTAATTTTAGAGTGCTACATTAGTTCCAGTTATCAATTTGATATAGGCATTAAAATAAATGCATCACTGTGTGGAGTAAAGATGTGACTGTGAAACTATCAGAGAAATATGACAGCAGCATAGATACTTAGCTGGATTAACACCTCCTTGAAGCCCTGTCTCCAAATACAGCTGTTTTGGGGGTTAGGGTTTCAACATAGTGGTTGTGACCTAATTAATTTCACCCTTAAGATGGATGGGGTTTTACCTGGTAAAGATTCAAAAAGCCAGAGGGAGATTCAAAAAGCCAGAGGGAGATTCTCCATTGCTGGCTCTGACGATGGAGGAGGAGCTGAGGAGGAGCTAAGAAGGGCTAAGCTGACAGCCAACAAGGAAACATAGATCCATCCCTAAACTGCAAGCAACTGAATTCCACTGCAACCTCATAAGCTTAGAAAAGGAGCCTGAGCTCCACATAAGAATACAACTTGACTGACAGCTTCATTTTAGCCTCATGTAACCCTGAGCAGAAGATCCATCCATGCTATGCCTAGAATTCTGACCAACATACAGTAAGCTAATAAACTGATGTTGTCTTAAGCTTCTGAATTTGTGGTAACTTGAGAGGCAAAAATAAAAACCTACATATTTTGCTACCTGGAAATGATCTTTGTATCTATGCTTTGAAAAATAACACATCGCCTTAATTACTGTAGCTTTACAATAGATCATAAAGTTGGTTAACGTGAGTCCTCCAACTTTGTTCTTCCTTTTCAGAATTGTTTTGGTATTCTAGTAATTGTGCCTTCTCATATACATTTCAGAACCAGTCTGTAGATCTTTTTATAAAAGGAGCTTGTTGAGATTTTTATCGGGTTTGTATTAAATCTTTAGGTCACATTAGGGAAAAGTGACATTTAAACTGTATCAAGTTTTCCAATCCATGAATATAGATTTTCTCCCTAATCATTTATATCTCCTTTGGTTTATTTCATCAGCATTTTGCAGTTTTCACATGCATATCCTGCACATATTATGTTAGATTTATACCCAAGCACTTTAGTTTTTGATGCTGTTATAAAAAGTGTAGACTTCTTAGTTTAAAATTCAAATTGCTTATTGCTGGTGTACAGGAAAGCAGTGGTCTTGTAAATTGACATTGTTTCTGAGACCTTCCTAAATTTAGTTTTGGTTCTAGGAGTTGTTTTGTTTGCTTTGTTTAGTTTTTAAGAGATTCATGTTTTCTATATAGACAATCACTGCCATATGAAAATAGCAGTATTTTCATTTCTTTCCAAAGTGTACACTTTTATTTTTCTTGCCTTATTGAACTAGCAAGGATTTACAAAACAATGTTGAATCAGAGTAGTAAAAAAGGATCTCTCTGACTCATTTTAAATTCTTATATTTATCACTGGATTCCAAATTAACCCAGCAATGTTCTCTAGAAATCCACTCCTCCCTGCTGATCAGCAAATATTCTTTGCTCCCTTTTTCATATAGTAAGAGCACATATAAGAATTGCTCTGTTTCTGTCTATTCTATTCTATTCTATTCTTTCTGTTGATTTTCTATCGAAACACCAATCTCACATATTCTTGATTACAATAGGTTTGTAATAAGCCCCAATACTCAGTCAGGCAATTTTTGTACCTTGTTCTTGTCTACAATAGTCTTGACTCTGCTTACCACTTTTTTTGTAAATACAAATTTTACAATTGGCTTTTCATATTTCACAATGGGATTTAGGCTGGGATTCTGTTGAATTTATAAAACAATTTGAGTAGTATTGATATATCGACAGCATTGACTTTTTCAGTACATAAAAATGTATCTATTTATTGGTTTTCTTAAGTTTCTTACCTTAAGGCTCTACTGTGGAGATGAGGACCAGCAATACAATGTTGAATAGCTATGTAAGAGCATGCTTATCTCAAATGGAAATCTTTTCAAATTGTCACTCTTTAACAGATTAAAGAATTTTCTTTCTATTCTTAGGTTGCTACCAGGATTTTTTACATTTTTATTTTGGAAAGAACACTTAATAAGACACCTACCCCTAAACAAAATTTAAGTGTACACTATTTTTTTATCTTTCATATTTGTGAAATTTAATACTATGCTTTCTTTCATTAAAATGATTATGTGAATTTTTCATCTTACGATGATGCAATACTTTCCATTAGCTGACTTTCTAATGGTAATTTAACTCTGAGCGTACTATTCTTTTTATATGCTGAAGATTCCACTTATCATGATCATGTCTAGGATTTTTTTCATCTGTGTTCATCAATGAGATTCACCTATAAATTGACTTCCTACTTTTCTCCTTCTCTATCTGTACTTGGCGTGTGGCAGCATGAAACTGAACTGAGAAGCATTCCTTTTTCTCACCCTCTGGAAAAGTGTGTGTGAGATTAGAATCATTTGTCCATGAAACATTTCAGAGCACTAGAAGCCATCCTTTGCTCATACCCAAGCAGCAGCATTCCTTGTAGATCCTGAGGATGGATATAAGCGTGGACACAGCGTGGGCAATTTAATTCTAGCTTTTGCTAGATTTAGCTAAGATTCATAAGGGGAAGATCCCTGTTAATCTCCAGCCTCTGGCAGGCCAGCACTTTACCTTTTGTATCCTAAACCAATATTTTAAAAACAAAGTCAAATTCAATAAATTCCCTCAAGGTGAAAATAGCTTCCATGCTCAAATTAATGATCTGGTTCCAGCTTTCACTTCAATTTGCCCTGATCATTATTTCCTGTTTTAGAAGCTTGGCAATGTCTATAAAAGGTTACTTTTTATTTCATCTAGTATTTTTGGTTATTTTTGGCAAGAGGCTCAATCTGAACACCTGGCCATCACTACTATCAAAATAGAAGTTAGATTTGAACATAGATTTCCGTAAACTTTGGTCTGTTTTTCCTTTCTAGGAAAGAATTTTGTTTTGGAACAAGGATTTCAATTCACTTCAGATCCTTTTATATGCCAGCCACAATGTTAAGATGTGGATGGTGTATTTATGAATAAGACCTTTGGAGATTTCCATCCTAACAACTGTACCAAACATTAGAGATTAGCAAAAACTTCAATTTTTATGCTACTTTTTAAAAAAGATGTTATTTATTTATTTATTTTTAGAGAGAGGGGAAGGGAGGGAGAAAGAGAGGGAAACATGAATGTGTGGTTGCCTCTCATGCATCCCCTGCTGGGGACCTAGCCCACAACCCAGGCATGTGCCCTGACTGGGAATGAAACTGATGGTCCTTTGTTTTGCAGTCCAGTATTCAGTCCACTGAACCACGCCAGCCAGGAGCTTTTGTGCTACTTTGTTAAGACTTTATTTTTTTACAGCAGTTTAAGGTTTACAACAAAATTGAGAGGAAGGCACATTGTGCAGAGAACATCCTCACCAGCACTTGCTCGCTGTCAGCTTTCTAGATTTTGGCCATTCTAATAGGTGTGTAGTAGTACCACACTCTTGCTTTAATTTACAATTCCCTGGTGACATATGATATGGAGCATCTTTTCATATGTTCATCTGCCAACTCTATATTTTCTTTAGTCAGATGTCTGTTAGGATCTTTGGCCTGCTATAGAATTGGGTTGATCGTTTTCTTATTGGTGACTTCTAAGTGTTTTTTTTTTAATGTTGGATAACAGTCTTTAATCAGATGTACCTCTTGCAAATATTTTCTCCCAGTCTGTGGTTTCCCTTGTAATTCTCTTGATATTGTCTTTTGTGGGTCAGAAGTTTCAAATGTTAACTAAGTCCAGCTTGTCAATTCCTAGCCCTTTTCTCCTTAAACCTCATTTATATTTATAGTTCTTCATTTCATTCTTCATCATTGACTGAGTATAGATAATTTCAGTGGTACTTTGCTCTTGACTGCAAGACTTAGGCTACATTCCAACTTTCTGATTCAGAGTGATTAGCCTAAATTGTGCTATCACCACAGAAACAAGCAGAGGTTTACATTATCACCCCAGAGAATTCAGGAGGATCTGAGGACAATGTTCACAGCAGCATTGTGCAGACATGTCAGGAGTGTGACAGTATTCAGGCTACTTTGAATCCTGGGTGATGAAGGTTCAGGAGGTGTGAATGTTTTAGGGTAAACTCCTGCTGAAATGTACTCTGAACAATGGTTTAGAGGAAGAAAGGAATGAATGTCATGTACCTTTCAAGCTCCAAGGTAGGGTCTGGAAGAAAGCCAAAAAATCTTACTTGTAAAAAAAGGGTCTTTCGAAACTGAAAAAGCAAAGAATGTAAAACATAAGCTATGTGTGGAATTGAGCTGAGTCCCCATAGGTTGGTGAATTCCCAGTGACAACTGAGAGAGGGCAAATTATTTTAAAGTTTCACAAATTTTGTATCTTCAAACGGGCCAGATTTTAGAGTTTCCTATTGCTAAAATAAACTAGTCTCTATTGACTTGCAATGATCAGTCTTTTATAAGGTTTGGGAGCAGTGGGATGTTTATTTTTCCACTTCCTTGCAGTTCATGATTAAGCACATGGAAGTAACATAAATATTAGTCTATAAAGACCTATCAACATATCATCTATTTTTGGCAGCTGTTTATACAAAATAATTTCAAAAAACTGATGAAGAATTAGTTACATATTTATATGGGGTATTTTTCTGGCTTTTAGCAAATAAAGGCTTACATTTGTAAAGTTTAAAAGGATTTTTCTTGTCTATCAACTTTATGTTTGGTGAGGACTGGAAGCACACATACATATATCCATTTTATCAAGCTAGCTAAAGTGCCTTAATACTATTAACTGGGATCTCACATGGGAAGCCTTGCTTACCTTTAAGAAAATAAAATTCAAAAATGTGTAGTCTACTAACCAGAAACATAAGTAAGGTAAGCCTACTTGACACAAAGAAAAATATTTCTTTGTACTGAACAAAGGAGACATTTGCCTCAAAGCTTCCTTGGGCATCGGCACTTACTGGGTGTGGGTAAGTTGACCTAAGAAGAAGTGGATGTCCAAGTGCTAGAGATCTAATAACTGAGTGAAGGACAGGGAAACATATCACTGTTGAACTCTCCTAAAATAGCACATTTTCCCCCACAGGCAAATAAATGAATATAATCTAAGACTTATTTAAGCCCAATTCCTGAGCTTTGACTCTTTATTAGGCAAATGATCTACATTAGTTCAAACATTTACCACAATGGGGGGGGGGCAGGGGAGCACTATTATTCCCACTTTACAGATGAACAAACTGAGTCACAGACAGATTGCCCAAGGTTCCATTACTAGTAGTGGTAAAAGCAGAACTTGAACTCATTTATTTCTGACTCCAAATCTTGAATTATTTCCACTACACTGAAAGCTTAATGTTTAATATTGTGAACAAATAAACTGTGCACATCTTCTTTTAACACATTTAAAACTGCACATTAGAATCACCTAAGTAACTCTGCTTAGATAGTTTTACACAAAGTACATTTTAGTACTATATGAAATTAAGTTTAATCTTCTTGTTCCCATTAAATATATCAAGTTTTAGGTCCTACTTATTGTACCTTTCTCTGAGCCCATTCCTTCCAGCTCCCTTCCCCAAAGCCACAGTTAGAAATAAATGCCTTAAAATGCTGAAATTGAGAAGAAATGAAAAAGTTGACTGAAGCTTCTTCTCACTGCAGTCATTTTATCAGAAGGTATAAATAACATATATTTGATCTTTATCCATTCCACAGAAGGAAAAAAATGAGAGAAATGTACTCAAAAAGAAAAGAACATAAAAAATTGAGGCAAAAGTTATTGAGACAAAATATGATTTCCCCTTTGTAACTCAATGTTCACACCTGCATGAGAGAATTTTGGGAATCCTGAGGACATGATTTTCCTGCTTATTTGGAAAATATTTTGAATATAATTTTTTACCAATGTGGAGACATTTATGTACTAGCATTTGTAAACAGACTTGATTAAACAAGAGAATGGGTTTGATGGAGTGAGACATATGTAAATGTATGTGTTATCCAATAAGGGCCCAATTAATGAATATTCCTATTTATTTCCATCATTTATCTTTTAAAATAATTTTATTTTCTGTGAAAGCTACTATCTTGAGCAGAAAGCACTGTTTAGGGTGTTAGATATATTTGTTTTTATATTTTGATTTTAATTTTCATAGCTGTATGCTACAGGACAAGGCATTTAAATTCTCCAAGCCTCAGTTTATTTATCTCCAAAATGGATTCATAGAGTTATTATGAGGCCTTCATATGACACTGTATTTATGGGACATACATACTAAAATGTTTGTGGTTCTATTACAATTATTCACTGGCACACCGGTCAGTAAAGAAATAAATTTCTAAGAAATTAATTTACATCAAACCATTTATTTAGGTCGCCACAAGATTGTAGGGAAGATTCAAAGCCTCATAAGAGAACTGAACTGGTGGGCACTACCAATTAACCCACCCTACTACTCCTGACCCACAGACACTGTGAGATAATAAATTTTTCTCCCTTTATGTCCCTTGGTTTTGGGGTAATTTGTTACACAGAAATACATAGCTAATGTAACTCTTTAAAATGGTATATGTAATATTTCTAAATGTAATTTACTAGAATTTGTGAATATGTTAAAGCTATGTGAAAGAAAAACCTAGATAATTAATGAAGTGATATAGTATGAGGAATGGGATGAAAACTTGAGAGTATAAAAAAGACTATTTCCAAGAATATAGATTAATGCTTCTTGTTATTGTTTATGTGTTTTATTTCAATAGCATTTCAAAATAAGGATGTTTTCTTAACTACAGGAAGTATCTTTGATAGAAGATACAGTTTATATTGCATAAATTATATTTTTGATTATCAAAAGGAATTTTCAAAGCTCAGTAAAGACAGACAGGAACATGCCTGTAGTCAAACAAAGTCAGGTTTATTTAGTAGACTGCAGCAAATGAAAACATACCTCATAGGGAACCTTGGGAATTCTCAGTAATGGGGATTTAAAAGGGGCTATTTATAAGTCTGGGTTTGTGTTTGATATTCCCAGGGGTGATTATGGAATCCTGTCTTGAATTGGATTTTGTTGAGAAGAAAGAACAGTTCAGCAAGTAGATTCTCAGTAACCTTTGTTCGAAAGGTACGGTAATAATACTGACCTGGGGACATCACTGATAAGAAAGCAGAAATCACTGACGAGGAGGGATCATTAGTCCTGTTTTCAGTTGTAGTGTGGCCTTGTATATACACACTACTTACATAACTTTGTCCATGTCCCATTGGAAACACTCTTACCAGTAGTGCTGATTTTCACATTCTCAGAAGGATATTATGATACTACCTACATGAAGTGGAGAGTTTTAAGAGCTCCCATAGTACCACTGAGTTGGTACATGCTTTTACCTGACTTCTGATCAGTAAACACATAGTTAAAATAGTAGTGAAGGACAAGACCTTACAATTGTAATTTTATGGATGGGAAGCCTGAAGTTTAGGGAAATGGTGATTACCTCAGGGTCTTCCAGGTTATTTGTGCCAGAGGGAGAGTTAGCACCTAGGTCTCTATCAGTTAGCCCAGGATCTTCACCAGAAATCAGTCCACAAATGTACTCACAGTGACTGGAGCATCAGGGTCAGGTGTGAAATGTTTGCAAGTTATTTGTTACTGATTAGAGTTAAAATACTGAAGTGGTGCTCTATCACCACTCTCACACTGTAAAAATTTTGAATATACAGTCAGAAAAATTAATCTCTTCACCTCTCCTTAATTTCCTCTCTCATCCCTACCACCGTGTAACCTTAGTGTTAGTTTATTCTGTGTGGATGAAAATTTGCATTTGACTATTATGTAAATGTAATAATATAGCAGTATATATTGTTTTGCAATTTGCTTTTCCCCCAACTAATAACATATCTTGGAGATTGTTTCATATGTGTCCATAAAGTTTGGAAACACAGTTAGCATTATTTTACTATTTTCCGGAGCAAAGATGTCCTTTATTATAATCTATATACTTTTCTACATCTCCAGACTTTATGTACACTCTATAAATAAACCTATCTTCTTTCTTATATAAAAACATAACTAATACTTTAATTAAAACACTGAAGTATTTTCATTAAAAAACTATCTTGAGTAGTAAAGGTTTTCAGATACATAATCAATGAGAATCTGCAGGCCATTTTTTCCCATGGGTCATGAGAAATAGGAGGAAAAAAATACCCAGTTTGAATTCTGCTTCTCTTAGTCTATTTGGGCTGCTGAAACAGAATACCATATACTGGGTGGCTTATAAACAGAAATTTATTTCTCACAGTTCTGGAGGCTGAAAAATCCAGGGTCAAAGTGTCAGCAAGGGAGGAGGGCCCTCTTCTGGTTGGATTGCAAACTTCTGGTTGGATCTTTGTATGGTAAAATGGGACAGGGACCTATGAAGAGTCTCTTTTTTAAGGCAATAAACATATTCATCAGGGCTTGGCCCTTATGGCCCAAATATCTCCCAAAAGTCCCACCTCCTAATACCATCACTTCAGGCATTAGGATTTCAACATATGAATTTTGGGGGAATACAGACATTGAGACCATAGCACTGCTATATTATATCTTTCTTTCTTATATGAATGTATCTTGAATTCTTCACCTTCAGGGTACAAAATCCTGCTGATCATAAAGAAATATGATGATAAACATATCAAGTAGCAAATGGAGAAAGACATAAAACATGATATCCTGGTCTTTATTTTCACAGGCTTAAATGCTCCTATAGTGAAGACAGGCACAGTGAAGGATTTTCCATTTGTCCCTCAAGAGCTCATTATATAATTGCTATGCTGTATTTGGGTGAAGTGGTTTTTTAACCTAATCCATCCTATCATGAAACTCTTTCACAGCCCTCTAGGCTTATTGTATTTCATTTACATTCTTCTTGTGAACCTGGAAACAAGAATAAAGCCACCTATAGAACCAAGCATCTACCTTTGGAATGCAGCTTTTACATCTTTATTTCATTTTTCTTTGTCCACTTTCATATACTTTGTCATTAATATAAAATAGATTGCCCTTCCACATGTTTTTCTATTTCTTACAAGAGGAGGGTTTCATAGAAAGAGATTATTTATACAGTATTCTGGCATTAATTCCATCATGAGATTTTAATACTTTCTTCTTCATTTGCTCCCATATTTGGGTCTACATTATCCCTCATTATAAAGCAATTAGGATTTAAAAAATGGATAAAAATAGATGTACAGTATGTAACATTACCCTTTTTAATTTAGGGTGTTTTAATGGCACATTAAATATGTGCAATTCACAATAAACATGTATGTTACATAAAAATTGAAATAAGAACTTTTTTATAAATATAACAAATAAACTTCTAATTGAAAATACTTTTAATGTGTTTGTTGTTCTATAAAACTATAACAACCAATGTCACCCTAATATATTTAATTTTTAAAAAACTATTAACTGATAAAGATTTTTACTACACAATGTAACCTCTTTCTTTTTCCTAACCCCAGCCACTAAGCATGCCCCAGAATGGTGATTACTTAGCTATTGAAAGGAATTTTTCTGAAATCAGAACTAAAAACATGCTATTGGGTCATGTATACTTTGAACCAGTTGAAATATTTGTCTGTAGATCTACAAAAAAAAAAAGCAACAACAACAACAACAACAAAACCTATAACACAGCAATTGTCATTGGAGAACTGCTCCATTAAGAGCATTAAATGAGCCCTAGCTGGTGTGGCTCAGTGGATTGATTGCCGGGCTGTGAACCAAATAGTCACCAGTTTGATTTCCAGTCAGGACACATGACTGGGTTACAGGCCAGGTCCCCAGTAGGGGTGTGTGTGAAAGGCCACCTCACACTGATGTTTCCCTCTCTTTCTCCCTCCCTTCCCCTCTGTCTAAAAATAAGTAAATAAATATTTTTAAATAAAAATAATAAATTTAAGAAGAATATTAAGTGAATGAGTTTCTTTTGATTACTGAGATTAAAATAAAAAGCCAAAAGTGCATCCTGTTCATGCAGTTTTTTAATTAAACTATTTAAAATTATTGTATATCATAAAATGGCATGTTACATGCTCTATTAGATTTGCCCATGCTACTCCATGTAAAATAAATTACCATCAAATTTGCTTTCACTATGTAATCTCTCTCCTCTGTTCCACATTTTAAAAAAGCATTTTCTAGAACTGCAAGCAGGTCACTGAATGTTAGGTTACAAAGGCTGTGTGTCCATGCATAAGTAGTCTACCTTAAGTGACCATCAGTTGCTTGTAAACAGACCAGAAACTAACTTGTCAGTACCAAGCTGACCTGAATAGTTTCTCATAGAATTAAAAGACGATTGCATCACATGATGAATTGACATATTCGGAAAGAATTACTAGTTTACTGAACTTTAGAGACAAATAAGAACTTAGATCAAGGTTTCTTAGTCTAAGCACTACTGATATTTTGGGCCAAATAATTTCTATTTTATTTTATTTTTAAAGATTTTATTTATTTATTTTTAGAGAGAATGGAAGTGAGGGAGAAAGAGACAGAGAAACATTGATATGAGAGAGAAACATCTATCAGTGACCTCCTGCATACTGACTGACTGAAATTGAACTGGCAGCCCTTTGTTCTGCAGGAAAACACCCAACCAACTGAGCCACACTTGACCAGGCTGGGGCAAATAATTTTTTTAAAAAATTAAAATGTTTATTTATTTAAGAAAGAGAGAAATGAAGAGAAAGAGAGAGAAGGAAACATTGATGTGAGAGAGAGACATCGATCAGTTGCTCCAACCTTGGTATTGAACCCACAACCTAGCGATGTGTCCTGGTGGAGAATCAAACCCCCAGTCTTTTGGTGTATGGACTGTGCTCTAACCAACTGAGCCACATCAGCAGGAACAATTTTTCTCGTTGTATGGGGCTGTCTAGGGCATTGTAGGATGTTTAGTACCATTCCTGGACTTGGTGCACTAGAAGCACCAGCAGCACTCTACTTCAGTTGTGACAACCTGAAATGTCTCCAGATTTTACCCAATGTCTTCTGGAGAACAAAATCCCTTCCTTCTGAAATCCACTGCCTTGAGAATATCTGGTCCAATACAGTCACTTCTCAAGGAGATAACTTAAAGCCAGGTAGATAAAATTACTTGGCAAAGGTAACTAAAAGAATTATATAAACATCATTATAATTGAATAATAATTTAACATTATTACTTCTAATTCCACATTCATAATGTATTTTACACAGCTCATGTAATAAGCATATTCACTTGATTTTGGAGTTGCTATATAGATTGTGGATTTGAGTAACTACATCTCACAATGTAGGTTTAGTAGGTGATATTCTCCCAGATGAACCAAAGTTTCAGATGCAAGTGTTTTACTAAGGATTTGCTCCCAAGAGGCAGGATAGAAAAGGGGAAGTGGTCAAGTAAGCATATAATTTCAGGTGAGGTCTCAGAGTCAGCCTAATCCTGTAGGGAGCTCTGGAACATAAAGTACACCTCAAAAGGGTTTTGGCCTTGAGGCCAAGAAGCTTTTCTGTTGTTGACTATGGACCATTCTGGGATTGGGTGAGGGAATGTAAATTCCTAGGCACCTCCAGTTCTCTATACTGGAAAGGAGGCTATGGATTGTCTGGGGGCTGGGAGGGGATAAGAGGGATATAAAATCACTAGTGATTTCTGATTCTCAGTGTGAATAAGGAGACTTCATGCCCAAGAGTACCTTTCTGAAGGTTAAATGTATAACACCTCAGCAGCAAAGCATGAAGAAGTCTGGAAAGGGATGCACAAAGCCAGTAAGAGATATCTGAGGGTATCTGGGCAGGGCACTAACAGTGTTTTTATTCCAGTGGTATTGTGGAAAAAAAAAGGAATTTAGAGATAGAGAAATATATATTCAAGTTCTGCTTTTCTACTTACAACATGACCTCAAGCAAATTACTTGAATTTATAGACCCAGTTTCCTTATCTTTAAACTTGATGTGATAACACCTAGCCTAACTCATATGATGTGAGAATTAAAATATATAATAAATACAACACAGAGACCATATAACAAGATTATTATTGTGTTTTTTAATTCATGAAAAAATATATATCTCCATTTTGTTTAGGTTTTTCTACATTTTCTTTCATTATGGCTACAAAATTTCTTTGTGAAGGTCATATATACGTTATGTTAGATATATTCCAAGGTATTTGACGTTTTAAATCCTATTACAGATGGTATTTCTTAATCTTATATTTCAGTTTTTTTCCTGATATGTAGAAATGCAATTTATTTTGTTTTAAGGAATTACTATCTTGAAAACTCATTATTTCTCAAACATTTTTCTTAGGTTATGTTGGATTACTCAGATACATAATCTGATCATTTCTGAATAACACAATTTTGTTTTATCCTGTATAATTTCACTCTGTTTTGTTTATATTATCTGCCTTACTGTGGAGGTGAAGAGCTACAATACAATTTTGAATAGCCATGTAGAATATCATTGTCTCAAATTAAACTCTTTCAAAATTTCACCAATGACTGATACTCTTTAGCAGGTTAAAGAACTTTTTTCCCATTACTTGGCTAAGAGGATTTTTTCTTTTGCTTTTGTATGCTGAATGTATGTTTGAATCTATCAAATGCTTTTTTCATTAAAATAATTGTATGAAATTTCTCTCTTATTCTGACCTTGTAGTGATACCTTAGCTTGCCCCTGGTATATTAATGTTTTCATATATTGTAGATTAAGTAAACTTTTATCATGTCTAGAATTTTTGCATATACCTTCATGAGTGAGATTAACCTAGAAGTTGGACTCCTTGTACTTCTCAGTTTTCTGTACCAGGGAACTGGTAGCATGAAACCAAATTGGGAAGTGTTCTTTTTTCCTGTCCTCTGGAAAGGTATCTGTGAGATTAGAATCACTTGTTCTCCATCATTCGAAAGCACTAAAAACCATTTTTCGCTCATCATCCAGGCAGCAGCATTCCTTATAGTTCCTAAGAGTGGGTAGGGTATGAGACAGCTTTACCTCTGGTTCTTCCTTAGTTAGGGCTGTCAGATTTAGCAAATAAAATTGAAGGGCACCTAATTTTGAACTATTTTAACTGTCTGTGTTAGTTTTCTATGGCTACCATAACAAAGTACCACAGACTAGGTAACTTAAACAACATAAATTTTATTTATTTATTATTTTTACAATTCTGGAGGCTAAGATCAATGTGTTGACAGGGTTGGTTTCTTCTCAGGTCTCTCTGGCTTGTAGATGGTTGCCTTCTCCTTGTGTTTTTTTACATTGATTCCCCTCTGTGTATAGGTGACCTAATTTCTCTTCTTCTTCTAAGGATATCAATTATATTGAATTAGGGCCCACCCTAAAGATCTCATTTTAATCTAATGCCTTTCTAAAGACCCTGTCTCTCAATACAGCCACATTCTGAGGTACTTTAAATATACGAATTTTGAGGAAACACAATCCAGCCTATGATATTTTCTATGCATATACACTTTGAAATAAAAAAGAAAAAGCATATGGGATATATTAAACCATTATTTCTTATTTATGTAAATTAAACTATAAAAAATTCAATCATGTATCTCTTTCTTTCATTATATTCCCCTGATGATTTACCACCTTTTAACAGTTTTTATTTTTATAGAATTTGCTTATAAAATTCCTTGAATTTTCAGTCTGTCTTCTGTTTCCATTGTAGCATAACTATAACAGGGGTTGCTGTAACTTGTTTCATTATTTTGTCTTTTGAGAATTCATTAATAAGAGTATATGCTCATCACCAGCATTATGGGCTGGTATACTGAATATGTACTGACATAGTCAACAATTCTGAGAGCTGCTCTTCAAATTTGCTTTGTTGAGTCACATAATACCATCTTTTGTGGCACAGTTCACCCTTCCATTGTTCAGGACTGTGTTGCATCTCTTAACTTTTTTTAAAAAATGTTGTTCACTGACAAAAGAGGACATTGCCATTAATTGTTATCCTTTTTGCTTCCATGATGGAAGAATATTCAGTAACATTTATGTTACTAATTCAAATTCTTCAAGTGATGAAATTCATTTCAAGTGATAGTCTTGACAAGTTTCATAATAATTATCCACTCCAAGTCAAAATTTCTTTCCTTGTTCATTAGTAATGTTGTTCTTTTTTAAGAACAGTCTTGACACATAAAGGGAAACATTTTTTTACCAGTCCTTTGTCTAACACATTCAACAAGTTCCTTTAGTCGATGAAGTGCTTTAACAATGCTGCTCTTCTTGCAAAGTATAATCTTATGTCGAGAGAAACATTAAAAAGTACAAACAAGAAATAAGCAGACTTTGCTCAGTGGCTTATTTGAAAAGTCAACAACAATTTGGGGGCATCTTCTTCAGAATTAAATGTGATATCAGAGCTTCAAATAAATTGAAGTTTCTTTCAACTGCATTTGTTAAAGGGAATCAATAGATTTTGAATGAGAATTAAAGAATTCTAAACGCTAACAAACTCACTAAAATCCTTTCATAAGTCAGTTCAAAAATATAAATGCTGAAGTAAGAATCATTTTGTGACTATTACTTCACTTTCAATAAAAGAACATCAGGTACTGTTTAAATTGTATTAGGGAATGCAGACTGGTGCAGCCACTGTGTGAAACAGTATGGAATTTCCTCAGAAAACTAAAAATGGAACTGCCTTTTGACCTGGCAATTCCACTGCTGAGACTGTACCCTAAGAATCCTGAAGAACAAACCCAAAAGAACCTATGCACCCCAATGTTCATACCAGCACAATTTACAACAGCCAAATGCTAGAAGCAACATAAGTTCCCATCAGTAAATGAGTGGATGAAAAAACTGTGGTACATTTACACAATGGAATTCTATGCAGCAGAAGGAAAGAAAGAGCTCTTACCTTTTGTGGCAGCATGGATGGAACTGGAGAGCATTATGCTAAGTGAAATGAACCAGGCGGTGAAAGACAAACACCATATGATCTCACCTATAAGTGGAACCTAATCAACAAAACAAACATGCAAGCAAAATATTACCAGAGACATTGAAATTAAGAACAAACTGACAGTAATCAGAGGAGATACTGGATGGGGGAGTGTTATCAAGGGACATGTACAAAGGACACATGGACAAAGCCAAAGAGGGTAGGACTGACGTGGGAGATGGGGATGGCTGGGGTGGGATGGAGTAGTGGGGGAGGGGGGAAATGGAGATGACTGTACTTGAACAACAATAAAAAAGATAGAAAAACATTTTTTAAAAAAATTTTCTGTGGGAGATCCTTTCCCAGGAGGAATCCTACTTTGATGGGTATATCTTTTGATAAAGAAATAGGAAGTGAAATGAAAATTTAAAATAAAAATAAATAAATTGCATTATGCAGAATACAGAATACAGATAGTACAGCCAGCATCTACCACAGAATCATGCATACTTTTATGTCAACCTTAACCACTTTAATTCATTAAGTCCTAAATAAAACAAAAGGAGGTCTGCAAAAAAATGTTCTATTATTTCTCAGGCCACATCTGCAAAGGACTTTACTCACAATAGTCTTGTAAGAAATCCTTCTCTTCTGTGGCCATGATGTCAAAAAGGTGAAGTATTTAAATCTTTGATGATCACTGTAATAATAAATGGAGCTACTGTATTTTTTTATTATTGTGGTAGATTTATCTGATTTTGCAACTTCAAACTTTTCTTCTACTTTAAGGTGAAAAATCAATAATGATATACAGTACAGAAGGCCATTACAACTTCTGCTGTGATAATTTTATCTTTGTAATCTGGATATCTCTTAAACAAAAAATGCACTATTTTTAAATATAATGGGTACTAGTTAAGGAAATCATACCTCTCTCATGCTCAGCTGTTAGTATATGCTGGTTTATATCTGGATTTCCACCTTTTCTATATTGAATGAAGCATTGTATATGGCACAAAAACTTTGAAAAGGCTTATTCCTTATTTAATAAATGTCTACCATTCTAAAATTTATCACAACATTTAAACTTATGCTTGGGCATTTTGAGGTTCAAATATACACAAAACTAGGTGAAAGCAACCATAACAGGATTTGAAAAGACTGAATTTGAAAATCTCATGACCACATCAGTCAATATGCCTGACACTCACAAGCCTGAACAAATCTGTAAATAGAGTTTGTTGAATGGTTGAAAGGGTTGTGAAATTGTGAACTAAGAATAATTTGAAATCCATATTTGATACAAAAAAGGAGAACTTGTCATTGGCTTGAGGGGAGATTAGTATTGTAAGGCTCATTCTTCCCAAACAGTGCCGGAGCTGATCTTGTGTGAAGTTTTGATCAGTTTGGGGATTCAAGAATGGAGGATGTTCAGAAGCAGAGTGTTAGGGATCAGCAGACTTACAGCTGTGTTCCAGCAGTCATTAGAATAAGGCTGTTATAGACCCACTGACTTTCAGAAGCATGGCCCCTGCACAGAAGAACTTGCTGATTGGATGCTGCCTGGAAGTGTGAAACTGTTGCAAATTGGATGACTTTCAGGACAGCTGTTTGTGAGGGTATCTCTGATTGGCTGATTTTCAGAAGCCTGACACTTACTTTCTGGAGATAGCCATTGATGGGTTGATTGCACTGATTATGTATTTACTTGTTCATGACTTGGGACTAGGGCCTAAAACGGGCTCTTTCTTTCTGAAATATTTCCTTTTTTAAAATTTTAAATACCACCTCCCTCACCACCAAAAGCTCTGGAGAAAGCAGACCTTTATTTGTAAAGGTAGGAATTTTCCACACAAGTGATTTAATCACAAATCACTATGGTTGAAAAATAGCTCTAACTGCTAAATTTGTGTAACTTACTGAAAAAAAAAACCCTGAATATAGAACATTAGGGTGTCCTGACAAAGTTGATATAGAACACAGGATAAAATCCAATAGAGCACATGTCCTGTGTGTTCAGGACTATTGGCAATCCTAGATGAAGTCCACGTCTGAGGTAGGGTCTTTCAGCACTGAGCTTTCCCAGCAGCATTCAGGGAGCACCCTGGAGTGCTGTGGGTATCAGGGCCCACTCTCCCCAAGGGGAAGAAAGGGCTGAGTAGACAGGACTCTGGGATGGTAATCCCTACTTTACCTAAACTGTTCGATCTTCCTTATGTCTACAAGATGCTAAATTCTACATTCAGATCTCTGCCTGACAGTCTGCCTTTAAGTTCTCTGGACTTTTCTTTTGCTGGTGGTTTTCCTCATGAACTCTAGAAACTGTCTTCCCCCACCACCTTCCTCATGCCCCTCACTAGTTGAGAATGTCTGGCCCTAATACCTGTTACCTGATTATTCTCTTTCTTTCTCAATGTAAAAGAAAAATATCTTGTTGACATCAGTTTTAAAACATGTTCAGAGAAATCCTGTGACTCAGAACATTTCTGTAGAAAACTAGCCTTACATGGGCAAGAGAGTAAGTTAATTTTCTGCACAACCTAGTTAGAAAACAAGGAGATACAATTTAATATAACTGTGAAACATTTTTAAATATATAAGTTTGAGCAAAAGTTAAAGGATCAGAAAAACAAAATGTGAAGAATATAGGGTATTTACAGACATTGATTTGTGAAAATGTGAATTGGTAGATTAGTGGGATGATACTTTGGCAATATTTATAAAAATTTACAATTTTCATACCCTTACAAATTTATCCCAGTTTCTGTCTGCTGTCTTTCCTGTGCACATTTCCCCAAGAATTGATGTCCAAAGATATTGATTTCAGTTCTGTTAAACATGGGAACTAATAGGAACTTCCAGTTGTCCTTCCAACAATGCAACTCTCTTTTCATTCATCCACTCCCTTCAAAACTCTAGGCTTTGCCTAGTTTGCCAAATTATATTGAACATAACCTATTTAAAATGTCCTCTGAGTGATGTGGGCTCTGGTCTCCCAGCCTCAGGCAAAGAGTGCCAGATTCTGGGTATCTTACCTCAAAAAGGTAACACCCTTATTTCTCACAAACTCCTTGAAGATGATGTTCATAAAATACCAAATTTGTGCATTGTGTTTGACTGCACTTGGACAACAATATAGGATATCTTCTTCTCTTCTTTCAGGTGGGATCTGGTTTACCCATGATCCCAAAGCAACTAGTAAGAAAAATTTCCCATTCCAGGCCCCTGCCCACCAATCCCACAGCCTCATCTAGTGTACCATGCAGTTTAATTTAAAATTACTTCCTACTGAAGGACGTGCAGTTGCCCAAGGCCTCAGCTTGCCTTGTCCCAGGACCTTTACACTTGACTGCCTTCACACAGACCTCTCCCTCCACCTCCTGACTTCTTTTGATGTTTTCTTTTGGTATTAAAGGTTACCCACCACTGTCTTTACATGATCCCTGTTCCTAGTTTCCCTAGTTCTATGGGTGGGCAGTGGGTCTTGTTTATCCTAGCCTCCCCTGTACTAACACAGTGCTTTCCAAAGAACAGATGTTGAATTAATGTTTGGGGAATAAATGAGCCAGTGTATGTAGGGTCTAATTTATTAAGCTTTATGTCTCATACATTCTTAAATAAGCTAGAAAAATACATGTATATGTCATTTAATTTTACAGAACATCAGATTAAAAGGAATAAGAAAACCAAGAATTGTTTTTTTTCTTGAACCCAACTGTTTTCCTGCTGAGTTCTCTGACAGTTCCAAGGTAAAGTCTATTCAAATGTCATGTTATCTTTTCCAGAACACAAAATAAGACAGTGAGTTTTGCAATTTCATTTATAAACAAAGGAAACTTGTATTCTTAAATTTCATAAATAGCAATAAATAAATATATGGCCAATGTCATTCATAAAGTTAGATTCTGAAGCTAATGAAATATTTATTAAAAAGAACATTTGAAAACTCTCTCCAAATAAGATAAACTTCTCTCTTAATCATATAAAAGAGTGACACAAAGATGTAATATACTATGTTCTTTACAGCTGTACCCTAGCACTCCACTACCTCTTGTGAAGATTCTGCCTCAGATTTGATTAGGGGTAGGAGGAGCTACTGGAGGTGGCACTGGAACTTGCCCTGTCCATGGCAGTAGTGCCTGTCCCTGCTGAAGCTCAAGCTTGGGCTCTCTCTTCTTCATCTCTCAAAGCTTCCTCATACTGGGATGGGAAGTCAATGGGATCAGATCCATTGACCTTGGCCAAAAACTCCAGCAATTTCATCTTGCTGACTTCAGCATGGGCTCTTGGACCCCACAGGAACTCATAGCATGGAGGATCACTGTTGGGCACCTGGTAGTACTGTAGGTATTTTTCCTTCACCAAATCTTGGGTGATGAGTTTCCTGGGTTCCCCAAAAACGAAGTGATTTGTCCCAGGATGTAAATTCATTGTATTTAGCACTTCCCAGAGATCCTCTTCAGTGGCACTATTGCCCTTCATGAAGATCACACCCAGGACCATTATCAGGAGGCTGGTCTTGGGCACCCCCTCATCACTACTCAGCCTTGGATCATAGGTGAGGCCTAACTTGTTAATAAGGGCATAGCTGTGGCTGGTTGGGTCTACTTCCTTCACATCAACGCCAAAGACCAGCTCCATGTACTCATAGGCTCTCCTGAAGATCTCAGGAAAGTCATCCCTATACTCTTTGATAACAACATCAATCATGTCTGCCTTTGTGATCAGCTCAAACATTTGATACTTGTGCAGCAGGAACTGCACCAGCAAAGTCACCTTCTCATCTAAAGGGTCTTCAGGCAAGCTCTCAGTTTCCGACAGGGACTTTGAAGAACCTGAACTATCCTCCTTTTCTTGACTGCCAGAGCTCTCATTTGATTTACTTGATGAGATGAAACTGAAGACAGTGGAAGTTGAACAGGCACTCTGAGGACTTAGTGGGCTATTGGGTGTGCCAGCAGCCAGAGGCTCCTCCAGGTTATCAGGCACTAGAGTACAGGAAGAGGAGGATGAGCTCTCCTCCGTTTCTTCAGAAACCCATGTAGCATACAGGTCCTGGGTGTTACTATGGGCATGTTGTTCCTGTGAATCATGTGGAATCTCCTGATGCTGAGACATGGTCACTCTAGTAAGTGGTAGCAGGTGTGAATTTGGCAGGAGGGAAGATGAAAGGGGTCCACAACCTAGGGAGAAAGGGGGATGTGAGTGGTCTCATCTTGTGAACTCAACTCAGTCTGACCGTTAGGCTGCTAGAGCGCTACAGTCTGACTATTACTCCGCTAACTTCCCGGAATGACAAAAGCGATGGAACTTTATTCAGTGGGGCCCCCTCTATTCTGAGATTATTGGTCCCTTCATTCAATGTCCTTACCTTGACACTTGGTCAGTCCTAGAACTCTTTCTGTTGATTGCGGCTGCGTCTTTCCGTACAGGCCTCCACCAACGGTACTCGAGACCGGAAGTTGGAGGATGTCCCGTCCAAGCTTACCCCCACTTGCAGCTCCTTCTGTTGACCGGGCTGTCCCACCCTGAGAGCAGGAGTAAGGTTCCGTGAGCTCCTTATATTCTTGGATATTTAACCTCATTCAGTGTCTTCCTCCAGTGCCCCTTTAGAGGGCCAGGAAGAGGCCAGGGATTCCTTCTTCCACAAAAATGAGGTTGTGCCCCATACACCAAGACCCTCATCACCACTGTCAGACTCCCAAGAGACCAGAGTCAGAGGAAGCCTCTATCAGAGTTACTCTGGAGCTTCTCACCACCAACAACAGTGGCAGAATTCTTGGAGCTTCCACCATTCTGCAGTTCATGGTGGTCTCTGTCCCAGCCCAGTGTCTTAACTGGGGCACTTCCCACTGTTAACATGAGGTTGCACCTGCTCAACTCAAGGCCCTCATCAGTTTTACACTCTTGAAGCGCTAGTCAGGGGATGCCACTTGTAGCCGCCTCCGCCCAGAGTCTCCCAGGATTGAAAGCAGGAGTAGGGCTGTATGTCGCCCTTCTCATCTAGGGTAACTGGTTCCTATAGCCCTCAATTAGGATCTATACTATGGCTGCAGTCCTTTTGATTAATTACTTCCTAGGCAGTGCCACCTCTCTGACAATCTGTCTGCACTTACTACACTGTGACTCTTATAGAGATTAAGTCCAAGTTCCAAGTTAGATGCTAGGTGGTCAAACTGCAACACAGTGCATAAACACACACACACACACAAACAGCCCTTCACATGGGGTCCTTTCTCCAGCCAGTTGAGAAGCTGTTCTTAAAGTCTTTCTACAGGGAAGAGCCTATATAGACACATTGTTACAGAGTCTTGCAACTCCCACTGCAAACATTGCATCACTTCTTATAATCATGAAGTGAAAGAGTTCTAAAAGCCAGCATGGGCCTGCTAGGTTAATGTCTGCCTCCTGACTTCTGATCACTGGATAAATAATTGAAATAATAAAGCAAGACAGAACTGTGATTTTACAGATGAGGAGCCTGGTGCATAGGAAAGTGTTAAAGTGTTTTGCAAGTGATTTGTCACTGATCAGAGTTAAAATATTAAAATGGTGTTCTATGACTATGTTCTCACTGAAAACATTTCAAACAATAGATTCAAAACAAAATTCTGTCTTGCCTTGTCAATCCTCTCTGTCATCTGCACTACCGTATAACCTTATTCTGAGTTAATTTTATACAGATATAATTGTGCATTTGATTTACATAACTAAATTTTCATAAATTACATATGTGTAATAATCAAGTATATATTATTGTGCTATTTGATTTTCCCTTTAACTTATAATCTGTCTTGAGGAGTGTTTCATATGAATCTTCAGAGTGACCTGAAAGTTTGAAAAACAAATATTTTATTATTATTTGCAAATTGAAGATGTCCTTGATGACCTTCTATATATTGTCTATATTACTAGACTTCATAAGCAATCTATATATAGATCTGCCACTTTTCTTTTATCTGAAAAGTAAAATAGATGGCTACTTCTATAATTAAAACACATATATTTGTCTTCAAATATGTTCATGAATGGAAAGTGTGTTGAGATATATAATTAGGGTGCTAGGTATAGTTCATGAGAATTAACAGGCCATTCTTTCCCTGGGTAATGAGAAATGTGAGGAACAAGCAAATTAAAAGATTGGGTACTACTATAACTTTTCTTTTATAGGCTTACCTCTGCATTTCCATTTCTTGATCTGCAAAATCAGTCCACAAAACTTTATTGATGGAAGTGATGAAATACTCAGTACTGTGCTGTAAAGCAAATGAGAACTATAATGACCTAATCCTGATGTCCAGTGGCCCAAAAGCTCCAATACAAGGTCTGATGAGGGATTTTCAACTTTTTCAGATCTTGTGATTTTATTTCCATGCTGCCTTTGGGTAAAATGATTGCATCATCTAACACAGCTTGTTACAAAATTATTTTAAAGCCCTTTAGATTTATTTCATTTATTTGTATTCCTTTTCTGAAACTGGGGTATGAGAATAAGACAGGATCCACCTTCTATGCTTTTATTTCATTCCTTTAGCTACTCTCATATACTATATCATTAGCATAAAATAGATTTAATTCCTCTTCTTCTTACATGTTTTGAGATTTGAAGAAAGATTATTTATGGGCTATGTCTAGAATTTCAATGCTTCTTTCTTCATTTTTTCCATTATTTGAGTCTATGTTATGTGTCCTTTTTAAAGTAAAAGTACTTCAAAATGGGTAAAATTCTGAATTATACTGTTTAACATGATGTTTTTATAGCACATTTAATACTTATAATAGACAATTGTCATGCTATTCAGTAAGTCAAAAAGTTGAAATAAAAATACTTTCAATGTAAAAACTGGATTTCTAATCACAGTAGTTTTAATGCATTTGCTGTTCTATTAAGACTTGAAATAAAGAACAATCTGACAGTAATCACAGAGTAGGAGGAGTGGGATAATAGGGAATAATGGGGGCCCATCAAGGAACCTGTATGAAAGACACATGGACAAAGTCAAAACGGGGTAGGATCAAGGGTGGGAGATGGAGATGGGTGAGGTGGAGAGGCAAGGTGAGGTAAAAATTGAGACAATTGTACTTGAACAACAATAAAAAAAGACCTGACAATTGTTATTGGAAGTTTGCTGTACTGAGAAAAGTAAATTAAAGCATTAAATTACTTTTTCTTGGTTCCTGAAATGAAGATAAAATGGCAAAATGTCAATACTGTTCATATAGCCCATTGGTTAAGCAGTCTATCATTGCTTTGTGTCATAAAATAGCCTGGTATATACTATATTCAATGAGCACAAACCACCAGAATAAATAACAATCATCTTTCAAATGAAAATGCTGATATCTAAATAAATGTACTGACTTGGCCAAGTTCACTAAATAAATAATATACACACTTGACTGATTAAATAATCAACTCAAATGATTAATTTTAATGATTTAATTCCATAACCATAATGTAATCTAAAAACTTTATTAAAAACACATTCTCATGATCCTGTAGTTTAAATGTAGATGAACTCATAGTGAAATATATATATATATATATATATATATATATATATATATATATATATAATTTATAGCATAAAATAGGTATCTCAACTCAGGGTTTTCAAGAAGCAAAGCCTGAATGAAAATCTGTGTGTTAGTGATTTATTAAAGAACTATGCCCAATGTAAAACCAGTAAGAAAGTAAGGACAGCATGATATAAAAGAAGAAGAAACCAAACAAAGATACAATTGTAGGTAGGTGAGATTTTAGCCTGATCTGATGAGGAACTCTGGAATTTAAATTAAACCTTAGAGTTCACCTTGCTTTGTGGCAAAGGAACTGGGCTTTTAAACTCCCATACCAGTCACTCATTGGGATTGTATGGTGGTGGAAGAGTGAAGCCTGAGGCCTCCAAGATATTTATGATTCTCTGTTTAGGCAAGGAAACTCCAATGTCCAAGAGCAGCCCTTTTAAAGGTCAATCAAAGGTATGAGCATTTAGTACTATAACATGCACAAATGAGGAGATGAGCACAGAGAATGAGGAAAGTGTATCTGAGAGGATCATGACTCTACACACCAGTGCCTTCAACTTGGTACTGTGAGAAAAACCCTGGACTTTAGGGACAGAACTACATGTTCAAGTTTTGGCCTTGCTCCTCAGGCATAACCTTGGGCAAGTTACTTGGGAAATCTTACACAGATTTGTGAATAAATTCTTTTTTAGTTTTATTCCCAAACTTTAGCAAAATGCCCAAAACACTGTTGGCATTCAGGAAAAGTGCTGAATAAATGAAATCACTAAACCTATTTTTATGTAGCTCTGGTAGGATTCTTCTTGTTGAGTTTTATCATTATTGTTGTTTGTTACCTTTTTATTTTTATATTTCTCCATCTGTATTCCACACAACTTGACTTCCATAGTTTTAATTTATATTTTGCTGGAACACTTACTATCTGTACCTCAGGACTGACTGGGATTGATTTTCACATCATAAATTTGTTATCTATCTACATGTAGATAGATAGATATAGATATAATCACATTTATTTGTTTGTTTGTTTGTTTGTTTTAAAGGAACTTAGCAGCAAGTCTGCCAGCCAGATCTTAGGAAGCAGGTTTGAACTCTGGAACTTTGATTAAGTTCCCCATAAGGGTATTAAGACCGAACCATTAGAAGTAGATTTGATTAGCTAATTATTACTAAGATAATCAATGTTGATCTACCAAGTCAGACTTAAATGGAAAAACCATGGAAAATAAATAGAGATTATGAATTTACTGTTCACTGCATGAAAACATGAAGAATATTTTAACTTATATTCACTCTGGGGATCCATGGGAAAAGTTTATTATAAAATACCCCATCATTAGGTTGTTTTAAAATGTTTTTATTTTGGTATTTCTTATACCTCATGGGTCATTTATTTCTCTTCAGATATTCATGGCTGCAAGATAGTGCTTCTCAAACTTATTCAGTGACCCTAGGAGAGAAACTCATAAACTTCTATGTCCAGAATTGCACAAGAAGAAGAAACATTTGTTTTTTAATGGAATTGTAAAAGTATGAGTTTTTATTTTGTATTTTTTATTGTTGTTCAACTACAGTTGTTTCCATTTTCCCTTGCCACACCGATCCCCACCTCCCAGCCTCTATGCTTCCCCTCTTTGGCTTTGTCCATGGGTCCTTTATACATGTTCCTTGACGACCTATAAGTGGAATGCAATCAAAAAACAAACAAGCAAGCAAAATATAACCAGAGACATTGAAATAAAGAACAAACTGACAGTAACCAAAGAGGAGGAGGGACGGAGATAACGGGGAACAGAGGGGGAAGGGTTGTTAAGAAATATTTATTGAGAAGGTGTTTGTGCCTGGAGCAGTGATGAGGATTATCATATTTTATTTCTCATTTAATCCTCACTGAGACCCTATGAGTTAGGGACTACAGTCATCCCACTTTCACAAATAAGGAGATTCAGGTGAAGAGAGATTAAGTAATTTGATTATGGCACATAGTTAGGAAAAGGCAGTCTGGATTCACACTCAGATGATCAGAAGCCAGAGACTCAACTCCACCTTCCAAAAGGGAGAAAAAAGTTTGAAAGTCTATATTAGAACTCAAAGTTCTCTATGGAGCTCCCAGCCTACTTTAAAACCTGGATAGTTGAAAATACAAAGAGAAGACTCTTCTCCCCCAATTAATATAATCTACATTACCAGTAAAACAAACCAGAAAATTCTTTATTCTCCATAACTTTCTCAAGATATCTTAATGACCTATGCCTCACTCCTAACTCCAGTGAACACAACTGCTTATTAGTGAAATATCATCACAAGAGTATGTACAATGAAAACAGTTGAAAGCCCCACTTGGATTCCTTAGACACAAAAGAAGTGCTAACTTAATCTCAATGACTCCTTGGGGGATTGAGATTTTCATAGGAAAGCCAAAAATTTTAAGATAGCTTTACATTTACCTTTAAAAGGACAGATTTTAACAATTCCATTTTAGCAGAAGTCTTTCTTCAATAAAAGTCAAGAACTAGACAGTCCTAATTATGCTGTTTTCACTAACAAAGAAAATTTAAAACAATTTTACTGCCTTTAGTATGGGTACATAACAATTCAATGAGAAACTCCATGAATTCATAAAGGAAGCATCACCAAGTGCAGGGAGGACACCGAAGTGAGCAGAGCAACAGCCAAAGTGAGAGATTATTGTGTTCACAGAAGATGTACACCTGCAAATTCTCAAATCTGACCTGGGTCACAGTGGACTAAATTAGAGATGAAACTGGCTCAGTGCTAGCATTAGGAAAGGCTTACTCTTCATTGGGGAACTCTTCCCTTCATCCAAAATTACCAGAATATGGTAGGAAGGAACATAAATCTTGCACAAAACAGATCTTCACATTGCAAGCCTTAACAATAGATTTGGGGTAAACACCTGCATTGGCAGCTGAGAGAATGACACAAGAATTTGGCATATGAACCCCATTATGTTTGTTGTGTTATGAGTATAATCCATGGATTACATCTACCCTAATACTGTAATTCTATATTGCTACAAACTCTTATGGACAGACCAATTACAGATGGAAAGTCTCACTTATTTATCTAAGCTGAGCTGCAATATTCCCTGTGCTGTATATCACACCATAATTAAGTTAATTGAGACAATCTAATTTCTAATGCTCTGAGTATAATGCCCAACCAAAATTTATGGCATTCCCAGGGTTTGTCCACCACCCTTGCTCTGGTCATGAAAATAGCATAGAAGCAAGTGGGGTAAGAGAGGAGGTGGGACTTGGTAGCATCAGTTACATTTTCCATTCTCACACATACAAAACTGAGAAGTGGAAACATTATTTTCATGGCCATGCTGGGGTGACTGTGTAGGAGAATTCTGCTAGTGTGGCCAACAACCTCCATGACTAGAGAAGGGAACAGAACAGAAAGCCATGTTTCCTACTGAGATTTATAATGGGAAGTTGTTGCTGCCAGGACCTTGGGTTATACTGAGACATTTTCTGAGCTTCTTCTGAGTTTCTGGACAAGACCAGTTTTGCAAAGTCCGAGAGCCATAGAACTGCTCTTCTATTTCCTTGGTTAGGAGCAATTAATCATGGTTGGATGCCACCAACAAATATTTTTCTTTGAGACAGGCAGGAAAATTGGAAAGGAAATCAGGAAGAGTGTTCCATTCTAAATACATCTTTATTTATTTTACATTCAGTGAAGGATGTCTTTGTTTTATTAGTGCACTTCCAACCACAGAGCTGAAAACCCTGAGGCCTAGTAGGTTTATTACACTACAGTCCTGTGGTCTCAGTCACACCTTCTTGCTAATTTAGGGATGCTGTCAGTGCATTTTCCTCCTAGTAATAATAGACAGGCATTTTACTTCTGACAGAAAGACACAAAGGTTCCATATCTGTGCAATCCATAGATCTGTTCCTAGGTATATGGTTACATTTGCCTTTTCCAAAAAAATATTTTACACATTCTAGCTGCAGTTCTGTTTGTAAATTTTAACAAGAAAACGTTTCACACAAACTGGTCCCAGTGGGCTTCAAAGGACTTTCAGTAAGGGTAGTATGTGACTTTTTTTGTTTTGTTAATGGGGAAAATGAAATTTTAAGGCTCCATACTTCACTCCTTTCTGGTCCAACTTTGTGTTCGTGTTCTGAACAGCCTCTTAGAAGAGAGCACAAGGATATTGTAAGCTCCCTTCAATGCCTGGCTTGATCCTGTATTGTCCACTCACAGAAATAGTCACATTGAAAAATTCAGTTAACCTATGAAATTTTCATTGTCTGCAGTTTAAAACAAAAGCAAAACTAAAATCAAGCACAGAAACAAACCAACCTTTCCTGCAAACTATGTTTTCTTCAGCATAGTGTGTGAATCAAAGATCAACATGAGAGTGTTTTATTTATCTATTTTTCAGAAGTAGGGAGAAATATTAAATGAGGTCTACAATAAGTCTATTATTTTTACTATTATCATTCAATATTATTTCTTATTCTGTGTTATAGCTCAGAGATTTCACAGAAATCCCTGTAAATGCAAAATGCTGTGCTTAATATTGCTCTAATATTGCTTAATATGTGCTTAATTGCTCCTCAGCAGTTGCCAGAAAAGTTTTATTTCCATTTGGTTTCATTTATATAGCATTTCTGCTTTAATGAAGGCTGTGTGACCTGTGGTTAAAAGCAAATGGGAATCAAACTTTAAAACCCATTCATTTTACAATTTAAATTGAAATAATCCTTGTATTCAGTAACTTCCAAGGACTTTTTTTTCATCTAAATATGTCCCATAAGCTTTTTGCTCCCAATAGCCTTAAATCTAAGCTGTGAGGTTTCATGAAATCAGTCTCATTGCAGATAAAGTAAACTAGATATTTTTGCTTTCTGTTTTCCTGTTATGCAACAGGTATTTCTTAAATATCCATTTTGCGCAAGTCACACAAACTTTTCAAGATTCCAACACCCCATTTCTAAAGGAAGATACTAGACTAATGTTTAAGATACTTTGAACATTAATGTTTCATTTATAATTTTGCTATAGGCTTAGAATCTTTCTAAACACCAAAAAAGTTTATATATAAGAGTGGCTGTCATGATCAAGTGGAAAGACAGTGGACTTTATAGTAAATAGACCATGTTCAAATATAAGTTCTGTTCTTCTGTGAGCCATAATTTTCTCACTGAGCAAATGGATACATCATTACTGTCCTCACAACATTGTTTGGAGAATTAAATTAGAGTAAAGAACAAAATATGCAACACATAATAGCTTAACAATACCGGCTGATCTCTTTTGTCTTCACTCACATTGCTTCCACTCCAAGCACCAAGAGAGGATCTGTGCAAAGCAAAAAAAAAAAAACATATAGCAATGCAATGTTAGTAAATGCTGTATAAAAAACAATTTATACATAATGAACATCTTAAAAATATTTTACAAAAGGGAGTTCAAATGAAGCTTAGCTGTCCCAGTGCTGCTTAATTCTAAACTCTGATCAACAATTTTATTTATTCCTGATTATTGCCTTGACTGGACATCTGTTTTTGGTGCTCCTCATTAACCCCTTGCATAGCAATTAATCAAATAAAGTCTGAATCCATTTTCCCACAGTTATGAATATTCAGGTGAGATGTAGGAGCTGTGGATAGGACAGGAATAAAAGTTCTGAATTGAGAGGTAGATCACTGCTAAATGGTGGATGCTTGGGGCCTGAACACAGCTAGAAAGTCCACTTCTTCAGCTTAAGCCTACTTCATAATGAATTAATCAATCCCTGCTGGCTGAGGCAGCCTGATTCCTCAATGGGCCCTGACAATTCATTAAAGATAAAAAATAAATAAGTAAAATGTCAGGAGAGTAGATATACTTTATGAAAACCTTCTAATAGGTATGTAACAAAACAATTATAGAGAGCTTTGAGATGTTTAGAATAAAAGGTATTGCAAATAATACTGATAAAATCCAGAGTTATCAGTAAGTCAAACTAATAACTGTTACCAAAATTATCTATAAATCAAACTATGTAGTTTGCTCTGCACAATTTTGGATGGCCTCCAAAAATCTGGGAATTTTGACCTATTAGAATAACAGGTAATCCAGCCTAACTACGTTATTTGACAGATGGAGAAACTGAGGCCCACAGAAGTTAAACAACTTGCACAGTAGCACATTACTAAGTAGTTAAGAGCGAGGATCTACTCTATCATTTCCTACCAGTCAAATTTCTGCAAATACATGGCCTTTCTAAGATCCAAGGTATTTATATGTAAAATGGGTCTAGAATGGTAAGTAATCCATTTATATCTGTATAATACTTGCAAAATATTTAGCAAAATGCCCGACATATATTACATATTATTATCATTACTAAAATTGGGACTAAAATGTGACATTATAATGACTTATAATTTGGAATAATGAATAGGAGGACTCTACTTCATATAGTACTTAAACTGAAGAAAATTTAGATCATGTTTATGATCAATCTTTGAACTTGCATGTGGAAAAAAACTGCAAAGCAGAATATTTTTCCTGGGACTTCCAGCCAAGATGGAGGCATAGGTAGATACACTGTGCCTCCTCACACAACCAAAAGAAGGACAACAACAATTTAGAAACAAACAAAAAAAAAAACCAGGACTCACAGAAAATTGAACTGTATGGAAGTCCGACAACCAAGGAGTTAAAGAAGAAACATTCATCCAGACTGGTAGGAGGGGTGGAGTCAAGCAGATGGGTGGAGAGGACTCTTGACAAAGTGGCAGCAGGTGGACCCAGCAAGGTGGTAGATTGTGGAGGGGCTTGGTGCACAAGGCAGCTGGTGAACTGGGCTGTCCCACATTCGCACGCAGATAAACCAGGCAAAACTGGGGAGTGAGACAGACCACACAACCCAGGGCCACAGCTCAGGGAAATAAAGCCCCAAAACACTGATTGAAAACACCTGTGGGGGGTCAAGGTGCTGGGAGAGACTCCCAGTCTCACAGAAGAGTTCATCGGCGAGACCCACAGGGTCCTAGAACATACACAAACCTACCCAGGAATCAGCACCAGAAGGGCCCACTTTGCTTGTGGGTAGTGGGGGAAGTGACTGAAATCTGGCAGAAAGCAGAGCAAACACCATTGTTCCCTTTCAGACCCCTCTCACACATACAGCATCACAATGCAGCGACATGGGTTGCCCCACCCTGGTGAACACCTAAGGCTCTGCCCCTCACTACATAACAGGCACACTGAGAAAAAAAAATGGTTCAAATGAAAGAACAGATCAAAGCTCTAGAAAAAATACAACTAAGCGATGAAGAGATAGCCAATCTATCAGATGCACAGTTCAAAACACTGGTAATCAGAATGCTCACAGAATTAGTTGAATTTGGTCACAAATTAGATGGAAAAATAAAGGCTATACTAAGTAAAATAAAGAAAAATATACAGGAAACCAATAGTGATGGGAAGGCAATTGGGACTCAAATTAATGGTGTGGACCAGAAGGAAGAAAGAAACATTCAACCAGAAAAGAATGAAGAAAACAGAATTCAGAAAAATGAGGAGAGGCTTAGGAACCTCTAGGACATCTTTAAATGTTCCAACATCCGAATTATAGGGGTACCAGAAGGAGAAGAGGAAGAGCAACAAATTGAAAACTTATTTGAACAAATAATGAATTTTTCCCAATATTTTTTCCTAACTTGGAGTTAGACTTGCCCCCATTGTGGAGTACATGTCATACCCCACAACAATTCAGTAACCAGCAGGAGGGGCTTTATGGAGGATGCTAACTTAGTCCTCCATAAAAGGTTCTATAATCCAAACCCTTCCCATTATGATCACTGCTTATTTTACTAATAATACACTTCATGGTCTATGTCATGGCCCATAAAATCTTGAAAAATATTTAGATATTTCTATTCCTTCATATAAACATTACACGTTTTGTTTTTGATATAATTATTCCCAAGTTAATTATTTCCAATAGCCAGTTATAAAAATTACATGTACCATAGTCAACATTCATGCAGTGAATAGTATATTTTGTCTCAAAATGTAACTAGATGCATCAGGTAAACTAAGTCCCAAGGAAGGCACATTTGCTCTTCATTTAATTTCCCAACTGTAAGACTACAAAATGGCTCATAAAGTTGTTATACCCATTATTATCAATGATATTTCAGGATGAAATAAATACTTGAAGCAGTTTTATAGTAGTGCTTATTTTTTCCCCTGGCACAGTGACTTTGGAGTAATCATGTGGGCTGAAAACCATAAATCGTATATGTTTGAGAAAAAATAAATTGAGTAAAGACTGGATATTATTGAATTTAAAGGGTTGATTCTTTATGAAGGGAGGTTTTTGTTAAGGGAAAATATATTACATTATGGAACCAATCAAAGTGACATTTATTTTGTGGTCTTTAGAGACTCACTGCTTGCATCAAATGGAAGACTGACTTGGTCCTGAGCCTCAGGGCCAAGTTGTTCTACAGGTTGAACTCCAACTTGTCTCATTACATGATTAATGACATCTGCAATAAGAGTGATGCACAGTTAAGTTTGTGGTGCTTCTACACAAATAGGTTCAATTTTAAAAGTTATAAATTATAAGGGACAGAATGTTCTTTTATGCAACCAGGAAATCACTTTTCCTGGTGGGCTTTTAATAACATTGAATTTATCAAGGGTTGACACTTCTGTTATTTCCTCTAGGCTATAAGAAAAATAAACCTTAACTGTTCATCCACAAGAGCCAGGATATTTTTTTAAGAAGGAAAAAAGGATGAAGTGGTGATATGAATATCACCAGATAAGTGATTACCAGAATATATCACATTCTGTCACTGAATTGCTTTACATGAAGCATCAAGGGTGAATGTAAGGACTTCAAATGCCAAGGTAACTTCTATGATGAAACTGTGCACTTAAAGATGGAAGAACCATCGCTATCTATTTCCAAAATTAGTTCATCACCCCAAACAGAAACTGTGTTCCCATTAAGCAATAACTCCCTTACTCCCTCTCTCTTTAGCCCTTAGTAATCTCTAATCTACTTTTTTGTCTCTTTGTATTCATCTATTCTGGATATTTCCTACAAGTGTTATCATGAAATATTTGTCATTTTGTGTCCAGATGATTTCACTTAGCTTAATGTTTTCAAGGTTAACCCATGCTGTGGCATGTGTCATAAGTTCATTTATTTTTATTGCTAGATAATATTAAATTGTATGGATATACCACATTTTGTTTACCCATTCATCTGTTGATAGACTTGGGTTGCTTACAACTTTTGATATGATAAAGACAACAAAAAGAAAGATTTCAAAAAAATTCAAATACAAATACTCTTATATGACTCTTCTGTCAGTCTTCTAGTAATATAATGTTTAGCTTGTTATGGTTGAGTTTACTTTATTGTATCATATTTAATACATGACATATAAAATGCAGAGCACTTATGGGGCTACTGAATATATTGCCACCTTCAGAGTATATTATTGAATATCTAGATTTTTCTGAAAACACAGCCAAATACCAAAAACTAGAAGTTTCAGCTAAGCCCAAACACCCACTGAGTAAATTTGGCTCATCATCATCCATGTGTGGTTTTTCTTGTCTATGTAAATAAACCCATGAACAAACTGACTAATTGAAACAACCCCTCTCCGTCACTATTGCTCACCTCATTGCTATAGCAAGTGGCTATTTGTCTTTATTTTATTTGATATCAGCATATTTTGATGTAGCTGATGGCTTCCTTCTCATAATACTGGGTATGGCATGAAAATGCCCTTTTTCTTACAAAATATTTTATTATGAAATCATAAGCATGTGATTCTGTAACATAATAATCTTACACTCAAGCAAACCATATGACATTTTAAGTTAAATGTTCAAATTAAAACTAGAAATTATTACACCTATATTACTACCCTACCAACCACATTCAAGCAGATATTATTTCTGCTGGACTCTGTACTTTCTTCATTTGTTCTGGGGACATCACAGTCCCCAGGTTTTCATTTTCAGCTCCCTTTGTTGTTTGTCCCTCTTCTCCTTTACATTTTTAACAATGGAATATCCTAAGGTTCAGTCCTGAGACCTCTTCTCATCTTTTCATTTCTCCCTTTACTGATATATTTTCAAATTGGAGTTCTGAATACCATCTGCATTATAATGAATCCCTAATCATATCTCCAGTATGGGTATTTCCCCTGAACTTTAAACTCATAATGTTCAATTGCCTGTTTGATGATTCCCACTTGGATATCTAATAGACATTTTAAAAATAACATGTCTGAAATTGAATTCCTAATCATCCCCAGGCACCTGCTTTTTCCAGTCTCAATTAATGTCAACTCCATCATTCCAGTTGCTCAAACCAAATTTCTTGATATTATTCTCAGCCCCTCTCTTTCCCTTATTCTCATTCCCAATCTGTCAGGAAATCAGTTAGTTCTATTTTTAAAATGTACCCAGAATCTAATGAGTTATTTTTAAAACCACTTTATTGAAGTATAATTGAAATACAAAAGCTGTATATGTTTAATGTATTTAATTTAATGAATTTCAGCAAATATACACTTGTGAAACCATTACCACGATTTATGCCACAAACATACTTCCAATACAACCAGCGAATTCTCAGTCACTATTGTTTCCCTCTCAGATTATTTACTAATGGTAGCCTCCCCCAGTCTTCCCTCTGATTTCATTCTTGCTGCCCTACAGTCTGGTTTTGGCACAGTAGCTAAAATGATCCTCTTGAAAGTTCATTGGGTCATGTCATTCCTTTGCAAAAAATATGCAATGATTCCACATTTCTTTAACAGTATCAGCTCAAACATTTAAAATATCTGACAAGGCCCTATACAATGTGGTCCCTTTCTAATCTTATTTACTAACTTCCCACTACTCCTTTCTGCTTACTTTGGTCAAGCTATGGTGAATGTCCTCTTCAAACACCCATGGTGAGTTCCTGCATCAGAGATTCGGCACTGGCTCTTCCTACTGTTTGAAATCCTTTTCCTCCAGGTATTTGCATGATTCATCTCACCTTCTTCTTCTTGGTGAGAATGCTGCCTGTCAGTATAAAGGTTGTGTTCTACACTAGAGCACCTGGAGGACAGGTAAGTGGGTGCAGAACCCATGTCTCCACATATGCCTTTATACTTGTGGGCCAACACAGAGCTTGCTTCTTAGTAAGATGCATCCAACCAGCCTCAGAAGTCCTGGTTTTTCTTACTGTGATATATGTATGTGTGTGTCGTGTGTGTGTGTGTGTGTGTGTGTGTGTGTGTGTGTTTAATTTTTTGTATTCTGATGCTTTGATATCTTGGAGTTTGCTGACATGGAGGGACTGTCCCCTCTCCCCAGGGTTAGCCAATTTCTAGAGACAGTAAAGGATTTGCCAATGCACCTTTCATATGCAAACCAACAAACCCAAAGCCCATATGCCCTAATTACTTCCTTTATCTAGTTCCTCCACTCTGGACCCTCATACCCCAGGGCCAAATACTAGACAGCTAGGGACAGTCCCTACATTCCAGAGCCTACTGAAATTAGTCAAACTAGCCAACCATATGCCTGCTTATCCTGCTTCACCAGAACCTTCTTATGGAAGCCATAATAAAGGTTATTGCCATTGCTTCTTCTCTCCCCTCTGCCTCATGATTGGCACTGGTGTTTCCCTATGTGTCCTTCCAGGTATTGCATGCCCCTTCCTCTTGGTAAATGAGGATAAGAAACTATCTTTCCAGTGGCAATCATTTGTTGATCTGTTGGCTTTCTTATACCCCAAACTTTCTAATATACAATATTTTAAAAAGCTCATATAATCTTCTAACATGTATATCATTCTCTTATTTGTTTTTATTATTTTTATCATTTTATTGTTATTCTATTACAGTTGTTTATTATCTATCTTCTCCACTTTATCCATGAAAGCAGGAATGTTTGACTATCTGTTTTCTTCACTGATATATCTCCTAGTTTATATAATAGTGTGTAGTACACAGTAGGCATCCATTAATAATTTGAAAATGAATAAATAAATAAATGAACAGTGGCAGCCAAGAGTCAATGTACATGTTTCAAAGATCTACATAGTGTGACTGTCTGGAGGATGTGATCATGGATTATAGAAAGGGCCATACTCCATCTTTGAAGAGGTAAGGGGACAAGGGGTGTGAACAAAACAAGGAAGAAGAGTACAAACATGTCTGCACAGTTGAGTAACCAGACAGATGTGATCAAAAGGGCAGTCCTACACTGTCAATGGCTGAGATATCTGGGCATTGAATACAGACAGGGCAAAACAGGAGCCTCGATCTGTAGTGCAGATGTGTAACCGGGCTGAGAATGTGAACAGCACAAAGGGGAGGAATTCTGAGATACCAGTGATCGGATGTAACTGGGATGGGAATCTAAACAAGGCAGAGAAGGATCTGACACCATTAGTGTAGTGTATAAATGGACAGGACATGTGAACAGGGTGAGGAAGAGCAACTTCCCTCATCAATGTGACAATATACCTGGACAGAAGAAGTCCAGTGTCATTGTGGTGCCACCATGTACCTTTAGTGCCGTGAGTATTCTGGGCTGGTTTTGAGAATGAGGCAGAGTAGGACGCTCAAGCTGTGAGTCCAAGGGGATAAGCAGTCTGCTGACATGGCAAAAAAAAAGTACCCAGCACAGCAGTGTAGTAGAGTAACTGGGTGGAGGGAGGAAAGGGGATGCTTAAGCAGAACCCTGAATCCTCAGTGTCCTCAGTTATCTGGGCTTGTTGGTGGGCAGCACAAAGAATGATTTCTAAACAGTCATCCAAGGGGAAAGACAGAGGGGATATGACAGTGGAAAAGAGGGGAGACCCTGTCATCAGTGCAGTGGTATAACTGAACAAGAGATTTGACCAAGGTGGAGAGGAGGAAACATACTGTGTCATTGAGGTGATGCAAGTGGACATAGGAGGTGCAAGTACAAAGGAGAGTTGACTCTGATCACCAGTACAATTGGTGTTGTGTTAGCAGACAGAAGCTGCAAATGTCAAAGAGAAGGCCCTTCACATCATCAGCTATGTGGTTTCAGTAGTGGGCAGATGAGAACAGGAGAAAGGGGAGGAATCCTACACCATCAGTTAAAGGGTGTGGCTGGGAATGGGATGTGACCAGGACAAAGAGGACAACCTCACCCCAGAAGTGAAGTGCAGTGACAGGGTGAGTGATGTGAATATGACAACCAGTAGGAGCATCACACCATCAGAGCAGCATCCATGCAATGATGTCATTGAGCAGAGTGCATAAATGGGACAAAGTGTGCTGGCATCACCAGCATAACTGGCCAGGAGATGCTATCTGTGCAAAGAATAGTGTCCATAGACCATAATTTTTGTAATGTCGTAAGTGGATGGAGGATGTGAACAGGACAGAGGATGAGGTACCACCCATGAGGACAGTGATGTGCCTGGACAGGTACATGATCATGGAAAATTAAAGAGCTCCACACACCCTTGGTACAGTGGGACAACTGGACTAGAAATGTCAACAGGGGAAAAAGGGGGTCCGTGATCTATCCACATACAAGTGGCACTGGACATGGAGAGCCAGAAAGGCAAAGATGAGGAGTCCTATCTCAAGAGTTCTGTGGCAATGTGGACAAAACAGGAGAATCCTCGCACCATTAGGCCTGAGGTGTAAATGGAGAGGATCCATAAATGTAGCAAAGAGAAGAAACCTCACCACGAGTTCAGGGATGTCACTTGGCAGGGTTATGTGGATGGAGCCAAAGGGAGGAATACTGCACCACCAGCACAGTGGTTCCATGGCAGAGATGTGGCAGGACAAGAGCAGCATGTGCAAAACTGTGGTGTGGTGTTGTTCCTGGGTTGGTGACATGAACAGGACTGAGGAAGTCATGACCAAGGTGGTGGTACAAGTGCACATTGGATCCAAATGGGCATGGGGTATCCAATGCCTGTGTGCATGGACAGGGTGTGTGAAAGGTGCAAAGAGTTGGCACACAGCACTTCAGTGCAGTTTGTAACTGATTCCAGAATGTGAATAGGGTAACAGGCACAATCTGATGCAATCAGGGTGCTAGTTGAGTGGAAAGGGAAAGTTGAAGGAGGAGTAGCTCCACAGCAGTACAGTTGTGTGAGTGAACAGGAAGTGTGAGCAGAGCCAAAAAGCATGATCTTCTATCATCACTTTGCATGGCCACAGGACAAAAATCAGGCAGACATGGGCATACGCATACTGTCACTATCATAATGTCACTAGGTCTGGCATGCCCACATCAAAGAAGAAGGGGCTCAACTCATCAATGTGGTGATGTACCCATACCAGAGGTATAAATACAGGAGCATAGATTGTTGGTGCAATGTGAAATTGGAGAGAGGATGTGAACACATACAGAGGAGAAGCCCGGCCACATCAGAGCCCTAGAGTAGCTGGGAATGTGTGTGAACAATCAGAAGGATCCCCACCACACTCGTGCAATGGAGTAACCTGGCTAGATATGGAAACAGGCAGCTGGGTGGAGCCCCGGCCCATCAGCACAGTGGAGTAGCTGGGAAGGGCATGTGAACACCTTCCCCTGCCCTGCTGACTGGCTCAGCTTTCCTGAGCAACTGGGGGAAAGCAGGGATGGCTTTGATGCAGGCAACACAGGCTGCTCCCAAGTGAGTGAGAATTATAGGGCTACCTCTATAGCACCCCAGGAAAATGACCAGTTCACTTTCAGGATAGCGTGATTTATAGTCACAGTGTCCTAAAACCTTCCATCTGCAGTAGATGAATCTGCTTTCCAGAGCCTGAGGTGACTTTCCGGACACTGCTCAGCTAGTTGGTGGAAAGCCAATTCTCCTGCAGTCTCGCTCAGAGCCTATCACATGTCTTGTAACATATATCACTGAGCACTGTGAAAGCAGAGGCCCTAAATCTGCAGACACTATAATTGTCCAAGATAACTACCTTGATAGAGATAGGCATGATGGTTACATGTGGGAGCATCTCTGACTAATGTGGAAACCAAGTCAGTGACCCAAATCCAGCCCAAGTGAGAGGAATGACTGAAAGTCTTCATGGGTGACTGTCTGACAGCCTTGACAAACTGAGTTCCAGCAGCAAAGAGAAGGGCTCACAGAGCGACCCCTGCTGCAACTGGTGCCTTATTGACGTTTCTACAGCCAGAGCCAGGAAATCAATGGACTGTGAACACTGAATTATCCTCTTACCCTGGACGTGATCCCCTAAGGCCTCACTGCAGGACATTAGCTCCGTGACTTGCAGTAACTTACACCATTCCCAGCTGCTTCTCCTTCGGCTCTACAAATGCAGAGGCCTTCTTGAGTTCAAGGTTGTGAACCTGACATTCAAAAGAAGTACTGTGTTCACCATGGAGCCATCTAGTCAGCAGCTGTCTCTCTCCCTGTGTGGCTGTGCTACTTTACACCCACCAAAGGTAAAATACACTGAAAAAGATAAGCCAAATCAATTTTAATGGTAGAAACTCCAAACTTCTTGGCAAAATTTAACAGGTACGTGTGTCATGCTGAAGGAATAAAGGAGGGGAAATGAGTCTGGGAGGAGTAGGAGATAAGTTTGAGGAGTGTGAACACAATTCGGCAGGCCACCTGCAGGAGCTGTGCATTTCCTGCACTGCACAGAGTGCTTGGGGACTTGGGGGGGTAGGCTGGTGACAGTCTGGTCCATGTCCTCTCCAACGTGCAAACCTCCCATGCTGTGGGTGCCAGAGGGAGCACTGCTTTCTGAGCCCTCTTCTCACAGGGGGACATTTTCCATGGGGTGGGGTAGGAGCTTTTCTAGTTCATTCTCCTAGAGACAGTGGTGTGACCTTCTCACTCACTCCCATGGGACGAACTGTTAAGAGGATGCTTTTCTAGAACTATTCCTGCTCTGGGGAGCCCATCACTGATAGATATGCTTTCTAGGTCTCTCATACAGAGACCACAGCATTCCACACATTTCCTTCCTCTGCTGACAACACAGTGTAGGGACAAGTTCACTGAATAATGGCAAGTTGTGGGAGGTCTGTCCCCGCTCTCTGTGAGCAGCCATCCTGATAGCTGCAGCTCTGCACAGGGGCCACACTCGGCCACACCCCCCAAAGCCAGGAGTGCTGGCCCATGTGTACATCCTGGTGTGGAAGGTCAGTCACACTCTCTGGGACTTCTTCAAACCACTGCTCTTCGCAGCCCACTGATGTCCAGGGGCAACTTCGTCATGACAGACAGTGCTTTTCAGGACCAGTCTGCCTTCAGGCCTGAAAATCTTCAAGAATGTAAACAAAATCCAGACCACAAAACACCACTTCTTTAGAAAGAAGTTTATCTCACACCTGTCTGCATTTTGTAAGGCCTCCCCTTTCTTCCTTCCAGTGATTTGTGTTGCTTCTTCCCCCACACTCTCACCCTAGAATTCAGTTTCATTTAATGTCTAAGTACAGATACAATGAGTTCATACTACAGAACCATTTTCACAGGACTTTGGATATTATAGGAGGAACTATCACAAGTCAGGACCTGTTGGAAAACCTGTAATTTCCCAGGTAAGTTTCATTTGTGTATACATTCATTCTACAAACATTTCCTTGATATAAACTATATACCAGGCACTGTTTGGATGAAACCATCCAAAACTATAATAAAAAAACAATCATTTAAAGCTCCTTGAATTGATCCTAAGAATAAATAGCAAGTGAAGAAATGTCTATTCATGAAAATCAGTAGTTATTCAATAACAAAGGAAAGATTATGATATTTGAACCTGTCCTAGACCTTCCCAGCTGAGCAAGGTTGAGACCCCACCCCAGAGTGCTGCAAGGTTCCCTCTCCCTCAGCTGCCAGCCAGAGGGCTTTCTTCCTGGGAAGAGCTAGACTTCAGCTTTTCTCATTTTCCTCCAGCTGCCTGTTTCAGAGGTTAAGTCCCTGTAGACTGAGATTATGAGGTCAGGGCTATCTCCTGTATGAAGTAGGTTAGTAGTTGCTTAAAGCAGGGGCACAGTAGCATGAGACAAAAACCTTAAAAATATTAAAGGTAGTACTACCATATGATCCATCAATGCTACTTCTAGGTATATATCAAAATGAAGTGAAACAACACTCTTAAAGAGATACAGGCACTCCTGTGTTCATTGAAACATTATTCACAATAGCAAAGACATGAAAACTTTTGAAGTGGCCACTGACAAATAAATGGATAAAGAAAATGTGATATGTAATAAATGTATAATATGATATTAAACCATGTTTGCACATGGTAAGCAGCAGTTATTGCTATAATTTTAATGACTACCTTTGTAATTATTGAAAGGCAAATATAGTCATTTTAAATGATGGCATATTCCTGAGAATCAACTGTAAAACTGTTGTATATATAATAATTATATAATGTATAACAAATAATATAAAATAGATAATGTACCTACATATTATATAGTTATTATGGATTATATTTAATCTATTATATAATGTAATATATTATATGCCATCTTTTATATAACATAATATATTATATGTTATCTATTATGTATAATATATGACAGAGAGCACTTTTATATAATACAACATTCTATATGATGTGTTATAGAATACATTCTATATTATATGCACTATATGTTATATTACATATAGTTTATACTATATATTATACATAACTTATACAACAGTATATGTTAATTGAAGCATTATTCACAATAGCCAAGACATAAAACTACTGAGGTGTCCACCAACAGATAAATTGCACAGCAAAGGCAGAGCAGAGCAAGGGAGCAGGAGAGAAAGAGAAGCTTTCCCCTCAATTCTGATTTGTAAATCCCACAGGAAGAGAGGAGAAAAACTGGAGCTCACAGTCAGGGACCTGCACCAATCCATGCCTGCAGCCCAGCCTCCCCCTGTGGTTTTCTGACCTCTGGACATTGATGTTCCTCCTGCTTTTGGCTCTGATTTGTTGTGCGAGGCAAAGCAACTGTGTCGTATCCATGAAAACAGGTTCCCAAGTCCATAGCTGTGACTTCCTCAAGGTTCCTGATGTCTATGCAATGCTTTTCAATTTCATGGTAAGTGTCAGTTTTCATCAGTTCAAATGTCTACATGACATGACTTAAAGATATGCAATCGCCTCCTTACCAGATACTTCTAATTAGACAGAGGTCTTGGGTGGGGAGGTAGCCCTTAATTACTTCTGAGGTGATCAGGAGAAATCACACTTGATTATACAATGTGCACTGGCTTCAGGAAGCTCAGAGCCAGCATTTACTGCCACATGGCTTCTGGGAGGCAGGTTCCTTTTCCTGAAAGAGGCTTCATCTCCCTCCACTCAGCTTCTTCAAGTCCCCTCCTCCCCCTTTATTTCAGGGTGTGCAGACAGCCAGGGACCTTGCTTTGCATAATAAGTGGACCACCAACCAAGCTGAGAGCCAATGCTGCACAGTCCTAGAGATACTCAACTGTCAAAATGAAGAGGAAACACACAGGTGTCAAGCAGCTTGAATAGGGAATCATTGGGAAATATCACAAGGACAGGCATTATGATTAAAGAGAACTTGTAAACTAGTGGGGAAGTGATAACAATGGTATCCAGCTTGCTGTATATACACAAAAGAGAAATTTAGTGGTATGAATTGAATTGAGAAATCCCTAAAGAGCTACAACCATGAGATTTTAGAGACCATAAATCCATTTACATACTTTCACCTGTCAATCTTTTGGGGGACATTTTATGTCAATAACTCTTAGTCTGATTCATAATTGTTAAGATTTCATGTTCTTAAACCTGATAAGGTTTTCATTAAGCCACACCTCTGGAGTGACAGTAAACAGCAAAACTATGAAATCCAGGGGACATTTTGAATGAGTGTGTGGTTTGCCTTCATCACTTCTGCTGTCCAGACTGGGGCATAAATACAGAAAAAAAGTCTCCTATCAATGACTCAGTGAATTTTTCTATCCTGGTTTCCATGTTTCCATGGGTTTTCTACTTAAATATGGAAACAACAACCAAATTCTCTACTGTGATTTCAGGGGTCCAGAGAAAATGTCAAATGTGTTATTGGTGCTGACATCTATTAAAGTAGAATAGAATTTGACCCACATTGCATTGTTCAATGCTTGAGTAATTTAAAAGGTGAGTGGAGTTGTTACTGTTCATTGTGGTTTAAAAAATGGGAGCTGTCTATTTAACAGGATCAACAAGGCCACAGAATGTGCTTTAACATAAAACAGTTTTGATTTTCTAAGTCTGCATTCACCAGTAACTGCACAGACTGCATTCTGTTTACAGAACTTGTGAATCAATGTGTTTAGAGACAACTCATCTTTTGATATTTCCTTGCAGCACTCCTGAGGGGGCAAATAGTATAGCCTTTCGAAGTCCAATCCAAAATGTTAAACGTATAGGTATTCATGTATATAATGTAACAATGAGTCATTTAGACCTGAGATGAGAAATGATTCAAAAGTAACCTAGGATTAGGCAAGATACAGCAATAGAGAAATGTAATGTCTGATTTAATCAACATATACAGCCAGAAGAATCATTTCATGACAAAATTAGAGCTCTGTACCCTCAGGAAAGCTGACTGTGAAAACTATTCAATATAACCACCCAAACAATTTAAATTACCTATATTTGATAGCTATTTATTTTGCAGATTAATGAATAGTATAGTAAGCCAAACCATCTAATTCCAATTCATTGTTTTGATAAAAAATATTTGGCAATTAACATTTATTCTTGTTGTATAGCCATGCACCAATAAGTATTGCTTATTTATGTTCTTGGAATGAATGTAAATGCCTGTTCTCCCAGGTCACTTTACTGTTCAACAATATCCAATGCCATAACTTTATGATTATGCTTTATGATTATAACTTTAACTTTAACTTGATTATTTATGAGGTTGGGAAGGGGTCTTCAACTTAATGGAAATACAAAATTTACCTGCCCTTGGAGTTGATACAACAGCAGGGAGATGAGGCTAGAGTTGTGTTAGTGGATGGGGTAAACAAATTGTGCTTGTGGTAAATAAAGGACTCTAAACATGGCCAAGCAGGACATGAGCACCATTAATAGTGGAATGAATGATTCACATTTGTACATCTTTGCATTGTATTGCTGGCGTGCAGGGTACACCATACAAATTGGGATCAGTGGCTAATAAGCAAAACATACCCTGACATTAGTAAAATAATTCACAGGGACTTATAGCAAACCAGTCAGGCCATGAAGGAAGGAGGAAAATAGAGCAGGGAGCTCAAACTCTGTGCAAAATTATGACTTAAATATCCCTCCCTCATGTCTCAGTTGTCACTAGGCTACACTTTCAAAAGGGAGAAATAAAGGGTTTGCTGTCATCTTTGATGGCTGCATCACACTAAGATTGACCCTATTGGAATCATAAAACAGTGCCAAATCACATAATCACTGGCACAAAACACCTCAACTTGTATTGTGAACAGCATGGTTTAATTTTCTTTGAGTTTAGTTTAGTTTAGTTTAGTTTAGTTTCTTAACCAACCTTTTAAATTTTTTCTGAAAAAGAAAACAATATTTCAAACATGTTTGAGCCTGTGGTTATGTCTCCAGTGCCAGGCCAAAACGCCTCAGTAACAATTTTTTTCCAGCTCAGTTAGCTGGAATACATGATATTGGTAATTCTGTGGTCCTTGGAAGTAAGAACTTAGGGGGTCCATGGTGTCTGCAATAGCAGCTGTCTCTAGTTCCAGCAGTAAGGACTGGGGCAAGTTGTGTGTATACAGCCAGCTTTAGGGGCCAGCTACAAGTACAAGTGCATTGGAAAAGGCCAAGGTCAGTAGCAGGGGCCAGGGCTGACTTTGTGTGCACATGCAGCTTTGAGGGAGGAAACTGGCAGTATTCATGTTCATAGCTGCTAGGGCTATCTGTGAGCATATGCATGGCAGAGGGAGCCCACTATATATAAGTGCACAGTGACAGTCACCAGGCTGGTGTCATGCATGTGCATGACTTCAAAGACTACAACCAGCTATGAGTACATGCATGCTTGCTTCACTGGATCCTAAGGCCCAGGCACCTGCAGAGGTACTGGCTGGTGTGGCTTCATTGGCACTAAGGAATTAATTCATGTGGCTCTAGTCGCAAAGGCAGGAAACTGTTAATTCTTCATTAAAAAAATTTTAAATAAAGTTATACTATGGACTAAATTCACAAAAGACAATATATAGTTCAATGTTAATTTTGCGAGCTATCTTTAATGATTATGTGAACTATTTACTGTTTGATATAGTAATTAGAAAAATAATAAATTAAGCTTTTAGAAGTTAGATACAGCTATTAAGCAAGATATATCCATGACTAACTAATTACTGAAGTAAAAAGATGGTCCCTTCACAGTGTGAATTTTTTCATAATTACAGCTTTGGATACAATTTATCTTAATTAGAAATGTTCAGTGTATTGAGGGATACTACACATCATCACTAATCTTATATTCATAACTATAATGGTTGTTCTTTTGTTTTAGAAGTTTTGTATTAACCAGGTAACTGCACAATGACCATAAAAACCTGGGAGATGTGTGTTTATTGACTTTTTTCTGTAGTAAATATTGAGCAGTCTTGAGAAAAAAATTGTAAACACTTATTGCCTGATACATAGGTCTTTTTCAAGACATGTTAAATGTGTTAATATATTACAATTTAATGTACATAATGCCATTGATAATATTAGAAAATCATAATCATTTGTTTAAATATTTTGATATGGTTGTGACTACAAAAATCCCTGCTGCATGACTCTTTTAATTTCCACTTACATTTAGGATCTAAGATGGCGTCGGTGTAGGAAGGAGCAGATTTGGCTTTCCTCTGCTCAGGGGAGAGAGTCCTGACCGATCTTTGGAGTAGAAAGGCAAGCAACCAACATATTTCAGCATTTTTGAAAACAGAGGACCAAGGATTGTGGCAGAACCGAAAGAACAAAGAACGGATCCTAAGGGGAGTGCTGCAACAAGGTAGGGCCCCAGGACAGGCGTGTGGTCCCAGGGCTGCAGCCCCAGGCCCGGGGGCCACGGCTGGGTTTACCATAGGGTTATTTGGAGAGAGCCAGGTCAACTGCTCCCTCCCCAGCTGAGCATGGTCTGAGCGGCTCTGGGAGGAATCCAGGTGCTAGCAAACACACCGGGGTGGCGAGCAGCTTTGGAGGCGGTAGACACCAGAGCCGAGTCGCGCAGCGGACCCGGACTCCCAGGGTCACTGTTTGGGCTGGAGCTTTGGCGGTGAGAGAAGCCGGGCCACTGTGGGGAGCGGCGGGCTCGATTGGGAGGAATTTCTCAAGAGGAAGGAGTGAATGGACACAGACACTGTTTGGGGAATTCTCCTGAAGTGATCAGTGGCTCTGGCCTGTCTGCTCCCCAGCTGTGAGAACGTGGGCAGCGGACGGGCCGCGCCTGCTCCCGGGAGCGCCAGCTCGGGGGCGGCACCTGCGGGGAGAGCATCCCGGCACACCAGTTATATATATATATATATATATCAGTTATGTCCATTTGATCTAGGACATTGTTTAATGCCGCAATATCTTTGTGGATATTTTGCTTGGAAGATCTATACATTTTTGACAGTGAGGTGTTAAAATGTCCTAGTATAATTGTGTTGCTGTCAATATCTTTCTTGAACTCCTCCATGATTTTCCTTATATATGTGGGTGCCCCTATTTTGGGTGCATATATATTTACAATGTTTATGTCTTCTTGATGGATTCTTCCCTTGAGTATTATGACATGACCCTGTGGGTGTCCTTTTATGGCCCTTTTTCTGAAGTCTGTTTTGTCTGATATGAATATTGCCACCCTGGCTTTTTTTTCCTGTCCATTTGCTTGGAATATTTGTTTCCAGCCCTTCACTTTCAGCCTGTGCAGGTCTTTTATCCTGAGGTGGGTCTCTTGTAGGCAGCATATGTGCGGGTCATGCTTTCTTATCCATTCAGCTATTCTACGTCTTTCGATTGGAGCATTTAATCCATTTACATTTAAGGTTATTATGGATAGGTACTTATTCATTGCCATTTTTTCGTACCTGTGTTCCCCTCTCTCTCATTCTTTTTCTTCCTTTTCTTAAAGCAGACCCTTTAGCATCTCTTGCAGAGCTGGTTTGGAGGAGTTGTATTCTTTGAGCCTTCTTTTGTGTGGGAAACTCCTTATTTCACTTTCCATTTTAATTGAGAGCCTTGCCAGATAGAGCAGTGTTGGTTGCAGGTCTTTGCTTTTCATTACTTGGAACATTTCTTGCCACTCTCTTCTGACTTGGAGCATTTCCACTGAGAAGTCAGCTTCTAGTCTTATGGGGGCTCCCTTGTATGCTATTTCCTCTTTCTCCCTTGCTGCCTTTAAGGTTCTCTCTTTTGACAGTTTAATTATGATGTGTCTTGAAGTGGGACTCTTTGGGTTTCTCTTGATTGGGACTCTTTGTTTCCTGGATTTGTGTGACTTTTTCTCTCATTAAATTAGGGAAGTTTTCCATCATTACTTTTCCAAACAGGTTTTCTATCCCTTGCTTTTCTTCTCCTTCTGGTATCCCTATTATACAGATATTACTATGTTTCATGTTGTCTTGCAGTTCCCTTAACACCTCTTCATTCTTTCTGAGTCTCTTTTCCTTTTTTTGCTCTTCTGGGTGTTTTTTTCTACCTTGTCTTCCAGCTTGCTGATTCGATCTTCTGCTTCATCCGTCCTGCTTGTAATTCCTTGTAGTGTGTGTGTGTTTTTTTTTTATTTCCAAGATTTTAGTGTTCATTTCTTCTTGGTTTTTGGTTATCATTTCTATTTACTTTTTCATACTGTTGTAGTTCTCACTCAGCTCCTTGTAGTTGTTTCTGAGTTCCTTGAGCATCTTTATAACCATTATTTTGAATTCTATATCTGATAGTTTTCTTACCTCCATTTCTCTTAGCTCTTTTAGTGGGGAGTCTTTCATTCCTTTTGATTTCATGTTCTTTTTTTGTCTCCTCACTTTAGGTGACTTTTTTTGTTTGTTTCTCCCCGTCCTGGTGATTCATTTTGCTAGCTGTCTTTTTAAGGTGAACTTCTATGGTAGGAATTCTATGGGGTTTAGTGGTGTGGTCTCTTTGATCTCCTTGTCTGGACACTCTAGGTTTGCTCTTTCTACCATTTTTGTGAGATATCTTGTTGTACTTGGGTTTTTACTTTTTGGTTTTTCCTTTGTTGGTGGTTTCTCTCCTCCAGCAGGTATACTGTTGTTCACAGCTCCTACCTATTCTTGTATGTGATAATTGGCAGGAGGTAGGAAAAATGGGTGAAGACAATGAGAAAGTATTTCATGGGATTTAAAGTACCAGCAAGTAGAGAAGAGATATGAAATTCTTTGAATAAGTATAACATTAACTGTTTCACCCAACTAGCCACTTTTTATAAAAGGTGAAAGGAAGATAAGACTCTTGTTAGAGAGGAAGATAATTGTCAGCTGAATCCAGAAAACACAATGCTTGTGCAAGGTTAGATGATGAGATATAGTGAGAGTAAAGGATAGAAAGTAGGCATTGTGTGGGAGAAAAAAGAGTTAACCACAACAATAACAATGCTCAGGAATAAAGTGAAGTGAGCTAAGATCAGGGAGGGTTGCTCTGTAGTATGTACAATTGTATGGAACAACAATAATATGACAAAAATATATGATTTGGATAACCAGAATAGAAAGTACCTGATCAAGAATAGTATGTTATTGAAACACAAGTGAAGTAAAAGAAAGAAAATTAAAATACTTTAAAGAGAGAATAAGGAAAAGCAGTCAAACAATGCAATTAGACAGAAAAATAAAACAAGGAAAATAAACATTAGGAAGAGAAATAAAAAATACTAATAAAATAAAAGTAGTAAATATAATGAAAAAATAATAATAATACACATAAGCAATAAAATTCCAGCTCTATGGGGTAGCAAAGTGACACTTGCCTCAGTTTCTCAATTTTGGGAGTTAGCCTTGTGTTCCCCCTTTGGATCTGTCTCTGGACCTTTCATAAATCCACATGTTATTGTCTCACTATGGGGGAGAAAAAGGAAAAAAAAGAGAAAGGAAAGAAAAAAAATAAGCCTCCTGCTGACTTTGAACCTGTTCAGCAAGTTCTGTTGGTGTTCCTGGATGCCACAGGAAGAGGGGGGTTGGGCTTCACTTTTCTCCCTTTCTATGGTTTTGCAAGGATGGGGGCCAGATCTGGGCTGTAATACTCACAGTTTTCCAGCCTCCAGCCCAGGTCTTCATAAGCTGCCAAGCTCAAATCAGCCACTTAGTCTCTCAACACACAGTGCAGGTCAAGCTCAGACGCATGGTTCCACTCAGCCACTGGGCCTCTGGGTGCACAGCACAAGTCAAGCTCCAGTGCATGTTTCCACTTAACCACTTAGTCTCTGGGCATGTGCAGCTCACATCACCTTCAGGGCAAGCCAGCTGCTGTTCTAGAGCTCCTTACAAAGCAGCTGCCCACTGTTCTTAAAAGTGCATGGCTTTTCACACATCCCAACTTTCTAACCAGTCCAGAGACTATCCTAGTCAGGGTCCTACACTGCCCAACTCCTTCCTTCTCCAGGTGTCACCCAGCACCCCAATTTCTCTGGTGCTGGTGTCCACAGTCCCAGCCGATGTGTACTTCCTCTGTATGTCTGCTACTTCATCTGTATTCCCCCCAGCGACTTCCAGCATCCAAGTCCCTCCTGGTGCCACGCTGCCCTCCCTGCTCTGGTAGGGGAGGGAGCTGGTGCTCTAACTCTACTCCCTGTATCTTGTGGCAGGCGCCAGGCCAGGGTCCACAGCGGCCTAGGTCCCTGCACAGATCCCAGGGACCTTACCTTCCCAGCACAATCTCCTCACCATCTGTTTTTCAATGTCCTCTACACTTTTTCGCCTCCAAACTTCATATAAGCTGGGATTCCATTGGCTATTCACTCTGTCCCTCAGAAGATCAGGTAGGTGTTCCAGCTGGGCACAGGGAGAACTGGGCTTTGCTCCCACCTACCTTGCTGCCATCTTCTACTTTTCATTAGTTGAAATATTTTTTGCCATTCTTTCCTGGCCTGAAGTCTATCTGTTGAGAAATCAGCTGGTAACCATATCAAAGCTCCCTTGTATGTTACTTCTGGTTTCTCCCAAACTACCAAAATCTTTAGTGCCTTAAAATTATTATCTCAGTGTTATAAAAGTCAGAAGTCGAAGATGGCATCGGAGTAGGAAGGAGCAGATTCGGCTTACCTCTGCTCAGGGGAGAAAATCCTGACCAATCTATGGAGTAGAAAGGCAAGCAACCAACATATTTCAACATTTTTGAAAACAGAGGACCAAGGATTGTGGCAGAACTGAAAGAACAAAGAACAGATCCTAAGGGGAGTACTGCAACAAGGTAGGGTCCCAGGGCAAGCGTGTGCCCCAGGCCCGGGGCCGCTGCTGGGTTTACCATAGGGTTCTTGCGAGACAGCCAGGTCAACTGCTCCCTCCCCAGCCGAGCAAGGTCTGAGCGGCTCTGGGAGGAATCCAGGTGCTGGCAGGCACACGGGGGCGGTGAGCACCTTTGGAGGCGGTGGTGGACACCAGAGGGGCCCAGTCGCACAGCGGACCCGGACTCCCAGGGTCACCGGTCTGGCTGGAGCTTTGGCGCTGGGAGAAGCCAGGCCACTGTGGGGAGCAGCGGGCTTGAATGGGAGGAATTTCTCAAGAGGAAGGAGTGAATAGACACAGACACAGTTTGGGGAATTCTCCTAATGTGATCAATAGCTCCAGCCTGTCTGCATCCCAGCTGTGCGGGTGCACCTGCAGGGAGAGCATCCCCACATCCCAGCCCACAGCAGTAACCCTGGGGAAAGACCTGATTCCCACACCCAGGGCCCAAAGCTGAGGAGCCAGTGCAAATTCCACTGGCCAAGGAAGAAAAGCCAAACATCATCCTTCAGCCTGTCTCAACCAGCAAGAGCAGAAAAACCGGTTTGGCCACTTTGAAATCAAGAGACTTTTTAATTTGATTCTATTTTTTTTAACAATTTTTAATTTTTTAAGTTTTACTGTTTTTATTCTCTTTTGATTTCTTTTTCCTCTCTTACCTGATTTCTTGTTTTATTCCTTCCTCCTTCCTGTCCTCCAATTTTATCTCTTCTTCCTTTCTTCGTCTGCCTTTTCTTATTTTTTACTTTTAAAATTTTTTCCTAAATATCTACAAGTGAGTCAAAATCCTGGATCTGTGAAAAGACCAAAGTTGAACCCAAAGAAGGGGCATCACAACAGCTGGCACAGTGAGATAAATGTCACTCTGCTATTAAAGAGAACCTGCAAGTTATTGCATATTTGTATCATGATTATTTTTCCAGTGTTCCTACATCTTTTTTTTAACAGTATTTTTATATCCCTCTTCTTTTTGTATAGCCTGCTTTGCTAGGCTGGATATATTATATGACCTGACAGCTTTCCCCTGATATCTCTTTCCATACTGTATTACTAATCTACTGTCCTTTAACTCACCTGTGTCCCATCAACACACTGCTCGATGTTCTGTACTCCCTATTCTTGTTACCTAGATCTCATAGACTCTGTCATATGAATGCTGCCATAATATTATTGTAAATAACCGCTGTTCCATGCAATTGTAATTACTTCACAACACCCCCCCCCCCCGCAGATCTTAGCCCATTTCAAAGTTTCCTGAACTCTATTACTGTAGTGGTTAACTATATTCTCTCACACACTACACCTATTTACTATCCTTTACTCTCACCTTACCCCAGAATCTGACCACCCACAACCTCCCTGCTTTATAGATCCAACTCACAATCCTTCCTCCCCCAACAAGAGTTTTATCTTCTTTCCATCCTTTCTAAAAATCAGCTAGCTGGGTGGGAGACCACGGTTAACACTATACATAGTGAAAGGATCATCTATATCTTCCCTACTTGCTACTACTGTAAACAGCATAGAATTCTCTGTTGCTGTCTTAAACCATTTTGCCTTCCCCCTCCAACTGATGACAAAAAAGAATAGGTGGAGGAGGTGAACACCAGGATACCCACTGGAAGAGGACACCCAACAACAAAGGAACCACTAACAGATAACAGCAGAAGAAGGTGAAGGAGGGAGTAGTAACCACACAAACCTCAATCCAGGACTTATCTGGAAATACAACTAAACAGTAGAGACAGTACCCAATACAAGCAACTGAACAAGATTTCTTTAAACCTTGTACACACAGAAGAACCAGCTTCAACACAACGTGCTCTCACCAGCACAACAAAATACAGAAGGTGGTGGACAGAGTGAACCACATTTAACCAGCTGGCGGGAAGGAACCACCAAAGAAAGACTCAACAACAATCAAAACCCAAAGGCAAACACAAAGCCAACTTAAACGACAGCCCAAGACCAGCGAGCTTGGGGGGTCAAGGAAACAGCACCACTGAAACTCACTGCTACTCTACTAAAGAAGTTCACAACATAAACCCAAGGAGCCAGAACAGATGAATATAAGAAGCTGAGGCGAACAAGAAGAGTCTCACAAACAATGGTAAGACAAAGAAATAATCCCCAAATGAAAGGAAAAGAGGAAGCCTCAAAAAGAATGCTAAATGAAACAGAGGCAATTCAACTATCAGATATGGAATTCAAAGCAGTGATTGTCAGGAAGCTCAATGAGCTCACAATGAGCTACGAGAAACTGCAGGGAAGCTACAATGAACTCAATGAAAACTACATCAGCATAAAAAAGGAAATAGAAACTCTCAACAAGGGCCAAGAGGAAATGAAGAATACAATGTCTGAACTAAGGAACACAGTAGAAGGAATGAAAAGCATGATCAATGAAGCAGAAGATCGGATCAGCGAGCTAGAGGACAAAGTAGAAGAAAACACCCAGAAAGAGCAAGAAAAGGAAAAGAAGCTCAGAAAAAATGAAGAGGGATTGAGAGAAATGCAAGACAATATGAAACGTAATAATATCCGTATAATAGAGATACCAGAAGGAGAAGAAGAAGAAGAAGGGATAGAAAACCTAGTTGAACAAGTAATGATGGAAAACTTCCCTAATTTGATGAGACAAAAGTCACACAAATCCAGGAAACACAGAGAGTCCCAATCAAGAGGAACCCAAAGAGGCCACCTCAAGACACATCATAATTAAAATGGCAAAATTTCAAGACAAAGAGAGAATCTTAAAGGCATCAAGGGAGAACAGGAAGTAACATACAAGTGGGCCCCAATAAGGCTAACAGCTAACTTCTCAATGGAAATACTCCAAGCCAGAAGAGAATGGCAAGAAATAATCCAAGTAATGAGAACCAGAGGCCTGCAACCACGACTACTTTACCCACCAAGGCTCTCAATTAAGATAGAAGGCCAAATAAGAAGCTTCTCAGAAAAAAGAAGTCTAAAAGTATATACCTCCACTAAACCAGCTCTGCAAGAGTTGCTAAAGGGACTGCTTTAAGGAAAGAAAGGAAAAGAGAGAGTGAGAGAGGATCACACGTACATAAAAGGCAATGAATAAGTACCTATCAATAATAACCTTAAATGTAAATGGATTAAATGCTCCAATCAAAAGACATAGAATAGCTGAATGGATAAGAAAAAATGACCCACACATATGCTGTCTACAAGGGACCCACCTCAGGATAAAAGATCTGCACAGGTTGAAAGTGAAGTGTTGGAAACAAATTTTCCAAGCAAATGGACAGGAAAAAAAGCCAGGGTAGCAATACTCATATC